>NC_072855.1:65607482-66826232 GCF_028858705.1 Grus americana | reverse complement strand
TTAATCTGGAAGGAATTTTCATGCCCTTTGTATTGAATCAAGGCAGTTTGGAAGCATACTTGTCATGTTACATGCTAAATGGGTCCTGGCACTTTGAATCAACCTATGATTTCTTTATGACTTCTCTATAGCAAATAACTATTTGCAGAATTGAAATAATAAATACTTAATGCCTGCTGCTGAAAGCAGTGGGAGAGAACGTGAAGTACTGTTTATGTGGGAAAGACATTTTTATGATCTCTCAATTTTTAGAGTCTTTTTTTCCTCCTTCTCCCTTTTCTCATTGGCTTCAACAATAGGGTACTTTTAAAGTCAGGTTTCATGTCACTTTTTAAATTTTATTAAACTTTCAAGCCTGACTGCCTTCATACATATCATATAACGTGTTGTAAAGGAATAGCAGGCAGTTACGCGTGTTGATGGTGAAAGCGTAATTTCATGAACTTTGTATTGATGGTCATTACTGTTAATTCTGTGGGACTATGGAAGAAGTTGCTACTCACAAAGAATATCCATATAAATGTTTATATTAGCTATATGTGTTCTAGCAGTTAAAAGCAAAACAGCTGAAAAGATGTTTAATTGTTGAATGAATTCAACAATGGGATATGTTAACCCTGCATTCAAATGCTATTTCTTCTATGGAAAATATAATATGAACTTCCTATGCCATATGCTGCTGGAAACTGATTCCAGTGCCCATATTTATTTACCAAAAGAGATTTGGGATTCTAACAGTTGATCAATGTAATGAAGATTTAGCACTTCGAGAAAGCGATTATTTACTACATAGTGATTAATTATAAAAATTATTTCAGAATTTGTGAGCTAGTGGGAGTGTATGATGAAGGAAACTTCAGCTTCAACAATGCTTGGACTTACTTGGTTATACTTAACAACATGTCACAGCTAGTGAGTATTTTTTTGCTTTTTTAAGTCATCGTATTAGTATTATGTGAATCTTTTTATGTGAACTGTTGGCAGTAATTGTGTTAATGTCTAGTAATTCTTATGGGTAAAATATTTCCCCACTGTAAGTCAAAGTTGTTATCTGTTAAATACTATATACGCAAAATACCAGGAAAACAGACAATCTAAAACTTTTATGGAACTTTGTAGCAAAAATAATAAAGTAATACAGTGTCCCACCTCTCTACCCCAAACTATTTGATGGGTGGTGTGGCCTGGGCATGTTAGAGCTGCAGACTTGCCCCTCTGCAAAAGAGATGACTTCACTCACCCCTGTAGCTTCCTCCCAGCACATGTACAAACAGTCGGCAGTGGCTGTTAAAAACACTGTGTTACAAACCTGGTGTGGTAACAACATTGACAAGAAAAAATGGAAACAGTGCATGTGATGCTGAGATTCTGGCCTAACACCTTGTCTTGTTGGTTCAGCTGCCAGATGATGTCAGGGTAAGGGTAAGATGTCAGCCCCTAGACTTGAAGACTTCATTCTGGAGGTCAGGGATTGCATTTAGTGGCAGCTGGGAATGCAGAGGAATCATTTCCTGCTTCACCCAGGGCACGTTGCACATGAACTACTGCAAGAAGAGTGAGCAGCAGCTCTGGCTCCTTGCTGCTCAGCCTTCCAGCCTCCAAGCTTCTTCTCTTGGCACCAGCAGCAGGAATCAGAACAGCATGACATTCCAGCCAAAAAGGGTGTCCTCCTCCTACTGCCATCATCAGGTTTGATGGGTGACTGTTATGGAAGGACCTGTAACTGCTTTCCACTGTGACAACGGTCCCAGCAGCAGCACATACTTCTGTGTGTCCTGGTTGCTTAAAGAAACTTAGTAGTAAGAGGCTAGGAAAATGTGTGTGAGAAGGGGAGATGGGTTCCTTAGGTTTGGCTATACGTTAGTTTGGTTGCTTGCAGTTGCCAGTAATAAGAAACTTGTTCAGATTTGCAGTGAAGATTGCATTCATTGCCTCATCTCTCCTGAAGAGGCAACGTTTCAGGCGCTCTTAGCAGAAGCCTGAAAGAACGTGTGCTTTTTATGCCATTTTCCCTTGGAGATGTGCTTGGCATTGAAAAGATTTTATGGGACCTTCCTACGGTTTGCTTTAATGTATAGATAGATGACCTCATTCTCTGTCTGTCAATACCATGCATTTCAGAAATACAATTTCAAGGGTGGGGGGGAAATCTGCTTTAAAACAGTAAGGCAAAGATTCCCTAAATCCAGAAACTCTTTTCTAAAATAGGTAGCTCTTTAGCTTTGTATCATGCTGTGCTATATTTTTTAACTGAAGAGATGCTGTATAACAACTCCCTCACAAAATAAACAAAGATTTGAAAGCTTTTCTTCATTTTCTTTTCCTTGTTAGTTTGCTATGTATTGTCTGGTGCTGTTTTATAAAGTACTACGTGAAGAACTGAACCCTATCCAACCTGTTGGCAAGTTCCTTTGTGTGAAGATGGTTGTGTTTGTTTCTTTCTGGTAAGTGAATTATTTACTTACTGCTTATTGCTGTCAGGGTGGATCATAAAAGAGCTAAAAAGGCTGGATTTGTTACTGAGGTTAGAGGCCTCAAAAAAAACTACCATTAATCTTAGTGAAGTGCTGTGAGGGGAAAAGGGCACTGCAATGTGAACAGCGTTATTTTTTAGATCTGCTATTTTGTGAGGTGATTCTCAAGAACATAATTTATTTTAGAATCTTCGCTTGCAGTTATTTCAAAACAAGATTTTTTTTCACTTTTTAAAATAAAAAAAATACTTTTTCAAAATAGTTACTGTATGTTAACTACAAATTACTATTTAAGCATTGTTTGCAGTTAGTTGCTAATGAGTGAGTGCATTTGACTATCTGAACGTTACTCTGTGGGCTGCAGTAATACCCTGAAAGAGAAGCAAGTTGTTCTAATAACTAACTGGAACAACAAACCCTTCTTTAGTTGTGTTCTCTGTTGGTCTTTAGGACCATGGATGAATGACATCTCTTTTTAAGTCTGTTTTCCTCCTCTTAAAATCTAAATATATGAACAGAAGTTTTTTGTAAGTACACATATGAACAGGCCTTATTTATCAGATTTGCTTGCATGGTTTTTGGCACTACTGTTAAAATAATCATCATCATCATAATCTTTATAGGCAAGCTGTGCTTATTGCATTGTTGGTGAAAGTTGGTGTTATTTCTGAGAAACACACCTGGGAATGGCAAAGTGTGGAAGCTGTGGCTACAGGCCTACAGGTAGGAGCAGACAGTTACTTCTTAGGAGGAATGGCTATATGTAAAATGACATAGCTGATCTCAAGCAAATATTGTCATACTTTAATTAACATAGGCTACGCTAGTGCTGAATTTATTATAAATTGGGCAAAGTTTCAGCCAGTCACCTCAAGTGAGTTTTATGCTCAACACTTCTCTACCCATGTGTTGGGCAGAAGGAATGTGGCCCAGTTAAATACTTTGTTGGGTATCCTTGCATTTCTTCTTGCAAGAATTCATTGTAGAGCTGCTGCTTGTGAAATATCTGCTTCCAGCAAGCCAGTCCATCGGGCAAGGACCAATTCCAGTATGTATGTAGTACACGTGGCACTCTGAAGCCTGCCAGGAATATCCTTCCTCTGGTGGAGGAGTAGCTGATGCCAGTATCCCAAGGCAATTGTAGTCTTTCAGTTCGAGAAGAAACCCAGGAACTATTTTTCTCCAGTTACAAATGCTTAAGTCAATCTCTCTCTCATTGCAGGATTTTATAATTTGTGTTGAGATGTTCCTGGCTGCTATTGCGCATCACTACAGTTTTTCCTATAAACCTTATGTTCAAGAAGCTGAAGAAGGGTCATGCTTTGACTCTTTTCTTGCCATGTGGGATATTTCTGATATAAGGGCAGATATATCAGAACAGGTTCGAAATGTCGGTAAGTGACAGATTTGTATGATCTGTTAACAGCATGCGTGTTTCCAGCTTAATTTTACACTATTATCCATCCCTATAGTACCTTGAGAACATTCCATACCAAATTAGTGGCAGTTGCATCCCTAGGGGATTTCATGGTTTATCTGGCACTTTGCTCTTTCCAGTACTCTTGACTAATATAGTCTAGTTTTTAATTTCTCTTTTAAATAGATGCATCTCAGGGTAAGATTCAGGTGTGTTCGGTAGAAAAGAGGGATGTTTTGGTTTGCTTTCTATGGAAAAGAAAAAATTATTAAAGCTAGCAATGCCCACGTAAAACTTAGAAAACAAAGACTCATCTTCTAATTCAATATGCCTGTTTCAGAGTTTATATGTTCAAAGACCTTGGTATAATGCTGGAAGTATTAAAAAGTATTTTCATTTGGTGTAATTCTAGGAAGGACGGTTTTGGGCCAGCCAAGGAAAATGTTTTTTGCTGAGGATCATGAACAAAACGAGCATACAAGTTTACTGTCTTCATCTACTCAAGACCCAATTTCTGATGCTGCTTCAATGCCATCTTCACCCATGGGTCATTATCAGGGGTTTGGACATACTGTGACACCTCTCACGACACCGACAACAGCCCCTGCAGTTGACGGTATTTATAACACTTCTGCTACTCGAGATGCTGAGGAATCACCTGAACTAGAGCACAATTTATCAGAGAAAGCTTTGGATAAAAGTTAGACTCACCTTTTCTTTGAATGCATCGAGGAGTCTGTTATATACTTGCCACACATGTTCTGTTAACATCTACTATTAGTGATGAAAGTTGGAAAGCTTGGAAAAGCTACTACGCAGACAGGAAGAGGATATGCTGTAACTGACATCTGAATCCTGAATCTATAATGGCTGTGAGTATGAGTACCCCAGTAATATAAAAGACGCACATTGTAAAAGTTTCTGCATAAATTTAAGAATCAACTCAAACTGCTAAACACTTATACATCATGTCAAAGTTACACTGACTTTTATTAATACAAAAGAAACATTTGGAAAAAATACTCTGCTCTTGTAAAGATGAAGTGGAAGTACTACTAGCAATGGGAAAACTTAATTTCAAGAATGTAATTTAAGGACGGCAGCTGCAAAAAGTGTTTGTGTTGGCTTTGGTTGTCGTCTTAACGATGGTAACTTCCACACCCCAATGCTGAATGGAGTGTGGACAAAACAGTAACTTCTGTACAGATGCCATCTTCTTCCTTCTCCTGCATAGCTAAATAAAACCCCTTCATGAAGATAATTATTACAGAGTGTCAGTAAAGAATCTATACAAAGAAAGCATTCCCTACAGGCCTCGCTATAAATTCCATGCCCAGAACATACGGTTGGCATATCTGTTGTCCTTGTAGCTCATAATTTGTAGGTCTTTTACATTCAGAAGAGACAGCCAGGATGATAGGTTTTGGATTAATACCTTATACTTGACTACTTTTTCCCTATCCTTTTAAAATAAGAATAATGATTACTACCTTAAAATACATAGAGGTGGGGAATAAAGGATGTCAAAAAGGAAGCAGAAAACAAAACTGATTTCTTTATTTTGGGCTGCAATAAATTCTTTAACACTTTTTTTTAAGCTGTTAAAGCAAGGTATCTTGATAATGTGTCTGTAGTAATTTGTATTCATAAATTTGTGTGTGTGTGTGATTATTGTATTATGCTTCTAGTGTAGCCTGGATTCAAATGTAATAGTTGATTATTTTTTTTCCGCCCCTACCACTCCAAAAAGGATCTTTGCTAAGGTAAAACTAGCAGCTAGTCTAACACCAGAGTTACTAGCATTAGATTTCAGACCAAGAAGTACACTTGTATCAAAATGTTATTTTGCAAAACCTGACAAAATCAGAGGGGTATTGTTTTTATCCCGTTACCAGATTTTTTACTACTATTGCATGTTTGCAATTTGACAAAAAACAAGAGCACTGACCTTTTAAGTGACATCTGAAGTTTCTTTTTCAGCATTGTTAGCATTTACAGGATAAATGTTTAACTTCTGGCTGTCACAGTAAATGAATCTTAAGTGCTTTTTTTTTTTTTTTTGCAGTACTAGTGTGATGTAAATATTGCGCCTTACTCACTAGGCTGCAGATTTTATAGCTGACAATTTGCTGTATCTGAAGTTAGTGGGAAAGTGCAAATCATAATTTTCAATTTGCCAACTCATTGCCTTTGTTGTAAATAAGCGATTAAAGATTTTATTTAAACTGTTCACCTTCTTTCAATTTGATTTACTGCTACAGTAATTTGAGTGTGAATGACACATGAATACAACTGTCCCCTTCATGGAGCAGGGCCATCTGCAGTGTAACTAGTACAAGAGTTTGTGCTTTCAGTATTTTAAGGCTTGTACTGAAAAGAGAATTCTTGTGGGAACTTATGAAGAATCAGACTCTATTTATTTATGCTTGATTCCAGGTATCTCTTTATCCATGTAATAGCTGTGTTCTACAAGGAAACAACTTGTAAAAGCTCACAATACCTGGGGACTTTAGTGCCCACTGTAGCCACTATTAGGAATAATCTGATTTCCTGCATGTGTACAGGTAAAAACGGGCATTAGTAGAAATAATACCTGAAGGATGAGAGCTGCTGGAAGCTGAGTAGCTACTGTGCTCTAGCTTTTCAAAAACCTCACACTGAAGAGTTTTAGGGTTTTTTATTACTTGAAGCTATGTCTGTTTGGTGTAAAACTTAGGTGAGGTACGAGAGGAGACTTCGATAGGGAAACAGTTAAGTCTCTTGGTTGCTTCTTTCACAGCATTTCTGGAAAGCTAAGTTGTTTTATTATTACTTAATTATTTCATTCCATTTGCACAGTATTCCTGCATTTTTTTTTTGCTGGGAGAAAAGTTATTTTTTCATTGCAGTAGCTTACAGGATCATACCTTTCCATTAAAGATTGCTACTGAATTTCTGAAATAGAAACCTTTTGATGACACCTACCCTGTCTTTTGAAAACTACTACAACGGTGTTCTACAGCATGACCTAACAAGTTTATATATATAAAGTTCATTTACAGATAGTCCTTCATCTTTGTATTAACCATATCTGTTCCACTTTTTTTATGCCTAATTTTCTCCCAGCTTTTAATCAGAAGTCTTAAAGACTGCTCTTGCCTTAACACACTGCTTGAAAACTCATAATGGTCATTTTCAGCCCTTTACTTAGTCTCATTGAGTAAGGGTACAGTATGTCCTTAATTTTTCTTTAACTTATTTTGCTATCTTACTAATTGCTAAAAAAGTTTTATAAATATACCTAACCACTATTATTTGATGGTTTTGCTCTTATCAGAGATCATCTACCCTGAGAAGCCACTTCTCTGTAACACTGCACTTTGAAAATATCCTGCATCTACTAGGTTTAGTTGTATCAGACAGTAACCTAGATTTTATGGATCATAGTTTTGTTTTGTGATTTCTTTGGGGTTTTTTGGTTTTTTAAGAAAAGCTGTTTTCTATGCTGTATGAAAAGCCTCTGTTCTACTCTGATTTACTTACATTTTGTTATACATTGTACCCCTTAGATAACTGGATATTGTCCTTTATCTTCAGAAAACTTAAAGTGACTTAGTCATTACCTCTGTTTTGGAAAAAAAAAAAAATCAAAGCCCTTTCCTCCACCCTTTTAGAAGGAGCTTTATTACAGCAAACTATCAAGTGCAGGTTCAGCTGCAGACTGGGACAGCCACAGCTCCAGCAGTCCCTGAAGTTAAACTGAGAGCACCTCTCTGAAACATTTGGTCTAATGAAGAGTACACATAGGTCTTGCATGAAAAATTGATCGTGGATGGTTCTTTCTACAAGCTCTTGTTAAGGAAAGATCACAGAAATGCCTCTTCTACGCTGAAGAGACAGCACTGACAGTATAAAGAAACTCAGCTACAGAAGTATCTTGCTAACAACCTTCCTCATATCATAGAATCGTTTGGGTTGGAAGGGACCTCAAAGACCATCTAGTTTCAACCCCCCTGCCATGGGCAGGGACACCCGCCACTAGACCAGGTAGACCAAAGCCCCATCCAACCTGGTCTTAAACACTTCCAGGGAGGGGGCATCCACAACCTCTCTGGGCAACCTGTTCCACTACCTCACCACTCTAACAGTAAAGAATTTCTTTCCAACATCTAATCTAAATCGACCCTCCTTCAGCTTGAACCCATTACCCCTTGTCCTGTCACTACACTCCCTCATAAACAGTCCCTCACCATCTTTCCTGTAGGCCCCTTCAGGTACTGGAAAGCCGCAATTAGATCTCCCCCGAGCCGCCTTTTCTCCAGGCTGAACAACCTCAACTCTCTCAGCCTGTCCTCATAGGAGAGGTGCTCCAGCCCTCTGATCAGCTTCGTGGCCCTCCTCTGGACTTGCTCCAACAGCTCCATGTCTCTCCTGTACTGGGGCCCCCAGAGCTGGACGCAGTATTCCAGGTGGGGTCTCACAAGAGCAGAGTAGAGGGGCAGGATTGCAGGCACACACACATCTCAAAATCTCTAACTCAATGCTGAGTTAGAAGCTTTTGTTAAATTTATATGCCAATGGAAAACTTAATAGAAGGAACATCTCAGTACACTTGAGTTAGTTGCCAAAGCATCCCGAGAAGTGGACCTGCAGTCTGAGAAACAAGGATCCTATCTTGAACAGCCACAGCTGTTTATTTCTGGTACCGGCACATGGATGCTTCTTATGTTACTACAGGTGATATGGGAGCAAGAGAAGTCTGTCCTGTTGCTGTAGTTGCTGCAGTAGCTAGCAGTCAGGTTTTTGCTGCAGTGAAGACAATACCTTCCCTAACTGTTTGGTGAGACACCCTTACAGCACAAGTTTTAGTCTGAGTGGAACATATATATCTACCACTAAAGCAACAAAATAGCCTTTTTTATCAGTAGATAAAATTTAGACTTTAATATAAATTAACATCAGTGATGTTATGAACAGTCAACTTATGCATAGGTAATTAACCACAAATCAGTTTACATGTGACATTCTTCACCATTTAACTGTAATGCTAATACTGCTTTTATGGTGCTGAACATTGAGCACAAGTTCATCTCCAACCTGAACTTGGATGGGCTCATCGAGAACAACTGCAGCTTGTTTCCAGTGCGAGGACTCATCAGATGTATTCAAACTATGATCTTCATCTAGATGTATGTGATACCAGAAGGGAATTGCAGTGACTTGCCCAGACTTACAAATTTGTACCTAAAAAATATTTTAAATATTAGTCAGTTACACCCTTTTCAAAGTAGTAAGAAAAAGCAGTTCAAATCATTTCAATCCATTTCAGAGATACCTGCAGACAAGTAAATTCTGCATTGAAAATTTCAGCCAAAGTGAGCAATTAATGAGGAGCTCTGTAGAACAGGAGTTAAGGACACTTCTAACAATGTATATACAACTCACCTTCACTTCTCTGCTGGAGGTGTTCAACAGAGGGCTCATGAGATCTAGCCTTAAAAGCTCTGCTGGCTTGCTCAAGGGTACACATGGTAACATAGAGAGATCCAAATACACACGAACAGGTACCTAAGGGTATATACCATAACTTCAGGCATCAATAGCCATTCAACAGTGAAAAGTTAAGAGACTTAATCATAATGCAAAAGTTTCTAGGAATTACTGTAATGCCTGTAAGAGACAGCCAAAATGCGAAACAGACCCTTCTAATCCCTTTTGAAATGTGACTGTTGGAATACAAGGTGATAAAGGAGACTGTAACAGCACAGTCACTCTTCTGTACAGTAACAGTGCATCTTTCTTTCTTGAACAAAACTTCTCCCACACCAGTTCCAAAAAAATGTTACCCATTTTAGTTTATCTCAAGGTGCCTGTCTGGTCACATAAACATCTCTTGATAACTTCAACAATATGAAAAAGTTTCAGCTCTTCAGTTTTCTTGCAGCTTACACCAAAACTAAACAGCTAGACAGCTGCAGGGTTTGGAACTGTGCCTGGAAGACACCCACCGACTTCGTACCTTGAACTGGTTGATAAAAGGGGCTATATTAAACCCAAGAGTTGGTTCTGTTCCTTGAACAGCGCTCTCCAGTAACAGAGACTCTGATTCTACAAGCATCCCATATACCAACACATACTGTGGGAAAATCTTCCCTCCGCTGTGAAGTAAACATCTGTAAAATGAGAAAGATTTAATCTCTAAAGCAGATCATTCAACGGTAATGAAAGAACTTTAACTACATTTGAGAAACACACACTAGTTCTTCCTCTGAAGTGCTCATAAGCATTTGAGTTTGATCCCATTTGACCAGGCAGGTGTGTTGTACAAAAAAGGAAAACTTGTCACATAATATTAAAACTATAGAACTAAGTAATCTTTTCTCAGTGTCAGTATTGGAAATGGTGATATTTCAAGATGAAGTTAGTGGGATTTATTTGTAGCACTGGCATCTAATACTGAAGGACTAGAAGAAATGCTTAATAGAAGCAGAAGTCAGGAAGCACATACTGTTGGGGAGCACAGGTTAAGGATGCAGCGTACCCATAGGGAAATGAAACCTGGTGGGAGCTTAAGTCAGCCTTCTTTAAGTTTTTAACTAAAGTTGACAGCAATACAGGAGAGACTGTTCTTTCCTGAAAAAACACCTAAGCCTTGCTTGGTCTCTTGCTACAGAATATCATGCTGCTGAGAGCGGCAACACAATGGAAGCTTTCATTCAGCAAAATATCAAACACCTCCAATTTAATACAGATTGGTTTAGCTTTCCTTTTCCTACAGCAGGCCTCTTTCCACAGGAACTGGGTAGCCAAGTACTGTGCTATTGGATGTATTTTCATGACAACAGATTTGGGTCTGCATATGATGAAAGTCAGAGTAATTTCCTATTTGTTCTTACAGAAAAAAAAAAAATCTTTCAAGTCATCCAAAGATTTATTCAAAGCTTAGAAAAGGTAATGAATCATCTGGAATATTCTGCCATCACTAAGCACGAATATGAACACAGAAGATTCCCTAGCACCATAATAGGGTGTCAACCCATTTCACATTTACTTTTTTTGCTACCCATTTCCATTATTTTATTTCTCTGGCTCTACATCCCTTCCCACCACTCCCTGTCATAGGTAACAGCTAGCTTTGTTGCTGCCTCCCTGGCTGTTGTAATGCCATGTGCTCATCTTTTAGCAGTACCAGTTTGTTCCAACAACAGTTTGACATGTACATGAATCTGGTCTTTTTTCACCTTGCACTAACAGCTACCTCACTAAGATGCTGGCTACCCTGGGAACTTCTGACAGACCAAACAATAAGATCTTCCATTCATATTCTTGCATACAAAATATAAAGAAGTCTATGAAAGTGAAGTCTTGATGCTTTTTAAAAAAAAAAAAATACATGTATACAATGGTCACACCAGAAAGACTTTGAGAGGTTCAATCTGTTCAGCAAACAAGCTTTTCCTGCTCTACAGAATCAACATGACAGTAATTTTGCAGTTAAAAGAAACATTCTGAAAAGTTTTCAGATAATTACAGATTCCTGGGAATACTTTTGTCCATTTATACTGTACCTAGATATTGCAGCCTTTTCCATCACCTCCTGCTGTATTAAACCTGATGTCTCTATGACGTCCAAGATAATAATACTCCACAATTTGTCTGATTTGGGTCTCTGTAGGACCACACTTTCATCTTCTAAGTGGCTGAGCCAAAACTCTAATGTTTCCTTAGGGAAATGGTTAGCTTCTGAAATTACATTAAGTGCTGCCTGATGCTGTTCTTTCTCAACAGAACTGTAGGCTCTAACTGGTCCAAGTTTGCCAGCTATAATTGGCAGGATGGAGAAGCCTTCAGATACATCTAAAATGTACAAAGGATCAGGAGCCGCATCTAGAGAGCTCTTGTTTTGACTCTCTTGGAGGTTCATCCCACTGCCATGTCCATCAACATCCATGGACTGCAAGTCCTTACTCGGATTTAATGACAACAGAACTTTGCCCATAGCAGCTTTAAAGCATTCGTGGTACGGTACGTTGTTCAGCAGGGCTATTTCTGTGGATTCCAAAACACATACTTGACTGTTGCCATCCTGTTTGCTAGTCGTCTGAAGACCAGCCAGAGCATTACACAGTTCAGCCTCATTGCCCAAACTCAATGTGTCATCTCTGTCGTCCATCCCACACTCTGAAGTCAGAGAAGAAATCTTCTGGATCTTCAAGTAGCAGTCTTGGCAGCAAACTTCCATCATCACAGTATCTCCAGTCTTCACAGAATAATCTTGGTAAAACAGCACAAAAAGGTCATGTCAATTACTTTACGGCAAACATCACTGGAGCAGCCATACAGTGCTTAAAAAAAAAAATTAGCATTATCTCATTTCTTCATTAGTTGTTACTAGTGTGTATGAAAGATTTGTTCTCATCTGTAGCCCACAGGCTGAAATCTGCGATTGTGCATTAACATTTGCCATAAACTGTCCCATACTAGGCAAAATCCATTTATTCTCAAAATAAGCCTTTCTACAATAAATAGATACTACTTTAAGTGTTCTGTCAACAGCAGAACAAAACCACACTGATAAAGAAGTTGCTTTTGCTTTACAATGCTAAACATTAAATATTTACACTTTAATGCCTCCTGTAGACAAAAGGTAAATTTGTAGTTACATGGAAAACAACAGCTACAGTTTAGAAAGGGTAATTTATTCAAAATAGATTTTACTGGAATATTTATGGCGTACAGCTCAAGATGGTATTTGGATACCCTCTGTATCTGTTCCAAGAAGGTAAATCCACTGATACAGACTAGAATTTCAAAACAAAAGTACTATAGTTTGACAAACATTTCTTTCAATGGCAACATAGGCTAAGAGTCTCCTCCCTACCCTACACTTCCAGTTGAACCAGTCTACAGCGCAGCTGCCCCTAGTGTCTATCGATACTAAATTTGGAGGAGCTGTAGACTCCCTCGAAGGTAGAGAGATTTGGATAGACTTGAGAACTGGGCAATTACAAACCATAGACATTTAACAAGAGCAAGTGCTGGATTCTCCACCTGGAACAGGGTAATCCTGGTTACACGTACAATTTGGGGGACGAGAGGCTGGAGAGCAGCCCCATGGAAAGACAGCTGGAGGTTTGGGGGGATAGCAAATTGAATACGAGCCAACAGCATGCCCTGACAGCAACAAGGGCCAACCATGTCCCAGGGTGCATCAAGCACAGCATCGCTAGCCAGTTGAGGGAGGTGATCGTCCCACTCTACACTGCACTGGTGCATGTCTACTCGAGTGCTGTGTGCAGTTTTAGGTGCCTCAGTAGGAGGACATAAAACTATTAGAGCATGTCCAGAGGAGGGCGACCAAGATGGTAAAAGGCAGCAAGGGCAGGACTTATGAGGAACAGCTGAGGTCACTTGCTTTGTTCAGCTTAGAAAAGAAACAGCAGAAGGGTGACCTCATTGCAGTCTACAGCTTCTTCAAGGGGAGGGCAGGGGAGGGGGAAGCACTGATCTCCTGTCTGGTGACCAGCAACAGGACATGAAGAAATGGAATGAAGTTGCATCAGGGGAAGTTCAGAATGGACATGAGGAGAAGGTTCTTCCCCAAGAGGGTGGTGGGTCACTGGAATAGGCTCCCCAGGGAAGCGGTCACAGCATCAAGCTTGTCAGAGTTCAGGAGCATCTGGACAATGTTAAGTCATATAGTTTAGTTTTAGGTAGTCCTGTGAGGAGCAGGGAGTTGGACTCAATGATCCTTATGGGTCCCTTCCAACTCAAAATATTATTCGATTCTATGAAACAGGAAATGGAAAACGGGTGAGTGGAGAGTAGAGGCTGCTTGAAGTGACACACTGTGTATGGGGAAAACAGTATTCAAGTTGAGTCTAAAATGGAGGTGAAGGGCAGGCAGAAAAGTTCAGTTGTGTTTTTGTGGCAGTAGCAGCTAGCAATTCCTACCTCATTTCCTCCACCTCCCTTTTCACAAGTCACATCTCGACTGAGTAGAGGCAGTCAGTAGTCCCACTTTCTGGAGTTGCTCCACAATACATTTAATTCAGTATAGCAAAAAACCCCCACAACGTAATGAAAAGCTTTCTCCCAGATCTTAAGTAGGTCTCTTATCTGCTTCATAGCAGAGTCCCATGAACAAGACCTGATGCAGGGACTGTGCACTACAGTCCAGAAACATGAACAGGAACCACCTCACAGCTACTTGCTGTTGAACTTCTCCTAAACCTATTTGCTGCCACTTCCTAGTCTCTGAGACAACCTAACTAGCTCAAACCCAAAACAAAACCAAGTTAATGTACCGCAACAAGAAAATCCACAGGACGTACCAAGGAGGCCCTGCACAGGATAGACTGCCTGTTCCCAGCAAGTTTCCTCACTGGGAGCCGTAGATAGAGTGTGCTCATCATCAAGCTGCAGGACAAACCACACCACAATAGCATCTAGTACTCCTCCTTCAGTGACTGGCAGGCTGAGCTTCCAGGGCTTTCTAGCTGCAAGACTCTTCAGCTCCTGACAAAATGGAAAGAGAGAAAAAGTGTGAGGGAGTTTCTTCCATAAAAGATGTTTTTTAGTACACTCACCAAGTCACTTAAATTTCTTCACCAATCCATGCGGGCACCCAGCAGAAACCTGAAGTTAACAAGCTGCTACAATACCAATTATCATTAGTACTCACCAGCACAGGATCTGTCTTCCCACATGCAAATGCAGTTACGCACACAACCAACCTGCGCCCATCAGCCATTAAAGCAAACACACCTACATCTAAGAACATACATATTTTAAAACCCTGAAAACTGCAAGAAAGGCTTTAGACTGGCAAGGCTTGCCTTATGAGAAGTAATAAAACCAGAGCCAGTCTTTTGGGCTGGATTCAAGCCAACGCTTACACACATGCTTCACTTAAAACCAGTTCTAGAAATACTCTATGTAAGCGCTGAATTCGCTTGAACAGAGGTTCAGCAAAATCATTACAGAAACAATGTCAAACAGCTTTGAGGATATTTTCTCTGCTACCTGGGCTACAGGCTTTGTGTAAAAGCTCAGGCATGTACAATTTCACTACTGGGAAGAACTCACATCTCCCCTAAAGGGATCAGGTTATAAATTGGAATTAGGTCTTTTTCCATGTACAATTTATCTTCCTCAGTAATTACCTTCTGCTACCAACATTCACAAACAGAAAAAGCCCAGCTCTAACATAGATAGTTCTGGTGTAAACCAATTAACAGAACGTCAATCACAAGGGACCAAAGATTCTCTTAGTCACAACCCTTCTACTTAGTAACAGCCTCGCCTAAATGTTTATCAGCTCCCTGATAGTGTCAACATTTGGCCTAAGTTTCAATCTTAAAATACACAGGGCAAAAGAGTTATACTCTAAAAGCATGAGTTGCTCTCACATGCTGTGTTTTTTATTTTTCTCCTCTTTATTCCCAGTCTGTTGTTCTCCAAGAATTGGTCTACCTCTCTTCTTGCAATTGAGAGACAGCTGAACAATGCACCTGTCAGAATTACTGAATGCTAATAAAGTTCATAATGAGATCTTGCTGCTCTTCAAAAAAGAGTGTTTTGCTGCTAGTCATTTTTTCCATACACTGTCAACTGGAGAAAAGAAAAAGAGTAGTAAGTTGAAGCTTTGCTGGCACTTGAAGCAAGACAGTAAGAGCACAAACATGCATGTTTCTCAGTTTCTGGGAAGTTACAGCTGTTCAGAAGTGTATTTGATATTAAAAATACTTTTCATTATTCCTCAAAAGCAGCAGGCCCAAAGTTCTCCTCCAGTAGTTCTAGTAATTGTAATGTTACATCCCTATCTTGTGGCCCACAACACTTAAAACCCACTTGAAGGCAGTTATTTCAGCTTTCTCCGCTCTCTACCATGCTGCTTGTCCCATATTTATGCCTCAACATTTGTCCACTGCATAAACCTTTTTCTATTATTTATGACACAGATTTGAACAGCTCTAGCACATCAGGATGGCAGTTTATCAACTAGTGTAGTTAAAAAGACAGCAAAGAAAATAAAGCAACAATTCAGGAATAGCAGTAAAAACCAAAATGATGCCACACAGACCCTCTGAATGACAGAAAGATAACTTGCTTTAAAAAAAAGTAAAGGGGACTACAAATAGAAGGAAAAACTACAGAAAGAACGCAATTATCAAGTTCCCCTATGTCTTGATCCAGAATTTCCACACAGTAACTTCTCACGAAAATTAGAAAGAGCCAGTAACTGTAATTGTTGGCAAGAGCTCAGTTCCTTTAGGGCCTGAAAGTGAGACTGAGTTTTAATTACTGGCTGCCGAGGTAAACACTCACTTCCACTCCCAGTGGCACTGATCTGCTGCCAGCAAACATGCACACGGGTAGTACCTGGCTAGGTACAAGTGTCTGCAGCCTGTAATTAGAGCCACATCTCCTTCCCCTGCCTGGGAGGAATCGAGCTGCTGCTGCTCCTATTAGCAGGAATAAAGT
The DNA here is from genome assembly GCF_028858705.1 of Grus americana. Taxonomy (NCBI): domain Eukaryota; kingdom Metazoa; phylum Chordata; class Aves; order Gruiformes; family Gruidae; genus Grus; species Grus americana. The sequence continues at coordinate 66,809,876 of NC_072855.1, read as the reverse complement.
AATCAGTGTAACTCGGCTGCTTTTTTTTTTTCCTCTTAAATTTTGATTTATTATCGTCATTTCTCTGATTTGTACTGACATCTTTGAAGCCTCCTACAACTCAGTTTGAGAAACACTGTTGAACTGTATTTTGAGTCTTTTTCTTAGTTCTGTCAATTTAGGCCTGGATAGTACACGCAGAATAAATGCAACATCCCTCTCATTCTTTGAAATACAAGTTTAGAAAATGGGGTTTTGAAATTACCTTGCTAGTGCTAAATGATTTCATATCTGAATTTCAATCTTTAGTAGGTAATTTCACTACTGTCTGTAAGTATAGAGGGATTTTTTAATTCCAATAGGAGCACAGATAATTTTTCTATTTTTTAGCTGCACTGATTGAACATCCAGATATAGCCATGACAAAAACACAAAAAACCAACAAAAAAAAACCCAGGTTGAAAGTAACCTACCAGTGCTTGGAACTGCCGTATTTGCCCAGTGACAAAAGTAACAGCAAACAGTAACCAATGATTCTAAATAAATTAATTGCATTTCTTCCCTTTACTTATATCTTACCATTTCATGACAGGAACACTCCATTAGCCTAACTGAAACTTCAAAGGAGGAGTTGTGAAATACAGTTTAAAGAGTAACATTGTTCTTTACTCTTTAAAATTATGTTTACTTGTCTGCCAGCAGGCAGATGCTTAAGAGTAGGCATCTCAGGTGAGATTAATAGTTTCTTGTTGATGCTGGAAGCAGAAGCAACATTAGGTCACAGAGAGATCACTCCCAGTAGTATACTGAAGAGCCATGTCTTATTTAATTTTTATCTCAGGACATCAGACAAACCAACTAGGAAAAGCTAGTGATTCAGAAACACTGCAATTCGTGGCCAAGCAGTAGCCAAGAATAATTTCATTTATACAACGGAATCTCTTTTAAGCTCTGACTCAATGCTAACTCCTCACCACAGGTCAATGAGCAAGAAACACACCAGAGATCAGATGTGTTGTCTTTTTAGCAGGCTCAGCTGCAAGTGGCTGAGGTCCTTGCCTTACAGTTCAGCTCTATTTAGTATATGCATACAAACGAATTTTGTGCAAAATGCACAAAGTAATGCTACCATATTTTGGAATGCCATATTACAGAAATACCAAAAGATACAAAAGGAGCTGAAAGATGGAATCAAACTGGTTGAATAGAGTAAGATAATTTCTTCATCTCCCCTCTCTTTTACACTTAAACATTTTTATGCCAGATGTTAAACACATGCTTTCTCTTTTGTCCTCAAGATTTTCTTCAAGACTCTAACTTTAGAGGAATAAACCAAGTCAGCTCCACAACTGCATACATCTTTTAAGATGAGCCTATTGCATTCTTCCTCCCCCTCCCTGCACTGAGTCTGGCAGTAGTTTGATCCTATGGTGAGTCAGTTTAGTTCCCTAAACTGTGTCAAACAAAGACCTCCATCTTCAAAAACTCATAGACTGTCATCTGATGAATCGCATCACCACACCACCAGACAAGTATCAAAACCAGCAGAGGATTTCAGTGTAGCCCTGCCAACTTTGCATTTGTGAACTGTTCTGAAATTAATCCTGGAAAGCAAGTAAGATATGGTGCTCTCATTATTCATAGACTACTTTTAAAGGACTAAAAAAACCCCAAAAATCCAAACCCACAAACAACTTACCTGCAGATTGTTGAAATCTACTGTCATTACTTGACAGGGTTCTGTCAGAGGTATGTAACCTCCAGGAATACGACTGAGCTTCTCGGTGGTGTAAGGTTCGACAGTTTCCTCTGATCCAGCAGAAGCATATGTTGGACTAAAGAACTGCACTGAATTTGACAAGTGCACACCAGCAACTTCTTGTGTTCCCACTCTGGGAGTAAAGGAAAAAAGGGAAGAAATGAAACTTCAAATAATTTGACAAAAAAAGCCCAAAGGAAATTCTTCTTAGTCTGGCTATGTATTTTTAAATGCATACAGTGTAAGAATAGGAAAAAACCCCAACAACCAAACCACAATTCTGCGGCGTTTTTGTTATGTACAGAGCAGCTCTAAAGCACAGAAAATGCCTATCGCTTTCAAGAATCAGAACTGAATGCTGACACTAGAAACTGAGAAAAAGCCCAATATGTCCTTTGTCAAAAGCCACGGGCTTTTGCCCCCTTAAATGCAACTCCTTGAGTCTTGACAGAGAACTAAAAAAAATATACCCTGTGATAATAAGAACAAATAAAGTTTTTCTGCTGCTGCTGCATAGACAGAGAATGAAGGTGTTTCTTTCAGGTGAACAAAACAGTCAGAACAAAGACAGATATGCAATAGGAAAATGCATTTTTGGAGTCTCTTTGACATAAAACTTTCATTTTGCAGTACCTTTATATATTTATCAAGCACAATCGATGCAGAATAAGGTGGTTTTCATAGTTACATAGCTGCAAAGAAAGTCTCAGTGTTGATTTCTTGGTGGAAAAGGCTTTGACAACTCAGAATACATGTATCCTCTCTTGTAAGACAAAAGATCAATTAGGTTTCTAAAAACGACCTTATACAAAAAGCTTCAAAAAAGAAATAATGCTATAACTGCTTTAAAACAGTTACTAAGATACACTGTCCATCTCTTAGGTTTGAGGACTTAAGACATATTCTCATTTTCAACTTACAAGTCAGGAAGTTAAGTGAGACAAGCCTTGCACAAGCTACACTTTGTTCTGAAAAAGTACGTTTGTCTGACAGATTTAGTGCTTCCTGTTTAAGTGACAGCTATCAAGTAAATCTACATTCTTACAGTGAGATCTAGCACTCAGAAGTTCAAATGACAACTAGTTAAATTTCTATTTCTAGAAATAATTCTAAATCACTTTCTCAGCAGCCTCCGCTCGCTGCAAAAGATATCCCTACAACTAAGTATGACTAGATAAGCTGTCTGATAATATTCTCATCAGATATGGTCATCTCCTTGATCTAGAGAAGCTCCCAAGCACAGAATTGAATAAGTTGCCTTTTATTGTAACTTGGATTCTTAGGCAAATATATTTTGACCGTTATGTATAGCTAAAATACAAAAACTAAATTGACTCCATCTTTGGAGCAGATTCCCTAACAATAAAAGTGTATGTGACAGATAGAAAACACAAAGTAGTAAGTATTTCACAATAAATACTAAAAATACAGCAACATTATCAACAATTACAATCTTCTCACTTGCTCAGTGATGTAACTTAGATATTTTAACAACAAGGATGAGAATGTATTTTCCTTCATTTGAAGCTGAATCCATGCATTATTTTAAAAGAAATATTACAACTAAAACAGGACAGCTGCTGTATGAGGCCTGTATTGTGGAAGAGGTCAATAGACTATTATCATGAACCCTTTTGGCTTCAATACCTAAGCACGGAAGTAGAGCCACTTTATTGCCTCTCATTCTCAGGCCCAGTTGACTAAAAATTAAACGTTATAAACCCCATAAAGCTGTAATTCTTACAGTGACTCAAATTAGTAAATTAACACATATTCTGGCATATTTTATTCAAAATTACAAAATGTAGACAAACTAATGGAGTAAACCTACATTCTCCTAGCATACTGTTTTACTGCTACGTATGACTCTTTAAAGATATCTAGTTCAAACTTCTAAAACATTAGGTAGTATTCTCTGGCATCTTAAAAGTTTTGTGGAAGTCTGAATTTATCCTTAGTAAAAATCTAGTCTTATCACAAATTTGTCAATTCATTTCTTCTTCTGCAAATAAACATATTTCATATGGATGTGAAACAACCGCTTCAGAGACAGACAGATGTCTTCAGGAGAAAATGAAAGCCAGCCATAAAAAAAAATTACTCATCACCACAGTGGAATTAAGCCCTATAGTCATTCTAGGGAACACAAGCAACGGGTACAAGCAGCACCAGATATAGTAAAGAAACAGTACAAGCATAAGCCATCAAGTAATAAAGCCACAATGAGGGGTAAACCAGCACAAAACTTTTTATCAAGTTGGCTTAAGAATTACAAGAAAACTGGTGTGATTTATCTAGAATTTCACTATATCCTAGGGAAAAAAACCAAACCCTAAAAACATGCAGCGTAACTTAAAATTACTAAAACAAAGGGACAGAATACAAAGCAGAAGGTCAGATGACACACAGATAGATGACTCTGACAGACAGGATTACCAAGACTTTGGGTGAAAGGGGATTCCCTCCCTCAGCAAGATAATCAGTGTTTGATGATAGATTAAACACACTCTTAAGTGTACTTCAGAAGAAAAAGCCTTGGGAATTCATAGATTTCTGGGCTCTACACCTACTTATAACCACTCAAAATAAAAATTAAATCATGAGAAAAAGCTCAAAGAAAAGCTGTATTAACTGTACAAGACAGAAACTATGCTACATGATATAACAAGCATGAAAAAAGAGATACTTTCCCACTGCTATTTCATTTAGCATCCTGCTCAGAAAAAAACATCCAAAACTCAAAAGTTTTGCTGTAGATCATGAAAACACTTCACAAAATGTGGAGACATGCACATCGGAATAATTCAAAGAGATCTAGATAGTTTAAATCTGAGAATAGGCAAGTGGTTTACATAAAACTTAATAGCACTTGTTGAAATAGACTTAAGACAGGTATTCTTACTAGAACAAAAACGGATCTCAAACTATAAAGGCAGGAAATTTAAAAGTGACATTTCTCTTCTTCCTACAGCATATAATTAAACTTGTGGCAACCATTTAAGTCCTGCTAGATATCTGACCTTAAGCTATATTATTAGAATGGATTGTTAATGTACTATAACTTTGGATCATTGAATTAAGTTTTATCCTGTTTAAATTTTGTAAGGAATAGTCAATACCATGTTTCAAGGCAAAAACCTATATTCTAATTGATGCATAATTAACTTCTCCTAAAAGAAAGTTGTTCTATGACTGTCTACTATGGAAACTTGTGTCTCTTTCTGGCCATTATCCAGGTCTAGTGCATCAGGAAAAAAAAAAAAAAAATCACTGATACAGCCTGGCTGTTTTTCATCCAATACACTGAAGCTCCTGTAAAAGTTAGTGTTTAATCTGCAACAAGATTAATCCTAAACAAAATACATTAAGTCCAAATCCAAACCTCTCAGACAGAGACTGTCTCCATACAGTGATACTGCTCTAGAAGATGAAAATAAAAATGAGTTATGAAACCAACTGATACACAGTCAGAACTGGTCTCAGCAAAGAAACCCTACTGTATGCTAGTTTGGCATTAGGCAATGCAAATATTCAGAAAAATAATGCTAGGTGGGGTTATTAACACTTATGCTTTACAAAATCTTGTCCTCATCTTCTGAAAGGGTTAGATCCAGCAGCAAGGTATAGAGAACATTATAAAGAAGGTAAAATGAGGATAAATGCCAAGTGTTAATCCAAGAATCTCCAACACAGAAACTGAGAAGTACTTTTACTATTAAGGAACTGAATTTCTTTAATATCTGTTAAAGGCATGTATTTCAGCATAACTGAAAATCAAGATGATGAAGTGATCCAGAAATTTTTAACCACAAAGGGGGACAAGGGAAAAGAACCTGGAAAAGGTGTGGAAAGGGTGAGAGTAGAAATCTGTTTAGTGAAGCTCATAATCAGCCATTCAAAAAATAAAGGGAACAGTAAATGAAAAATCCTCAATAAAACCCACCGGTCTCTCTTTCCAAATAACAAATACGGGTTCAAACTGTGCTAGAGTTTAAACATACCTGTGATGTCTACGTATCTCTTTGCATTCCACTGCCATCCCAAATACTGTAGCACTTGCAGGAATAACTCTGCCATAGTCTCCAGTACTAACATCTTGATTTTTAGGCTGTGAAAACATGAATAACAACATACAATGAAACAGCGACCTATTTCTACCACTGCTGCAAAGCCTAGGTTACAGATGAATGAACCATTCAAGATTACAGTCAAAACATCAGTAAGTTCTTAGGAACCTGTAAAGTTTCTGGTCTTCGTTATTCCCGTTGACCATTAAAGGAGTTTCTTAAATACTGTGTTTCAATATATCCATGCATCAGCTTTACTTTTTAGTCTACTCCTCCCTCTGTGTAATTCTGAAAGTGTTTTTTAATTTGTATTCTGTTAGAATATATTGAAACATTTGAGGACCTTTCTTTTATGCATCATTCCTATACTTAACACTAGAGGTCATCAGTTTCAGTTCAATACCATATAAAAATCTTTCAGCCAGATAAGTTTTTAAAGTTAGTTGGAATCAAGGCAACATCAAAATAAAAGCCCTTATATTTCCTAAAGTCTAACAGAGGTTAATCCATATAAGACTCCTTGTCATATTACTTTGCTCAGTGTATGTTAGCTAAAATGCAAAATACATAAAGTAAAACCCAAGAGACCCTGTGGAATTGTTCAGTCTTCAAAAAAAGTTCAAAGTTCGCAAAAATAAATTATGAGCATAAGCACATAGCACATTTACCATATTATAACTGACTGTTCTCTAGTGTTATGATGAGAAATAATTCTACCATAATTCAGCATTTTCTGCTTAGACTGACATGACTTTCTGCTACTAGTTGGTATCTCAAAATGACCAAGTTGCAATCAAACTTGCAGGAAAATAGCACCTTTAAAACACACACAAATCCATTTGGTGTTACTTACAAAGAGGGGGGGGAAAAAAGAAAGAAAAAAAAGGAATGAACAGTGATCAGCAGTGAACCATCTCTGTATGCTGGAAGGTTACATCAGGGAGACACGCACTGCAAGTATCTGCCTACTCAGAACATGAGCTCAGAGAAGTACAACGTGTGCAGCTGCCTCATTGCCTTTCACCAAAATCAAATTCATAAACCAAACTCAATCACTCATTTCTGAAATATGAATAGGTATGAAATATTCACAAGACAACTGTTCTTCATTCATGTATGTGTGCGAATGCACGCAAGTGTGCACACACACATATATGGACAAATATATATCAAATCAGGAATCCCATTTATACATACGTACCCACATAACCTACCCTCGGTTGTAAAAGCAGGTGTTCCCAAGCATGTATCAAGCTCTCCACAATACCTTCTCCAAATAAACCAGCATCAACTGTTTCTGTGACAACCAAGGAAACTCTAGATAAGAAAAAGGACATGATGAAATATAATGTATAGCACGTGTTCCTGTTAATCATTCTTTTAAAGAAAAAAAACACCACACCAAGGTGAGCTCAGAGCAAAACTTTAACCAGTGTTCTGAAGTTTCAGTAGATAGGCAATTTAATTTTTCCAACAAATGACATGTTTTGAATTGTTGTTAGAACTAATTCAAGATGCACATACAAGAGAATAAATATTGAGCAAGAGTTTACCATAAGGCTTCTTGTTCAGTGTTTATAAATAAATCATGTGGGAAGAATCTAGCCAAAACAGGAAGATGTTTCAGCCTGGGCACACAGCCAACAATACTGAGGAATATGTATTTTGTCTGAATCTTGTGCAAGAGCATCCATGCATATATGTTAAAAAGCAATAATAAACTATAATCAAAGCATAGTAAAATTACTATGCAGACTAACGGACCCTAAAATCCTAAATCCTTTCGATTTAAAAAAAAAAAAAAAAAAAAGCCAAAACATATGGCATGATAAGACATTTCCAGAACAGTAACAATTTATTCCTGACAGGTGACATCCAGTGACTCATCATATACACTAAGAAGATACATATGATCAGTTACTGTAGCTCAGCTAACACAATTAGACAAGGCTTGACTGGCATCCTAAACCACGGGAGCTTCATCATTTGAGATTATGAGCCTGTGCCATCACCAGACACTTTATTAAATGTTAGTAATTCAAAGTAAAATGGATTATTTCCTTCACACATTTAATCTGCATCCCTAGTAGCTGTGAGCTGAAGTGATAAACCAGTCCTTTGCATATACCAAAACAAACAAAAATCCCCTCAGATTTCTACCTGCTAAAAATTTACAGATCCTCCAGAAGAACCCTTGCTGAATGGAATAGTGAGCAAGGAGGAGCTCACAGGGCAGCATAAAAAGCCTAGATCACATATATTGAAAGCTGTCATACTGATCACGTTCTAACAATTCCAAGCTGCTGATTTGTCACAGTAGCTCTTACTATGCTTCAGAAGACAATACTCAATATCAGAAAAAATAAGCTACTTAATTTTCCAAAGCACAGGGATCTCTGCTATACAGACAAGTGGGCAGATGTGCATATACAAACAAAAAGCTCAATACAAACACAAAAAACCTATTCTCACACAACAAACTGCACCCTTCCACTGAATTTTACTTCAATATCCAAAGCCACACCGAAAGCCCTACGGATCCCTACCACGGCAGGGTGCTGACATTCACAGCAAGAGTCAGCCCAGCCACCACCAGCACTCCAGATGTGAACAACCAGGAACCCATGCACATCACATGGCACCTTCTCGACTCCAAACACAGCAGCACTCTCCTTAGGGGACAGAGGGGAGGAGAGGGGCTGTTTCCCCTCGCTCCCTGACCAGAAGAGGCAGACATTCTGCAATTTCTAATGTCTCTGACAAGCACAGAAGTTGACATGGAGTTGCAGGGGTGTAGTACGTCCCAGAAACGGTCTTCCTTTGCAGGCCCTATTACATAGCTCCATCCTATCCATATGCTGCAGAAGCCATCCACAAGTTGTTAAGCAAAGTGTGTTAAAATTACTTTTATGATGCAGTAATCCAATTTCTCTTTTCCTATTGCTGCAAGAGATGCATATGCCCCAAACTCCTACTATTGAAGAAGTAAACTCCTTAATTTATGACATTGTTGATCTACCATAGAAATTAGTATGATTTCAAAAACATGTTATCATTTCTGCACTGCTCTGTAAAAACATAAAACATACAGAGAATCTTCTCACATTATGATTAATATCATAGGCAACCTTACTTCCTGTTTCGGTCACGGAGTATTTTCTATTTTCTTGAAGTTAAGAGCAAGTTTAAAATAGTATCACAACAGAGAACAATAACGTACCTTTCAGGTATGTGCTTTGGAATTTCTATATCAAGTGACTTCAAATGCAGAAGTTTGATCTCCTTTTCCATGTTATTTGCTGCCACCACATCACAGGCAAGTTCATACATGGTTTTGGATAATTCACAGGCATAGACAAAAGATGCTCCTGCCTTTTTTGCAAACATGCTGAAAAACAAGAATCAGGGCTTTTTCCCTTCAGTTTAAATCATTTTAGGTAAAGCATGACCAGATATTGAGTTTTCTTAAGTTCTATTTCTGCACCTGCTTCATATTTCTGAGAAAAAAGTTCAAGTCTAAAAATCATAATTAAGTGAACTAATATCTCTTGTGTGAACACTGATAGCATGCAAATTGATATCCTCTTGATATGCTATCACCCAAAATATATATACACACACACAGACAGGTAGCATAAGGAAACTCCCCAGCTATGCTAAATCCACTCTTTATGTTATAGTATTTTCGTTAAGTAACTTTCTACACAAAAAGCATCTGCATCAAATAAAAAAAAAAAGGGTTCCAAAAATACTAAGACACTAATCTCCAGACTCAGGGACTCCTGAAAGCTTTGTTTCCTTTAAGTTTCGCCTCAATAAAAGCATGAAAAATTATTTTTTTCACTAGCAACCAAATTTTGTTAGACAAATACATTTCTATTAAGTTTATGTTAAATATGCATTTATGACACACCTCAAGATTCCGGTGCCTGTTCCAATATCGAGGACAGATTTACACCCTGAGCAGACAGCATTCTCAATTGCTTTTAGGTAAGTAAGATTCCTCTTGGCATCATTGAGCATGATGAAGTGCCAGCGTTCCACAAGCCAGTTTGCAACACGGTAAAAATTCTCCTTTGCATCAGCAAAGTCTGGGTTAAGCTTCACTGCTTTATGGAAATATCCAGCTGCTTCATCTCGAAAGCCCATTCTAATAGCAAAAACAACAAATAAATAGAAAGCGTGCATTCAGCTACCAAGTATGTGTAAATATCTGTAATTTGTAAGGAGGTCTTGTATCAGTTAAAAGACAATGGAAATATTTTGCAGTAGTTAGATTATCTTTAGAAACATTGCTATTACCTTATGAAAAAGAATGATTTGCAGCTTTATATCAAATCATTTTACAATGCAAATGCAGTCAAAAAATACCATTGTGTGTACGTGTCTTCACCTACTACTACAACCTTTGACAAACTAGAACAGGTTTTACAAGAACCTGCTGCAGCAATATGACAGCAGCAACTCTGCAATCCAGTCTCACAGATTTTAAGGTCAAGAGAATGCTACAAACCCCAACACCATTCTGGAACATACTGTAAACCAACCAAGTTTTGAGTTGCCAGGGCTTGCATTAAGCGGCAATTTTGGAACTAAACTGTGAACTGGGAGGAGTGGCTGACAGACCAGAAGGCTGCGCTGCCATTTAGCAAGACCTGGACAGGCTGGAGAGTTGGGTGGAGAAGAACCTAATGAAGTTCAACAAAGGTAAGTGTAGGGTCCTGCACCTGGGGAGGAATAACTCCATGCACCACTACAGGTTAGGGGTTGTCCTGCTGGGAAGCAGCTCTGCAGAGAAGGACCTGGGAGTCCTGGTGGACAAGAAGTTATCCATGAGCCAGCAATGTGCCTTTGTGGCCAAGAAGGCCAATGGTATCCTGGGGTGCATAAGGAAGAATGTGGCCAGCAGGTCGAGGGAAGTTCTACTCCCCCTCTACTCTGCCCTGGTGAGGCCTCATCTGGAGTGCTGTGTCCAATTCTGGGCTCCCCAGTTCAAGAAAGACAGGGAACTACTGAAAAGACTCCAGTGGGGGGCTATGAGGATGATTAGGGGACTGGAGCATCTCCTGTATGAGGAAAGGCTGAGGGCGCTGGGTCTGTTTAGCCTGGAGAAGAGAAGACCGAGAGAGGATCTCATCAATGCTTACAAAGATCTAAAGGGTGGGTGTCAAGAGGATGGGGCCAGACTCTTTTCAGTGGTGCCCCGCAACAGGACAAAGGGCATCAGGCACAAACTGGAGCACAGGAAGTTCTATCTGAACATGAGGAAAAGCTTCTTTACTGTGAGGGTGACAGAGCACTGGGACAGGCTGCCCAGAGAGGTTGTGGAGTCTCCTTCTCTGGAGATATTCAAAACCCAGCTGGACTTGATCCTCTGCAACTTGCTCTAGGTGATCCTGCTTTAGCAGGGGGGTTGGACTAGGTGATTTCCAGAGGTTCCTTCCATACCCTACTGTTCTGTGGTTCTGTAACTTGAAGAAAGTTTTTATGATACCTATAGCATATTCTCAAATCAGACAGCACTGAAAAAAACCCCAAATCTATGAGATGCAAGAAGCATGTACATTTTAATAGAGTGCTGGGACAGTTGTTCCTTAAAACAAACAAATAATCACAAAGAGCAAGCCTAACCAAAACTATCTGGGTCCAGGACTTATCATTTCAATCTTAAAATTCCCGTCTCAGAAGACCTTAGAACCCTGAGCAACAGCAAAGGACCACGTTTTGCACTGTCTGGGGAAAGTAGAAGAATGCTTTACACTAATAAAAATCTAAGTTCAAATTACTTAAGAACAGCCCTACACAGTACAGTATACACAACCAGCTTCTTCAATTCAAAGTTCTGTTACATGTGACCTCAAGAAGGACCAGAATTAAAAGACAGTATTCAAAGGCAGTAGTTTTCAGGGATCTAATAGGAAAGAAAGGAAGACCTTGAAAAACTGGAGGTTAACCACAACTTTAGTTAACACAACAACTACTTTTTCTTTAGTAATTCCTGAATAAAGTGTTTGAAAGTTTTTTAAGGCAGTGCTTTTACTTTAAGTTTTTACTTTAGTAAAAGTGCTTTTACGGTTTTTTTTTTTAAACTTTTGCTGTCACTATCAATTTCCTTTAGCATTGGCTACTCTGTTTTAAGCTGACAAACAGATCTGAAGTTCAACAGTATGCACTATACAGCATTAAGCATGTGCTTGCATTTACTTCTTTTAAGCACATTTTATGTGCTCTGCTGAATTGGGTATTGTTTATTAACATACGATACTAAATGTGAAGATTACGAAAACTGAATATACATTACTACAAACCTGAAAAGATGTTCTCCCATACTATTACATATCACTTCATCATTCGGATACAGTTCAAGTGCTTGCTCATAACAGTTAAACAGATCTTGAATCCTTGCCAGAGAATCTAGCTCTTCTGCCCATTTAAAGAGAGTAAACTGAAATGTTTCCTAGAAAATAAAATATACCACTGAGTTGCTGGCAGTTACCAGAAGTAGGGAACTGAGCCCTGAAAACATCTAGAGGTATTCTAACATGCACCTGAACACCCTTCTTCCCTTAAGCAGCAGCAGCATGCAATTGTTTGCTATCATCCCAAGTTAGTTTGCTCACTTGAGGAAGCAGAAATAAACTCTCAGATACCCATGCAGAGTACCATCACCCAGCAGCATATACTAATAGCCTGCGTGTATATTAATGCATGCAATAAACAAGCCAATACTAACAAGGCTCTATTTTTATTGAACTTATTTGACACACACAGACTATAAGAACAGTGTATCAATTCCCTTTCCATAGGCATACACAGCTTATTAAACAAGTTACTGGCTGTCTCCATTATTACTGTTTTCTGATTTTATTTTGAAGACTGAATGGGAAAATCAGTTACATACAACAAATCACAAGCACAAAACATGTCACAAAGCCTCAAGAGGAATACAGTAAATAAAATTGTTTCAAGTAATTCAGAGAATACTTACTTTGACGCTAGTTTTTAACTCAGGAGCTAGATTTAGTACCAGGAGATAGTGGGCATATGCAGTTCCAAAATCCTGGTCCCCCAGGCAATGCTGAGCACTTTGCAAAGACCTGGAAACCAACTCCCGCCTGCCGGCTTCCCGACCACCTCTATGGTTACAATGAAGTTTAGCACTGGAGTTGGGCATTCTGAAGGACATAAATGCTTGCCCTTCCTAAAAAAAAAAAAAAATAAATAAAATAAAAATAAAATTGTGTATACTGAAGGCCAAAAGGGTTGCACACAAAGCTGACAGATCAAACATCTAAATTTTCACTGACATTAGTAAAGACATCCTTCCTCCTCCCAAATCCTAAGCATTCAAAACCATGCTAATCTTTATGCCATTGATAATTCCATTAACGTTAACATGAGCATTCACCATTCAAAAGTCACACACACATCATGTTTATTTTAGACCAGGTCCCGGAAACAAGTTACTCTTCTTTACTTTCAAAAATTAATTTTTGTAATCCATATTTTAGCATGCCTCTGACCAGTTTTGCACACTGGAAGTTCACACACTTAGAAGTTTTGTAATCAACCACAAAATCTGCAGGTTAAAACTTTTCCACTTCAACAATATCTTTATAAAGCAAAGACTCACAGAAAAAGAGTGAATGAGCTCAAATAGTTTGTTTTACATAAGGCAATGTGACTATTTTTCCCCTTAAGAAAACGTTAAAGAATTATCAGAACCAACGTGCACGTTTTTATAACTGCCTTTATCACTTTTAACTTTTCATGCTTACCTACATAAGAGAGCCTAATACCGCCTTCAGGATCTTCGGATGTATCCTAAAGCTGAAGAAAGTGAACGTTACATGGAGAGGGACTGCAAGAAACACAGCACTATCAGAGCTAGATTGGATTTTTTTTTTTTTTCCTTAAAAAGACACCAAACAAACAACGGCCACGTCCCAAGCGAACACCAGTAATTTACCCAGAGGCATACAAAACCAAGGAGGCCGTGCAAACTCGCCTGCCGTGCGGATTCAGGGGCCCGGGGGCAGAGAGGACGAGAGGGCCGGCTCCCACCGGCGAGGAGCGCGGCGCCGCCAGGAAGCCTTACAGGCCGCTCTACCTCCAGACACTGCCCTGCTGGCAGGGCGAGCTCCCCAGCGCAGGGAAAGCAGGAGGGGAGGGTGGGGTGCAGGGCGTCCCCCGCGGCCAGGCCAGGCGCTCCCGATGCCATCACCTGCTCGGCACGGAACGGAGCTCCCAGAAAGCCTACGAGCACACTGCCAGCCGCCGCCATCTTAGTGTCGGGCAGAAGTCATCACGCATGCGCAGAGCACCAGGCGCGGAGCCAGGCGTGAGCGAGCCGCCGCGGACGCCTTCACGCGCTGTCGGCGGACGGCGCCTGAGGGGATAGGCGGCCTACCGGCAGGCATGAAACTCTCTGCCCCTGTTGAGGAATCGTTCCCTCAATCTGCTCCCGGCAGGTCCAGGCCCCGCTCACCCCCGACCCAAGGGCGGGAGGTGCGCGTCTCTTTAACGGACACATTCAAGGACCGCAAGGCCCAACGCGAGGTTGCGCACAGCAAGATTGAAAAATCATTTTGGAATTGGTGACCAAAGATTCCCCCCTACCCAAGCTTTTTTTCTACAAATTTTAAGGTGTGAACATTCACTGATTTTATCTTTTATTTGCTTAAAGGAACAGCTGAGATTTATGTGTTTAAGAAGCAAGAAAAAAATAGAATCCCAGAAGCTCGTATTATAGAAAAGCTAATTCTTTGAAAGGTGTCGAGGAGGCACTATGCGACTAAAAGAAAATTCCTAACTTTATTGGTAAGTAAAAGGTTTGAGAAAAGTACAGACTGTAAACAAATTATTTTCTTAATGCTAGTTTAGCTTGTGTTGTGGTTTAACCCAGCAGGCAGCTAGAACAACCACACAGCGGTTTGCTCACTTCCCCCCTCGCAGTGGGAGAGGGGAGAGAATCAAAAAGAAAAAGGTAAAACTTGTGGGTTGAGGTAAAGACAGTTTATTAAAACAGAAGAGAATAATACTAATAATAATGATAAAAAACAAGTGATGCACAGCACAATTTCTCACCACTCGGAGCTGATGCTCTGCTAGTTCCTGAGCCATATTGCCAACCCCCAGTTATATACAGAACGTGATGTCATATGATACGGAATATCCTTCTGGCCAGTTTGGGTCAGCTGTCCTGGCTGTGTCCCCACCCAGCTTTTGGGGCACCCCTCGCCTTCTGATTGGCAGGTCAGTATGAGAAGCTGAAAAGTCCTTGACTGCTTGGCAACAACTAAAACATCAATGTGTTATCAACATCATTCTCATCCTAAATCCAAACCACAGCACTATGCCAGGTGCTAGGAAGAAACTGAACTCTACCCCAGCTGAAACCAGGACACTTGTTATTCCTCAGGTGAAACGTGGTGAATTGACTAGAACCTGTCTTACCATTTCTTCATATCCTATACACACGTGGAATATTTTCATTGTCCATGTTCTTTCTCCATCCACATCCAATCTTTTAAAGCTGGTAATTTGGCTCATATGAATGCAGTACTAGGAGTGACCCACAGCAATGCTAAATCCAGTCCCTTGCTGTTCAGACCTGCTCTACGGATAAGAACTATCACCTTAAATGTTTACCAGATGTAGTGTAAGAACTGCATGCTGTGCAGTCACTGCCTATGACTGCCCTGCAGTTATGGTGTTCCTAAAACTTAATTCCACTCTTGGTAAGTCCTGAGAACAACAGTTGAGGACTGTCATTCACACCACCTAGTTTTAAGTCATAAACAAGTCCTAGTTGTGCCTTTGACTAACAACTTTGCAGCAACGGAGATTGAAAGGAGCAAAATTCAGAGCTTTGCTCCACATCTCCAGTCCCTTATCTCACTCCCTCCCATGCCTACGACACCACTTACCTTCTTTCTCTGTGGAGCGTGGCAGGCTGCCTGCTCTGGGGAACAACCACGTGCAGGGCACTGGAGTGCCGATCTTTTCTAAGAAAGGCAGAGTTCATTTGGTCTTGTCCTACTTCTGGGACAAGAACAGGCCATGGCATTGTTTACTATTTATGAAATGTTTGAAAACTGTTCATCTTTACTTTCCTTTTCTAAAGCATGAATGCAGCTCTTCCAGGCTTTTACAGCTGTAGCTATTGTATATGCCTTAACTTTTGAGAAAGAAATGAGTACCACTTAAAAATATCAGGCCAACATTTTGAACAAGATGAAAATAGCATAGATGGAGGGGAAACATGAGCCTAAAGGAAACACAGTGGCAGTTATACTAATCCACAGCAATCTTAATTACTACTCTAGAATATTATAAGAGGGGGGAAGCCTACAAACATTTTGAGAGAAGTGACCCAAAGGAAAAAAACAGGCGACCTGAATGACACTAGAATCAACTTCTGATAGAGGAAAGACATGCTAGAAAAACATAAAAGAACTGGTAAAGCACTTGGGCTGGATGAAGTCCATGAGGATGTGCTCAGAAAGTATCAACTATTTTATATGTGAACTGAGCTCTGAAGGAAGATGTAGTATCTTATTAAATCAACTGGCATCAACAAGCACCCAAGCCTTCCTTCAGTTTTGAAATAAAAGCTTTAAATTAGTTACAGATGGAATAAGTTTCTCTGAATTTAGCTTAATTATGCTTTCCAGCTAGAGGGTGATAGTATGGGGAAAAAGAAAATAGTAGCACCTGTGGGATATGCAGGGAGAGAGAGAGAGAAAAAAAGTACAGGCAATTATCACCTGTGGACAGTGAGGTGTAAGAGGAGCTGGCCTCTACCAAATAGTGTAATGAGCCAGTATCTCTCTAGCTCTGTGAGTCTCCAAACTTGTTCAGCTGTATTTTTTTTTAGAGCAAATGCCAGATAGATAGCATAAATGCTTTATAGAGCCTGTTTTTAAGCATAAATTAAGTAGTCCTGTGTGCTAATTTGACCAATTTGTGGGAGATTACTAAAAAGCGTCAGTGTAAAATCCTTGCAATTTGCAAGAGTCAGTTCAGTTCAAAGGCTGGGGAGGATATGTGTTAATCTCAACTTTTTAATAGAGCACTTCAGAAAAAAAAGTGGCCACAGAATATAATGTTTGCAACACTGAAAAAGCATACAGCTGCATACTAAAATAATTTGTTGTGTAAAGCTTGTGCTGTAAAGGAGTGCCAGAAAGGAATGCCCATCTTATCAGATACAGACATAATTGCCATATCATCATCAAATTGGTTCAAAGTAGAATAAATAATGTTGGTCTGCATCACGGGTGGTCAGAGATTAGTCTGTTTCTATTTGCACTCTTGATGGATGAGAGGAGAAGGAGCCTAGTGGTACCTTACATATGCATAAGGCCGCTGACATCTTGCAAGACAACAGTGATAACACACTCACGAGCAAGATGAGAGTTAGAAGGAAACTCTATAAACCCATGACAGGAGTTTTCTCCTAATGGAGGTAAAAGTGCTTAGACAAGAGAAGAAACTACAATACCTTGGAAGGATGCTGTTGCTCATGATGTTTTCAAAAACTCACCACAGCTACATGTTGCAAATGGTGGGAGCTGATATCAATATTCTGTAATAAAATGTTGATAAAACTGAAAGTTAAATTCACTAATTTCTAACCTATCTCTCCATAACATACAGTCTGGAGACACAATCAGCCACAGATCAGAACACTGTCATGAAAATCAGGATATTGAAGTGATTTGACAAGAACATAAGGAAGGTAAGAACAAAACATATGCTATGCTGGTGTATGCCTATTATATAAAATGACTTCCTTATGTAAATACAAGTCAACTCCCTTTATTCTGGGAAAAACATCTTAGGTGTATGTATGTATTTCTGTTGGACTACCACTGCTTTTGGCTGCAAGTGGAATGGAATACATTTTTCCTTCACATGCCTGAGGTAGGTGGACCAATTTCCCCTAATGGTCCTGTCAGGGTAGGACAAATCTAAATTTTAGACTTCGTGGGTTTTTGCCAGCTAAAAAACTCAGGGCTAAACAGTCATTTTTTTCCCCTTCTTTTTCAAAAATTTGAATGCAAGCAATTCCACAGAATGCATGCAACTCAATTACTTTACAACACTTCAGTGGAATTATGATAGGGAAATTACAGTAACTATAAACAAGCATGAACAATATTATTCTAGTTTTAATCCTGAAGACAGCTACAGGACAAAGTAAACAAACTATTTGTGGAAGGCATACTTACTGGTGAAATACTGTTCCAGTAATCTAAACAAAGATAAGGATTGTTTGTTATTTATTTAGGGTGGAGTTTTTAAATTCTTTTTAAATGGAGTTTTGAGTAGCATAGTAACTTCTCAGTTAAATAATATGAGAAAATAAATATCCCAGCAGATCACGTGATCTAGCAGGTGGCACACTTGGCTGAAAGGCTGAATGTCCACGGTCTGCTCTCAATATCACCTCCTGGCCTGCTGCAATTTCAGACAAACCATCTGCACTTTTAAGTAGCAGCTGATTTGGAGGGGCCACTCTTGTACTTGAGACTACTTTCAGGAACTATGATTACTCATGAGCCTCCATGTGGGGAGCTCTCCCCACTCCTTTCTTTAAATGGTTGTGTTTTCTTTTTTTCCTCATCTACATGAACAATGAGGACATTATCTTCGCCTTTGATTATGAAATTCTGTGCTTACTCACTTGAGCTCAGTGACTGCTGTCAGGTGGGTAACACCCACCCTAGTCTGGTTTCTGAAGCAGACTCTCAAGTGGATAGTTATTAAAAAAACTAAATGTTTGCAAAATTTAATCCTGATACACTGATTCTACAAACAGGAGTAATTTTAAATGAGATTCCTGAAGTGCCCACCTATTTCCATATATGACTTTGGCAGGTCAGTGCCTAGGGTGATACAGAGGAAGGTTTATAGTAACACTGCCAGCTGTCTTCATCTCAGTCATTTCTAGAAGTCTTAGGTGCTACTTTTTAAAAGAAAGATAAAAGTAGCTTTTTTTTTTAGTGCAAGTATTCAAAATGTAAGTTATATCCAAAAAAGGCAGCTCTATTTCTGTGACCAATGCAGAGTAGGCTTAACTGTGGGCCCAAGAATAATACATTTAAATTAATACCAAAGCTCATTGCTTGAAAAGGAGCAGGAACTAGCACTAGATTTTCAAAAATACAGAAAATGAAAAAGATTGAGGACATCTAGACATATATTCATGACTAAAATATATACCACCAATTATCTAAAAATCACTACGAATTACACTGCCGTTAAAACCATGAAATTATAGCTAAATTATAAGCCTTTTCTGTTTTCTTCATGAGTTTCCTAACGTTCTTAACCAAAACAACAGAGCTTCAGCATTGAGCGATCTTCTCAAGGTCTTGCTCTTGCTGCACTACTTGTTCATGAGAACTGTTTGTATTAGTTTATTACATGAAGACATAAAGGTGAGACTCTATCTACTTAGTATTTCACAGCCAGACACACGGGGCGGGACAGGGCCAGGTGAGCAACGCCAGCCTCCTCTGCCGGCAGACTACCACCGCAAAGCACACACGGACACCACGACTGATTTTGGATCAAGCAGCCCGCGTGCTGCTCTGTGCTACCTTCCACTGAGGGCCCGCTCTGCCCCTTCCAAAAGCCCACGGACGTTTCCGCGAGGTGAATCACCCACCCGCGGCAGCTCAAACCTGGTCGCCTCCCCACCCTGCCAAATGGGGACAGGCAACCTGCGGCTTGCTGCGACAAGCCGTTGCATTTGCGGTGCGGGCTCTCCCGCCTAGCCGTGGCATCGCGCCTGCACCCGCCCAGGCCCTACCACGACAAGAGGGATTTCGCCTGGGGGACCCGGCGGCTGGTAGGGAAGTACCTGCCCGCGCCCCCCGCACGGGGACGCCCGTAACAGGCGACCGGGCGGCTCTCCCCGGGACTGCAAGCACAGGCGCGCTCCTGACGCCGAGCATTGCGTAACCACAGGCGCGGGGCGGAAAGGAAGGGGGGGCGGGAGGCAGGCCCCGGCGCGGCAGGCCGCCCCGCTCGACAGGGCGTGGCTCGGCGGCGGGGCTGCCGGGAGCTGGGCGCCCCCTTGCCGCACCGCCCCTCGCAGCGGGCAGGGCGGCTCCGCTCGCGTCGCCTTGCCCGTGCCCAGCCCTGCGCGGGGGGGAGTTGCTCTTGCAGCTCTTTGTGCCCGCGGCTCCCGCCTTACCGCTGCGGGGACCCTGGCCGCGGGGACGCCCGCTGCGCCTCGAGTGTCGAAGAGGTTGCTGCTGGTGTGGCGTAGCCGTGAGAAGTTCGCGGGGAGGCGAGCCCCTACGCAGCGGCAGCCATGGGGCTGCAGCCCCTGGAGTTCAGCGACTGCTACCTGGACAGCCCCTGGTTCAGGGAGCGGGTGAGAGCCCACGAGGCCGAGCTGGAGAAGACGAATAAGTTTATCAAGGAGTTGCTCAAGGATGGGAAAAACTTGATCGCCGCGACCAAAAGTGAGTGGAGGGGTGCGGGGGGAGACGCCGGCTCGCTGCGGGGGCGGCTCCCGGCGGCTCGGGGCCCGGCGCTTGCAGCCGCTCGCCCGGCGTAGAGAGAGGTTTCGCCTTTGAGCTGACGGCACTTGCTTTTGTTGCCGTGTTTTGCACTTGACTTTCTCCAGCCTCTCCCTTCGGTCCCCCACCAGCCGCTTTGGGGACGTAGGTCCTTTCCAGCCCTTCGCCGTGGAGAGGGGATAAGGGATAGCGGCGGTAGCGCCGGGTAACTCCGCTTGTAATGCCGGTTGCATCTGCCCGGTGTCTTGGCCGGGCCTGGCTTATGTGTTTGGCGGTGCCGAGCCCGAAGCGAGCTACGATGTTAATCCGCTGCGAGGACTTGGTTTGAAGTTTTACCAGTGCGTTGCAAGCTGAGCGTCTGTGAATTGCGTATCTCAACATAACGATGTACGTGTATATGCGTTTGTAGTCTGTGCAGAGGATGCTGAAAATACCCCTTTGTCAAAATTTCAAGCATGTTCAGGAGTTATGAGACGTATAGTTCTGCAGTGACAGTACTAGTTATCAGTTGTATGTCTTTGGCCTCCTCAAATGTGATGGTGTTTTTCAATTTTGCATTTTACTCGTTGAATACTTATATATATATAAATATATATATATATGGTTAGCTATGCAGTGATTTATGTGGGAATCGTTATTTTCCCGTGAATGTTAATGTATGTTCTTAATGTATTGTAGTAATATTTTTTCCATTTAACTTAAGGTACGATAGTGTAATCCCCTAAATATCTAGTAGGATGATTGACTATACCAATTATTCAAATAAAACACTAATGCAGCATTCTGGCACTGTGTTCTTAAAAGTGTACTGTATCTTTGGTATCATGAAAAACTTCTGAAGGCAGGGAATCAGGCTTACAAGATACTTCCCTTAAAGTAAACAGAGGAGTTTGGCCAATGGTTTGAGCAGTGTAGCTGCCTGAATATGGTGAGGGTTTTAAAAACTGAGATAACTCATTTTGTGCAAAGGAAGAAACATTCTTTCCTGTTTTTGTCTCTATTTGATGTCCCTGGGTAAAAAAAAAGGTAGAAAATGCTGAATGAGATTTCACTTCTTTGTAACTCTTATTCTTTGGCCAGTTAATATTCAGTTATTGCAAATCATGTTCTTTGAGGATTATTTGAAAACTTGTGACTGGAAGTGTCAGTATAAATCATCTTAACTTGGAGTGCAAAGTAAAAAAAGTATCCCTAAACTTGGATAAGAATGGTAGAGGGAAATCATTCCACTTCACTTCTGTTCCTCAAGCATCCAGACAGTATTTTGGCAACTGCCTCAAACCCTTAGCTTCTCATGTAGGGTTACATATACATAACTTAATTTGAAAGTGTGGAGCTGATGGTGGTGAAGAAAGCCCTAGCTTGTATGAGCCTTGTATCCACAGCAGAATCTTGTGCTGATAACTTTGGCTTGGTGTGCAGTGCTCGGCGCGCTTAGCTGTGTGTGGTGGGAGCCAAGGGAGTCAGCGTGCCAAGCAGAGCCACCTGGCCTGAGAGTAGTGCTTGATGAAATACTTGGGGCTAGCCCATGAGAAATATTTAGAGAAGCTATCTGAGATCCTGCCCGGTGTTCAGGTCTTAAGCAATTCCTTCCTTTCTGAGATGACAACCAGAAATTTTCTTCTTGAGTTTAGGTGCTGTACATCTAACAAACATCTGTTCTTCAGCATACTTGTTTGAGAAGTGGAAACAGAAGTTAGATCCTTCCTTACACATTTCAGGTTTCTGCAGTTGTCTCTCCCCTTTAGAGTGCCCTGCATGACAGGTTTGAAGCTGAGTTGTCTTCCTCTGCCGCTGGTGAAGCAGTGCCACTGTTCAACAGACATTAAATGACAAATTGAACCAGAGAAAACACAAGGAAGAGTTAAAACCCATTAAAACCTCAGTGGTTACGATATTGGTCCTCCTTGTGTTTTCACAAGAAAACATAGTCATCTAAATTTTTTGAGGAACCTGATTCATTTGGTGTCAGGACACCAAATGGGATTAGTATTTCTTCCAAAAACCAAGCTTGAGAAGTGGTCTAGAAACAGAGCTAGCTCTTCATCTCTGTCAAAACTGCATTTTTTGCACAAAGACAGGCTTGTTGCAGTCTAGAGAACGTGATAATAAAGCAGGGCATTTCAACAGCTTAGATGACTACCTCTTAGACAACAGTTGATTATAATTTTTGGAAAATTTTTTTAGTCTTTTGAACAAAAAAGTCATCTTAATAATGGTTAAAGTATTTCTAGAACCAGGTAAATTATGAAATTTACATCTGTTTTAGTTGATATGTGAGCATAATAAGCTTTTCTGAATGGGCTATAAAATATAAAATGTAGTAGGTGCACTATTGTTCTTCAATTGTGGGAAATGAAGTGACTGCAATAGAGTCTGCGTGCTTTTCCCTCCCTTAGCGCTTTCCTTATTTCACTTGTAAAGCAGCAGCTTACAAGAAATGTTTTGAGGATTCTTTAGGTGTGAATAACTGATGTGACTGAATAGATCCCACTTCCTGCTTGACGGACAGCCTTGTAAATGACTTTGCTGCTGCTTGTGCTGGGTTACATCTTGAGAAGTGGCAAGCAGATACTGCTGCCACTCCCTCTAATCACAGGAGCCATCAGTGTCTTGCAGGACAAACCAGTAACATGATGTGGATCCTCTCTTTGGCGCCTTTTCATTTGTCTCAGTTGTATGGGAGTGTGTTTTCCACCTAAAACTCAGAAGAATTGATTTTTGTTAGTACAGAACTATACTGCTCAAAAAAAAAATTCTTTTGCGTTCTTAAATTACTGAATTTCCAGTATGAAGCATACTTCAAGTGTATCTTTACACTTCTAAGTCTCAGTTGTTTCAAGAATCTGACTGAAAGCTGTCTTGTTTCCTGTGTAATGGTTTGAATCACTGAATTATCTAGTTCAAGCTAAATACTGGAAGAATGAATAAAAATAGGTGGCTCTTTCTTTACTTATGATGGTTAAATATGTTTAAAAGGAGTACAGAAAGACAATTTTTTTCCACTGTTAGTGATCAGTAAATACAAGCGGTATACACATACACCTTTTGAAAGAGAAATGCGATATTTCTCAGGGGATTCCAGTTCAGTTAAACAAGTGAGGATCAAAAATAGTTTATAAATAACTTCTGGATGCAGTTGTTCTTCTCTTGAGAGAAACTGAATTTAAAGTGCCTGATCGGAGAATCCTTATTCTGAAACATGAAAGGAACTTGGGAGGTTTAGCTCTGAGCTCTTGAAATCTCTGAGATGGAAATTGTTGGAAGCTAAAGAACACACTGGATAAATACTACGTATTTGGTTCCAAATTCCTCTCTCTATGTTGGTCCAACTCTTGGTCTCTTGACATGAGTATGAGATTTGTTTGGGGTTTCTGAAGATTTTTTTTTTGGAGGCGAGACTTTTCCATAAACATACAGCAGGAGCTGCCACTTTTTATGAGAGCTCGGGGTGCAGTAGGAAGAGTCAGCGTGAGTGTAGGTTTTGGCCCTGGGCATCTCATGGGGGAAGGTTGCAAAGGACACTTTTGAGTGCGGGCTCACAGTTATTCCACGTGCCTGAAAGCAGAGCCTCCCCATTCTGGGATTTAGGCTCAGACCAGAGCAGAATTTGGAGTTAACTGCGGTGACTTTGTAACAGGCAGATGAAGACAGAGAATGGAGAAGCCAGGAAAACATAAAAATTGAGTTCCCTAAGAGGCTTTCAAGGGGTGGTCTGTATGCAGTGCCCATCTAAGGGAAGCCTGGACAAAGTTTGATAGGGAAGGGTGCCCCACATGGGCCTCCTAGCTAAAATGCATCATGAAGCCTTTCATGAAGTCAGGATCATCTACTGTCAAGTGAGCACCACAGTATTCAAATACTCTTATCACTTGTGCTAGAATGCAGAGCAGCCACCTTCCTCCACTTGCACTCTGAGAAACTTGCTACCCTGTGGCCCCATTGCGCATTTTTCACTGGGGTAGACCCGTCCCTTGTTACGTTGCTGTCTCTGTTTTGGCTATGAGCAAGGTAATTCCTCCTGTACCCGGAGGTTTTGGGTTGTGAGCCCCATTCAGTGAGGTCTTGGCCATTGTATTGGGTACAGCAGAGGAGGAAACCAGACACCTTTGGTACCCAGTGCTGGTCTCTGCAGGCAGCTTAGTGTGCTTGGGCTTCTGGTGACTATTTTTTATTGCATTTTTGTTTTATGTTTTTTACAGAAGAGTTATTCCTTGCACTCTACCAGACAGAATACAAAACAAGAACCAAATTGCTTTTATCTGTAGAATTTGCTGGAATATAGAGAGTTACTGAGAATTGTTACTGAAGAATGCTGGTTTACTCCAGGGAGTATTTCTGCATTCATGAGAAAAAAAATACTGAATTCTCTTTGCTTTCCTCTGAGGTGTTATTAGTCACTGGTCATTTACAAGTTTACCATCAAGAAGTTAAACAGACTGGAAATTTTGTTGGCAATGGGAATAAAGCCATTCCCAGTCCCATCTCTGACCTGCTAGAATAGGCTGTCTTTCTTTTTAACAAAGTCGACTGAAGAACCTAATCCAAACCCCAGACCCAATCTGATATCTGAGTTGGCCAAACTTGTATTCTTTTTCTTGGCCAGTTCTCTTAGTGTGTGGTGATGGTTGACCTCTCAGATACTGACCTAAGTAGGCTTTTGGTCTGACCCGGTATGGTTATTATTATGTAGCTGTAAAGGCTATTGTAATCCACATAATAACACAGCATAAAAGCCACTGTGATCACTTCAGCCACAGGGCTTTTTTTTTTCTTAAGCACTAATTGTCCATTTCTTAAAGCTTTCCTTAGTATAATCTGCACTTATGAAACCACTTAGCTGAACGTATAAAGTGTGCCAGCTCTTGAAGTCTTAGGAGTTTTCTGACACTCCAGTACACGTCAAAGTAGTAAGGTAAAACAGTTAATATACGACTCATTAATAACTTCTAGAAAAGAAATGGACATTCACTAAAGATTTAGAAAGAACCCACAGACTGAGTAAAAGCTAATGTTGTTCTTAGTTAATAAGGGGCCTGGGGGGGAGAGCAGGGAATACTGAGAGAGGGCCTCGGTTGAACTCGTGTGCAAAGTTTCCTAAATCAGCAGTGATTAGTCAGGACTTTGATTAATTGACCTTGAATTCGGTGAGAGCTGTGAATTAATAAATCTTCACTTTTAGCATTTTAGAAAGCCGTTTTAGTTTTCAATTAGTACCTCAAAAATGGGCTTTATTTCTGTTATAAACTATGCTTTGGGTGTGATAACAGTAAGCAAATAAATGCTCTAAGTGAACACTCTGAGATTTAAATTTGAAATATACTCTGCTAGGCCACAGATAAAAATTACTGCTAGGGCAGCACTAGATCCAGTATCACAAAGGTGACTGAGCAGTATGTACCTTTTCAAAAACCCTTTCTATTGGAATTCAGCTCAGTAATGGAAACATTAGAAAACTAAGGCAAACAGGTACTTTGGGGCCCATCTGATACAGCTTTCCCTTAAGAAAGAACTGCTTATAATAACAGAATGTTGCTTTTCCCTTCAAGATAATTGCCGCAGCTAGGGCCTAATTAAGACAGTACCTTTTTTTTTTTCCTGCTTGTAGATAAAGTTGCTTCTATACAAGGATCAGGGAAGTGCTTTCTTTTAAGAAAATACTCTGCAGAACATTGCGTTTAGCTCCACCCGAAGTAAAGCATTCATTACTGTGTCAGTAGCTATAAAAAGTGTCAAGCTCATTTTGTGGAGGATGCCAGTTTGTCATCTTGAATCATGTCTTTTCAGCTTGGATTACTAACTAGCTCCATTACCTTCTTTGTCCTGTAGATGTTCCACTGCTCAGTTTTTTTCTGTATTAAAAGTAGAGCATTGTGCTAGTGTACTAGAAGATGTGAGTTTGGAAAATATGAATTTTAATGAATTTACTTGTGATAAGAGATGTGACAGGCTGATATTTTTCTTTTTTAATGACAAGCCTTTTAGAAATGTAATATCGAATTTTATGGAATCCAAATCCATCTTAAGGAGTTGGAAAAAAGGATGGATTTGCCCTAGTCTGTAAAGTGCAAACACCTGCTTGCAATTAAACAAAGAAAAATAGACCCACTGCTAAGGCTGCAGGTGTATGCTGTTCCTAAAATTACCCTATGCTTGCCAGTTCTGTGTTGCAAAAATGTTGCAAATTTTAACAAGCAGCGCTTATGACACCATACCAGTTTTCAAGTCAGTCTAAAATCAACTTCACAGTCTTTAGTGAGGCAGAACTTCTCTTTCTGATTGGTACAGATTTTTTTATGAGGGAAGGGAGGGGAGACAACCTGCTCTGGAGTGCTATGTTGTTTTTTCCCTGATGTACAGCAAGGGGAGTAGCATACAGGCCAGATGCTCTGCCCTCACTTTGGACAGGGAGCACTTGGAAACATGTTTTGGAATGGCGCAGAAGAGCTGCATCCCAGTACTTCTCTCCTCCTCCCTGGCTGTTTTTTAACATTACATACTTAAGGTATATAATTTACATTGACTTTAGTGCTTTTGTTTTACAATACCAACTTCAGTCAGTATTGCAGCACTTAGCATGTTAACTTAAAAAACCAGAGGCTTGGCTGTTTGAGGGAGATAGTTCACAGCGTGTGAATCTTGGCAATATGCTTAATGTTTGGATAGAGGGTGGGTTGTGGCTTTTTGAGATAATTTTTATGACTTGCTTATGTTTGATGGGGTTTCCTTTTGAGTCTAATGCCACTTTTCTGAGTTTCCAGACCAGATTTGTTGTTGTTCTTGAGATATTATGACATGCTCAATGTTTTGATCATCTTTTAAAACCCTTCATGTTTTTGAGATGGCAAAATAAGACACTTTAGCAGTTGAATGCTTTCCTAGAATATCCTAGAATATCTAGTGAGTGTAAAATACATGATCAGATGAGCCTGGGCACATATTGGCAGAATAGTTTAAAAAAACTACTGTTCAGGGAATTTAACATCTCTCTCTGCTGGTGGTTGCTGCCACTCACTGTACTTGTCAGTTTTAATCAGCACCCAAAATCTGTCTTGTTGCTAAGTCAAACTCATTTTCTTTGCCAAGTTTAAAGTAAGCCGTTGCATTTTGCAATGAGTGAGGTAGGCACATGTGCTCCATCCCAGCAGCTTCTGTGGAGGTTGTGCCCTCTGGGTGTAACTTTGATAGAAGAGAGGGCAGCTACAGTGGCTGCCAGTTAAAATGCCCAGTGTTGTACATCTGTGATAAATGTATGTCCGCTAGCCAGAGTGTATGTTTAGGTATCTCACTGGGAAAGAAGATACAGGATAGGGAAGTCTGTGGCTGGCTTTATGCTATCCTCAAATTCTTTTTCTAAACAGACATTTTTGGCAATTTTCATGAGACCACCTCAATGTCATGTTGTCATTTTTCCATACCTACTTGCACCTGTGGACAGAGCTTCTTGCAGCCACCCTGCTCTTTGTGAATGCCTTTTAATTCTTCTGCTCTGTTTTTGTTTCCTCCCCTTGTTCTTTTTCCTCCTATGTGTTTGCTTATCTTTCAGGATAAAAATAGTGAGAAAACATCCAGGCCCTCAGAAGCAATGTGGCCATCACAGGCCAAGGCCAAATCAGAAGTTCCTGTAAATTATTCATGCCGAGGTTGTCCTCTGTGGGAAAGGAGCAATGGGAGGGAAAAATAATGTACAGAGATGGAAAATCACAGTGTTATTAAACAGATTGTGGTTTTACTACTGCCCACACCTTTGAATAAATGTCCTGTTGTTGCCTCTTTAGTTGAGAGGACTGCACAGGTGGAGGTTATTGGCTCATTAGGTAGGTCAGAGAGAAGGCTTTGCCTCTTAATAGGTCTGGTTGTTAGAGGTTCCTTTAGTTCCCTCTGGCTTTTGTATATACACCTGGCTGGTTGGCACTGCGTGTCCTTGAAGAGAGGAAACAAAAAAAAAAAGCAAGCTTTGTTTAATTTGGCAAGGAAAATTCAGTATCCAGGATGAAATTGAGCAGGAGTGTGTGTCAGACCTGGGTCCTGGGGGATGTTCTACCATGTGTGGTGTCCATGAATAGGTTCTCAGCCACCTTGTTGCTGGTGAGTGTTTTTTAGCTTTGAAATTTGTCCATTTCCTCCATTAGGCTGATGCACGCGGTCTTAGAAGTGACGGATGAATTCATGGGGAAGAGTCTGAAGCTTGTGTTGTGCTTGCAGCATTTCAGTCTTAAGAAAAAGTAGACTGTAATGTATCAAATCTCAAAAGTTAGGCTTTCTTCCTAAGCAGAGGGCGAGCACCTTATTTTTGATCATTTGTCATAATCTGTGATTTTGTCAGTCATTAGAAGGAGTTGTATGCTTTGAAAAATATTATTAATTATTTGAATGTAGGTATGGTGGAACAAAAAATGATATTTGATAAGGAAACTTATAGCAGTTTTAAATGAAAATATGATTGCTTAGAAAATGTTTCTTTAAAGAAAAATCCCACCATCTTGTAGACAGGTGGAGGGAGCATGCTGCCAGGTCACTGAGGACTTGAGAAAAGCTTTTAGAAATACCATTTTGGCAGAGGGTCAGTGTTAGAAATCCATCATGGGGCTGAGTTTGTAGCTTATGTGGATTAGCAGACTGTGAATGTTGCATAGTTTCAGCCTTTGAAACACATCAGTGCGCTGAGAACAAAACAGTATAATTTATATTGTCAATACTTTTTTCCAGTTAAAATACCAGGTTGTATGCTCTCTCTGCCGAAAAGGCCTGGTCCAGTTGACAAGCTCAGTTACAAGCCAAATGACTTTGTTTCTCCAGAGCTTTTGTCTGTTCAACTCTTCAGCCTCCAAGCTTTTCTGGAACAAAGCTGACTTTCTTCCAGTCTGCTCTTAAACACTCTTGCTCTGTGGTAATATTACTGTACTTTATTGTGCCTCACTTTCCTTTATGCTTTCAGTCATCTCACTACACACAGTTTTAAATTTCTGTTGTGCCTGTTGCCTAGCTGTTCCCCTGTTCCAGAAGATTCAGCACCTTTGCTAAAAGAAATAAAACTGCTTGGATGTATTGCATCCTTTGTAGTTTCTTTTACTTCTAGAAGTAAAAGAATCTAATGCTAAAAAGAATCTGAAAACACTCCAATGTGTGGAGTGGCCAAAAAAAATTATTTTTTTTTTTTTTTTTTTTTTTTACAAAACACATCTGTGTCTACCAACACCTTTACTGCTCTTCCTGTGGGGTTCTGTCGAGTTGCACCTGAGGGGGAAAGCTGCCCTCCTTGAGGGGCAGGGAGCTACCTAGTCAAGCATTAAAATTTATTGTTGGCACTTGTTTCTCTCCTCTTGCTGCAGTCTTTTGCTATGTTTTATGGAGGAATGGGGCTAAGCCTCAAACATTCAACTCAAGTTTTTATGTAGTTAATATAATGAACTATGGAAATGTCTGTGTTACGCCCTTGAATGTCATGTGTAGGAACTTGGTCCTCTGTTCAGATGAACTTTGCTGAGGGTCTAGAGCAAAATCAAAGGAGATTTGAACCTAGATAAGCAGGATATAGTGGTTTAAGAAGAGCTGAAATGTGTTCTCTGTCTTGGAAATATCCATCTGTTGCAAAGCCCGAGCACCTGAGGACTGGTGGCTGTTATCTCTAGGCAGTGCTCAAGTAGTGTAACCTGCTCTGAGGGAGCTGATGACTGGAAATGTCCTCCTGCAGGGTTGAGATCTAATGACCAGCAGCTTAGAAGACCCATGAGAAGGGTTGTGTCTATATCTGGTCTAGTAACCATGATGATTGGCCTAGCAAAAAATGAGTTTTACTGTGTATATTTAAGAAGTAGAATTCCTTCAAGCTACTGTCTTAGATGCAAATATTATTTTGAAAATGTAGCTTTGAGACTCAAATGATTCCTTGTGTTCACTTATCTGGAAATTTTATTTCCCTTCCCACCTCTGTTGACCACTTCATGTGTCTGTAATTGGAATGTGTCTTAGGTATGAATTCTTTTTTTTTTTAGGTACAAAAATACCTCATATTTTGGTGCAACAAGATTTGTATTGTATATAGGGCTTTTTTTTTTTTTTTAATTGCTGCTATAGGTTGCTGTCAGTCCTGAGGATCTTTCTCTAGTGAACATGGTTCATGTCTGCAAGGTTAGTGAAATTAGAGGGGTGAAATTTTCATCTTTTAGAGAACTAGATTTTTATCTGGAGGCAAGCATAATAAGTTTACACTTCCCCTTCACGTTTTGCCTGTATAGATCACTACTTACTCCTCTTGTAACCGATCTGAGTCTTTCATAATATAACATGAAAAAAAAAACATGTTAGAGCTTTGTGATAGAGCTTTTAATTTGCACACTTCTGTCCAGACAGTAAGCGGCAAACAAGTGAATTAAATTAATGGAATGATGACGTCTTCATCCCTTCATCCCAAGCTTCTTCCCTTAAAGCAAAAAACATTTTGTCTTTTCATATACATGGATAAGTGACTTTGGGAGCAGCTTTGGGCAAGCCCTTCATCTTTTTATCTCTTTCTTTCTGTTACTATTTAAGCTATTGTCTCAAACTTGGGGACATTTATCTATAAAGCATTTCACAAATGTTGAAACATAGAGAAGTGTTGTGTATCAGTCACTTCTGCATTATATGAGACTGCACCCACTGCTCTTTCTCTGTAGTCGTTATTTGAATTGAGCAGTAGTTATAAACTTTTTCTTTATCCTGTTCAATAAATTAGCTTAATATAGAATCTGATAGGAGAATGTGCCCTGTTCTCCTACAGTCATGTTTTAGACATCTCAGTATGGAGGGCATGGCATTATGAACTCAGAAAGCAGCTGTTCTGCCCTTGCCACGCAGATTATTCAAGTGGAAATTTAAGTCAGTGATTTGGCTTTTCTAAAGTTTATAGCATATCATCATTCACATTTTTATAAGAAGTATCCATATGTGAAGAAAAACTTAAATATGCCAACCTTGTTATAATTCTGTGTGGACATACTGAAATCCTTCAGATTTGTAGTTATTGCAAAGCTTGCTTCATTGAGAAGTTTTTTTCCTCATTGTACCTTTTGTTTGTAGTGCTTTAAGCATTTACAAGGAAGATGACCTTCTTAAAAATTAGTTTGGCATTATTGCTATTGATGCATTTTAAAATGAGGAATTAAGATGGCAGTCAGGAACAGTAGTAGTCTTGTTTTGGATGGAGCAAGCAACTGGGCCACATTAGCAATGAATCTAATAGCTTGTCCCTTCCCCAGCTTCTCTGTGGTACAGAGGAAAAATTCTCTGAATGGAACTTGACAGTCTTTGTAAGCAACATGTGACAGAAACAAACAAGCAAAGCCCCTCCTGAAACAAAAATCTCTGATGCCCCCAAAGCATCAAACAAACCCCAAACAATTCTATAAACATTTGTTTCAATTTCAATCCTTTTATAAATAAAGCTTTCTGTATATGCTTTCTGTTCTTGTTGTAATAGCTATGATTTGCTTGTGTTTAGGATCTTGAAGTCTTGTGAGCAGACAAAAGGGATCATATGCTTTTGATGTCTCAGATTTGAAAGTAAATCATTGTGAAGAGAATTTGTGTCTTTAAGCGTAAAGAGGGTTTTGAGCAAGGATGCCGTTCATCATGGAAATTTTTTTCTGGAGGCCCTCTCCTTCAGTTTCTCATTTAAATATGGAAAATTCCTATATTTTAATAGTGGCCAAGAGCTGATCTCGCATTTCACAAGGACATTATTGAATGGCCTTATTGGAACATTGCTTCCTGGGCACTATTATTAGTGTAGTAGCTGAGAGAGATATGAGCAGCTGCTGAGTTTTGTTCTGAGTGGATGGATGGGTTGGGGTGGCATTCCCAGAGTGACAAGCAGAGGCGCTGAGGGATGCCAGGAAGGAATTTTGCTTGGAAAATAGTTGACATTAGCTCAGTGGTTTGTGCTTCTGTCTCTTCTCTCTCCATTGCCTTTCTGAGAGGTCTTAGTAGCATGACTTTTTAGATGATTCTTGTCATGGCCTGCCAGAGATTGCTTGCTGCCTCCCTCACCTCATTTCATGTCTTTAGCTGCCTGTTCTGGTGGAAATCTATAGAGCAAACTTATGTGAATGTTCTAGTTCGAATATTAAGGGAGAGCAGGAAAGATCCAATAACATGGGGTTTAGCACGTGCTAGCATGGAGACATGCTCAGGGCTCCTAAGAGAGTTTGGGATAGAGCTACTTGGACAGTACACAGGTTGAATCAAGTCCTCTCTGAAGCATGTACCTCTAATCTCTTGGTAGGCTTTGGAAGAGGTGTGGTTTAGACTTCTAAAATAATTTTTCCTTTGCTTCCATGCATCTGCCATTGCTCTTTCCTACTCAGTAGTAATTTATTGAGTAGGAGTAATTTACTTAAAGAGCAAGAACAGAATGATTGCTGTCTGGTGATGGCATTGTCACAGGCCACTGATGTTACAGAGGAGGGGGTTCTCTGCTGGCACGTTAATGACAAAACCAATAGGAAGGCTTTTTTCCTTCTTTACCCAGAGTAAACTGCCATCTCTCCTAGTTGCATCCCTCCCTTACAAAACCTCCAGTGTTGCCAGTGTCACTTGAATTTTTACTCATAGGAGATCAATGAGGCGGGGAAAACAGGGCTTTTGTAGCCCTAAAAAAAAGGTAGCATATGGAATACATTGATGTCAGTAATTAGTAACATTACAGAAAGACAGTGTGTCAGTTCTCTTCCTAGGAGGGGTACAGTGGGGTTTCTTTGCCTGTTTTTTGAATTTACTTGCTTATTTGCAGTTACTTTGCTTCCAGAGAGGGAGTCGTTATAATGCTCTCTAGCACACTTTTCTTCAGCCTTTTCAGTTGAAGGATTTTCTAATCTTTTCCAGGAAAAAAAATCCATACTATTTTGTACAACTTTGTAATATTACTGTGATAGTTTTCATTTATTGAGTGTTCTTGAGTGAATTTGCGTATTTATTTTCCTTTTCCCCTATGTTTTTTGTTTGCTTAAACCTGTTGAGTTTGGTTTCTGGCCGTCACTTCACAAATTGTCTTTTGATGCTTTATGGACTATTGCTCCTTTCTGGATCAAAGCCCACAGGAGCATTTTAGTGATATGTGTAGTATAGGGAGCTGAGAATTCCTCAGTGTCAGTAAACAGTTTAATTAGGTTTTGTTTGTTCAGTTAGGATGATGTTTGTCCATGAGGTGGTTTAATGTTTTTTGGAATGTTTTAGATTCCAGTGAGATACAATAATAACTATGTAAGTGGGCAATGAATGTGGTGGGGAGAATTGAGAGTTGTTGCTTTTATATATGCACCCTCTGTTGTGTCTAAGTAAAATGAAGTGTGTCTATCTGGCAATGACTAATCCTTCTGCATACTGTTAGTGATATGAAATAATTAAAGAATTTCCCTTCTATGTGAATTCCTGATTTACCCTATAATCATGCAGTGAACAGCTCAATGTGGTGGGGATTCTTGATAGCGAGAGGTTCCTTATTTACAGTTGTCACTAGAAGAACCTAGTAGAAGGAGGTATGTGTGGGAAACATCATTAGGAAAATTAAAGGTGAGTTCACTTCTAATCAGCCCAGTCGCAACCCATTTTAAATTCTTAGTAATGGTTTCCAGTGTTCTATTTGTAGCATTGTTTTTTCTGTCATGTAAAGTATGTACAATTTAAAATGCATAAATATAAGATTAGTCTTTAAAATAAACAGACCTCTTAACCTACATAGCACTTAAAAAAAATTTCCAAAGTACGTAAAACATTTTAGATGCTAGCCTTTCAACATCCTGTGAAGTAAGTTGGGCTGCTAGTTCTGTTTACAGATGGGTGAAGTGAGAGACCAAGTGATTAGATAAGCTTGCACGTCAAGTCTTTATTGGAGATGGAGTTAGTAATTAGGAGGCCCTGACATTTAACCTTATTACCTGTGCATTAGAATATTCTGTTTTGTAAGACAGCTTGCAGATGTTGGGATTGTATTGTGAATTGTGTGACAGTCTCAGACTACCCATTCAATCATTCAGTTCCCTAGGCAGTGATCAGAACTGTTTTGGTGTAGGTGCTTGCAGATTTGAAGATGTGTTGGATTTTAAATGCTTGGTTTCAGCATGCAGTCCTGTTAAATGTTCCAGCAAGATGGTGACTGTTTGATTCTTTGTACTTTCTGGAATGTGAAGGATCTGGGACTGTGCTTACCTTGGTGCCCTGTTAGAATTGGGAACATGTGGGCTTCTGCTGGCTGGAAATATACCCCAAATCTAGCAGTCAAATCCAGAACTAAATCTAGTCAGGTAATAATCTACAGACGCTGTACTCATTGTAGTACAGTGGCTTTGACTTCTCCAAACCTCGCCTTGTGCCTAGCAGTCCTTCCTGGCCGAAGGTGCAGGTGGCTGTCCCACCCTGTGCACGTGCAACTCTGCTGCTGGTGGTGGCCCCCTGACTTATTCCTACCTCCCTGCTCCTACTGGCTTCAGTCTGCTTCAGGTGCAGGCATAGCCAGCTGCACCCTTCCAAGCTCACTGCCAGTTTTGGCTCACTTTTCTCCTTTGCCTATCTCAGTGACCCTACCAACTTAGTCTCTGTTCTAATAGTTGGTTGCTACTGAGACCAGTCCTAAATTTAGCCCTAAATTGTTCCTTGCAGACCCATCCTTAGTCCTAATTTGGTGACTGCAGCCTTTAGCAGATACAAGCCAAGAAAGGAAGTTTTCCCTGCCGATGCTAACATTTCTCATAATTTGGCAAACCCTCGCTGAGCCCAGCAATGAGTATTCCTTCTGGCTGCTACCCAGGCCTAAAAGTAATTGACTGAATTTTTGGATCCTTCTCTTTCTGTGTCTTGACAGTGGTAACTAATAACAAATAAAAATTATCTCAAAACCCTGCAAGTGAATCTTAACTCGAGTCCTACCCTAACACAAAACAGGTGGCTCCCGCTGAACCGAAATCTAAATCTTACTTGCTTAGTTCCAGTGTTTTACAATGATTAATTATGGACAAATGTCTTAAATTTGAGTAGCGTGAATCTTTGGAAACCAGGAGTGAAGATTATAAATTGTATGTAAAGCCAGTGTGGTTTTTGTTTACGCCAGTGGGAAAGATGATAAACTGAGAATCAGAAGCGAGTTGGGATTTTCATGGGCAACAGTCAGTAAGCCAGCTTAATTGTAAGTTGCCAATAGTCACAAAGTTTTCAATTTTTCAGGTAATTTGGTATTAGTAACATCACTTGCCTTATAAAGCACTTTCTTAATGTCTGTTACTAATAAGGAAAAGAGAATGGTTGTGCTCTGAATTGACCTCAGACCAAGAATGCAAGAGGACTGTTTATGCAGAGATTCCCATGTGCAGATGCCTGCTTTGGGATTTGGTCTCTGAATTGAGACAGATAGCTGGGGAAGGTTTCCCCCCCCGGCCTTGCTAACCTTATATAAGAAAGAAAACATCTGAGTGCTTTTCCTTTCCTTTTGTATCCATGTAGCCAATTGTATGTGAATGATTTGTCTCATCTGTCTTGATTGCACTTGGTTTAAAGTTTTAAATTCAGAAGGAGTAGATAATAATTTTATGTATCTTTTACTGAGAGAAATTAATTTATGTGGGGAAAGCTGTTTGGTTACCAATTGTAATTATGAAATCACCATCTATTTTTGGCCCCCAGTTCTATATAATCTATGCAACTGTGAACATTGTTCAAAACTTACCTTACTACTTTTGTCCAAAGCTCCTGGGCTGGTCTTTGGTATGTTTTACCCTGTTTTGGCATAGGTTACTGTGATGTAGAAATAGGAGGGATCAGCTTGTGATACTCAGGTTTGGTTTTAATTTGCTTCTATTATTGCTAACTCTATATGCTAAATAAATATGAGATCAAATCACTTGTTTTTTGAAAGAGTGGGCTATGCTGGGGAAAAGCCATAATGTTGTGCTGTGGGGTTTGGCCACAGGAAGAGAGAGGCCTTCACAAAGAAGGGACTCTGACCACCTTCTTCCTACTTTTCTTTACAGGTTTCTTTCCCTTCAAACTTCTGTCTCTTTTTGACATCTTAGTGCATCTCTTATTTGTCTTGCATCACCCCAGAGTTACACAGTAGTTTTGTGAGCATTCTTGTGGTCAGTAACATGTATTAGTACAAATTGCACTTCCAGCTTTAGATGTGCGTCTAAAGAAGTAAAGATGAAGAAAGCAACAAATATTTGAGATATATCAAGGGCCTATGTTTACCTAGATGCATGTTTGTATTCTGAGCCTTGCACATGCTTGGTGCAGAACTGTGATGGTAGAAGGTAGAAAAACCCTGCTGGAGCTTCCAGAGGAAAAGCTAATGATGCTTTGCAGCACTGTGCCTGGGACTATATGTAATCTCTCGCTGTCAATGCAAACTCCCAAGTCCCTGGTTGATACAACTTCTGTAAGGGTCAGACCCTGTCTGTGGGAGACTTCGTCCTGCACTGAAGATTTCTGTGCAAGGTGGCAGGCACTGGAGCTCCCTCCTCCTTGACCTTTTTTCCATCCCCACCCTCCTCTTGGCTTTTGAGACTTCTGTCTGTGATTTAGTGTCATAGTATCTTGGGTGTGATGGTAGTTTGTATGCTTAAATGGCTCTCATGCCATATACATTTGAATTTTACTGTTACCATGCCATTGGTATGTCACGTATCGTTAGCACAAACTGGTTTGCTATTAGACCCCGGATGTAGGGGTGTCCCACACAACCTTTACGTGACTAATGATTGCAGAGCTGTGCTTCCCAGCGTCTGCTCTCGTGCGTTCTTGCAGAGCGTTTGTTTTCCCTGCCTGTTCTGCCTCTTCTCCTGAAAAATGTAGCTTTCATTTCTATTTAAACATTTATTTGTATAACCTCTCCTTTCACTGAAGCAAAGGAGTTGAAGTATAAATTATAGCAGAACTTTTATTGTAAGGTCTCTGGGGAAAGTGGATATTTTGTTTTCCCGTCGTGCATGTATGAGGCTGCAGCATGTATGTATCCACTATACTAGACTCTTGCTTAATCAGATGTGCCAGTATGCTTCCCCTTGAATAATTTTCCTCGTACTCTTTAAGTTAGACACTTATGCTTGAAACATTATGTGAACATTTAAATCACTTTGAATGGGTATTTTTTTGCCTGAAAACTGTGGTAATGTGAGGAGCATGACTGATGTTCATACTGTGATCCTATGAGCTCCTGCTGGTATTTGTGTATGTGCTTATGTGTTGTATCCTGATAGCTGTATACCCCTCATCCATGGCAGGAAACAAAGAGAAGAAAAATTTACTAACCAGAAAAACTTGTAATTCAGTCCATATACCTTCTTTGATATGCTGTCCTTTCCTAGACAGGGTTATTATTTGAATTGCAGGATTTAAAGTTGAGGGCCTGAAGCACTCATTGTCAAACTAACAGAGAGGCCTTCACAATTGGTTCGATTAAAAGCGGTATCATTTCTGTAGCGGTCATGTAAACATGACGGGCAGCATTTATTATGCATCATGGGTCACTGAACTCCTGACTCTTAGAGGCTTGCTAGCCAGTCATTATTTATGTAGAGTAATTTATGGAGAAATACTGTCAGCAAAACTACAAGCTTTAACTGAGCTGGGTGAGATTTGTTATACACCGTGGCCTCCACTAGGGCTTTGGCAAGTGCACCTTTTTGAAATAATGTGAAAGACCTTGTCAAGCTGTCTGTGGTAATGAGGTCTGACATAGCTAATACCTGAAATACAGGCAGGACAGTCATGTGGCAAAATCATGGCTTGTCAGCATTGAACGTGTTTGTATTGAGTTGCCTCTGTTGTTTTTGGGAAGGGAGCATTGCATAAAGAACATGTAGAAAAGTTTTGTTGATACTTTGTTCTGTGCTGAAATAAAAGATTATAGTTTTTCTATGACAAATGGTTGTTTATATATTTAATTAGAGTACAAGAGTGTTCCTTCTTTGATAAGAAGAGATTGGTGATGTGCAGACATTGTCAAATACTGTGAACAGATTGATTTTGAGTATCTGATAGTCACAGGAAGTGCCTATGTTGTCAGTCCTCCCTAGTGCTGAGGGAATTCAGGCACAGCGATGTTTTACCTTTTATCTTTTTTTATTTACTATTGACCTCCAGTGTTCCTCTCTTTTTTTAATGGATTATAATGTTGGATTAAGTAACACTGTCATGCATTATATTAGGTGCTGCTGTTGCAATTTAGAAAAAGAACGCAACTAAAGCCTAAGTGTGCGGAAATGTCCCTGTGCTTGACAGCTGAAGCTGCGGATAACAAGACCAACATCATTTAACTGTCCCATTAGATAAAAGAATTCTCTAGTAACTTGAGATTTCTACTGGCATTGTTTCTGCAGAAAAAATCTACAATGTGCAAATGCTGACTTTTAAGAAAAAGCACAAAGAATTGTTTTCTGTTCCCTTATTGCCTTTCTGTGTTCTGTATGTCAAAATTTTCTCATTTACAGTAAGAAATGAAAATATATTTAGCTTGCTAGTAAATGAAAGAGAGCTGCTTTAAAGCAGTTCAGATGGAAATTATTCATCCTGTAAGCAAATTCGTGAGACACACACGCTGGAAAGATAAGTACATGATGCAATCTGGAGTAAAGAGTCTTTTCTCCTTTCCTTTAAAAAAGCTTTGCATGGGTGTGTTTCATTGTTTTCTAACTTCAAGTCTTTCTTAATTTTAAGTTCCCGCTATCAGAGAAAAAGTCTTTGTGCATTACTGTGGCAAAAAGGCTAAATGGATATAGTCAGAAGCAGTTGTGGTTGCTTTCAATCGAGTGTGCCCATTTGCTCAATTGTCTTCGTGATTTTTTTCCTTCACTTTTCAATTTGTTTGGCAGTGGCTTCTTTTCTTTTCTAGTTCAAAAAGAGGTTTACAATTCAAGGAAAGAAGGGATTGGAACAATCTTTGGCATTTTTCTGAATTACGCATTCCTGCAGGTAGCAAGAGTCACACAAGTTGAGCAAAACAATTTTCCCTATTAATGTTTTGCTTGGAGCCATGGAATGGATTATGAAAGCCCTGCAGTTGAATGGAACTTCAAATATAGAAAACACAAATAAGAAAAAATGTGGTGAGCTTGTGACTTGCATTCTATGTAGTTTCTTCTTTCCTTTGGCATTTCCAGTTTTCTCAAACTCTTTCAAGCCTTGGACACAAAGAGAATTTGAATGTCTGTGACTGAAAGCTCTTTGAAAGCACAAAGAATGCCAAAGAAAAGCTAGGTTTGCAGCTGTCTCAAGCAGTTTCCAGCTGACAACCTGGCTCTCTCTCACCCTGTTCTGTATTACACATATCTGGCTGCTAGATTGCTTCGGTGCAGTGCCGTGCTATGAGCAGCCAGAGGTTCCTTTGGTCCAGCTGGTAGGAGGTTTGTCAAGCTTCACTGAAGAAGTGTTAATTCTAGTTTATTGAGTCATCAACCATGTTGCTGTTTCAAATAAATAGAAGATAAATTGGAACAAATGTTTGCATCTTACGCCATTTGGTTTGTTTGGCTGTATTGCAGCATATGATTTAAGTTGGATGATAGGAATTGATACTGTGGTGGTGTTTTGTCGTGTGTCGTGTCGTGTGTCCCGTGTCGTGTGTCCGTGTGTCGTCCCCCCCCCCCCCCGCCCCGTGTATTGCTAGCTCTTTTTTTTTATTTTGTTGTTTTTTTGTTTCCTTCTGTTTTCTGTGATGTTTGACCTTTTTTCTTTTTTTTTTCTTACCATGTATAAATCAAATTTCTCAGGGAAAGGGAGTTTCTTACTAGAATGTAAATACTAGATACAGAAATGAAGAAAAGATCCATGAGAGAATTAGTGCTATAAAAATGTTAGAATATTATTTATACTAGCATCAACATTTTTTCCCTGAAGATGGCTGGATATCCTGGAAAGTGCTGTAAGGTCATCTGGTTTTGCCAGATCATATCTAGCTAATCTGTGCGCTATGAAGAAGGTGAGCAGAATGGATAGGGAAGCACGTTGCCTGATGTCTAGTGAAATTTCCCTCACCTCAATTAGTTGAATCATATAAGTACTGCAGAAGAAGATACCAACATGTGTAGAAATTCCATATATAGTTTAACTGTCAAAGAAGGTATAGTGAACCAGTGACACAGCATGATATGTATGTGACAACAACTTCTTTCTCTAATTAAAAACTAATACTTAGAAAATGCTGGAGGAACTTCAGGTGCAGCTGTAAGCAAATTAAACTGTTTCCAGCTTTCATGGGTCCTAAGTTACTAAAATAAGCCTCTTAATTGCTAAGTCTTTAAAGTTTTTAATAAATATTGATTTACTAATCTCACATTTGCACAATGTGAATATGACTTGATGGGCATGCCTTCATAGGATGATGAAGAATTTGGCAGCTGGAGGATTAAACATCTGTTTAGTTGCTTGTGATCTAGGTCAGATAGGAATCTGGTGATCTGGATAATAAACCCCAAAACTGTTGGCAGTTACCACACAGTAGACCTTCACTGTAAATTACACCTTAGTGCGTTTGTCTACCATTATGTAGAAGTGAATGTTGACTTGCAGCATCATCCATTTTTGTTTGGTTGTAGTATTAAAAAGAACTTTTAAACAAAATTATGGAAAAATGTTATTGTGAAATACAGCCAGGAAATGAAACATAATTATTTGTGAAGGCACTTGCCTTATGTCCTGGTTTTTGAGTGGGATAGAGTTAATTTTCATGAGAAGCTGGGAGGGGACACAGCCAAGACAGCTGACCCAAACTAGCTAAAGGGGTATTCCATACCATATGATGTCATTCTCAGTATGTGAGGGGGAAGGGGGGGAACCTGGCCAGAGAGGAGGGGCTGCTGCTGAGGGACAGGCTGGGCATCAGGCTCTGGGGGTGAGCAAATTGCATTGTGTATCACCTGCCTTGTATATTCTAAGTACTGTGTTGTTATTTTCCTTTTCCTTTGCTGTCCTAGTAAACTGTCCTTATCCCACCCCACAAGTTTTACCTTTGTCTTCTGATTCTCCTCCCCATCCCACCAGGGGCGTGGGTAAAGAGTGACCGAGCAGCTGCTTGGTTCTTGGCTGCTGGCTGGGGCTAAACCATGACACCTTAATATGAGGTTGTTATAAGTTTGGTCTGTTTGACATTTGAAACGAATGAAGAGTAGTAAAGAGGAAACTAGGTTTTTTATATGTAATTGAAGCTATTGCTATTTTAACCTTGCTATATTGGGGAATTGGACTAGATGATCTCCAGAGGTCCTTTCCAACCCCTACCATTCTGTGATTGAGTCATCAAGGTTAAGATTTATAGTGGTTATCTACTTCTTATAATGGAAGATCTTATTTAATACTTTTTATAGTTCTGCCTGGTTGCATTGGGATTATGCCAGTGCCTGTACACTGATTTGCCTGAAAAGATTGATCCCTCAATCCTGAAAGTGCTGGGTTTTATAATATAGATGTATTTTTCAAAAGTTTTAGTTGTGTTTTTATGTATCTTTTTTCTGAAGAATAACTAATGCTCTGCTTAACATATAAACACCATAAGTTCTACCCCCTGTTTTAAAAACCAGGTATTTAAGATTCACAGGTATACTCTAGTGAAATAGCTGTACACTGTTTCATTACCAGTGTACCCGTAGCAGAAGTGGTGAGAGTGCAACTTAGTAAACTGAATAGCTGAGTATGTTAGTAATAGATTTTAGCCTGCTGATACACTAGAGGCTGAGGTACTTTCCTGTGTAATAGCTGGAGCACAGTGTGAGTCAGTGACTTTGTCAAAGTCTATACATGGGCTGGAACATAAAGCAAAGTCTCTTGAGCCCTGTTCTTCTGCTTTGTGCATGAAGCCAGCTTTCCTAATTCAATA
This sequence comes from Grus americana, assembly GCF_028858705.1. Taxonomy (NCBI): domain Eukaryota; kingdom Metazoa; phylum Chordata; class Aves; order Gruiformes; family Gruidae; genus Grus; species Grus americana. The sequence goes on along the minus strand of NC_072855.1, from coordinate 66,767,693 downwards.
TATTTATTTCTACTTTTAAACACAATTTATGCCAAGGTACTTGAGCACTGCTAGACATGCATTGCTTTTTTTTTTTTTTTTTTTTTTTAATTTTCTCAGGGCATTTCTCTAGCTTAAAATCATTGCTCTCTGCTCCTTCAAAATTACTGCCTAACCACAGCTGTTTTGAGCTTGGGATACTCAAACCATAACATGCATATGGAAGCTAGGCAGGTAGTTTGCAGCTAGGAGTATACTGGGAGAGCTTGCCTTGTGCAGGGTGCAGATACCTTTTTGATTTGGGAGGAAGGTATGGCCCAGTGCTGTAGCAGGGCTATAGCCAGCCAAAGGACTCTCAGTCATGTGGCGCGCACACAGGACACTGATGTGCGCGGCATTTGCCAGCTGCTGAACTGCTATAAACGATGTCATGAGAGTTGTCCTTTGAGTATATCTTGCTGTGGGTTCATCACTTTAAACAACAGCAGGTTAAACTTGCTTCACGTTTGAATCCAGTTTTCCTTGCAATACTGCCGCATCAGTTTGCTCTTGTGGCTTTTAAAATAATGCGCGCAGTGGGTCGCTTCCTCCACATGCGCCGTGTGCTCTTGGTGGTCCTTTTCCCATAGGTGCAGGATTTGCACGAGCCCAGGGATGACTGTTTGCATCTTCATCCCATGTTTAGTTGCAGAGTTACATTTGCATGTGGAGGAAGTAGCAGAAACAAAGGTAGTGATGTACATTGATCAGGGATTTCAGGTATGTCTGTTGAATGCGCTATTTTGCTTAAACTAACAACTCACTGTTTGTAATACACGCTCTTTCTTGGAAAATAAATCCTGTTGGTGTTATGTGTATGTGGTTTATGTCACAAGAGTGTCTCATTTCTGTTGATGTTAAAAAAAAAAAAAGAAAAATGTATTCTTTTGGTTTTTTAAACCTATTTGCACATATCATCTCCTAACATTACTAGCAGGGTTGGGACTAATGGATACAAAGACTTTGAGATGCCTTATGAAATATTAGTTTGGGCCACTAACCAAGTAACAGCTTTTCTGCCTGTATTTTTGGCCTTTGAGGAGTGAATTCTGTGTTTCAAACTGCTTTTTTCTTTTCTTTTCTTTCACAAATTGCCCTATCGTGTTTTACCTGATCTACTTTTGGAAATACTTGGTGAACCTGGGCAAAGAGGTTTTCTTTCTGTGTATAGGCCTTTCCCCAGCTCGAATACTAGCAGTCACATGTGCAGGCGTTATCATCCTGGTTTGAACTTTGTTCTGGCTTTTGAATGTGTTAAGTGCTCCAGGATCAACAAGACAGCAGTTAATGAAAGTACAGGTCATCAGTGTTTAGTTTTGAAATGGAAACTGGCTGTGCAAGGGGAGATGTATTTCATGTTACTTCATAATGTGGGAGCTGGCTGGACTTTTGTGTGTTGCTTGCCTGCTTTCACCTGAATGAGTTGGTGGAGGAAGGGTGGGAGCTACGTGGTCTTTCATATTTTGTGGTGCAAGTGTAGTTCAAGATGCTGTTCAGTGCGTGTCTGAAATCCTTATGCAAGTAATTCTCATGTTTGGATCATGGTTAGGTGGTGTCTTCCAGTGTCATGAAAATAAAATTAAAAAAAGAAAGTTTCAATTCTTTAACCTGCAAGCACTTTGTTGGGTGGTGTGCTTATGACTGAAATATAATGCTGTGGTAGTAACATAAAGCGTAACTCATCCTGATAGTCTAGGGTGCATAATGAAGCAAAGAGATTACTGAATTGGAAAAAGTGAGGTTACTAAGTGTTCTCTGATAATCTCATTGCAGTCTTTTGAACTATGCATTGATTATTTCAATTTGGGTCAGAAAGGTCTGCTTTAAGCATGTTTATAGAATGAATAGATTACATTGTGTATCCAGCAATAAATTTTCATATATAATTAAAACTAGCCATCTGTGTATTGAGTCTGGCAGATACTTTCCAAATTTGGGCCTGTGTCCTGCCTTCATTTTTCTTTATTCTTCCCTATTCCCCTTGTATTAATTTTGAAATTTCTTCAGGTAGTCAAAACAGACAGGACTATTTTTCCATTCAGTGAAAGGCTCTGGTCCTTCCTCTACCTTTGTTGATAACTAAAAAATGCTTGTAGACATGTAAGCTAGAAGATTCAAACAAAATATCTATGTTTTAGCTATGCGTCTTACTAATTATTTCTGATATAGATGTTTTATTATTGACCAGCAAAGGTCCTCAGTACCTGTTCTCCAGCAGTCACAGGTATTTTCTCATCTTGTTCTCAGTCAACGCAAATAAGAACAAAGGTAAATAGGAGTCAGCAAGTCTGTGTAGAACTGGGGTTGTTGCATTTCTTTTAGTTGGACAATCCTGCTCTTGAAATAGCGTTGTAAAACACCTTTGTCGTAAGATGAAATGAAGTGGTCTGTGCATACTATTTTTTTTCCCCATGGAGTTTGTACCATATGGAACTACTCAAATGCATACCTCCCCCCCCCCCCTTCCCCCCCCATTTGTTTTGGCTGGTGTCAACCCTCAAAACCTTGTCTTTTGGATAGAAAGGCAGGGGATGTTACAATTTTATGCAGTCGCCATGAAACACATCTAACAGGTTTTGCAGGTTACTAGAGGTCCAGTGGACTGCAGTTGGAGAATCCCAAGCATAGGGTAGGCATACAGCTCCAAAGCTTTATCAACCGGGTGAAAACTGACCGAAAGCACCAATTCAAAAGTAAAGCAGCCTTAGTTGCTGAAGCTCATCATCATTAAAGGCTTAATGTTGTTTGTTACGTAGCTTCTGACTGATCCTGCCTGAGATTTTCGTGCCACCATGGCCTTCATCTGTGCAGGACAGTGAGAAACAATACTGCCACGCTATTGTAATTTTTTAAAAATGCAGGTAACCCTAAATCATTGTGGTACTAATAAGAGTAAGTACAAACTTACTGTGGCTATATTAGTGGCCTGGCCTGTGCTGCTGAGCCCCACTGAAGCTGAGCTGCTTCATCTGCCTCTTGTCTCCCTTCTCAGAGTCTGGAAGGTGCTACTTGTGTGACTGCTTTCCTGTCCAGCTATGAGAGGTTCTCTTTTACTTACCTGCAAACTTTCCCCAGCAGAGTATCTGAAAAAAGCAGAGGTGTCGTACATAGACAATCTGTGAAGCAGGCAAGGTGCTGTGGTCTGTAACTTTTGATGCTATTTCGTACTGGACATACTCAGAACAGCAATGGAATGGGTAGGAACAGCCTTGACCTTGAAGGAGTGCTTTTCATTGAGTTGTGTTTGTAGATTGCGTATGTATATTGCATCTTGTTCTTCTAAGTCATGGAAAAGGGCCAGTTTAAATGGGCAGAGTAGAAGACGGTAGTCTGAGTTTGACTACTGAATGTAGAGCCTAGTGCTGCTTAAGAATCCAATTTATTTTGGAATATCACGGCTGATGTGTTAAAATGGGGGTTCTTTTCCCTAGCTCGAGTAATAATTTTAGTGTAAAAGCTGGACATGAGAAGAAGCATTAGTAAATGAAGGAAGAAATGTGTTAAGGAACTTTTATTGTAGGAATTATTTTTTGGTGCTAACTAGCACTAGCAAATGAGATTAACAAGGAATTTTAAAGCAAATGTGTTAGTTGGCCATGGAATGTGTCACGTATGTTGCAGCTTTCTACAATGTTCATAAAGAGCTTTTGTTTGTGAGGAGCAGAAAAAAACCAGGAAGCTATGAACTGCTACCTTGTCTTCAATTTTATTTCTTCAGGGGAGCTAAGCATGCTTGACTTTTGAATGCATCTCTCGTTCATTCATCCTGACATAAAAATGTTGCATTAGATGATGTGACCTAGTAGGATAGTTGCTAGTACCAGTGCAGTGCATTAGGTTGTTCACTGTGGTTCTGAGGACCAGCTGTGGACCACAGCTGCCTTTGTGATCTGCCAGCAGTTCACGGACCCCAATTTGTTAGAAACTTTATGATTTACATTAGGACTAGGTCGGGAGCTCCTGTTTCCTACAGAAATCAACAGATGTCTTTTTCCATTGGCAAATGCATTCACTGAACACTTTAGAGTTTCTGGTATTTTGTTGCCTTATTTCCATATGTGGTACATTGAATGAGGCTAGCTCCTTTGTTGTCAGACTTTTTATTGATTTTTATGGGTTTTTTAGTGGACATTCTATTGATGGCATAGTCCCACACCTACAAAGCAGCAGTGCAGCACAAGTGAGATACAAAACTGGGATTCCTGACTTCTTTCTTTTGGGCTGTATTGCCTTTTGTGGCAAAAAACTCTTGTGAATAACTGAAAATGAGGTTTGAGCAAATGAAAGTATACTTGATTTGTTTTGTGATAGACTCTTCTCTTTCATCAGAAAACTACTGCCAGCTTTTCAAAAGTTTGCTGTGGGATACCTGCTTCACAATATTCTAACTGGTTTTTAAATGCATGCATGTTGAATAGCTCTCGAGCATGCTGTTGTTGCAGGACTGGACTTGACATGGTGGAGCATCCGTGTTACTGCTCTGTAACAACAATGTGTAGTTGTTGTTCCAAGTGCTTGGAAGTTTTCTCATAAAGGTGGTGCTCCAGACACACAAAGTAAACTGTTGCCAAAGCCAAAAAACGTTCTTCGCAGATTATTCCAGTTAGCTGTCTGAAACTGCGTGTGAGAAATACCAGCAGAATTTCAGGACCAGGCTTTGTCAGTTGAAGAGCGGAGTCTGCTGTGAGTTGTGGCTAGATCAAGGATACTGCATTCATTCATGGTGGAAAGAACAGACTTTTCAAGTCTGTGCTAATAGATGGTTATCTTTCATTAAGGACACCAGCTGTGAAATGTTTGCAGAGTCTCCTGGTGGATTTTTCTTTCTCTTTTTTTTGTTTTGTTTCATTTTGGTTTTGTTTTTTAACGTGGAAAGCATAGCAGGATGTCCAACCAGAATAACTGTCTATGTAGCTCTACATACAACACGTGCCTCTCATGTGCATGTATTTAAAACAAAGGTGTTCAGATTACAGTGACACTTGGAAAGGCAGGGCGGGATTAAATCCTTAGTTTGTATTCTGTGTCCCAGAAGGCCACCTTGATAGCTATTGTCTGCTGAGCAAGATTGGGCATGGTTGTGGTGAGACAGGAGACCAAAACCCGAGGGAACATTTTTATGCATGCTGTTACGATTGCTGTTTCTCTAGCTACAGAACTTGTTCAAGTAGTTGTAATGCTTTCTTTTGAGTTTTATCTTTCTGAGGGAGGAGAGGAAGAGAGTATCACTGTTTCGGTTCTGTAGGACAAGAAATGTGTTTTCCATCAGAAAAGTAACTTTTGATATTGCATCTTTTCTAATACTATGTTAGGTGCTTAAAAAGGGGGGGAAATATTGATTTGTAGCTAAAACCCGTACTGTCCTGTGACTTGACTTACCTGCGTAATCACTGCGCTGGCAGGCAGTCTGTCTTTCGCTCTCTTGCTTTCAGCTTATGGCTTTGAATATATGGAAAGTCTGTGCCTCTCTCATGTTAGCCTGAGTTGTAGGTTTTCTTTTTCCCTTGAGTGTGGGAAGGAACAGGCTACTGAAGGAGCCAAATTGAAAGGTCTAATTTAGGGAAATATGTATCTTACATTGTCCAATAACTCTGCCACTCCCATATCTGTTGAGATGTAGGGTTAATTTTAGGGTGTTCTTCACTGGTCAGATGATTCTTATCTCAGTTAATTTGTGTGTTTTGGTAGGGAACTTTAAGTATTTGTTAAAGGTTTTTGGTTTTGCAGCTGGAATCAATGTAATATGAAACTTATGAGAAATCAAGGGGTGTTAGGTTGTGTTAGGAGAGACAGAGGTTTTTTCACTTAAAAAGTCAAAGAGAAGAGAGAGAACTAAAAAACCAAAACCAAAAAACCAAACCACCACCACCCCCATCACCAGGTTCAGGTTCTTTTTAATTTTTATATGTAACTCTGTAGCAACATTAACCAGTCTTCCTATGTACCTCTACATGCTTTCAGGAATATATATCTTGCTCTGCCTTTGTGATCATTCTTGTCACTTGTGCTAATTAGAAAGCTTTAAAAAAGGAGAAAGGGGTTTCTTCTACCATCCAGGCTAATTCCTGGTTTATTTTAAATTATGTTTTACCATCTAATTTTTTTCTCCTTTAAAGAAAACACTAAAAATAAAGAAATAAAATCAATCTCCCTAAAAAAAGAGAGGCACGCAATAACTAGAGTGTCCCAGCATGGGTGTTAGGATTCAAGTCCCTGAAGTTTTTCTTAAATGTGGCTTTGCTAGGTTAGGTTTTCTGCTGTGCCTGTCTTTTGCACAGAGATCCCCATGATCCTACTGCTGTTATACCAGGGTTTCTGGATTGTAGGTTCCTGGTATGTGGTCAGTTTACCCCACTAATCCTTTTTCCTCTAGACACTTGAGAATCTGTGACTTAAAGTGACTTTGCTTTCAAAAACAAAGTGTTTATTTTATAAAGGCCTGTGATATACTGAAAAAAGTTAAAAAAACCCCAAACTAAAACAACTTCAGTGCATGTTTTTCCTTAACAGCCTATGATTATTGTATTTGCAGAGATCAGTAGTTTCCATGTAACAGTCTTGTCACCTACATTTCCGTTGCAAAAGACACAGGCTGGTCACTTGAGACTGAAAGTCTGTTGATTTGCCTGGAACCAGAGACTGGAAAGTATTTAAGCACCATCTCTTTAGTGGGATCCACAGAAAACTAATTGTTTAATTCTGGTTATTATTTTAAAGACAGTTTACAAAAGACCCCCTTTCACTGAAATCTCACAAATTGCTTTCTTGTTGATTTTGTACTCTAAATGCATAAACCGAGGTGAACCACGTGGCGGTTGGGTAAGTTGAATGATTATTTTAACTGGTAATGTTCTCTGTGGTGGGTTGTTTTTTTTTTGGTGGGTTTTTTTGGTAATGTTTGGAGAGGACAGAACAAACAGAGGACAACTACTTAGCTTTCCCTATCAGCCTGGCAAAACATAGACCTAGTCAGGCAATTACACCCCACAGTTGTCATATTTCACATTTGTTGCCTTTTTTCAATTTTTTTGTTTGTTTGGTGTCAGGGATTGTTAGTTAATTACTTTCTTCCATCATCCTGATTGTTTTCTGCTTGCTTCCAAGCTCAATATGTGAATAAATAATCTGATTTAAAAGGCATGCACATTTAAAGTTTTGTGAGCAGCCAGGACAGTTTGTACCAGTGAGTGTTAAAGCTTGAACTATTAAGTCAGTACAGCTGGAGTGCAGAACGATAGACGTGCAGTGTTTATCCTACAATCTCAAGTTGAATAATTGACATATGCTGCTGATGAATATTCAGCGCTCAGCCGGCAGTCAGACAGACCACCCTTTTATCCCCGATGCTGTCTGAGCCCAGTTGAATAATAGATTTTGTGAATTTTCCTAAGATGGCAGAGAGAAGGAATTATAAGTTCTCCTGGCTTTCATCCCCAAACCTCAGAAAGCACTGCTGTGGTATAATGCTGCAAAGTATTTTATTGTTTCCTTGATAACAAAGTAAATGCTGTATTTGAAGTACTAAAGCATGTACTGCCAGCTGTATGGCATAGAATAGTAATGATCTCTTCATATGTAATTTCAGCATGACATTTGAATTTTAGGCTATAAATTCTTCATCGTGGTAGGGCCTGGCAGTAGCTGCTTGTAGAGCCCCTTTAGACAAAGTGCTTCAGACTGGCTTAGCAATGGTGCAGTTATACTCCCTTCAATAAATGGCAGCAGCTGTTTTCCTGCTGCTCGTTATTGGCCCAGCAGCTGTGGCATCAGTTCGGTCACTGCTCTGAGCAGCACAGGAACTGGGTATTTGGGTGGGTGACATGCTGTGGTGGTTCTCTCCCTATGCAGTTTTAAAAAAGCTATTACAGCACAACTTATGTGTGGTAAGGTCTGGTGGAAGGGCAGTGAGTGCCCTTTTCCTTCAGCGGGGCGTGAGATGCTGGGCTACCAAGTGGTTTTTTCTCAGAGCCTGCCTCCCTGGCAAGCCCTGGCTACCTGGTAAATGGGCTTGCTCTGCACTGCTGAGGTTGTGATGTTAGAAAATGTTGATGACTAGTCTCCTGCTTGTTTTCAGCTCTGATTTTGGGTTTAAGAGTTTTTTCACAGTTGTCAAACCTGAGGTTGTCTTCTGGCTATTGAGAATAACCCTTAAGTGTCTTGTGGTTTTGATTTGCTAACTAGCATTTCTCCAGGCAGAGTTGTTGGTAGTGCTCTTGCATGATCCTATTGCAAGATAACTATCATAGAAGGTGTGGCATACCCTCTTTTTTTCTTTTAAGCTGATTTTAAGTGATTTGGTTTTTTTCTCCATAGAACAATTCTGTGTATGTAGGTGTACATGGTGTGTGTAACTCCCTGTGTTGTACAGATACAGTATGTTCACTGGTGAAAGCTGAAGCATTCCCTTCAGCTTGTTGCATAATTTATCATCCCTTATTTGTATTGTAGTAATCTCAGCCAACATCCTTGAAATCTAGGGTTCTTCTGTGAGTATTGTACATAAAGCAGTGTGCCCAGGTGGCCAAAAAGGCCAGCAGCATCCTGGCTTGTATGAGAAATAGTGTGACCAGCAGGACTAGGGAAGTGATCGTCCCCCTGTACTCAGCACTGGTGAGGCCACCCCTCGAGTACTGTGTTCAGTTTTGGGCCCCTCACTATAAGACAGACGTTGAGGTGCTGGAGCATGTCCGAAGAAAGGCAGCGAAGCTGATGAAGGGTCTAGAGCACAAGTCTTAATGAGGAGCGGCTGAGGGAACTGGGGTTGTTTGGCCTGGAGAAAAGGAGGCCAAGGGCAGACCTTCTTGCTCTCTACAACTGCCTGAAAGAAGGTTGTAGTGAGTTGGCTGTTAGTCTCTTCTGCCAAGTAACAAATGACAGGACAAGAGGAAATGGCCTCAAGTTGTGCCAGGGGAGGTTTAGATTGGATATTAGGAAAAATTTCTTCATAAGAAGGGTTGTCAAGCACTGGAACAGGCTGCCCAGGTTGAGTCACCATCCCTAGAGGTATTTAAAAGACATGTAGATATGGCACTTAGGGACATGGCTTAGTGGTGGAGTTGGCAGTGTTAGGTTTATAGTTGGACTCGATGATCTTAACGGTCTTTTCCAACCTAAATGATTCTGTGATTCTATACCACAAATTGTCACTGTCCAAACAGCTCCTCATTTGAGCTGTTAGGCTGGTAGAATGGATTTTTCTCATTTTGTCTTGTTTTAGAGGAGGGAACCCATGCTTAGATTTTTAATTTGACAACATTTGTGGTCATGGGTCAGCCTTAGCCTTCTGCTCCCCTTTTGTCCACTTCTTACTCACTCTGACACGTACAGTTAGTTAAACCTCTAAATATGTCTGGGCTAGCAAGGCAGTGTTGTGGATCCTTTGGCTGATGATAAGCAGGGACAGTACTTGAATAGAAAAGGTTGTTGTTGGGTCCAGGGAAGAGAGGCAAAGCAAAAACCAATACTTCCTATTTTGTAAACAATTTCTCCCAAGCTTAGTAATAACTCAACCCCAGAAATCGTAATAGAAACTTCACAAATCCAAACATTTCATAAAACTCTTTGGAAATACTGGCTCACTTTTTTCCTCAGCTTCCATCAGTGAAACTCAAACACTACTGAACCAAGTACTGAACTTCTGTACTCCTACTCTATTATATAAAGTCTTCCTCCTATCATCAAAGTGGTGAGAATAGTCACTTCCAGTGCAGGAAATACTGTAGTTTCTAAGGGAGGTTGTGAATACTTTCGCGGTATTGCTTGATTTACGCAAGAAACTGCATTATGTTCTCTCTTGTGAGAACATGTTCTGTCAGAAATGCAGAGTGCATAGTAATGCAGCTGAAACAGTTAAGTTATGGAAAAATCAAAAAAGTCTTATATAGGCTAGTACTTTCACTCAGAAACTACACACATGCTCATTTAGAAGCAAAACTAGCTTGACTTTTCTCTAAACATGAGATAGTAAATTTAAGCTAATTCTTGTGTCAAAGCATAAAGACTGTAAGTAATCTAAAAAAGAGTCTTACTGTGTTATATACTGTAAGTCTTCCTTTTGTTTGAAAACAATGAAATATGAAAGTTGCATTAGAAGACTAAACAAGTGGCTTTGTTTCCTGCTTCTAAGTTATGTTGGTATAGCTGTGTAGCATTGCAAGACGTTTCTTTCATGCCTTGTGCTCCTTATGAGGATATGGTGGTTGCTCTTGACTATCATAAATTACTTTTGCTCAATTATTTTGTTTTTTGATCATTTAGTGACCTTTGATTTGGGAATCAGTTGCCACTGATGGCCAGACTGGAAACTCATGTCAGAGAAATGTACTGAAATCCCAGAGCAGTGAGGCTTTTGCATGCTTGTGTGCTAGAAACTTTAAGGTCAAAGGTTTTTTCCTAATCAGAGTTAGTAAGTTTGACTGTGTCTCTCTCTTACGTACACAGTAATATCCTGTAATTAGTTCATTGGCCTTTTGTAAAATTTCTAATCTGAAACTGTGAGAAGGATTACGGGATTTCTTTGCACATAGAATTCAAATATTGCACAACTCTCCAGACCAGAGATGGGTGAAGTTTCTCTTTTGTCATATACTATACTACATAGTTGAATATTTAAATAAGTATTTCCTGGCAAGGTTATTGATGGCAGGAACAATACTTTATTCTTCTGCCCAGGCAAAGAAATTGCAACAATCAGAGAAGCTAGCAGGTGAAATGATGCTGGAGGATCAGGGCTTCCTCTAGTAACAACTTTAAAAAAGCAACAGTGAGAACAGTGAAAGGGGAGTGGGAGGCTCATTTTCTTTCAAGTTTCATGTATTTCAGTGCTTTCTGCTGTTTTTATTTATTTAAAGGAATCCTGTATTCAATATTACGGATGTTGACATATGTGGTGTATGTATACAGTTTTGGTCAGACCTAATTAGAAGCTTCAGTTTTAGTATGATTTAGCCAGATACAGCTCATGTGAGAGCTATCAGAAGAATTTCCTTTTGACACGCAACTGTCATGTTCCTTTACACTTAAAATCCCCATTTGACAGTTTTGGAAAAGCGTATAGTAAAACCTTTTTTTAATTTGGGCATCTAGTTTAGCTACCCACTGCTATGCTGTCCGGTGTTTTTTCTGGAAACTATATATGATATAAGTACAGCCTGTCCTCTGCACCACAGTTGCTGTCAGCTGTTTTTCTGTCAAAACTTGGATTCATTTCACTTCTGTGTCTAGCTACAGCAAAGTTATTCTTGAACTCTTCCATCTTCGGGGGCCTACTGTGGTCATCGCATCCTTCTTGATGCTGAAGATTGACCCTGGCTTGCCTACGGTGGACAAAGAAGTCTATACCTCAATAAAGGAGTTTAATGCAAATCTTGCCAGAATTCCTACTCTCTGCATTTTGAACTTGGATTTTAAGGTTTTTTGGTGTAGAAATGCACTAAATTGTCAAATATTTTCCAAAATGCACTCATACCTTTTAATAAATAAGTAAATATATGGTCCGAAGGTTCGGCATTTGGCCATTAGTTCTTGAATTATAGATCTCAGCTGCTTATTTGTCCAATTCCTCATTGTGTTTTCCTCCATCCTCTCCTGCTTGAATCCTCTTGCACTTGGGAAAATAAAACTGTACTATTTAAGGTCTTTCTCAGCCTACTGGAAGAATTTTGCTTAATTTTCATGACTCGGGAGCAGAGGAACTGATGAAAATGTAACTTTATTTTATGAACCTTTTATGGTCTTGCTGATGACAAAGTATTTGGTAGCCATTTCATATAATACTCTAATTATATGTGTGCAGGTGTGCTGAGTGTATGTTTAGATGTGCTTTGTTGTGGAGAAATCACAATATCTTACAATTTTGATTTCCTTGTTGGTTTTTTGTCTACATATGCAAAAATTCAGACAGATAGTAATTCTATACAGTGACAATGTTTTGAGATATCTGCCATTTTGAAGAAAGGAAACATTGTGAATGATGGTTGTTTTTTTTTTCCCCCCAAAGTTTTCATGTTTAATGTTGACATTTCTGCAGACTTGATATACAACTTCATAAAATATTTCAAACTGCCAGTTGATCAGCATGTGCGTTTAGAGATGATAAAAATACTTGCTCTAGTCATTCATTAGGGAGGGGTTACCAGCTCTCCTTGTGTTTTGGCTGCCCAGTTCCCATTGCTTGCTGTGGAGGAAAAGAAAGATCCTGCTGAAACTCTTTGTTGGATGTGAACTCTCTGAGATGATGTTTGTGCTCAAGGGCAGCAGATGCGGCATGTGAAAAACCTGCTGGCTGGCATGTTTGCTGTGACCTTCCCATCCCAGGCTGAGCAGCGCTCCCCCTCCAACTTTCTCAACCACATCAAGTTTCACTGACATGTGTGCTTTCTAAGATGATAGACTTCAAATAATGAAGTCGGTCCTCTTTCTTGGAAGGGGGAAATCTCTGTGCCCTGGTCAGCTCCTCCTCCTGCGTTGATGTAACAACTTTACCTGACTGCCAGGAGTGAATTTTGATGACTGAAGAAATTAGGTAGATATGTCCTGTTAGTCACTTGGATTTTGAAAAGTAAAGTGCTCTTAAGTCAGAAAGTATTTCATGTAAGATGATCTGTGAGGGGTTAATGCTTCATTGTCCGTAATCAGAGTACAGATTTGATTATGTGGGGTTGCCTCCCAGCCACGACGCTCTTATAAGTTGGAGAATATAATGGCAAAATTGAGCTTCAACCCAACAGTGAATTGGTCTTGTCTTTTGCAATGAAAGTAATATTTCAACACAATATATTCTGTTTTATGTAAACATTATAGTTATTGTGTGGGAAGTAAGTATGGGAAAGAAAGCAATACTCCAGAATTTAAACATTCAGAATGCTGATGTTGGATAAGTGTCTGTACAATAAACACATTTTTTCCTGTAAGTACTTTATTTCTTTTACAGAGTTTCCCAGTTGAGGAGAATGTTTTTAGTTATCTAGCACAATTTTTCATCCTTAAGCAGTATGGTCTTCTGATTTCTTGCTACTGAATACCCTTGCTTGTTTGCAAATTGTCCTTGAGACATCAGTAACTTCATTTAGGATATAAATGATTTGTGAAACAGGAGCACAGTCATCCTACAGAATGAGTAAAGAAACCATGAATAAATTCAAATCTGTGGTGTTTGACAAAAATTAGAATTGAGGAATACAACATCTGAAATTTCTGTTCCATCTAGTGATCAGAGTTGTCTTATGAAAGACTTAAGTCAGTTTTAAATTTCTGCTAGAAAATTCACTACTAGAAGTGTAATGTCACCTTCTGAATTCATACATCTTTACATTAATAATAGTAAAATCCTTATCTCTGAAAAGGAATGTTTTCATCTCACAATTTTAATTCAGTCACTTTTGGAAGAAAGTCCCTGGTTCTGTGCTACTTATAGAGCTGAATGTATTGTAGAAAATTATACCAGTGAAAGCTTGACGGTACTATTTTGGTATTGTGTATTCAAGCTGTTGCTTCTGGATTGCTGTAGAGTTTTCTTCTGGGAACAGATTATATAGGTAATGTTGGTGTCCATCTTGCTACCATTTGGTGCAATATGATATAGGGAAACCTTTGCAGCAAATCCTGAACTGCTAGTTTTCATCTTTGGGAACTGTGTGAATTTGGTGGAATGTTCTCAGAGTTTTCTGCATTCCAAATTTGTCTTTCTCAGTGTGTTGGGTTTGCGTGGCAAGGTTTTGGTAGCGGGGGGGGCTACAGGGGTGGCTTCTGTGAGAAGCTGCTAGAAGCTCCCCCTGTGTCTGATACAGCCAATGCCAGCCGGCTCTAAGATGGGCCCGCCGCTGGCCAAGGACAAGCCAATCAGCGCCTCTGTGATAACATATTTAAGAAGAAAAACATTTAGAGAGAGAGCTTTTGCAGCCGGAGAGAGGAGTGAGAAGATGTAAGAAACTCTGCAGACACCAAGGTCAGTGCAGATGGAGGGGGAGGAGGAGCTCCAGGCGCCGGAGCAGAGATCCCCCTGCAACCCATGGTGAAGGCCATGGTGAAGCAGGCTGTCCCCCTGCAGCCCATGGAGGAAGGATGAGGGGGTGTAGAGATTCCACCTGCAGCCCATGGAGGACCCCATGCCGGAGCAGGTGGAAGCACCTGAGGGAGGCTGTGGCCCGTGGGAAGCCCACGTTGGAGCAAGTTCCTGGCTGGACCGGTGGACCCGTGAAGAGGGGAGCCCACACTGGAGCAGGTTTGCTGTCAGGACTTGTGACCTTGTGGGGGATCCCACGCTGGAGCAGTTTGCTCCTGAAGGTCTGCACCCCGTGAGAGGGACTCCATGCTGGAGCAGGGGAACGATGAGAGGAGTCCTCCCCCTGAGGATGAAGAAGCGGCAGAAACAACGTGAGATGAACTGACCGTAACCCTCATTCCCCGTCCCCCTGTGCCACTGAGGGGGGGGAAGGTTGAAGCCGGGAGTGAAGTTGAGCCCGGGAAGATGGGAGGGGTGGGGGGAGGTGTTTTAAGATTTGATTTTATTTTCTCATTCCTCTACTCTGTTTTGCCTAGTAATAAATTAGATGAATTCCCTCTCTAAGTTCGGTCTGTTTTGCTCGTGATGATAATTAGTGGGTGATCTCTCCCTGTCCTTATCTCGACCTACAAGCGCTTCGTTATGCCTTTTCTCCCCTGTTTGGTGAATGAGGGGAGTGAGAGAGTGGCTCTGGTGGGCACCTCGCCTCCAGCCAGGGTCAACCCACCACACTCAGTTTTTGGTTTCTAATTTACTACTTTTTTTTGGTCGTCTTTGTTGTCAGAGACATGGAGGTTGTAAGGATTAGGAAAATGGTTATGATTCCTTTGAAGGCAAATTATCCTTGTGGTACTCCACAGTAACACTGCCTGACCCTTCAGCAGAGTCTTTAGGATACAGGTCTTACGTCAGGGTGGTTGCAGGAATGTTTCTCCACAGTGAATTTATTGGCAGGGTTGTAGCTTATCTTTTTCTTTCCTGAATTGTAATTTATGCTGTGTTCCTGAAGAGCGGAACTGAAAAATTTAGTCACTATCTGAGGTGGCAGAGGGATGCACTCTTTTTTTGTAAGAGCTGTAGGAGATGCTCTAGGAGAGCCTTAATCTCCACTGAGATACTCAGTGTGCTGTTTTGCCTAACGCCTGTCATGCAAAGAGGAAAATTCCCTTGGCAGGGTGCAGTAGGGCTGGCTTGCTGATTTCAAAGATCCAGCTAAAGAGGCAAATAACCAGAGCCCCAGAAGGTGTGGTACAGCCGAGAGACAATATCAGCGTGATTTGGCAGTTTGCCTGTAACCCCATAAGATGCTACTTTGTGATATTTCATATATGGTAATTAACCTGTTCATTAGTTGTTTCTTGATGTGGGGGAATGTGGAGTTTGTACCCTTGTACTTGCAAGGGTAGAAGGAGGAGAAATGAGTTAAGTCTGTTTTCACTGGTAAAAGTTGGACAGCTAGAGAAGGTAGATATGATGTGTGTTTTATGTTATTATGCTGCATGTTTTCTATAGGAGAAAACAGTGTTTGGAGGTTATGGCATCTAAAACATTTTGCATAACTATGAAAATAAGAGTTGACTGCTAAAATCTGAAAGCTTTCTTAACTTGCCTGTTTTGATCCATGTGGAGAATAGTGGCACTTAGACTATAGGATTATGCATTTGAAAGAAGGAAAATAATAAAATATGATAGAATTAACCTATAGAATAGAAATCTTGCAAAAATTGAGTGGTTCTAACTCTTAAGAAGTGAGGAGAAGGTTGGTGTATCTCTGCTATGTCATTTACATGTGGCTTGTTCAGGCTAAATAGCCTGTTTTTACTTGTCACATAATTATGCCACAATTATTGACCCCAGCATGTGCAAAAACTGGTAATAGGGAATGTCAAACACTGTGGAAGAAACATTTAAGACCAGTCAGTTCCTAACAGAGGCACTGTTCCGAAGAATGATATTAATTTCTGCAGTATTCAATTTTCTGTCTTTTTCTTAGATTGGACAATCAAACCATGCTTTTCTTTTTTGCCTTCTAGGTGTTAGCTTCCTGTTGTCATTAGTTGAGAGATTCATGACAAAATTTGTACTTTCAATGTAACAGAAGAATGACATCGATTCCTATCTGTGAAGAGTTAAAAAGAAAAATTCCAGTAGAGATTAAGATTCCTGAAACTGTTATTAATTAATTGTATTTACATAGAAATGACCTTAGGGTTGTTTGTTTTTCATTTTATTCTTGTAATTTCCTTTTTTCTGTTTGCTGAAATGCAAAGCTGCTTTTTTTTTTTAATTGGTAACAAACCCCCTTCCATGTTGAAATTTGAAAGACTTTTCCTTGCTCCTGCTGTTTGCTAGCTCTTCCTCTTTTTCATTGTATTTTGAAAATTTAAACTCATTTACGTGTGCATGTGAACTTGATCTTGAGTAACTTCACTCTGACACCAAATTTCTGAGGGTTTTTCGTAAATAATAAAACACATCATAACTTTGGTGCAATTGGTGTAGATTTGTCCCAGACATGAGCACGTGAATGTAGAGGATGTGAACTGCTGAGCAGTTGGGAGCCGGGGCTGGAAAGGTGCCTTTAGGCAAGCAGGAGTGGAACGCTGTGTCGCGAGTTGAATTAAACTGAAACGGTGAGAGGTTGCGGTTTTTCTTATTTGTATTGAAGGTGCGGGATGGTCCAAATATGCTTACACTGTATTACGCTGGGGGGGGGAAGTTGAGCTACTTGACAAGTTAGTAATGAGTTGATTTTTAATCCTTATACCTGAATTTGCTAAGCTTTCCAAAACTCGTGGGCTGCTGTGGGTAACGTGACATTGTCAAAACTGGACTCCAGAAATCTTTTGGTCTTTGAACTTGATTTCTGTTCTGGTTTTGGAGGGGAATGAATAACTTTGTATTTTAGTTTTATTGTTATTTTCTTCTGTTTTAATGATTTTTTTCAATATAGTTATCAAGTAAAAATAAGTAGTAAAAAGTTTATCTGGTTTTAGGGAGTTGGAACATGTTACTGCTCTTAAGAGTCTGCCACATGGCTTGCATCTGCTAAGTTGATAAGTAAATCCTGTTTATCCACCTTCCTAAGGTAATAACTAAATCCTGTTCATGTTCTCAGTGTCATGGATTATATTAGATTCATTGTTTACCTTGCTAAAGGGGACACAGGAGAGAAACGTGGGGTTGCTTTTGTAAGTGTTGAGATAGCACGTTTTACTCAAAACATCATACAAGTCCATATTGCAGCTCTTGGACAAACTATTTTAAATATTCTTGTTTCTCTGAAGCTACTTTGTTAGTTCTTGCAAGTGAGACTGATGCCTGGGAAGAAGAAGGGAGAGGCTGACTCTCACTCAGCTTGTCCTTGCCTGTTTCACAACGGTGTGTAGCTTGCCTGATCTTGGCCTACTGTGAGGAAAATAGCTCAAGAAGTCTAATATTAATTCTTAATGTAGTAACGTAGCTCAAAGACAAGCTTGTTAGTTAAATCTAAGCATTTGTTAACCTTTTAGCTTTTTGAGAAGAATGTTGTTGAACAAGACCAAAGCAATTTTAACCCCTGTTAAATAAAGCCTCTAGAAATATGTCATTCCTGGAGCATGTCTGTTAGGGTCAATGAGATTTGTAGTAGGAGATAAGGAATGGCGATGTAATTTCAGCTCTTCTTAGAGAATCATCATGATACAGTAAAAGTGAAACGATGTAGAAATCTGTATTTTGCTGTACAAAAATATTAACACTAATACAAAGGGCTGTTGGAAGCAGATAATTCACCTGCCATGCAAAAGAGATCTAGGGTAGCATTAGGAGGCAATATTGTCTTGCTTCATGCAAGAGTTTTAGTTTAGGTGGCTAACACTGAAGTTAGTACTGATCTTAAGGTAAAGTGAGGAATTGGAGTCTGGCGCTGTAAGCGAGGGCTGGCCACTGCCTAGCAACTAATGGTGTCGTGTTGGCTTGGCTCAGCCCAGATAAGGAATAAAAATATTTTCCTCCAAATCCAAATGGAAAAATATAGAGGCGTTTGTGCAGGGCACTGGCAGCGTGTTTGGCGCAGGATGAGCTGGCTGGAGCGCTTGTTACTGAAGTGTTTCAGAGCAGTGGGGGAGCTGGTGGCTGCTCCCATTTCTTCTGGTGTGTTTTTAAGTAGCTACATTCAAACATGAAAAAAATACACTGTAGTGATATGAACACTAACAAAGAGAGAAAATTAAAAGCCCTGCTCTCCTTATGTCCCTCCCTTCTCTTTTTGGAAATGTGTCTTTTGGTTAAAACATTTAGCAGATGCTTGGTTTCTTTTCCTATTTTAAGAAAATGTGTCTTTGAAATGATTGTGCCTTATGGGTTTGCCAGGATTACATTTTATTCAGGAAAGAGTGTTAGTGTTTGGTTGATATTTAAACACTCTGATCTTGAATGCCCTGTTCCTCCCTTTAAATGATAGCGGCAGCTTTCAACAAGCAACAACCCTATTACTGCTTCCTGTATCTTTCTATTTGGTGTTACTGTGTAGAATGTGGAGATTAAAGGGAATAAAATAATTACTTTCTGGCCTCGTAAATTCTGTGTTTTTTCAGTAGGCTACAGCATTATTCAGATAATCAGTGTAACTGGCCGTGCTGTTTGATACATACTATACCCGTGTACTGACTTATTCTAATGTATGTAGCTGGAATCTGTATATATTTATGGTCTGTTATATAGCACATACTGGTCTTGCAAGCTCTAACGCTGATGTGGAACAATATTGGGATGTAACTGTCAGTGCCAGCCAAATAATTTTGCTGTAGTAAAGGTCTTCTGACACAGGATGGAAGACAGCCAAGTTACATTTATGAAACATCTAACTTAAGCAGCAATGCTCAGCATTTAAATTGTAACACAATAGTAAGAGAGTATAGTACTTCTGATGATATCAGCATCTAGTTTATTTTTATAAAGTTTTATAAACGCTTGTAATTATGTGGACATCTGTGTATGTACTGTAGGATACGTGGAATTTATCAGGGTAAAGGCTGGAGCAGTTTCATGCTGTTTACCCCACAGTGGAAGGTTTGACTGCAGATGGTTTCAGGTGCCTCTGTGGTTTGTCAAATAGCAAGAAATCCCACACAGGGCTATGCTATCTTTTTGAGCCTAGCCATCATCCTTGTTATTTTTCATGTGCTGCAGCAGAACAAGTTCACTATTCTTGCTCTGACCTTTTGAGAAAGTTTTCTTCCATCTCTGCTTGATACTCAGGTTTGTTTCTTTTAGTTTAGCAAGAGGCAGACCAGAGGCTCTTCCCTTCCTGTGAATAGCTGGGCAAGCAGTGGTTCTGCCTGGTAAGGTGCTGGTTTTATGTTAGACCAGGGCTATTGTGGCGTAGGGAATGAAAACAGAATGTGACCTTAAATGTAAATTTAGCCAAAATAAGACAAGACTGATGGATGATATATAAACATTGGTGGATGAATCTTGTAGTTAGCATCTGCTGACTAAGCAGGATTAAAAATCTCTTTATTTTGGCAACAGGTAGGACTCTGAGCATTGCAGCAGTCTGTTGAACCAAATGACTGGAGTGTTCTTCCAGTTGGGAGGTTTATTTCTTCCCAGTTATATCTTGCACCATGTGATTGGTTTTTATTTTGCTCCAGTGACTCCTCACCTTTGAAAGTGTCAAGTTCTTAAAATCTGTCAGAAAGTCTCTTCCTATTTCATTGTCTTTTCTTCTAGTTGTTAGTTCAATAGCCAGGTATCTGTGGCTTCTCTTGGCCCATCAGTTCATTCTTCTGTGTCCCAAACCTCCAACCTCCCCCCACCCTTTGCTTTCCAAAATTTTCTGGAACAGTTCTTAAACATTTCAGAGATGATTTGTGGAAAGACATTGCAAAAATTTAATGTGTCTTCGTGGCTTCAGTACAGGAACTCTGCAAATCTAACTTTGGTATATTTAAAAGGTTACTGTTTCCAACCACCTACTCAGCCCTTCCGTCAGTAATTTCTAATCCCTTAGCAGATTCAGTAGAGAGAAATGCATGGATGTGGCTTTCTGATGCTGTGAGAAGCTTAGTGTTTTGATTCAGCCCCTTCTCAACTTGACCAAAGATGTTGGACTTTGCACTGAAAGAGTTGGGGTGTGGGCGCAGGTTCTGTCTGCTGTCACCGTCACCAAAGAGGTGGCTTTTGGTGGAGAGGTGGGATATGCAGCCATGCAGGAGGTGGTTTCATACTTCTCTAGAAAGGGTCATCAAAGCACATAGCACACTTGGGTATTTTAGTACTCTTTCAGTCTGTCAAGGGGAAAGGGGAGTGATGCGTGCATGCGGTGCTGCATGCCTTCTCTTAATGTGTACCCTGCTCAACATTATTTGAATACTTCACCTCCACAAATGAGGGAAAATGTAATAAACAATTCCTTCCTCTAGCATGGGCTAGCTCTCATATGACAGGGCTTTGGTAGGGGATTATCAGATTCAAGAAAATTAAATAAGTTTGGGAGAATGTGTGTTGTTGGACCCATTTTCCCATAAATAAACTCTTTTCAGCCTTGTGTTGTGACCTTGCTCAAAAATAAGCATAACATTAGATGTTTAAGAAACTTGTTATTTTTCATTTTTAAGCCTTTCACAGCCAGAGGAAGTTTTCTTTCGCTGTCTGCTTTATGAACAGCCTTTTATCCCACAAGATATTTGAGTTAAAATACTCATGTTTCCTTTCGCGTGGGACTTATGTTGCATCTTCCTTCAACCTTCTTACCCTCTTCCTTCAACCCTGTGCAGCATCCTGCTGCTTCATGTGTTGAAGGGTGGACGTACAGGCTTTAGAAGTAGTTGCAAAAGGGAGTTGAGTACCTGGCAGCATAGCATGACAGGAAACGGTGCTGTTACACAATAGGTGAGGAAAGGACTAATGAGAAATGGATGAAGAGAAAGGTATGTGGAATGGCAAGGAACAGAAAGTGGGTTTTTTCCATTTTAGGTTGTGTCTTACTGCTTGTAGAGTATTCGTGACTTAGCCTTTTAAGTGGTTGAACTGAACTTTCAGTGCAGCATTGTACGTCAAACTTGTACTTGACTATGACACGTGATAAAACATATGATGTGTTGGATGCAGGACCTATCATAAAGTTGTTTAACCCCCCCCCCCCCCCCCCCCCCCAAACCAAAACCTAACAAAAAACCAAACCAAGAACAACAAAAAAAGCCCAAGTTTGTAGTCTTTTAGCTTCAGTTAATATTAAAGAACAAAATGCTTAGCTGGTCCATTAAAAGAGTTGTTCTTAGCCCTTCAGAACTGCATGTGATAAGAAAAAGATTATAGATTAACTAAATATTTCAAATTGTCCTTAAACTTGGCTGACAACAAAAATGTGAGTAGAACCTTTACTACTGGGTAGGAGTGTACCAGGACATGCATCCTTTTTTTCCATTGAGCAATTCTATCCTTCCAGAACATGTGACGTTCCCAACCTGCACATGTCAGCACAACAGAAAAGTGTGTGTACACTGCTTATTTACAACTTTATAAATCTTAATAAGTGTTTATAATTATGATATTGTGACTGAATATAGAGTCTGATTGCTTCCTGAGGGATGTAAGAGTGCAGCACTGCGACCCCAAATTGTCAACAACTAATAGGTAAAAATTGGGTTGAAGAAAATGTTTTGGGAATATTACAAAACAGTTATTATAAAAAATTAATTTTAATGCTGTGCATTTAACTTTTAGCGTAGTTTAACTCCATGGAATTTCTTGTTCCAGTGCAACAATTCTTTTAAATTTGGTTTATGTTTAAGTATTTCACTAGCGGAGCTATCTATGTAAAATATATGGAAAACCCTAAGATGTATATTTGTGTTGACAAATATACTAGGTAATATAGGTTAGCAGAGCAAGACAACTGGCACAACTTACTCTGAGTGTTGTGCCTTAAACTTGTGTAGTTACAGATCTGTTTGTATGGCCTGTGCCCTAAATTGTGTAGTGAAGCATAGAGTAGGTCTAATGCTGTACACATGATCACACTTGCCTTCTACTATATAGCCTTGTGTAAAGAAATCGGTGTGACAAATTCCCAGATGAGATCAGAAGAGGGTTAGACGATATTGATGTCTTGTAATGTCCTTAGGCAGACCTGTGCTAAGAGTTTCTTGTATAAATTGATTATTCTAGGGGTAGGAGGATCTTCCAGCCTTCTTCAAATGATTCCTTAACCTTCAGTCTATGCTTTTTTTCTTTGCAGACCTTTCAGCAGCCCAGAAAAAATTTGCCCATTCTCTGAGAGACTTTAAATTTGAATTCATTGGTGATGCAGAGACAGATGATGAAAGATGCATAGGTAGGTAAGAAGTGACTGTAAGTGGCTCTATTTTGCCGTGCCGTTCTGCAACATAATTAAACTTTTTTTTCTGGTTTTGTATTACAGATGCATCACTTCATGAGTTTTCAAACTTCTTAAAAAACCTGGAAGAACAAAGAGAAATTTTGGTGAGTTGCAATAAAAATTTTAAAAAGCTGTACATGTAGCAAAGAGTAAGATGAAAGTCAGTTAAAGTTGCTTACTGCTTTGTTAACCACCAAGATGTTGATATCAGTAACTTAATAGTGAAAGCTCTTGATGTGCAGCCTCTGATCCTGACGTCTAGAGTTATAGACAGCAGCTAGTTCTCATTAAAGAAGCTGGTATGGTAAGGACAGATAACTATGACTTGATTTGAAATGGTAGTGCCCTGATAAATTATGGCTGGGGCGAATGGGAAGACCATCATAGGGTTGTTTACCATTTACAGTAAAAAGCAAGATGAAAGACTTAATACTGCAGCAGGGCAGCCAAGGTTGGGAAGTTGGCCAAATTTGGATCCAGGATCTCTGTGGCTCCAGCTTCAATGCTTTTGGGATGCAATCTGTTGGCTGGATGCAGTAGCAGACTTAAAAACCTTTTCTTTGTAGGCGAGCTTTCTGGTGGAGGGTTGTATCTGCAAACATTTAGTTGCTCTGTTGTTGTAGAAGGGAGAGTTCTTCATTCACATACCTGTGATTGCTTAGGGTTTTAGTGTAGTACAGGTCAGGTTGGCCATGCATAGGCTGTGGGCTGAGAGCTCTGCTGCTACACCTTGCTATCTTGATTTCCTAAGTCATCCAGAAGATACAGGGTTTCTTTCTGGATGGTGCCATGGTTCTCCTCTGCAGTTGCATGCCCAGCTTTTGTTTCAGAGGGGGGATTCATAGAGCAGATGATGAGTACTCAGTTTTCTTCTGAGTGTGGTCAGACCCTGCATCTAGGAAATGCTCATAGATCTGCCTAGATAGCAATTATGTTCCTCAGTATTTGCCATGTGATTATAACTTTATTGTCCTGGAAGTCAGTCACCACTTGGCATCAGTAAGAGGAAACTGAGACTAATCTGTGTTATGTGCTCCTCGCTGCCAGAAGCTGTGCCTGCAGTGTAGGAGTATGTAGATAAGTGAGAAAAGAACTTGTAAACTTTTTTTTTAACATTTCTCTCTCTGGCAGTCCTGAGCCCAATAATAGTCATGGTTCCTTCAGTGTGCTGTGTTATGCCTTGGTATGTCATTCTGATCTGCAACCACATCTGGGTCAGAATTAGAGTCTATGTGGTTCCTTGCACATTCCTGAAGAATACTGTCTTTGCAGAGTAGAGACAATTTTTCAGTATCTTGAGTTATTTTGCCAAGTTGTAGGGATTTGCTCAAGTACGTTTGAATGCTGCTTTTGTTTTTCATAATTCTGAAGTATAGTCTTTACTCTGCTTTTTCCTGCCATACATAGTTGTATTTTATTTTAATGAAGTTGCATACATCTAAGTAGTGACAGTCTTTGCGAAGTTCTTCAATGAAAAGTACTTTATAGCCTGTCATGTTATTTTCCATACTATTTTTATATCAGGTTTTTGAGAGATTTCAGCTTCAGGACTTCAGAGTTACATGGCATGTTTTGGTGATTGTATCAATAGATCTTCATCAGTGATAGATTACCAACACAGCAGATTGTGCAGAATCCAGTGCTGTCTGTCTATATAGTAAAATACTGCTGTTTTTCAGCCCAAATGTCACCAAACAGTATTACTTATTTTTTTGGTGTGATGCCTAAGTTTACACGGAAGGCATTATAACATCAAAAGCTAATTAATGTCAATTTCTTGATAAGAAAAGATTGAAATGCAGTATTTGTTAGAACAGTGATAGTTTGATAAAAAATTAGGGAGTACAAAATACTGTGGGGCAAATATTTGATTCCAAATAGAATGTATTCTCTGAGTTACCAGATGCTTGGCCTTTTCATTGCATCTGTATTCTAGCAAATGCTATGTATTATTTCTAGAGTGAGTAAATGTAACAGTGGCCGTAAGTCTGTGAGAAAATGATTCTGTGGTGACTGGTAAAGATAATTTTCAGCAGCTGCTGCTCTGACTTTTTTTTTTCCTTTTAACTTCTCGATGGATATTTTAACAGTGGCATGAGCTCTAGTGATACTCCCATGGAGAATATTAGGGCATGTTGCACTCACAGATGTTTGGAACCAGGTCAGGGATCCAAAGACTTTCCATTAAGATGCAAAGTACAGCAGGATTTTTTTAAAAAGCAGTCATCTTTCTTAAGAATGCTCTTTATTGAACATTTTTTCCCCTATTTTGAAGATGACCAGAAGGTTTCTAACTGCTCACTTCAGTTTCAGTGTGGAATTGCAGACAAATTTCAGTCACATAAAGTAAAATTACAGAAATCAATGAATAGTTATAGAACTAAGGGCATTTCAGATATTGCTGTGCATTTTAATTTTTAGATATTTGAGAAGAGGATTATTTTTTTCACAATCATATTGTAAATGAAACAAATTTGCGCTTAAAATACATTCTAAACTGAAATTAGAAACTCATTGCCTACACTTCTCATGGTTTTCTGGAAGTATTTTTTGTGGTGAATCCAGAGTCCATAAAACTTTCTATTAGTGTTTACCATAAATTTACTTGTTTGGTTGTCATTTGTCTGGTGAATATTTATTTGGTGGATATTTAATAATTTCATTCAGATGCTGGAATTTTACACTTCATGGTTTTACCAGTTCTCCCATCTCCTTCAAAGGCTGCTGAAATTCTGTCCCAACTGTCAAAGGATTTAGTGGCTTGTGAAAAGGGAAGTCAGCATTAGTCCAAACATTTCACTGAAATTATTATGGAGTGGCCAATACAAAATAAATAATGTTTTTCTATAGCACCATTGCTTGATGACATTCCCCAGGGCAGGTAAGAAACAGGCCACTTTGTCCCTGAGAATATTCTGGAAATTATTTTTAGGTATTAAGGATGAATGGAGTCGTAAGACTTAACATTCTGCTCCTTTGACATTACAAAAGTGTCGTGGGAGTGCAGGGATAAAAGGGAACTTCACAAGGCTAGTAGGAAAAGGTTGGGGACGAACAAGCACCAACATGGTGATGCTGAGGTGTTCTGTCCCACTACCCCTTGCCAGGGAGAGCACCAAACCTCTCTCCCAGCTCCAGCTCTCCTGACAGCAGAGGCGGGTTTGATTCTTGTGATGGGCTCAGAACAACAGGCTTCGCTGGCTGCCCTTATTTAAGGTGTGGTGATGAGCAGCGCAGGGCTACCTGGTGTAGGTACTGATTGCCGGTGGTTGTTATCCCTTTCTGCGGTCACCTTCCTTTTTACCACCTTCATTTCTCCCTTCCTCCATCCCAGTCTTCTCCCAAATGATCAGCCTGCCTCTAATTAGTTTTCCCTGTTGATTCTACTCTTGCTAAATCGTAACCAACTTTGACAGCACTTGTACTGTTCCCTCAGTAATCTCAGCAGTACTTGGCACTACTGGTGCAGTCACCCTGATGTGCTGGCTGTGCACGCTTCCCCTCCCTGGAATTCCTCTGTCCTGCCCTTCAGCTGCTTTTAGAGTTCACCTGTTTCTCACATAACTCTCCCTTAACCACGATGGGTGTCCAGTCAGCCCTCACGGCACTGACTGTAACTTTTGACAGCATCTCTCACGGTTACAGCCTGTGTCCGGCAATCTCTCAGGTCCTGTCTAGTAGTGTCTCATGTCCTATCCAGCTAGCTTACTCCCATGCCAGGACTGAGTGAGTTGGCCACACTTGCCTGCAGCCCTGCCAGAGATGTGAGTTGCAGCAGGGTCATTTAATACCTAGATGATCCCTGATGAGTGCTGGTGTAACCTATTCTTTAAAAAAGTTCCAGGGAATTACTCTAGTTTTACTCCAATGTTTATTCTTCTCCCTCACCCACCCGTCACTTGATATCCATCCTAAGTATCCTTTACTGCAAATTAAGCTGGGAACTTTTTAGGAACTTTTCTACAGTTGTCATGGAGTAAAACTGATTACTTTTCCTTCATAGTAGTATTTTCACTGTTACCCTTTCAATGTGGTGTTTTTACATATGTATTTTTTCTTATTCAATTTAATTACACTGAGTTTAGACCATCTCTCTGGTGTCAAAGTTATTTTTTAATCTTGCTGTTTGAAAGCACTGGCATTTTCTATTGGGTTTATGTCACTCCATACCTGTATTAGTCTGGTGGAATTCTTGATAGGTCACTCCATAAATTGCTACTGAGAATTGGGTAATGCAGGAAACTTGGTCGTACTTTCCTATATGATGCTTGAAATGTCCTCTTAGTAGAACAAGTATTTTTCAGGGTAGTTTTGCAACCAGGATGTTTTCTCATTCTTCATGTGGGTTATTTGTTAAAACCAGCTCGCCACCTTTGCTTTTGAGAATGTCATGTGGGTCAGCATTGAAGACTTCATTGAGGAGATCAACTACTGTGCTAATCTCAAAAAGAAAACTAGATGTTGTTCTTAACAAATTCAAAGTAGCTTTTAACCTTATATAGTATGTTCCAGGACTTTTGAGTTTGAGTTGCTACATCTGGTCTGTAACTTTCGCAGTTCCTCCTTTCTCCTCCTCTTCTCACTTTTAAGTTGCTGCTGTGTTTGCTTTTCTGCCATGCTCTGGGACCTTGCTGCCTCTCCCTTTAGTTTGCTCAGTTCCTCAACTACTCTAAAGCAAAGCCCTGTCTGACTTGAAGGCAATTAATTCTTCAGTTGCATAATGTAAGAATACATCTAATTGTTCTTAAGAAATCCCTACTCTCCTTAACATCCATTTTTTCCCCCCTACTTTGTTAGATGGCTTGCTATAATTAGCTGAGATTTTTTCCTTTATGAAGATTATTAAAATCTGCTGTTGTCTTACAGTCAATTGTTCATTTGTTTTAACTCCCCAGCTAAATAATGACTTTATAGCTTCCTTTCTCTCTGTTTTCTGAAATACATATTAAGAACCCCTTTCCTTTAGGGGTTTCTTTGCTCCTTGCCAAATAAAACATGTTTTTGCCTTAGCCTTTCTAACTTTGACCCTAAGTACTTGTGTATTTCCTTTTTACTTCATCACATTTCTCTTTGTGTAGGATTTCTGATACAATTATATTCACCTTAGGATGTTTCCTGTCCTTTCCGCAAGGCAATATAAACTCACTGTTTCACTTTGATACAGTCTCTTCTATTTCCTGCTACAGTTTTGGCACACTTCTATTCCCTTGGATATCTTCGGAGGAAAAAATGCTACATAGTTATTTTTTTAATTCCCCCCCTTCTTGCCCCCCTTTTTTTTCTTTTTTCAAAAAAGAAAAGCTGCTGTTCTCATGCCACAGGTATCTTTGCAGTCCTGGCCTCTCAAAAAATCCTTTTGCATTTGTTGCCAGTTTTACCAGATTGTCAGAATCAAATTCAAAATAGCATCTCTCCCAATGCATTTTTCTGAAAGCAGAATTATTCCCAGCATATATCAAGAACATGAGAAACTGTTTATGGATTTTTAAAGGAGCATCTCTGCGAAGTCGCGATTTTATTCTTTCCTCTCCTTCTTCCTCTTTAAAAAAAAAAAAGAGAAAAAAAGAGGTGAGGTGGTTTCCTAGTTGTGGTTTCCTAAGTTGAAAAAAGTTGTTAAGGTTTAAAGGCATACACTCATAAGGTTAAAAGTAGAATTTAAATAATCTGTGCAAATATGTACTTATACTTACCTCTTATCATGAAGCACTGAAGTGCATGAGTATTTATTTCACAGGTTAAGTGCTCACTTAACACAGTGTTAATGAATAGCTTACTATTACCTTTTGTTCAGTGACTCTGCATTTAGTTTACACTGTTGCTACTCTACTGGAAGATGGTGGTATTAATTTTTCTGAGCTTTCTTTGGTTCTCTGCACATGGGCGTTTAAGGGTTCCTAAATCTTAATCTATCTTCACAGTAATCTGAAGAAATCTGTGTGAAGGAACAATCTGTTTACTCGCTGATTTAGGGTTAAAAAAAATCCAATAGGTTTTGGGTGTAAGATGTGTTCAGGATCTGTTCAATAAGAGGTCATGGTATTATGTAGTACTCTGTATGTTCAGATCCTGCTAAGTCCACTGACAGCGCAGACTGCTAAATATATCAACCAAGACAGTGGAAAAGACATAATGGGTGACTGCTTCTGAAAAATTAGGCTGCCAACAGCATATTGAACATCTCAGATGCAGAGATAGAGGCACAGTTAAAGCAGAATTTTTCAGGAACAGCATTTGACTATCTTAATCACAGGACCGAGATCTTTTTTTTCCTTTCTGCAAATTGTCCAATTTAATAAAACATTTTCCAATTTTAGAAGCAAGCAGAACAATTACTGTTGTATCTTGTTGTGCAGACTTCACTTTTCTGTGTGGCATGAGGCCAGATGGCAATTATATAATTATCAGAATATGGAACACGAATACAGAATTAAGACTACTTCAGGCACATGTCTTATGTTTTGCTGATTCCTGAGATTGAATGTTTGATTTATATATTTATTTATTTTTGAATGTTAGATACAGTCTGCTGAAATTGTTTTGTGAGTTACATACGAACTTGTGCACTAATCTGTAAAATAAAGATGACTGTCTATACATTAGGAAAAAAAGTACAAAGCCAGTTCTGGGTGCATTCCTCCCATCTCTGAGTGAACATGGCTGAAAAGTTCTGTTACCATGAGCTTCCTCTTCCAGATAATTTTGTGGTCTTACATGCATCAACATAACTTGCTAGAGAATTTTCATTCTGTTATTTCATTAATGGGAAATGTTTGGAATTTGCATTGTAAAACTGTCACCAGTTTGGATTTTGCTGGTGGTTAATAACACCACTGTTTCTTGTGGAGGACAGCGCTGACAATAATTGAGCAGTTCATTCTTGACTGAACACTGAAGCCATTGTTCGCTGTTGAATTCCTTGCCTTTCAGTGACATCTTTTTGCTCAGTGATGAGCTTTACCATGAACAAAGAAAATGGGCATTATAGCATTTCCTTTCCTGAGCAGCCTTTTCACTTTGTCAAGATCTTTATATGACTGCTGATTTCAAAGTGTGGACTGGAAGCGATTCTCTGTTTGTGCGAGACCAATATTCTGGTGTGTCACACTGCTCAGCTCCTGCATAGTGGGTTTGCTAAGGGAAGGTCTGTCTTTAGAGGAGTTGCTCACAGCGTTCCCCCACTTCAGATGGGGAAAAGCTGATTTGTTGCTGTTTGTGAAACTCTGTCTCTATTTTTTTTCTTGTTTGTTATGTTTATGACTTTGTATTATTTTCCTCTTTATAGTACAAGGAATGTATTTCATAAGAATGAACTTATTCAAAAGCCGGGACTACTATGTAGCTTTTAGTAAGTAATCTTTACTAAAAACTACTGCCTTAATTTTTAATTATCTTTTTTTTTTTAAAAATGAAAGAATTTGTTTGTATTGTCTGCTTGTGATACCAATTAATTTTTGAGGCCAGCAGTTTCATGGCAAGTGAATCAATGCAAACAGTCTTTCAGAGCAGAGCACAGCATAGCAAGTAGGTTATAGGAGGCATTTTTAGCTGTCTGTCATTTAGATCCTTCATAAATTTCCACTGAACAGGAAATAACCTTTGACAAGAAGGAGGGGACTCGGGAGTCCTGCTAGTATGTTCTCTGTAAGCCAAGGCTGCTGCTTTTGAAAGAGCTAGAAGATGCAAAGCAGAGGAGTCTGCCTGCATCGCAGCTTGTGGGACAGTGGAGCAATGTCTAGGAAATTCTCCCCAGAACAATCTGAGAAAGTTGTCATTGTCTTACCAAACCCCAGTGGTAGTTTTCTGGAACACCTAAGAGGAAGGTAATTTGTTTTGTTACAGGTGCCTCCTGGCATCTCAGAAATGTACAAAATGGATTGTATTCAAGACATATATCTGTCTGCCTGACTCTTTTGTTACCAGATGGCTTCCTCCACAGCAAATGAACCCAGAGGAACATATGTCACTTCTTTTTAATAGCTTCTGCACACATGCAAAGACACACAGGTATTAATGTGCTGTGAGACTCCCTTAAAAATCCTTCAGTCTATAGATTCTAGTCCTTCTAAAACTCAAACTGAAACACCCATGTTTGTAGTCTTAACGTGTGGCTGAGGGTCTTTCATTATTTAAGGTTGTAAAGCTACAGGGAAAGCTCTAGAGCAGTGAGAAAATCCAGACACTTTTACAAGAAGAAAACCTGTATTTGAAAACAAACGAGTTCTGGGTGTGGATTGGCCTGACTGCAATCATCAGTGCTCCAGGTAAATACAAAACCAGTGTTGAGAAGTGGTTAGCGAGATACACCACTCTATCTGCAGGCCATACTGGTAGGAGAGTTGGCTGTGCAACTAACTGGGAGCACATTCGTGTAAGTGTCAGAGCAAATCATGTTCTCATGGGAAAAGATAGAATAGAGATTAAGGCTTCACAAGTAACACCTGATGTCCTCAGTAGTGGAATTGTATCTGCAAAGTTACATCGTACGGGGTTTCAGGCATAGATCTTAATGTTTTGAGAAATTTCAGTAACAAATCACTATGCAAAGCAGGAAAGCTTTTTGGAGGAAAACCCAGTTTTTATATATTTCCCTCCCTCAGCATTGGAGGTATTGGAATCAGCTTTTTTATTAGGCTGAACGTTGCAATTTCTTAGGAAAAACACAGAAGAGCTATATCCTCTGTAAGCAGAAGTGCAGCTGTAGGTAGTAAATTTCTTTATTAGAAAGTAAATGTCTTTATTTAGTAGCACTGTTAACTACTTTGTTATTGAATCACTGCTAGGTATGTCTTCCTTTCCGTGTTCTCTGTTACACTCAGTAGGGCAAAACTTCCTCCCCAGATCTAGTTTCATTGACACTTGCTCAGTTTCATGAGCTCTGCCCTGACTGCATGGTGGCCTCCCTCTTTGCTTTGAAGGCAGAAACAATCCTGCCCCTGTCTACAAATAAATCTTTCCAGTCGGTGCACTGGGAAACTTAAAACCCTCTTTTCTGTTTGGCATCTAATCTGCATTCCAGTTTCTGGGATGAGAACTGGGAACTCGGCACTCCTGTGTCGCTGTGCAGTCTGCAGCAAGGTGTATGTTTATAGCTTCTTTCTTTCTTAGTAAACCTGTCTTGTATGGGAGAATGCTTAGATTCAGAATGGAACAGAGCCAGTGTACATATTCACCTCACCACCAGAGTTGTTGATGTGCAATGTGTAACTTCCAGTTCATCCAGTAAAGTCTGAGATCTGTGGACATTTTTAGGATGAAAGCTGGGAGGCTACTGCTGCATTTGTCTAATAAGCACAATAAATTTTGATGAACTGAGGTTGGTCTAGCCTTTTTAGCCACAGGGGCTGGACCGAGCTTCTGGGACAGCTCTTGTGGGTTGATACTCCTTTACAGCCCATGCAAGCAGCCTTCCTCCTGTGCAAGACAAGACTGGTTGGGCCCACAAAGAGGAGCAGGAACTTGGAGAGGTGGCTCCTGCCTACTGCAAGGGGGTGAGAAAGTGTGAGGAGCATTGAATGCTGGTGGATGGTGCTGTCTGCATGTTACAGTGCATAGGAGGAGGTAATAAACACCTGTACTGCCACCTTCTGTAAGAGGGGACAGGCTAAATGGAGTCATCTTGTGGACTGGCACTGACTGGTAAGTTACCTTTTGGATCTTGTTGACTGATGAAGTAGCAAACAGCTGTAAATGCTCTGTGCCTTTGTGAGCTGCTGTAGGAAATATTGGTTTGGGCCTCTTAATCTACAACCTGTTACTTATTTCTTTTGAGAAATACGGAGCTGGAAAAGTCAGGATTATCACCATTCCGTACAACTTCTCTGCCTGAGCAGGTGGAGTTCCGTAAAGTCATCTGAAATTAGGAGGTATACACAAAGCTGAAAGCCTGCTTTAAAATGTTGTTGGAAATGTTGGATACGGTGATCTTCTGAGGTGATGATGGCAATAATGATTTTTATTGCTGCTGTTGCCAGATTTATGTTCAAGTCAATTCTTTGACCTTTGTATAGGTGCAGCAAATAGAACAGGAATAGTGTGAGCAGTTTCAGATTGTCTGCTCAAGGCGCATGTGCACATTGGGTTAAACATTTCTTAAAACATTCCTGAGACTTTGACATTTGTAAAGCTGGTTAAGTTACTGTTAGCTGAGATATGACCTCTTTATATTGATTCACTTATGACTTATACTTACAATAGTTTGCCTGCCAGATTTTAAAATTGAGTATATATTCCTTTCAGGTAGCTTTGGATAGACCAGAGATAGAAAGAAAAGAAAGGCATTTTTTTTGTGCCCTTGAAATAGTACCTTCCTGTCATCATAATCTGCCAGGATTTGAGAAGCAGAGGGATGAAAATTAAGATTCAAGACAGAAGTTGAAAGAGAAAGGAATGTGTAATTTCATATTAATAAATATTTAACTTAAATCCCTAATATAATTTTTCTTGGAAATTTTACATTTTAACATGGTCCTAGTTGTTAAGGAAGGTGCAAGTGGTAATGACAAATATATTCAAGCAATCCTTAGCTTATTTCCTTATACTGAGAGAATTTTACTTTTTTTGTCTACTGATCTGTTATCCATGGTTAAAAAAGAAAAAGTGTTGTTTGAGTTCCCAAGTTACAAATAAACTAAGTTAACAATGAATAGCAGTGTAAATAATGGTTTTGTTCTATAAATAAGTATACATGCAGTGACAAGCACTAGATTCTAAATACTGGAAAACAGTGTGAATGTCTCCCTACTTAATCTAGTATTGTGCATATTTTAATTATGAACTTTGGGTTCATTTCTGCAGATCAGAACAACAGCTCTGTAATTCACTGTTAAGTTTACCATTCATGTCTTCATTGACAGTTTGTGTTTATACACATATAAACTCACATACGTGCTCATTTCGCTGAGGAGGAAATACTCCTCTTATGTATTTATATATGGACCTGGTATGAAGCTCCATGAGAATGACCAAAGATCTATAAAATTCCACTTCGCCAAGAAATACTCAAGAGCCCCGTTGTTTAACCTGGACACAGAAAGCAAAGAGGATGACAAATCATAAATACCTTTATGGCAGGCAAAATTCTGCTGGAGAGGCATCTGTTAACAAAAGTTCAAGTTGTGCAAAATGAGATACGTCCTGTTTTGGAAGGGGGGAGGCTTCTTTTTCTTTTAATGAAAGAGTTACTGGCACATCATACCCTGGCAGCTGTTGGCAGTTGTTGAGGGAGCATCCCATTTTGATTTAAAGATTATTTTATGCTTCAAACAAATTCCTGTAGTGGTTCCCATGGTTAATGCTGCACAGTAGTGTAGCAAACCAAGTGATTTGCAGCCAGCCCTGCTGGTTTATAAACCACAGCCTTTTTTGCATGTGATGCGTTGGATTTTTTTTGAGGGGGCCTGCCAAAATTTGAAAAATCTGAGTATCTTAAAAACTGCCTTGGAGACTCCTGGTAACTACTTGAGTAGTTAGGATATATGCGCACAGGCTGCCAGGTAGGCTAAATCCTTCCTAGAACCACAGTTCAGCTCTTGTTTGGGGCATTTGACTGTCCTGGCTCTCTTTCTGTGGGAGCAGAGGCAGCTCAGGGAACAAATGGTTGTCCAGCTGCCAAGATCATTCCCAAAGCCTTGGGATGAGCTCTTTGGGAAATCTCTGTGCTGGGCTGGAGACGTGGCAGGAGTTGCTCTGTTGTCCTTCCCCCACCATTCAGCTCGATGCAAGGGTCTCCTGAGTCATGATTGCTGGTGCTGCTGTACACTTTTGAAAGACAAAATTGTCAGGTTGCCTTTTCCTTTTCCTCCCACCAAGGGTGCACCAAAGGGTGCTTTAAGTGTTTTTGACAAAATCAGGAAATGGATGCAGAAGGAAAAAGTTTGGGCCACAGGAACAAGTGCTCTGAAGTTAGGAGGTATGTGTTACATGGATGACTGTGCAACACGCAGTTTGGCCCAGACTTGCCAGATATTTGGATTTCCAGTTAGCTACAGAGGTTAGCACGCTGCCGTGGTTGTTTAAAAATCTGAGTTGCTGTGGTTACAGTGAATTGGCAGGATGACTCCTGCAGTAATCCCTGCATGGCTCCGGGGGCGGGTGGGAGCAGACAGGGCTGTTCAGATTTGTGTTGTGCCAAATCTCTAATACATCCCTCTTGTGTTTTATGATAGGAGCTTTTCAGAAGTGTTCCAGAAGGCTGGTTTAAGCCTGCAATGTTTTATCTGAAACTTTTCACATTTGAAGGGGGAGGGGGAAGAGAGAGAAAAGCCTTCTGTTGTACCTAAGGTGGGCTTCCAGGGAGCTGTCTGGCCTCCTGGCAGCTCAGCCCCATGGCTGTGCTAAGCAGAGTCCTGGGCATGATTTACTCTGTGGGTCTGCCTTAGGACTGAGACCAAAATGATCCCATCTGCTCTTCCACACCTCCAATGCTCTTGCCATCTTTTCTGTGCTGCTGTGGCATTCAAGAAGTTCCAAACTTTGCTGAAATTTCAAACATTTTTAAAATTTTAAGTCTTGTTTGCACCAAACCCAACCCTACTCCATCTCCAGTGAAATTTCATGTGAACTAGAAACTATTTGCTGGCCAGATGTAATAAACTACAATTTTCTGTCTTATAGCATATTGTGGCATATTGTGTCTTTTTTTTCTTCCTCTTTAGTATGGCTATGAGGCCATTTATCATAAGTGCACTGATAGATGCTCACCCAGTCAACTAAACCTCTTGTTTCTTGACTTTACACCTTTTGATTTTATAACTTAGGTTTACTTATGGTTTTCTCAATGTACTTAAATGTAAATATTTGGAAATATATCGATGCTTAATGGCTTTAACTGTGTGTTAAAAGATTATTATTTGCTACCGAGTGGTCTATTCTGTAGTTGTTTGTAGTGTTTCTTGTTGCAGAAATTTTTGTGTCCCCACATGAAAATTGTTTTTCCCGTGTCTCATTCTGGTGTTCAGTCATTGAGACCGTCAACCTGATCTGCAAGACTGGCACAAGTAAAACAGTTGCAGTTTGGCTGCAGCCTGTACATTTCTGAAATTTCTGCATTTGTTTTAGGTTTCATTTTCCTCACAGTGGATTGAAATAGAGAATAGAAATTATGAAAGCTTGAAGGAACTCAGAGATGTGATTTTTTTTTGTGTGTGTGTGTTAGGTCTTAAGAGTCCTAACTTGCATGTTTCTCCTTTATTTTCCTCCAGAGCTTGCTTGCTTTTTTTCTTTTTATTGCTGATGCTAAAGTGACTTGTTAGTCCAGCTACAGGAGCCTAACCCATGCTTTTTTTTCTTTTTTAGGCACTCAGTGTTACTGAAACTCTGATCAAACCTTTGGAAAGATTCAGGAAAGAGCAGCTAGGAGCTGTAAAGGTTTGTCCCTCATTGCCTTTATGATAAGTTTGTTTAATTTCTCTACTTCGATTGCATTACAGTAATAACATGTATTTGGCAGAGAGATACTATTTATATTTCATGTATTCACACTTTTTTTTCTACTTTGAGAACTTGCTTCAGAAACAAATGGAAAGTATGTTTCAAGAAGAGAAGAATGTGTCCTTTCCCTTCCTTCTCTCCTCCCCCTTCCTTATCTCTTGTGTCTGGAATAAGAGCAATCCTGCCAGCAGCCTGTCCCACTTCTAATGGGTAACCCTGTTCTGCTTTGTATTTGCTTGCAGTTGCGCAATCAAAGGCTGGAAAACATTAACTACCCAAAGGAGCTTGCTCATCCATATGCTTTTAACTGTATTTTTGCAACCTGCAAAGTGAATATTGCCTTTATTTATTTTTTGTTTTGAATAAATAACTCATTGCCTGTAAGTGGAAATAATAGGGATGGAGAGGCTAAAGACAATATCTCATTCCAAATTGGGCTGGGTTTTTTTTTTTTTTTTTTTGCTAAAAGTGTTCAGTAATTTTTTTTAAGATTGTCACTGTTGTGTAAATTTAAAAAAAAAAAGCATAGTAAACTTCATGTATTAAATACAGACTAGCTTTGCATAAAAGTAACAAGGACAAGTTTGACCTCTCTCTACCTGTCTACCTTCCTTCTTCCAGTGAGAAATTTAAATGCTTATTCAAAAAAAAAAAAGGAAAGAAAAGAAAAAAACCCAGCTATTTAACAGATTTTTCTGTTGCAAAACTCAATTCATACATTTTTAAACTACCACTCTGCAGATGTTTTATTTTATAATTTCATGACTTCATCAACTGTGATATTTAATAGCTAAGATAATGTTTCAATTATGAGAGTGCTATACATTTTGACTTTACCGGGAATGATTAAGATGTTCAGAATATGATTTCAGTGTCCATGAATGGAAAATGCTCTGTTGATCATAAATCATTACAGTTTAATAGCACAATGAGCTTTGTGTAATTTTATGGGCTTCTGAGAAGTATATCAGACATCTCAACCAACATACAATAAAAACCTGGCCTGTAATATAGAGAGTCTTCCAAGGAAAAAGAGAATTCGTTCTAAATGTAACCTATTGTCATGAAAGCAGCTGTAATGAATGGATTATTTCAGTGGTATTTTTGGTGTTAAAGAACGTTGCTTTTTTGGGGGGGTGAGAACTCCTAATGCTTTAAATTGTCTCATGATCTTCACTCATTTCCTAGTCAGAATTCTATCCCTGATGTTTCTAACATGACAAGTTACATTCACATAGTCTACATCTTGCGTTTCGTTTGAACAGGTGTTTCTCCCCTTGTGTCCCTGCATACTGTTTCTGTGAAGCTGAAGTTCTTATTTGTGATTTAGCCTTTTTTTTTTTGACAGAATTCTCAGTGACCTTAAATAGAGCAGTCTTGCATAATTGTGTAACATTTAAATAAAAATCCTCTAAAAATATATACTCTGAATATTCTTAACTGAATATTTATTCAATATAATCAAAGTACTGGAAATATAATACTGCTTTAGCTCTGAAAACCAAGTTATGGCATCTAGTAGTGAAAAATCTGGAACATTGTGTAGTATTTGCTTTAGGAAAAAATTACACTCTACCATTACAAAATAAAAGTTGAATCTGCTGCCTCCGATTTTCCTGTATCTTTCATCCCCTGTTGATGAAACGGTCTGAGTTAGACTTAAGAAGAAAAAGAAAAAAGTATAGCACTGTAGTGCTGGAAGCAGAGACTCATACTGAACTACCCCTTAGTAAAAGGTGTTGCTGCTCTAATGTCAAACTATATGTGTAAAGTTTCTGGCTTTGCATATTTAGAAGTCAAGAGCACTCTTCTTTTCTGGCAGCACTTAAATGTTGACCAGATCAATGGAAATTTTGGTAATATAAACATAAACACTTTCTTCCTAATTTCTCATATGCTAATATGTTCTCTCTAATCACACTAATACTATATGCATATCTTAATGTTTCTCAGTTGATAAGGAATATTGTGAATGCTTTTTTTAAAGGAAACACTTAGACTCATAATAGAGAAAAACCTAGCTTTTTTGGTAAAAGCCCTTGCTGACAAACAATCCTAAACAGCTTAAATCCCCTCTTTAATAAAATGCTATCTTCAGAATCCAATTGTTCAGAGAACAAAATCATGTATCACTTATATTCTACATAGTATTATTAAAAAAGAAAGGTTAAGAGAGAAAAACAAAGAGCAAGTATGTCTGTAGAGTCAAACCAGTATGTTGGGTAAAATACATTTAAATGAAATTCCAAATTGATGGATGATGGAAAAATATTTTAACTGAACTGGTATCTTTCTGACGAGTAAATCTGTTAGTTCTTGAATATGTAATTTAATACTTCATTTTACTTATTTTAGATTATTTTCAACTGCAATTAGTTATGCTAAAAATAGCTTCAAAACTGGTTCATTGATTTCATCAATACTGATTTCTGTCTTAACACACAGAGTTAAGAAATTAGAACTGAGGAAGTGAAAGGGTGGTTTTACAATGCCTTCTGCTAAATTAGATCCAAGAACTCAGATTTCCTAGAAACCATTTAACAGCTGTCCCTCTTCGAATACATTGCTTTTGATGCTCAGAGAAATGGATTTGCTCATGCAAATGATATTCATAGGTGCCTGTGAGAGTTTCTCTTTTGGTAGCATGATTTTATCTTTTGTGGAGATTTTTCTTTATTTTAAAAGGTAGGTGTGTGTGGGTTTTTGTGTGGTTTGTTTTTTGTGGTTTTTTTTTTTTTTTTTTACGGGGTCAATGACAGTCTGGTGGAAGCAGGAATTCAGCACAGAGGTTTTTGTGTGGCTGTAAAATAAAGAAATCCTATGGAATACGGAGCTGTGTTTGCTTTGGATTTTGAACTGTGGAACTGTTGGAACTTTTCCTCGGTTGGTTATAGAAAGTTCTTTTTTTCAAGGAAACTGTTATTTCCCTTGAATTCCTCTATTATAAACCAAGGTCATGTGGATGATCCCTGAAAATAATGAAAAATGCAATAAATCATGAAGAGGTGGGTTTTTTCCTTGCTTTTTTAACTTAGATGATGTAAGCATTCATGTGACAAGCTTTACCATAATGATGCAATGGGATTTCATTTCAAGTTAGCCTTTAAATTAATTTTAAAAATTAGTTGGAAACATACTTTTCCTTAGTTATTGGAGTTATGATAGTTTGTTTCTCTTTGTTTCTGATTAAGAAGGAGGCTTTTCTTACATTTTTATATATAAATGAATGTTACTATGTTTCTGTGTCTAGGAGGAAAAGAAGAAGTTTGATAAAGAGACAGAGAGGAACTACAGTTTGTTAGAAAAGCATTTGAATTTATCAGCTAAGAAGAAAGAGCTACAATTACAAGAGGTATTGTTGCCTTTTTTTTATGCAAGCTAAAGGCTTTTGAATAGGTAAATATATTTTATGCAAATACAAAACCAGCATGCATAGTGATAAAAGAAAAATTTCTATCAACTGTAAATGTTGGTGAGAAAATTGGTATTTGCTGAACTCAGTGGTGAACCCCTGTTGTTTTCTGAATTGAGGGCTTAACTTGGTGTGTTTGTGAAGCAGTGAACATCATGTTAATTTTTTTTATATAATTAAGGGAATAAGAAGGTGCAAATATATTGTGAAAAAATCTGCATTTCTTATGAGGTTTTGCCGTATGTGTAACTTTCATTGCATTGTATGTATTGACTGTGTCCTGTGTTAATGCTTAATGTAACATACAGCAAGGCTTCCTGAAGGAAGTGGGTCTGTGCCTTTTTTTTTCCTTTCTCTTGTTTTGAAGATCTGTTTTTTTCAAGTAATGCTACAAAAAAGTTTGTTGACAATTTCTAACTTAAAACCAGATCTGTTTTGCCTGGCATTCCTTCTGTCCCTGTGGGTTTATTATCATCATCCTTGTTTGTCATAGCTTTTATTTTTGGAGCAATGATAAATAGTATGTGAGAGCAGAGAAATCTTCTAGACATTTGCTGTAGGCATAAAGTTAGTGGATTTTTTTTTCCCCCCAGAAAAATGTAATTATGTCAGAATTATTAACGCTTAGTCTATTAAGACCTTGTATCATTAAACACTTAATGTTTTCCTCAGAGATAGCTCTTCTCCCTGTCTTCTACCCCACCTCAAATAATC
The DNA here is from genome assembly GCF_028858705.1 of Grus americana. Taxonomy (NCBI): domain Eukaryota; kingdom Metazoa; phylum Chordata; class Aves; order Gruiformes; family Gruidae; genus Grus; species Grus americana. The sequence continues at coordinate 66,727,754 of NC_072855.1, read as the reverse complement.
TATGCCACTTGTTGTAAAAAACTGTTAATGTAACTGACAAGTTAGCTAGAAACTTAGGAACTCTAATTGTTCTCAAGTTTCACTAGGATGTTACTTCTCCATACTGTATCTGCAACATATGACCTCATATGCATAAACAAGTGTCTTTTGGGGAGTTGAATTGCCGTGGTGATGATAATAGGCATTGCTCATGTGTCAGGACCTCCTGTACTTGTATCAAATTGATCAGCTGCCAAAGAACTTGATGCAGAAAAAATGAAAAAGTATTAATTATGATTTCTTACTTGATAATATAAAGAACTGTATTTCAAAGTCTGAAATGAGACCTAACCTCAATGGAAAAATAGAAAATGCCTGCATCAAATATAGTCTGAAGTTTTAAATCATGTGTGAAGGCTAGAATGAACAAATGAATTTGATTTCAATGTCCTTCAAAGTTTCAGGAACAAAAATTCTGAAACTCTTCAGTCCGACTTTTTCATTTGCTCATTTTTCCATTATTCATTTATTCATATATAAGCAGTTAAAAAAAAAAAAGGACTCGCAGCATGTTGTCAGAGTGCTAAATAGAAAAACTTCCTTGCCCAACCTTAGAAAATAGGTGAATATAATTGCATGGGAGCTTACTAATTTAGTATTATACATGGCTAGTTATGTTGGTTTCTGACTAGAGTAAATAAAGGATGCAGGTATAAATTTGACAAAAATTTTATTAAAAACATGCCATGTTGTGTATCTTGCATTAACATAGCCTTTGACTCTCTTAGTGGAGGGATAGTCCTGAAATTTCACTGAGGCACGGTGTGTGTCTTATTTCTGTATTTCTTTGGCAGTACACAAACTACAATGCAACAGGGAGCGAACTTGCTGGGTGCCTGGGGAGGCTCATGCCTCAGAAAACCGAGGAGAGATGTGATAATTTATTTACAGGGGAATTGAGAGGAATTAATAAAATGGCTGGTTTGGGTACTGTGTTCTTGTGGGAGACAACCAAAAAACAAAGAGCAGCGATAGAAACAGGCTTACATGGAGCTTTGGTGTATATAGGGCAGTCTTACTATCAATTAGCCAGATGTCCTAGATGACCCACCTCATAGTCTTTTTCTACGGCTACCCTTCAGTACATGTATATATCATTAGAAGCTTTGCTGACAACTCACTTCCTATGTTGCATGGTTTATAGGATGCATCAAAATGCCTTTTTGAAACACATTTTCTTACTGATGTGCATATCAGTGCTTTATTTTCTTAACGGCACTTGTTGTTATGCCCCTAACTGCTGACAGATTTCTAGCACCGAGGAGCAAAGCAAAGCATGTCTTAAGCCAAAACTGTCTTAAAGCTAATTTGATTTATCCTCTTAAAGCGTAGCAGTCACTGTTCTGCCTGTAGGATATAGTCTCAGTATTTAAGAGCGTATGATAGTGTCTGATCCTTTCACCTAACCCTTTCTCTGTTCCCTTTTATAATTTAGTGTAGAAGTGTTTGGTATTATCACATGGGCAAAGACTAAGTGTTAATGATTTAGACTATGCCTTTGTAGCCTTTCTTTACTGTATTTTAATAAAGGTTTCTGTTACCCAGTTCTTGAAGTTTTATAGTTTAATGAGGGCACACCTTAAATAGTAACTTAATGAAATAATACATATATGATAGAAAGTTAAAGACTTAGGTACAGATGAATGGCAGCTGACATATAACTGTTCACCATCAATATGGTGTTGGCATTTCAGCAAAGCTGAGCTAAAAATCAGCTGCAGCTAATAAGGCTGAATTTTTAAATATTTGATGCTCTGTGGAAACTTGTGAAGTATCTTACCAATAAGTGAACTTTTTAAAATTTGTTTTCTTGACAGAGTGAGCACAGTTGTGGGATAGGTACAATAGCATTCTGGCTATTTGCAGCAATTATTCAGGTTACAGAGTAAAGCTTCCAGTACCAGCAGTGGAGTTTTCAACAGTAACATTTTCTTCCTTAGTTTGACTCGTAGAGATGATTTCCCCCTTTTCTAATGGGAGACGCTGCTAGCCCCCTCTCTCTGTTTGGGCAGGCACCTTTTTGATGCTATTAAAGCACTGCACGAGTACCTGCTTTGATGTATTTGGCTTGGCTCGGATTCCATAGAAAAGAAGCTTGAAGAGGTGTTACTGGAATGTTTCTAAAAATGTAGCCTCATGATTCAAAACAACATATGTTATAGAATCATAGAATGGTTTGGGTTGGAAGGGACCTCAAAGATCATCTAGCTCCAACCCCCCTGCTGTGGGCAGGGACACCCTCCACTAGACCACGTTGCCCAAAGCCTCATCCAACCTGGTCTTAAACACTTCCAGGGATGGGGCCTCCACAACCTCTCTGGGCAACCTGTTCCAGTGCCTCACCACTCTAACAGTAAAGAATTTCTTTCTAATTTGTCTAGTAAAAGGGAATTGCTGCTGCCATTTAAAAGTAAATGAATGAGCTGTGTTGTAAAGGAACAAATCCTAGTCTGGAGAAAATTATCTTATCGCTTGCCACTTGTATGCTATACATGTGTCATTTTGAAGCTGCCTGCAAAATGTCTTTGAAACTTCATTAGCTGTATTCTGTGTGCAGGCAGATAACCAAGTGGAGCAGAATAGAAAACACTTCTATGAGCTGTCCCTCGAGTATGTATGCAAGTTGCAAGAGATACAGGAGCGGAAGAAGTTTGAGTGTGTGGAACCTGTAAGTACCAGTGAATTCAGCTACATGGTCATTCATAAGGGATGGAGGAGGAGTGCAACTGGACAAAAGCCAAGGAGTTCTGTTTTCTGGGAAACTCGTGCAATTGTGTGACTTAACAGAATTTAAAGCACTCTTGTTGCATCTGTGCAAATTCCTAGTACAGATACACTCAACCAGGCATCCTAAAGCTTACCTCAATCATTACAGTTGATTTGGGTTCATTGATGTTGATTTTCAGAAAATGTGTGAAACCTTGTGCTGTAGCGCAAGTGTAAGTGTAACTTATGGTGTAAGTTAGAATGGAGGATTCAGGAAGGTGATGTTGGGGTCCAACTTACTGCATTTGTGCTTTTTAACCACTGAAATATTATTCCTGACTAATGTAAGGAATTTCATTTTAAATATGAAGATTGCACTTAGAGGCCTGTTAGTGAAGAAGTGCAGATATAAATTAATTAAGAGGGTGCTACAGGCTAAAAAGCTGATTATCAGGTAGTCTGATATGTTTGATTTCAATTGCAATTGAATCTGTGCAGAAATCAAGGGGTTCTACTAAATTTCAGTGTAAATTGTACATCTACTGTGACCAGACTTACTTAAATCTCTGAGAAGAGCTTATTCTAAGATTTTCTGAAATGTACATTAGCTTTGTAATATAAACACAACTTTATGAAGCAACAAGAGAACAGTAAGTGTAATAGTGATATAAAGGGAGGATGGATTGTACAAATGACTTCCATTCACTCACACTCTGAAGTCTGTGGTTTTAGGCCAAGGCTGTCCTTTTATTTGGTTACAATTATTTTAATGTGATAATGGAAGAAAAAGTCCCCAAGTGACCCTAATCAAAGTAGTTGGTCATTATGCAATTAATGAAAGCTGTATATTTTAATATAGCTTATTCCTGTATGAAAAAATTGCTAAAATCCTTAAATGGGAATAAATTGCTTTAAATATATTGGCATTTTTCAAGGAATGGGAAAATGATGTGAAAAATGGTTGTATGGGTTTTTTTTGTTGTTGATGTGTTGGTGGGTTTTGTTTGGTTTTATTTATTTTTTAATTTTCTAGTTTTTAATATTTTTTTAAAATCCTAAATAGTTTTGGATTCAGTTATTGTGTTTCAAACCATGTGAAGTTTCCTCAAAACCAGACTAGAGTAATGAATCTTCAAATTACAGTTTTGAAACAGGTTACTTTCTCTTTTCTGAAAGCTCCCTGTGGATGGGATTGAACTTTATGTTGCTCAATTGGTATTTGAAGTTTACACTAGGGTTGTAAACTGAAATTACTTAGTACCAAATTCTTATCTCCTTTCCCCTTCATAATACTTTAAATTTATGGGGGTTTTTTTGCATTTTTGAAAATGATTTATTCGCATATGACTTCTGACTTGATTAAATATGTTCTTCGGTTTGTTTTCTTTAATGAAGAAAGTTGTTCTTTCCTGTGTCAATCACTTCTTTCCAACAACCCGAACCACACAGGAGAGGTAGGCAGTACTGCACCTCACCCTGTTTCCAATACAGTGTAACTTGTTCATTTTTTTAAATTGAAACACTGAAGTCAGAAACTGCCATGTGGATCATTTGCTGGTTCTGACAGGGGGTCAGATCTCCAGACAAAAAGCAGTGATGGATAAAGTTACTGGAGGGAAAGCTTCCTTCTTCGAACAAACCAGTTGATTGCTATGAAAGGCATCTCAGCGTGGTCATTAGCAGGGAGGGGAATGACCAGGGAAATGGTGACTAAAAGACAGAATGATCTTGTTACTTCCTTGTGCACAAATATTTCCTCCAGACATCTTTGATATCAGAGCAGCTATAGGAAAACACCACATCAGAAAGTTTGGGAGATAGGCAGTATACATTGCCTATGGTCAAGTTTAAAGTAGAGATCAGTTGTGAAATTCCAGGGACAGAATTGCCCAAAATTGTCTATATACATAGCCAATCATTCAAATCTAAATAGTTATTTATAATTTGGAGGCATTAGTGGAAATTTGTTTAGAAATAATCATTTTTGTCATCTCTCATCTTTCTGAAAAAGGCTATGTGTAGCAATCATATTCTGGTAAATGGAGTTTTTCATTCTAACAAGTCTTGTTTGTATTCCAGGTGCTATCATTTTTTCAGGGTTTGTTCACTTTCTATCATCAGGGGTATGAACTTGCTAAAGACTTCAATCATTACAAAATGGCCCTGCAGATAAACATACAAAATGTAAGTAGAGATTGATATCTACACCTTTTCTAATTTTTTGAGTAAAGTCACACACTGAAGTTCCTGTAGATACAGTGTCTGTATTGCCAATACTTTCCTCGGTGTTGGTGCATTGCCTGTGAACTTTGGGGAGATAGCGCCATCTCCTGGCTAACCAACCACATCACTGAACAAATCATTGTTAACTCCGGTGAGTTCTTCGTCATTTCTAATACTCTACAAAACAAACACTAAGTAAAGGACCCCCACTCATTTTTCTAGGTTTTTTTTTTTTTTATAGAGACAACACAAGGATTATCACTAAAAGAGTTTAAAACCGATTGAAGTCTGTTAAAATGCATACAACACTGGAGAATTCAGGGGACGGATAATGACATGCCAAGGTTCTCAGTGTTTTACATGTGTTTGGAATCGAGTATATGGTGGTCATGTCCGAGGGTCATTGCTTGATAGGGCCATATTATCCATAACTAAGAAAAGGAAAGAAAAGCAGCTGAGCTTAGCTGCAGCTTTTTTTTGTTTTTTTAAACTCTGCCAGCAATGGGATTTGGAGTTACTGTTTGTCTTGAAGCAGCCCTTTCAGGCAAGAACTTCCCTGTTAATCTGAGGTGCAGAATTGTATGAGGGAACTGGCTGTTAGCACCCATGGCATATTTGACAAAATGATGTGTTCTTTCAAGGACAGGCTAACCGGGGCCCACCACTAGTTAGTGTACCCTCACGCCACATTGCCTAGTGTGGTCTGCTCAGGACTGGGAGAGCAAGAAGCAAGGTGACAGGCTGGAGCAATGGGACTGATGGAGTCACTAGTCAGATGGTCTGTTTGCTTCCTTGAGATTTGTTGAAGAATAAAACTTGCTCCAAGGAACTTGGATGTGCCAGAGGCCTCTTGGTACAGAATAAACCATGTACCTGACTGCAGGCAAGCAATTCATGATGGTGTGTCTGTTTTGTTGACCTCTAAGGGCACCTGGAATTAAGACACAGAAGCTACTTCTTGGAGGTTGTGGTCTATTTTTAGAAATGGCTTAACTAGCAGGGAGGCAGGAAGGCGGAAGAGAGGATTACAGTTGTTGTAACACATAGTGACATGATTCATGTGTCATGATACCATTCCTTTAATTTTCTTTGCATATGTTTAAGTTTCATGTTTCCTCTTGAGCTGTTGTTTGGTTTGGGTAGGGAAACTGAGTAGTGGTAACTTCATAAGCAGACTTTCATGGCAGAATTCAGTGCTTTTGGAGGAAATTTCAGCACAGACTTACTTCTGTGTGCTTAGCTTAAGAGTGAGGAGCAGCACGGAGCTGCAGTGGATAGAAGGGAGCTGATGCAAAATGAGCAAGAAATGAAAAATGAGAGGGAAGCTGTGATACAGTTTTGAAGAGCTGGATTTCAGATTACAGATGGAAAAGAGCCCGTGAAGTGATATGAAGAAGTGATGACCAATAAGAAAGCAACCTAATCTCAACACCTGCATTTGCAATTGACTGAATGGTATTATAGTGTGCCCCAGGAAACCCAAAAGAGATTGAGCATTACAGCTCAAGTTTTATGAATAGATAGAATGACCTGAATTTCAAAAAGCTGTGGAGAGAAAGGAGGCAAGGCTTAACAACTATCTGAGGTAAGCAGAGAATAGAAGGAAGCATCTGAAAAGACCATGAGAGGACATGACACGTTCTCCACTCTGTTGAAGATGAACAAAACATCCCAAACAAAGAATGCACTACGGCTTGGCTGTGGTACAGCTGAGCTGCTGGCAGAACACTAGATGGACATGTTAGAAATTGAAGGGTAGAAGATTCAGTACAGAGCGCCTAGCTAGATATGGAGAGTGGTTTGAGAGTTGCCAGTATAGCTGTAGTAATTGCCGTCCTTGACAATTGCCCTGTTGTCTTGATTTTGAGAATTAGGTTATGGATTTTGTCTCCACACCCTGTCCCAGACCCTGCCTTCCCCTCACTCCCCTGCCAAAATGAAAGAAAGGAAGGAGGGAAAAAAAAAAGAGGCAACCACAGCTTTGTAGCCCAAGCTCCAGTAAGCTGATTCTTCCAACAGTCTTTTTCTCTTGTAAGTCCTGTGTGTCCCAGCTAGATTCTCTTGCACTCCTACTTTTCTCTTGTCATCTCCGTTCTGTACCCAACCCCTTACAAGGATCCTTGCAGCCTTGACCACGCTTTCCTGCCCTGCAAGCAAACTTGGCCTTCCCTGGGAGGAGGAGGCATAGCCATGCTGGTGCAGCGGCTGTGGTCAACCCCTGGTTAAGCTCAACTTTTGTCACAGCTCAAAGGGAGACAGAAATTTTCTTGAGGTTTCTGGAGGCTACTACCCCCAGGGTGCATTTCACACACTCGGATTTGTGATCACTGCAGAGCTAAGACAAAGATTGTGGCAGGATCATTTAAAACATTTAACCTCGGAGCAATCAGTGCTCAGACAGGAAAATTTAGGTATGAACAGTGTGTCACTATCAATTTTTTTTGCCTTTATCCTGAGTACAGAGTATATTTTTTAATGTAGCTCTTCTAGGAAATTATGAAAAGGAGCTTAGAAAATTGTTTGGAGTCTTGGAAATGAGTTCATGCAGAGAGTCTAACTCCAAAATTTGCAACAGATGTGACCTGACATTGAGATGATAGATATGGGGAAGGTTCAGAGCAGTTATTTTGCCTGGTGGTAAGGCGGCAGTTGTTCTTAGTCATCACCTAGAGAATATTTTCAGCTTTCCTCTATAAAACATACGGGTATAGGTGGCTGCTCTGACCAGCTTGCTTGTGCCCATGAATAAACTCCTTCCAAGCATAAATCTGGAATTTGCATGTACAGATGGCCAGTCAGGAGCACAGTGTTAACTGTCTATGTACAAGAATGGATACTTGTTTATATTAAAAATACATTTGTTAGTGTATGCAACTGTATGCTTGTCCGTGGGGGGGGGGGGGAATAGGTGAGGCAGCACTTTCAGAAGCTCATCCATTTTCAGAAAAATAGAAGTGCTCTCAAAAAGCAACAAGACGCATAAGCATGCATCTGGAAGTATTGCTTTCCTCAAAACACATGTACCAACTGGGGAAAACGCCAGCTTGGAATTTAAATGTTTGTTGTCAGTTTGTGCAATTTGTGCAAGTGGGTACATGGAGAAAACTAGGTATTACCATGATTGTTGGTGACCTTCCTGTCACTTTTTTCTCAATAACCACAGAAAATCCTGTCCTTCCTGACAGCTAGTAAGAATCTAGTGAATTAAGCCAACATCTCTAGTAATATTTTTCTAAGGAAACTTAAATTATTTTAGATTTGAATATTCTGCACTCAGTATTTCACTTCTTTCTGAACAGATCAGTGCATTATTTTAGAAACCTGCTCTGGCAATCTTTGTATGCTTTTCACTGTTAAAACAGCTAGTGTCTAAACCACGCTTTAATTTTGAAGAGTATCAGAAAACTTGAAGAGTAAACGTATATGGAAGTTGTGCACAGACCATCCTAAAATGGCCTGAATCATCCTCTCATTTTATAATTATTGTAACTCCTATCTGCCAGGAAGATTAAGTCTTTCTTCCACTCTGTCTGCTAATGGGTTTTTGCTGTCTTGTTTTAGACACGAAATCGTTTTGAAGGAACAAGGTCAGAGGTAGAGGAGCTCATGAACAAGATCAGAAAAAATCCTCAGGAACATAAAAGAGCAAATCACTTCACGATGGAAGGCTATCTCTATGTACAGGAAAAAAGTAAGGTGTATTTTTGTATTCTATAGTGCCCATATTGTGCATACAGACAAGTCTTATTTGTACAGGTAACATGAAGATGCAAAGAATTTACAGTTTATTAAACAGAGTAATCTGAGTAAATGTTCAAAGTCTCTAATGGCAGTGTTAACGTGGCTCATAAAAAGAGCATGGTGCTGAAAGTGTGACAGTTCTTAGCAAAGGTGACTGAATTTGAGGAATTTTTATTTGACCAACGGGTGTATTTCATGTTATTTTTAATCCCTTACTAATGACCTTCCCTAGAACTGTCAAACACTTGCTCTGAATATTGAGCTAGTTTAGCATGATGAAATTGTCATTTCCTTGGTTCAGTGCTGTGCTTTCATTACCTAATTGTGATCATAGGGTCAAATAAAGCAGGCTGTATGCTAGGTAGCTAGTGTTGAAAATCTTGCTGTGAAGGTGCATGTCACACAAATCGTATCCTATCAATACCTTGAACAATTATAAATCTTTCTCACTCTATTAAAGAAGCTTAATAAGATGCAGAGCTCTTACCACTCAAGGAATGACCACAAAGTAATTTATTTTTTTAATAAACATTTTGCATAAATGATATTTTATAAGATAATGTCCTTAGAGAAAGTTTGTTTGCTTATTCTGATGAGAGATTTTACTTTTATGATATTTAATTGATGACTGTTTAAGTGAAGACTTCTGTAAAATGTTTCACAAATTGAAGACCCTGCAACACTCTTGATGGAAATATTGGTATTACAGTGTTCAGAAGTAAGTTTTAAGAGAACTACCAATAAAAAATAAGAAAAATTGTTATTTTGTGAGATCAGTTCACTGGTCTTGGTTATGATGAGCTTTAGAATCAGCTGAAAGGATTCAGAAGAGGTGGGTATGCCTGAAGCTGAGTTGGGGAGCAGCAGGGCAGCGAGACCTTCCATGTTAGGAGCAGTAAAATCCTCTGTCAGCTTGAGCCACTTGTGAAGGGCTTCCCTGATACTCTGGGGCAGGGTATCAGGGAAGGATTCCTTTGCAGACCTTTTTTTTTTAAAAAAAAGAAAAATGTAAATTAATAGAAGTGAGGAGATTACAGAGGGTCAGAATCCAAGTTTTAACAGTTAATGTTATGGTTCAAATCTCAAGAATACTGTCTGCAGTAGGCTAGGCTTTTAAATAAGTGTATTCTATGTAGTTAGGAGTAAGTTTTGATGTCAGGAAATGTGATCAGACCTTAGTCAGTAGACAACGTAGAGCTTGCAACACAGGTGTGTTACTCTGCGGTTCCTTAGCTTCAGGTTACCAAGTGTAAAACTAGGCTTCCATGTTCTGCCTAAATAGAGTTTCCAGGGGATATTTATTTTACAGGGAAAAATTTTGTTTGTCATAGTGAGACAAACATACGTTAATAATTCTTTCCTTTTGTCATTAAGCATAAATCTGAAATACTACATACATAAGTTTTTAGAATAGTAAGCACTGGTTAACTTTTGTATTACTTTCTATAATGTTCTTAATTCATACCTTTGTTTTACATACTGCATTATTAGGAATTAAGTAGGACTCCTAAGTATCATTTTGGAAAGCAGGAGAAGAAAACACCCAAACTGGAAAAAGTGCATACTATTTAATGCTTCCGTTTTATGTAGGGCCTGCTCCCTTTGGTTCCAGTTGGGTGAAGCACTATTGCACGTATAGGAAAGAGACAAAGAAGTTCACCATGATCCCATTTGAACATAGATCAGGAGGGAAAGTCGTAAGTATGTTTTTATATTCTACTCTGATACTTGCCCTGTATCGAGATCAGAGGATGTGTCAGATAAGATGTGTCAAGTAGTTTCACTCTATACCTCCTTTCTTTCTTCATGTAACTCAGTCTGCCATTTAAGGACATTAACCTAAAGTAATGGATTAATAGATGAGAATTCTGCAGACTTTTCAATTGCTTCCTTTTAGAAGACCAGAGAACATGGTACAGATAACATGCAGTATTTCACCATTTAGAATTTGGTTTATCCATGGGGTGTTTAAATTGTTAAAGTATAAATCAGGAAAATGTAATAGACTTAGAAATTTCTTTCTTACATGCTCCAGTCAGATTTTTCTTTCAGAGATGTAAGTACTCGAAGAGGGACTAGAAAAGAGGATTTTAATAGGAATGTAATTTGTACTGACAACTGAATGTAATTTCAGATATCTTTGATAGCATCTGAAATATTCAAGACCCAAGACTGTTGATCTTTAAATGGCTTTAATTTCTATTGAAATAGTTGGGATTTGAGGGCACTCAGCACCTTCAGAGATGACTTATTAAATGAATGCATTAATATGGATGAAATGCATTTTGTTGCAAGGAAAAAGGATATCTGAAGCTGGAAAATAATGCTTGAGTCTATATTCCTGTAAATGCAGCACCCTGCCCAATCTTCAAATTTGGTTAGAAAATCACGTTCTTGGAATTTTATCAGGGTATTATATCCTATTACTTTGAGCAGAGGGGAGATAGCTTTCATCATTTTGAGGGCTGTGTATATTTACAAATATATTGAATTTGGAAGAACCTTTCAAAAGATCTGGAAGACCTGCCATACTGACAATTAGTGGCATTTGGCTTCCTTAATCATTTCAGTACTTCTATGAATTTTTTATCCTGATTTACTCTAATTGTAATAAGCCATTTTAGTTAATATAGTATGTGTGTAAGCATTCGGCATTCTAAAACACTTATGAAGCCATTTTTGCTGTATTAAAAGATCTCCTGTTTCGAAACCCACAATGCAATTACTCCTTCAGTGACAACCTCCTGTGTCTGGAGATGTTGATTAAGACAAGAAATAATTAAAATGTACAGTTAATCTTGAGTAAATCCAGTAGAACTCATGCAGCATTCACAGATGAATTTATTTGATTTCTGAATGCTTAAGGGTAAAATACGATCCTAATGTTGGTTGGCCTTGAAGAAAGGGCTTGTTCTGTACAACAAATTACAGATAGTAAAGAACACTTACTTTGTTCTAGTTACTGCAGCAATAAATAGCCTTTACTATGGAAATTGCTGTGTCTGACATTAAATGCGAGAAGTCTCTTACACTCATTGTGGGTTTATATTGTAACATGCAAAATCTTGATAGCAAAATATTTTTGTTAGTTTAAATTACTGTGGTACTGTGTTGTGCTGTAAAGTACCAGCTAAAATGGACTCAGTATTTTTGCATTTGTCCCGTAAACGACCATGGAATTTGTGTTACTGTGCAGAGCCCTGAATGGCAACCGCGAGTGAATACTTTTGCAAGTGTCAGTTTTCAGTATAGCTTTTGCTGTTATTTCAATGTAAATTTACCTTACTTGGTTTGTCTGGCTGGCTTACTGAAGCTTTCAGTTACTGGATCAAGCATATAAAAACTTTCTTCTCACAGGGTGATGAGGAACTCTTTGTCCTTACGTATTGTACCAAAAGAAATATAGATACTACAGACAGGCGATTCTGTTTTGACTTAGAAACTTCAGACAGGTAAGCTCGTGAAACACACCAGAAAAGACTCTTTATATGTAATAGTTAGTAATATTACTTTAATATTACTGTTGAGTTTTCTTCTTATTTTTTCAATGCTCGTTCAGACTGCCAGTGGGAAATAGTCACTGGGGGAGTAGGCAAGCACTGCCATGGCTCACTGGATTTTCTGTTATGTGTAGCAGAAGCAGTGAGGATCTAAACTGAAATGTAGACATTGTCTGAGCTCATGTATAAGAGAAGCATAGAAAAAGTTAGAGCAACTATTATGAATTGTTGTTATCATAGAGAAGAAACACGGCTTAAATTGAAGTACATGTAGCTATAGTGAAAGACTACGATCACAGTAATAATTCATACAGAAAGCAGGCTTGTATACAATAAGGTCATGACTAAAATGGCACGTTGCTGAGGGTTTATGCTGGATTCTCAGGTTGAAAATAAGATCATTGGGATTTTGAGGCTTTTTGTGGCTTGTGAAATCATCCAGTGCATCTTCAATATTGTTGCCACTGCCTTTTTGAAACACCGCCGTTTTGTCACTTCATTTCAAAAGAGAAGAATTGCTTATTTATTTCGCTAAAAGGATCTTAAAATATGATAAATATTGCTTTTTGTCAGCATTGTAGTCTTCATTTATGAAGGTGAGAGAATCCAACTTAATGGGATACTGGAAATAAACATGGCTGTGGTACTGCCACGTTGTTTTGGTGCAGATGGTATCTGTGCAGAACAGGGCCATTAAGTGCTAGATATAAATTAGTGGACTGTTGCTGAGTTTTTGCATCCACCCCTTCTGCACTGTTTTTAACCAATACATTTGCTTTTTACTTATACCAAATAATTACATTCTAACTTATCATGTAGCAGGTCTTCAAGTTTTATAGGTTTTGGGGTTTTTTTCCCCATCAGATTCATAGTGCCCATCACTTTAAATGCAGTGTGGCCAATGCTGCCAGGCCCCTCTGTCCTGTGATCACTAGTGGTCTCTAAATATGTTTGTGGTAAGGAACATACACACGTGCACAGTCTTAGGTCAGAGGCGATGCCTAGCTTGTGTGGCCAGTCCGACTGGCCTCCGTAAGGCATGTCTGTTCCTCTAACAAGCAATGGGTAAAGGAATTCAAAACTACCACTGCATCTGAAAACTTCCAGCTCACATGGCAGGTGGCAAGATACTCATTTACAGCTTAGGTGGCATTTGTCACAAGTCTACAGCATGGTTTGAACTTGCATCTTTGATTTGAGGGGGATGTGGCTTAACTCTTCTAACACTGTGTCCCAACAGTAGGAGAGGGAGTAGAGATTTAAGGTCTTGACATCAGCTCCTCTTGGGTCAATGTATTGTTCAGTATGAATAACAGATTTCAAACCAGTCTGATAAAGTAGCTAAAAAAGTTCCATGAGAAATGTCAGTCTACCCCCCTCTGTGTGTCATCTCTGCTCAACAGGGTATCTGGAGTTAAACAGAGATGGATGGAGAACAGTGTTTCCTTGATCCCACAAAACAATTTTTCATTCTCTTTTCTGGGAAAAATCTAATCTATCTTTCTATCCAGATATAATAGACACAACTGGTCCACTGTGACCTTGATATCAGACATTTTTCTTTTAATAATATATGTGTGTAGTACTGAGATGTTCCCATGGAGATTAGTTCTGTGCTGCAGGCCATTAGCTTGTTTCCTTGGTATCAGTTCAGGGCATACTTATCCCTCGGCTTGTCCAAGTATAAATATAACATACAGATTGACAGCTGGCCATGGGGTTTTCTTTGTTTCTGTGCTGTGGAAGGAGGCAAGATTGTAAAATTTTAGGAAGGATTTTTCAGTAGCAAATGTTCAGCCTTGTGTGCGACTTAAGCATAGTTTGGAGCAAGCTGAATATTTATGGATTATTCTTTTAAAAAGAAGGCCGAGATGATTCTTTTTTCTTTAAATTCTGATACTTACGAGTATAAGCTCTGAGGGTGCTAGGATCCTGGCTACATCTCTGGAAAGTGATGGTTTTTTTCTGTTTCTAGTGTTCCATCATGTTTAGTTGGAGGTGACCAGTGGTGAATGTAGAGAAATTTAAATCTTAAAGAGATAGCAGAGGTCTTTTGGGGTAGGGAAAAGACTTTCTATTGATAAAGAGCATTATCCTTCTGAAATACTACTTAGGTTTTAATTTTACCAATACAGGACAAGGAGGAAGGAAGGCTTTGTCTCTTTTCACTTTAATTTGAAGACAAGTAAATAATATTTCATACAGCAAATAGTGAGTTTGACGTGTTGCCTCTAGGTGATACTCTTTGATACCTTGATAGCTATAATTTTAGTGAAGGAAAGTTTGCCCTGCATAAAAGTAACTCGTGGTTTTAGTTTTAACTAGTAAAATAAAGTAGACAAGAAAAAAACAAATCAGCATGTGGGTTTTTTTTAATTAATTTAGTTAATTACTTCGGGTATTTTTTTTTTCTAGCGAGTGATTAAGTTTTCATGTTTCTGATGGCTGCAGCTCTGCACTACTAGCAGACCAGTTTGCATTGAAAAAAGTTGGTATGGCTTGAGAAGCTACTTTGCTTACTGTTTCTACTAATACGAATATTAGCTTATTATAGTCATAAAGGCAAGGTTTCCCTCACCAGCTCTAAGAGCTCAATGTCTGTCACTGCGAATAGATTCCATTTTTATGGCTAATAGTTTCCTTGCTTTAACTATTCAAAAGAGAGTGACTTGCTGCCGTTTTCCAAAGTTATAGTTGGGTCTGTTGAATTTATATGGGATTGCTACAGGGTGTGTGCATGCCTCGTCCTCACATGTTGTCTGAAAAAGAGATTTTGAGCAGAAGGTATTTATACATGTAGAGTTTTACGCTGCAATTAAATTGTGTGGTGTCATAAAATTCATGGCAAGGTGAAAACAAACTAGGAATGTCTCTAGGTGTAAAAATGTGAACGTGGTGTGTAGACTGTTACAGTTTTAAGTAAAAGTGGGATTTGTGCTGGTTTTCTTTGTGCTGTTGTTTTTAGGTAACTTTTTCCCCTACAGCTATTTTGCTACTTTAAGATATGTTTAATACAAAAGAGAGAGAGAGAATATTATGAATTAATTCTCTATTTCTATCCATCTCTATATAATGAGATTTACAAAGTTGCCGAAAGTATTGGCAGGCTGAATATAATGATTTTTTTCTTTAATTGACAGAAAAATAATTACCCAAATAACCTCTTCTGCTTTTAAGTCTCTTTGCTTGTACATGATGAATGACACAATTATTCTTTATAGTTTCCTATTATATAAACACAAAAGTAGATTTATATTAAACTCTGTTCACGAATCTCTATGTCCCACTGTGGTCCATCTTTGCTTTTAGGAAACTTAAAATAGTGGAGTGTTGTAATGAGATACTGCATTAAGACTTGATTATTTTTTATAAGATATTTATTGGAAAACTATAATCATTGTTGCTGATCTTAAGCTGAAGACTATGCATTGAATAATTTGACAAAAGCCGTTTTTTATGTAATAGCACAACGCAAGAGTAAGTTTATTTAGAGTTCACAAAACTCAGCAACTCCCAGCAAGTGTTGGAATCGGCAAGCTACCAAAAATGAACTATTTCAAATAAATAGTATGCAGATTACATTCATTTCCCTCTTTCCTCCCTATGCTCCTTATTTCCTACTGTGCATATCATTTCTATACCTTTTATTTTAAAGATGAGCAGTGTAGAGTATTTAAGACAAAAGAACAACCCTGACTTTTAGGACAATGGGCTTTTGCTTGTAGTTAGAAGTAGAATTTGACAAGGCAGTGTTCAGTTGCTGGTGAATGCAATTACTCTGTGTGGTTGGTATTTCTGCAGGCCTGGAGTTCCTGTGACCATGCAGGCATTTTCTGAGGAGGACAGGAAGCTGTGGATGGAAGCCTTGGATGGAAAAGAAGCTGTAAGTGACTTTTTTTTTTTAAATGTTAATTTATAGTGTAATGGAGAAATACTCTCACCCTTGCTTTCTGATCCAATTTATACGTTAATAAACTGGGATTGTGTAGTTTGCAAAACGATAGATTCAGTGAAGAAAGAATAAAAATGAAATAAAACTCAGGAGAGATGAGTTAACTTGGTACAGCTCAGCGCAGATAACTGTTAATGTTGATATGAGGTATTTTTCATTGTAATGACAGCATCAAGTTTTATAAATGTTTTTTCATCACAATGATGATGTTGGTATTCTAGAAAACGTCTTCTAGTATAAGCACGTCCACTTTAGCCTTATGCTGACACGCTGCATTCCAGTGGCAAGACTTGCATGACTTAGTTATATGGCATTATTATTATTTTAAACTAGATCAAAAAAAATCCCTGTCAATGGGAACAAGGTTGTACTTGAATTTGCTTAATTTCTGGTTCACATCAGGAATTGAGTCTGAACTGCAGAATTGAAACACACTGCAAGTTATTCTTACAATTGTAAAAATTGTATTGGTCTTATGGGCCAAAAGTAAAGGGGTTTTCCAGTCAATGACACAATCATGTGTCTGTCTGGCTACTGGGGATTTTAGCAGTAGGTTTTATTGACATCATTGTAAAAATCTTGTTTCATCTGCAGAGGTGTTTATTACCATCACATAGTAATAGACTCCCCAGTGAGCTTAGAACTTCTGGGAATACTGAGCTGGGACATGATTCCCAGGTTTCATCAAAGCAGTTCACAGTGATTTGAGTGAACTTGAACTGTGGGAAATTAACCTACAGAGAAATGTAGGAACGTGGAGTACATAAATCACAGTTAATTTCAGTGGCTATAACTAACATTGTTCTGCTCCCCAAGGAACTGTATTTGTTGAGAATTTTTAAAAAATGTCAGTCCTTAAAAAGTGCAATTATATGCTTTCTGAGTGGGCACGGAGCTCTGGTCCTACTGTTAGAGCAGTTGTAGTTAGAGGTGATATGTTCTAGCTGTAAACAGCTGTATTTGTGCCTACTGAGCATTAAGATTGGGGTTGTCTTGTTTCTGATTTAAAAAAATTCTTTAAAATAATTTATGTCTTTTTACTCTTTTTGCATTAGCTGTTCATCAGTTTGAATAGAGCAAATGCAAAACAAGAGGGAAGTAAGTATTTGAATTACTATTAAAGCTGATTTTTGTTAACGTTTTACAATTGAGAAAGACAAAGGTGTATGTATATTTTGTTTTTAATCTCGAGTTCTGAATATACTTTTGTGGATTTTGTAATTAATGGGTTTTAACAGTAACATATTTTAGTACATATGTAAGACTCTAGGACTGGACATAAGCTAAAGAAACAGTCTGGTTTTGGCCAATTTACTTCATGTTTCAAATTGACTAAAAAAAAGGGTTAATTGTATGTAAATGCATCACAATTTCTTAATCCAGATTGTGTGTACACATCTTTTAGTATGCATAAGTGTGGTTTTAAAAGCAATTACAGCTGAACATAAAGGTCAGGAAAAAACCTGAATGCATGTGTTTAAAATGTAAACCATAATATGGAAGTAGAAGAGATGGCTTTCTTTAAATGACGTTAGCTTTCTTCTGTTAGCAAAGTATATGAGTGAAAACAGTTATCCTTCTTGCATTATCAGGCAATTTATGCTTGCTTTTTTTTTTCTTAAATTGTTGGTTAAAGATGGAACTTGGTGGTATTAATAGAAGTTTTTCTACAGATTTTTATTTTCGTGGTACAAGACCAGGTCCCCAGGAGCAAGAAGGCCAGATGTTTGGGGGAAGGGCAATTTTGCAATATAAGCTTTTAAATGAAGTTTTGATGTGAAGAAAAAGAATAAGATAGGAACAACAAAGGAATGCTGGATCTCAGCTGTTGTCCTGTTAACGCATCTGCTTTTATGTAGTCAGATCATTAACTGCTGTGAAATGATATATGTGTCCTGCATCTTTAATGTGGGAATTTCTTTGGCTTAGGGTAGGACTCAGTAAAAGCCCTGCTGTTGATGATTATGTTTTTTCATCATAAGTACTTCCTTGTCCCATTTGGTTAACTCTCTTAGATGTTGTCAGTGTTGCAGTAAGTATTGTTAAGCTCCATTTTGCATCTGCCAACATACGTACCTACTCAGAGATCCCATTCTTCAAAGACTACTTCTGTGAACAGATTCAGTGAAGCCACTACCACTAGAATGAGCCTTTACTTGGGCTAGATAGGGTTGTGAAGAAGAAAAGGGGAATTTCTCTAGAAAAATTTTACAGTGAAAGACATAATTATAATGGTGCTTTAAAACTTTTCAAACTTTTTTTTTCCTTGTAGGTGCACAATTGGATAAGATAGGGTTCACCGTCATCAAAAAGTGCATTAGTGCTGTTGAAACACGAGGTAATGATCAACCCAACCTGTTTGTAAAGGGAATGGAGCTGCTGGTCTGCTCTTTGAAGAAGGCCTGTGTGATCTAGTCTCCTGTAGATCTCTGGGAAAGACTTAACCTGGTAGATATAGCACTGATGACACTGACCAGGGCAGGAGCTTCCTACTGTCCAGTCCCAGGCTTTTATGTATGGCTTTCCCTCAAGAAATGTGTTTTCAAGAAGTGCTCAGAAGGGGGCACCTCTCTTGATGAAGGAAGCCAATGTTTGTGTGCAACAGCTGAGAAAAAACTCTGTCTTGTAGGCAATTCCTGTACCTTTACTTTGCTGTTGGAACAGACTAATTAATTTTAGTATTCCATTTGTGGACTTTGAATGGAGGTTTTGTGTTTAGTCACTTAAGACAACAGGAGCTGAGCAGGCAAGTGAATAACAAAAAGTATTGAAGTACTGCTGGTGGAGTTAGTCTCGCACCAGAGGTAAGGATGCTGTCAAGCTTACTGTTGACCTGGTGATGTGTGCTTGCAGCCCAGAAAGCCAACCATATCCTGGGCTGCATCAAAAGAAGTGTGACCAGCAGGTTGAGGGAGGGGATTCTTCCCCTCTGCTCTGCTCTCGTGAGATCCCACCTGGAGTACTGCATCCAGCTCTGGGGTCTCCAGTAGAAGAAAGACAATGAACCTTTGGAGTGAGTCCAGAGGAGAGCCACGAGGAGGATCAGAGGGCTGGAGCACCTCTCCTGTGAAGCCAGGCTGTGACAGAGTTGGGATTGCTCAGCCTGGAGAAGAGAAGACTCTGAGGAGACCTTCTAGCAGCCTTCCAGTACGGGAAGGAATCTACAGGAAAGCTGGAGTGGGACTGTTTACAAGGGCATGCAGCGACAGGACAAGGGGTAATGGCTGTAAACTTAAAAGGGTAGATTTAGATTAGATCTAAGGAAGAAATTGTTTACTGTGAGGGTGGCAAGGCACTGGAACAGGTTGCCCAGGGAGGTTGTGGATGCCCCATCCCTGGAAGTGTTCAGGACCAGGTTGGATGGGGCTTTGGGCAACGTGGTCTAGTGGAGGGTGTCCCTGCCCACAGCAGGGGGGTTGGAGCTAGATGATCTTTAAGGTCCCTTCCAACCCAAACCATTTGATGATTCTAAGTACTCATTGTTGTACCTCCAAAATTGGAGACAGAAGAGAAAGGTGAGTATGCAGACAGTATTCAAGAGGTAGTTGGGATTGTGATTATGGAGAGGCTCTGTGTCACAGACCCTGTGTAACTTGGGTACTGGATAGTATCAGCTTTTGATATTGCTAACATATGAGGAGACAACAGTCCTTGTATGGACATACTGAAATGTGAGGTGACCCAGCTGCTTTGAAGCTCGCTGCATTGTATATGGTATTGTGTGGGGAACTTGGTTGTGTTTTTTAAAAAAGAGGCGAAGAGATGAAAATATGTAATTGATTACGGTGTGTTTCTTAGTTTGTTAAAAGAGAAGTTGAAATTTTTCTGTGTGATTGTCCCGGTTTAGGCTAGGATAGAGTTAATTTTCGCAAGGAACCAGGACGGGTTTCCCAGTGTTTTGTTTTTCTCCTAAATTGTTGACTTTCCTTCCTGTTCTAAGGGGGATACTTATCATAGAATTGTAGAATAGTTTGGGTTGGAAGGCATCTCAAAGATCATCTAATTCCAACTCCCCTGCCATGGGCAGGGACACCCTCCACTAGATCAGGGTGCCCAATGATTTTTCAGGAATTGTATCTTTTTCTTTACCATTGCACAGGGCAGAATATTTATATCTTTCTTTGCATCACAGTCCAGCCTAAATAAGATAGCTGAACAGAAGAATGGGTTGGTCACACTTCCTGTCAGTGCAGGGTCTTAGTTAAAAGCAGTGTCTTCCGTGTATGCACTTACTATACAATATTATTAGTAAGACTGAGCAGCCTTTCTGATACTGAGAATTTAGCATTTTAAACAAGAAGTAGCTGAAATCCTTTTTCTCTTGGACTCTTTTGTATCAGTTCTGTCTGATACATTAAGGACGTTATTCCAGATTAGACAATATTCTGTCTGGTGTTACTTTTGTTCATTCTGTTCTTTTGAATATTTTTTATAATAAGGTTTACCTGTCTCATCACTTGAAAATTTCAGTTATGGGCATTTACAATGTGAATATTTTAGCTGGGAAATACTGCAGATAATGCTGACACCCTACAGATAAATTGCCTTCACTGCAAAACCCTGCTTTATTATAGACTGGATCTTCTCTTTGCACTGGATGAGGCAGATTTTATGAAAAGGGTAGTGTGTGATCATGTAATGAAAGACTGGTCTATAGCACAGAGATGGTTACCTTACAATACCTTATGAATCATGCTTACTGTAAGCAGTGTGGAGTACACTATATTTTGGTTTATTATCTATAGGTGTGTTCACATAGTTTTCTTCAAGTAGTCTTTTTTTTTTTCTTTCCCTTTCTTTGATACTCTGCAAGAAAAGTGAATCAAGAACATAACTGTGGAAAAAAATGTGAACACTTTCTTCATGAAGTGGCCATTTGGAAGAATGGGTTAGATACGGGGTTTCTTCTCATGCCTGTGGGGTAGGTAGGTTAAACTAAGCAGTGGTTCAAGTGCACTCCATCCTTTATGTCTTGATTTAGGGGCATGTAAGAAGGTGCAAAATATGTGTAACCCCACCTACTATTGTTGTTC
This sequence comes from Grus americana, assembly GCF_028858705.1. Lineage (NCBI taxonomy): Eukaryota > Metazoa > Chordata > Aves > Gruiformes > Gruidae > Grus > Grus americana. The sequence continues at coordinate 66,706,560 of NC_072855.1, read as the reverse complement.
AAGACAGATGATAAGTCTGCGTGGGTTAGAAGCATGTGTGCCTCCAGTGGGATCTGCCCTGAAGCATACTTGGCAGAGAATTAAAGTTACCAAAGTTAGCTGCAGTATTTCCTCTCCTTGGAGACCTTGCAGCTTCACTGTCACTTGTGCACAGCCTTTGTAAGACCTGCAGTCAGTAGAGTGCTTTGTGGTAATTACTACCAATGCAAATGACTTTTATCTATTAATTTTGTTTTGGGGAGTACTAAAGGAAGAAAATAAATGAGTATTCAATAAATATTTCTTTTCCCAGGGTTTCAAGAATGGGTTTAGGTGAGGTACTGTCTTCCAGGAACTCAGCAATCCACCTAGCTGTTTCAATGAACTTGATTCATCCATTGCATTTCAAGCAGTTGTTAATGATTTTCTGCTTACCAATTGTGAACTTAACATCAACTGCATTAAAAAAAACCAAAGCCTAACAAGCCTGACTTCATCCATGAAACTAACTGAAGTATTCCTAAGGGATAAGTTTGTTTTCTGCAGAACCTGCAGGACCTTCTGCTGATGTCTGCTGAGCTAAACCGAGGACCAAGAGAACATTCAGTTGTTTGCCTCAGAAGAGTTTGGCCAAGTAGTTGTATGATGAAGAAAACCCATCTTTCAGGCTGCAGATTTTATACCTATACTTGTTCTTAAAACAATTTTTACTTGATTATTTTACTTTAATGATAACACATCAAAGGCAAGTTATGTTCAGCAGAAGAAAACAGGACAGATGCCTCTTCAGAGACTGTGCTTGTGTGCCATGTTTTAATCTCTTTTAATCATAATGGGTGTGAGGTTGGCGTGGGTGGAAAGAGAGGACAGTCTAGTGTGGGTGGAAACTGAGAATAGTCTTGTCATGTCATAGCAGAAAAAGTCTGGTATTCACAGAGAGAGGAGCATAACAGAGATATTGAACATAAACTTGTCAATGGCTGGATAATTTTTTCTCTGTTATGTTCCCTTTTATAAAGCCAAGAAGGAAATTATTTGCTCTGAATGAATAGAAGAATCAAAGGCAGTGTCTTGGTTAAAATACATGTAAGCTTCTGATTCAGCATTGCCTCATAAGACATTGGCTGTGCTTTACCTGGTAGGAGAGGCTGAGACATAAAGATATGCAGCCTGTCTCTCACATACTGAGCACGATGCTGGTTGGATGTGCGCTGGTGTTTTGTCTCTGAGAGAACATTTTGGGATTACGTTTGGAGTACTTTATTTATAATTCTGTACTGAGGCTAATACAACGGGGTAGAAGTTTATAGAAACATCAAAGAGCTGTTTGCTGTGGTAGTAAAGACTCTGTGCATGTTTTGTGTGCAAGTAGTTGGTTGTACCTTCTGCGAGGCTGTTGTAGGTGTTTGCCAGAGCAGTGTTTGTCTTGATTTTAGAACTACCGGAGTTGCTAATCTGAGCTGTAGAGAGAGATGGCAGCATTGAGCTGTCTGTCCAGTCTGTCTGCTCATGAGAGAAAGATGGTGAGGAGGAAGTAGAATACCTTTTCACGTAACAAAATAAATCTGGCATTACCTTGAATTTAAAGCGTCACTTGTGTGACTGTGAACTATGGAGTTTGATATAGAGAGTTGTATTTGCAGCTATATTACTAGTCTGTGTCAGCCACATGTATAATGCCAGCCGCAAAGTAAACTTACCTACATACCTTGCTTACAATAGTATAAATGACAGTTTTACTTATAATACCTTATTTTTCTAAGCATGTTTCACAAATTGTGTACTTGTGCCAAATTCCTGTATCAGACAGCCAAGCATCATGAGATAATGTAGATATAAAGGAAATGATGCTGCGGGGCTTTACTGCTCAAAGTTGCCAATAGTGACTGGTTGAGCCGGCAGACACAGCGTCTGAACCCTTCAATGTTTTAGTCAGTGGTAAGCTATTCCTTGCAATGAGTCATCTTGTCAATTGTGTTCTGTAAATGCCAAGCATTATCAGTCTTGGATGTGCTGAAGATCTGAAATGTGCAGATTAAATCAGAAATAGTACTATTTCAAACCAGGCTTGTATGTTTTAAATAAAGCATAATTTAAAAGTATGTTTAAAGGTATCATTTTAAACTATGTAGAAATATTAATTCCTCTCTGCACTTTTTGATGTCTGCTAGCAATTAACTGTGCTTTTTTCAGGTTGATGAATTTGAAACTGATCAATTATCTGATAATTGCTATCACAGACTCATGATTATTGCTTGTGGATTGTCTTAGTTTCAATACTGCCATAATTTCAGAGACTTTTGCATATTGTGTCTATTTTAATATTGAGCAGCAGTTTCTGTGGTTTGACCTTAATTATTTTTAAGCCTGTAAATGTATGTTTGGGGTCAGCGCAGTTTGGTTCCCCCTAGTTTTAATGTCAGAAGCACAGGAAGTCATGAAACAACTTCCGAGATAAGCAAAAGCTGAACTGTATTTGACTGTGACAGTATTTCTTCAGCTTTTTAGCTCCTTACATACAATACAGAAGGCTTGTTCTGTGGTACTAAAAGTAGTGGAGGACATTGTATACAAAGTGTGATGTGTTTTGACAAAGCCTTAAAAAGCTTGATGTTACTTTTGAACCAGAATCTTTTTGGATACCTCTGAGAAATTTGAAGTAAAAAATAATTGCTGCTCTCAGGACAGATTCCTAGTGTATCATTGTTTGGAGTGAATCAAGGACTGTGGTTGGTTTTCTTGGCATTGACAGACCTTAAGTGGTATATAGCGTGCTGTCACACTGTTGTTCTGGGGATTATTGGAAAACTTGGTTGGGTTGATAACTTCATATTTTGAGAAGAATAGCATTGTGGCCACACAACTGTTTTTTGTGGTTCTTTCTTTTGCACAAAACTAAACTGTGAGCATACTCTAGAGTTGAGGTTTTTGATGACCACAGATGAAATAATGGAGATCTGGCTTATTCTGTTAATTTGAGCCAGCTCTGAACATGCCATCTAGCTTAAGACTCAGCATGATTAGACTGATGCCTGCATTCTGGGAAAAGGGCAGTTTTGCTCAGGTGGAGCAACCGAGAGAAGTAACAGCTACTGCCATAGCCCGTCAGCTTCCCGCCAGGACAGAGGATTGAGCGGTGCTAACAGGGAGGAGTTCAGCAGGCTCTCAAAGATCTGGGATGGCTGAGGAGGCTGCAGACTGTGTGAGGAAGAGGAGGGGATGAGAGAAGAAGGCGAAGATGTGGCAAGGCTAGGCAGGAGGAGGAGGAGGAGGTAGAAAACGTGAAGTTCCCTCCACCTTATTGAGAATTATTGCAGTGTGTTATGGTTGTGTCTGACAGTAATTCATTAAAAGGCTAATGATTTTTACATACTTCATCTAATATTTATTTGGGAAGAAACTTTTTCTCATATGACTGGTTTTAATTTCCCTTCTCTGGGTTGGAACGGTTTGGTATTGAAACTGGGAATTCTCTGTAAGTCTTCCTTTTGTTGAAAGATATTTTGAATAAGAATACCACATAATCTGTTATTTGAAAATATTTCCTTGGAGTAGAAACACAGGTATTTTGTGGCATTTCTACTCTTCCAGGCCAATGTGAATACAGAGGTAGAGTATGGTGGTGTTTGTAGATGGCCTCTCAAACATCTGTGTCAGCTTCAGAACTGTAATATCTTACCTCCTCCTATATGGACTCTGAAATAATGCAGCAAAGACATACCTTATTTTACCCTTTTCCTTCCCTGCCCCTTCTATCCCTTCCTTTTTCCTTCAATTTACAGTCATAGTTTTACTTCCCTGGGGATAAAACTGGATGTGGTGAAGGAAGGCAAAAGCAGGGGAAGAAGAGGGGTAGAGAAGTGAATATGTGTGAGAGGGTGGAAGGGCACAGAGGAATGACAGGAAAGTGGTCCAGTGTCCACATGAAATGAGAGTAGGGGAGTGAAAATATTATGCTGGTTATGGCTGCTCTGCTCATCGCAAGCAAAACCAGAAGGACCGATTTCAGTAAGCTGCGGTGGTGCCTCTGGATATAACCACTATGTGGACCACAGTGGGTTGGAATGAGGCCTCGTATCTTAAATGAAAAGCATTTACAAACTTGAAAAAGCATTGGTTTTGAGGATGGGGAATAGGCTCAAGTTTTTCTTTATTTTATCCAAACTCTTTTATCAGCCACATATTTGGAAAAAACCAAAATTATGTTTATTAGAGAAATCTTAATTTAGCCTTTGTTGGTTCAGTTCTTGCATTATTAGAATGTGGATGTATCCAAAATGTCATTTAAAAAATCTGAAAACAGCCAGTGATTTTTTTCAAGCAAAGGTTTGTTGCTGTTTGCTTCTACTCCCAGTTACTGAAGTGGAATTAAGGTACATGAAACCTTTATCAAAACATAACATGAACTTATCTTAAAAACACAGAACAACAAAAGGATTCTTGCAATACTTTATTTATAACGTTGTTCTCACGTCTTGTGTTAATACTATGTAATCTGTCTGTCTTTGAGGAGAATTTGTTGCCTGGGGAAAAGGTTTAATGCTAAATTTGACTGTGGTTGATCTTCTGCCTTTTTTTCTTCTTTTACATAACAGGTATAAATGACCAAGGATTGTACAGAGTTGTGGGGGTGAGTTCAAAGGTCCAGAGACTTCTGAGTTTGTTGATGGGTATGCCTCTATTTTACAATAATTTTTTCAATATTTTATTTCATGTTGTTTTACTGTCAATATTTAGTTTTAAAAGTATCTGCCTGTAGTTGGTCTTTATATGCGCCAGATCTAGTGTGCTTTAATCCATGCAAATAATCCTCATGTCATTGTAAATTCCATTCCCCTGGTTTAGCAAGACCAAGATTAGTTAGTGGGAATAAACTGAGAGAACTGCTATGGGACATGAAGGAGTAAATCATGGGCTTTCTGCAAGGTTAATGTAAGTGGGATTAAAGCAGCCTAAATTGAAGGGTCTGATCAGAAAATACAAAATACCATGTTCAAGAAAGTTTGAAGCTTATTGCTTCATTGTTTGAAGTTTCCACCTTTCTTCTCTGTTGTCTTAAGATGTCCAGGTGTACACGCCAATGCCTGTCTTTAGTTAATCACTGTGCAAAATAAGACATTTAGTTTAAGCCTACTGGCAAAGAGCTCTTTGGTTTAAGAGGAGGAATATGATATATGTATTAATAATAACTATGTGCCAAGGTGGGAGACAGATGGAGAAAGGATTTGTTTTTATAAACTTAGTAGTATAGCTCTTATATGTGGGTAACATCTTAGACTCTCTTATACCTAGCTAGCCATGTGTAGCTTTTAAGATTTTTTGATTCATAAAATTATTCCAGAAACTTTTTTCCCCCCTTTTCTTTCTAGAAGTTTTGATGCGTCTTTAATCCCAGTGACTGTAGTTCTCTTGCCACTCTGCTGTCCCTAGGGAAGAAAAAGGAAAAAAAAAAAGTATTGGCACCTGGATGAAATCCCTCATCTGCCTGATCTCTCTCACCAAAGTAGTAGCCATGACTGCAAGATGTGCCGTGTTTCCCAATTTCTTGTCCTGAGCACTGACAGTACATGCAGTCAGACAAGACCACTGGGATTAGTTCATTTTTATAGAGCTTCCAAACCTGTCACTTGACAGCAAAGGTCTGATTCTCAGGGATTCATTGGTATGCAAAGAAGCTTGTTTGCAGTTTGCACCAGGCTCTTCTCCAGAACCATGCATGCTCCATCTGTGCTGATAACACAGTGTTCTTTGGCACTGCAAACTGGAGGAAGCCAGAAAGTGAATTCATTTCATTACCCCAGACATTATGTGAATGACAAAGCGCTTTTATATTATATGCTGCTGTCAGTTCAGTGCCACCTGTAAGACTTTTTCTTTTCCTTCCTCTATTTTTTCAAACAGGCTGTCTCTTCAGAAATGATAAGACATCAGGCTTGAGGACCTGCATGTCATATCAATCTGTCATAATGACCTTGCTAAATATTAATTTATGATATCTTACTTTAATCAGTATTAACAGCACCCTGAAGTTCTCCATTAGTGCACATAAACCTGCCTGTATCTTTAAAGTATTGTAGCAAAGGACTCTGTTTGGGAATACAAACTGGGATTAATAAAAATGACTGATCTATAACAGATTCTCATGGTTGTTTATCTGTTGGAGTTAGCCTCAGTAAACAATAACCACCTTTAGCCATTGACCATAGGAAGAATGATGTGTTATCACTCAGAGAGTCTTGATTAAATGCATTTGATATCCTAAGATGTTTTTCAGGTTTGTACTTACTGGCTTAGCCTGGGCGTGCAGATCTGGCAGGCAAATTTTCCTCTTTGCCATTAGTGGTATCCAAATTAAATAGACTCAGGTTGCCAGTGGTTCAGTAGCAGCTGGAAGAGTTTACTGGGGATTCCGGCATCTGCTTTTAGTTATTTTTTAAAATTAGAAACATTTTTTGTCATTCCCAAGATTCATATATTTATTTGAAGTAGGAAGAATACAGTGGTATGAAGACAAGGCAAAATACTGAACAGAAAAAAGTTAGGGTGCAAGCAGGTGCTCTTTTTCTGATGATTTGTTGAAAGTGATCCTATCTGTGTTCTTTATCTGTCTGTCCTCAGAGAAGAGTAAAGAGGGTTTCTTTTTGATATACAGTGGTACAGAGAATTTAAAATGAATGATTAATCTTTAATCCTTTGTTTCTGGGTATACTTTTAGATACCCTTTTATATGAAAAATTTTTTTTTCAGAATCATAAACTCGTATTAACTTTCTGTATTTTAAAATGTTTGATAAGATTTCAAAGTATTTTAAGCTACTTATCATTGACCATGAAGTTCACAGTCTGAAAGGCCCAAACTGCAAAGTAAGTCTTCCGAATGGTAACAAGGGACATAATAGCATGTAGTTTTGTCTCTGTTTCAGAGTATTTTCTAGAAAATTCGGGAAAGTACATTGAGAGTCAAGACAGTATAAGACCAATATATGCTTTTCTAATACTATGAATGCACAGATTTTCATCTTTAATGTAAAAATCTAGTGAAACTAAGTCTTCTGTAAAATGAGGCTCAGCAATTAAATATACAATTCTACTTTAAAAAGGTTAATTTTGCCATTAACTTTAGTCCTTGAAGTTACTTGTAACTAGCATGGTGCTATGGTGATCTGTTTTGCAGCAATAATCTTGTCTAAATTTGTGAGGCATTTGGTAAGGAAAACACTCATTGCATTTCAAGTGAAAATGTTAAATTAATCTGAGATATCATTGTAAACAGGGATACAGAGGTAGGACTTCCAATGTTACAGGAATCTTATAAGCAATTCAGAATGCTTTGTCAGGAGGCTCAGTTCCTGAAATGCATCAGGGACCGATTCCTGTTTCATCTGTGATCTGTGTTATAGATCTGATGTGGCTCATTTCATCCAAGCTGCCTACGTAGATTTCATACAAGCTACTACATAGGGTAGCGTTCATACAGGCACCCTTGCTCATGGTGAAGTGACCGCTAAGGACTTGGAGTTTCTACTCATGAGTTCAGTTTTGATTTCTGATACTGCCTGGCATGAAAAATGCCAGCCATTACATGTTGTAGAAGAAAACTTTCAGGTACCTCTGCCTTTTCAAAACCAGCAGCTTTCAAAACAATTACACTGAATTCCTTATTTTATATACAGTAAATGTCAGTATGCATACACTCCTACAGTGGACTTATTGCATATGAAAGCAGAGAGAGTCTCCTCTTAACCTAGTTTAGTGAGCTGGACTGTTTTTATAAACTCTAGCTCCCTTATTGTCAGAAAGATTTGCATAAAATTTAGAGCTGATCTGTCAAAAGCTGTTCCATAAATGTGCACAGTTATTTTTGTATGCATAAAATTGCCACTCAGTGCATGGTGGCTGCTATGTGAACAAGTGGCATGAAAACTAGCAGAGTCACTTTTGAAATCCTGGTTGAAGTTCCAGTTCATATAACTGCCTGGAATGTTTGAAGTAGAGGGAAAAATGGAGTGGGAGCAGTCAAATACATGGGGTGATGGGGCACAGAGCTATGTAGGGCAACTGTCAAACCAAAAGTGGGAAAAAATGTTAAGTCTGATGGCTTCTACAGTCAAACTAGGGATTGTTTGGGGTCAGATTTTGTTTTGTTGTTTGGTTTTTTTCCCCCCAAGAGATAATGAAATATTTCAGCAATACCTTCTATTTTTTATTTTAAGAGGTTTGCTTTGGAATTCAGATGCTTGTTATTTTCCTCCCCAAATTCATCAACAAATGTCACATTACTGAGTGCATCCTTTGACTGTAAAGGAGGTTGATGATTATGAAGCAGTTATGTAAAAACTGGATATTACATAGTGGTTTAGTAACAAAATCCCCATAGATTACACTTGTTTCTGATGTGATGGCAGTTGTTATTTAATTAATTCAGTAGAAAGGTTTTCTTCACAAGAAAAGAGAATTTGAACGCAGAAACGGCTAGCGTGCTAAAAAGAGGAAAAAGAAACTTTTTCCTAAGGCAATCTTGAGTATTTTGGGTGGTGGTTGGCTAGTAACAATTTGGTAGAAAATGTTATCTGACTTGTATTTTAAAATGAGATTTAAATAATTGATATAATGAGGGAGAATATTCAGTTACAGAAATAATTGCTTGGCACAGCCTTTAGAACAGAATTATTTAGCCCCAGTAAAAGGACTGCACCTTTAATCAGGGATCCTAATTTGATTTTTTAAATGTGTCTGTCGTTTGTCTGACAAGCAAAGTAACAAATGAATTTTGAATTGTATGAACTGGTCAACACGTAATCTGTCAGCTACTGCAGTAGTTTACTGTAGTGACTGACAGAAACATGTAGCAGTAACAATAACAGACGCTCAAGCCCTTGAAGTTACCAAATACATTGAGCTCATTTGGCCATATACACATGATCTTCTTGTGTCAGCTAGCCTTCGCTTCCTGTTTTGAGGCCAAAACGGGTTTTTTGATTGCAAAACACTCCAGTGTGCTGTGTTGTTTTCTACGTTCCATCAAAAAGTCCTTCACCTGATGGGTCATTCAGACATAAAACTGTTCAATTTGACCTGTCTTGTTATATGACTCTACCAGCTAACCTGGTAAAAGATGGGAGTTCTGTGAACCTGACAAATGGTCAAGCAAGCAAGTGTTTTTTCCCTTTGGCTAAAACTGATCAAGTAAAGGAAATATTCAGGCCACCTTGTAGAGGAAACTTACTGATACAGAAGAGTCCTTTTTCTGCTTTTGAAGTACCTCTTAAAGGTTTTCACACAGTAAGGAAGGTCATACCGCACCTTGGCTGTTTTCATCAGCAATCCAACTGTTTACAAGCAAAACTATGGGAAGAATTTGAAAAGGTGTACTTGCATTTTAAATAATGAGAAAAAAAGAGGAAAAGATAGGTGATGCTTAGCGGGTCTTTTTTCTAAACTGTTTTTTTGTGCATCTTTTTTGTTCGTGTACATCTTTCTGATTAATTAAAGGTGTGAAAATATCAATTGCTAAAGAGATCTTTTTACCTGAAAATGATTTTTAATCCTTCATTAAAGAAAAATTAGTAGTAAATACTTTTTAAAACAAAATATGGAAATAGAATTTATAAAGAGGTTTGGATGTTTTCTTCTTAGAAGTAATATGTCCTCCTTACTATTAGTACTACATTCATGTGAGCAAATACATAATGATCAAATTCAATGTGTTGCTCTTCATGTAGGGCACACTGATTTAGAATTCCCTTTTTTCATGTCCCTCTTTTCTTTCTGTTTATTTTCTAGATGCAAAAACCTGCAATGAAGTTGACCTGGAAAACTCTGTAGATTGGGAAGTGAAGACAATTACTAGTGCTATGAAGCAATATCTACGGTAAGCTTGTGTCTCATTTATGTATGTATTTATTTGACTATGAATTCTGTATTCTAATTCTCCTATGCAGTGTGTTAAGCTACTTTCTTTTCCTATATTTTGGAACAGAGGTTCATTTTGTGCAAGTACCATGTTTGTTGTTTGTTTTGCAGGAAGCAAAATAATTTAGCAACACTAATACTAGTTCACATGAGACAAGCCCCAAAACATTTTTGTGTTAGATATTTAAGCATTTCACTGATGGTTCGGAAACCTGAATTGTTAGTGAACTTGCTGGGAGTTCTTACTGAAAGTCGGCTAGGATTGTTAAAAGAGTATTTTGCCTTTTGGTGTTTTAATGTGGTAGAATGGACAGGACAAAGGTTATGAAATTTTTAATTTTTTCCTCTTTTCCTTCTGACCATTGCTCTGATGTTCTAGGTGCAATAGTAATAATATTTTGAGTGTTAAAAATAAGAATTTTAGATGTGTTCTCTGTTCAAATGGCTTGGCCAATTCCTCAACAAGATTTACTAAATTGCCTAAGAACATAGAACTTTTGTGTGTATCTTATAGTGTAACACAAACACAGTATTTTTAATCTGCTGTTTTTATTAAATAAAGTATTACTGCAACCGCTATCAGAGAACGCTGAAGAACTGTTATCAAGACAAGTCTCTCTTATGGAGTGTAGGAAAGAAGAATAAAATAAAAAGTAGGAAAGAAAAAAAAGTGCACATGATGAAGTATTTCCCACCTATGGTATTTCCGAACTAAGTGTTCACCCAAATATTTCATAATCATCAGTAAAATCAACTTAATAAATGAAGGTTTTAACTCTGATTTCCATTGTTCAGTACATTTTTCATTGATGACTAAGATTTTCAATTTCAGTTTTTCCATTTGAAATGCTTTAGAGTTTTGATTTGTGGATGGCTACTGTTCAGCAGACTTAACTGTTTTAGGACCTTTATTTCTTTCCAGTAAGGCACTGACTTGTGATTCTTTGTATTTTAAAAACTCTAATGAATTGATTGCTTAGTATATATGTACAGTCTTCATCTGAGAAACTGTCTGGGTGTTGTAATTTGGAAAGGTGCCTTATGATAGACTGGAGGCATCACTTCAGCTCGTGCAAGATGAAGGAATGAATTTAGTCTTATTTTCCTGATAATACTAAGTTTTCCATTCGTGTTGGAAATCATGGAATTCAAGGACCATGGTAACAACGGTTGCCTCCAGTGTGAGGATTATACTACTGAACGTTAAAAAGATTTTCTGCTTAGTGTAAATACAGATAGAAAAGAATATAGCTAAATTTATTATGTCATCCTTATTTTACAGAAGCCTTCCAGAGCCACTGATGACATACGAGTTGCATGGAGAATTCATCGTTCCTGCCAGTAAATATTGCACTATAGTTCAAATAGAAATCTTTTCTTATAGTACTGTTGTGGTCTTAGGAGCATGCTGCAAATGCATTTTCAGAAAAAATCTTCAACCCAGTAAAAATATAGGAATAACAAATAATAAACGTTTTAAAAATACATAGTTTTTAACCAGTGTTCAGTTCTAGTATGTGTCACATATGATGTATCTAATGACAGACAAGCTTGTGATGGACAGCATAGCGCAATTTTTACTTCTATGGAAAAACTTTTGGATAGACATTGTAAACATTCATTCTTATTTTCTTAATTATATAACGATAAACATCTACTTAGATTGTTGTTTATATTTTCTCTTCCATTTATAAAGAGCATGAAGCTTAGTAAAAGAAAATACACTCATTCGGGCTCATTTGAATCCTTACAGCACAGCTGCCTGACCCTTGTTTTCAGTGCCTTGTTAGCTCTGTATCCAGGCTGGTTTGAACGTTCCTCATATATTAGTAGAAAAAAGGAAAGAGCAGGCCAGATTACACTATGGCAGTTCAAATACGGACTTGGAGAAGACACAACAGCGTTTGTGCTTCAGCTCTATGGTATCTAACGCACATGGAATTTTTTTGGAAGAGGATGGAGGGAAACTGTGTAAGAAAATTTTTGGCAAAGTATCAAACAGATATTTAGCTGATTTTTCTTTCCAGCCTGTAGCACTTCTGGCAAACTGTGGAACACAAAATTAAAATAAACTTTGGGACAATTGCTTTATCTTCTTCGGATTGCTGTAATGACTTTCCAGGACTGTAGAATGTGTTCACTTGTGGTCCTTAATTCAAAATGAGAATTAGCCCATGAAATTCTATTGCCAAAGCACATCTGAGAGGCCAAGTGCTTAAACAAAATTCAACATACTTACCTAGATGGTGAATCCATCCATTTGTATTGGAAAGTGTTAAAATAATTTCTTGACCTATGAAGTTTTGCCAGCAGTTTCTCGCTTTATTTTCCTTTCTCTATTTTATAGTCTCTTTCAGTGAAGGAATTCAGTTGAAGTTATGTATTTTAAATAGTAAACAGTTTTGTAGAGGGGCTGGTTCTGTGTGGTGGGGAGGGAAATTTAATCAACATTGCAGATCTGAGTTACGGTATACTTAAAAATAGGTAGTAAGTGTTGTTTCCTATGTTGTCTATAAAAAGCCATCAAGACTGGGAATAGTAAGGAATATCCTTTTCTCTGAAACTATTGTGGGGGGAAGCCAAAATTAAAAGGTTATCCTTTCAATTTTCTTTTCTTTATACATATCAGTGTAGATTGAAACTATCTAAGCCTTGATTGTATCTTGTGATTAAGTTGCTTAGCCATTCTTTAATTAGTTTGTGATTTCACATATATGTGAAATAGTCTTGCTTTAAAGAAGGCTTATGTTTTTCTGTCTATCTGAATTTTGATTAGCTGACTAGAAGCTAAATGTTTTGCATTTTGGTAGCCTTTTTTCCTTGCAATCTGTGCAGGGGTGTTCCCTGCAAAAGAATAAGACACTACATTTGCCCCCAAATCTGTAGCAATATGCAAAGAAAAAAAATATCTGTAGCAGTATGCACTGAGGAAATATGGTGGTATTTTATATGAAATACACTTAACAATCAAAGCTGCCTTAGAGTAAAATGGAGCCTGATGAGTGGTCCTGGTGTCAAAACTTCTTGCATTCAGAGTAGGTTCTAAATTTTTTTCTTTATGTATCTTGTACTAAGTATTATTCTATACAAGAGAAATACTTCCACTCCTCTCATTGTAACCACTACTGAGCTGTAATTTTGTGATTTAATACAACTTTCAGAAATGGAAAGAGGGATTATTTTCATCTTTTACACATTCTTGTTTTCATCTGTGTACTAGTGAAACCCTTAGGGGCCAAAATTATTCAATTCAATATGCAACACACAAAAATAAAAAGCCCCTTGCTTATTTTTACTTTATTTCTGTACTGTACTACAGAGGGATGCCGTTGTTATTCAGGGCCCTTTATCGTAATAATCTCACTTAGTAGGTTTTTTGCATAATTATTCTTCTGAGTCTTCAGAGGTCATTAGATTTTCTGTTTCTGAGCATATGAATCTTCTGCATGCCTTGTCTGATGCAGTTTCCAGTGCAAGGTAGCCTAAATGCAGTATCATTAGCTGCATAGCATCAACAAAACTGAATTGTAATGATGAGAAAAACCAGGTAATGAAGCTAAAATGTAAAGTAGCACAGTTCCACTCTGTGGCACCCAGTAACATCGCTCCTCACCTCGCAGTATATTCGTAAGCAGATGAGTCCAATGCGGCAAAACAATAACTACATCTGTCGGTTTTTAAAAATAGATGAACAAAGGCATCCTTTTGCAGGTGGATTGAAAGATGAGTTCACAAAATAAGCAAATAAGTGGATAATTCTAGAACAAGATTACTTGTGAAAACAAAGCACATATGTTCAATATTGCTATGTTTGGAGATACATAAGTGGTGAAGCAAAGTATGCGCAGTATGTTTCTGTGCAAGGGTGGGAGAAGCTTTGTGTTTCTGTGGATTATATTTCAGTTTTATTTTTTGAGATGGTTATTTATTTCTTTGTCCCATAGAAAGTGGGAGTCCTGAATCTCGAGTTAATGCTGTTCACTTCTTGGTCCATAAACTCCCAGAAAAGAACAAAGAGATGCTGGAAATTTTGGTGAAACATTTAGCGAAGTAAGTGTTATGACCCGCTTTCCTACCTTCTCAGAACTCTTGTCCTTACCTTCGTTTAACTACAAAGGGCCTTAGTTAAGTGTGGCTGGAGCTCAAGCCCATCTTGATGCTGTCATGCACAATACAAAGAACCAAACGTGCAAAAGCAGACAAGACGTTTGACTCATGCTGTGTATGTTTTGGCGGGAAAGGCAGAAATCTAATCCATTAATGAAGCCATATAAGTATTTACTTTAGCAGTCCTGCCAGCAGTTGAGGGTTTGATTGAAGTGAGAAAGGGAACATTATACTTTCTTTTCGCAAATTCTGGCAAAGTGAATAGTGGAGAACTGTTAGCAAATTTAAGTTGGTTTCACACTTGCCCTGGTCCAAGGCTAAGTGCATTTTATACGTTTAAGTTCAGTAAGAGACTGCTTTTGTTTTTAAATTGCCAGTGGAAGAATGGTTTTTCTGTTTTCCAGAATTCAGTAAGACTTTATTTGAAGAAACTTTGCACAAAACAAACTTCTAAAACATAGATTAAGGAAATGTAATGTTTTCATTTGTAGACTGCAGCTTCCAACAGTAATGGAAATTTTTCATAACCTATTTCCTGTTTTTTCCTTCAATTCTTTTCAAAAAGTGTTTCAAAGCATGCCAAGAGGAATCTAATGACTGTGGCAAATCTAGGGGTAGTATTTGGACCAACCTTAATGAGGCCACAGGAAGAAACTGTAGCAGCCATCATGGACCTGAAGTTTCAGAATATCGTTGTCGAAATCCTGATAGAAAATCATGAGAAGGTAAGCTTTGATACATCTCCGCGTTTCTGAGCATTGTCTAAAACAGTCTGCTAGGCTTAATGGATAGTGTGGAGTTAAGTATGATGTTACAAATAGCTTAATTCTAAAGAATATCCTTTATACACTGTACGCTTTTTGGCTGTTTTTACTTGATAAGTATTTCTGTTCATAGGTAGACTGACATTTCAGAATGCATATTTCCTGGTAATAACAGTGCTTTTGTGTGTGTATAGTACACAAATAGATTTTCATTATATTTGCATATGTTTTTTCCTGAGCAAATGTGATAGAAGACTGGAAAAGAGAAAGCCCGGGCTCAGTTTTTAGCTCTTTCATTAAGTACTTTGACTAGGGACTAAATTAATTGTTCCATGTCTTCATTTTTTTTCTGAGTTCACAGAGTAAAAAGAAGACTTTACTATACTCTGAATTTTATGGGTAAAATGCATTATGACAGTGCTAGGTATTAGCATTTCCTTTGTTTTCAGCTGAATGTGTTTTATTTTAAGCCTTTACATTTGAGGTAATAGTGAAAATAGAAGTTGCTTCTCCTGTGACAGCTGCCAGTTACTAATGTGCCTTACATGTACGAGGTACTGTCCAGAATATCACCGCGTGTAATCTGGGATCTTAAAAAAAAAAGAGAAGAAAAGTCCTTTACCGGTGTCTTTGGGTACTCTGTTGGGAGACCCTTGTATCTAAGCTAACCTCAGGAACTGGATGTTTGAGGTACTTTGCTTGTACTGGGAGGATGGGCAGCATCTCCCGTATTGTCGAGAAAAGTGCTTTGGAAAAATTCTAGGATGTGCTTTTTCCTCTCTTCTTCCTTAAACACTATGAGCATTGAAATAGTTATTTCTTTTAAAGGTTAACAGTGTTGAAATTGGCTATCTAAGTCAAGTCTTATCTGCTCTAAATAATATCTGTCTCAAGTTTTTCTGACAATATAATTACACTGCCTCCCTGAATGATACAGGCTGGGCATAGCTTCTGTTGGCATAGCTGTATCCACATGGTGGGTTTTGTTGGCTTAGTTGACTTAGGGTGTGATGCTGCCCTCACATACACATTGAGTAGATAAGATATTGTTCTGTTGGAAAAATACTGTGCTGCAGATGTGGCTCAGGTTCTAAGCGATAAATATCCCAAGTGTTGTAAGCCATGCTATCCATTTTGGACCTTACAAATGAAGGTAAACCTTGCAGTAAGCTCATGATTTTGAAGCTATTCCAGTGAGCACACAAATTTAAGAAAATGGAGAGTAAGTGAGCAGAGCCAGGGAGTTTTAATAACATATGGAGGTTGAGGTTGAGTTATGTTTATTCAAATTACTAGATCACCACAGATTAGCACCATCTTATTCTTATGCCAACTCAGTCATGTGTCTTTATAAACTGGACATCAATTTCATGTTTGAAACATTAGTTGTAGTGGCCTTTCTTGCTCGTCTGAAAATGTAGAGAAGCCGGGAATGGAAAGTAGTTCAAAATGATAACTGCATCGTTTTCCATAATTCCTTGTTTTTATGCCGCCTTTAGAACTAGAAGGCTATAATTTTTTTTAAGGAATTTCTGTCATTTCTAACAGTGAACTTGCCATCAGTGGTCTGCCTGTAGCAACCTCTCCCACACTAGAGCTGTTTCCAAGATGGAAGGAAGCCCCAAGGGTGACCTCTGTGTATTTATAGCAAAGGCAATGGAGAAGAGAATGGAAAAGTGTGTCAAGGCACTACAAAAAAATTGTAGTCAAATTGAGTATGTTGCTTTTACAAGTGAGCCTTTTAGGGCAGACCAAGGACCTACTTTTAATCACAAGCAGGTTTATTGTCAGTCCAATGTTCATTTTTATATTGTTGTTTTGAATTTCTATGCATTTCAGACTTTCTTAAGAGTCTTGCATTAAGTATCTTTATTTATAGCCCTGGTGAAGTCCTAGGAAAAGTCACCAGCTGTGGGTTAAAATACTTTCAAATACTTCGTTCAG
Source organism: Grus americana (assembly GCF_028858705.1). Taxonomy (NCBI): domain Eukaryota; kingdom Metazoa; phylum Chordata; class Aves; order Gruiformes; family Gruidae; genus Grus; species Grus americana. The sequence goes on along the minus strand of NC_072855.1, from coordinate 66,689,855 downwards.
CCCTTACTCTGCCTCTGCTAATTTTTGGCAGCTTCTGCTAATAGAAGTGAAATTTGGAATTGTAGAAGAGTGATGGAGTCAATATAGAGGTACACTGACACAAACAAATTTGAAGCAACAGTTCATACTTCATGCATATGTAATTTATGGCTCTGGCAAACTGCAGAAAGACATTTCTTTTCCCCTGTAGCAAATGAAATGACTAACGAACTTCCAAACTGTAGAAGCAATAGGCATCAACATTTCTGGTTTGAATACAGTAGCTTGGTAGGCAAAATGGTAAAAAATTGTTATGACTCCTCAAATATTTTGAGATTCAGTCAACGTTCATTGTGTCTTGTGTGGATAGCTTTATTGAAGGAGATCCACAATTCATTTTTAGGAGGAGACATAATTAATTAGGTTACTGGCTTTGAAATCCTGGTGCAGTCATTACACTATCATCACTCTGCTGAGTCCTAATTAGAGAATTTCTATGCAATTTATGTGTGGAAACCTGGAAATGAGGACTTGCCCTGAGATAAGAATACCACGCTTAGTGCATAAGCTGGGTTTTTTTGTTTGGTTTTTTTAAAGCTGTTGATATGTACATTTATTTTCTGCTAGCTAGAAACCAGTCAGTACCACTTTCACCTTGTTTACAGACTGCATACATACTTCAAACCATGGCTGTGAACCAATTATAGTAGGTTGAGGAGGGGATGTTTTGCAAAATCAGACCAATGCTGACACTTCAATGCTGGAACTAGACTGTGCAGCCTGATGTGTCACTTAATCATCGTGCAATTCTAATACCAGTTACGACTAGAAGGGGGATAGAAGAACATGAGGTAAATAATTGTTTAGCTGTTGTTCTTGTCAGTTACGGATAAGTCTCCTCTAGGCAGAGTATTTCTCAGTCTCCAGTCAGAACATGAGCTGTAGAAGCAGATCTCTACTTAGAAAGAAAAAGGAAAAACTAGACCCCAGCTGAGAACAATATTTTATCCAGGACCTTCAGAACCACCTGCTGTGGAAGGGAGGCCAGTCCAGAGGAAAATGAGACCTGTGAATTGTCTTGCTTGCTTTTGTTGTGTGGCGGCAGGGGAAGGCCAGCCAGATGTGCTGGGCAAAATTAGGAGCATGTTCAGGTTTGATATTAAATGACCTCTCTATAGTTTTGCCTGGAATTGCTATGTTTTGTGCTGACTGGGCTGTGTGCACCAGCACTCTTGTTTCTCTTTGCAGATCTTTAAGGTCGGTGTCATTTCATGCTTGGCTATCTTGTCCCCTTCTCCTTTTCCGTATCTGTCTGATCTCCCTTGATTTCCATGTCCCATATCCTTCCCTTCACTGAAAAAATACCAAGAAATTCACTTTTGTGTCTCGTCGTTGTGTTCATATTGCTTTGAAGCTATACCTTTCTTGGTGTTCCTTTTCTGGAGGTAACAAACTCAGAGGCTGACGGCAGTTGTGCTTGTACAATGCCTGGAAAAATCTTTGCTTGACCTTTAGGCAGTCTTCTGATGAAAATTGGTAGTCAACCGGGACCCCAAAAAAACATTTTCATTTCTCCTCCTCCCCTAAATGAGTTTCAAGGGTATAAATTAATTTTTCTTCTCAAGGGTTTCACAGACTGGAAATCTTGGACATCTCAGCTCTTCTGGTCTTTCTAACTTGTGGTGAGGGAGAAGGACAGTCCATTCCATGGCAGTATGAAGAGCACGCATGTGTACATCTTGCTGTTTGTTATAATGTTTTGGCATCTCATTGGAATGAATATCACTATTCAAAAGGCTTATTTATTTGCCATTTAGAGATGCCTCAGTGGTAATGTAAGCCATTTTGGTTTCTCAATTCGTTATTTTAAGAGGGGGGAAAAAAAAAATCCTGGATAAAAAAAGAAGTCTAAGAAATGAAAGAAGATGAGGGAGGAGGTTGGGATAAAAATCTCAGTGGGACTGGAATATTTAAACCAGCATATGGGGGAGGAGAGAATAGTGAGTACAAATAGCAAGATAGCAAAAACAGAAAGAAGATGAAAATTACAGTGAAAGAAAATTAGAAGTGAAAAAGAGAGGAGCTAGACAGAAGTCCCTTATGGAGACTGGGAAGCAAGAGTCTGCTGAAATGGAATAGGCATGGTAAAAGATACCTTTTTCTAGAATTCAGACAACCTATGGGCAAAATTATCTCAAAGATGTTCATTCTGAAAAACTCAGTTTCTAGATATAAGGTAAATAATGTTTTCACTTGTTTTCTGTATTTATCTTTTTATAAAGGGCAAAGATTTTACATATTTTAGGCAAAAACATGTCTTTTAGCTTTGTTCAAAACAATTTTAGGGAGAAATCTTTTTTTAATGAAATATAAAAGCTTTAATTTTTCTTACTTTAGGCACTTTTATATAAATTTTTTTTTAAACTAAAGGGAAGAGAAGAATTTAATACTACTGAGCTCTTAAGCCAACATCAACTTCATGTAGTAATCCTTGGAAAATATTTAGTCTTAAAACATATTACAGTGCATAATACATATGATATTTGTCAGACAGAAGAAATGGAAGCAAGTGAAGTCAGTTGTTCGTTTGAGAGTACGAAGTGGCACAGTCACGTGTGGTGTGTCTCCACTTAGCAATCACTGCATGTTTAAAGTGGTTCTATTGCAGGTAAATGCTTTAGGGTACAGTAGCACTGCCATCATCTAAGACTATTTTTTGACAACACAGCAGATCTTTTGAAGTGCTGGTAAGGGGACGTATGAGAAACACTAAATAGGGCTTGTTTCAGCTTCTGTGTTGCTTTGCCTTTGGCTGCAACAGAGGACCAAGAAGCAATGCATTGTAATTGTGGTGGTTTGCTGTGGTGTATCAATTTGAAACCTCCCCAAGCTGAATATTTCTCAAGTCAACAAGCGTTTGACTTGAAGGGGGAAAAAAATTACATTAAGGCATCTCCATTAGGGCAGAGTTTGTGAAGAAACACATGAACTTCAGTTCAGGAAGGTATTCAGCCTGTGCTTAACTTTAAGCACGTAACTAATCAGAAGTGTCATTGAAACTATTCCTGTACTTAATTCAAATTACATGCCTTAATGATTGGCTGAGTCTAAAGCGGAGAGGGCAGCAGCCACAACAAAGAAATTCATCATGGTTTCTGGTGGAAGTCACAGCAGCTCTTTCGTTCTGCTATAGTGTGTGCAAACTTTTTAAACCCTTTCTCTGCTCTGTGGATAGCATTCCATGTGCGACATGCACACATGGTGTAGTAAATTGACTGCAAATTTTTTTTTGTTTGTTTAAAAGACTACAGTTTTCTGAATCTTAATGTAGTTTACGCATAATAAGAAGACTGTATATCAAATCACCACTCACGTTTGTGACTGCAGTTGATGACATTAAAAGGAACTGAGTCTGGATCAATACCTGGATTGGTATGCTGTTAGACTGCTCCAAAAGAAACAAAACATGTACTGTGAGTAACCATATTAGACTAAAAAAGAAAATCAAAACAAAAGTCATGTTCTCAGGGATAGAAGCAGTCTGCTAAGATGCTGCACTACAAGTACATGGCACGTACAAATAATATGGACACAGACTTCTGCCTTCTTGATTTGCCTATGTTATTTCCAGTTAACTTTAGGAAATTTCCCTCAACTTTGTATGAAATTTCCAAGTGATACAGATATCATCTTCTCTGCCTGCAGGCCATGTTCCTAAGTAAGTAAACAGAAATGATGATACGGGAGTGGAATTCAGTTGACTAATATTTGCTTCAGTCTTGATGGTCAGGGTGCTGTGCTTGCATGTGTGGAGGAGGAGGCAAGGGAGAAGTCCTTATGGAGAATGCTAAAATGGATGTTCTTAAATAAAATTTTGTTAGTCAAAGAAAATATTCTGTGAGATGCTGCAGGGGGCATGAAGAGGGGAAAAGTTGTTGCACTCCTGAAGAGTTTAAAAAGTAAATTCTTACGCAGCAGCTGTGTGACATAAGATTTATACTTTATTGCAGCTTTCAATGGTAAATGAAGTATTGAATTTACAAACTTTTTTTTCCTTTATATTGGCTAAACTGACCTGAATGCCGACTTGTCTGATCATTGCTAATGGATAATAGTGCAGTATGTGCTTGCGTTTTCACACGTACTCTTCAGAATTCTAGTAAGCTTTTGCCTTACCTGGAGAGGTTAGTGTATTTCAAACTATTTAACGGATTATTGAATAAACAAGATGTGGCAGTCAGCCGATAACACTTCATTTCCAATATTTTTGCGTGCGTGCCATTTACACTGATGAAGCATCAGTACTTCATTGCACAGGGTGCTGGATATACAAATGAAAAATATGTTCTTTACCTCCAAAGACGGTACAGTCATAACGTGAGATAAAGTATTTTAAGAAAAACAAAGAGCAGAAAATATGGTACAAAGCAATGATGGTATAAATACTTGTAATGTCAGCAGGGAAATCTGTGGAGAACATCATACTGGTGAAGCTGTGTGGTTGGCTACAGTTGGAACAGTGTCATTTGCAAAGATCTTGACGTTTCATTCTGATGCTTTGTACAATGACAATGTGGTAGGGGTCAAATGTAGGTTTTTATTCTCAGTTTATAATTATTTATATTTCTGTTCATAAATTCTGTAGAAAACTAGGTGTGACCTGTATTTGTGTGTGTGAATGTTTATATATGTATATTTATTACAAATGAAGGGGAGATCATGTTTACCTGTGGTGTGTTTGGCCATGGTTGTTGCTGGCTTCTGACTTAGGAACCTAAGTGCCACCTTTTATCTTCTCAGGACTTCTCACACTCTTTGCAAGAGAAAATACATGCAAACATTCTCCTTCTGCATTATTTTCCATTTAGTAACTAGGAATATGCTATGTTTCAGAAAGCTGGGTAATTAGCTTATATAATCTTTTTATTTGAAGGCTTTTAGTGTTTTTGTTAATTTCCTGTAACTAAACAAGATACACAAAGCTATTATGTGTAGCTGTAATAGGGAAAGACAACCTTTTTGAAGTACTCTCCTTGGTGTGAGTTACAGTAGGTGAGCATAGATGAGAAGGTGAATCTGCTGTTTCTGCTGGTGCAGTGGATGAATGTGTAGGTATTTCAAGCCCGGTGTGTGGTTAACTCTCTCATTTCCTTCAATGAATAAAATGCATTGGTTGATAGCAGTGAATGGGCTGCTATCGGGAGTGTTCTTCTCATGAATTGTTAAAAGGTGGAGTGAGATGTGATATGGTGGAAGCTGCAGTCTTTGTATCAGGAGTGCTACTTTTAGAAAGGCTGAGTCAACAAATTCATAATTCGCAAGTGATCAAAGGACACACGTTTTTAACCTTGGTATGTTTTTTTTTTTCTTGGTTTCACAGCTGTCTTCCAGAGTGTAATGTCATGTTTTACAGGCTATGTTTAGTTTCTTTGTTAAAGCTCAAATGTGAACTACATGGTTCAAAGTAGCAGGCGAAATGAGTGGCTATTAGGGTCTACAGATACATCAGGTTTGCCTGAAAATTCCGTCGGTTCTTTTGTCACTCTCGTAGTTTGCGGTTTGTCCACAGCTCTAGTTCCTTTTATATTAAGAGGGGCAGGTAGCAGATATTCCAATTTTAGTATGAGGTTGAGATTTATAGTGTCCACAAATCCCTAAAAGCACTGTTTCATTTGGTTATTGGTAGTCAGGCAGCTAGGCAGATGGTCTCGACAAACGATATCTTTGCAATGAAGAAAAGGCTGTCTTGGATGGATTTATTTATTTATTTATTTGTAGAGCATTGTGGTTTGGCTCACAGCCAAGGATATTTCCTGTTTCTAGTTTTGACTTCTACCCGGTTACTTTTCAGGCTGCATCCTCTGTTGCACTGTAACTAGAGTGAGCCAGGCAACATCAAGAGAATTACCTATGCTTTCTGGTTGGGGGCCCTCTAGAGGTTTAGCTTCAGGTGTCTTTCAACTCTTAATCTGATTCTGCCCCCCCCCCCCCCCCCCCCCCCCGAATATAACGATTGTGAATATTGTATAAAGATATTTTGTGGTTTGTAGTGGAATTCAAGCCTCAAAATCCAAAGCCTCAGAAAAATTTGCATACTGTGCAATCTCACAGAAGCCAGCGCACAGCCAATCATATTTTACAGTGTGTAGATGCTGAAGTGCAAAAGTCAGGATAACTACATCAAGGCAGGCACACTTGGAGTGGACACGATGGTAACCTTGGGGAGGTAAGTTACTTAAGCATTCTAATGAAGTTGTTGATAATTTTAATTAAAGATTTTGTAAACTTTTAAAAAAATATTTAATACGATTTTTAGAAATAATCAACTTTATCACATTTTGTACACTGAACACAGATTCTATTTAGATGTCAAGAATTTCTAGGGCATTTATTTTATATTTATTGAATCATGTGTTTGAGAACCAGAAGAAGAAATGGATCATGTTGACTAAAACCAGAAATGAAACAGGTTGATCTAACATTCTCTATAGTAAAGTAAAATGCAAAAATTAAGAAACTACAGTAACAAAGGATCATTTTAAAAGATTTCAGTACACTAGAAATTATATAGGATTGTTAGAATTGGTGCAGAAATCAGTTTTGAAATAAAACTTTTGTCCCAGCTCTCCAGAAGTTGATCCATTGTAATTTCTATTATGATTAAACTTTTAATAGCTCCAACTAGCTTCTGCAATCCCTTCAATTAGGAAAAAAATAATAATCTAGAACTGTTCATCTTATTGAATGTGTTTTTTAATGTTAAAAAATGGATTACAATTAGTGGCTAGTGGTTACAGTTAATGGCTGAGCTACTTCAATGTATTTTAAAATGCTTATTTTCACCTTCCACTTCCTGGAATGCTTATGTCTACAGTAAAATTATAACCTGACATAAAAGACATTGTTGCTTTATGTTTGCAGAAAATGGCAAAAAGAATGGCACAACCGCTGTATTCATTGTCATAAGAGGAAAAAGCTTAGAAAGTCTCTTGGGGTAAGTGCACTCTGTGAACCACTAAGACAGTTGGCCTTTTTTTTTTTTTAGCGTTTTTGTCTCTAATATAAACATATGTGTTTTGGTTTTGTACAGGTTGCTGGATCTAACCTGAATTTGGTTTGCATTACGTTGACAAGAAGCTAAGTGAAGAAAAGACCATAGCGATGATAAGTTTCTCTTGCACTAATACCCGCTAATTTATAAAATATTCTTTGATCAGCTTATACAGCTGATTGTCATGGAAATGCAAGGAGTACAATAGCCATGAAATGTATAAGGGTAGAGCAGTATTATGTGGCCTAGGTGGATGGTGTTTTATATTGTTCAATAAACATTAGTTGAGGTGTCTGTGTGTGTTTCTTTCATTTACCAGCTGCAAATCAAGTATGTATTGAAGGGAAATTACAGAAATAAAAACTTCTACTGATGTTGTTCTTGTCTTGAGAAATACTGTCCTCTAAAAAATATCATTGTAGTAGTGGAGGCTATACCACTAGCCAAATTTCAAAGAATTCGGAATGACCTTGCAGGTTCTAGCCCCCTTTGCATTAGATGGTGACTTCTGGTACTCTGATTCTTGTTCATGTACTCAAAGGAAATAGATGTGTGTTCTGTGTGGTAGGTGTTATGAGAGTGAATGGGGGTTTTGTCTTGCAACAAAATTGTGGGACAGCTTTAAGCTGTTAATGATTTTTATAAGTTTATCCTCATCAGCTCTATTACTAAGCCTCCAGTTTTTTCTCCCCTCTTTTTCATCCCACTCTGTCCTTGCTGTTTGCCTCCTACTGATTTTTAGAGGAAATTTTAATTACCCCAGTGATACAAAGCAGACAGAGATGACCTGATGTCTGGGTCTTCTCCTAAAGTGATTCCTGGCAAACATACTGAAATTCATTAATTAGTTCTGCTTGAGACCAGAAAGAACAGATCAGTATTTTCTTGTAGCAGCAGAATCTAATCTACATTTCCATGTACAGCTATACATCTAGTGATAAGCTCGTGAAATAGGCCAAGTTATATCCTCCCAGCCATGGGTTTTTTTGAATTTCTAAAATCGTCTCTAGTAAGAGCTCAGGATCTAGAGTCCAACACTGTTGTTGCAGATTAAGGGGAATCTGGCAAAATTCCTTGGTCTGCTGCCATGTGGATCTGCTGGTAGAATGTGGTATGATAATAATTTGAGTTTGGCTCATTACTCTCAAGAAATGCTTCCATAGTCTTTGTGGGACACAGATTTAGGAATTGGAATGGTTGTATGTAGGGATGGTGTTGGGCTCCCTGCTCTAGACGGAGCTGTTATTAGCGGTGTATATCCAAGAGGGTTTGTGGTTTGTTTAGCCCTGTAAAGTATCCATTTTGTACTGTTGCATAGAGAGAAATAGGTCAAACGTACCAGTGTTTTAAATAGCTCGACAAGACTCTCCTCTTTTTTGTTGTAACTTTTACACTGCAGGCTTGAAGACTGATCACAACTTTAAGTGCACCTTTAAATTCTGCTTGCATGTAAGATCAGACCTAAACAACCATTTAAAATACTGGACTAACTGGGGCATGACTGACTGAGTGTCAGATTTGTTGCTTGATAAAGTTTTGAGTGCTACATCTGTTAGTCCCCTATCTAAATTGTTTCACTTAGCGTCTGAGTTTGTCCCCAAGCAGGTCAATAGCAGGATGCCAGTGCTTTAGAGAACTAAATTGCAGAGAATTGATATTCTATATATCTAATGCAGTTAGGCCACAGTGTCAGAGACTGTGTAACACCGGATGTGACTGTGAAGTCCTTAACCTTTGAGGTTGGTTTAGTACATTTTTATTGCTTCTTGATTCTTGAACGAGGTAATTCAATGAGCAGACTTCATTCTTGTCTTTGTACAGGCATTAGTCTAAGCAGTGGTAACTTCTGCAATCCAGATGAGTGATGGTAGTGGATCTGACTTTTACTTGATGGGAGGCTTTTTTTGGAGTAACAAAGAAATCTTTTATAAAATAGCATGTTCCAATCCTGTTCTCCCATGGAAGGGTTTCCATCTGATTGGATACGTGTGGTTGCCTCGCCATGCATCGAATAGCAACAGCTTGCAATGGAAGAAGATATTCTGAAACTCAGTCAGGTGTGGTCCTGTGCTGCTGTGCAAGTCGGAACACAAGAATGCGAGTACCATTTCAGGTGCTCACATAGTGTGTGTATGACTTTGAATCTGCCTTCTGTCCATATGTAGTGGGCTTCTGACAATATGTCACTCGCAGCAGACATCTCTTATTAGTTGTGAAACATTTATACTTCAATGGCATTTAAATAACAAGGCTAGAAGAAAATTTGAATAAAACCAAACCCAAAACCCTTTTCTCCCCGCAACGGAAATAAAGCAAGCCTCTATCCCCTCCCCCCTCAGGCAGATGTTACAATGCTTCTTTCAGTGCAGCAGACAGCCATTAAGGCATGATGAAAAGTACTTGTCTATTTAAGTGAAAATAAAGCAAGAAAGAGAAGCTGAATGTTGTATGTGCACTTCTTAGGGCAGAGGTTGACCTTCTGCTTGCTTTTTAGATGCTCACCTTTGCTAAACTGTGGTATGAGCTGTAGCTTTGGCCTGCAATAGCGAGAGATTTCTGCTGCTGAAAAAGGAGATCTAGTTATGGATAGGCTGTACTGAATTTTATTTTCCCACTTAAAAAACAAAAAGAAAGTACCGAAGTAGGGATGAACACAAATAAGAGTTGCTTGAAAGAGCAGAAATGACCCCAAATACACTTTTTTGTGCAACACATGACAGCAGGGTGTTTCCTGTTTCTTTTATATAAAAAAACCCTCTAGTGATCTTTCTAGTGGTGGTTGTGTGTGTTTGTGTGTGTGTTGGGGTTTGTTTGGTTTTGTGTGTCTCAGAATCCTGCAGGGCAACTTGTGATACTTGGTGATTTCATTGCTGAGTATGACAATTAGTCTCAATTTTGCCCTGCAGATAGTCAAGAGATTGCATTCTCTAGTTCCTATCTAAATACTTCTTTCAGGATTCCCTTTCTTCTCTGAGGAGACAGGTATTGAATGTGAGCACAAGGAAAAAGGTGCTACAGCTTGTAACATTGCATCAGGGAAATGCAGGAGTGTTTTGTGCACAGAAGGGGACTTGGACTGCCAGCCATCAGCCCAGCGCTGTCACTGGGTAGCACTGGGTTGCGCTGAGCAGCACTGTTGTGAAACATTGGTGCACAGCTTTGCGGCTAAAAAAATTAAAAAGTAGAGGTGATATGCGTATCCTGACAGTGAAAAAGAAGAATCAGTACCCCTAATGTTTTTTTTATTAGGGGAGAGAGAACTATTCTGGGGAACTCATGACTCACCCGTATCACTATGAAGTTAGCTAGTATGTGCTGGACTGCTACTGTTTCAAGTGTGACCGCTGCTTTCTTCTTGTTTCTCCTGTTTATCATATAGGGGGTTTTCCCCCATAAAACAGAACAAACTACCAACCTTTTTTTCTCACATCACATCACATAGCTACTTGCAATTAGAAATCTGCTTGGATTCATACCTGTCTCCAATTCATTATCCTGTTGCCTGTCTGGCACTGAGTATCATTGAAAAAGGATCACCTTAATGGTTTTCTTGCTTGTGTTTTGCTTTTGTGACTCTGTTTCTCATGCTAGTAGTTTTAGAAGAGTGTATTGAAATATTTGTGAGAGGCGAGGAAAAAACACTTGAGAATTTTACTGCAACCTGTGCAAGTCACCTGAATGCGTACAAGAAAGCTCATCTCTTACGAAGTACTCCTGGGGAATGCTTGTTCTTCTCACCATCATTAATTTCAGTGGAGATGCATGGATAAGGCTGTACAAATAAACACAGCTGTGGAATGTGACATAGTAAACAACATGCTGAAACCTCTTGGCAGAGACTTATCTACCAGAGTGCCCAAATGCAACACTTAGTCCATGGAAAAGATGGCATTTAAAGTTTTGGTACTTTTGAATTTTTCAGAAGCAAATATTTATCCCTAAAACTGCTCAATCTAGCCTTGTATTTACACATAAGGGGGCAGTGTGGTACTGTTAGCCAAGTGCCATGTAGGTGCACATTAGATTTCATTATTATATATTGCATCATGTTTTAAGAAATGGCTTTAGCACTCTGAGCACAATTAGAGCTTTGTCATGGTCTGAGAGTGCTGCTGTGTCTGTGCAGGGGAGAACCAGGTTGGACTGTTGCCTTTTTTCTTTATAAATATTTTGTTTTTAGGGAGTTCCTTGCACTATTTTGGCACTTACTCGTAATCCCTTGTTCGTAGGCATGTGAAGGATTGGGAGCCACTTTTCTTAACACTGGTATGGGAAGTTCAAATGACGTCATTTTACCTCCCCCACAGCAACATTCAGTTACTGGGAAGGAAGGTGATCTTTCCACTGGAGCGTTCCTCTGCACACCATATATAGACTTCCTACTGCTGCCCAGTTTTGGCAATGTGATTGTTCTTTCAGTTTTCATGGAAAATGGTATTTCTGATTATTTTGTACTAGCACAGTCTTCTACCTACCGGTGCAAGAGTGATGATTAGGTGGCTATAAGCCACTGTATACATGGGTTCTTGGGCCATCTTATTCCTACAGGTGTTAATATTCAGGGTTAACAGGCCAGCATATGATGGCACATAGAGTTTCTTTTAACATGATGTCTTGAGTGCCTTACCACAGGATGCTTATGGCATTTTTCTCACCTGGCTTTTAGCTTCATGCTGCACCTGATGTATGCTGTAATATCCAAAGATGTGTTATCTATGGCATCTCTTTATAGCTTCTGCATGAATTTCTACATCATATAAAGCTTCTCCTTCAAAGATTCAGTACGAGGTTCCTCTTTATAATACTTTCTATACAGATATGTGGCAATGTAAAGTTGCAGAGTTAAAGAACACCATATACTGTTTCATTATATCTTGTTATATTACTGTGTTTTGTTGCTGTAAGGTGCTGTACGGACAGGAGGCTTTTCTTGTACAGCTGCTGTTTGTGTTTATCTGCTGGTTTGTCTATGATGAAATACATACTGAGCTAATTTGTTCATGTGAATCTGCTATGATCGCTTGTAAAAGGCTGCTGTTAAATTGTATATCAGCATACTGATAATTTTCTAGAAGTAATTGAGCATCATTAGACTGTACCCTGTATGTGACAGTTAAAGTAGAAATGCTATCAGGTTGAGCAAATCTGCATTGCTGGTTAATCCAGAGAGAAATGACATAGTATTTTGTATGGAGTGGTGATATGCTAATGGTCATGACTCAAAAGATAAAATACTGACAAATGCAATCCTTCTTATATGCGTCTTTGTGAATATCATCTTTTCACATAAATGTGACTCAATATGCGATAGTTAACTGAAAAAATCTCACATGGTATGTTACTATGGTATCTCTCACTAAAAACTGCTCCCTTCAAAACTTTCCCCTTGCTGTCTTCAAGAGTATGTTTGTTTGTTTTATTGAAATGGCTGATGTTATATGATATCACAAGTTTTGAAAATTAAAATGGGTATTCAGCCAAAATTACAGGTCCTAGCTAAGGCTATAAAGTTTTTTGGTTACTGGTTCATAAAGTTGTTACCCCCTTTTTTCCCCTTCCCCTCCATCATAGCTGGCAAGTGTGGCTGCAAATATTTTGTCTTTGGATTAACTGATTTGTAGCTTGGTTAATGTGTAGACAGTGCTCTTGCTTATTTTCATATTATATTTTATTTATTTATTTATTTTAAAAGCACTCATTAAAGACCCACAGCATATTCCCAAACTTGAAGGAATGGATTTTTGGCTCCTGCCTGCTTTGAATGGAATCCAAAACAAATGTTGTTTGATAATGGTTTACAGTTGCATTACACAGGTTGCTCTTCGTGATAAATAATTAACACCCTTTGTGTTCTTGATTGCAGATTTTCAAAACCCTGCCTGATGCCACGTTCCCTGAGCCGATCTCTATGTCCGTATCTCCTCCAAATGCCCCACCAAGGCAATCAAGAAGACAAGGACAACGTATTAAGAGGCCTCTGGCTGTGTACAATCTCTGTCTTGAGCTGGATGATGGTAAGATGTTAGTAATAATTTCGGTCTTTGCAGCAGATGGGCTGTGTATCCTATCTTCAGTAGGTGTTTTCATTTCATGGTTCGTTTGTATACGTGTTTGCATGCAGATGCATGCTTGTTTAATTGCTTTGGAACATGTAAAGAAGCAAGGAGAGTACGGAGAAAGGAGAGCATAGAGACTACTGTCCTGTGACATAAGTTTCAAAGTAGGACAAACTGTCTTAAATATGCTTTTCCCCTCTAAAAAAGCAGCAGCTCCTTTTTCTTGGGGGAAATCTCTTTCACCTCTACTGAAGATTACACAGCCATAAGATAAATGGAGAGAACTAAAATTAAAGCAAATCTTTTATGAGAAGAGCTAATGCACTCTACAGCTAAATTCATCTGGATTAAAGGCTCAGGTCACCACTGCACTAGAGAATACTACTACTTCACTTGCATCTATAATACCTTGATGTAACTAGCAGTAAATACTTCTAAACTTGCTTACTATTGAGGAGGAAAAACAAATAATTTAAAATCCTACTTTTGCATGGAGTCTGCAGTAGCAACATACAGTGAGAGAACGGGTGTATAACATTTTATATATTCTGACTGTTGGCCAGAAACATAATCATTTTCCTGAAATTTCATTGCTTGGGGGTACGTACAGTACTGAGAAGACAAGTCAAGGCTCATTTTGTGTTACAGATTTTCTCCACTCTATTCCCTTTCTCCCTCCTAATGTTGTTAGTCAATTGTCTTTTCACATGAAGAATCATGGGATCGGGGCACAAAGTCCAGTTATCAACAACTGAAAATAAACAGGGAGATTTTGAACTCATGCAGTAATAGATTCACTGATGAGCTGTCATTAAATCAGTGGTCAACAGTGGTTGATTACTTAAGGAAAGAGCACAAATACCTATAACAGCTGTTAAGTGCAGGTTTTAGAAATAAACTCAGGACTGTTTATTGTCTCAAAGCCAGTTTTATGAAGGGTCTGCAAGAAATTCAGCATGCCTGTCATCAGGTTTAATTCACCAGAGATACATGTAATCTCTGTGCCTTTCTTTTCTTGCATCAAATATAAAACTAAATGCCTTGACTAGAAAGTATTTAAGGTGCATCTGCTTAAAAAACTTAAGCGGTGTTAATTCGAATAAGATGCTACCAAAAGCTAAGAAAGCTCTTCAGCTATATCTGCTATAATAAATTTATCCTGGTTTGAAAAACAAAACCAAATTGAAGCCACTCACAGAGTTGTTTACATTTAATTTTGAATGCGAATCCCAGCAGGTCGCAAGTACCACCACCACTTCTCCAACTGCATGCTGCAAGGTGTTTGCTGAGGACCTGGCTTTGACCCTAACATAGTAGACAGAAAGTATGTGATGGATTATTTTTATTGTAAGATCCAAAAAAACAGCGTTACTGTTGAAAACTGTTACAAACACTCAATTTCTCCTAATTACAGTCCATATTTTTGTCTGATTCTGGCATCTCAACAAAGAGAAGAACTGGGATTGTTAAAGGCTGTAATTGTTATATATCATACAGAAATTTGGTACTTGTCTGGGAGTTCTAGTGTGGTGAATTGCAGAATAATCTAATATGTAATTATGCATGGTAGAACTATGATGAAGACTGAATTGCTGCAAGTGAAGTCACAGTTCGAGGATGGATGGCACTAAGTTTCAGTGGGATCTGAAAATAGTATTTCCCCTTGTAACTTCTAAAAAAAAATCTTCTGTAGCGTCTCCAGATGCTACTGTAGGTAGCAGTATTCTCAATCTGTTGTTGCTAGAAACTGGCTGTTGGTAGGTCCTGACTACGTGCTAATGCTTAAATAAATTTGTGTTTAGCCAGATAGTTGTGTCAGTAAGGTAGTCAGTAGTTGATAGAATGGTTGTTTGGCACATGGGCAGTAGTATACATAGCAGTAGAGTAGCTTGAGCCCAACTGCGTCATTGCATTATCTGAGGAACTACTCCAATGGATACAAGGTGCATAAATCAGCCAGGTTGATTAATTATCTAGTCACTGCGTAGAGCTTAGTGCCTCCAAATACGCACCGTGGCCTACAGTTACTTTGTTTTTTGGAGACGGGGGCGGGGGGGAATGAATAAAAGTGAGCCTGGGCTTTGTTCCATATTTACCTAGTTTCTTGGCTAACAAATGCATGTTTTATAACTGCTCTTTGGAAGATTTTATCCTGTGTGTGTTTTTAACAGGAAATTAAACATTAAACCCCTTCCCTCCCCCCTCTTTATTCACAATGGCATGAGTTAAGCACCAGGCATAAGCCAATGTTTTGTGTTTCCTGGATATGGCAAAATTATCATAATCTTGTTTTAAACCAAGTAGCTGATACATATTTATATGTAAATATATTTGTAGACAAATATATCTCTAAAGTTATTGTAATTAAATATAAATATTTTCTATGCCTTGAAACTAGAAGTATGTTGGAGAGAAAGTCTCTCTGTGCTGGAAAACTTCTTGAGTGTGTTTCTTTTAGGATTGTTATGCAAACCAGGAAATTGTTAGAAAAGCGGAAACAAGTCTTTAACTATCAGCTGCTCCAGGGAGTTAACAGGCTTCAGAATCTATTGCTTGAATTGGAAAGGCAGGGTTTGGGCCAGCTTTTCTTTTTAAAAGCACGTTTGTAGTCAGGAAGCTTCTTGACTGCACACAAAATGTATGCAGCAACCACCCAGAAAGGGCTGTAAGTGACATAAATATTGATAGATATAATAGCTGAAGAACACACACTATGTTTGATAAAACTTTTTATTTTTCCTTCTAGTAATTAGCTGTTCTGAGTTCTGATAGCGCATAGATTTTCCTTGGACATGGCAATTAGATGATTAAACCTATTTGCAAAGAATTCAAGTATTATATTTACTACTGTAAGGATCTTCGTTTCCTAAAAGACAACCTTAAGTCACAGATGATACTGGTTTTCTTTCAACTTCTTTCCTCTGTGGTAAGCCAGTTACTAAATTTTCACTCTGAAGTTTTTCGACATCTTGGTGTCTCAAGTAGAACTAGACTTAATGAGGAACTCTGAGCTACTTTCATACGTGGCCTAAACCCGAAGTTCTTGTTTCAGCAAAATGCAGATTTGTCTGAGATTTACATTAGGATCATTTCCAGACTTTTCTTGCCTTCTGAAAGGAAGACATGGGATTTGGTTTTGGGTTTTTTCTTTTTCTGGAAGTAGCTTTTTTCTTTTTTTTTTTTTTTTCCCCCTTCTACTATCTGAATGAATTTTAGAGTGAATTAAGTAGCAATGTAGAAACTCCTGTGGTTTACAATCTCAGCTATGTACAAACAACTTTGCATTCTCTGTCTCTCTGCAGAGAAGAAAGACTGTTAGATAGAACAAGTTGTTGTTTATCCTTTCTTCTAAAAATGTCATTGAGTCTTTATTTTCCATTTGGACAGTCAGTATATATCAGAAGAGAGCTCTGTTTATATTTCTTCTAGAGGGCAATGCAGAGTCACAGTTTTGTTCCCAATTTTATTTTAATTTTTATATACTTTTGTCATCTTGTAGCAAAATAAACAGTTTGTTTTGTTTAATATTTTTCTTTGCCAGAGACTTAGATTATTAAACTATTTTGCAAGGCTACTAGAGCAACATGGCAAGAAAAGTCCAGTGTAAGGTAGGCAGTGTAATGCAGTCCATCCAAGATGGAACAGAGAGTCAGCATGAGTTGCATAAATCACACCTGGAGTCAAGAAATGGGTCTTGTGTGGCAGTTTATCCAACTACAGAACAACTTAGAACAACTTGTTTTCTAAACAATCAAAACATAATATTAAGCCACAGCACTTGCTGATGCCTTATTCTATTTGAATACGCTCTAGGTGTCAAAATTTCTCATTGGCACGTTCATGGACGTAGCACACTATTATCATATGGGGGGCTTCTTTGTTTTGTTTTTTAAGGTGTTCATCTCCTGTCCCCCCACTCTGGAAGTCAGGAGGCATATGGAGTGTTTGTGATAGCTTTCTGCTGCTGGCGTAAACTAAATATTATATTTATAGTGCTTTAGGAATATGTAGAATTCCAATAGAAATTAGAACTGTTATTTAACCATTTAAAACTTTGTGCTATCTTGTATTATCCTCTGAAGTATTTAGGAAAACCAAAGTATGAATGGTATGTTAGTGTTGAATAGGAGTAGCCCTTTTTGATTTTTGTGTGGAATTGGAGCGAGACGCTGTCTTGAATTGGGTGGTAAATACATACAGTTAATACAAATTAATTTGTATGAACTACTGTGTCATTCAATTAGATTACTTCTTCAAAGTAAAATGTGATACATGTAATGGTTACATAGCATCCATGCAATATTTCCTCTTCATCCTCCCCCCATCCCTTCCTGCCCCAAACAAATAAGTAAAAAACCATAAACTTAGTTTTGAATTACTGAACATAAAACCTGGATGTTAGAGGAAGCCTTGGATTTATAATAAGGAGACTGGTCTTCAGGGCTAGAACAGCCCAGAGCTGCAAGGTTGCAGGTGTGAAACCTGGCCTTGAACCCTTTCTATTTCTGAATCTGCTGCTTGGAAGTGTTTCTGTAACCTGGCACATAGTAGGGGAAATGGAAAGAAAAGCAGCTACATAGGCATATTAAAAAGCCATAAGGGCTTGCAACACTTGCTTACAAAGCTATTGTTAACAGCTGAGCAGAACACACAGTTATGCTGTTACAAAATAGGCACACCAATATTAGTTGCAAGGGGAAGATCAGGATGATTGCTGTTTGCCATGTAGAATTTAAGATAGTTTGTATTTCATCTTGCTGCAAGAATAGTTCCTGCAATTCTACGCGATCTGTAACAGCTTTTTCCACCTGATGACTCTGACTAGAATGAGTGCGGTACAAAGTAAAAGTCTTTTTGAGCTACTGCCAGTAAAGGTGAAGCTTTTTCTTGGGTAATAGTGAGTACGTGTAGGGTCTGAGTTTCCTATCAGATAACCAACTTCTGCTCTGAAAGCTTTGGGTCCATAGAAGGTACTTATTTTCTTGGAGGTGTGGAATAATTGTGGTCCACGCTTTGTGTACACAATATATATTGTATGGCCATTGTTACACCTGGGAGTAATTTACTTTCTACAGCCTACTTGCTGCACAGTTATCTGAAATCAAATTTAACTGTCTTAATGTAGTAAACATCTCCTAACTTTTACTTCTTTTTAAATTATGTGTGTCAAATCTTCATGCTTGGTGTAAGAATTGCTTTAGTATCATCACCAGTGCTTGTCTGCTTTCAGTATATGAAATCTAGAGGCTGTTGTTCAAAATAAGCACATCCACATGTGCACACACACACGCACACAACACGAGTCAGAGGTATAGGGACATGAATAGACTTAAAACTAAAATCTGAATTTAAAGGAGGAATGAGGAGTCCAGGAGAAAGGGTCAGTCTTTCCTTGAGGCCAGGCATTATTAAAAATCTCTGATCTCCTGTAATAATCCATCATCTCTTTAATTCTCTACCTTCCGCACGCAGACGTGCGAGGTCACATAATACTGTAGGAAGGCCAATTTGGCATGCTAAAAGCCATTAATCCCAGGCATTGGAAGTCACTGACGTATCTTTGCTACATGCCAGCTCTGCCCTGGCCAGCCTCTGTTAGTTTGAAAGTAAATGCTGTCACGCAGTACGCAAGGGTATAAGTAGAACGAAGACTTGAAGCTGTTCAGCTCTTCAGTCCTATGGATGAGAGTGTGCATGTCACTGAATAAGGCAGTTCCTCACATGGGGTGCTCTTGCTTCCCTTCACTGGGGACAAGGATAGGAGAGAAGATCTTGGTAGGGGGAGGTGGTGAACTTTCTGAAAGGCTGATACGTGAGTTAGAAAGTATGATTCCTCTTCCTGTTTTGCTCCCACTCTGTCAATGTTTTTCATTTGGTCAGAAAAAAAGTATTCTTGGTTCTTCCATTAGCTTCTGGAAGTCTTTCTCCTATTTGTTCTTCTTTTTCCCTTTTATTTTCTGTTTTCTTCTCTTGAAAGTTGCACTTAGTGCAAGGTGAATTACATTACAGTCATTTATTTCCTTCCCAGCTATACTTGCAACTTGCTGAACCAACAGGGAGATTGAAGGAGTACTTAGGGGATATTACGGAGAAGTAATAGTGGTGGGACTAGCTTGGCCAGGATTGCAGTCTAATCTAAGACTACTTGACTCTGGGGCCAAGTGGATTAGCTTCAGAGACCATGTTAGTGGGAATCTGCAAGTCAGAAGATGCACGTTGCCTGGCAAGTTTCGTTATCCCACTGAGCAAGTGGGTTTCTGTTGTTCTGTAACTGGTGCAAATTCACTGATGATGGCTGCATGCGTTTCTGTCTCCCTGGCCATTAATGCTGCTTGGTGCTGCGTGTGCTGCACAGACTCCTTGAACGATTTCCACAGCCTTCCTTCCACAGTGTAGCTGAGTCCAACCCTAAGCCCTTGCCAGATGTGTAAAATAAAATTAAAAAATAATAAAAAATGTGCTTGCAGACACCTAATCCTGGAGTGTCAGAGGCATGGATAGTGGTAGAAGAATTTCAGGCACGGAAGAAAATGTTGACCTAACTACAGCAAAATGTCTTCCTAATTGCTGCTTTTTAAATCATCAGCTGTGAGATTAGGAGGTTCCTCAACAAATGTGTCACCTGGATGTTCAGTTAAAACAGCTGATAAAACTTTCTTAAGGGCTACTTAGCTTGTTTTCAGTCGTTTTTTTAATAAGTCATAGGCATCCCGCTTCACAATCCCTCTGTCGAAGTCACTATTATGGCAAAAGGAGAGAGGTGAACAAAATGAGGAAGGAGGCACAGCCAAGCATCAGCAGCATACTGAAAATGTTTCAGAGTGGCTTTCTTGTGAGAGACCCATCACATATACAATGTGAGACCAGTTACTCTTTGTCATTATCCAAGTACCGCCACGGGTTGTGGAATTATTGGTAAGAAACGTCTCCTTTTAATAAGACATGGGAAGTAACTGCAAGTGAAGTAAGCTAAATAGCAAGAGAAGAGGAGATAACAGCATGATATTATCTCTGTTTGACAGCTCAGGAAAAGAGTTTTTGAACACCTTACCTTTTGGGGGTGGAAAGACCCTTACAGAGATATTTTCCAGCTGATCAGTGGCTGAATTGCTGACAGAAAAGGAAACATGGGAGAATATTTTCATGGACTTTGGAGTTTTTGATGCCATTTAAGAAGTGCTGCTGCATTAGGGAACTTTTAGCCCTGATTATAGCATTGTACCCCTTTTTGATCTGCTTTGGTTTTTCACAGTTCTCATTCTTGTTGATCAGACTAGAGCTGTTCTGTTGATAGGTTTCTGTACAGGTCTGGACTGTAGGTAAATGTTGCCTGGACTTATGGAAACCCAGAACACTAAGCGCTACCAAAAAAACTGTGGAAGCTGTGGGACAATCCATTTATCTTACTATTCGTCAGAGTTTTCAGGAAGTAGCTTCAGTTCATCACTGCATTTTTTCAGCCATGAAATTAATGTGTGGCATCTGGCCAGCCTGGTAAGGTTGTGTGGTTTCCTGCCAACCAAGCTCTGGTGAAAAATGAGTAATCTTTGAGTTTAGATAATGCTCTTGTTATCATAGTATACACAAATCAAAAAAGGAACCCCTCTGCATGCTCGTATCTGATTTCTGTTGTGGTTCAAAATTTAATTATGTGATATAAATTAACACCACAACTTTGATTCTATGAGTCTGTCTTGAACTGTTTTTCCACAGCTTGAGAATTAAATTGGAATTGAATCTATTTTAGTTTTAGCTTGGTCAGTGAAAGGCTTACCTACAAATCTATGTGTCTTTGGGACTTTATTGACATAAAGAAGTAATCCAAGCAATATTTCTCATGAATTTTGAGAGAGGACCTGCAGTGAGGGAGATATTTATTGAAATAATTTCTTGCTATTACAGGTTAAGTGTATGTCTAGAAAGATGCTTGTTTAAAATTGAACTTTGCATTTTAGAAACAAACAAAAAAGTATCAAAAAGGAGGAGAGCAGGGGAATAGTCCCAAACCCCCTCTTGTCCCTGAGTAACTTGTGGATGAGCACATTTCCTTTTCCTAGCCCCAAGTCAGACACCCACTTTTCTGGCTAAAATTCTTGAGTTGCATCAGTCAGTCTTGAGGCAAATTCTGTCTAGTGCAGCAGCTTCCTCCTTTTTCTGACATACCTGAATCATTATGGAGCTGGGAAAAACAATCTACAGGAAAGCTACTTTGTGCCTATGATACACATGCTTGTACATGCATGTATTTGAGAAATATATTAAAGTTGGTCTTTATGTAGGAAAAAGCTGTAGTCAGCTCTAATAGTTGTGTAAATTATTTTGTCTGAGAGAAAAAAAAAAAAGCTGGCCTAGAGATCTAATACTTACTGCTTTTGTATTTTGAAAGATAGCATGAAACTGATGGATATGTGGGCTGTCTGCTGTCCATTTGAGAGCTCCGTGAGAGCTCTATTGGTTTTAGGGTTTATGAGTTTATGATGTCTAAATTTATGTAAAAACTAACTGCATACTAAGGCAGTACTGCAGTGTAGAGGATTTGCTACACAGTGAGGATAATGGATACTTTTTGATAATGAAATGCGGTACAATAAAGCTATTTTGCTGAGTGTTTACAGGAATCTGACCTCCAAAGTACCCGTTATTTGGGAACAGTGAAATAACTCTCTTGTTTAGTTTTAGCATTCTCTATGGTTATTTTTAACCAAATAATAGATCATTATTAGCTTGCTTTTATGTGATTTCGCCTTAGTTTTACATCTTTGTTGGTGGCATGGAAAGTGGGATTGAATGCACCCTCAGCAAATTTACTGATGACACCAAGCTGTGTGGTGCAGTCGACACACTGGAGGGAAGGGATGCCATCCAGAAGGACCTTGACAGGCTTGAGAGGTGGGCCCATGAGAACCGCATGAAGTTCAACAAGGCCAAGTGCAAGGTCCTGCACATGGGTCGGTGCAATCCTGAGCACAAATACAGGGTAGGTGGAGAATGGATTGAGAGCAGCCCTGAGGAGAAGGACTTGGGAGTGTTGGTTGATGAAAAGCTCAACATGAGCCTGCAGTGTGCGCTGGCAGCCCAGAAAGCCAACCGTGTCTTGGATTGCATCAAGAGAAGTGTGACCAGGAGGTCAAGGGAGGTGATTCTGCCCCTCTATTCCACTCTGGTGAGACCCCACCTGGAGTACTGCATCCAGCTCTGGGGTCCCCAACATAAGAAGGACACAGAGCTGTTGTGGCGAGTCCAGAGGAGAGCCACAAAGCTGATCGGAGGGCTGGAGCACCTCTCCTGTGAAGCCAGGCTGAGTGAGTTGGGATTGTTCAGCCTGGAGAAGAGAAGGCTCTGTGGAGACCTTATAGCAGCCTTCCAGTACCTAAAGGGGACCTACAAGAAAGCTGTTTACAAGGGATAGGACAAGGGGTAATGGCTTCAGACAGAAGGAGGGTAGATTTAGGTTAGATATAAGGAAGAAATTCTTTACCGTGAGGGTGGTGAGGCACTGGAACAGGTTGCCTAGAGAGGTTGTGGATGCCCCCTCCCTGGAAGTGTTTAAGACCAGGTTGGATGAGGCTTTGGGCAACGTGGTCTAGGGGAGGGTGTCCCTGCCCATGGCAAGGGGTTGGAACTTAGATGATCTTTTAAGGTCCCTTCCAACGCAAACCATTCTATGATTCTATAGTTTGGAAACTTCTGTGTTTAATTTTTAGCACAATTTCTGTAGTCTGGAGGTGAGTAATAAACAATTCTGTTGACCAGTTTCAGTGGTGTGATAAGCAAAAGTACACAGTTTCTTAATTTACTCAGAAACAGATAACTTCATTAATTCAGAAAATTTTAAAAATTTGAAGTAGTAGAAGAATGTCTGAGTTCACCTGGTGCTTGGCATGATTACTGCAGGATGATTTGTACTGTAAATAGTGAACAAAGGATGCAGCCCTGCATCTGGAAAAGGCCGTTCTTGACTCCAGAGTCATCTGATCACTCTGACTATCACATAAAGCTTTCTTCACCAGAACTACTACTAGCTTTCCAGGAATGGCTGAATCCTTTCCGGAGTGATTGGTACTTCATATCATGGGTTCACTTCAAGTTTTATTAACTGTGTGAGACATCTTATCTTCAGTTATGTTTTTCATGCCTGTTTTCTGTAAATGCCATGATGCATAAAATGTCAGACTGGAAGGTGGTAATAGGGATTTTGCAGCATCTTTAATTTACTCTCCTCAGTAATTCTCCCCATCACCCCTTGCCTACAACTAGACCTGTGTGACTGTGTCAAAGTGGAACAAGACATGTCTTTTATCCTCTTACTTTGCCATGATATGTGTATCCAATGAGCACTTAAAACATAGGCAACAGTTCTGCCTATTCTGTGTATATCAATATAAACGGTTATATATTCCTTGTTTACTCCAGAGACATTCACTTTCATAAACTGTTTTCATCCTCCGGCTACCCTTAAAATATAGAAGTTGGTTGTAATGTTGTTAAAGATTAGTCTTTCTTTTAATGGTAAAGTATGTAATTCATTAGTTTACTTGAACGGAAGTTGAAAGAAAAGTCTGTCATTCAAGCAAGTAACTGATAGAGTTAGTTCTCTGTTTTTTGTAGGTTTTATTACAAATGTTTTTTCTTATTTAGAATTCTTGGAGTAAACTAAGTATCTGATTATTAACACTGCCGAAGTATTTAATTTTTTTTTCAACTTTGGATGCCAACAAATAATATTCTTAGACTAGTCAGATGGAAAAAGGAGGAAAAAAAGGCAACTGGGAGGCATGTCATGCCCAATTAGGTAAAAGCTGAGTTCACATTTCTGGTATGGAGGGTCTGAGAGCCTTTACTATCTGAGGCTCATCCAGACAAAAGGGAAAAGGAATTGACAGTTACATATTTGCTAGAGAGAAGCTAGTTGAGTCTTAGTCTATATAGGTACTTTCTTACCTTGTGGGGATTTTTCATTATGAGAGAGAGTGACACGAGGCAGGGAGTGGGGAAGGATATTTGGGTTGGAAACCAAATGGTAAGTAGTACAAGTTAGACACAACCAGTAAATGGCTAGGATCAACCTAAGGTATCTTATTTTCTAGTTAGGGCTGATCTGAACTCTGACAGCCATAAAAGCAAAGCGCGGGTATCTGTTGCAGAGGCGCAGTGAAAGCTCTAAGGCATGGATGGGTGTTGTGATTAGAACAGTGAAACGAGCATAATTCAGATGACAGTTTAAAAGGATCTGAGTAAAAAAAATTAAATAGTATGCAAAAGGTGGTGAGAATGTGAAACGAGTTTTAACTGTGTTGAGAGTAAAATTGGATTTTACACCTATTTGCGTAGGATGAGGAGGTGAATTGTAGAAGCAGCTTGGTGGCAACTCTAGAAAGATGGCCAAGCTGAAGGCCAAAGGCACTCAGAGGCTTCCCACAAATATAAAGAAGAAAAGGTAAAGAGTTGATGGCTGGAGTGTCAACAAAAATTTATGAGATGTCATATAGACTTATTGCTTTTATACTGAGAACCCTCTTGTCCTTTGTATGTTCTGGCACTCTTTGGCACCCAAAGATAAGAGTGTAATGGGAGAGAAAAGGGAGGAGGATTAACATTTTTAGGGAGAGAAAATGAAGGCACCAGGAACACCAAACAGTATGCTCAAAGAACGATATAAATGAGCTTTTAAAGAAATCACATCTTTCCTATTTTATAGTGTAAGAGCTCATTAGAATTCAAGTGGTAGAAAAGAATAATAGGAAGTTTCTGGAGCTCCTCTTCGAAAGGACCTGTCAGTCCAATGTGGCAATCAGCCTTTTCATAGAAGTAGGAAACCTGACAGTGCTGCTCACTGGAGAACAATGTTGGAGGTAAAGAGGAGTGAGAGGAGAGAAACAGTAAAAATATTAGACTATCAACATTAGGGAGCCCCTGAATTCTGAGGTAAAATGAAAACCATAAAGCTGATTCAATTCCAGCAATGTCCTTAACACACTCTTTAACAGACAAACCATGTGAAAACTTTAAAGGCTTTTTAATCTCCAGAAGCTTAGGATCTTTACTGGCTCCACAAAATAAAATACAGGAAAAGGGTAGGGGGGAAAAAGAGGAAATAGCTAGCAGTCAATATATGTTACAAGTTTTGAAGAATTGTTAAAAAGAACTTAGCTATGAAAGTCGATGTAGGATTTATAATCAGCAGGAGCAAGCAGAAATCTTCACAGGTAGACTTGTTGCAAGGTGAATATTTTGAATAACGTGAAGCCATCTAGCTTGTCCTAAAAAAAGTTCTCTGGTCATGGTGTTGTATGGATTGGCAATGTTAATTTTTAAAATGTCTTGTAGCATGCTGAAGAAGGTTGAAGAAACTGGAGGAATGCTACTGTAGTAGCAGTATTTAGAAAGGTTAATACAAATCCTTGATATATTTACTGGGACAAAGTTAGGAGGCATTGCAAATAATGACAATGGCAGTTACGTAGGAATTGTGGTCATGTGCTAAGCTGCACCTATTCAAACAAAATAAGCTTGGTTTTACTGAGAAATAAACTTACAGATTTTAGAGGAAAAACGTAGCCCGTAGCTACAGAAAGGAGGACTATATTCTTAAAAGCAGTGAATCAGCTAAGTTTGTTAGTCACAATGGGCAATCAGCTCATCATAAACTATTAATTTAAAGCTGTGGCAAAAAAGTGCTGGCCTTGGATGTAGAAACGGGGGATGGATGAGTAGGAGTAAGTGGTGGAATTAATGCTCAGTGTGGCACTTGTGGGACCACAACAAAAAGTCATGAATTCAGATCTGATGTATGCTCTTCAGAAGGAGCTCTGGGAAATTGTAACAGGTGCCTGATTCCAAAACTGCAAAATCCCTTACAGTAAGAGATTTAGCATTAAACTTATAAAGGAGATTGTTTAAATACCTTCACACAGCACAAAAAAGAGATATGAGAGATAATATAATTATTAGCAATGTTTATTACATGGGTCATGCCTGAAAATAAATCCTAACAAAGTGAAGGTATGTGCATTAATCAGTGAGTATGTTAATTAGCAGCCAATTGATTCTCCGTTACCTTTATCATGTGCTGATGTCTTCCGACAAAGACTCATTGGAAGATACAGTTTAGCCCAACATGAGATGGGCATTAATCAAAAACAGGTTATTAAGCTTGAGAGAGAGATAACTAGATACAGTTCTATGGCCTCTGCCTTGTAGAAGAGTTACTATGATTTCTGAAGTTAGCAGAACTTTTTGTCACCGACATACAGGGTGAAATCTTTGTACTGTTGAAATTAGAGTAGTGACGCTGTATTTCAAAGACTTAGGTTTTGAGCATATATTGGTTTTAATCATGAAAATGTGCTAGATGATCATTAGTCATCTGTTTTTGCAGTTACACAGAATTGCCTTTTCCTGAATAAAGGTATTGTTTTACTTTACAAAAACAGATAATTGAAAACATCAGAAATGTAAAGTATCTTTGAACGTGTTTTTAGAGTGTGTTCACTTAATCCCGTAGAATTTAGCAGGCATTTTCCTGTTTAAATAACCTGATCTTATTTTTGAGAGTGCAACACAGTATTGACCATGAGAAAACACTGGCTCAGGAAGGAAGAAGTAAAATTTGAGGAAAGATTTTACACACAGTTTCATTTATGATAATGTCAAATGCTATTGCCTGTATGCTGCAGTCCCCAATGTAGATTCTGCTGTGCATGACTGCAGTGTTTAGTATTTTTTTACTTTTTCTATGTGCTCTGAGAAACAATTCAACAGAAAAACCTCTGCTTTCTGTAGGGAGGTGCGGTGAGTTGGTCATATTCCTAATATTAAAGAACAGATTAATATTCCTTTCTACTGCTGTTTTAGTAATGTTAAGTGAATGGTTGAGGTAAACATGTCCTTCAATATGGTCTATGTAGTTTGATAATCTCAGTTGCATTAATACTACTACTTTGAAAAGAAATTGTGTTGAATTATAAGGACTTAAGTCTATTTAGCTTTAAGGAATTCCATTTATTTATATAGTAAAATTGCAGTATTGCTTTCTAGTCTCTCAGATGTGTGACACGTACTTTGGCAAATGAGATGTAATTAATTAGTTTTCACCTGACACTCCTACGGCTCTCATGTCATAACATGTAAACACGAGCGGCAGCGTCGCGGCCTGGGCGCAGTGGGGAGGTGCGAGGTGAGCAGCATTGGGCTGGAGTGCGAGTCACTCACTTCCGCAGGTTAGCAGTCTCCTCCTCAGAGCTTATCATACTTTGTTACTATGGCCAGATTTAGATCCTTAAATTAGCAGCTGCTTTAGGGAGAAATTTCCAGATGATCACTTTTATCATTTCAGTGGTTTTAGTTGTATGTCATTTTACTCTCTAGGGAAGTTGTTCTCTGAGAGTTGCTGGGAGGGGGTGAGGACGAGATGGCTGGGGAAGCTTTGTTAGCTTTCTGCTTTTGAAGCAGAATGAATTCAACTGGTTGAGGCAGTAATGAAGTTGTGAGAAGGATTCTATCCAGTGAAGGTGGCTTTTCACTGTACATGTTTCATTGTTGTTGCATTTTTAATTAATTAAGAAAAAATAATAAGTGAAAGAAATAATTTTAACAATACTGCTTAGCTTGAAGGAGTAGAATTAAGCTCAGTTGTTTGCTGTGCAGATGCTAATTCATTTAGAATTAGAAAGTAATATTTTATAGGGCTTCATCTTGTATAGTACTGTATGTAGGAGATACAGCTTGTCAAGTATCATAGTATTGTGATGCCGTGTTAAGACTTGGTTGTTCATTTTTCCCCTGAAAGAACAGAACTCTCTTACCAAGACTGTGGGGTCAGCAGTATCTAATCCACTCTAAAGGGACTTTCTGGTGATGTTATTTAGCAGGGCTGTGGGCCATGTTCACGAGTGCTAGTGGGAGTAGGATGGACAGAGGAGGCAAGGATGCAGGGAGTCTTGTAGAGGGTGGTGGGAAACGACTCTTACTACTGTTAAATACTAGTATTCTGAAAACAGCCACGGGCCCCATTTGAGACTGCAGGTTTAGCTGTGCTGGACACTTTAATGTTTGCAATCCTCATTTCATATACCTCCTTTAGAATTTATAAAATGTACAGCTGATATTTAAATAAAAATTTAAAAAGGAAAAGCTATGTGGCTGAAGGTTAGCTTTTCAGTGAAGAACGTGCTGTTTGGCTAGATGTGTCAGCATGGTTTGCAGTGAGTGCTGTGACACATTGGTAACTTTTTCTTACTGTCCATGGGGTAGGAATGGTGTTCCTTTAATGTTTTCTTCAGCAATCATATCTGAATGTGTTGCCTCCTGAGTCATATTCTATGAAAACAAATAGTAGACCAGAATACAAAGAGTTCTCTTGAAAGTAACACTGTTAAGAAGGAGTAATAAAAGTAACATCCTTGGGCATTGCATGTTTGTTAGAGATCATCTACTTATTCTGACCTTTCTAAATGTCATTGTTTCATGTGTGATAGGATTGTGCTTATGGTACTTGAGAGCAATCGTTTCCTCAAATGTGTATTAAATTATTTTTAGAGACTGTGTTTTTAGGGAGATGTGCAAATGTGTATGGCCTAAACTATTTTGTTATCTGAAGTGATGCATTTGTCTAAAAATAGCCCCCCCCCCCCCCAATCTAGCATTTCATCCACATAAAACACATGTTGAAAAGGGGACCAGGAATATGTTGTGTTGTGAAGACAGCCTGGTGATAATAATGGCAGAAATTGTGCAGTGATATCTTTTGGGGAAATGCTGGGGGATTGCTTGTCCTCCAAAATGTCCTGTGAGATGGGACAGTAAGGTTTCTTCTCGTATATATTTCAGGACATTGTTACCAAAGCAGCTTCTTTGGCTGAGGAGAAAATTCTTTTAGTATCCTTCTGACTTGTGCTCTCTTTTCTAGCTGACAGTCACAGCTCTCCCAGAGAAGACACCCCACCTGGGAGCATGGATTCTCTTTCTTCCCAGTCTCCGACACCTGCCTTCTCTAGTAGCCCCCCCGGGCTCCTGGATGGAAATCACCTTATTATGGACAGCAGAGATCTTGCAGGCTGGACAACAAATCTGTAAGTAACCTGAATATTAAGTAATGATTTTTCCACTAGTATGATTGTGCACGTGAAACGCATTTCCCTTTTCAGCTTGGTGGTGAGTGATTTTTAGAAATTACATATAGTTGTGTTTCTTCTGCTACAAAAAGGTATGTGTTTATATATTGTGGTGGAGCTTAGAGGCTACTTGAATGTTTGTAGGAAAGAAATGTTCTAGGTTTCTGAAGGAAAAAGTGCATTTTACTGTAACCTGTTATAAAATTTTAAATGTTTTTTTATTTAGGCAATGAATATGTAAGTTAATCTCTGTACGATGTATTACCCTAGTTTTATTTCAAGACAGTGTTAAGCTACACTTAGATGCAGGGCTAAGATTTAGGGCCAAATTTTGGATTTGGATAAATACACTGTAATGAGTGTGTGCTTAGATGCTGTTGTCTAAGAACATTATCGTTGTTGATCTGTCCTTAACAAATTAAATGCCTGTTTTCCAATGAAAGTGCAGTCTGTCACTTCCAGTAGATTCTGTAGATGTTCAGTTTTTGAGCATGACTTCAGTTTAGCGAAAAATTGACATTACAATGTTAGTTCTATCTCTGTAATACATATTGAGGTTTGATACAAAGAAGCTGAACTTAACTTGTTTTTTAAATCAGAAGTTGAACTTGAATTGAATTCTCTGGTTTGCTATTCATATAAACTTTAACATATCAAGACAAAGTTTTCCAGCCTTCAGTGCCAAGAAGATGGAAGGAGCAGGTCTGGAGAAAAGATTTGTTACAAATATTTTCCATAATGGCATTCTGAGTAGCCCGTTCTGTTTATGAAGCGTGTAAAATATATGTGTAGGTGTATGTAGCACATGAGAATATATAGATGGCTGTATGATGGGATTATATTTCTATATGCACACACAAATAATTAACTGCTGATTAGAGTACTTATTAGCTAGAACAATATTTCACACATCTATTGAAAGAATTCTGGTTTTATAGGTATTTTACACAAATGTCTTTTCTTCAGTAGAGGACTGAAGTTACTTTTTCCTTATCCTCTTGTACTGTCCTCTAGTAGTGGGTAGGTTTAACAATAAGTTGTATTTGACGAAGAGAGGTACATGTGCGGAAAACATGCTGTAGATGGTATAAAACTGGAATGTTTATGAAAGCAAGCATAGCTAATTAAGGAACATGGGGTTAGCAGAACATTGATAACGTCACTTCAGAGAATAAAAGAAGGAAGTGTTGGTTTTATCCAGAGGGTTTAGGAACTTCAGGTGTTAGAAGGAACATTACATTTTTTTGTCTCTGTTAATTTTCATCTATAATTGTACTGCTGTTTTGGAAACTTTGATGGCTTGAGGTTTTGTGTTCAGTTGGAAACAGTACTTAAAGAGTTTTGTTTGGCAGGAAAAAAAAAGTGCATGGTATGTGCATCTAGATTATTTGTCAAAAGCAGTTTCTTTCTTCCACTCACCTGTCTGTGAAGTTTGCTTAAGAGCTACCTCTGTAACAAGCCTGGACGGTGACAGAGAGTAGTCTGTGAATGGTACATTCTTTCTTTCCTCTACTTTCCCACCCCAAATTGGCTTCTCTTCCCCTTCTAGTTCTGATGACTCAGAGGGCCTTGCCTTAACAAAAAAACCCCAACAAAACAAACCCAAAACACCCCAAACCCAAACCAACAAAACAACCCAAACATCACCACTGCATTAATGGCAGAGGTGGATGTCAGCAATGGAGAATGCA
The DNA here is from genome assembly GCF_028858705.1 of Grus americana. Lineage (NCBI taxonomy): Eukaryota > Metazoa > Chordata > Aves > Gruiformes > Gruidae > Grus > Grus americana. The sequence continues at coordinate 66,658,966 of NC_072855.1, read as the reverse complement.
CTCGGTGAACTTCAGCAGCCATTGTGCATCATGGGGTCCTGTGGGCAGGGAAAGGCAGCGGTTGACTTGCTGTTGTGTACCTGTGGTAGCTGTCACAGCTCCAGGAAATGTACCATTGGTTGTTGAGCTTTGCTTTGGTTGTAGATTATTCTAACAAATTGGACCATCCCAGAATTAGGTGGAGAACAATCCTTTGTGTTTGTGACCAGCAGGTCGAGGGAGGTGATTCTGCCCCTCTACTCCACTCTAGTGAGACCCCACCTGGAGTACTGCCTCCAGCTCTGGGGGCCCCAGTACAGGAGAGACATGGAGCTGTTGGAGCAAGTCCAGAGGAGGGCCACGAAGCTGATCAGAGGGCTGGAGCACCTCTCCTATGAGGACAGGCTGAGAGAGTTGGGATTGTTCAGCCTGGAGAAAAGAAGGCTCCAGGGAGATCTAATTGCGGCTTACCAGTACCTGAAGGGGCCTACAGGAAAGCTGGTGAGGGACTGTTTATCAGGGAGTGTAGTGACAGGACAAGGGGTAATGGGTTCAAGCTGAAGGAGGGTCGATTTAGATTAGATGTTGGAAAGAAATTCTTTACTGTTAGAGTGGTGAGGTACTGGAACAGCTTGCCCAAAGAGGTTGTGGAGGCCCCCTCCCTGGAAGTGTTTAAGACCAGGTTGGATGAGGCTTTGGGCAACGTGGTCTAGGGGAGGGTGTCCCTGCCCACGGCAGGGGGGTTGGAACTAGATGGTCTTTGAGGTCCCTTCCAACCCAAACCATTCTATGATTTCAAAATATTTTGAATTTTGTGCGAAATTGGAACAAAACCAATTTAAAGTCTCAGTATCCTCTCTAAAATGGTATTGCAGGTCTTCACTGAGCTACAGTAAATACTATACTGGGTCTAGGGGAGATAGAAGTACAAGAGGATCCGGTTTCTCAAGTTTCTGCTGATGTTTATAACACATGGGTGTTACTTGTAAGAGATCGATTACTATGGAGTTATGTGGTCAACAAGGTGATGGTGACTTCTTTGAGGTAGAAGAGTTGCTTGCATTGTTTCCCAGGGGAGGGATGTTGCATTGTGGGTCAAGAGATGTCAGATAACCCAAGGCTGGTTTGTATCAGTAGTTTGCTTTAAGCAAGAACATGTGATGGATAGCAAGAATACTTTATGTGGTGTTTGTTTTCAAGAAAGGAAAAGCTTGTTTTTTCCTGAGCGATAACGGTTGTTACCATGATGTTTCCTGGCAGAGGTTTTTTGTGATCCATGCTCTTTCCTTGTCCCACCTTTAAAAACAAAAGGAGCTACGGGTTCCAGCATGGTGAGAGGAGCACCAAATGAAGGCAAATACACCCTCCCCTCCTGGCTGGCACTAGAGGGGACTGCATGGCCAGAGTGGTGAAAGAAGCTGAGAGAGCAAGGGCTATACCACCAATCTGAAATGTCTCACAAAGCCCTGACTGCTCAATTGTCGTGTCAGTATTTAAAGATGTACTATGCATACGGTGCAACTGGAAGGTGATGTTTCACATATGTGCCATTTTGAAGCCCTGCTAAGCTGTTGGTTTTCATGTCTATAAGCGTGTGTCTGCCTGATGCTAGATTTTCTTTGAAAGCTCTGTGTGGATCAGACATATGCCCTGTGTTGTCATGTACTGCTGTAGGGGTGAGTAGAGAGTTGGGTGATGGTTGGCTCCTACTGCCGCGGTCGCAGTGGGAGACCCAAGTTTGCTGTTCTAAGATTATATTGCACCTTAAACTTTTTTTCAACCTTTTTCCCGAAGATATTTTTAACTTCACACTTCGAACTAGAGCCAAATACTAAAAATAAATACTTTTTTTTTTTATATACACTCTATGGTAGAACATACAGAGCTTTTTTCCCCCCGTCAGTCACAAAGTTTAAGAGTAGCTTATGCAGACACAGGATTCAAACTCCAAATAGCCCAGGATGGGCAAATTACCTTTTCTACTTGACGGAGCACCGTGTCATACACATGTATTGTTTGAAAATCCCTTTTATCCAAGGATGCTTAGCACAAGGTAATCTCAGACATAAACTGATAATTAGGATAGTGAGCTGGATAGAATATTTCTCCCTTGTAGTGCTCTCCACTGGTATGGGCGTTTCTTTTTCCTTTAAGGCAGAGCAACAATGGCAATCTCAGCTTAATGTTATCCGAAGCATTTGCATTCTTTCTTTTTTGTCTCTGCTTTAACTGTCCATACACACTTGCCCTCAAGCTACAGAAATAACATTGTATAGCCATCTATCTTCCTCAGGTTCCACTGGAACCACTGTCAAAGTCTACTTTGCTCTGACATAGCTCCAGGTGGTTACTGTTTCTGTCAGGAGAGCATGTTTCAGACTGTTTTGGGACTAATGTCAGTATAATTTCACCAGCAGTATATGCTCAAGATGATCGCCATTTCCCTCAATGCCACAGTTGCTTCTGGGGGAAAAAAAAAAAGAGTTTCCATTTTAGATGCACCCAGTTCCTTGCACGTCCCTTCTAATTCAGATTGCTATCATAGCTGGTGTTCTGAAGGTAAGCAGTGTCTTCTAGATGAAATGTGGCTATCCATACAGGCATTCTTTAGCAGCTTTCTTTGATTCGTATCTTCTGATATTTGAGACACTGGAAAACAGGCAATATTCCCTATTTGATGAATTTGCCAATATAAAAGTTTGTAAAGTTGAATGTACAAATACAGTGATATTTGCCATGTCGTGCCTTGGTTTTAACAAGTAGGTCATGTATTGTAACATTTTATTCCCTCTGTACAGAATAGATACATTTTGTGAGTTGCCCATAATATTATTCTGACCTATATTTAAAGAAAAAACCCCAACTCTAACCAAGCAAACTCCCAACCATCTTCCAATCCTCTTTCTCACTTCCCCAGTTAGTGCATGTGGATCTGGTTTGTGGGGTGGTGGTATTTGTTTCTAATTTTTTTTTTTTGTGAAGACTGTGAACCAGATTAATTAGTTCCCTTTATCCAGCTCATAGTTGAGCCACGCAGGGAGTTATGCCAATGTTTCTCTGAAATACCTTCTAGCGTCACATCGTGGCATAGAAGAGTCCACACGGAATATTAGTGTGAGGCACGTAATGTAGTGAAATTCATCCTCTGGCTTAATTTCTCTGTTCTACGCAGCTTCTGGTTTTCCTGTTGCATTTGTGCAAAAAGGAAATAAATCTGCCGCGTCTTTTTTGCAAGAGGCTTGATAGCTCTTTGCTGGAGGATGCGACCCTGACATTACTTGCTGCCTTCCTGATTGGCACTGAAAAATAGACACCTTAATCACTTAGATTTTTTTTATTTCTATGGTGTATTCCTATGAATTCAAAATATGTAGTTTCCAAAGAGGAGTTCAGAATTTCAGGTACTAAGAAGCTGACTGGCTTTTCTAAGCTAGTCCCCAACCTGTTTTGATAATAGTGATGGTCTTGGTTTTGGAGATACGTATTAGAAGAGGTTACGGATAGCTCTTGAAGTGCAATTGACTTGTGGAACAATAGTCAATCTTCCCTTTTACATGCAGTTGAAAGCCAGTGATACATGGTTTGACTTTCATCCTATTATGTTGTGGCTTTACACATGCAACCAATATATAGATACAGTGATAGCTAATCTAGGTATATACATCTGTGTATAATAAATATATCTAAACAAGTAAAGGTACAGTCTAAGTTAGAGTCTGTAAAAGACAACAATTCTTTTCATTAATGTCCTCATGTAGTGAAGCAAAAGATACAATATCACACATGAAGTGAGGTAATTCAATTAAAAAAAGGCAAGGGGAACTTTTTGTGGCTGTTGTGGTTTGATTATAGAATTTACTATTTGGCTTTGGTTACCTATATCAAACTGTTTTCAGTCTTCAGCCTCTTTTATATTGTTCAGGTGCTATTGACATACTTTTTTTTCCCCCAATTCTGTTTTATTATGCATTAGAAATTATTACTTTTGAGCATTTATAACTATATGCCAAAAAAGGCAATTATGGTAGCTGATGTCTCTTCTTTGAGAAGTAGGAGCACACTGTATATTAAACTATAGGACTTTGTATTTGAATCCATCTGAAGTTCCAGGTCCTGCACCAGATTTTCTTCAGAAAAAACATTACCTATTCTGGTTTGGCTTTATGGTCTGTGCATACTCAAGTTCCCAATGCACCTTGATTCTCTGAATCTGTGTAAGGCTTGGGCAATGCCCTACTTCCATCTCCTCCTTCAAATTTCTGCACCTCCTATGTCTCTTCTGACCGAGGTGTTACCTTTTTATGTCTAGGTTAGCTACTGGACTCCCATGTCTGGTCTTGTATGTGTCTGCGTGCTCGTGTTACCATTGTTTTGTTTGAGGTGCTGCTTTGATGAGAGGTCCTTCCCGGCAGCTGTAGAGCCTATTTCCTCTAATCCTAGCAGAAGGGGTCATAAGGCAGTTACTTTCTGTTATCTTAGAGGGAAAAGAGATCGTGCCTAATACTGGTCTTGAGAATATTGAATTGCCTTAATTCACAAACTCAGGCTACCTGCAAGAGTTCCAGAATTTCAGAGTAAGGACTAGTTTCACTCATCTAGACCTTCAGTAATTCAGGATGCCGGTGTTTATCCAGCTCTTCACTGACTTCCCAGTGGGCCAGAACCATTTATTGACATGAGGTCTGTCTTATTCAGCCTTTCCCAGAGTGTTGGCTATAACGGCAGCTCACCTCCGATGGATTAGTGTAGGTTTCCCTTATCGCAATGACTGCTTCGTTGAAAGGTGGATTACAAGTCATGTCCTAAAACACTGTGGACTGCCTTTTATCTGTTTTCACTCGACCTTGGAATGAACCAAAAAAGCTGAACGCTTGGTATTCTCTGGACTCGGTATGTGTTGTAATTAATCTTTCTGAGGATCTTTTTTCTGATAAGGAAAGATTTGTTACTGTAACCAACCCATTGTTGTCATGTGATGTATTTGTGCTTACAGTACAATGCCCTATGCCAGGGTTTACCTACAGAGCTTATGGACCTACCCCTCACAGGGCTGGGTTTTCAGAATTGGGTCAGCCTCTTCCTTTTTGGTTGGAAGACCCCTACATTATCTGCATGATCTCTTCTTCATTCAAATCATGAAAACTAATGTCTTGTTCCTCAACTGGAGAGTTCATTTTCGGGATCTGAGACTGCAGGATCTCTGGGTTTCCTAGGGAGCTGGAACATGGTGACTTCTGATGGTTGCTCTGGGTGGAGTCATGATGCAGGATGTGGGGTAGCCTTCCTCAAGATGATGATACTGTCTGAGTATCTCTTTACCTTGCCTCCTCCTCTTTCCCTCTCTATGCCTTTGGGATTTTGCAACTGGAGGGAATGGAAAGCATCCTGTCCCTCAAACTGAGTGTGTGTATGAGTGGGGGTGCATGGCTTGTTAAAGCAGTTACCTTTCAGGGCTCAGAATAGTGAGATTCATAGTTTTCAAACTGAATCCCGCCTTGGATGCTGCTGTAGGAGCATGTAAGATACAGTCCTGACAGTCCAAACACTGAAGATACTCAAAAGCCAGAGGAGAAAAAAAAGCACCAATGTAAATGGCTTTTCAGGAATATGCAAGGGTCCAGCGACAAAGGAAATAACCCAATCTTTCTTTCATTTCTTTTGCAGTTGTTCTTTATTGATTCTTCTGACACTAAAATATTCTGTTACCCATCTCAATGGTGTATACGTGCTACACTATGGGCATCGTTTTTGGGTTTTTAATATCCACAGAGGCTTTCAAAATGGTTATGAGAGCCATGCTGTGCAGCATCCTGAGTGCTTTCAGGGTCTTTGTGACTAGGCTGGGAAGAAGCTACTCGTTCTTCATGAAATGTCAGGCTGTTCAAATTCCCAGTGAGCAAACTGACGTTAAAAGAGCTATCAGATGGCAAGGGAGGGCAGAAATAGTGGTGTTCTGCACATAACAGAAGCCTTGGAGGTAGTTATTAATTTTGTTTGACTGCTGAATGAATTCCCATCAGCCTTGTTATAACTACATCAGTAGACTGCATCTATAGTATCCTTGAAATTGGAATAGTTTCTTTGTGTACTTTCTGGCAGTGGTGTGAATTTGCAATTTTACATAAATGATGAGTGACTTCAGTTCAATGTCCTGAAAACTTTTTGTAATATCTAATGTCACCATCTTATTAAAAGAAGATGCTTTAACAGCCACAGAAGGCACAGGCCAGGTATACAGCAGTGCTCTTCAGCCATTGTGCTTATTTTGCAGTTTGTTTTTTGTTTCAGCTGCCACCTCTTCAGTGACTCAGCAATTTGAGAGTGGGTTTAGCAGAACAGGCACTTCCTTTTGTACCCTTTTGTTATGCAAGCAGAGCAATAGCCCTCATTTTGCAGCTCCTTTGAAAGAGGCATAATATAACTTAGTCATGTGGTTCATACAAAATAGACTTCGCCATCTCCTTGTCTCCCAGTGGGCCAGGCAGCTGGGCTCGACAGCAGCACTGCTGTGTGAGCGCAGGGTGTGTGGTATGTGTGCTCAGAGCAGGGAGAGATGGATGCAACCACTGTGAAGCGCTAAAGTTTCTTTTTTTTTCTTCTCCTTCTCCTCCTTTTCTCTTCTTTGCATGATTCCAAGGAACACAGCCCCCTCATTTTTTTCTGAAAGGAACAGCAGTATGCTAGAAGCTTATAGATGTACATACGTCATTTTTGCTTTGTCTGAATTATCATTTAAAAATGCCTTAACTTAGGACAGCTGCTGTAGACGTTAGCTTCAGATTTACCAGACTGGCGTGAAAGATCATTTCACTAATGTGTTAGCTGCTTCACTGAGACTTCACAATCCAAGTTTAACAAAACCTTTATTTCAGTGCAGGCTGATAGGCTCTGTATAAATGAGGGGTCAAGAATGTTGTGTGCATGTTACATACTTTAAATTTTGGGGGTGGAGTTTCTTTTTCAGAGGGAACAATGATGAGCAAATTCTGTTCTTCTGTTTTGTCTCCAGCTTTGCTGCAACTGTGACAATTCCTAGAATTTTGTCCATGTATTTTTCTCACTCCTCAGCCTCACCAAGGCACAGGGGTTTTAGCATGCAGGAAGATCATTGTCTGGTGGTGGAGAGTATTGGATTGCATATAGAATCAGAAATAGCTGACACCTTTTCATATACTGTGTCGTCTTATAATGAAACCTTTTAAGAACACTTTCATTGAGTTTGTCAGCCAGACGCTGTGATACGACAGCTATGGGGCTGCCAAGCTCCTCTATGAAAACCCCTTTTTTTTTCTCAAGAGTTGCAGTGTAGATTCTTTTCACAGAGTCTCTTCCTTGCTCTCAAGATAAGAGGCTGCTCTTTAGCTGTGTTACCTTAGGAACCAGCCAGATAAACATCCAATAAAATGTTGTTTTCAAGAGTTTGTTTCTGAATATCAGTACAAAAATCTCTAGCTTATTTTCAGTAAGGCCATTTCCCCCTTCTCCCAACATTGACTATGCCAGACAATGGCATTTTTTCTCAGAGAGAGATGGTTATGTCAGGCTTTTTTTTCTTCTTTTTTCCGCCCTCATCACAGGAAATGCATTGCCTTCATTTTAGCCCTTAGGAGAAAGGATTTCTTTAACATACCTTCTTGAAGTTGAGATGCTATATGATAAGATATGCAATACTAATATATCATCATCTTGATAAACAAGGCATGCTAAGCTTTATAGCAAGGTAACTTTGCTATCAAAAGAATCTTCACAAGGAAAAAAAAATAAAAAATCCAGCAGTTTGCTGCTTACACTCCACAACATTGGAACTGATTTTTCCTATTGAGTAAAACCTTCTGTTTTAATAATAAAATTAAGTGGTTCCTGAGATAAAAAACCAAACCCTGAAATTCTAGAACTTACTTAACATTTAAAGGTATTAATATGTTTTTTCTTCTTCTTCTTAACATGGTGAAACTATTGCAATTGAAAAACGTTTTTATGTTGGGTTGTGTTTTCCCTCCCTGCTGGATCCTAGAGCATGATCTCTTGCTCGGTAACCAGGAGCTGGAAATGAGAGGCAAATTCAGGAGCTGTGCTGCTGAGTTTTCGCTACAGCTGAAATGTATTAAGGGTATTCATCATAAAATGGGGGAGGGAACAGCCCAGTGCTCCACGTACCTGTGCTTCTGGAGCATTTTTCCACTAGAACTGTTGGACTGGCTCAGAATTTGTAGAAAACCTGCCAGGTTTTACATGCTTTTATGTAATGCTGCCTGGTAAAGGACAGTGTAATCTTACTAGTTGATAGATTACCCTTCTTGTTGAGTCTCTGTAACTTGAGAAATAAACATGCCATGACATGGATCTGAACATTTTACTTCATCTTCTGTTCCTTTATTTGCACACCTTTCCTCTTTCTTTCTTTTTCTTTCCTCTCCCAGTCTCAGCAAGAAAACATTTGGTATTTATTCCAAGTATTCTTCTGAATGACCGCTGCTTTCCTGGGTCAGAGGGTATCTTTTGTGTCTTCTCTGTTCTGAGTATTGTTTTGAAATCATTAATCCTGTGCTTACACGCAGGTGGTGTGTGTTGTTCTAGAGCTGATCAATTAAGTTGCATAGATTAAATGATGCATGTTTCAATGAAATATTTAATAAATGGAAGATTTTATTATTCAGTTGTTGAAAACCAAACAACACACATCTGAGGTATGCACTAGAGAAGACCACTTGGTAGAATATTCTTGAATCATGATTAGTTTGCATTAGAGACATTTTAATACTCTTCCGGCAAAATACTTGGAATATTATTTTTCTATTTTCTGTAGTTTTACAGGTTTCAGAAATGAGCCTGATACCAGTCTTAATGTTGGAATTTATTTGAATTGAATAAATAAGAGCACAAGGAAAATAGTTTTTCTTTAAATATCAGGATTGTTTTAACTATAATAGTTTAGTCTATGCAAATAGGATACTTTTTTAACTTACTTTTGTCCTAGGTTCACCTTCTGGGTTACTGAGTTAAAATTAATTCTGCACGTACATGTTATGTGCAGAATAAGGGAGTAATAATCTGCTTTCTAGCAAACTTTATAAACTTTACAGTACCATTGAGAATTTTTTTTATCCTCAGTATTTAGAGCAAATAATACAAATGGTGGTGTTCAGTTTTTGTTTTTCTTCTCTGAATGAAGTTACATTTAGCTGAAAGTTTTTGTTTTACCTGAGGAAAATTTTTCAATGGTTAGATAAAGATGGGAGGAAGAGGACAAGTTCAAGTAAAAGTAAACCCTAAAATTAAGTAGGTGCTGGTCTTCAAATATATGTAATTATTGGAAGATGTAAATAATTGTGTAGTGGTGTAGCAGACTAGATGTCCTCTTCCCAAAGTTAATCATGAAATATGTTTCTAGTCAGCACACTCCAGCTTTTCATTCAGTTTACTACGTATGATTCCTTCCTTTATTTGGTAAATCTGATAGTTTTAAAAGCAGAGCATGTTTTGATAAACCCTTCTGGTTTTGATTCCAGCACATTTAAGTTTCATTTTTATTAGTGGAATTAACTTTAGAATGCTGTTTTCATACACTGTGAATTCCAGTTTTCATCCAAATGCTGCCTGACACAGATCCAAAGGAAAAAAGTATTGTCTTGTTAAATAAGGAATGTGCCATTCACCATTTTATAATGTACTAAATTTAAAAATTAATAATCAAAATAAGTGTCTGCTTAACTATGTAATTGCTAGAATGACTGTGAGATATATTGGCTAGGAAAATCAGTTTGTAAAAGTTGAATTTGGTTGTAAACCATGTTATGCAAACCTACAATAGCGATCCCTTCTTCTAGAAATTAAATATCCCAGTGCACAAGAAGATTAAAATCAGCTATATAAATTAGATTTCCTGCTTTCTTTTATTCGTTTACAATTATAACAGGGGTGATTGTTGATCCCTTTTTTTCTTTTGGTCAATCCACCTTGATTAAGTGTGAATTTACACCCCCACAAAAACCTTCTTGACTGGATTCCTAGATTTTGGTGGTACTTTGCAGATTTATGCTAAGAGGTTAATCTTGGAATAAGGTGAACTGATAAATGCTGTATTGTGAAGTCTGTACTTCTGAGTGATGATTCCTGTGTGAAAGCTGTGTGTGAATGATTTTAATTCTGTTTCTCCTTAGAAACTACTTGTTCCAAAGATATGCTGACATTATATGTTTAGACTGTTTGTTGTTTTGTCCGCGCAGTGAAACAGTCTTCCAGTGCTGGAATGCTTTAGTTCTTTAAGGTGTAAAAGTAGGAACATCCTTTATGTTGGGGAGGACTATGTGTGTTTTTCAATGACTAATAAAAGTTTTAACTTTGGCTGCTATTTCTTCTCCTCTTGTGGCAACTATGTGTTCAGCCATTAATTTAATACATATTTGAACAGTGTGTTCGTGAGGGCAGCCACTGAGGCAGTATCTACGCAGTTATGCGAATGAGATCTCAATCCAGAGCCAGCATCGTGATCCCAGTGTTGTAATAGCTGCAGCCTCTTTTGAAATCTTCCCAGTCGTACATGCACTGAGAAGATTTTTAAATAGATTCATCAAAACTTGTAAAGGCAAAGTGGCAGCTCAAATAATAGCCTGCTATATGCAGTTTCATTGTATCTGTCCTTATTAGATAAGGAAAGTGGAATTTTGTCTTTTTATTGGTTGTGTCATACATCTCAGGTAATTCATCTTAGCTTAGGGCATGTAGGAGAAATACTTTAAAGGAGGAAATGCAGAATCATATGATGGCCATGTCTGCAAAATCAGCTTGATATTATTATTGGTTTTGAATTTGAGGATCTCACTATTTATCTAATTATAAAGATTCAAACATTTTGGTATGAAAAGAAATTTTATTCACCTTGTTAATTCTGCCTTGAATATATTTCCTCTTAGTCCTGGTCAAAGCCGCACATCGATGGTCTCATGGATGAATACGCCGTCTGCTAACCCGACTGCCACAAGTACTGCACCATCCACTTACTTCTTCCCTAATCCTGCCCCTGGGAGTGACAGAGCAGTGGAAAGGTATGATGTACTCTTCAACTTTTGCTGGTTATTTATTTGCCTCCTTTTTTCTGTATCTTTTTAAAAACAGTTAATTCATGTCTTCTGCAGTATGCAAATGATTATTTTGAATCAAGAAATGCAGCCTTAGTGATTTTGACAGAATAAAATAACTGTCTACTCTGTCTTATTCTTCCTTTGAAGGCCTTTGTAGAAGGCACCCAGATTGAGCCAGTGGCTTGTTGGTTAATGCAAGCAGACTTTGATTCCGGTGGTCAATTCATAGTGTGTCTCTACTTCAGTGATTCTCTTACAGTGTCTTTTAAAATACAGATTCTCTTTTCTCTAGCCACCCATGTCAAACTTAAGTTTCTCAACCTAGTCATCTTGCTTCTAAAAGACTTTCCCATGTCTTTACCTGTCTCTGTGGTTTCATTGTTTTTTTTCACTCTTTGGCCTTCTTTCCTTCCATCCTGTTTCTGCTTCCTTCCATGTTGTTGTCCATCTTTTGAAGTATTTTCACTTTTTCTTTTGAAGATCTTCACCATACTAGCTTTTTCCTTCAAGTTGTATAATATTTACTTTTCTAATTGAAGTTGGGTATATTCATAAATTCTTGCCAACACTTGGTAACAAAATTCCATTTCTCATTACTGGTTGCGTTTTGCACCAGAACTGCATTGACTGCAAGCTCCTTGGGGCAGGGAGAATCCTTCCCAATGTTTTATGTGTAGTTGTTGTTGCCTGGGCTCAACAAAAGATGATTTAATGGTGTGGGTGCTGTGTCTAAACAAAGCATCATTGGGCAGTGGCAAACTGTCAGTTGGTGCAGGCATGATTAAATAAGATGTGCCAAAAATACTTATGTATTCCAAGATGTCTGCTTATGGTACTTGGAGAAATGAGTACTTTGGACAAATTCGTACTGATGGCTTATTACTGAGCATCCCGAGAACACCTCTAAAAGACTACGTGAAATTTTAGAAATCTTACTGCATTTAGGACAAAACAGCATCTTCAGTAGTCTTGTAATATTGTACTGTAAACAAATATAAAAAGGAATTCTGTACTGTGATATCGAAAAGCTGAACTGCAAGATTCATGAAGAAATGTTACAGAAGATATAATGATGATTAGTCTATAAATTAAGTATACTATGCTTTGCTGATTAGCACTTGGCAAAATTTTAACTGTAGTTGAAAGTTGAGTTTAACTATCATAAAATAAGTGTACATAAAGTTGGGAGTAGGATATTCAGAAATGTCAACAGTAAGCTGTGAAACTTCAGCTTTGGCATTTGTGTGTATGAATTATAAACCTGTAATGATGCATGTGAGATTGTGTTCAAAGTTTTAGTCATCTCCAAATTAGAATGGAGAGAGAATGGTTGAGAGAGTGTCTTCCAATAGTTAAAAATGACTGTAATTCATAATTTCATTTTTCAGTGTGGCCCACCGAAAAGCAAGAGCGGTTTATCCATGCGAAGCAGAACATAGCTCTGAATTATCATTTCAGATAGGAGCAATTTTTGAAGATGGTAAGTACTGCTTGAGTAAATATAAAGCAATGAAAAACAAATTGACAAAACTGCTAAAATGGCTTTGGCTAAAAATACAAGCCTAACTGCTATTCTGCCAACGTTGCTGATGGCACACTGTTGGTGACATAGAAGATTTCTGGTACGTAGAAGCTATTTAGCGTATACTTAGCACTGTGAGGCAATGCCTTTGATTTCTGATGAGTAGACACTTTCAGTTGGTCTAATTTTTCAGCAGCATTTAAATGTGTTGTAGTACCAAAATGGGTTATTCAGCAATAGGTGAATAGGCCTTTTTTAAAAATGTGAACTATTGTTGTAAAATAATATATGGGCTTTCATTTAAAGAAAAAAAAAATCTGGTTAAGGATTTTTGAGCAAACAGGGCTCCAGGTAAATCAGCAATCACTGGAGAGAAAAGGGAGCAGTTACTTTTTGGATCAAGGTGTGCCTTAGTGTGTGTATGTACTTGTAGAAAAAGGAATATTCACTGAGGTGCAGAATGGAGGCCTGTGTTTAAAGGTTTCTATGGATCCAAATACAGTATTACATATCGACATCTAGAAGGTAATTCCTGTGCTCAAGACTGTGTTGCTCCTCAGTGAACTTCCATGGCTCTACTCTTCAGCAACTGCACAGGGACTTCAAACTGATAGCAATGGTTTTAGTTTTTAAACCTTATGCCAATGACTACTGTGATACAAACTCTGAAGCTGCAGAAGACGACATTAGAGTGTAGTTTCTTCCTATTGCAAGGGAATTCCTATTATAAGAAAGAGATGGTATGGAATGGCTCAACAGGGCCTGGACAATTCAGGAATTCTTGTTACTTGAATGCAATTTAATAATAATTCTAAGCAGAAATTAATTCATAGCAGCAGCATGGTAAGACTGTTGTTCGTTACAAGACCGTGATAAAAAATTAAATTCATACTATAACCCAGAAAGTTTGGCCAAATTTCATCCGTGTGTTATGCAGAACGGGGGATTCAAAGAGATCTGAGAATTACATCCCTAAGAACATTGTAAGTACTGAGACCAGTTTTTCAGTCTTTCAGTCTGTCTAGAGGCAGGGGCTAGTAAGAGGCATACTGGCCTCTAAAGGATTTGGAAATTCTGCAGTGATGCCTGTTTTCTTCTCATCCATTGTCAGCTTTTAGCTTGCTTACCAGGTCAGAAATCTGATATGAGCTTTCCAGAGGGAAAACGGTATTTAATTCTGCATGACCAAATACACTTAGGGGATGTACTGCCCAGCCATTCAAACACCACATGTGAGAATCTTTGGTTGGATGTCCAATAAAGGAGGAATATTCCAAATTCCCAGTTTACATCCAGCAGGAAAAAGAAAAGTACACAGTCTAAAACAGCTGGAAAACATCAACCTGCAGGCACTAAAAAGTTAACTAAATATGTTTTATATTTCCCAAAATGCACCCTGTTAACTCTGTTAGCACTGGATCAAAAGTGTGTGTGGGAAAGTTTTTCTCATAAATGAAAATCTTTTCATCCTGTCCTCCCCAGCCCTGGTAGAACTTCCTAATTTGTTTAACGAGCCGAAACAAATGGGAAGTTCAGCAGAATATTTTTTTTTTTTTTGTGGTGATACTTATTTTAGAGCAGACAGAGAATAGAACATTCCTGCCCTCTGCCTCCTCCCAAGCCAGTAAATAGTAAGCCTGGTCCAGACTTAGTTCTGCTTTTTTTTGCAGCATCAGGTGGTCTGGGGTCCCCACTAGGTTCTTCCCTACTAGCACCCACTTTACAAAATTGTACTTGATGTTTCCTATTAAAGCTGCCTTGCAGGCAAATCACATCTGAATCAAGTTAGGTGGGAAACCTTTTAAAGATGAATTAGCTAAATGATTGCTCTTTTTAAAATCTCTAACACCAGTTATTTTAATTTAAGTTTTTTAAAACATGACTGATAGGGATCTTCAGCAGAAATAAAACTGTGTGCAGGAAAAAAATCTAGTGCATGGAGGAAAAGATGTGATGCACAGGGGAGAGGCATTTCTAACGCAGAACAGCAAGGGTTGCACTTCTGTTGTATTGGCATGGAATAAGAAAGTCTTTCAAGAAGCAGTTGCCTCTGCGTTGCACATTTGTGTGACAGCTACGTTAAGATTTTTTTCTTGTGCAAAGAGATCTCTAGAAGTTAACGACAAAGCTACCATGGTTTTGGTGCCTTACAGCCTCATTTGAGTTTTTCAACTAGAGTTGGATTGTCCAAGAGCACGTATGGAATTCGACTCTTTGGCAGCTGTGGAGAAATGTTTCAACTGTAAGAGACTTTTTCCATGTCATCATAAAAATAAGGTTGGAAGCTTGGGAAAAGGTTACGTGTATTGCATTTTGAAAACCTAATTGCAGATTTCCAATGTGAAAGATACATTTCCTTAAATTACATTTGTTTTGATTTATTCCACTCTATCCTGGCTATTTTATAAGCGTTGTCCTTGTCCTGCAGGGCTTTCAGCCGAAGGTAGGCTCTGGATTGGCAGAAAAGGGAGGAGAGCATGCAAGTAATAAGGCAGTAACTGGACGTATGTAGTAACTTAATGGTCATTCCATAATGGTTCCCAATAGGTTATGTCATGGATGACTCTGTCAGTATAGAAAGGTATCCTCATTAAAAGTGCAGCCCAGTCTCCATATTTGAAACCTCTGAAATGCCTTCCCATAGGCCTTTTCTTTTTGTGCTAGGCACCCTTGTGTCTATGCTGGGATCAGATTCCAGTGAATCAATTCAGGTTCTTTAGTTACTCAATTTAAATTCCCATATGCCCTAATAAAGTCCCCAAATGAAGAATTAAAGTAATAATACATCAATTCTGCAGCTCCACCAATAACCTTAACTATCAAAGTGACAATGCATCAATCAAGTTGACATACAGCTAGTATCAACCATTAAAGTAACTGTTAAATTAATGTCTACTAAAAAGTGCTGCTTCCATTAGTGAAGGTTTTATCCATCTCTCTCCACCCTGCCTCACTTCTCTAATCCTGTCTCTTTCACCTCTCACTATTTGTTGAGTTTTTTCCTTTCTCTTCACTCTCTTTTCTGCTTTGTTTCCTTCTGTTTTTCATTTCCCTTTCCTGTTCTTCTTCTGTTTTGTCTCTCATTGTCCATAGATGTTGATTGCAGCAGTTCTATCTTAACCTGTTGTTATCCTGGATTAATCTTTCTGGCTGCTGTAGCCTGAGACAGGATAATGGCATTTAGTGCAGTACAGGCTTGCACCTGTCATAGCTGCTAAATGTAATATTGGTGCAAGAAGGTAAGAGTTTAACCTTTACTCCCGTCTCCATTTCCTGTTTCTAAATGGGGGAAAAAATATCTGTTTGTGTCTCAGGCTGACAAGGTTAGATTTACTAATATTTTAAATTAAGCTTTGCATCACCTGATAGGAATCTGTATAGAGTCTGAACATTTGCATATTCAGGTGTTTTCAGTATTGCATGTATGTTGTGCTGAATCCCACAGTCTTTCCATTAAAGTGTCATAGAATATAAATGCTAAGGTGCCATCTGGTAAGTTAAAAAGAAAAGGCAAAATTTTCTATTTAATTGAATTGTGTAAGAAAATGAATAATGTAATCTGAACAATAGCCACTGGATTTTTTTAAAAAAATATTCGATTCAATTTACCTTAGGATGTGCCAATATTTTCATTTCCCAGTTGTTACAGGCTATAATATTGACAGCACATAACAATATAATTCAAGTGGTTAGAGGCAAAGCTTGAAGAGTTTGCAGCTGGATAAGGGCACATATGGGAAGAAGCAGAGTATGATCTGAGATTGTGAGACACATATGCTGGCTGTATGTTGTTGTTGTTGTTGTTGTTGTTGAAGCAGATATTCCCAATAATCATGGAAAGAATAATCAGACTGCCTGGCATTGAAACCTTGCCAGCCTTGAAGCCAAGTGTTATTAAATTTCTGGTTCTTGAAAGAGACTGCTTAGAAGTCAGTAAATGGGAATTTCACTAGGGAGGAGTGTTTTAGATAGGGTAAATGGTGTTTACACAACAAAATTCCTTGGCAGTATTGGTAGCAGGAAGGCTTCCTGAAAACTTGTCGAGATAGCTCTCATCAAAGCTTTTTACAATTTTTAAATTCAGGTTTTAGAGGAGAGAAAATATGGGGAAAACTGTGAAAGTGTTTTGTTATAGTAATTTTCTTCAGGAAAGGTGTGGCACCGATTGTCCCTACCAAGCATAGCAGAACACAAAAGCCATGTTCACGCCGCCGTTGTCATCCCTCTCTCTCTTTCCTAGTGTAAAAAAGTGCCAGCTTTAGTTAATGTCCCTGGTTTTCACTCCAAGGTGCTCTCTTTCCTCTTATTCATGCTATGGCTTCTGGACTGTCTTTCTTTATGATACTGACAAATGAAGAGAAGTAGTGTTCCCAAAATACTGTATTGCACTGTATGTGCCAATAAATCTTTTGTTGAGGTAAAAATGAGGATAAAGCTAATTCTTCAGGCACCTTTCATCTGTGGATTTCAGAGCACTTGGAAACATTCATGTGCATTAATTATCTCCATTTTACACCTGGAGAAACTGAGTGTACAGGCTGCGGACAGATGTTCCCCTTTTCAGATATTTCCATGCCATTTGGAGGTAGTTACCTCAAGCTGGTGCTGCAAGTTACCATCACTTCACTAATAAAAAGTACCAGATGAGCACTACCAAATTCCTACTGGCTTTGCTAGAAGTTTTAAAAAGTCACTGAAGGTAGTTTGACCTTAACGAGTCTGACTTTGCTCCTGCCAACAGTGTTGTGGAGGCAGTGGTCTCCGGAACGGAAATGTTAACATGGAAGATGTTAAATGATGGGTTTTACCTTGTAGCTGGTGCGTGTGTGGGACTGTCAGATGTTCAGCCATCAGGTGCGATGGGAATCAACTCAGGAGAAAGATCTCAAGTCTCAATGTCTACACACAGGTCACCAACTTATAGCCCAGGGAACTTGGCAGCAACAGAGCTGACAAACCACTTGCCTCTCTTTTAGAGTGAGCCAAATTATTCTTTGGGCACTCTCTCTATTCATTGTATTGACTAGGTCTCAACCAGCTCTAATAGCAGCTTAGATGCTTCTATATAGGGAACTCTCAGTCTGCAAGCTCAATTCCACCTTTGCTAATTTGTCATGGTGTATCAGTGTGTTTGCTTTTGTTCGCAAGCCTGAGCCCTTATAGGCAGACTGTTTTATTTGTGGTCGCACAGTATAATCTTTAGCAGAGTCAGGAAGCAGACCTCTTGACTCTTAGTCCTGTGTCCTCTGCACAGGATAATTCTGCTTCTCACAACATACTTAAGGGAAACAGCAAGTTTTTAAATCTGAAATTCCATGCTAACCCTAAGCATGCTAAACGTTTGTGTATCTCTGCAGTCTACTTTAGCCATAGAGATTGCTTTAAAAGCCCACAGGGATTTCTAAACACAGAGAGCATGCAAGCACATTTTGTTGCTTTAATTTAATTTCTTGGCGAAAAATTAGCTGTTGTGATTGAGTTCTGTGGAAGTGTATTCTGGTGCTGTACTGGTTTTAGCAGTGAGATTTCTGTTGCCCACCAAATGCAGTCTTCATTTATGTAGCTTGTTGGGGTCATTACTTTGGTAAAGTAATCCATCAGAAAGGGAGGCCCTCTTGTGCCAGGCACCATGCATGTTAGATAGCCTTCCCCATTTCGGTTTCCTCCCGAAACAGCTCGTTTCCACAAAAGCGTGGAAATCAGTGTGAATCTGTGTCTGATTCAGTCCTGCTAAAGTTAGTGGCACGTAGGCAATGAACTAATACCACTGTGGAAACGTTTCATTCGTAGTTGAGCCCTGTGAAACTTTTGAGCTGCCAAAGCAGAACAAGGTCTGCTTATAGTGTTGGGTCTCTGGGAAGAGCTGCTTGCAAATTCTGCGTATTTGCAGTTGGATAGTCATAACATTGGCAATATTGAAGCTATTTCCTATGGAGAATACGGAAAAGAAGAAGTGCTGCAAATGCTCAGTTGACCTTAACTGTGTTTCTTGATTAGATGAAATCAGAAAACCTTTTACTTAGAGATCTCATTGCGAGTTGAAAGTCTGTTGATTTTGTCCATTTGAGTTGGGGTGATTGTTCCATAGTGCTTGCCATCATACTGATGGTCAGATACCCTCCTTCTCGATGCTTTGCCCCCACTAGAGTGAGAGTACTGAAGTGGCTGTGCAGCAGGTATTGAGGAAGCTGCCATCCCACTCTGGGCTATCAACTTCACTGCTATTTCCACTGTCTTAAGAGCTGATGGCTTTTGGTGATGGTTCTTTGATTGGCTTTGTTGCGCAGTCTTGCTATACACTTGTTAAACCTTGCTGAAAATATTTCATTTTTAGTTCTCTGCTCTGTATCTCTTACACTACAAGTATTTTCCCCTCCTGTCCCTAGCCAACATAAGACTTAGTCCTATGGGATGCTTGGTCCAATAATGAGTTGTAGTTTTAAGGCCAAATGTGTGATTTCTGCAGCAAGGTATTTTTAAATGAGGCAGGCCTGAGCAAGTGCTAAGAACTGTAATCGTTGACGGAGAAGAAATGACAGAAAGGGGACACTATGGAACATCTTCTCTTGAGTAGGATATTTTTTCAGAAATAGCCGTGTCCTGGGTTTAAGAAGGGCTGTGCATGATAGCAAAATGTCTTTTGTGCGGTGAGGTGTTTTTTATTTTAAATGAATGCTGTTCTACACTAAACTTTGGAAATGGATTAGCAAAGAAAACAGGATCATTAGCGCTTAAAGCAGCTTTACGTTTGGACAGCTTCCCCATTAATATCATTTGCCTACCGAAGAAGTCAGTGATGTATGTGAGTATCTTAACCCTTCGAGTGTAAGGTGATTTGAATGGGAGCGGAAGTCTTAACTAATGTGACAGTCGTCACAACTGCTGAATATTAAGAGTTATTTCTTTAAAAAAAGACTGATCTCTAGAAATGGTGATTTTATGTGTAATCTGAGTGCTAATTCTTTCTTCAGTCTTCATAGAGTCTACAAGAAACTTCTGCTAACAAATAATGAGGCCCTGAGCTGTGTAATGTACATGTACAATATTTAATTTCCTAAGCACAGAGCTCAGTTGTGCTATCCACGTCTAGTCTTCTGGGGTGAAAATGGTATTTGTCACTCAAGTACAATTGTTCGGCTGTTGTGCGTTATCTCTGAGTGTGCTGCAGTGTGCAGAGTTCAGTATTATGTTACCAAACTTGTTTAGAAAAGATTTCTTTTGAAATTTGCTGTTGTGTTGAGCCAAGTGATTGAGCATTGTTTTGAGCGTTTCCTCCCCAGGGTAAATTTTTGGTTAATTTAAATTTCAGTGCAATCCCCTCAGATGAGGGCTGCCCTCATTTTGAACAGACCTTTGATATCTCATGCTCACATGCCAGTAGTATCTGTCCTCTCTCTAATGTAAATTGAGGTTGAGCTCCACAGGACAAGTAGAAATTTCCTACTTCCAGGTTTTCTAGTTGTTTTTCTTCCTAATCTGTCATTTTTTGGAGTTTGTTTTGTGTAATACAGATGTGCTCCATAGGCATGGGAGACTTCAGAGACAGGTTTGGCTGCCCGCTCGAGCTGCTGGCGTATTTGCTGGAAAGGGTAGAATTGCAGCCAGCTGCTGCGGTGGAGCTTTTGGAGGGAGGTTTGTGGTGGTGTCAGTGATGCAGTTTCAAATGCATCTGTACTCTGTAATTGTGGAATAAAAATGACAAAGGGAGAGGAGGGCCTGCTAATTACTAATAGTAATGTAAGTTACTGTGTGCGCAGAGATCCTACAAGGTAATTTTCTATGTATTTTTTTCCTTTGGAATCTTTCTGTCAAGCATATTCATTATAAATATAGGCCCAGACTTCTGATCTGAATCTAAACTATCAGTATCATTTGAAAGCAGTTTTGTTTTCTGGATTCCTTGGAGGTATTGCTGTTTAAACTGTGGTTTCTTAGCCCAGCCTCTAGCTTCACTGTCTGACAATGACAGGACACAAGGAAAAAACTAGGGGAAAGTATGTTTAAGTACTCAAATTTAGAGCCTTACAATGCTTTTGAAAGTGAGACTTAACATGTTGCTCTATCTTAACTGTTATTTCCTGGATTTGTGGAAGGCTACAAATATCACATTCCCCAATGTGTTAATGTGTTTTAAATAAAGCACTGACATGGCTGGCAGCATGTTTCAGCATTTGTCTGATCTCTTCCCTAAATAATGTCTGTCTCAGAAGCACTGTGAGGATAAATTAACATGGTAGAGAATATCGTAGGTTGTTAAGTGTGGGATTTTTACAGTTACATAGGTAAGTATTTACCTGTCTCATATTCTTGTAAGAAATTTGATAGGGGAATTTGAGGACTTTTCAGTCTGTTTTCCAGTCTGCTTCTTTTTAGTCAAAATAGATATAGGAAGCCAGATTTCATTAATTCTGTTGCTCACAGAGTAACTTGTGGGGCATTTAGAGTCTGAGCTAAATTTTTCTTACTTTAGATTCATGGATACTCTTGCATAAACTTTGGGGTCAGCAGTGGGTAAGCACTTAGGATGGCAATAAGAAACAAGGCGTATCGTTCAAGCCTTTCCTTCGTGTTTTGTGAATAACACGATGTATTTGAATTTCAGAGAGAGGATTTAACCTGAAGAATGATTCAGAGGCCATTGGTCTCTTCCAATAGCAGCTCTGCTCTGTGAAGAGATGATGCTCGGAGTGAGATCTGGCTCATTTCTATTTCCCCTGTAATCCTTTGCACGCTTACTTTTCATGCAGAGTACGGTCCTCTGCCATTTTTTGGGGGCTCTGAGCTTCCAGATTCGTCACCTCTGTTCAAGACAGGTTTTTGGTCTTGCTTTGCCCCCAGCTACTGAAATGGTTTCCCACTGTTTGATATGAATTCTAACTTCTCCCCAAAGGCATCTAGATTTTCTGTTTTATAAACTCATCCCAAGTTCCATTAACTGTTTCCTTAATGAAGTAGTCTGCGCCTAAAAGCTATTTCACCATGTATACTTTGCAGAAGATAGTTCAAGCACCTTTATGCACGTATTTCAGTTAATCATCCTCTTCATCTTTCCTAACCAGGTTCTTAAACAGGTCGTTGCAGAAGACTGGATGTTTTTATGGATGCTTTACCTGGTGTTACGGAGCTAAAGCTAAAAGTACTAATTCAAGCATAAAAAGATGCAGTAATTTTTTTCCTTTTCTTTTGCAGTGCAATTTTCCAGAGAACCAGGATGGCTAGAAGGCACGCTAAATGGCAAGAGAGGACTTATTCCACAAAATTATGTTCAGTTTTTATAGCTTTGTGTATTGAACGCCAAGAAGGTGTACATGGTATCCATGGATTTTTGTTATAGTCACTTCTGTCTACTTTTGTGACTGCTTTTAATCAACGAAGAGCCTCACTATGGGTTGAAGATCCTAATCTGTATTAAAGACATTATGTGTTGCCAAATATGAATTACAAAAA
Source organism: Grus americana (assembly GCF_028858705.1). Classification (NCBI taxonomy): domain Eukaryota; kingdom Metazoa; phylum Chordata; class Aves; order Gruiformes; family Gruidae; genus Grus; species Grus americana. The sequence continues at coordinate 66,636,937 of NC_072855.1, read as the reverse complement.
AAAGATTCTTTAAGGGTTGGAATGGGTGGGGGGGACAAGAAAGGGGGATGGAGGGATAGGTTAATTTTTTAATGGGGTGCTTTTTTCAGATGTAAAGAGCAATAGTGGTATGGTTTTTTGCAAGATAACTAGCATTTTAAGGCAAATATTTGGTTGATCTGTGACTCAGCTATCAGTTAAAGATGATTTTTATAAACTTAGTGTCCTGGAGATTATGCATCGATAACCAGCATTTTTAATAGAATATGATTTGGGTTTGGAAAATACTGTTGGATTAAAAAAGCTATCATGCTGATAATTAAATTATATTTCAAAGTGGAATAGACCGTACGGAACAGACACCAGTAAGTAAAATAATAGGTATCAAGACATGACATTTTTCAAATGTCTTCAAAGAACACATTCGTTTATGTTGTGTGTGTGATTTCAGTTATTTTATAAAGATAAGACACATGAAATTTTATTACAGGTTCCTATATGCCACGGTTCCTTTGCTACTCAAAATACCACTGTAAATGAAATAAAATGTTGTTTGCTATTTGACCTAAGTCATTCCTATGTTGGAGAATATATTGCTCTGGTTCTGTAAGTTATGATGTGAAATAATTATTGGCAGCTGTATGCAGTCAGCCTCAAGCAGGCTCCAAAATGGATGGGGAACTTTCCTCTCTTAAAATACACAACTCTGCAAGCTCAAGCCAAAAGGAAAAGACAATCTCTGGCTATGATCCTTGTGCATCTTGGAGGCATCTTGCATTTTATCTGTTGTCTGTCTCTCTAGTTCCTCTTTGAGCTTCCCTTTGTTCCTCCCCTGTAATTGTCAGTTGTAAGGTCTTAATGATACTTCATAGTATCAGAATCCTCAAGTAGCTGCTTCATAATTTGTAGAATTATTTGAGTAGTAAGAGAGTTATCTGTGGTCATAGAAACAGCTTCCAGAATCTTTTGGTGTATAAATCTGTGCCTTGTGATTAAAAAAAAAAGTTACGTGCAGTTTATCATTAATCTTTTTTCCTCTCCCTCAAGTCAGATCCTCTGGGAGGCAGTGGAGAGGATGGAGGAAAATGTGACAGGGTGACATGCTAATACAGGCTCACCTATTTGTTACTTTGAACTCCGTGGATTTTGAGTCATTTACTGCAGATACACTTTGCTTGCAAGTTTTTCTAACTAATGTGATTAGTAAACCAGTTAATGGTTAATGCTGCCTGAAGTATGGGATGGCTTTTCTTCCCCCCTTAATATTTAACTCTATACCATTATTTTGTTCCTTTGCCCAGACTGTGTAGACCATTGGAGTACGCAGGAATCATTTCCAGAAGGAGCAATGGTGGGCCAAGTCAGTACAGCTCTCCAGCACTAAACCTCGTAGCTCACAGGAGTTTCATTTGGTGTATTCTCGTGGTATTTGAGCGGTGACTCTCTGCCATACAGCTTTTAGGCAATTCTTGTCTTGGCATAGTGGCTGAGTGACCCAAACACTGAAGGTGACTTTTGGATTTCTGTGACGGAGATCAAGTTCTTTAATCTGCTCCTTGACTCAGTATTAAGGAAGTAGTTGCACGACTGCATACAGCAAGAGATTGCGGATTTCCTTACTCAGATTTGTTGACATGGCAAAGCACTGTTCTGGCTGGGTATCGCATCACCCACAGCTCTGTGAACTCATTTGTGGCCTTAGGAGTCATTCTGGAGACAGCATGGCGTTTGTGTGGCTGGACTCAGTTTTCATAGCTACCAGTTGGTAGAAAATGTTGAAGGAAGAGGGAGAATGTAAATCTTTGGTATTAGCCTAGTAGGTGTGGCAGCCAGGTATGCTGGCATGTCAGATAGCGAAGCTGTGATAACTTGAAGCTTACAAGCTTTGTAAGTCGCTTCCATTTGTTGTTTTAAATGTGCAGTTCATGTTTGATCTTGTTCTGGCTGCTGTCTTCCAAAATTCTCTATGTGTTTCTCAGTTCTAACTCTGTGGTGGGTTTTTTTGTTTCGTGATTTTGGTTTTTTTTTTTGTTGTTGTTGTTTTTTCTTTTAACTGAGGTGGTTTAAAAAGGCAGATATATTGAGAAGGAATGAAAGACTTAGTGTCTCTTCCATCCAGTCCTGTGACCCTGTTTGCCTTTGGGTGAGATGTTTTGAGACTCCTGTTACTTCTGGAGCCACGCAGAACCCAAACAAGATGAAAACTTTTCTACTGAGAAACGATACACTGAGCAGAGGTAATACTAATCTAAACTTTCTCACATCCTAGACATTGTCTAAAGGCAGTGATGTGAGCTGAGCCAGATCAGATCCGGCTTTCAGGCTAACCACACTGCCTCTTAGGAATGTAGTTGTGGTAACTGCTGCCCACCATACAGGTTTCCACATCAGCCTGGTGATACTAACGCCGAGTACAGACTTGCACAGCCAAGTAGCCATGGCACATCTCGTTCTCCATCCTCACTGCTGAACAGTGCTGTAAACAATGCCCTCGTACGGACTTTGGAAGTAGAGATTAAAGGATGCTAAAAATTAAAAATCACAAAAGAAAGTCGGCCCCCTTTTCTGTGGTTTGGTAGATTTGCGCAGGGTGATGCACTGTTAACTTGAGGGGGGAAGGAGGACAGGGAATCAGTTGTGGAGAAAGTTGGTCACAGGGCTGTTCTCTTGTGGCCTGGCAGCAGGAGTGGTTGTTCTCCATGGGCCTGGCTGGGCTCTGTCCTCTCCAGGGGAACTGCTCTTGTGTCACAGCTGTGGGCGACAGATTCAGCTCAGTCCTCAGGTTGGGTTCCCCCTCCCTTCCCACGCACTGGTTACTGTGCACAGGGGCACCTACTTGTCAGTTTTTAAAAGCTGAGACTCCTGGTAGTGAATTCATGACATGGGCTGAAAAATCAGAGAGGGTGAATTAGGGAAAAAACCCATTTTGTGTGTGTTATGCAAAATGGCATTTGCCTGGCCATTGCTGTGGGGCCAGAGATTGAATCCCCTAGCCTGGGGATTAAGGTCAAATGTGTGTTTGCTGAATAATTAATGGAAAAGCTGAGGCTCTGACTAGCTGGGATCAGTAGGAATTTACAGTCTGTGTTAGTCACTGGACAGTGCGCAGTTCTGCGCCTTGACTGGGCAGCATTTTCACTCTGCTGGGTGAAAAACCCCAGGGTTTTTCAGGCTGCTGAATGTTGTTAATCATTGTCCTAGCTGATCTTCATGGCAGGTTTCCTTCTGATGCCCAGTCTTGCATCAGGAGTGAAAGAAAAATTTCATTGGCTAACTTATCTGCCCTGTGATGAAAAGAAGTGTTCCTGCTGCATTGCTTACAGCTTTTGCTAGCTCAGGCTCTGTAATTGTATCATGGAAAAGAGACTGGCAGAAACTTGCCTTTCTCCATGCTCTGTTCCGCGTTTTCTCTCTCTTAACCCATTTCACAGTTCTTACCTGGTTTGCAATTTAAAGAGGAAAGTCCATCCGTTGCTGACAGAGGGCTTATGCAGGCTGTAAATGCACCAGTGCTAAACGCAGGCTAACTGGAAGTCTTCACTGGAGCGTCACCTTTTAAGCTGAATGTGCCTTGGACATAGTTTTCTACAGCAGAGTTCAACAGTGTGACCTCATCTGTGCTTGCAGTAACCACAGGTAAGCAGCAAATAAACTTCACCCTACCAACATCTACAAGTAAAGCGTTCTTTTTTTAAAAACCTTATGGCATGTTTTACCTAGTGAAGTCTTTGAAATGAAAGGGCATTTTATCACTCCTTTCTATCTTAGTAATATTGTACTCCTCAAACTCCCAGTCTCTGTAGATACCTGAAAGAAAGCAGCGTCCCAGCTTGAGGTCAGATTACAAGTTTTGTTGTGTTTTTAAGTAGTGATAGCATTTTCTTATTTCTAGAACAGCATATGACAGATACATCTGCTTGTAAACATATGGGAAATTTTTCTTAACACTGCTGATTCTCTACTATTCTTTCCTTCTGACAATTCAGCAAACAGAAGGCAGGTGCGAGGATTTTTGGCAATAAAAAGTTTGTGTAACTTGTTATTAAAGAAACAAAATGCAATTAAATGGTGGTGCCACACCATGGACCTAGCTTTGTGCAGAATGGTGAGTTTTTGAGATAGACAGTGCACAGAACAAACCAGGATAGCAAGAGTTGTGTTTCCCCTTCTAACTATCTTACTATAATCATAATTGGACAAGACCTGACGCTGAGAAGGCAGTTTGATTTAGTCACTGGGGAGACCTTGTGTATATAAAATAGTGAATCCGTGTTTCCATGAGAGAAATTCTGACCTCGGTCAATGGGTACAGCAGCTCTGGGTTAACTGAAACTGGAAGCCAGACTTGTCTGGCTGTTGAAGGTTGCTGAGTTTGTTTCTTGGTGTGGGACGTAGCTTGTGCCTCTAACAGTGTCAGCACGTCATCTGCCAAGCAGAGTTATCCAGGTTAGGTGAACCAAATTCCTCTTGGCTTGGGATTCCTCATTCTACAGAATGAGTAGCTGCTCTCTGGCTGAAGCTGCTCTATGTGCTGCGTCACCCAAATTAATAGAGGTTGGTAAAACCAAATCTCTAGATGTATGAAGACAGATGTTCTTTCACAGTGTTAGTTACTTTATGTTGTTTAATATTGTTTCTAGATGCACGGAAGCTTGTCTCTAAGGATATCGCTGCCCCAGCACCTATCTGAGATTAAAATGCAAGAAATACTTGCAATCAAACCAGTTTAATTCATGTATATTTGTACAATTTGTATTAAAAAAAGAAAAAAAGAAAAATAGGTACTTTCAGACATTAACATAAAGACCAAACAATATTTTCTATTTATTTAAAAAGCTTTAAACATACAGAAGCAAACCCCTAATTATAAATGCATCATTATGCATAGATTTTACTGTTTACACCATACTGCTGGCTGCTTTTATTTTTCATCCAGGAATCTATTTAAACTCCAAGAATTCTTAAACATTCCTCTGAGCTTCCTGGCCTCAGAACTGCTGTCTATCTTATCAAGTCATTGACCTCCAGCTGAAAACATTGCTCTAAAAAAAGAAAAAGTCAAATCTTTAATAAACAATTAAAAGTGCATTAACTGTAGAATTGTTTAATTTCATAAATGTTTAAACAAGTCAGTGAAAAACACCACCCTGTGAATTAGCTTTTTGCATTATTGATTGTAAAGTATCTTTTTAATAAGATTTTGATATTGCAAACTTTAGTCTTTTCTATTTTATTTTGTGCAACTGCTCAGTTGCATGATGTGTAGTATTCCTGAAATACCCACTGCAGTACATGAACACTATTTTACATTTTTAACTGTGTATACAATGCTCTTGCTGTATATCCCCGATCCTTCTTAGAACAAAATAATTTAGCTCAATGAACAAAAGCCCACTTCTAAAAGGTGTTGTAGTTTGTCTTGTATTTTGCAGGAGACAAATGCCTATTTCATTCTAAACAAATTCAAAAGAACGTAACTGCCCAGTAGCTAAAAACTAGGGTTGTTTGGTTGGTTGTTTTTTTTTTTTTGCTGTACACAGGTTTAGATTAAAAAAGTGATGGCTATTCTGCTTAAGTGTCCTTGATAAGAGAATACTGCCTCTTACAACATCTATATCCAATTGTATCTATTACTTCAATGATCTCTAGCAAAAAATAATAATCAATGAATGGTTTCATAAACAACAGGTGATTAAAGTAAAGGATTTATTATAATCTGCTTACAGTTGTTTGCAAAGACAGACATACGTTTTTGCATAAAGATATAAATTGCTTTTTAAAACTAATTTAGTGTGTTTAATTATATGAAGTTTCTGTGAATTATGAATTGTACCAAACCAAGATTAAAAGTAATAAGGTACAAAAATAGGAGCAAACAGACAACAATTTGGACTGGGACAGGCATTTAACAGTGAAGTGTAGAATATGGCTTTGCTATTTTAATCAAGCAAAGTTACTCTGAGACAGAAAAGGAGGCAGTAACTTTGTTAATATAAAAAGCTGCTGCAGACTGTATTCACCCAGAACCTGGCTTTGAAATTTTCTATTTTAGGCTTTAAAAAAAAATGTAAATGAAAAGATGGATGTATGACTGTGTCTTTACTGTAAACAACCAGTCTGCATGCTGTGTGTCTCACATTGGAAGTTTGGCTTTCATATTGCTGTGCAGGTCAGTATTTAGAGATCTGCCTATGAATTAGACTTCCAAAATGCAAATAATATATGTATGTATATATTTATATATAAAAAACCTCTCTGAATACAGTCTTTACAGATTACCCATTGCATAAGGCAGGTGTCATTTAAAAAGACAAGTAGCACTGACTGTCTTCAGTGCACCAAAGCGCACCTCAAAATTTGGACTCAGAAAGGGTGTAGAATTCTTAATTCAACCACCATTTAAAAGAAATGCTACATTCTGACCGGCCCAAGGGACAAACTCTAGAGCTCAAAAATACCAGTGGCACCCAGAGAGAACACTATAGATCAGGACTCTGAAAAACTATTCTATTTAAACATGAGCGTATGGTAGCAACAGTTGAGCCTCAGAAAAGTTCACCTGTCCTCTATTCTACTCCAAAATTTTGTATTTGCTTATAAATTGTGAAATAGTGAAAATCACCTCAAAAAGTTTTTCTTTGCAATCTTATTCTAGAGAAAACATTTTTGAGACAAAATCAGACCAACTGAGTTGAACTTGTAGTGCGAACATTTGTCTTCTCAGATGTATTCTGATTATTACAAAAATGCTTACAAAATTACATGCGGTTTGAGTTTATCACTAAAAATTCTACTCAGCTAATCTGCCCTATCAGTACCTCACCATCCCTCTCACCAGTACGAGTCTGTTCGATGTACCTACTGTAATGATCTGCATGTTCCCTTCATCATAATCAGAAATCGCTCTCCCTCAGCTGAAATAATAATCTGACCTTTTACGATGTTTTATGTATCCAGTATTCAAAGGAAGAACAAACAATCTGGGAAAACCTTAATAAAAAAAGAAAAATCATTCAACATCTTATGCACCCCTGTTCCCCTGAGAGAGGAAGGGAATAGAGGGCAAGAACTCACTCTATCATTAAGCTGGCATAAGCTTTGGAGAGACTGTAATTTGTCTTGTTAAATGAAACCTTCGTAAAGTGGCAAACACAACATAGTGTAGTTTCCTACAGAAATATGAAGCAGGGTTTCCAAGATGTGCTCAAGTCACGTACGCTTGCAAGCGAGACAAAAGGGAGAAAAATATAGAGGAAAAATAGAAAGGCTTAAATACAACTGAAAAGGTTAAGTGTGGTTATTTACAACAGATACTGTAGGATGGTAAATTAGATATGATGCTAAAAAAGGCACAGCTTTCCCTTTCTTAAATACACTGTAAACGGTTCATTATGCATGCAGAACATTTCACTTTACAAAAAAATTACCTTGTTTGTTTAGACAAAGATAGTACTTAAATAGTCTCCAGCAAAATAGAGTTCTTTCAAAAATACTTTCCCATTCATCCTATTAACCATTAAAGATTTTTTTTTTTGTCTCATTTACAAAAGTTCCTTACACCTTATTTCAGGTCCTTCACAATTTATACATACAGCAATGTACAGTACAGCAAAAGACTGCAAAAAATTATTTGTAAAGCCAGCACAATAGATACTATAAATTGATACCAGGGCATTTGTTTTCACATCTTATCCTTTTTAATTAAATAGTAAATGGACACTTAACACAGTGTATATCATCTATGATGGGATAACATGGGATAACAAATGCCACAGGTGGGGATAACAGAGTATTCCACACCAAATGTTCTGTTATTACTTTACATATTAGGGTTTGTGTGTGTGTGTGTGTGTGTGTGTATATATATGTGTGTATATATATATAGGTTTTGTTTGTTTTTTTTTTTACAAGAAAAGAATATTAATGCCCCATATTGACTTTACGTTTTATGTGCAAACCAAGGGTAAGCTTTAAAAAGTTTTCATTACTTCTTGAACCCTTTCAAAACAAGCAAACAATACCAGAAACTACATGGCATATTTAAAACTCCATCTTTTAAAATATCAAAATCAAAGAGTTATTGACTAGATATGGCTTTTCATCCAGAGGAACAGGAACATTTTCTAAGTGTTTTAGGGTTATGGGGTAATTTCCAAACATCTAGGTCTTGCCAAATCCAAGTCAAGTGCTTTCCATTCCCCAAACCCTTCATGTGATTTTAGACTATTCAGAGACTGCTGAACAAGTGTAAATAGCATGTTTAAAATATGGTTTCTTGGGTCCTTCATGGGTGTGGAATAACACAGGGAAACTTAAGGCAAAGTTCTTCCATTTAAGACATTTTCTATCACTTCCTGTGAAAGTACAGGGGCTTGGCATTCCCAGATTCCACCTTTGGTAGCTGGTCACTGATGATTTCCACCAGCATGGCTGGAAACTCTACTTTCAGTGCCTGAGACTCTCGGAAGGTGTAGAAACAGAATTCCAATAAGTCACTAACAAGCTGAAATACAGAAAGAAACACTTTTTAGGAAAAACAGAGAATTTCACGTGCAAACAACAGCTTATTGATAATGGATTACTACCAAGAAATGTCATCTTACTCTGACTTGGCAGTCTATTTGCAGGGGTTAAAAAGCAACAAAAGAACGTGAATCCCAACGTGCTACTTAACTGGTTAAAAATCAGCTAACTAGAAAAAAAACCAAGATACCACAGATTCGATTTTTTTTCAGTGTAACCACACTTCTCATTTCACTAACAAACAGGCAACTGGCGACCATGAAAACCATAGGTACTCTGTGTCTGTGAAAATACAGCCTTCTGCCCAGAGGGAAAAGATCAGGCATAAACTGCTGTATCTCTAAATTTCAGCTGGATACACGTTCATTAAATCGGATTATTTGGTTAACTTCAGCGCATTCTCCAGAGGCCGCAACCTACAACTGCCAGAGCAGCTGATGTTTTTAGCTCAACACGAATGCTCTGTCACACTGTCGCGTTTCAGGTTTTATAGCATCACGGTCCACATGAAATTGTTCATCTGGCAAAGTGTTTCTATTTATATATAAATGCAGATTTCTTAATTTTTTTTTTTTTTAACACCGCCACCCTGACAGGAATGCAAACTGAAGGACTAAGTGGCACACAGGTACCACCAGCTTTTTGCTGCGTGGGAAAAAATTCCATGCGTCTTCAAAGCACTAATAAATTTAGTCTGACTTCTACCTTGTCTCAAGTTGTGGTGTTCTCATTTGTCAGTTACAGAGTTTCATTTTGGTCTACAAGTTACGGGAAACTTAATCACGCTACAAGAATGAACATTAATTTTGGCTTTTGAGTGCTTTAATTTGTTTTGTCTCTTGTTTTGTGCTATTTTCTCCACACAAAATTGCAAACTGCAGCTTATCTTTGCTATAAAACAAAGAGAGAACTGTGAAGATGAGAAGACCTCTTCCAGCATCACTGCCCGGGTAATTGCTTCTATTTTAATGATTAAAAACACGACAAAGCAATCTCATAGCTTAACCTATGTGCGCTTATTTGTGATCTTTGATACTAAGGGCATATTCTTTCAAAACTAGATTTTTTTTTTTGGTTGCTGTGATCTAAATAAATCTCCTAAAGCCTTACATGTTGGACCCCTTGTGATCTTTCCTTTAAGACAAACACAAGTCTTCTGAGGCACCCGTGAATGAAGCGTGTCAGGTTTCAGTTACTGCATTATTTTCCACTGCAGTTCACCAAATTCCTGCGTTCCTGCAACTGAAGAAAAACTACAGCCTCTGCTGTTTAAAAATTCAAAAATTAGGCACAGCTTCATCTTGGTGCCTTATGTCCTTGCAAAGGACTGACTTAAACCCTTTTTGCTTGTTTAGTTTACCAAATACAAGTTTGTTGTTACAGTTCTTTAGAGTTGCACTCTGCAGTAAAGCCCCTGTTGAAGAGTGAATAAAAGTACACTTCTGCAAGGTGGAAAAGGAAATTAAAAAAAAGAATACAGGCGCCAACAGACTAGCATACTGTAACACTGTACCTTATTACTTATTTTCAGGACTTTCACAGCTGTTCTTGCAAACATGTAAGCAATTTATGAACAACACAGAGAAGTGCTGAGATCACTCGAACACATGACTTTCTGCTGTTGAGCACTACATGAGCCTGTCTGCTGTTGCTTAGTTCATTTCTGATGATCTGGCATGTCATGAGGCAATGCTAATTAATTAAACAGATGCATACTAAATAAGTAGCATAGATATAATTTGGTTTTCAAGGGAAAAATGCTGACATTCAAAGGTTTACTTTACCCATTAGGAGGAGGTTGTTTCTGCATATACTGTGTGCCAAAAATATTCCAAACATAACCCAAACAAAGCGAAGGAAACTGTCTCTTGGTATAATCACCACTACCCTCCTGCCTTCCTGTGTCATCAAATACCAGCAACACAATTGTGATGATGACTTGATGAACGTACGGCTTTTCTTAAACTTGAACACAAGTAGTTTCGTATCACTGGGGTGGGGGGGGGGGGTGGGGTCATCTCTGTCACCCTGCCACCCATGCTGGTGGCTCACCTCCTGAGCAATTCAAGCTAATTCCTGCCTCAGCACACTTGTGCGAAGTCTCTGAATGCAGCACATTGGTGTCACAGAAAAGCCTATGTGGAAACTTAATTCTGCCTGCTCAGCCAGCTTTCAGTAGCATCATGTACACATGTATGGCTGGTGAGTATGTGGCCAAAAGGGGAAATGAAAAATAACATCCGTGAAGACAGCATACACTGTACAATAAATGAGCTAGCAGTCCAGCGGGGGAAGACCAGGATGTGAACATAGAGCCTACCATAACATAGCATGTTATGAATTTCACCACAGAGGAGAAAGGTTAAGTTTACACAGCAATTTCAAAGAAAATACCTAGAACCCCTTATCATGTAATACTTGCGTTTGGAACTTTAATAGATTATATACCTAGTTAGTCTGCTAAAACTTTTGTTCCTATCAAAGTTATCAACTTTAACATAGTTGACACCAATCAACCACTTTAAGAAAATGGGAGTATTAAGAAGCACGCTGCATGTGTCACAAAGAACACAGGACTACGGTCAGGATCTGTTTAACTGCAACTTTAAAAGCTGCGTGGCTTTGGGGGCCAGGGAGGTATTTCTAGCACTAATTTAAAAATGGCATGCATGTGGGGGACTCGAAGGCCAACTCAGCGGTACTAAAATATAAATGATGTGATAAGGTCACCTAGAGAAGGCTGCAAGATGGAGAACTAAGCCACAAAGCATATTCTTTTCTGCAGTTCTCATACATTTTCAGAGGTACCATTTCCCCCCAGCAGCCTTGGCATGAAGCTGCACTGAAGGGATGAAAAATTCAGGTTCCACAGGCAATGTTAATTTTGAAATTTGCATACCTGCCTCTGCATCCTAAGCAGCATTCATCTGATATGAATTTGATTTATAACAGGTAAATAATTTAGCTAGTCTTCTGCTTTAAAAGACAAGTTCCCTCTTCAGTGAGGAAATGAAAAAGTTTGCTTTCTTCTGTAACACACAAGCTCTGTCACTGCAGTGACAGTGACTGATACACCAAAGGTTACAAGCGGTCTCTAAATTAGTGAGGTAACACAATCTATCCAGCACCTCTAAATTTGGCTTACGCATTTTCTAGATCAAATATGCTTCTGATTGTTCTTCAAAGCCTTGTAAAACCCCTGTGCTTGAAGAATTCCTGACTACATTCTACCTGATCGCTTTTACCCTCTACTGCTGGTAGTTCATATTGGAAATGCTGACACCTCCTCCAGTACAGCAGCATGAAAGGCAACTCTAATTAAGCAGTGTGAATGAAAGCACCACTGTTTTCACAAGCAATGTAACAGTGACTAGAAACGTGTTTACTTTTACAATCTCCAATTATTTCAGCCACCGCAGCACTTTCTGAAGAGTTACAGCTTAGCGGACAGTGCAGTTAAGGCCACAACTAAAATAATTCCATTTCCTCAGGATGCAACCAGGACATCGTTCTTTCCACTTTAGCAGGGAGTTGTTCAACTCTCTTTGGAGCTGACGCTAAAACACGGCTCGGTACCTTTGTCTGCATCGCAAGCCTCCCTCTGCACGCTGGGGAATCGGGCTGCAGCCAGGGCTGGGAGCTCCCAGCAGGCAGTGCCGGGCTTGGCCCGGCCGGGTCCTGGGTATCTCCCAGGATGGAGACGGCAGCCTCCAAATAAATTAATATGAACTGGGTTGCGGGGATGGAGACACACAGGTCAGAAATACCACATCTGTGTCACCCAGACTGCTGTAAGACATGACAGCTCTTCTGCCAGAAAGTGGATCAGCTGTTAGCTATAACCCTTCACCACTTCAGTCATTAATTATGAAGCTTTCTCTCATCACTATCCTACAGAGAGTGTGCTGTGTTTAAGTATTTTCAAGGCTACAGCAGTCTTAGTAATTCTGAGATTTTTACTTAATCAATCTTTGCATTTGTATGCTGTATTAAGCACCTCTGAGAAATAGGAGTATTAATCAAACATCGTTTTCTGTTATTAGGGTGGGGTTTCCATAAAATGGACTTTTTCACCCATACTGTTCTTCATAATTAAAAAAAATGAATCATTTAATGAAGTCCCTGAAGTTAATACAGTCACAGTGACCTTCGAGCACTTGCAGAATTTTTACAGCAAAAAGAATTTATTTTAGTTTGGCAATTTCACCATGCCCTGTTATTTCCAGAAACGGTAAGAACAGTCTGATTTGCAAGGGTGCAGATTTCTGTGCTCTGGTAGTTTTCTGACTTCAAAATCTCTCACAACCTCTGAGTGCAGTGTGAAAGCCCACAGTCACTTCTCTACCTGGAGCATCTTTGCAATTAAGCCTACTGATACAGCAATTAAGACAGCAGTAGGGTAACAACACAATGCTGAGTAATTTCTTCCCATTATTAGCTACAGCTACTAGTGTCAAAAACCTCGGTGCTCTCATGTAAAAATGACATTCCAAAAATTTTCTCTGTCCCTTTCAGGAATGGGTCTCTGCCCATTTCCTACAGAGCATGGCGCAGGTGTGTGTTGGGAGGAGACAACCTTGCAGCTCTATACGATGCAACTGCGCAGCCTTGGTGACTACCTGCACCCTGAAAGGACAAGCTGCTGCCCATCAGCTGAGCAGCAGTGTCTTTGCCTCTTGTTTTGGTGCTGCACTGGCTAATTCCTACCTGCTTGTGAAATCTTCAACTCTAACCCAAAGAGTAAAACCTCCCACAAACATGGGGAAAACGAGGTAAGACCAAGGGATGAAGCCTCTGATTACACCTATGCAGTGTATTTACCTCGCGCTAGCAAGGAGTAAAAGGTGGATAAAATGGATACGGATTAGGCACCAACAGTATCTGACCAGAGCAAATGTGGAACTGCCTGGACAGGTGCATGTATCTGATTTAGGAACTGCGCTCATTTCTTTGGGTTTTCTTCATAAACATGCACACTAAAACCACAGCACTTGACACCTGGACATGACATGGAGGAACCTGAGTTGAACTCATTTTGTATGCTTGGAGGATGCACGCAAACCCACAGTATCACACACCAATGAAGCATCCTCAGCCTCTGGCCAGCGTAAATTTTGAGCCAAGTCTCCCTTGCTCTTCTGTCGGCAGTAGTGGGGGGTTCTGCCCTCCTCCAACAAACACCTATTAACGTGACGGAGAAGAGATCCAACCATCACAAACTGAGCAAGACGACCCTCAGAGTAGCCCCTGTCTACATTAGAGAGCTGGGAATCAGTTTCTCACATGACAGATACATATTAGCTGCTGCAACACACACCCATGCACGCTCTTACATCACTGCTGCTTTTGCAGGGGCCGCACGGGGAGTAGGGACTGGATCTAGCCTCTGAGTAAACAGAGAAAATGCCTACTCTGAGAATTCAGGCAGTGGGACTAAAGCAAGGCTCTGAATAGCTCATCAGCTGTGGGACACAACTTTGGCAGATCAGTAGCAGGACTAAGTGCACCCAAAGGTGCTGGCAACAGCTGAGGGGCTCATCTGTGGCTTCGTGTTTGTGGGATTAAGCACCTGCAGAGGCACATTTGCATCCACCGCAGCGTGCCTTGCAAACTTGCCCCTCGAGGATCCATGCCCTTCTTCCCACTGTCAGCTTCTTCAGCGAGCATAATCCTGGCGCTCTCAGCCTATGGAAAGATCCACCTCAGCTATAAAGTATTCCCTTCAGAAACCATAAAAAATTAATTATTCAGCAGCATGAGCCTTAAAGAATTTATTTTTGTTTGGCAGAAAATATCAACAAGCAAATGACAGTGCTCTGCCTTGCCAAGACAAGGGGAAGGTTCACATTAGGGTTTAATGTCATGGCATCGAAACAAAAGCCCTCTTAACTCAAAGTCTGTTTAGTATCAGCCAGATTGAAACCAAATTCAGCTTTTGTTCTGCAAACCGCCTAACCATACACTACGCTCTCTATATGAAATGAGGCTTGCCATGCAAGATACAACCCTTCCTGCCAAAGCCAACAGGAGATGTTGAAGAGGATCCAAATGAAGTTTTTGATACCATGTGTAGTACATCTGTTTCTAATGTTCCTGCATGCCGTTTGTCTGATCACATAACGCAGTTCACCTACATCCAAGTGCTGCGTACGCATCTCTCCCTGAAATGCCCATGGCCATTCATGGGCACAAGACCAAAACCTTTATGTCCTGGGTAGAGAGGTCGGCTGTCCTTGCTATGCTATGGTTCTCAACACAAAACGCTGCTTCGTGAAATGATGCATGCAGGTCAGCCCCAGCAGTAGAAATACAATCCCTACAAGAAGGAAATACCTTGATTACGTCGCTGCCCTCAACGCTCCCAGAAGGTACCCACGCTGGGGTCCATCCACCCAAGCAAGGCTGAGCCACAGCACAATAGCAAGTAAACGACAACAACCTACTCGTCCTTGTCGTCTCGTGCCGAGGGAGAGGAAGGGCGCGCTGTGTGGCCAGACTAATGCTGCCAGCAGTGCCTGCTGTATCAGCAGCCACTGCTTCCACACAGCATCATGCAAATAAAGAGCGTTTTGGTGCACGGCAGCAGTGACGCAAGCGGCACGGCAGGCTGCAGGCACGCTCCTAAGGGCAAGTGCAGGTGTGCGCACGCACGTGCACGGAACTGTGTTTATCTTGTCTGCTCCGGATGGGTTTTGATCTCTTATTTTTCAGTTGTGTTTTTGGTGCTTTAAGGCTTTACAGATCATTAAATAAAGTTGCTGATTTTTTCAAATACTTAAATGCCTACCTGGCCTTCTTGAAAATTTCTCTTTTCCTCACCTCGGCACTTTTCTACCTGCACATATGTTCACTGTGTGGATGAACGATTTAGTATACTGAGCAATGTAAAACCATCTTGTTGGGTGTTTTCTTCCTTCCTCATATTATATAAGCCAAGCAGACTGTAATTTGATATTCCCATGCGCATTATTTCACATAGTCCTCAGAAAGACTACTTAAAAATGAGGTCGATGAAAGCAAGTGTGAAGGTGCAAAGGAGCACTATTTTTTTTATTTGTTTATGGATACACTCAGGTAAAGCGAACTCCACGAATGACAAGATGCTGCTTTGCTCTGATGGAAAAGCTGGAGGCAGCAGGAGGGCTGAATAAGCATGAATTCTGCACCAGTCCCTTCAGGCTTGTGCTGCAAGTGCCAACACCATGGCTATAGCAGCAGGTAAACGTGGGGCCTCAGCTCCAGTTAGACCGCTCAGCACCAAATATATTCTGATCCTCTAAAATGTTAATGGAGTATGTTAAAAATACATAGGTGAGAGCTGAAAAAGTGTTCCTCCTATACTAAAGGAATCTAGCAGAAAATTTGCATTTACATGGATAGAACGGAGAAATTCTGCACTAACACAGGCAGTGGGGGGAGAAGACTAATTCTCACGTCTTATTAATATTATCACCACTCTAAATTTATTCTGACGGATTTCAAAAACCAAAAAGAAAAAATCAGTTTTAAAGAGAAAAAAAATAAACGAGTGCCTTTGTCGAACAAGTCTCCAGTATCGTCTCTGAAAGGAAGCACTGTTGTGCAGACAACCAGCCTTTAACTGAGAATGCTGACAATGGGACTTTCTTTAAAAAGTCCTTTGTAAGAAAGTGCTCTATTAAAACAAAAGTATTGTAAAAATAGCTTAATTAAAAATTAAATAAAATGCTAGAGCAGCCTGCTTCCTCTGGTTAGTTCAGCTCCCAATGGTTAATGCTGTGTTTTGGAAAATGTCTGTAGGACACGGTAGCATTCTCAATAAGCGCGAGTCTGTCATCCAGTCACCTTAACCACACAAACACATCCATTTAAATAACAAATCGTAGACACTGCCTATTCTGAAGAGGATTAGGAAACTCCATAAACGCAGGGGTTTGTTATGCTGCCCTGAGGTTCAGATGTGAATATCTTGCAAATGATTTTATCACCCATCCCCTTTCTTTCCACTAAAACACTACAACTTCCTTTGCTGGCACGGAGCAAGTGAAACCCGATCTCTGAAGAATAAGCTATTACTGCAGTACTAATAATACTCTCCCTGCCTCCCACTAAGATTTGCAATGTTTTAATGAACAACAGAACAGTATTTGAAAAATAATTCCATATGTACATTCTGTAAACAGACCTCAGGCTCTTATACAGATTTGACCTCAAGTGCACTGTACTGTACCGTCTCTACAAAATGAAATTTAAGTTGAGTACAAAGAAGTACATTTATATGCAGGCTCTGAAAGCAAGTGCTGTAGGTTCTTCACGCTGCAAAGTTACTTCCCTGCCCACCCAGGATGGAGTAGGACAGTTTTCTCCTTTGCTGCAGTTTACCGGTTTTTATCGGCGCGTGCTGCTGGGCTTCAGCCTCTGCTCATGGGACCCCTCTCTTGTACCCAAACACGACTAAAGGTCGCTCTCACTGGCCCCATGAGCCTCCCAGCACTTGCTGCACCGCGGCACAGCTTCAGAGAGGGCAAAGGGATGGTGCCCAGGGCACTCTTGGGGGCGCTGGGGAAAACCCCTCAACTTGAGGACACCGCTACAGCTGGGTCACTGGCTTCCTCTGCAGGGACTCCAGGCGCCGTTACAGAGAGCATGGAGATACAATCCCACTGCTGCTCTAAGCATCCGGAGAGGTAAGTCTCTGCACTTACTGTTTTACTGGCTAGAACTGGGTTCTCCCAACTCAACAGCTCAATGTTATGGACACCCCTTCTGAAATCGCAAGCTGGTCCCGTGCACTAGGCACCTGCCACAACCCTTCAGAGTCACTCTGGGCTGAGGTACCAACAGCCTGGGTGTTGTGGGACTAAATTTTTAGTTTCCCATGTCATTCATCACATCTCACACCTGACACATGTAAAACAAACACCTCGCACTGGAATGAGACAGGGTGATAGAAGTAACCTAACAATACAGCGAATCTTATACTTGAAAAGCTCAAATAAAGCTTCAAATACCTGAGATGGCTCTAAGGTCTTAATACATCTTTTAATGTCATCATTATTAGAGTCCCAGCTGTAAAAGATCACCAAATTAATTCAACATTTATTAGCACATCAGGCACATTAGATGTGTGACACGCTAATCCAGCACCTTTCATTGAGAAGCGGCTCAGGGGATGCTCTGCGTGGCGCACTCGCGCTGTGTCTAACTTAGGGTCACAGCTGACACCGCCTCTGCTGAAGAGCCTCTGACCCCACTAATGGCTCTGCTGACCTTAAGTGAATCATTGGAGGAACACACTACCATTTAACACAGGAGAAGGCAGCAGGACCCAGCCCTTAATGACTTCTATTTTCTTATTTTACTTGGCACTTGTCCTTAAATTCATCTGCTAACAACTTCTCTCAGATGTTCCTTTAAAAAAGAATTTAATTTTTTTTCTCCTTGTTAGTTAGCACAATTAAAGACTAATGGTTTACCTTAATGGAGAGATTTTTGCTTAACTTGTCTGCACTCCCTGAGGAGTTATACTTACATCATGCATGGAGTCAAGAAGTTTAGTCAGTTGGTAGAATCTCTGCCAGCTTTGCCCAGAGTTACTTGGACATTTAGTTACCATCTTCTTTAGTTCTTTAATGTAATTTGCCCTCATTTCTTCAAATGCAGCTTGGCTTTTGAGACCATCCTTGGGAACTGTCATTGAAAAGACAGTCTTATATTAATATTAACCGTATTGCTTATTCTTTTGATGTGCATACTTAAAACGTTACACTATCTAATGGATGAAAGAATTAAACTTTTAAGCAAAGTCCATAATTTTAAAGACATTGGTAAAGAATCAACAACATCATACAGATTTTCAAGTGATTCGAGCATCCTCTCCAGATCTGCGATTGCAGAAGCTGTGACAGAAGACAAGATAACATCTCAGAAGTACAACACATGCTATCCTCATGCTGAAACTGTTTTTAATACAACCCAACCACAAAAAACAAAACAAAAAAAGGCAGATGGATCAAGGATATTTTTTTAGAAGGTGAAGACGTGATT
This sequence comes from Grus americana, assembly GCF_028858705.1. Taxonomy (NCBI): domain Eukaryota; kingdom Metazoa; phylum Chordata; class Aves; order Gruiformes; family Gruidae; genus Grus; species Grus americana. The sequence continues at coordinate 66,618,409 of NC_072855.1, read as the reverse complement.
TATCATTCTTGAACGATTCCCCACACTCGGCAGAGGAGGGGAAGGTACAGAATTACAGCTGTTACGTGCAGAAATGCTAGAACAAGTGACACGTTTTTATGCCATCAAGTAACATCTAAAATTTCTTTGAATGTTAGTAAGCATCTACGTAACACCTAAAACAAAGAGAGCCATTATTCTGCATGAAACAGAAGACTGTTTTGCAAACAGGCATCCCGACCCAGTGTTTGACCATGAGGTACAGTTGCAAGCATTTCTAGTGTCCTACCAAAGTTCCCATTGGCCAGAGAGATCATTTCACAAATGGGCTAAATGTAGAGATTTTTGATACTTTTTACTGTGACTGCTTTCTGCAAGGCTAATTACGAAAGCAAATACACTGTTTCTTTACAGACTGCAAATACCCTTGCACTCCAGCAGGTTCTGCCCCAAACAAGAACAGCTTATAGGATCAGATCTCTAGGAAAACCCCAAAGAGGTTATTAACAACATTACACAAAATGTTCTGATGTTTTAATACCTGGGCTGGTTGAATACCACTTAACCATCAAATATTTTTCCGCTCTACATCTCTTAATGCTAGTCCACAGAAGGAAAATAAAATACTACACTGTACAGGAGTTAAAGTTTATTTTCTAAGCAAGCCAGAAAGCTGTGTCAGAGTAAGCTAAATAGGAAGTTATTTTTATTAAAAGAGGAAAGAAAAAAAAAAAAAGGTGATTTTCCAATTTAGCTTACCCTGACTTAATATTTTGAGAGATATTGTCTCGTTCATCCGTTCCCTTCTCTTTGAAATCCTGTGAACTGTCTTGTATCCCACTGCAATCACATCGTAAGCACATAACGATCGCCTAAATGGCTCCAGAGTAGAAGCTTTAAGAAAAAGCACCAGTATCTTCTATTGCCAGTATCTACCAGAGCAATTTAGTAATGGAAATCAAGGAGGAGCTCTACCACCACATGAGCAGCAAGGACTTGTGACCATCAAGTGCTGAAGGGGGCACAAGGAGGAATCTTTAGGAAAAAAGCCTAGGAGGTCACGCACCAACCTGCCTACCACACATTAAATATTATATATTATATAAATATAATATTTAATTTTTAAATTCTAGATACCAAATCTCTCAGTCAGTCAGTTGACAGAAGAAACTGGGACACACAAATTTTCAGTTCAAGCTGAATGAATATAGAGGTACCAATCAAGACGAGTAAAGCCAGCAGGGCATACTGTGGCCCTTACACAAAATGCACGGGCTTTACAGTTCCTTTAATATTTACAGGCTTGTATTCCTACATGCTGCTTAAAGACTGTTAGAGCCACTCTTTGTCTACTACTATGTATTTTACTGTTCTGTCTGAAAATTATTAAACCATCACCCCAGCCAGATTATTAAGAAAGAAAGACCACAAATAAAGAGAACTCAAGCAAAACATGAAATTCTGGAGGTTTGCCCAGTGTTTCTGATTTTACTTATTAAATGCAGCAATGCTTTTGGCAAGCTCCCAAAATCCGTGGCCTGTGGAAAGCAAGAAAACAATTGAGTTGTAATATGTGGTTTCTTCCACATGTAAATGGAGTGAAACTTCCTTGATGTGGTCATCATGAAAGTTTCAGAATAACTTGTACTCTGCTCATCACACGATTCAATAAAAAAATTTTAAACGAAAACAAACCTGGTGTTTTCTGTCATAAGGTTGTATCAAGGTGCAAGCATTCAAAACTAGGTTTGCTGCCCTCACATGACACTTTTTGAGTTTTATCAGTGTCTTGGTTTCACTCTCCTCTCTCTCTCTAACATAAATATCCTGATTGTCCCAAAACAAACTAATTTTAGTAGGTTTTCTAGTGACTGTGGTGTGCGTTTCAAAGAGACCCAGCTAGCTGACGTTAAGTGGCCAGGCTGATGTCACCTAACAGATTCTCACAATAACTCAAGTTATTTGTTAACACTCTCAAGAGGGTAGAATAATAAATACCTAGCTTAAAGACGTTTTGCTATGTTTTTAGAATGCCTTTAGGCTCTTTTTCTAAAGATTCTCCCCCTTTAGGGCCGATCAAAAAGTAGCAGAGCCAGACCTCCAATCCAGACACACTCTCAAGAACTTTTTGGGAGCTAGACACCCCTGAGTACATCCACGTTAAGCACTGCTAGGTGCTTCTTGGAAAGACCGTAAGTAACAACCTTCAAAAAAGCCCATTTACCCCCCCCACAAGAGCTACCCTGGAGCACATCAGATCCCCACAGTCCCAGTTTCACCAGCATACCATCTGCTTGAACCCTCGGTGGAGCGGGACCTGAGGGTCAGACCCCGTGGGCTGGGACACCAAGTGCTCCCCAACCACCCCTCCCCGTCCCGGGAGGGAGAGAGGGAGACAGCCGAGCGCAAAAAACTCACAGCCCCAGAAGGTTTCTGTTAGCAGAGCTAAATCCCCTCCAGCCAGGACAGGAACTGCAGCTTCACGTCCTCCTTCAAAAGCAAGGACTTTAACCACAGAGCTACAGACTGTGTGGGACGGGTGAAGTCTGGACGAAAGACACCGCAGACAGGGAGAAAGCGCCCATCCCACCACCTCACCTGGAGGGACTGCCACTCGACCCTGCTGGATGCTGCAAACCCCTTTGTAGGCACCTAACTCTGCCTGCAGCCAACGTGCCCACGCCAGGCTGGGGGCTTGGGAGGCTCCCGGGTGTCTGAATCTGCCGCTGCCTCAGCCCGCTCGGGCATCCTTCAGTGGTTCGGCGCTGCACAACTAACGCCTGTCGCTTGCCTTTTGCTTCTCCTCTCAGCTTGCTGGGGCAGAAGACGGGGTGATGGGAGAAGACAGCAAGATCTCAATGGGCACACTGGGCTCAGCTCACCACTGAATGGGGAGACGCTCTGTGTGGCAGGAGCATGGGCGGCCCCCAGCCCCGGCAGCCTTGGGTGCGCGTCCTGCTGCTGACAGCTTGCAAGTGAAAGCCAGAATAAGCGCAGCGGCCCCTTTGATCTCCCGCTCCTCCTCTCCCTGTGCAATGCCCCCATATCCAGTCTCCTTCTGCCAGGGGAATTCTTGCCCAGTGAGTTCACTGAAGTGGCGTCATGACCACCCACTAATTGAGCTGATGTGTCATCTCATTGTGATGTCACTGAGTGGCTCCCACAAAAAGAGCATGATTATACAGAAGAAAGCTTGTTTACAGGTAATTGGCTTTTTCATAAAGACTGATGGAAAAGTAACGCACAAACTGCCCATGTATTTATACAATTGTACTGGGACAGGAGTTTTTCAATATTTTCAGTAAGATAAGATCGAAGAGATCTGCTAATTACTACACAGTGCTGTAACAAACACCAAGATGTAATTTTGTATCTTAAGAAAACTCAAAGCACGACACTTGAGAGAAAAATAAAGCGTGCACTGTCATTTATTAAACTTTCAGAGCCCTGTAGAAGGGCTTACCATTCTCGATTCACTTGGCATTGGAAAATTACCCATTTTGTAGTACTGGCAATGTACATCTTTTGATCTTGAAGGTGACATTAAGTCACCCAAATCGGTGGCTTTGAGCGTTGGGTGGGGATTTCTCCCTAATCCCCACAGCTGTTGCACTTTCTTGGCATGCCTGGCCGACTCAAGTGGTTCCTGTACAGAGCGGGGGGCCAAAGTCCCTTGCCCAGCCACTCCTGTCCTTCCAATGTACACGACACATTCAAACTGCGAAGACACTTCCCATGCTAATGCAGAGTGAGATCTGCAGATAAACCCTAAGACATAAAACCAGGCTTATTCCTGCAGCCCTGCTGGAAACACTTTGGCTCTTTTGTCACACTAGTTCAAATCACTGCACTTCTGTGAACTGGAATATTTTCAAGTATTCCCACGTAACCATGAATCTAACTTACCTGTGCTTAACAGCAGCAAAACTTTCATTATAGTGTACTCCTCAAAGCTAAGCTGCAAGCGAACAAACTGCAGACTGATCTGGTGCATCCCCTGGCACAGTTCAAACATAGCAGACTGGCGCATCCGTTCCCTGCAAAGAGAAACAAAATCCAAAGGATAAATACAAGAGGGTGCAACGTGCACAGGGCAGCCCACGCGTGAAGAAAGTGAGGCGCCATCTGAAAACCAAGCACTGATTGCAGAGGTCAGTAAGACACACCGCAGTTGCAAAGCTGAGGTTAGGTAAGGGAGCTGGGGACTATGGAGACAAACTTGAGCCCTGCCAGCCCCGGAGGGCTGCCTGGTCCCTGTGTTCCTGGGCTGGCAGAAAAACCCACTGCCTGTGAGCTTTGGTGGACCCGGGCATCGCCTTGCTCAACTCCTACACCATCCGCAACTGATGGCTGAGTTCGCTTTGCTACCTGGCAGACCATAGGCAGCATTAACATCCACCCCCCTAAAAGGAACAGAAACAAATGTGATTTGAGTTTTACACACTGATGATGATAATGAACTGGCAAAAATGTTTTAAAACGTCTCTGAAGTGTCAGCATTTGTACAGTTCTGCCCTGCTGATGGGAATGAGCCTGCTGAAGGGGTCAGAACTGGTGCAACAGGGGAACCTACACCCACTGCATGCACGTTTTAAACAATACATCCCCCATCAGCTGACGTACAGGTGGAAAAGGGTTTCAGAAGTGTCTGGTGCAGAGATGAGCAGGGGGAAAGGATGGCCAAGGAGGACTGACAGCCTGCATCACGCAGGGCGGTCAGCCCTGGCCCCAGCCCAGCAGCCTCCAAGGCTGCCTGCAGCCACAGGCAACAGGAAAGCCCATGGCAAAGAGCTCCGCTGCCCACCGTGCACGGTCAGGTTCACAAGCCAGCAGCGCACTGGGATCAGGGATGTCCACCGTGCCAGCAGACATCTTGACTCTTCTCATCCTGAATAACACAGTCCCGTAAAAATACGGCTGGCAGGTCTGGGAAATGGGGCAGTGCTTTAACAAAAATAAAATAAAATGCATGACTTTGTTTTACTGCCTTTATGTCTACTGAGGAGTCTGAAGTTAAATGATTGGGATGACCATTGCCTCAGCCAGCAGCACTTATGCATCCTTCCCAGGTAACCTCCATTTCAAAATATCTGATTACTCCTGAAAACGCAACAGGTCTAGCTCCAAGGACGAAAGCGCAGGAACAACAAGGAGAAATGATTTCCCACTGAAGTCACAGAAGTTCTTGTTAATACATTACGCTGGACCTCCTACGGGTAATTCTTAGTCAAATTGTTGCAACGGTCTCTTATTCAAACACTGAAATATTCAAAAATTCTGTAAGTTTTTTCCCAAAATAATAATCTAAGATAGTCTGGAATAAAGGAGTATATAAGATGATGATTTCGTTCATTAATACATATTTTGCCTGTTAAATCATAAAATAATGATACATGACTGATATCCACTTTACTCTTCTTTTTCTTTACATATACTTTGATACATTTAGCTTCAGACCCTATCTCTCTTCTCTGAGGCAATCCCATGCCAACCTACCTGCACAAGTTTCAGGCAGAATTAGTCAGGATTTTGCTATACTTGTAAAGCCGCTATCCCAAACCACAACAGCTACAAGAAAGAGTCACTGAAAATCGCCTGTCTCATTTTGAAACTATGATATATATGCAGGTATTTAGACAAAGTGCTGTAATCGTTCAGTGACCACTATTTTTTTTTTTTAATTGCTCAACAACAATTGTCTATATTTCTTCAAACATTTTTTCACATAATTGGGGAATTGGATGAAGTTCAGCTAATTATTTTAACCAAGCAACTGTCTTTTCAAATATACAAATTGGCTGGTGAAAGAGAAGAATCATACTGTGTGCAAACAACGACTGACGTAATCTTCCTGGTGTTTTATTTCACTACTGCCAGAGCAGATTTTATTTTCCTCCTTAATACTAATAAAGTGGACTCCCTATTGTTATATGGGCTCTGCACTTTTCCCCCGCTCCACCCTCTTCTTGAGACTAAGAACATCCAGCTTCTTTTTATTTTTTTTAAATAGTAGTAGTAACGCCATGTTTGTTTATTTTTATTATGCATCACGGACTGCAGGGAAGAAAACAAACAGAAGAAAATAGTCTTTGAACGTTTTGGACGGTGACTGAAATACCACTTGACCCTCTGTTTGAGAAGAGCAGCCTCCGGCGCTGGATGCACACAGGCACAGGCATATGAGCTGCAGAGACGCCGCTTGCGCACTCAATGCCAGTCGTGTGCTATAATGCACACAGAGTGACCCTGAGTAACTGGCATTGGGTGAAATGGAAAAGGATTTGCAGAATTAAAAGATGTCAGATGCACATAAACGGGCATTTCTGAAGCTGCTGTGCCTCGGGTCCTGCTCCAGCCTGAGGCTGGTGGCCACCGTCCAAGGCTTGTGGCCAGCCCAACACAGAAGCACCAGGATCCCTCATGGTGTTTGGACATGCCCTTAGCATGGATGACCGAGTGTGCCAGGGATGGGGGCTCCTTCACATTTGGCCACTGCATGACTCAGCCCACCCCCCTTCGGGGACATCACCCTAAACCAGCCGAGGTCCTCCTGCCCAACAGGTTGTTATTGCCCAGAGACCAAATGGCTGCTGCACCTCTGAGCTGACCTGGAGACAGCAGGGGAAAAAGACCCTGAAAGACTGCAGAAAGTGATCTCCCTCCTGCTGCTCCTGCTCCCCTCCCTCTTCCCAAAATTACCAAAGCCAGGTCTAGGACACAGATAACGGTGGCTACTAACTGACCTCTCCCAGGAGGCTCAGAAGGATATGTACTGAAGTTGAAAGGCAAATGATTAATAAGGGACATTTGTGTTTTAAAAAAAATACATTTTAAGGTCTGTCTTAGACTGCTAAAGACTAGCAGGATTCAAAAGAACAAGAACAGGCTATTACATCCACTATTACTTTTGCAGGACACCAAAGTTAGTTTCTCCAGCCCCAGAACATAAAGCAGCTGCCACCCCCCCGCCTGTGTTTGACCTCCACAGACACCAGAAGCGCCAGAACTTTCATCACATACCACAAGCCACACAGCAAATAAAAAGAAACATCTTGGGGTTTTGTCTCCGGTTTCTCATGCTTTCACTAACAGCGTGGCAAAACACTCTCTGTGACAGCTAACCTAAAAGTATCCTGACTCAAAACCTTTTTTTTTTTTTTTTTTTTTTACATTGCATTGCACTTTTTGTGACATTTTACTTTTTCTCTCATGTTTTTCTTGTTTTGCTTTTATATCATTGCCTAAATAGAAAAATTTTGTAAATGTCAGGGGTGTTTTGGTTGGGTTTTTTACGTGTGTCTGTCTCATAAATATTTAAATATTTAGTCTTTTATCTACTTACAAATATTGATCTTTAGTTTACCCTCAAGGAAAACCTGATGGCATTGTTTGTAGTGAGATAAAATTATGCACAGAACTAGTTACTAAGTAGTTTATTTAATGTACAGCAAAACTGTAATTTCAAACCAGTTTTCCTCCAGAAAAATCAATTCATTTGATTTATTACTTATTTACAAATTATTACTAACTACAAATTATGTTAATTCATGACTGTTTAATGTAAGATAAGCATTTTGTGGGAGTTTACAGTATTCGACTTTGCATTTGATTTTTAACCCACACAGTATAAAATAAGAGGGTACAGAACTTTCAGAAAATTCAGATGCTGACATCGCAGATATCCCAATACCAGGAGAATAACAACAAAATAAAGCAATAGAAAAGGCTCATATATTAAAAGAGATGGGGCACACAGAAATTAGAGCACATCAACATTACATGAACAAAGTTATTTCTTCCTTACCAAATGCCTCATCTAAGAATATATACCATCAAGTCATCACAAATGCCGTTACCACCATGGGGAAAAATTAAAACAAACTTCTATGTTGCCTTCCCTTCCACTTTATTTTTTTTTTTTTAAGGGAAAAACACCAAAAACCAACCACCCAAAACCAGTTCTACCTCTGACACAGCATATAAACTCCTCAACGTGGAAAACGGAGTATGTGAAGATCCGGAATATAAGGGCATGTATTTGTATGGGGACATGTAAGAATGTAAGTATGTTTAAGTAATAAAAGGCGTGGAGCCAAAGCTCTGAATCTGCCATGTAGATAAGCATTCAAAAGTGGTGTCATTAGCTCAGTTTAGCTTAATCCTCCTTCCTAACAACACGCTTTAAACTTTACACCTTAAGTTAAATCCATCTTAAGTTTCCCGAGTGTCTCCTTACAGGCTTAATTTAATGCCCAGCTCACATTCTGCCTGACCTTTCCCGCAGCCACGGCACTGCGGGCAGGCAGAGCGGCCACAACCAGCCCGCTCCCCCCAGCTACTGCTCTGCCCAACTTCTACCTGCTCCTGCAGAGCCCCTTTGGCCACGGGTACCTTGGGTTAACTGGTCACCGAGTTGCTCACCACGTCCCCACTGGAACTGAACTGCGGCTGCTTTTCCCTCCTTTCCCCCAGGAGGAAGACGAGGTGGGCACCTCCGCTGGCAAAGCCTTCCAAGGCACCTCAACTGCCTGGGTGGGAAAGAGCAGTTTTGTTCCTCTGCTGGGTTTCTCTCAATGAACCGCAGCAAGCACGTTCCTAGTTGAGAGACTCCCTGGTATTTTCCCTGAGTTCGTCTTCTCTTTCTCCCCACTTGATCTGGGATCTCCCCCAAACCCCATGCGATCCCTATGTCCTCTCCTCTCTCATCTCTGCCACCGTTATTCCCAAGTTGACTCCAGATCTCCTATCTTCCTTCCACGGGCAGGCTGCATGGAGACCAGCTCTGTGGTACGAGCCCAACACCTCAGCCTGTTTCACCCTCAACATCTACCCGTGGAGAGCCAAATACGCGGATGAGAAAGTGGCAAACCAATGCAGCTCCTCCTGTTCCCCCGCTCCATGGAAGCGGCCATCCTTTTACCCAGGGGCAAGTGACGAGGCAAATGGCTTGAGCACCCCACCAAAATGGGAGCGATGCCCCGAATCAACAAGGGATGAGCCACCCAACTACAACAGAGATGTAGGATTTGAGCAGTCCCACTGGGGAAGGAGGGATGGTTTAAGGAAAAATGTTTAAGACAAGGTATCCTAAATACCAAACCAGTCCTGTATCTCATTAATACCCTTATGTGACCTCCACAGAAACCAAACAGCCACATCAAAAATTGTGAAACTAGAGGCATGCTGTACAGAAAGAACTTGTTATGAATAAGTAACTTATAATTTATGAAGTCATCATAAAGTCTAGTATCATAAATCTCCTTGTTGAGGATGGAAACTGCAACTCAACTGACCGTAACCGAAGAGGAACCCACGCATCAAGGAATGTTCACTCACAGGTGAAACTCATCCCCAAACCAAACCTGATACCATGCTTTATTTACTTTCTCATGGATACTATTCAAAGCCACAGCGCAAGGCATCTTCCTAAATTAGGCACGGAAGCGAGGAAAGGGAAAGATGTGGTGGGTGTTTTGAAGTTTCGTCAGTACTCAAGTGGCTTGCTCATAATCACAAGAAAAACTCGGCAAAGGCATCCCCTTTCACAGCACCTCAGAGGAACAAACATGCAGCTGATGTAGTCCCTTGGCCTCTGCAGCTCAGAAAAGACTTAGGAAAAACCAAAAGTCTGATGTCAAAGATATTCTTTGTGTTTCCAGATTTTACTTTTTTTTTTTCTCCTATAAAAGCTTTCCAATTCTATAATCAAGAACCTTGCCTTTGCTAGACTAAAACCTGTATCCATCTGAAGCCTGTCTATCATTTAAAACAATTTCAGTGAAATTCAGAAAGCGGATTACACTGTAACAAAACCAAAACAAATAAACAAACAAACACAACCCAACAGGAAAACCTGTCAAAGGCCTGAAGGTCAAAACCAGTTTGGAAACCTCAGAAAGCAAGGTATGCTTTCCACCATGCCAGAAGGGGTCAGTTTGAACTTGGCAGACAGAGGAGTGAAACATCACCAGACACCTTTAGGGCAAGGCAGGCAAGCTGTGGATAAAGGGGAAAAAAGACAGGGACATGGGATCAGAGCCCCTTGTTCAGCTGCTCAAACCATCTAATCAGAAAAGCCCTTGGCCTGAATTATCTTACCTGCCTGAGGAGGGGTTCACTTGTCTGGAAAAAGTTTTGAGGTTCTTGGCGAAAGGAAAAAATAAACATATTATTGTAACAACAATTGACTCTTTGTTGAGGGAGTATTCTACTTCAACAGCTCCATCATGAAGGACGGCGGCAACAGAACACCACTACCTAGCAGAAAACTGAACCTAGTCTTCTGTGCAAAGGGGCAATCACTGCACTGCTTTGTGTGCGGCAGCATTGGGAAACACTGCACATCATTCTGCTCAATGGACTGTACCCAGACACCTGTTTCCCATCTTGAAGTCATTATAAACACAACCAAAGTCAGCAGTACTGGAGCAGCATCATTAAGTTATTGCACTGATCAAAACCCAAGCCAAAATACATGCGGAATTCAGGCAAAATTCAATCATGACTTTTCATTCAGCGCTTATTTTTTATTCAGCACTTTCTAATCTCTGCTCACTCTGCAAGCCACAGCAGAAAGAGACAAAAACATACTCCCTCCAACACACTGCCTTCAACTCTTAAAGCTTTAGAGCCATCTCCTTCCAGGAAGGAAAAAAATACCTGTTACCTTGTATCAATGGCAAATGCAGGCACTCAGCCCTGTTGAAATTAATGGCAATTTTGTCATCAGTTTCTACTGGAGAGAAATTTGGGTCACGCTCATTTTTCCTTTAACTTGTCAGTAAGCCAGTAGAAATAAATACCCCATCTTCAGCACCACCAGTGACCTCCTCCTCCAACTGATAAGGCAGCAGATGCTCTCCCTAAGCAGTAAGGGATAGAGAATTCAACTAGTACCCGGCAGTTGGTTACCTTGCAGGTGGATAAACATAGGCTGGGGATTCAGTGGTTCATCCAGGAAAGTGTTAGCCTATAGGCAGCATAAACGTGACAGCCTCAAACGACCACCCTGCTGCCTACACAAGCGATGGTGGATCACTGCCGGGTTACAACATCACAGCCCCTGCCTACTGTGCTGCTGAAACACACTGTCCTCATACCAGGCCCATGGGAAAAAAAACAAATCAGACCAAACCCAAAGTGCCATGGCCTCAGCCCCCAGTGACAGCCTGGGTTTTCAGCATACTCCTGCATTCCCAGGCTGTTTTGGCTGATACTGCTGAACTGCCTGATGCAGCTACTGCCCATGTACACACTCCTTCATACAGAGGCAGGCAGGTGCCAGCAGTCATGTGTTAAAGCTAAGCCACAAAACCTGCTGCCAAATGTCACCTCGGCTCCTCCTGCTGCCCCCAAATCCCCCTGTCCTACCTGACTTCTGCCACTACTGACAGTCAGCATTTCTTCTCTCGACCTAGAAGGTGGGGAGAAAAAAAAAACCCCTGTGCTCTATTAATCTGACACAGCAGCAAGGCCCTGGCGCTACCTTCTACTTTGATCATTAGGAGGTTTTACGGCGAGATCCTCCTGCAGCAGCTAGAAATTGGCTTGAGGGTCCTGGAGGTGCCTCCTGCTGCTGTGTTCCTGTAGGAATCTGACATGCAACAGGAGAAAGCTGTTCCCTGCAAGGAAGCACAGTATGCAAAAAAAAGAGATTTCCTGCTCTAGAAGTTGCTGAAAGAGAAGTACTTCAGTAATGATCTCCCCCCAACAACCCTGCCACAAGAATTTGTAAACCCACCCTTACCAAAGAAAAACTTTCAACCCCACAAGACTCTCTCTAGGCGACTGGGATGCTGTGAACTGAGGGGTGCGTAGTTGGGAGCACTGGCACTACAGCAACGACCTTGGGCAGAAGCAGCTGCCGAAACCATGCCAAAACAGGGATTAGAGTGAGGACCACCAATGCCAAACACTGATAATCAGACAACGAAGGTCATTTTGCATTAAAACAGATCTACAGGCATGGCTGGTGTTTTGTGGGCTTTAGCCACCCAGGCATACAAACTTGGCAATTTTTACACTGTACTTAGAGGAGTCAATTCTGAAAATTAGTTTTCTCCCAAGAAAAAGTCCTCCTTGTGATCCTAGAGAATACAATCCCAGGGGACTGATACTAGGAAATTTAGGGCTGCTGTAAAGTTTCAGCTAAGTGTCCTCCTGTTATATGCCTATCAACAAAGGAACTGGCAGCAGCTTGTGGATAATGATTGCCAAAGGAGAGTTTCAGCTCCCAATCAGTAACAAAGAACTTGTGCTAAAATCCAACTTAATAATCACCCAGTTATGTAACCCTAAAATCCCGATCACATCAATAGCAAAAACCCCCAAGTATCTGCTGGAATGAACAGTTAATTATGCAGTTAGCAAAATGCTGATACCAAATACTCTCCTTTGGTTTGCATTTGCATTCCAAAAGAGACAAATCACGGTTTAAATGAGAAAATACATAATTACGCCTTTACCAAAATGCTTTTTCAATACCACATTCAATAATAAGTGATGATAACGTACACATGACAATAAATACTCTTTTAAAGTTCATCAGAGAAAGGTATCGCCAGTCGGAAAAGGTGCCCATTAGGTATCGTTTTATACATCCATTATGCCAGGGCTCATTGTCACTTGCAGTGGTTCATCAGCAAAATTACTGCTATATTCCACATGCAGCAGCATTTCTCCTCTTGTGCCAACAGTATCTCAGAAATCTGACTTTGCTCATGCTATCATGCAAAGCCCGGCATTTTCTGGAAGTCAACCAAAGCTTGCCTTCCTCTCAGAGTTTAGAGAAACTACTTCCTAATTTTTCTTTTAATCTGGAAGATTAATATTTAACTTTGTAGGGGAAGTGGTGAAAGGAAGCACTATGCATGTGAAAGGCATTTGGAGATGCCACTGAAGAGCTCACTGATGTGCATAAAGATTAAAGCAGCACCATGTTCAGACAGACACTTGAAAGGAGTAAATCCCTTCTCTATCCTAGCCCTTCCTGTCAAGGACCTCAAGAGAAGTGAAAAGACACCTTCCCAAAAGGCTGGTGGATGTCCCAAAGTCATGCTGAGACAACTGAAAGAGCATAAGTATGCCAAGTTAAATGTAAAATCATTGGGCAAGTCTTCATGCTAAAGTCATAAAAACTAACAGTCAAACCCTTTCAAACACATCACAAGCTGGAAACCTGCTAGAACATCCACTGGGCCAACAGATGATCAAGACGAAAAAGAAGTGTTTGAGAAAGATGAGGCCATAGCAGAAAAGTTAAATAAAATCTTTGCATCAGTGATGTCCATAATGGAGTCCAGGAAGGCTCCACACCCGAGGCTCCCTTTTCAGGAAGCGAGTGTGAGAACTAGTTTCAGATTGAAGTGTGAGTAGAGGAAGGTCTAGAAAGGGGGAAAAAAAAAAAAAAAGAGTAAAATGAATAGTAATAAATCATGAAGACCAGATGGCATCCGTCCATGAGCTGTAAAGTAACTTAAATACGGAATTGCTGAACTACTAAGTATGCCGTGCAGCCTATTGCTTAAATTGCCCTTATAAAAGGCGTGGAAGGTGACAAACATGACTGATTTCTTAAAATGGGTCTGGGAGTGGGGAGGGAGCGCTCAAGAGACCAGAGGCTAGTAAGTCTTGTTTCTATATCTAGCAAAATGACTGAAAGAGGAGCATTAATAGATAAATAAATATGCTATAAGGAAGAAAGTCAGTGCCGCTTTTGCAAAGAAGTCGTGTCTCATGAATCATGTAGCACAAGGATGTTCTGGTCGATACAGGCAACGTCTTTACAACTGAAATGCTTTGCACATGCCAGGTCTAGCTGCATCCCACAGCCATATGGGGTGAGACCTAAGCAAACACCAACCCTCTTCTCCTCCTCTCCTCTGCCCTGGTTTCCACACACAGGAAACTGGGGCATGCAGCTTGGGCACGGGCTGCAATACCGTCTGTCGGTGTGCCAGCATGGGTAATTACTGGTCTAGGACCTCCTGCACACTGCGCTTTGCATCAGGAGGTATGCGGGGATGCAATCACGGCAAACTTGGGTTTTAAAGCTATTAAAAAGATCTCCTGAAAGCTCTTAAAGAGAGCTTAGGGATAAGGAGGAGGGCTCTTCATGGATTATTAGCAGCTTAAAAATAGGAGACTAAGGGTAATAATAAATGGACATCTCTCACAAGTAATGGAGATTACCAGGGAAGTCCGACAGAGCTCTTCACTGGGGCCCAGGCTGAAAACTGTGCTCATACATCATTTGAAAAAAAAATATAAATCAGACCTATGGAAGTGACAGAGCTTGCTGATGACTCCAGACGATGAAATGAAGAGCTGCCTGTGAAAAACTGCTGAAAAATCTTGCTAAACTGTGTGGCTGGCTGACAAAACGGAAGGTGAAAATCACTAATTGCAAGGCAATGCAGACAGTATAATCATCTTCCACCATACATGCAAAATGACTGGCTCTAAATTAACAAACATCACACAATAAAGAGACCTAAGTGTAACTTGGAACAGGTTTTGGGGACTTCTGTCTTTTGAAAATGTTTGCTCAGTGCTTACTAACGGTCAAAAAAAGCCAAGGGTGAGAGAAGAGCCGAGAGCAAGACAGAAATTGTAATTTTGCTCCTGCATAAATGCACCGCGCTCTGAACACAGCATGTCAGTCTGGTCTCCTCCCAAAATTAATACAATGGGCTAGCAGAAGCACTGAGAGAGTAGATGAGGATGGTCAGGGGTAGCAAACAACTGATATACAAGGGCAGATTAAATTGACTAGCTGATTCTTCAGCTGTTAGAAGAAACAATGGGACTTGATGGATATCTAGAAGTGATAAATGGAATACACAGGATGAAAAGGAATATATCCACTATTACTACAAACACAAGAATGAAGCGGCACTCCATTATATTATCAGCTACCTGCTTGAGAAACATCTCCGACAAACAAATACACATAATTAAATTGCAGAAGCGACTGCCACTGAACATTTTAGATGTCAAGATTATAAACGCATTCAAAAGGGTATTAGGCAAATTCACAGAAGACAGACACAGAAGGGTTATTAATGCTATCTCCTGTTAGAAAGTACCTAAATCACTGACTGCTGGAATGGGCAAATGAAGAAGTATCATTTTACCCTTGTCCTGATCTTACGCCTTCTTTGCAGCTGGCCAGTTTAAAGGATGAGAAACTGCTAGATAGACCTTTCTTCTGACAGTTCTCACATTCTTACAGATCTTAAAACTACTTTATCTCCTGTTTTCCTTTAGTTTCATAGTTTTAACTGAAACACCCTAACACACTTTAGGAAGTGTTTAGAGATAAAGGCATTAAAGGGCAAAGCCTTTAGAAATTTATGCAAAGTTGAATCTATTGCTTTGCCTGACCACTGACATGTTTACAAAGAAAAAGCAAAATAAGACTTGGAAAATCTAGCTGAAGCATATTACATCTATTATGTACAGGCATGACAGTAGTTCTTCAAAATTTCCTTCTGTGTCTGTGCTACTTTGGGGGGGATATGTAACAAAATCTTTTCATATACTTCTCCAGATGCACATTACGAAAAAGTAAATAATACTATACCATGTATATAAAAAAATGTACTGATAAAGATCTCCACTTCTCACTGCACTGACAGTTTAGATTGTGTGAATGCAGTACTTCTCTTCAAAATAATATAAGCAAGCAAAAATCACGCAGGGAGGAATATCAAGGAGTGCTTGCTGACCTTTTAATAAGATCAGCGATCACACAATTTATTAGCAAAGAATGAACATTGACAACTCTTATCAACAATCATACGGCAATACTAATTAAAAATGAGGGATTTGGAGACTGTCAGATTAAAGAGATTACAAAAAAATACCTAAATTTAGACACTACAGGATTAACAGATTGCAAAAGAAACCAAAAGGGTTAAGAGCCATCATCCTGCAAAATGTACACGGGGAAAAAGTAATCTTTTAAAGAATATCTTTTAAAGTTACTTATTGGCTTTACCACCACTCTCAGAGTAATTACCCCCCACCCCAAGGTATATAAGGTTAAAAAAAAAAAAAATCTGCTGTTCTTAAATATTCAGCTTATTTTATTACGTGTATCTTCCCACTGTTACTATAGAAATCAGAATACCAGAAAGACTGAAAGGGCAGAGAGCGGCAGCTGCATCCCTGCACTGCCTTACGCAACACCAAACCCTAATGGTCCCAGCTTCCACAAGTAAATTACGAGAGGATATTAGGAACATAATGAAAAGACAATGAACATGCTATTTACTAATAAAATACACATAATTAATAAATGCAGATTTTAAATAAAATCCTAGTTATTCAGTCAAGCTACATCTTAATTCTCAATTTAATGACTCCTCAATGTTACAAAATCCTCTGCCCATTCACATCCCATGACAACGTTAGCACAGAAACTTCACAGAAATCCCCATGTACTGAAGCTGTTTTTCCACCTCTACCTCATTTGCCCTACATCAACTTTCTGATTTGAAAAAAGTATTCTCTATTTTTCCTCTATAGCTAACATCAACCTCTATCTGCTTTTAAATTTTAAAACTTCACACTTGGGGCAATTACCAAAAGCATAGCATGAAAGATCCTTGCGACACTACATTTTTATTTTACTAAAAGTTAAATCTTGCACTTTAAAGGAAGGTTTTATATTAATTTGTAGCACCTTTTGTTAGTTTGTTAAACTACATTGCATACGTAGTATTATTGGGTTATTTAAAAATATCTGGAGTAGATGATTGAATTTTATAATGAAAATGCCACCCATACTCCACTACAAACTAGTAAAGTGGCCAGTAGCATCACAATTGTCTGAAATGGCGATAATGAAAGGATAGCCACTTAGTTCAAAATCCATAGCCTGAAGCTTTGCCTTATCAGTCAAAAGCACCAATACGTTAATTGGTATATTCTGCTCTTAATATTTTGTACATAATATTCAATAAACTGCAGTGTACTGAAATCTTTTTCTGTAAGGATTGAGCTGCATATGATGCAATACAATAATTTCAGGGATGGAAAAAAAGACATCGCTGATCCAGTGAAAACTGGCCCCAGTTTTTAGATTCAGTTTTTCAAGTTCACTTTAGTAATTCTGGGTACCTCGTGCAATGCCTAGTGCTGTTTTTATCACGCAAACCCTCAAGTCCTTGACTAGTGTAAAAATCTCTGTAAAAATCCAATGACAGTTAGAAGAAAGTACAATGGCCAGGAAATTCAGAACCTGCACACTTATGCACCTACGATTTATTCTTTATGCTGCAGATGACAAACCAAGAAAAATCAAAGCAGCAAGACAACACATAGCACATTAGTAATTCGGTACATTTGCAAAATACCGTTGAAATATTGATGCTGTACTTTAATGTACTAAAAATGTCTCAACACAGTGTCTTAGCATTACTGAACTCTTTCAGTATCCCAACATTGCTATTTTACAGCTAGATAAGGCTGGAATGATAAGTAAGATAATGTGGGTAAATTTCCTAAAAATAGCAAATGATTTTGGAGTTTGAGTCTCTTCTTCAAAAGTCCCCAAGACTTTAGAAGTCTACAAAGAGAACACATAAAACCTAAAATCAAAAGAAAAAATGAGACCTGGGCGGGGGGGGGGGAAACTCCAGCATCGGGCTGGCCCTCTGGTTTCTTTACACCAACAGAAACCACCGTGTGCCAAAGAGGACACACAGCTTGATTTATAATATTCATCAGCAATGCCGCCAGCTGGAGTTTTGCCCTATGGAGATGTGCAAAGCCATCCCCTTTCCTTAGGATAAGTAGGGCAGCCTACCAGAAGGGATGCAGTTTCCGGCCTCCAGCTGGGAGGGGGTATGTGCTGGGACCACAAGCCCTGGCCCTGAAGGTAGCCCATGTCCCACCGCTCCCGCCAGTTTCCCACGTCGGGGCAGCGAGGATCCTCGCCATGCCATGTCTTGGCTCCTGCTGGGTTTCTGTCGGCATTGCTGCTCTCGTAAATACTTTTTATCCCTTCCTGAGCCTCTGAAAGGTTGCCAGCCGATGCCCTGACTTTATGGGTAGAAGCAGATACCTGGGAAGTTGCCACCACTAGCCAGCAGGACAGCAACTGCCCGAGCCTGTCACAGAAACGTGGGCAAGAAGGAGCATCTCTTGCTTTCCTCTGGGGCTTAGGCATCTGACTTCTGCACTGCAAACACATGAACTCCTACTATTGAAAGACTTGGATCATCAGATTTCTTCTAGGACCTAAACTGTCTGGCCATGTCTTTTCAAAAATGTTGGGGACTTTTCCTTCAAAAGGACACAGCCAGAGAAAGAGCCATTTTAGCTATTAGTTCAATGATTAATTCATCCAGTAAGGGAGAGGCCAAGGGAATTTGAAACTAACTTCCCGACCTTTCCAGGACCACATCTTAAAAATCGTATTTTAGGCTGTTGCCTGTAGCAAACAGTTAATTTTGCATAGCTTTAGACAGAATCCCTGAAAATAAGCTAGCGCTAAAAAACATTGTATTTTGCTATGTCCCTTGCTTTGTTCTTGCTCCCATTCCAAGCAGCTCCACTCAGTTTCCTGCTTTCAATTGTGTATAAATTTACCAATTTAATGCTCTGGACTTAAATTGTCTATGCATATGCCTGCCTCAGGTTGAATTAGATGAGAAAATTTCAGCTAAAGTCTTTGGTTAAGTCTTAAGAGAAATTTCTCCCTCCCTCGAGTTAAACAACAGCCATTTTTTTCTGTAGGATTTCTGTTACTTTGCATTAGGAACTTGAAACGTCTCAGAGATTAGGTCTTGAATCAGGGATAGTTTTTTGCCATGTCTTAAGAAAATCTTCCTCATTAATATCTCTCTGTTCTCCCAAATCCCTAGATCCATTCAAGGTAAGGCTTCTTTGCTGGCAACAAATGAAGTAAAAACCCAACAGTCTCTCACTACGTAATCCTGTATCATCCCTGCAACTCATCCAACCTGATCAATATAAAAAGGAAAGATATTATGGGATAACATATCTTAAAGGTTTGGTTATGGATACAGACTTTAAAGCACGTACCCAAAGGGCTCAAACTACGATTTCACAGACCACCTTCATTTTGGAATTTCGCAGCTTCTCAGATTTGAGCTTGCAGCCATAACAACATTATTGCAACATCTTTTGAGTGTTGTTACATACGCAACAGTCATCCTTTAAGAGTGTTTAACTGCAATAGGAATTATGTGGGGTCAGTGTCACATATATATGACCGTCTTTTAAAGATTTACTGTGGATTAAAACTAAAGCTACATATATATATAATATTAGTTTTGATTACAACTACTATGCTACAAAAAAAAAAAAAAGGATTAAAACCCCCCCACGTACTGTAACTTACACACATACCCTCCACTGGTGTATTTTATGCCTCTTTTCAGGCTGTTTTTAGGCATTTCTGTAACAGGCTGAGTGGCCATTTTCTTATCCCTCATCTTCGCGTTTACTAAAGCCCAATTAAAGCAATGCAATATACACATGATCCATAAAGACAAACAGTACACTTAATTAGATATGTAACATGACTAAATAAAAGCGGACGAACGTTTCCAGCCTTCCAGAAGCCTAACAGAAAATCAAACCATGTATTAGTAGGGAGGCATTTTGCACTGTATTTATACAATCAAAGGTACATTTAACAGCTATTAACAACAGACATCCTCATTTGTTATTCGTCTTGTTTACAGGCCTTCAGAATAAGAAAGAAAACAAGATCATAGATCATGGCCCTCCAGAAACATTACGACTTCCTTTTATTCACAGTAGTTAAGAGTAAACGGAAAATTCATTTAATGTAAAACAAAGCAACATTAATTCTGCTAATGCCAACCTCTACTTTCACTGGTTTTTAACCGTTCATTGAAGAAAATGCTGAACCCTCTGGGGTGCCGAGTGCATGGCACTGGCCAGGGACCTTCCTAATTACTTCTTGCATAGAGACGGGAAATGACCTCTCCAAACACAATATGAAGAAATACCAAGAAAATCTTGGCCAGGTGATAACAGGAACATAACTCTCTCAATCCAGAAGAAGGAAAAGTCATTTTAAAGGCTCTCTCTTCCATTCCGTATCAACTAATACACGTCCTAAAATGCCAAGGACAGTAAAACACTCGAAAAGTTGCACCAAGTGAACTATAGGGAGGTTTGATAAACCTCATGGCACAGAAATGAAAGCCCATGTTTGTAACTACACACCACATTTCCAAGTTCATGGTACTCAAAAGGTAAGACCAGCCTTCAGCAATTCCAAAGCTTCAAAACAGTGTATTTTCACAAAGAGGAATATTATGTTTTGTGCTTATCTGAATGCTTTCTACACTGAACTGTACTGGCTGACTTGCACAATTCCAGTAATTCACATCTGATCTTATGTCAAAATTGGGAAAAGCATTGCATCTCTTGAACTTGGAATCACAAACTAATTTAGCTTGGGAGGAACCTCTAGAGGTCTCAAGTCCAACCCCCTGCTCACAGCAGGGTTAATGACGAAGTTGGAGCAGGCTGCTTGGGGCTTTGCCCAGTCAAGGTTTGGACATCCTCAAAGACAGAGACTCCAGGGTCTTTCTGGGCACCTGCTCTGCTATTTCACTGTCTCATTATGAAATTTCTCCTCCTGTTGCCCAGGAGGCAGTTTGTTGTCCTAGATTTGTGATCGCAGCCTCTCATCTTTCCACTGGGCGCCTCCATGAAGGGTCTGACTCCATTTTTTCTACAGCAACTCATGAGGAAGCTGAGGGCTGCAATTAAATCCCCACTGCAGCTAGCACATGGCTGCAGGAGCCCAGCTTCCTTGCTGTCTCAGCCAGCCCGTGAACACTTCGGCCAACTTTTGCGAGGCTCTCTGCAGTTTCCAAACAACTTTCCTGTGCTGGGGAGCCCAAAACTCAGACTCCAAATGCAGTCTCACAACTACCACCTTGAGTGGCAACGTGAGAAACTTGAACAAATGTCTCCCATGATTCCCATCAAGTATGAAATATGAGCAAAGTGAGAAAAACCCTCTCATTCCAGAGATGTGTCCATTACCGTTCTGGAGTAAAACCTAACTCCTCCCCTTTTACCCCAAGGAAATTTCTTGCTCTGATTAGCTACTTCAAAAGTCCCTGTCCCACATCTCACAGTTTAACACAGCTCCTGGTAATTTATTTTTCTTCTCTTTAGAAAGATATATCTTCTGCTACCTTTGGTAGCTATGCAATGAGTACACTGTTAAACATGCAGGAGACCAGACCACTATCTTACATACATAGCTGTTTTTATTTTGCACTCCATGACATTACACTCCTTTTCCCAACTGGATCCCAACCTCAACCTCAGTATAATTCTGCAGGCACCCATCTTCAAGGCTTGCAGCACAAAATTCGCAATTAATCTCAACTTCTGGAAGCTACTTCCAGCTACGGTACAAGAAAGCTAGCAATGCACATACACTTTTATTTGCAAGCAGGATTGATTTTGCTGTCCAATAAATTTTGACCCCCCAACTGACTTTCTTCAGATAAGGCAAAGCTGCTCCTGTGTTTGAACTTTTAGTCTATATTTCCCCAGGAGAACTAAACTCTTTAAAGTTCACATTTTCACTTAGCTTTACATACAGATACTTTTTCCGTGGCGATTCTCTAATGTGCAAGTCACGGTGGAGGCGCTTTCAACAAGGAAAATGGCTGACACCACATTTTCAACCACATGCAGTGCAACACCAGTTCCTCCTCTTTAAAAAAAAGAACGATCCTCCTTTGATATTGCTCACTGCTTTGGGACCAATCTCATATGCATTAATTAGTCAGGAATTCCTAAATCAAAGAAAGACTATTAAGATGGACAGCGACAAAGCATCTTCTCCAAGAAAAACATTTCAGAATGCTTCAGTAGATTGAGCAGCAAGTTATTTTTTGTTCACTCTTTTCCTGGGTGGGTTTTTTGTTTGGGTTTTTTTTGTTTTTTTTTCTTCTTTGAGAGTACCCATATCCTATTGATTATGTCTCATTTATACCTCTAGGAAAAAAACCCCAAACTTTCTGGGATAAACATATGACATGACCCCAGTTAGACTGCCTGTGTATTTGCTTAAATTTTGACTTTACTGTCTTGGAATAAACACTCAGCAAATGGAACAGAAATTAAATTATACTCATCAAAAGCAAAGCACTAAAACACAAAACATGAAGGAACACACATACTCAGAAGGAATGGTTCCTTGGTTGATCCTTCTTTTTGTTTGAATGCATCATAAGAGAAGTTATGTTTCGTTACTGAAAAAACATTTTGGCTTCTTTCATGGTTGCAAAGAAGGGTAATTAAGACTGTCAAGAAAACACATTGAACAGCTGTATATTGTTAACAAAAGCACCATTATATGACTGCTCTGAAAAAAACTGGCAATTTAAACATTCGCATTTCCTAGAAGTTAGATATTTTTCCAAGCTTGAGTAGATACCAAAAAATATTTTTTTCTATAAACAATCACATTTCAAGCCAGCAGGATGGTCCTAGTTTGAGAACACATCCACATACATAAGGAGATGTGGATGGCAGTATCAAAGCTTCGCCAATTGAAAACTGAGTCATTGAAAAAAAATAAAATTAAGCTACTTTTTAAGTTGGAATTAGCTGAAATTTTCTTAGACTGCAGGTATGCAGGTAAGCAAATAAAGACAGAGTAATCCTTCCAGCCTGCACTGAAAAGGACCATTAAGGAATACTTACTCATCGAAGATCAGGTCTGGAGCAAAATAGAGGAACTGGCTGTTTGTATGTTTGTATGATCTCCAACTCAAGGCAAATGATGACAGACACATCCATGAATACTGAATTAAAGTAATTTGGTCCTCAAGAGGCAAGTTTCTAAATCCTAGAGATCAAACCAGAAAATACCCATGAACTACATTGCGCTCTACAAGGGTTGGCCAAACCAGCACTGAATACATCACTCATTATTTTTCTAGTATTAACAAACAAGAGCAACACTCCCACAAAGAGTAGTTCTGAAAAAACAAAACTGTAATTTTTCATTCCAGTGACAAAACATGTTTTCTTCTTAAGAGGCTATTATTCAAAATGAAGGCTTTTAAATATCGATCACAGACATATGAAACAAACATTACATAAATCAAAAAACAATAATCTTTTCTCAGATGTTCATCTCACACCCCCCGTGAGGGTTTTCAACACAGCCCACAGATTAAAGATGCAATTTGTCAAGCAAATAGTTCATTAAGCTAAAAGAAAACAGTGAAAAGAAATTTCACCAAATGCCTCGTGGTCCTACCTGGAAGTATCTTTGCCCACTTCACCACCTGAATCATCTGTTTGCCAGCCAGGCGGTTTAAGGTGGAAAGCAGGTACTCTGCTGTGTCTGGCTTCGAACTGTCGTATCCTGCGTACACAATCTCTGGTTCAATGCTTTCAAGGATCTTAACAGGAGAGGGAGTAAGTGCTGGTGAGATAGTGGACATGTGGGGGACAAGTGCTGTGTTTACGGAAGGCTCAGTCACGGGTGCGATGTACGTCGTCCCTTCCTCAGGGCTCTGGGGCGGTGGCTGCTGCCGCTGCTGTGGCTGCTCCTCGTGCATCCCTTTCAATTTCCCCAACTTTTTGGACTTCCGGGCTGTGAAGATGAGCAGCATGAGAACCAAGTCAGTACAGAAAGCCAGCATAACCCTGGCTTTATAGAACATGGAAGCAGAAGTATCATCTCAAAATTCTCAAGGGAGACAGGTGCAGGACCTTAAGAAATACCTTGCTGCCTGCAGCATCATTACACTGGAAAAAGGACCGAAAGACAGATATTAAGCTCATTTCCATTGCTTTACTTGATGTTTTTATAAGTGACAAAATGTCCAGCATCTGTCTCCATAAAGACATGCGTAAAACATCTCAGTTACTGTGGTCGGTGCCAATTAAACACTTCAGAACTTCATTTGTTTTGTAGCTTAAATGAATCACTTATCACCTACAAGTCTCCAATTCATGTTCTCCATTGCATTTGGTCATCAAAAAAACCCTCCCTGGCTACGCCCAAAATTAGCAGACCCAGAACCCTCCTAAGCTTTTGAGTCCTAGTGTCCACCCTGGCCACACCTCAACTTGAAATGCAGTCAATCTATTTTGAACAGTCTAAGCTAGTCAAATCCCTCTGCTTTTGCTGCTTTGCTAGTTCCCCAAGAGCTTCGTCCCCTTCTCTCTTGAGTAGTTCTGAAATAATGCTAAAAATATTTATCCAGTTAAAGAAAAAACACTGAGCCTCATGTAACACCTCTCCCTCTAGCAACATTTTTCTAATGATTTGCCTTCTCCCCCTTTTTTTTTTTTGCCTTTTCTGTTTTTCTTTAATGCTACCCTCCCTACTTTTCTTTACTAAATATTATCAGAAGACAGCAATGCTAGCGTGCTTCCACTCTTTGCAGAGATGCCTGCCATTCTCTGTGAATTCCCTTCCCAACTTTGCCATGCAAAGCACAGATATGTAAGCAGGCAGAAAGCCCTGCTCCTGCCGCAGGAAAATGATCTTGTAGTGTGAGGAAAGAACAGGAAACAAAAAGCAAGACAATTAAGTTAAAAAAAACCCGCACACAAAAGCAACCCAAAAGCCCTTTACCCCTCTTTGCACGATAGGAAAATGTAACTAACATAATCTTTAAAATCAATAATTAATGAACTAAATTTAAATATCCACAGCTCTTTCAGAGTAACTTCTCTCAAAGATAGTCTTTCTTATCTATCTGTACATGGCTAAAACCCTTGTCTGGACTTTTATCTTCCTGTCTCTTGATTATTGCAACATCCCTTTTACTGGCATCAGTAAATACAAGTCTATCTCACTCCTACTTAGAGTATTACTGCAAACACCCTTCTTAGTCCATGCCCTATCCCAAGTCTATCTCTTCGAGTTTTTTTCCCCGTCATCAATTCCCCTCCTTATCTTTCTTTAAATATAGCAGCTTTTCTGCAGTTTCAGGATCCTTTCTGGCCAACCTCCATCTCACCCCTCCTCTCTTCTCCACTATCAAAACGTTCACTTCCACTCCAGCTCAGCACGCCATGCCACTGCCTCCTGGGAAGTTTTCAAAGCTTGCTCTATGTGCTTCTTCCCACTTCTCTTATTACAGTGCAGAAAACTCCCCACAAAGATGCACAGAACTACCTCATTACTCTTCTACAAACTCCTTCAACCCCATGTGTTAAGAAAACCCTCCTCAACAGCAGAGCTGCTGTTGCCCTCCAACCATTGCCGGCGACAGCAGCCATTAGTGTTTTACTGTTTCCTTGAAATTGGGGCTGCCTGCCCAGAGCCAGTGGCTGCGACTGAGCTCATAGCGCCTGCGAGGCAGGATACAGACGCACGCTCAAGCGCAACAATAGCCTGTTGTTTTCAACACTTCCTTGCTGGGACAGTACCTTGAACTCTGAGGAGCTGGCTCATCCCACGATCCAAAAGAAAAGCTTATTTGTTAGGGTAAACATGGGACATTGCTATGGAAAACAGCAAAACTACCACTCACACACACAATCTTGAAGGTGCCCAGTCAAACATCCACTCCCTCACTGTCTTCGAAACCTGAATACAATTCATTACTACTGCAGCACATACTACACTGAGCAGTAAGTGCAAAATCTGAACATCAGTTTGGTGTCATTTCCATCACACAATGAAAGAAGGATCTTTTCCTGGCTGGATTTCAGCATCAATGTTGCTCAGGAGATCTAATGAGAACTTCAGAGATCTTTGGGTAACTTTCATCAGTTCTCATTCAGAGAGCTGGACACCGTTTCATTAATTCACCTAGAACACGTTGTCTGCTTTCAACAATTTCTTAATTTCTCTATGCCTCCAAACATCCAGACCAAGTGTGGCGGGTGGAATTTTTTAATAAAAGGATTAGATATGCAAATAAAAATGTGCCAGTCCTAATAAAATTTAAAGTGCTGTCACTGTTCAACTGTCCCTATATACTTAATAAAAACTTCCTAATTACCTGAAGCATTAGCAGAGATAACATAGGGAAACAGGGGAATCGCTGTCATTTGAGGTTATAAGGAAGAGGCGAGAGAAGTATCTGTCAGAAGAGGTTTCACTGCAGCTGATTCTGTCTCAAGAGACAGGACAGACGAGATGACCCTTATAAAAGTCCCTTCCAATCCTGTTTCTTACTTTTCTATTAAAAAACTCTTAAAAAAGCTCATTCAAACAATGAAGCACAACTGAAGGGTTTTTCATCCTCCAGTGCATCAAGTTGCATCAAGTTACATGGATGCTGACATCCATTCTTCAAGATGCAATTTCCGTTCCTAGTACCCAAAAAGCCATTTTACAAAGCAGCAGCTGATCAGACATTTTGTTAAACAAGCTTTTTCCTCACTCTGCAAAATAAAATGGAGGGAGTTAGAGGCAAAGCAGACCACTCTGATAAATTTAATTCTGCAAAGTAAGTGAAAATGCTGTTGTTCCCCATTTGGTGCAGTTGCACCTATATGACGACATCCTGGTGAAATCACTGTGAGCATTAAATATAGTTTGCATTTATCTCAGAAAGGCAAAGCTGAACTTACACATTTTTCAACAAAACAAGTCCCAAAAGCAAAGCAAGGATGGCCAAGTTCGGCAGAATACCTGATGATGAGTTAACAGAGCTATTGGCCACTGAAAAAAGAGTTTAAAAATAAACCTAAAGGAGTGGATAGAGATTAGTGTTTGCTGTTATTATTCATTAAGTTTTATCAGGCACTATTTTTCTTCTGTTATCAAAACAGGACTAAAAATAAAGGACTTTACATATTTTTCATGTTTGCAGAGGCAAAAAAATGCATTCTCACCATAACTACACCAGAATGACAAATGTATTGGTTTACCAACTCCATCAAGTATCTAGCAATGCAGATAATTGATTACATATTTATTAAGACAGTTTTGTATCTTCTACTCTCTAAGTGTTTTTCATTAGAAGAAAAAAGAAATAGCATTCTTCCATGTATAATACTGGCATAAAAATGTGTTTTAGTTTCATTTTCTTCCATTATAATGCCTTTAAAATGAAGCTGAGAAAAACATTACTGCTTGACAGTCATGTTTACAGTGAAGAAAACTGTATTTTTCATTTGGCTTCATGCCAGTGCTGTAGCTCAACTGGTTTGGTAACTCCCACAGAAACCAACAACTAAAGATTAAATACAAACTCTGAGCAGCACATACTCCGAGCCGGTCTTTTGAAGCTGTTTTTCACATTTGCTCTCTAACTGCAATATCAACTATAAAAGCGACAAAGCCACCTCTGAATTGGTGGGTAAAAGCCAGGCTCATCAGGACTGCCACGTGGAAACATTCAACAAGTCACAGGCTCTCCACGCAGACCAGGGGATGAGGCATGCGTGGGGCTCTTCATGTGGCAAAGCTCAAGTCTGAAGCCCGTTTGGGGTTAGGACAAGACTTTCATCCAAATGGCTGCACAGCCAGTGACTGCATATTATCTCTACTTGTAGGACTTCTTGCCCCTCCTGTTCAGCGTTATTTCAGCCACGATATCATATTATAATCCTTGTATTTTTAAACCATCTGAGAGAGAGTAACAGTTGAAGAAAAACAAACAATAGTGAAAGACATATTGCAGATATACCTGAGATTAATACCTCAAATATCTTGACATGACTTCTGTTGAATAAGTATTTTAGAAGGTCTTGTACGTTGCAATAAAAATAATGAAAAATAAGGTGAAGCATCTGAAAAGTCACATAAAGCTGGACTTTAAAAAGGCATGTCCAACAGACCTCCTCTGTAGCTCTAACAATAACTTACAGTGTAACAGAGGAATAAATAAGCTACAAGTCTGACCACAAATAGCAGTCCCTGTTCCTCTGGAAGCAACAGGCAAAGTTTTACCTGGATTTAATACCAGCAGGCCTGTGTCCATGATGTTCAAATAAAAGCCTGCAAATTCTTCAAAACCACACGTGCTTGGAAGACCTCAATGAGATCAGGCTGCGAACGCCAGCTTGCTGATCTGTCACCCCCAGTCCCACCTGCCTAGAAAGGGACGATGGTACTGCTGCAGAGGCACTGAGGAAGGCTGAGATGCCGGATTAAAACCCCTTTAACACAGTCTTGAGCACTGTTAAGACTGAAAGTCAAATTAGTATCTTTCTCCCCTTACTACAGCCTCAGCCTTATGGTCTAGCAAAAAGATGGGACTTAATCGTTTGAAAATAGCTATTCACAGGAGACTGGGGTGAATTCAGATTTAGACAACTGGTTCCTTAGTATTGACCCTTCATCTGTAAGACTCCTGTCACAAAGACGAAACAGGGAGGCCAGCTATTTCAGGATTGGGAGTTTTCGTGCCATCTGTAAAACACTGAATAGGCTTCTGGTCACCTGCAACAGTGAATGCTACTGTCAGTCAAATAACAGGACATTAACTGGATGTGACCCTATTGTAAATTGTCTTCTGACTAGACATTAATATGAATATCCGCCACAAATCCATGGCATTCCTGATTTTCAAAGGTTAAGTTTGAGGTTTTAGGGTAGTTACAAGACAGGTAAGCTACCATACACTCTTTTTAAAAATACCATAGTAAACTTAGACATGGTATACAAGTTGGGTCTAGAGGGAGCTAATCTATACTCCCTTTGTCCCTAGGGAATATACACAAGTTATGGACTCCACAGAGCCACATGTCTGATAACTGTTTTTCATAGACTCAATAATTTTCATTAGCATTATTGTTAAAAAATGGGATCCAGAAATGCCAAAGAATAAAATGCTGTCAATAGTAGATAAAAGAACCCATAAATATTATGATTTAACTCAGCAGTTTTATAACAGAGTAATATCTTGTTTGCAGAATTGAATCAGTGTTCAAATTTAGTAAATGAACAATCTAAAATGCTCTGCAAATTCATGCTGGCATCCAGTGCTCTAAAGCAAAATCTGAAGTTTAGAAAATTATCCATAGTTCTACATGGAGTGAATTACAAGAGTTGCAATGATAATCCCCTGGAATCAGATTATTTTTTTTAAAAGATGATATTCAGTGCTTGCCTTGGTGCCTATCAAAACCCAATTATTTTTTGCATAGCTAAAGACATTGTATAGATGACTAAGAGCTTTATTTGTTACACATGTAAAGCTCTGCCAGAGCTAGGACCAAACTGATCTTGACCCAACAGATCTTTATTCTATCCATGTTGCAGAACATATTTGAATCAGTGATATCAAAATCACATTGTAAGAACATACACTACCTTTACTGTAAAGCAGAAAACATCAGCGGAAGGAAAGGGGAAACCAAAACGGACACAGAACAGAACACAGAAAGCGATGGACGTTGAACAGAGGTAAACAAGAAGAGGAGAAAACAGCAATTTGAGTAAATGCATGTAAAAGACAAAGGGAAAAAAATCACGATATGCACTTCAAACAAGGTATAATTGGGGATTATTTCAACTAGGTACAGCGCTACCAGTGATCTAGGCAGTCTGAGGGTAGACAATATGCTGCAAAACAAACATATTCTGACCACATTGAACTGTGCCGCCTCTGTCTGCCATGCCAGTGTACACCTGCATTTCAAATACTCAAGCTCCTCCATCCAGGTCCCGACCTCACTGCTTGAGCTCTGCACCTGAGCTACCACCACCATCTCCTTCCCAACCTCAACAGCTGTCAGCTTTCTCCATTTCAACCTATGCCAAATGCTTCTGGGCTTTCCCGCACACCCCTCCACTGCCACCCGCCTCTGCTCTCCAAAAGCAGCCCCCGGCACCTTCCTGCACCAGAGTCACCAAAGGACCAAGCTGCCCATTCTCCCCTTGAGGCAGCCCTAACAGCCTTTGGGTAGACTCTCCTCTGAGCCCTCACCAAGCATACACACTTTGTCGCTTGCTTCCACCTTTGTATAGATAAATGCTCCATAAAAATGCCACTTTTTCCTCCTCTGAATCTTTTCATCATGTTTGCCTGGTGCCTTTGCCTCACTTACTTCAGTGAGCTGACATCTGTTCTCATTAGCTATTTTACTGCTACCACAAATAGTGATTCCCTTCCCCCAAATCTGTTGTATCTTGACATATATGAAAATTTTGAGCTATCTTAGTACAGACATTTTTTCACATAAGTGTCTAGCACAACGGGTATGAGATTTTGCTGAGAAATTTCTAGATAATAATACAGTCATTTTATATATATATATACACACACACGCACACGCAAATGCATGGAATAAAGTGAAAAGCAGTAACGCAAACAAGATCTTACAGTGTCGTCCCATTCGCTCTACAAAGCACATTCAGGCGTGCACCCTTTACTCTTCTGGAAACAAGGGAACAACCAAGACAGGACCCTAAAGCTTCCATTAACCAACTACCCACTTTGGGAAGCAAACCACTGCTTTTCAGGTAGAGCTGCGGTAGATGAAGAACCTCTAAACGTGACCCCATGCGTTGTCCCACGTGTAAGAGGGCCAGGGAGACACACGGACAAGCAGGTAAGTCACTGGTTTGACTGGACAGACCAAGGAGAGGAAGCAAATGAAAAGCAATTACTGAAGCAGGGGACCAGTAGTACAGGGACTTAAAAGGAGAGTACGAGATCACTTTATCATGTAAGACACACTACCAAAAGGACTTTGCTCTTGTGGCCATTCAAGGGGGATTTCTGCAGTGGCATTTGGGATGTGCTGAAGGGACCAAGTAGTCTAAATATACAAAGAAAGGAAGACTGCAGCTGGTGAGGAAGAAAGTAAAGGTCTTGCCTTCACATAGCAAAATAAATTTAAAAATCTGATTCCGACAGCTGTGACCCAGAGGAGATAGAAAGTGATAGAAAATGGTATCACTTGCCGTGAGCCTGAGGAATCAGTATAGTTTAATTAACAAAGCAATAAAAATTTCCTAATTTTTTATCCTCCACCAGCAGAAGCAAGCTTTTATCGGAGAATAAGCGCAAAGCCAACAATTGAATTCAGTAAAATAAAGTGGTAGGCATAACTGAAATAATGACATTGTTTGGCATTGCCAACGTCATTCACAACTGCTTACTAATTAATAAGTAACACTTTAATTTGACAGGATTGGACAGCTTAAGGACAAGGAATAAACGTGCATGAAGTCTGTTCTATGTATGTCACATTTTATTTGCCTTTGGTCAGTCCCTGCAATGATCCAGGCACATCCATACATGTAATTCTTGTTCTTGGTTCACATTCATTATACCAAAAAGGGAGGTATAGCACAGATGAAAGAAATGCACATTTTAATCTACATAATTGTATGCTATTTTCCTTGCGTTCATTTAAAAATATTTTGGCTCTTTATTCT
Organism: Grus americana; assembly: GCF_028858705.1. Taxonomy (NCBI): domain Eukaryota; kingdom Metazoa; phylum Chordata; class Aves; order Gruiformes; family Gruidae; genus Grus; species Grus americana. Next base: position 66,587,085 of record NC_072855.1, on the reverse strand, counting down.
AGATGGATTTAAACTACTGATAAAACTGACTGTAACTAGGTAAATATTTCCTGCTTATTACTTTGCTTACTTACACGACAACTTCAGAAGTGTTTGCATTTTGTTTTGCTTGAAACAGGCTCTAATATACAATGTAGCGCAATGCTGCTCCAGTACAGCATTGTAAAGCACAGAAACAATATATGTGAAACAGTTGATCCTCTTGCTTTCAGCAGGATCAACTATACTTTGCTCAACCCAGTATGTTATTAATCTCCAATAAAGGGAATTCTGCAATATCCCCCACCTTCCTCCAACATCTAACCATTCACTTTTCCCCCAATATCTTCTATATCACATCATTTTTTCTGCAGTAAAGTTGATTTCTCTTCATCATTCCCCCACTGGCCATAAAGAACAACTTACTATTCCTGTCCCCTCTTTTACACCATTTTTTGTATTGAAAGACTGGCATCATGGCTGCCTTAATATGTTTCTCTCTTCTACACCAAAATAAATGGAGTTTCTTCAGCTCTTCCTTACAGATTTATAGTTTTTTTCTAAGCTTCTTATTATCCTTGTTCTTCCCTGGGCGGTCTCTAGTCTGTATATACCTTCCTTCAGGCACATGATATGAAATTTCAGGAAGGAAGATTCAGTTTAGATGTTAAGGAAAGCTTTATAAATGTAAAGGTCTATGAAAAACTGGAATAGGTTATCAAGGGACACAGCAGAGACTTCCACGCTGGAGATCTTCAAGAAGAGATGAGAGACGACTACATGAGGAAGGACACAGGTGCCACTAATCCTACCAACTGGCACAGGAACAGAACACAGGTGACAATTTCGTAAGGTTGCCCCATCCCCACCACCCTGACCAGCAGTGCTGAAAACCAGACGCAATCATCAGGCACACACTTGCCAGCTCTGACAAGAACACAATAACGTCTCAGTATCAAACGAGACTTCCCTATTTTTACAGCAATTTTACATCTCTGACTCTAAATTTAACATACAATCATCACGCAACCATGCTTCTTCATTGCAGTCTCTGAACAGCTCCTCGCAGGTATTTCATTCTTGTATACCTCATCTTGCACTTCTCAACATAAGCCTCTGCACTTTACTGAAAATGCCATCATGTTGGTTTCAGACACTAGAACTAAAGATATTTTTGAATTCTGATTCTGGCCACAGAGGACAATTTCCAAATCTGTACATGTAGGTATTTATTCTCTACTTTGTTATGCAAGTAATTAGTAAAATTGTAGACCCAGAACTGACCCTCAATAGGACCCTACTTCAGATGCCCTTCCAGTGTGACAGCAAACCACTCACAGCTACTTTTGGAGAATGCTATTTCAAGTAATTATGCACCCACTTAATGAGAAATCTTACCATATTTTAATGAGAATTCTGCATTTGCTTCTGATTATACTTATGGCTAGAGATATCAAGCAGTGAAATACAAACACCTACAGGGAGGTGGCACCTCATGACAGCACTTGCACACATCTCATGGAACAGACACGGTTCCTCTGCAGCGCACTGGCTTTTGCATGCAGGATTCAGGACTGTGCATCCATAGCCATGGAGATCTGCTCGCCGGGATAGCCTTTGTAGCACAGATAAAAGAAGCATCCTTGCAAAGATGGCATGGAAGCCATCACAGTTGCCTCAGAAAAACTAAGGTGAAAGCCCAGATCAAACCTTGCATATTTTGAGGTCTGACTCAATGATGAAGCTCAGGTTACCTACTTGTCTGATGAGACAGTGATGCCCACAGCAATCACGAAAGGAAGGCACTGGGGAGGGTGTGGGTAAGAGACAGAGGGAATTAATCCCTGTTTTAGCCATGCCGAGCTTCAGGCTACGCATTTGTGAAGAGATGGAGGACAAAAGTGACAAAAGAAAGCTGAGTTCCAAAGTGCATTTTACAGGAATATTTAGGTTGTCAGGGAAAATGTCTAACACATTTGCTTGTTTCTCAGCAATCCTCAAAGTGATAATTAATTGAAAAATAACAGTTTCATAGGGGTACTCCTCCCCGTGTGGGAACAACTTTTACCAAATGCCAATTAGTGGTTTCCTGTTAAAATCAAATCAAGCTGGTTTTGATAAAGCTTTTTAATGAGAAATGGCTAAAGTATGAAAATTCCCCCCCCCCATATATTTCATATAAAATCCCTAACTGACATAATACAGTCTCACAGATAACATTTTTGGTATATAAAACTCCCTCTTGTGCTTCTTCATTAATTTCAAAAGAAATGTATTTACTAAATATTTAAATCATCCAATAAACAAAGCCTTAAAAAAAGCTTACAAAAGAAAATTATAATGTTGATGAAAGCTAATCTTAATCAGTCCTTTTCAGATGCTCCCAAAACTCATATTTTACTGATTATTTATTCATTCTTCAAATGTACGGCAAATTCAATGATTTTTTGAGCTAAGCGTTGTCTACTAAATGCATCAGTAGTTTTCACTATTCATCAAATAGATTTAAAGACTAGCAGTAAAACACCAGCAATGAACGCAAAGAGTAAGTCACGAACAATTACAGTATTTGTCACCTAAAACTCTAAGACACCTGGAGCAATGAAACATCAGCAGCTTGAACTGCTAGTATTGGTAATAATTTGGTTAAAAACAAAGTTAGGGCAACTTTGGAGAACAGATTTTTAAATCTTCCACTATATCAGACTGAATGCTCTTGGCTATGATCACTGGTTTCTTCCTTGTGCCAACCAACAACCTTCCTCCCAAGACACCCATTCCCATCCAACCTTCTGCAGGCATTCCTCGTCCAACTCTTCTCTCTTGCTTGTATTTGGGTTGATACCCAATGCTGAGACTGTTCCATGATTTATGCACCCTTCATCCCAATTATAACACTAAGCCATCTCAATTGCCCCTGATACGGTCCTGTAGACATTTACTGCATGTGAAATTTCCTCTCTGTATTTACACTGGAGACACAGGTACTCAACAAGCTTTTCAGAGTTTTTCAAAAGCGTCAATAAGCAAACTCCACCACAGCACCTCTCATCCATGCTACAGAGTATGCCATGCTTTAATTGCTTCATTTTTGTTCCTGCACTACTATTAGAACTCAGCTTGGTAAGTGCTGCACTTCCCTCTGCCGTCTTTCTGGTTACGTCATATTTTTCCCAAGTAACAAAAATTTTGAGATACTTTGTCTCCTCACCTGTAAGATTTCCACATCTCCAGTTTTTATCAACTTAGATTTCTCTCCAATGACCTTATTTATAATACATTCAATGCTGCTAGTCTGTCCCTCATCTTCTAGAAATCATCTACCCTGCTTCCCAGAACAGCAACGCTATCTGTGAAATACAAGCTGGCTGTTTATCTTCTGCAGTCGTCTCGGCCATATTTTTCATCATCCAGTTCACCATTAGTCATTTAAAAAAAAAATTAAAAAAAATATAACTATGTTAATCTCCTGCTTTAATAAATCATCCTGAACATTAGTGAGACACCCTGTATGTGATATTAACCACTTTTCCAGGGAAAATGTAGTTCTGCAGTATTACCCATACTTATGACCTGCATCATGAAAGGAAGTATCTCTCTGCGACTGACAGCATGGCACATTTCTAAATTCTTCTGCTCTTCTCTACTCCCTACTGACAAACCCCCCTACTCTCCATTCAGGGTGGACTGGTCTTGTGAGCTCAGGTTCTACAGTCTTCCTCCCCTTGCACTTTCTGCAGGGATATTATGCAGCAAAGATGATTTCCACTGCAAAAACGTTACAGCATTGGGGGAAATGGGAAAACTGATGGCAGAAAACCACAAAAGCACACAAATCACCAATTTGCAGGAAGATGTGTGGTACCGGGTGGCTCAGGAATGCTCCAACCAGTGCCTTCACCTTGCCTCCTTCTTTGTTAAACACCACCTTCTTGCCTGTTGTGTATTTCTAAGGCTTATATGGGCTCAACATTTCCTTCATAACCTGCTGTGGATTGTTCTTTCTACTAACTTTGAACTCCAAAGTCTGCTTTTTGAGCCAGGTATCCTTGCCACTGCTGACACTTATTTTAGCAAAACACGGGTACTAAAAATGGAAAGGCATGCACTTGGGATTTGGTGAGGAAAAAAGCAGGAAACAAGATTCGGAACAAAATGCAACTTACTAAGGTAATTCTGAAGCAAAGTACATATGACAGGACAAGGGGAAAGAACAACAGATTCACGTGCTAAGGCACAATCTGTGATTGAATAAATTTTCCTTGTAACAGTACTGGAGTAAACCACAGCTCTAGAGTCAATTTAAAACCTGTGAAGTGCCAAAGTAGCAGACAATCAAAAAAGCAACACAATGTCAGAAGAAAGAGCACATGACTTGCATAGCCTTAGCATCATTGCTTCTTCTAAACAAACTGTCAACACAGAGGACAGAGACACAGAATAGCTCATTCAATGAAGATCAGTGATGTCAAAGTCTAAAAAGTCTTTTTGTACATGGAAATAACATTTTCACTTTGTTTTTTTTTTATTTGCATGCCAATTATCTAGCTTAACTCCAGTTACCTAATACTAATCATAGTCTGGAAGAGACCTAGGACAGTCGCACGATCCATCCTCTTGCTCAGACCAGACTCAACTGTACCCTCATCACTTCTGACAAATGTCTCATCTGATCTTTAAGACACCCAATGACAGACTCCACCTCTTCTCCAGACCAGCTATTTGAGTGCTTCCCCGGCCTTACAGTAACAGATACTTTTCCATTTCTTCACTTGCATCTTCCTTGCTGCTCATTACTTCTTGTCCTGCTTTTGACAGACATGGAAAGCTGATCATCTCCTTTTTCTCTTTACCAACACTTGTTGCTAAAGCAACGCTTGTTGCCACTCTCTTCAACTTTCCCTCCAGCCTTTTTTTGGACTAAACAATACCAAGTAATTCAATCAGTCCCCACCAGTCAAGCTTGAGAGACTGCTGATCATTCTCATTGCTCTACTCAAGGGTCTTCCAAATCGGTCCACAGCACATTTGCAGGCAGCTAACAAGGGTTTTAACAAAAAACACTATTCAGCATAGCGAGCCCATCATACTTTGGTCATGGTTGTGTCAGCCGTGGCAAGTTAAATCTTCACACCATCTTTCGGGTGGAAAATCTCCAAAGCAATGGCTCGGCGGAAGCCAAAAGGGCAAGTTCTTCCTGCTCCTACAGCTTCTCGCGCTGATGGGGAAGTAATGGAAATGCACCACCACAGACCACAGAGGGAGGTGTCAAAAGGGCTCTGGCGATAACCAGCAGCTCTGGAAAGAGGAACTGGAGACACAGGCATGCTTTCATAGCAAGGACTACACTTTCACAGTGGGGAAGGAAGAGTGAAAAGGATACAGAAGGAAGCACGATAATTTGGTGATTCAGGAAAAAAACAAAACATCACCAAGAGCTGCGTGTAACAACTTTCGGAAACACTGAAGCACTCTGGTCTGCTCCAGCACAATGAGACAAAGCAATGAACAGAGGTGTAACGGGCTTGTTTGCTTGCTTTTATGCATCTGTATGAGCAACAAAGATAAACAGCAATTCATTTCAGGATTGTCAGGAAAATAGGTTGTTAAATTTAAATGCCCTACAAGACAGAGAAGTGGTGTACCAGGGCACAGGGGAAAAAGAGGGGGTTAGCCTTGGTCCTGGGGAGTCAAGAGGCCACAAACACCATCTACCCTGGGAGCATCCTGGAGGTGAAAGCTGGAGCCCTGACAACAGGCAGAAAAGCTTAAAAGCTTATGGGTGCTGCACAGGGGATCCAGGCAAGCCAGCCAGCGAATGCCTGGCAGAAGGCATCCAAGCACGAGCCACTGCTGTGCTTCAGTCATATCGCCTAACAGCAGCACAAGGGTGGGAGATTTTTTTTGCGCCTCTTCTGGGAGGACCTAAACATTCCTCTCAGTCAGCTGTGATCGCCCTCCTCCATTTCGTGTTTTGAATCGAAGCAAGACGCCACGTATAGAATACGAATCGCTCGGGAAAGAGCAACCTCTGAGCCTGCACAGCGAGCGCTGCATACTGCTGAAATCAGACAAAACCGCACGGTGCCGCCACGTGACACAGGGCAGGCTGGCACACCCACTCCCAGCAGGAGCCCAGAAAAGGTGCAGCTCCTTTGCGAGGCTGGCAACCGAGGGCGTTATGCCACGAGTGGTACGATTAAGTGTCCAGCAGATAAAACAGGGAAGTCTGGAGTTCAGCAGACTCGTGCCAAAAGCCTGAAAGACTGTTCCTGGAGGAAAGACAAACACTGGTGGTGGCGGCTGGGTGCTTGTCAGAGTCAGAGCTGAAACCAGCAAAAAACAAAGGAGGACTGAGAACGTGAACCCGATAAGGACTTTGATCAGGGATTGCTGGACGCGAGCTGTGTGCTTTCAGACTACTGCACTGCGTCTTCCTGAGCTGCCTTCACATATGAAATAAAATAATCATCAAAATGCAAAGTACAAGGACACACTTTCAATAGCATTTTTTAATCGATGCCTGAGAGATTACTCTGACATTACCAGCCCTCTTCAGAATTCTGCATTTTTAATCATCCTTCCCAAATAGTTTCTTAATAGTTGTGGCAAATGACTGTTCTGATAGTTATCTACAATACTCTTCAGGATGGTTCAAATTGAAAAATTAAGGAGTCACATCAAGAGGAGGGCAAGATCTTGTAACATGAAGGAAGACAGACACAAAAGTAGGAAAAGTTCACTGCTGAACAAATTGGTTCCTACAAGATGCGAAACAGCAGGACTGACTTTGGTTGTTTTTTTTTTTTTTTTAAATACATATTCACAAGGTGTGGGGTAGTGGTGCAGCAACAGCAGCACCTTAAGAACAACTGACCCTTACTCAGGCAGAAGGATGTCCTCTTCTGAAGGGTCACTAGCACGGACTCCATGCAGCAACACGAATTTCCCCGTGGATCCCTCTTATGAGTACACCCACGAGACAATTTGGGAAACCTAACAAAATCACAGCACAAGGTAGCATGGTTGCAGGCTACAACTTAAAGTTAGTTTACTCCCTTGGGCTCAATACACTGTACATGCAAATAAAAATTGGAAAATCAGTGCTTCACTTCTCTGCTAAGAGAAAGCACCGATTTTAACATAATCTTACAACTTGAGGAATTTCTAACACAAATGTTTTCTGAAATTGTCACACCTAGAATAATACGAATGTTTTTGAAACAATACTAATGATAACCTAGACATTGGTAGGTACCACAACAAAGCTGTCCAGCTAAAATGCAAGAAAAATTGATAAGATGAGGTTTTGCTTCACAAAACCCACAAATAACTTTAATATACTGCTGTATATTGGTAAAAATCTCTTGGAGGAACTGACACAAACCCAGCTGAATGTTCAAATTAAAAAAAAAATTGACTAGATTCCCTTAGAAGAAAATGCTACATAATAAACGCAAATAAAAATGCAGTTAAAGTTAATGGGCATTTCAAAATACTTTGCAGTTAAATTTTAAATGAAAAATAAAAGTTAACCGTACATGTACCCAAAATCGCTTTACTGTCTTACACACAGGGTTTTTTCCTTTCAAATTTATGAAACCTTGGTTAGTAGAAAGTTGATAGAAATTTTTAAAGAAAACCAAGAGGATACATTAAGTTTTTCTTAGTTTTCAGTTTTCTAATATTCATGGGGTTTTTCTCTTCCTTTTCTCCCTGATGCTTTTTCTCAAAAAGATAGGAACAATGATAATATAAACCACATAAGCTGCAGTAACTGAAAATAACACCACAGTTTTAAATCCCTACTAGTATGAGTTATTAAACAGAAAATGGAAAGCTGGGCAAAAAGGTGAAGTACTGTATCTTATTACTGATTCTCTCATTTAATCTATTTTTCAGATTATTGAAATATTTTAATGTATAAAAAATAAGGATATCTGCAAGTGAAGACTACAAATCACACAACAGCATCTTGTGCATGAAGTGTCTTACACATGTAAATGTATGCAAACCCAAGACTCAAATTTCACAGGCAGTCTCTGCAGACAGAGCAATGAACTATGTAATTTGCAAGGTGAAATCTATTTCGTTTCCCTTCGATATCCAAAGGGTGCTTCAGCAAGCTACTTCTCACTGTTGTGGGAGACCTGCACTGGTAAGTTTCAGCAGTGTTTTATATGGGAGCCGAGGCAGTAAGGATTGCACTCCTCTCAATGCTTTTTTGTCCCCTAAGCGTGTATGGCACATCCCATGGCAGAAGAAGGATCTTCTCTGATCACGCAGCAGAGGGAGGGATGCCTGGTTACCAGATCACATCAGAGGGATGAGGACTAACTTGCCAACCAAAGGGGGGTGGGTGGGGGTCTCCTCAAGTCACACCATGTAAAACATTCCCCTTCTCCAGGCTTCAGCGCAGAGCACAGCGCGCAGCAGAGCGAAGCCAGGAGGCTCTGTGCCACCCTGGTTGCAATGCAGTGTCCCAGCAATGGCTGTGAGCCACCAGCCTTGCTAGATGCAGCTGGTGGTGGCATCAGAAACCATGCTGAGCACCAGTGTGGGACTGGGGGTCTCACTGCAGCCCCCCCTTGATGCTGCCGTGGGGCCACACACCACTAAGGAACAGCAGCATGAGGTGGGAGTCAAATGAAAATGTCTCGTGTGGAAGTGAGAGACTCGACAAATCTGATCACAGCGTATGCTGGAAGAAACTTCACAATTCATGAAGTCATTCTGGTCCATAATTAACTGAAAATTAATTACAGAATCTTGAAAAGAGCATAAACCAAAAATGGGCCAGCATACCTTCATAGTGCAGTTGCTCACTCTGAATCTCTTCCAATAATTAAGTCTAGCATATGGCACTGGAGTTAAAAAAAAAAACCAACAAAACAACAAACAAACTATGACTCCCAAAAAAGTTTTGGAGTCCTACTTGCCGAAGGGATACGTCTGCCTGCACTGCACACACACGCTTTCTAGAAATGAGGAGGATGAATTAACGTGCTATTTGGCAACTTCAGCTTTGCAGAAATTACAGGTTGCAGATGCTTGTTATAAAATCAAAACAAAAATTGAGAAAAGAACATAATTAGGTAAATTATTTGCTGACTTGATGAATAATTTTCTAAAGATTATTAGATGGTACAACAGCTTAGAAAAAGCTCCACTTTTTCAACAAAGAAAAGGAGGAGGTGAACAATAAAACTGCCAAATTAATTTGGTTGAGCATTCATGAAAAGGTGTATTTTGTATCACTGAATTACATGTATTTTTTTTAAAAGGTGCTTAAAGCATGGCATGCTGCCACACATCAAAATATTATTTTTTTAGAAAAAACATGTTAGCATGCTGGGAAGTAGAAGATATGCCATCAAAACAAACCTGTAACACTTTGACATGGTAAACAAAAGAAAGAACATTTTAAAAATATCGAGAAAGACTATAACCAAAAGGAAAAAAAAAAAACCCAAAGAAAAAAGGTCAGTAGATTAATAGGAGATTGTGCAAAAATGTACTGCAGGAAACATGGAAACTCTCTTTCTGATTTCCAGTTTTCCACTATAGAGATTAATATCTTCAGTAACAGTATGAAGACAATCACAAATTTTCAAATTACAAAATTTGCTTTATAACCCCCCTATTGCAGTAACCGGGAGGAGCTAGGTGGCAGCCTGGGGTCTTTCAGTCCCACCTGCAGACAGGGAGAGATGCAAAGGAGTCAAGTTCTTTTCCAGCCCACGGGAGACAGGACCTCGTTCCCTAAGGCAACAGTTCTTCTAGATCAACTGGAGGTTTGGGTTCGTGTTTTTTGGTTGTTGTGCTTTTTTTTTTTAAATGAGGGGATAAAACATTATAATTGCATATAAGTGGAAAAGAAATGTCCATGGCTTCAGCAACTTGCACACATTTCAGCCCTGAGCTATGCTTGTGACCCTTTTGCATATCATCTTGCTCGATTTCTCACGAACCAAACGCAGAGGCATCTCTGACACAGTTTGCTTTTCGTGTTTACCTTTGCTTCCATTCGGCGGGTGAGAGCTTAAATTAGATCCTCTGCACAAAGAGCACAGCACCGTGCAGTGTGATTCAGCTATAGGGAGTACTATGCTGCAAACAGGACTTAAACTAAATTGTATTTATAAATTCATCTTCCTCCAGCTCCTTACTGATCACACTGCCTAACAAAATACTTGCACATTTTGCCTGTAAGTCCAAATTAGAAACAGGTGAAAGCCCATTTTTGTTGGATCAATGTATATTCTTAGCAAAACTAGGCTGATCACATGAAACGCTAAGCTATGATGTATCTTCTTAATAATACGAACGTACTCAGTCTGTTCAAGCTGATTATGAAAAAATGTTATTTAATACCAAACCTTGGAAATTTATATGAAGAGAAAATTACTGTTTTCAAATATGCAGTTGTATCTCTTCTTGCCATTTCCACCTCCTTTTTCGCGATTATCTCCACCATATCAGAAACCTCCTGCAACAGCACACAAGTTCCCAAAATAAAATCTGAGATGCTCTGTTGATCCTCCGTAGATGCCCAATGCAAAGCTCACCACCGGGGAAGAAGGATGGCCTAAGCAGCAAATGGCCTTAAACTACCAACACTTCCTGCCAGACCTGGGCTGGCTCAAAGGCTGAAAGGTTCGTTAGCATAATTTGGCAGCCCTTGGGGCCATCTGAACAGTAACACTGTTTTGGGGCTGCAGGCACTTTAACTCTCTCTGGCAGTCCTCCCCCCTCTGCCTCCAACCTGGTCTTTCTCTCCTGGACCACGCAGAAGACACCGTACTGCATTGACATCCAGAGCCGGTCCACCACTAACTCGTTCACAGCAGTGATGGAAGGACCTTTTAATGCCATTTCAGCTTCTTTATGTAGCATAAAGGGATCAAATCAGGAATAAGAATTTCACCTTTGTTGCTCTACGTGAAGAAAATCACCAAAACAGCTAAACCGCAAAGCTCAACCACATGCCAGCTGTACACTGCAGAGGCAGACTCAGCCTTCTAGGTCATTAAATGCAGATCATTAATTACATTAATTTCCAGCAGACTACCCAGCTCCAACACAAGGGAAGATTTTTCAATGCATTCCTCATTTACAGCATTCCAGCCAATATTAAAAAAAAAAGCAAGCCCCTCAAGCAAAGTTTACCACCCCCGTGGTTTTTTTGGGGGGTTTTTTTGATTTTTTTGTTTCTTATTTTTTGCAGATGACACTATGAACACGTGCTTTGAAATACACAAGGAAATCGCAGTGATGAACTCATGACATTGCAGACAGTGTCACATGTTGCTGTTTCAAAACGTTATCAAGTCGGATGGCAGCCCTGTATTTTGCTAGCATGCTAAGCACACACGTCTGTCCAGGAGGGCAGGCTTGCAGGAGCTCTGCTGGCGCTGCGCAGGGCATGGCAAGGGAGCATGCCTTGCACCAGCTGCTGGAGGGCTGCAGCAAAATTTCCAGCACTCCAGGGAGCTGGGCTTCCTGCTCCACACACATTTTCAGCACCCTTTTTTTTTTCTTCCAGAAAGAGAAGCTACTATCATGGAACCCCCATTGCATCAAACAAAGGTGCCGATCTGCTTCGCCTGCTAGGTTCAATAGTGCAGATAGAAATCAAGGTAAAGCCGTCAGCCTCCAGTATCCCACAATTCGGTTGCCTTTTGCTTTGGGAAGCAGAAATGAGGGGCCCAGGTGGAAACACAGCATCTCAAAATTGGGAAAGGAGATGAAAGAGATCTGAACAGGGATACTGTCCCCCCAAAAGTAAGGAGCGGCTTGCTTGAGTATTTCTGCCAGGAGACAAGATGGAAAAAGAAGTCTGGGAGGTAGAAAAAGGCATCAGGCAGGAACAAGGATTTTGCATATAACCTATGAAAGACAAGCAGCTAAATCTGTCTGTAGAACTAAACTAAGCTACTAGGAGAACAGGTCCAGGAGGATAAAAAAGCAAATTGTGAGATAGGAAATGATTTGGAGGAATTAATGTGACTGTGTTATAATCTTCTAGAACAGTAAAAACACTCTAAGGGAAGGGTCACTCTGTGCATCAGGGAAAGGACCTGCAGCAGTATCCAAACCTGATTCACAGACAACATAACAAACATGAGAGTGGTGGCAAAAAGTGATTTGTAATATAATTTGCTCAGGTGATAACTTGAAACAAGACACCCACTGAAGCACAGCCAGAATTGTGTAGACATTGCAATTGAAGAATTAAAACAATGGAAAAAACTACTATAGGTTTTGCTATCATACTGTTTTCAAAAGACTTTATTAAGATAAGGTTTTGTCTTTTTGTTGTTGGTATATGAACAATGGAAGAACATCATGAAAATTACTGCATATCCAAACAGTCACAGAAATGAATCAATATAAATGTTGAATGAGCAACAAAAAAAATGGAGAGGTTTCACTATGTGTGAATTTGCTTTCATGATGGTGTAAAATGTTTTGTGGTATTCGAGAGAATGCTCATCACAAAAAAAAAAAAAAAAAAAAAAAAAAAAAGGCACGCAATACTTGAAAGCTTAACACTTTTAGCTATATGTGATTCCACTAAAATTACTGTCATCATAAAACACCCACTTTTCTTTTTTCTGAGCCATAAAATACATATCTCCAAAACCTGATTTAGAATGACAATAGAGTTTATTAGCTATTAAGCACTTCTTCAGGATAATTCCACCTTAAACTTTTGAGATTATGCAGCTGCCAGAACTATAAAAAGGCTGCACATTTCCAATGTTTTTGCCTAATCAAATTAAGAGACCAAACTATTAATATTCTGCTTACCTCCTAAATTCATTCCAGCTTGGAGACATTTCTGTAATCGACAGGCTGGGCAGTTCTTCCTCCGAATCTTATCAATTATGCAGTCATTCCTTCCCGCACACAGGTAATTGTGCTGTCCTGAATGAATCAAAACCAAAACGCATTATTAGAGGATGTATTTACATAATTCAAATTTGTTCTTCTCTGTTGTTTTACAGTCATTTTGAGCTTCGTATTAATGCAGACATTCCCAATCCCATTCTTTAGCCTTCCCAATAATCTTGGTGACTTGTCATGGGCCTTACGATGAGCATTCTCTTCTGTTTAATTTGGGAAAGAGTTTTGGTGTGTCACTCACAAGGGAGATCTCATTACTTTTTTCTAAGGACTGGATTTTTTCTTTTTGCAAAAAAGAAATGATCAGTTTGAGCTTTTTCAAATCTTCTTACACATGCTATATCACAGAGTAGCCTGACAACTCTTAGCTTTGGTACAAAACCAGGGGTCATTCTCACACTAAAGAAGTTCACAATCTAAAGCAGAAATGCAAATTAGAGGTTAACTTTCCCAATATACTCCACTCCCTTCAACCAGTTCACCAAGTGCTTGATTTCTGATTTAATCAGTTACCCTCTACACAGCAGAAGGTGTCTGAAGGGTTTACGAAAACAGGCTGAAATCAGAAGCGTATTATTTCAGTTCTGTAAAGCCCCACAGAAGCAGTCCTGAGGAGACAGCAGGTATTTAACACACAACATTTAGCAGAAGGGAAATACATGGCAACCAGGGAAACAGGCTGGCATTTAACAACTCAGAGACTCAAAAGGCGTTTTGCTTTGTGGGAGGAACATAGGTAGAGCAAACGGATGCAGTGTATCAGATGAGGGCACTACCATGTGCACTTTTCAAAGTAAGGTGCTTGAATTTGATGTGGAAGAATAAAGGAAGCCATGAGGGTTTGGTTGGTGCAGCGTGGCAGGAGAACCTTATTTTAGCTGCCTTGATCCAGAGGTGGCACACGGGGATCTGGGGCAGCCAGAACAAACGGTCTGCAGCAGATGCGACAAAAAGCAATGCAGAGGGTTACCACAGGAAGGATGAAAGGAGAGGACACAGCATACAGACTGTAAGGCAAGCTGCAGGATTTGCCAGCGTGCAAAGTTCAAGAAAACAGTCCTGTGTAAAATACAACAGCATGTGGCAGGCTTACATAGCAGGCTCTGTTAAGAGCTACAGAGTCTCAGGGACAGGCATTTTAAACATAAGGCAAGAAACTCATTACTCTGTAAACTAAACACAAGTTTGTAACAAAGGTGTCTGAATTGCAAGGTAGAGGGGAAAAAAAAATTCAGATTGCAAATGCAGTAACACCAACCAGCAACTAAGCAGAGAGATACTCCTAAGCAGGTCACGAACGAAACAGGCGAGATGTGCAGAAACCGAAAAGTTGTTCAAATAACGTTAAAGCTAACGCCAATGACAGAAGTGAGCACCAGCCATGGGTGGGGAGGAGGGAGCCTGGGCAGGGCTCAGAAGCAGAGCTGCACTGAAACAAGCAGGAGGCCGACGCGTGCAGGGAGCGGGAGAAAAGATGCAGGCCTGATAAGGGGACAGAGCTGCTGCAGGACAAGAGGTACAAAATACGTTTGCCAAGACATTTTCCGCAATACACTCACGCGTCCTCAGGGAAATACGAAAAGAATATTCATGGGACATAAGAGGCCTGGCTTCTGTTTTGGGCTCTTTCAGGAATTTGCCTTAAAACTTCAGATAAGTCATTTTCTATCTCTGCATCTGACTTCCCTTCACCCTTACCCAATGTTATCTATTTAGACAGTGAACTGAACTTTAGGTTGTTTCTTGCAGCGCTTTGCTGAGCATCTCACACAAAGAGAACTGATCTTATTTGAGCGAGCGAAGTGTTACTGTAGCATCACAAAGGTATCATCATTAGATAATGCTTTAGGTGTTTAAACAACAAGCAGATGGGCAAATAAGGGTTTTTATTAAGGGACCTTACCTAGCACTGTGACACAGATGAAAAAAAAAAAACCTTAGGCAAAATAATTAATGAATATGAGCTCATGAAGTTACGTCAGGGATAAAATCAAGTTGTACAATATGGTAAGGGCACCAGTATCTATCAGCTAGTGTTTAAGTAGGCCTGCTAAACAATAAAAAGATAAAATTCTCAGCTAATCACAAAATGAAAACCTCCTTATCGCACACTGTTTATTTTATGATGTGATCTATACAAAAACCAGATACACAAGAGAAAAGTCAACTTAATTCCTATTTACATTTTTGCTCTGTACTGACTTGTGCACATCTCCTAAAGAAATATCAAGCAGACAGCATGAAAGTAAAATTAAAGTAGAAAACAAAAGTATTTAAAATAATTATATACAGTATAAAGATGGTTTATATGCCCTTACAAATACTGATATAATATCTTTTTGTGGGGATAGGGGAAAACTGGTTATTTTCTCCTAGGAACGCAAGTACGATTGCTCAGTGCTCGTACAATGTCCTTTGTACATCACAGACTACTGCAATACCATTTTTAGGCTTCCACAGGCGGGTGCAGGCTATTAATATGACAAGACAGCTCTAAAGCTGCAAAATGAACCCCGTTGGAGAATTACCCTGAAGGCAGTTTGCTCTACGAAATTGTACACCTGTTAAGTCAACATTTTTCACTACTGCTTTCAGAAGCTAATGGGTTTAATAAAAAGAGGTTAACATTTATGTACTCCAGGATAATTACCTGGGTCACATTCTTAAATATTGTGGAAATGTTTATTTGATTCAATCACTGTCACACTGTGACTTCATAAGAAATATTCCCACAATAGCAGAATACTTCCATAAGTCACCTTTCAAATGGTTTAGGTAGCCTGCAATTATTACTCTGTGGCCTATCTACTCTAGACCAAATAATTTCATAAAACATAACTTAGTAACAGGTTCATCAATTTTTGAATCATGTATCTCTGAATACTAACATACAGTACAAAATTTGTAAGCAGGTTTTCTAGTAAGGAAGGCTAATGTCTTTCTTCCAAAAAAGCAAATGTCTTATTGTCAATTTTTTTTAATTTCTAAAAAAAAATGTGAAGAACCAGAGTCATCTTAAAGCTTACATTAACAGAAATAACTTGAAATCACTTAAAAAATAGAATGGAGCATCATTCAGTCAAACCCTCTGTACAGTACAGCTATGAAATAATAATGAACAGTTTTTCAGTTAAAAAGTTTCTCATCCGTGATGAAAAATATGGCTTCAGCTTTCCATGCAAATAGGATATTTTACAGAATTAGTTTTATTCGAACCATAAGTTAATAAAGCAAAGACACTCATAATTAAGCAGTATCTTCCAGTTGTGTAGCATGAGCCTCACTCACACCCCTCAACTTCAGCATAAAAACAAAAACCTACACATCTGAAATCGATGCAGCTCTCTCAAGACCTCCAGAGCTCTTCAGGATCTCAACAAGATGATGGAGACTGTCCTGTAAAGAGGCTGATGTTTCTGTGGTGCTAGATCTCCTGCTCTTTCAAAACATGTATCGATGTACTTGTGTAGTTTGTGTTTAGCTTAATCCAGTTGTTCTTTTTATCCAGTTTAATCACCCACAAGTGGGCTGGAAAGTGACAGAGTATATATCGAATTCTCATCTCCCATGTGCTAATGCATTAAGATGAAAGCAATTTTTACATATGCCCCATTAAGTGCACTTATACAAGCTGATTCCTGTTTCATCTAAAATACAGAATTACAAAAGATGCCAGGAAAATTTCCTGTTCAAAATAAATAATTAATAGGTACTACACTGTTACACACTAAGAAGAAATAGAGATCTGCCCTATTCACAGTAGAGCTGGAGGAATATTTGAGTTTGTACTTTCCAGGTTATTGTGTCACTACATACCACAGAATGACATATCCAAATGTACGCACAAAAATATCTTAATGTTTCCAACTCTCTCACCTGCAAAGACTCTTCAATTCCCTGCTTTCATAGGATTACAAAAGAAAACAAATAGGAAGTATTCATGAAATTCACTCTTCCCTCTTATCACATCTTCTTGAACAAGCAAAATGTAACACTAAAGAAGAGGAGTGGAAAAAAAGCTTTTCTTATTTGGCCTATGAATTACTGCCAAAATGAGGCTGGAGCAGTAACCTGCAGCAGTTGTGCCTTTCCCTATTTTAAAACCCCAGCACAATGATTGAGCCGCTAGTCACAAAAACTGACTTGCTAAGAGGAGCTCCTGTACCTGTGCAGAGCACTGCTGCACTCTTCAAGGGGCTGCAATACTTCAACACATGTGAGGCTGCACTAGGAATGGGGTATAGATATTTCTTGTCAGTAATATTTCTGCTACTGTCTAAAGCAAAATTAGAAAATTACAGAAATTTCTGAAATTACAGAAATTTCTTCCTCCTAAAAATTATTTTTTCCCCATTTTTTTGAAGTTTAAGTCAGGAACTGCAAATCATTAATGAGCCTTCTACATTTCTGCTCTCTTGTTGAAATAACATCTGCTATAATCAAATGTTAAATTTTGTAAGGAAAAAGAAAAAGCACAGTGCTGGAAGTGGATCCAAAGGCTGTTTAATTCAAGCCCACTCACGGAAGCATGATAAGACTAGCTTAGCAGTTCAGGCAGGTGGTTGGTTTTTTTTTTGGCTTTCTCTAAATTTGTCTTAAAACCTTCTGAGGAAAGGTGTTCTGCAACTTCCCTACAAGCCACATGATTAGGGTAGTGATCAGCTAGCCTTTAAGTTGTATGTTTTTCCCTTTGCATTTAACCCAAGTGGGAATATTTTGCAACTGAAAGAGACATTAGCACTCCTCCTAAGACATACAGAGTAATAGATCACCACCTTCTTACAACAATCTCAAGCCTATTAAAAGATTTATGTCCCCCACCTCTTTGCTAGACTAAACAAATTCAGTTCTCTCAATCTTTCCTCATAGGGCATGTTTCCTAAATCTGTCGTCATTCCTCTTATTCTCCTCCAGCTTCTTTCATAAAACCGGGTGCATTTTTCTCGCTGAGTTTCACCATCACTAAGCCCAATAAAATGGTTATTTCCTGCATCTTGCACGCAACAGCCCTGCTAATGCAATCCTGGACCAGATCTGGCTTTTGGCAATGGCATTAGGTTGTTGACTCATGCTCTCTTGTGTGCCACTAACACCCAGCTCCTCTCCTGCGGCACCGCTGCCTTCCATGCTTTCTTCCCACTTTTACCTGGGAAGCCAACTCTCTCTTTAGTTCTGCTAGAGCTATACACCCACTGCAACATCCCCTGGGAAAGGCAAGGGAAAAGTCCAGAAGTTACTCCGGGTATGACGTCTGAAACCAGAGCATGTCCCAAGACAAAGATGTGATTGAGGAAGCCTTGCAAAAGGACGGGAAAGTGAGAAAACAGGAGTGGCAGCTAAGGACCAAATAAAGCAGAAAATGCTTGAAAAAACCTCAACTTTTAAAATAGCATCTCACTGAAGCACATCAAAACGCACGTAAAAGTCACAAACTTTCCTTCTTCCTCCACAACGAGAATTAATACTTTGACTAAAAAAATTGCAGGCAAAGTTGTCTTCTCCCTGCAGGCCAGAACGGCCAAGCCTTCTTCCATGGGTCGAGGAGAGAGGACCTGGAAGCCATCTCCAGCTCTGCCTTGCAGATCTGCACAAGGGAGCTGGGACCCCTTTTGCAGCTTCTGGGCTTAGATTTCACCGTATTTCCCAAGTGGGAACATTATCTCCACGATAATGATAAGTGTAAAAGCGTTATGGCTTGGAGTACCAATCAGCATCTGCTTGAGCAGGCGTCTGTAGGTGTTAAACACTATTACCTGGGCATCCTTAGTGCAAGGAAGTCCTCTGAAGATCCTCCTGTTGCTCCTATCAGTATTTACCAGCATAACCACCCATTTTACTGAAGTTAGTCCTGACAGCACTAGTGAATGAGGGGAAGAAGAAAATCTGGGCTGAATGGCTGTAATTCTACACTAAGTTTCCCTCAATTCCATAAATGTTATTTACTGCTCAACTCTGTCCCTTGCCTTTACCAATCAGCCCATCAGATTGCACAAGCCCAGCCCCTGCAGCCTCTCGGACCTGGGCTACAGACCTTCCCTGCTGACGGAAAGACAAAGAAAACATGCTGCAGAAATCATTAGGATTTTCTGAGGGAGGCCTCTCACCTCAAGAATATCTGGTCAGCAAATAGAACTTAACACCACGTTTTTCTGGTTTCTGGTATAGCCCTAATGAAGGGCTTTGCCTCCTACAGCAAGAAATCACATAATCTGCACATCCTAACCTCTCATTTGTGCTCGCTGAGCTACGTGATGTGTTCTGTTCATCCAGCTCCAAAACCTTCACAGATTTTGGGAAACGGATGTTATCTCTGTAATCCATATAAGCTCTTTTAATTAATAAAAATAGACTATTTCTACCTTTTAATGGCCAATATATAAATAAAATTACTGCTAAGACTTGCCACAATGATTTTCCACATACAGAAAAGGATTTTCTGTTTCACAGGAGTTGTATCACACTATCAAGAAACAAATTGCATGTACCTGAGGTTTTTATTTCACCATCTGCAGTAGGTAGGTACTCTGAAATAAATCAGCACAATAAGTATGATGATGAATCTTTTTCCAAATTTCAGTTTTCACAGAGCCTCTATTTCTTGCAATAAAAAAAGGAAAATGCCCGCTATTTTGTGGAAATCAGAACTGCATTTTCATTTAAAAGGTCCATTTGTTACACAGTTGAGGGCTTTTTTTTTTTTTTTTTTGCAGTTGACAACTGCCCAGCAACAGCAGCCTATGTTTGCAGTCACTATTTTAGGCTACATCACATGTCAATTACATAACCTTGTTTTACTGCTCTTGAACTGGTTCTAACAACCTGGGAAACAGATTAGGGCAGTCCCTCCCAGCCAGCCATCCGCATGCAACGGCAGGACCTGTCCCCCCGCTGCAGCTCCAAAGGCTGCAGCCACAGCCAAGTCCCTCTCTCCATAACTAGTTACTTATTGCTAGACCCACCTGAGACATTTGATAATTAACTTCCTCAGTTCTGTTTAAACCAGTCTAGTCTGACCACGGTAAACTAATAAACTCGATTGCTCGCTCTGAGATATACATGTAATGCAGAATAAACTTATAAATGCCACAGACAAGGTACAGAACTTAAATACGAATATCGCCCCTTTGTTTTATATAGCGAATGCTTGGGGTTTGTATTTCAGATATTGAATCTCAGGGTTTCCCAAAATTCAGTCTGACTTCAGGGTCTATCTCCCTTATTAACCCACTGCTTTACCCACCTGACCTTATCATTCCCAGACAATATGCTTTTCGGCTGCAGACAAAGGCTGTATCTGCCAATCGCTCAAGACGACACTATTGATCTATTATTAACATTACTACAGAGCGTGCTTATGGCATAGGTATAGTCTAAATCCTTCTCTGAAGCAAGAAATTAGAGCTTTCCCTCCTTTATGATAAATTAGAGACTTAACTAAAATTTGTTTTGATTTTGGCAAAATATTCACCACATCTGGGATATTTCCTGCTTGCTTCTCATTCTCAATTACCTTCTGCTAATTCTAGATTACAAGACATCTTTCACTTTCTTTACCCTTTCATATTACTGGATTAATTTATCTACCATTTTTATGATTTTTTTTTTAAGTCTCCTTACTTTCTACTCCCCCCCTCCTTCTTTCCTTCAGTAAAATTTATTTTCTAACCTTCTCCTTTACCTACTTTCATCTTCAGTCTTTTACCCCTCTCCTGTTCCACAACTCTTTCTTCAGTCTTCTCATTTATCTTCCAAGTGTATTATTTCCTCTATTCAGCCAGTGACCAGTGATTTCATAGGGCACATTTACACTGCAGTATGGCTACAGCTCACTTCATATACCCAAGCAAAGTATATTAAAACTACCTGAGATATGGATAAAAACATAGTCTCAACAGCATCATTTTCTCCAGGGTCTACAAAACCCAGCGAGGGCTCTTTTTAAAAGTACAGGTGCATGACTTGGCGCTCAAATAGTGAGGATAGTCTACGAATTTCTGCAACACAGTATTTTTCTAAAATTTCTATGTGCTTTAAACCTTGTGTTTAACTGCTATTTAGTTATAACATGTTATAATTAAACAGTGTTGACAAAAACATTCTCAAATCCAGCGTGTTGGCCTGTGACCACCCGATCTTCTTCCTCTGTCTAATCTGAAATACACTACCGATTCTTACTTGGTATCCCAGAGAAAGCGCTGCACATTGTCCTTAGGTGGTGTATACGTCATGAACAATGACTTAATGCTCTGCGCAACAACTACTGTGCTTGTTTCCTCCAGAAAGCCAAAGTCTGAAAGCACAGATGACCTACCAGTGCTTCCTCCAGTGCTGACTACAGATAAAAAGCCAATTCCCCTTTTTTCTGGAAGTGGAGCAGGGAGGGCTGTATCCCCTGATGCTTTATATATGTGAAAGTTTTCAAATTGTCATACTGTTATGCACCCCGTATGCACATCTAAGAGCACAGACTCCCATGCTCTGCCAATTTCGACACGGAGACTGTCTCCTGCTCCTTCACCTTCCCAGGAAACTTGATTTCACACTGGGCTGAGACCAGGTTAACAAAAAGAATTGGTATGGTCTGGTGATCCTGGCAAAGGAGACGAGAAGTTATAAAAATGGTTCTCACTCACTATTTTAAGCAGAGTGAAAGGGCACTGATGAGAGGGATGAAGGAGAGAGAGGAAATTTGGCAAGGGAGCATGGGTTGTAGCCCAAGAGAGGCTACTATTTTCTGCAGGAGAAACCATCCAGCAGGGATGAAACCTGTTAACAACAGTGAGACAAGTGAGCAAAAAAATATACATATTTCATATTTGAGGTACACGTGCGCATTTTCTTCTGCCATACATAAAACATGCTGCAGAATTTTGAAAGCCTCTCCAAGCCTGTGCCTGGTGCTCCAGCCGTCCCGTTATCCAGAGGGACTGAGCCACCAACACAAGATATGCCCCAAACTGGTACTGAAACCACCCCCAGGGCTCCCCACCATCACCTCCACAAAAGAGGCAGAGTTCGCACCAACCAGCCACATCAGTAGTTGGTCATGGAGGACAGCTGGGGCCTCCTGAAATCCAGAGGAGCTACAAAAGCTTTCGGTTCAGCTTCTTGGAAGTCTAAATGTGGCCAAAAGACTGACTATGCGGTAATTCCCTTTTCATGTGGTCAAGGAAATGCTGAATGATACTAGATAGCACAGAAAAGGAACAGGAAAAGTAACTGATCTTTGCAAAGCACTTCTGATTCAGTGAAATCACACAGTGCTGGAAATCTGTTTAGGAGGAAAACCAAGGAAAAATATCTACAAACACCAAAATAATCCTGTTATCGAGCTAAATAATTTTGTTTCTGTTTTGAAATCAGTTTTCAGTTCAATTGCTTTTGATTTTAGATTATAATGGATACAGTAATACAAAGAGTGAGAATTAGAGCCTTAGAGGATGTTGTTTTGACAAAATCACACATCTCTTTCACAGCAAGTTTCCAAATTTTCAATTTGGTTTAAATTTTAACTGAAGACTAATTCTGAAGTCTCTAGATGCTGTTATCTGCAGAGTAGTACATATGATAGATTTATAAGAGATCATGTTGCATGCATGATGCCTACTTCTGCTTTCCCATGCTAAAAATCTGATAAGGCATTCTTGACATACTACAAATTTCAGTGCACTTTAGTGGAAAATTTCAATGTACAAGAAATGGTCTAGAAGGACTGGAAAGACTTTTTAAATAACCATCACGCAAAAATCTTAAACTGCAACTGAAATGCCCTTTCATTCTTGCTGATAGAAGTGGTCAACTGCTCTGCTAACATGTACCTACGTGATGTAGTATTCTGCTCTACAATTAGCTCACTGTTACAACTGGATTTCAGGACGTATGCAGTGTAAAATAAGATTTGCGTGAAATACCAAGTTCATTTAAGGGAATGGTTGAGAGGTGTGTGCGTAGGGGGGTATTCTGGAATATGGAGCACTAATTGGTAATGTAAGGATTTCTACCTGACTGTATGGCTCCCTAAGCCATGCTCCTTCAGTGAATACTGTACTGAAAATACCTTCATAAAAATATTCTTATTTGTAAGCATTTATGAGGCTGAAGCCTGTTACACTCTATTCACTATTTCAAACTGCTTAGTCCGCCCCACTATCCTACTGATACATTCAGGTATGTATCAAACTGTAGTAATCATATAGAACAGGCAAACTAAGACAAAACTTCTGTTCTCACAGGACAGGCAGAAAAGTCAAGGTGTACAGCATTAATTCTGTGTTTTGCAACTCCATTTTATAATTTGCAATTCTGGGCCGACTCCTTCAATTAGATGCATGCTATTTATATAAGACATTACTAGAAAAAAAGGCAGTTTGTTTCACAAAGTAAAACTTTTCCCAACTCTTGATCTCAGTGAAAATGTTCTGTTAACTTTTTTTTAAAAAGTAGCTACCCTTTGGTTTTTGCAAACATTTTGAAGTTCAAGTCTGCTATGTTCTTGCATTTAGCATGCTCAGCAGATCATAAATTTTATTCTGTGTGAATGACACATTATCTTCAAAGCATATTTTTCTCTTGCATTTTTCATGTACAGTTTACTACAGCTCAGACTGGAAATATGCTAAATTCATAATAATGAATATTATTATGAATAATAGCGACAATTTAAAATATTGCCAGCACATACATTGACAAATCTCTTCCTCTGGAACCCTGGTCAGTAATAATTTTCTTTTAAAGGCTGCAAGTGATACTGTCACAACAGAGCCTTTTAGCAAAATCTCTTGAGATCCCAAACACAGAAATGTTGACCAAAGTAATATTAGATGGTCACCAAAGTGAACTTAAAAGTTTTCTGCATTTGTTTGCTGGCTTTTTAAAAAGGAGTCTGGTTTACTCTTTGAAATATGTACACGTCTGCCTATTTATTTTCTTCATTTTTCCCTCCATTTTTTTTTTTAATCAGGAACCTCAGCTTTCTGTTATTCCAAGTAAATCTAAAGAAACAGTCAGAAGAAAGAGCATGAGGGGATAGCAGAAGATTTGACGATTACAATGAAATTTCACAGTATGTTTAGTGTTAAAATACTGCAACAACCTAAACCAAAAAATGTAAATTCAGTAGCAGAAATGGTATTACACCCATTACACCAAACACCCCTCTGAAGCAGGTACAGAATTCCAGGCTGCAGATTCAGGGTCCCAGCCCTGAATCCAGGTCAGGCTTGCCAAGTACCTCTCTCCACAGTCTGTCTTCACAAACCCCTGAAGGGAACAAGACAACCCTCCTGCACCCCCAAAACCAGCTACTTCACCCTTTGCTTACTCATCTGACCTCAAAAGGCTGAGCAAAGTATCACATGGCAGCAAAGCCACTGATGAATCGAAACTTCGTCTCATTATCCCAAATTTTATTGGAGATCATCTCGCAAGCGGCACCCCCCGTGCCCCCTTCAGCCAGGCGTGCTGGATCCGACACACCAGGATGACCTCAAAGTGAGAGCCGTCATGCTGGGTGCTGGACCCACGCCCTCATTACCACACCTTTTCACTAGGAATTGCAATTTGTTTTGCCACGGAAAGAAACCAAGCGGTGATCTCTCACACTGGACTCACCCTAGGTCTTGAACAACTAAAGCCATGGATGACTCTATCTGCGTTTGGCATTTTCAGCACACATAAAATTACCACTTGAAGTTAAAAAAAAAAAAGAAGTCATCTTTTAAAGCATACCAAATTTTTCAGATACATAATTCATATGGCAGACTGAGATCTTGAAGGGACCAGGTCTTCCCTTCATTATAAAGGAATGGATATTTAGGTCAAAATATGTCAAATTTCAACCCAAATGATGGTGGCCACTGAAAACAAAACTGAAAAAAGAGACATTGGATAACAGGAAAAAAGTCATCTCAGGGCGTAAATACAACATCACCAAGGCATAAATCGAATTATTCCATTCTACTTTCAAAGATCATTCTGCTTAATTGACATAATTGCTGTTTCAAAATTTGTTTTGCTCAGTGAAAACGAAAGACCACTTATTATATAACTTATATCCAGAATTCACCTCTGTATTAGGGTAGCTGCTCCTTAATGGTATGTATCCTCACCTCTTGCATTCAACATATTTATGAAAAACAAAATAAAAACCTCCTCAGTCTATTCCCATTTAACTTCACAAGGGGCATGTTTGAACATAGATTTTTTTTTTTTTTACAGTTCTAATTAAATTTTCATAATTCAAATTCTGGTAGTACTAAGCAGACTGAATTAATTTTAGTTTCGTGCAAGTAGCTATTTAATACAAACTCACGTGAATTGAAATGTCATTGCTTACAAGAAGCGCATGAACAGCATGAAAAATCCTTTGGGTTAACCTTCATAAAATACAGCAATTTAAAGTGACAGAAGTTAGCCATTACCAAAGCCCAATCTCTCAGCAACAGCTATCAGACCTAAAGCTTGCAAGAGAGGTCAGTGAAGGAAATGGATGATTGAGGGTGGTGGTCATTTAGTGTAAAGCCATCATATGAGCTTAACCTCAGTTTCATGTGGCTGACAATGTATTTTTGTATTCCGTAAATGGTGAGTTTTACTACTGGCATCAAAAGCAATTGTTTTATTTTCAAAAAATGATAATGACTAAAGGCAAAATTCCACTTGTCTGAAACATGGTTTGTAAGTAAAAGTGATAAAATTTGAATTCAGAAAAATGGAAATTTTAAAAAGGTCACTAACATCAAAAACCTGATCTGCCTTCTACTTATGCCAGATTTCAGTGTGATGTAGTGCACCCCAATTTATAGTTATTAGAGGATAATCCAGTTCCATGCTTTTCCTAGTACATCCCAAATTTCCTAGCTCTGTTTTGCCATCTTCAGAAGTAACTTTGAAACTGCCAGGCACCAGCATTAAAAGCCTCCCTGAAGAGGTACACTCGTGTCTGAAAACACACAAAGAAAACATCAAAATGAAAATTAAAAGCAGATGCACTTTACGTACTAAAAGGTTTTTCCACTTTGATAAGTGGATTATAATGAAGTGTGGCACCGTGTTTCATACAATTTATTAATCCAGTCCCACTTATTTACACTCTGAAGCAGCATAATGATTTCAAAGTTGGAGCACAGCCAAAACTCACATGCAGAAATAATTAAGAAGTTATGTGGAAAGATAGGTCATTGTTGGGTTTTGGGGGTTTTCCAAACAGACAGACTGACTTACAGTTAACCGAAAGACCAAAGTTAAAGTAGCTGTAACACAAGACGAAGTGCGGAAGTGAACTAATTTTTGCAAGGGAGAAAATGCTACGAGAAGATAACTGGAGCCTGATTTGCCCTGCCATTACAGCCCCTCTAAGCCTGGAGAAGCTGGTACAGAAGACTTCTCTACACTAGTGCTGCTGCAAATGGGGAATCTTGTTTTTTCCAGACGGCACCTGTGCCCTAGTCTTCAGTTCAGCCATCAGCTATGTAACTTGGCAAAAAAATGGTCAGAGAATAAAACTCAAAATACTGTAGAAGCACAAAAGGCATGAGTTTCAGGAGGACAAAAAAAAAAAAAAGCAGAGTGTGTAGGTCATGGTGAGGAGAGCATATGACCAGATGAAACCTCTGCAAAGCTTCTCCAGCCTCTGAACGAGGCACACCATTGTCCCCATGGGCTTTCTTGGACTGCACACTTTCTCCTGCAGTAGTGTTTTTGGCAAGGCAAAGCTGAAACTATCCAAAGAGTATGAAGCCATTTATACCTATACAAAATAAGCAAAAGAATGTGCAGGATACGAATGGCAGTGCTTTACCTGTATTTTACTAAAGTTTAGATGTCTACACCAAGTAAAAGGGGAAATCAGGCCGTAAGTGTAAAAAAATCCACTATTTCTTTGCAGAAAAAAAGTAGTGCTAGTTGCTCCTGGGCACAGCGTACTCCTCCTGCCTCTAGGAGCATCCTTACCCCTTGTATTTCCAAGGTAATGGTCCCTGAAGATGTTGAGCCACCCAGCAGATTGGGAATACTTTAAAGGATGAAGTACACAGATATGGAAATACTGTTGGAGACGCATTCATGCAGGAAATGTATTTTATTCATTCACTGATACACAATGCCCAGTTCATTTCAACCACTACACTTCTCATCCCACTAACCTCTCCTCTCCTTCTATTCCACACTTTAAAAATCTGTTTATACAGTAAGCAAGAAATTTAGAATCCAGTTTATTGTTATTATTTGGCAAGATTTACTTGATGAGAAGACCCTATATCAATTCTTCCATTAAGAATTTCTACAGCCAATTCCTACTGAGGATAAGCCACTGCCAAATGCAGATAGTTTATCACACTGGGAAGATCCACATCCTGTGGAGTATCAGAGGGACTACTGCTTATTTTGATCTTTTCATTGAATGCAGGAAGAAAAGAGGAGGAGTTGTCAGCATAAGTGTGGACAGAAAAATAATACAAAAGGGTGTGGAGAAATTAGAAGGAAAGACAGGAAACAAGCAGTAAAATCGCAGTTGGAAAAATGCTACTACATGTACCAAAGGAGTAATCCAAAATAAAGAGTTAACAACAAAGCAAAATTTGGAAAGCATCAACATCGAAAGACACCCAGGAATAAGAGGGTAATCTGGATGTAAGCAGCAATGCGGCAGAGGAGAACTAAGCGCCAATAACACCTCTGGCTCTTTCTGTAGGAGCATTACACAGCGGAGCAGGTTGGCATGGCAGTGCTCTCTTTATGCATTTCTTTTGCAGCCACACCTGGAATATTGTATGCAGTTCAGGCACTTCATTACTGGAAGATATAAACAAACTGGAGGAAGTCCAGAGAAGTGGAACGGAAATGATTAGAAGCCGGAGGGAGTGATTTACCAAGAAAATTTAAAGTAGCCCTTTAACCGCCTGTAACTTCTCTGATAATTAGAGACGGGAAATTATAACAGCCTAGTTCAAGTCTCCAGTCACGTGCCTTAAGCCCTTTCGCCTTGGGCGCTAAACATGTAACTAGTTTTAAGAATAAAGAGTACACAAAGATTTTGACCCGATGAAGAGAAAGAGATTAAGAAAGAAAAAAAAATAAAATAGGCTACATACCAGTGAAATCCTCCCAGGAATGAATTACGACTGAGCTACCATAAAATACAGAGATTGTATTGCTTGAAATTTCATATTTTATTGCTGATAATGGAAAGAGTTATTCACACCTAAAGTTTATTTTCCATGAGACAACAGGACTATTCAAAATAAACAGCATTATCCATGTAAGCAAGTCTTTGCAATCTTTGCCACAAACACACAGCACCAAAGTTAGCCTGCCCAGGTAAAGGGACCTTACTAAGCAAACACTTTTACCCCCTGTGCAAAGCAGGTGGAACAGTTCTGAAAAATGACAAATTATATCCCAGCAAGAAAGTAACTGGATTCTTCTAGCATCTCATGTACCACATTGCTGGGAAGTGATTTTCAAGAAAACAGCATTTTATATAACTGTTGAGCTGTCAGCAGGGCTCTACCAAAAGACACCTTAAAAGTCATGTAGATGCTGCCAGAGTCTGATCCAGGGAACGGGTGATTACCATTCATACAGGTTTTGCATGCAATCTGAAAAAAACCCCAACAACAAAACAACCCAACAAAGCCTTGCTGCAGGCAGCCTGCAAACAAGCCTGCTGGGATGCAGCTTGCTATATAATCCCCAAACAACATTCCAGGCCAATAGCCGTGTCTGGGCATGTAGAATTCCCAAGCCCCTCTAACGATAGGCAAGGCCTCCCAGAAATGTCATCTTAAAGGTAACCATGTGCCCTCACGCCAACCCCCTTCACCTAGCTTGTGCTTAAAATCATTTCTTGATGCTCCAAATAAGCAAAGTTCACAGTTCCACTCCAGAGAAATACCCTGGACAAATTTTTAGCTCATAAATGGGAAAAAAACCCAAAAACCAAAGCCTACAGGAGGGGGAGATCTAGAACAAGACAGAAGCCTGCAGTGTTTACTGGAAAGTCAGCATTTATTACTAAAATTGTGCTGGATATACATATCTGAATAGCACACTAGCCTAGACTTTCATTTATGCAAGTAATGCAAGCTTTACATGACAATTTCTGCAATATTTTTATAATTAAACATTTACCTGCAACCTACCTTTAGATTTATAAGAATGAGATAAGAACTGGCACAAAGTCAACAGGTCTCAGCTTCAGTGCATCTGTGACTTGATTTTATATTACAATTTTTTTATGGACTTTCTGCAGTACAATTTTAAAGGTTTGGCAGAAGGTAAACTGACTGCATGGTTGATCATTGCTTTCACTACTTACAAGGTGGTATCTGTAAGCTTGAAAGTCCTACTCCAGGGGCTTTTTTTCCCATTTCTTTGTATAGTATATGTCTGTGGTGGTTTAGCCCCAGCTAGTAACTAAGCACCATGCGGCTGCTCACTCTCCCCTCTCCTCCCCTGTGGGATGGAGAGGAGAATCAGAAGAAAAAGGTAAATTTCACAGGTTGGGATAAGCACAGTATACTAGCACAGCAAAGGAAGAGGAAAATAACAACAGTACTTATAACAGAATATACAAAGCAAGTGATACACGATGTAATTTGCTCACCACCCAGAACCCAATGCCCAGCATGTCCCTGAGCAGTGACTCCTCCTTCCCTGGCCAGCCCCCGCTATATATTGAGCATGACATCATATGGTATTGCATATCCCTTTGGCTAGTTTGGGTCAGCTATCCTGACTGTGTCACCTCCCAGCTTCTTTTGAAAGTTAAATCTCAGCCAAAATTCAGGACATGATCCACTCCTTATTCTATACCATCTATGTCATGCCCAGATCCTACAACTTCCAATTAATCACCATCACTTCTTCCTGTCTTGGGAGATATATATATACGTACTCACACACAGAGATATAATTTCCTTAGCCTATGGGCCATCCCTCTCAAATGTCTGTTGAGTTCATTTAGTCCGTGACTGTGGTCCATCTGTCATAACAGTCACAGAATCATAGAATGGTTTGGGTTGGAAAGGACCTCAAAGATCATCTAGTTCCAACCCCCCTGCTGTGGGCAGGGACACCCTCCACTAGACCACGTTGCCCAAAGCCTCATCCAACCTGGCCTTGAACACTTCCAGGGAGGGGGCATCCACAACCTCTCTGGGCAACCTGTTCCAGTACCTCACCACTCTAACAGTAAAGAATTTCTTTCTAACATCTAATCTAAATCGACCCGCCTTCAGCTTGAACCCATTACCCCTTGTCCTGTCACTACACTCCCTGATAAACAGTCCCTCACCAGCCTTCCTGTAGGCCCCTTCAGGTACTGGAAAGCCGCAATTAGATCTCCCCAGAGCCTTCTCTTCTCCAGGCTGAACAATCTCAACTCTCTCAGCCTGTCCTCATAGGAGAGGTTTTCCAACCCAGTCTTCCAGGGCAGGTGGTGTTGGATTGTTGCATGCTACATCTGGAGCTCGCAGCTGGTGCATCTGACACAGCCCATGCCCATGGTCTGCACATTGAAAAATGTTGATTTCAAGGAAGGCGCTGGGCACTGGTTGCTGAAGTCAGTTCTAGTTCAATCATCATGGCGCTTTGCTTCGTTTCATCAAAGTTCATCCTTCGTTAATTTGGGTGATTCTTACTGTAATACCACTGATACAGCATATTGCAATTGAAGTAGCGATGACATATAATAGCAGGGTTATTTAGCAATTAACATCATACAATTTAATTTATTGGCTATTCTCACCCAAAATCAAATCCACTTGAGGTACACATCGGACTTCCCCATCCTGCTGCATTATCCACAAAGCGCACCCAGGTCCTTGAGCAAAAGCAACCCCATGGATGGGTTTGCCTTTGCCTGAAGCAGGGATAACCCAGACTGTCTTTCCTGACAAATTCTTCACGTGCACTACAGGGACTTTATTCCCTTCTACAGTATGTGGAAGTTTTGATTGGGCAGGGCCAGCTCGATTGGTAGACCCCCTGGTGTTAACTAACCAGGTGGCCTTTGCTAAACATATATCCCAATGTTTGAGGGT
The DNA here is from genome assembly GCF_028858705.1 of Grus americana. Classification (NCBI taxonomy): domain Eukaryota; kingdom Metazoa; phylum Chordata; class Aves; order Gruiformes; family Gruidae; genus Grus; species Grus americana. The sequence continues at coordinate 66,556,156 of NC_072855.1, read as the reverse complement.
CCCACCACCCATTGCTCTCAGCGTGATATGTAGCAGTCCATTGTATCATTTGATTTTCCCGGAGGCTTGTGCATGACAGGGTATGTGATACACCCACTCAATGCCATGCTCTTATAGACACCTGGGCCAAAGGCTGTTTTGGAAATGAGTCCCATTGTTCGATTCAATCCTTTCTGGGGTGCCATGATGCCATAGGACTTGCTTTTCAAGGCCCAGGACACTGTTCTGGGCAGTGACACAGATACGTTTCCAGCCATCCGGTGGTTGCTGCCACCACTGTAACTACACAGCGCTTGCCTTGGGGGGTTTGTAGGAGTGTGATGTAATCAATTTGCCAGGCCTCCACATATTTATATTTCAGCCATCATCCTCCATACCAGAGAAGCTTTAAACGCTTGGCTTGCTTTACTGTAGCACGTTTCACATTCACGGATAACCCGTGCGATAGTGTCCCCGGTCAAGTCCACCCCTTGATCGCAAGGCCATCTATACATTGCATCTCTTCCTTGATGGCCTGAGCTATAAATAACTCACCCTTATGTTGTATCCTGGTTTTGGCTGGGATACAGTTAATTTTTCTTTCTAGTAGCTGGTATAGTGCTGGGGTTTGGATTTAGTATGAGAATAACATTGATAACACACTGATGTTTTTAGTTGTTGCTGGGTAGTTGTACTGTCCACACTAAGTCAAGGCCTTCTCAGCTTCTCACACCCTGCCAGGTGCACAGGAAGCTGGGAGAGCACAGCCAAGGTGAGGGAGGAAGAGAAACTTTCTTTGTATTGCTGGAGTCAGCCAGCCACTTCATCCACTGTTGGTGACTCTTTGCCTTTCCAGTCCATTACTGCCAATGAGTTGGCATACGACGATGGTGTGCTCCATACAAACTTCCACCGCATGGCTTAGGTACACTGGACTTCATCGGGGTCTGTGGGTAACTGCGCATTATCTGGGTCATAATAAACCATCTCCTGCACAGCTAATTCCCTCAGGTACTGGATACTTCTCTCCATGATTGTCTGCTTGCCTGGACGACATACAACATCTTTACTGAAGGGATACCGTTCCCTCAAGCCTGACAGAAGTCACCTCCAGAGACTGAGGGCTTGTGTCTTTTTCCCAATCACCTTGTCAATGCCCCCTTCTCTGGACAGGGATCCCAGCTGCTTGGCCTCCCTACCCTATAATTCCAGGCTACTGGCCCCATTATCCCAGCATCAGAGCAGCCAGGTAACGATGTGCTCGCCCGGACAGCAGCTGAAATCTTTCTGCATATCTTGCAGCTCACTCGGGGACAGGGATTGGGTGATTTCCTCTGGTTCTGCTTCTTCCTCCTGTTCTCCTGATGGTCCTGGTTCATCATCATCCCTTACTAAGCAAACTGATTTTTTTGTGTATGTTGTCGTCTTCTGTATGGGGGCAACTGATACCAGCATGGGTTGTTTTTTTGGTTCAGCTGCAGTGCCTGTCACTGGGGTTTGAGTAGCCACAGCGCATGTCGGCCTGTTTTCCCCCTCTTTAGCCCGAGGGTGCTGCCTAAGATTGAGCAGTGGTTGGTAGGTACTGGCCAGGGCCCAGCACAGGGAGGTAAATTGTGCCTCTGGAATAGCCACAGCATTTTCCTTTCAAATATTCTATCACTTCAGAGTCCTGTAGCTGTTCTGAAGTTCTAAAACACTGGGTGTGAGAAGTTCTGTAGATACCTGACCATATTCTCCCACATCCATGCCACCAATGACCATCCAGCCTCAGGGCAGATCTCTGGGTGGTATTCTTAAAACAATTTTTTTTGTAACCCTGAACAAGACCCAAAACACATTCAGGAGACACAGCAATAACAGCATGCTGGCTTGAACATCCCAAGGGTATTCAAAATTCTCAATAGCTGCTGTAACCAGCCTGAAGAAAAAAGGGGAGGTGAAAGAGTGGAAGAAAGTATCTGCCCCGTCTTCCCCATAGTTTGGGTGCGATTATTAATAAATTCCAAGAGATGTTATCTGAGGTACAGGCATGACAGCAATGATACATACAAATACCAGCTTAACGTCATGACCAGTAATGTTATCATATCATAAGTCGGTATTACACAGTACAACAAAATGAGAAAATTCTATATACTGAGTATGACATCATATGGTATGGAATACTCCTCTGGCTAGTTTGGATCAGCTGTCCTGGCTGTGTCTCCTCCCAGCTTCTTGTGAAAATTAACTCTATCCCAGCTCAAAATCAGGACAATGTCAAAATGAATCTGCAAATTGGATGAAATCTGTCAAAAATCAGATTATCATCAGTGGATCTTGTAGGACTACATATAGTTAAAGGTTACCTGACACTTCTCATTTTAAGACCTCATTTTCTATTGCTTATAACTTCACCACACATTAGCAGCTAGGGCTGAAATTTTCCATGCTGGATGTCTGCCTCAGGCTGAATTTTATTTTGCGAGTGTAAGAATGTATCAGCTAGAAGTACTAAGCTTAGTGCAAAGTAAGTTTGTGAATAAGGGTAGGGAGAAACATGTTGGTTTTCCCCCGTGTTACATTTTTCGCAGACATATTTGAGAAGCTCAAGAGCCTTCACACTTTGAGACAGACCCTTTGAAGCATCACTGCTCTGATACCACAGATGTGCCTTTTGCCATCTCATACATTATCACTTAAAATTATAACGGATCACAGTATAAAACACTGAAAAGTTGCAGTTTGTACGTGATATGATTTGCAAAGGTTTTGGTGGAGGTTGGCTGCCAACCTCCAAAATTTCCTTCTGCAAAGAGCTTGGACCAGGGCAGAAGGTCTGAGCTGAGCTTGTACTCCAGCCATCTCCTCCACATGCCAGGCAATGCTTTGGCACAGGGACTCCATGCAGAAAATCCCCATCGTGCTCTCAGGACGTGGCAAGGGAAGAGCTCAGAGGGAAGAGGAACAAGGCACAGGTTGCGAGAGCAAAGGGAACCACCAAAGGCTTAATGAGGAGGGAGGACAGGAGTTTCAGGAGGTAGTAGACTTGGAAGGAGAAAGGCTCCCAAAAAAAGCAGTGGAGGAAGGAAGGAAATGTAGGCAGTGGGATAGTGGAGAAGCTGAGGAAGAGGGGAAACAGTCAGGAGAGTCTGATTGTGTGGAAGCTGATGACTGAAGGAGAAAAAAAAAGATCCAGAGGTGAGTGCTGGCCAGAAGCAGAAGGGGCAGGGGATGCAGATGGGTGGTAACTGGATAAACAGAGCAGCTGAGAAGAAAATTATTTGGGGCAGAAAGTCAAGATATTACCTCTCTACACCATTAGGGCTGAATGCAGGAAACCTAAGACTCAATTCCCCTGGAAGATGGCACAACCATTTCTACTTTACAGATTAGAAACTGAAGGCAAAAGAGAGTAAGGCCAAAAATATTAAAAGCATCTACTGATGCACTGAGCCTGACCTATCACTCCCACATCCTGATTTTTTTTAGTGTTTAGGATTTTTGAGAGAGATTAATTTCCAAGGAGGTTGACAACCCCCTGCTTGGGGTACCGGTGTCCATGCAAGGCAGTGGCTGCCAGTAAGGCAGCGGGAGCCAGGTGCCGGTGGTCCCAGCTCTGCTGCCTGCAACTCCAGCTCTGCCCACAAGCTTTCATGGCCCCTGAGACCTCATTTGCCAAGCCTATCTTGGTGAATGAGCCCGAAACAGGCCTGGTGCCACCTCTGCTGCTCTCTGTAGGCATGGGGAAAATGGCTGGTGGCAGCCACAGAAACTTGTGGACGCAAGAAAGACGCCAAGAAACACTGTTTGGCCCCCAGTTTACTCGTACCAGACAGCTACACAGCCTGACAGTGGTCCATCAGGTGCTGCTGTAGCAGACGAGTGCTGTGCAAGGGATGGATGTCCCACACGCATCCCATTTCACCTCTCCCCCTTTGGCCCGCATGTTCCCAAGAAGAGCAGCACAGAAGGCATTACAGCAGCTCCACAGCACTTGATACGCTGTGCTGATACAGGAGACTGCAAAATCTCTCTCATAACCTGGAGTTCAGCTTCAGGAATTCAAATAAATATTTACCTTAGAAAATGATGACAACATTGGCTTTTAATTTATGTTCTCTGCTTTTCTAAAACTTTGTAGGAAGAGGAAATGGAGCTTTAAGGTCCTAACCATTGAGCCGAGCAGCTCAGGAGCAGGCTCTACGCTCCCACAGACCCTCTGTGCAGCCCAGCCTCCCTGCGCAGCTCTGCCTGGGGGGCAGAGGCAAGCACACCCTATAGCTGACGGGAGGCAGGCGAATGCTGGCTGTGCCCCGCTCAGTGCACACTGACAGCCCGGCTGTTCAGGTAGGGGGGTAACTTCTGCCCACCTCAGCACGGGTGCCCACTGGCCAGCGAGGCCAACCACCACAGTGGCTAGCATAATGTCCCATGTACAAACCAAAAACTGTGATAAAACTACAAACTTGGGGAAGAAAAATTTGAAAGTATCCTTCAACATGAATTTGTGAACCAGTACCATCAAAACCTGCAAGTAAGGTGAACTATGACAGTTTCTGTATCTGCACACAGAAATTAAACTACAAAACTTTGGAAGGGACATGGATTACTAAACTAGCATAAAAATGTTTGGGCTGGGGAGCTCTAGTGCTACATCCACACATTACATTATGGCTGTAACTACACACTCCTAAAACAGACTTTGCTAAATCGAACAATGTTTTCCTGCACATACGACTGCATCAACTTTAATTAGGTAACTAGCTCAGTGGTTTTGATTACTTCGATTGGGTAAACACATGACATGGATTGATCTATAATTAAGATGAACTTTAAAGATAAATGTTCATGTTTAAGTGGTGGAGCGGACACATTTGAAGCTGCTCGAAGATGAAGGAGTAAAAGTACAAGTCAGAAGAGATCCTCTCTTTGCTCAGTCAGTGATTGCTGACCTCTGTTTTTCATTATTAGTAGGAAGTGGTCAGTTAACCCTCATCATTAAGCAATAAAGCGTGACAGAGAGTGCTGATTAATGCGCTGCTCACAAATACGGTCAGGCACGAGGAGAAACCCACAGCGGGCTTCTGGCAGTTTTAAATGGCCATTAGTTATAGTTGTGCAAAATGAAATTAACCCAGCTAATCAAGCACTGAGAAGCCACGGTTCTGCTGAGGGTCAAGGGTTCCCAGGAAACAAAAGGTACAGTATGCTTACATATGGCGGGGGGAGAGGAGAGAGAATAAAAAAGAAAAAACCTGACAAGTTAATTAATGAAAATGAGTACATATGATAAATTTGACCAAACTGTGAATAAACATACTACCTGCACTGCACATATTAACTGAGAAAAAGCCCACATCTCAAAGAAAGGGAAGCAACACATTGACTTCAGCTATCACCAGGTTCATGAGCAGTCTACTAACATGCACTACAGAACAGCTGTTGCACTGCTGCAGATGAGCCTGTTCAGACCCAGTCCCCCAAATCCTTTTTGACTGCCCTCCTCTGGAGACAGGTTTGCTATTTTACCCCTTCACAGACTCAGCCACATGGCCCCCACGTCCCTCAGGCTGAATTTTGGCAGGGCCTGGATTATCACATGTATTCTTTATGTTCTCAGATGGGTTTGCTGTTTGTAAACCCTTCTCCTATCACAGACCCAGAGAGCTGAGGAAGCATACAGAGCAAATGGTAAAAGCACAGGAGAAATACACAAGCTAAACACGGACGCAAGCACATGCCAGCTCATTCTGTGACAGAGACAGGATGGGCCTGAGTCCCAGGAGTTTTTTCTGAACAAGTATCCTTCTCTCACTTTAAATTTAATCTTCCTCTATTAGCCCTGGCAAGTCCCACTTTAACACGTTACCTCCATATCTGGAACGGGAGAAATGTTTTTACTGTGGCCTGCTCCTGTCAGAGGCCCCCCGCTCCCCTCTCCTTCTGAACCTTTCTTTCTGATTTCAACTGAAATCCTAATTCATCCCACATGTAGATGTAAATAGTTTAATTCAAAGGATTTCCCTCACTTCTCCATTTGACAATCTTCATTTTAAGTGAAGCCTCCAAGAAATTCACATGCATACTGATTTTGGATTATGGATTGCATAAATTCACATAATGCACATGCATATGGATTTTGGATTACACCCACCTGCATTATATGGCAATACTTTAGATCTGTCTGCCTGATGAATCTAAGTGGGCACCTTTGCTTGTAGAAGTACACAGCATTTCCCACTTTTTTTTCTTGGTGGCTTATTGTTCTTGCACTGTGAACTTATTACTGAAGGCTTCAAGGACAGAAAGAATGGTGATAGTAACAAGGACTTTCTCCCATTCTTAGTGGAATAGTAATAGAAAATATAGTAAGCATGAAAATGGCAATAGGAAGGGCCGAAATGAAAGTCAAAAAGATGATACTGCTCTTCAGTTCTCTATTTCTGGAACATTTTTTAACTCTGTGGAAAAAGGGATGCTCAAATAAGCAAATTTACTTCAAATGCTGTTCAAAAAACCTCTGCTGTTCAACCCTGTTCTGTCTTACAGAACTTGTTGAGTATGTACTAATATATATGTTTTGCTTGTGCTTTTATGTCCTTCACTTTTTCGTATGCTTTCCACGAATGATCTTTTATTATTAAACAGTCAGTGAAAGATCTCATCCTTGTCATATTTCCTCTTCCTACTTTTACATGAATAATTAACACAGAATAATTGGTAGGTATTCTTTCATAACTTCTTCCGTGGAAGTGGATTCCTTCATAACAGTGAAACAAGAAAAGATGCAGCTCAGTGTGACTACTGTATCCAAGTGCTTGCATTATTTTCCAACACCCTAATTTCTTTTATAAAGCTGTTTGCAATGCTGCTGTATTAAAATACACACATATCTACTGTACTTGACAGACTGCCTGCTGCCCTACATTCGGCACAGACTACCTACATAATGACACTGCAGAAGTATGAGAATATGAAATACCACTTGTAGTTCCCAGGGCTCTATAAAATACTTGAATATCTAGAACTCAGTGTGCACCTTGCATATGAAGTCATTAACAACTGCCCTCCCCCCAAACTAATGAATATACAACCTAATAGTTTAATTCATGAACATGGTGCTGTCACTGTAGGAATACTGTCTTCCTGTTATTACTAAAAAGACTGCAAGTAAAAGACATTTTTAAATAGGTTAGTGTCTTTTCATTCCCCTTTTTAGAATTTATGAATAGTTTAGTATGCCAGTGCACACAACCTAAGAAGTACTTATTATTATTTTTTCCCAATAGTCCATCATTATCATTCTGTTGTATCAGAGAAAATTAGCACCTATCACTTACATTATTTCAAGCAGTATTGTTAAGAGTGGAATTTGCATGCATGATATGGTGTATAGGCTAACACAAGTCCATTTGCTAAGTCCACGTGGTAAAATGGATGAATAAATAATTGAATGCTTAGCTCCAAATATATAATTATTCTTAGAAAAAAAATTAAAGCACAAGCCTGTGAAAATACATATAATAATACCCATCTACAGCTAAATACCCTTGACAAAAAAATGCTCTTTCAGAAATGGAATAATATAGTTAGATTTCTAAAATGTTTATAGAAAACTTGCATAAATGCCCAAGTTTTGAAAGTACAGGACTATTGCGCTTTTTCCCCACAGGCATTAGCTTTAAATTAAAAACACTGTCCCAGCCTCATGAAGAAAAGGCTTAGCAGAGCACTTGTGCAGAGCATGCAAAAGATTTGTAAACCTTCCAACTGCAGTTTAAATTGTTCCTGTTAGAAAAAGTTACAGCTCAGTTTTTCTGATCTATTCCCACACACAGCATCATACAGTCTCTCCCTAAGAAAGTAACATTACCTTTTTTAATATCATCCATCACCCTGCTCTGTAATAAGCACGCTGCTCTGACGTTGCAAGAACTGTTTGCCATATGTCTACTTCCAATACACCAGTCTCGGTAGTTATTTGTTACATGTAAAGAAATGAGGGAGTGGGCTTTGCAACACTAAGTACAAAACATCAAGTCCAGTCCTCTTCTGTATTAGAGTGCAACATAAACCAATTTCCAGATGAAGTAAAATAAATAGGCAGGTACAAATGAGAAAACTATGCTCTAGTTCTTATGTTTGGTAGTAGCCCGAACAAAAGCAAGTATGTCATGAACAGGAAATGAGTGGAGAAAATGCCACTATATTCTGGATACGGTTTTCAGCAAGAATCAAGAAGAATTAAAGGCAAATGAGACAAGATGTAGAATTCTGATACTACTGCGTTAATGCTGATAGTAATGACACCTTTTCTGGAAAGGGTGTGAAACATTAAATTACAAGAATTCAAAATATTCTGTTTATCAGAATGGTCAGTAACACACAAACTACAATGCCATTTGTTGCATCTTGCAAGAACAGTACCAAAAGTTTCAAAGAAACCCAATTTTCTTCTAAACCAATGTTATATTGCTTTTCTTTTTTACAGACATCACATTGTGTTTTAAAATAAGGCATCTGTCTTTCTATTGCAGAGGCTATTTCCATTTTGGTATTTTTCTCACCCTGTGACTTGAAAGTCAGCCTACGTTCTAAATCTCTGGAATAAATTTCTAAAATATAACCTTTCCACATTTATTTTCTGAGGCATTTATTTAGTCCTTTTGAATTTCCTCAGATATTCTTTTCCAGGCAAGAGTCATTGAGTAGTTTCAATAAACATAAAAACCTACTGCCAAAACCAGTAATTCCATTACAGCTTTTTGCTCTCATTACTGGTCATCTGGTGTACCAGTAGAAGAAAAGCTGTAGATGGACCTTTTTAAAAATTATTATTTATTAAATCAGAAAAGAATGATCTGTTAGGAAGCATGGGAGTCAGTCTTGAGAGGCAGAATATCATTCAGACTTGACAGAGCTTTTAAGTCTGTCTCATTTGCAGCCACATATTAACTAGCAGTGTGAGCCAGTGGGAGATCTTTGTTAGGTCCAGGCAGAAGCCTGAGCCCCTCTAGCAGTTAACCAGGCTCTGAGAGGGTAACTCTTGGCTGGTTTTCTCCTGCACTCACTTCCTTTGGTCAGAGCTATTTTCAACTAGTAGATTGCAAAGCCTGTCAATGTAAAGCACAGCAATTTGATAGAGCAAAAAAAAAAAAAAAAAAAGGTCAGGGACATTTTCTACATGAGAATCAACTAAATCCAAAGCATACCCTTTTGCTTTAAAAAGCAACAGTGGAGGGAAAGTCTGGAGTAGGGAAGACTTACCCGGTGGGAGGAGGAGGACCAGCCTAGGAAGCATATAACAAATGGGACATCATGGGCTGCACCCACAAGCGCTGAGAGAGCTGACTCATGCCACTGACAGACCACCCCTGATTATCTTTGAAAGGTCATGGCAATTGAGCGAGGCTTGCAAGGACTAGAAGGATGCAGTCACTGTAGGAATAACGTCACTTCTGTCTTCAAGAAGAGCAAGAATACTTTTTTATAATTTTTTTTCTACAATGAGGATGGTCAAACAGGTTGCTCCAAGGTGCTGTGGAGTCTCTGCCAGCCATGTATCCCTCTGAGATACTCAAACCCCACCTGGATACAATGCTGAGCAACCTGCTCTGAGCAGGAGGGTTGAACTAGATAATCTTCAGAGGTCTCTTCCAACCTCAGCAATTCTGTGATTATATGATAATGCTCCCTCATCTGGACAAAGTTAATCCACACAAAACAGTGTTCTTTTCATAAACCTACGCATATTAGCACAGCCTTTGATAGTTCTAAAGGCACAAAGTGATTAAGGCATATCTTCCATATCAAAGAAACTCAGATGAAGTTTTGCAAAAGGAAGCTTGAAACAAAACAACAGAAAGAAAAGTATAGCTTCTAAAAAGAAAAATTATACTGCAAAACATCTGCAGCACATTCAGAAAAGATGGTAAATTAACCACATCGTAATAATGTGTTTTGGTAACCTGTGCAGAAAACTTACACAGTGTAAAGGTTCAAACTGAAATATTACACATGTTGGGATGTACTCTGTGAACAAAGGTAAGGAAGGATGAATTTGAGGGACCATAACATAAGCTCCCTCTAATGCAAGTACCAGAGAAGCTGGATTACAGTCTTCCCAAATTCACTTCAGTCAAGTGGTTTAGGCACAGCTCCCAAGACTTTGGGGCACCTTGTCGCTATTTAGCTGCAAGTAGCTTTCCTAGGAAGCACCACCATCATCAATGTTTCCTGCACATGACCACCACCGAGGAACCTTGCTCCGGTTGCTGTCACTGAGCAGGTAAGAAGTCTGAGACTTCCCAACCCCTCAAAACCTGAATTCCTAACCTCACAACAGATAGTAGTCTTCAACTACATTATGTCTTTCTTCTACACCCTTGATCTGCCTTGCCAGACCTCTAGCTTATTCTGGGGACAATGCGAATGGTGATTTAGGTTGAAACAGGACCACAAAGTCAAAAGGACTCTTGTCCTTGGAGTCCACATTTGTATGCTACTGAAAAAGTACATAAAGGATGATAGAGATTTAAAGAAGAAAGAGAGAGAGAGGGAGGGAGGAGAGGGAAAGTCAATGCCTGAGGCAGCTGAATAGTGCCCTGGAGAATTGGACTGCAACTCCTTTGCCATGGACTTACTTTATAACAATAAACAAGAAAAATCACTAATTATCCTCCTCATTTCCTGAATATCCCACTCGAAATCCAGAGTCTGATTTGCAGTGGTCTAAGCAATCACAGCTTCAAGTAAAATCAATGGTAATTCCACTTTGGACATGTTAAGTGCTATAAAATGCCAAGTACTTCTGCCCCTCTGAGGTGCTAAGTATCATAAATCATGAACCCCAAATCAGTGGGTATGTGTGAGCTTAATCTGCGTCTTAACTCCTCGACTGTAAAACAGAGGTAATAACCACTCATCTTATCTTGCATTGCAAGGATAAATTAAACAATGTTTGTGAAGCACTTGGATATTATAGTGATGAGCACCAGAGAAAAGCCCTATAAGAAATAAGTAATTATGTCTTCTGAGCAAGGGATGAATAGCAATCAGCAGTGAAGGCACAGGACCATACATTTAGCAATGAGAAAAATACAAGAAATTGAATAGCTGCTCATTAATTGAACGTTATCCAATCTGTTCAATGAACAAGGCAGAGGTCTAATGGAAAAAGTTGTATGTGATTGTGTAATTAAGGCTGAATTAGCAATCATTACATGTGGCACAGATAAGCAAAGACGACGGAGGCCACTAGCATTCATTATTTTCATATTAAGTTGTGATTTTGCAAAGTTCATTATTTTTCTCCCCAATATATTTTTTAAAATAGCAAACTGAAAAAATCCAACAAAACAAGCAGCTTGAAAGCCCTGAAACCCATCACTGCACCTAATATAAGAACCCACACAGAGGAGCAGAAAGAGGTGGGGGAGGATGCAACAACATCAGGCAGCCCAGCCACTCCAAACCCTGAAACGGGAAAAGAAAAGGTCTGCCACACTGCCCGTGAACAGGAGGAGGACATCAGCAAGTTTTACAGAATCACAGAGCTGTAGGGGTTGGAAGGGACCTCTGGAGATCATCTAGTCCAACACCTCTGCTGGAGCAGGATCACCTAGAGCAGGTTGCACAGGATTGCATTCAGGCAGGTTTTGAATATCTCCAGAGAAGGAGACTCCACAACCTCTCTGGGCAGCCTGTCCCAGTGCTCAGTCACCCTCAGAGTAAATAAGCAGGAGTCCCAAGCACATACTCTCATCTGCTGCATGCAGAGCCTGAACACAGACTTTAGGCTTCAGCTGCACCTGTATCACACAACTGCAGGTGACACACAGTACAGAGAAAGCTCACTCCAACAGCCGCCCAAGCCGCTGCATCAGCTCTGCAGCACGTAGGGAGCTCCCTGTTAGTGCCAGCAGCTCCTGGCAGACCTTCACCTGACACCTGAGGACACTGAACAGAACCCTGCTTGTTTCTGCTCACTCTTAGTGTGGACAAGGTGCATACAAAAGCCCCACATAATCATCATCACTCTTGAAATAGGTGGGAATGGACTGACTGACCCACATTCCCTTTCTTAGGGTCCGGATTTGGCAACTCAGCCATGAGAGATGGCACCAAACAATTTCATAGGTTAAAACTAGGTAACAATGCTGTCTTAGCGAATTTTCTCTCCTTAAACAATAAAGAGTTCTGGTCCTCAAAGCTGACCACAGGCCATTATTGTTTCTAAAAAACCTGATAAAACTGCCTCAGTCTAAGCCTAGACTTGAAACCTAACAGTGACACTCCCAACCTTCAACAACCTAGAACTGTGCTACAAAAAAAAAAAAAAAAAAGGCTGAAATCCTGGCTTCTTTTAAGGCAATGGGAGATTTGCCATTACCTTTTCCCACTCTATTTATATCCAAGATACTAGCAGATGCCTTGTTCCCTCTCTGTCTATAACAGACAGATCTGTACATACATTTTATCTCTTTTTTTTTTTGTCTGGAGACTGTTTTCCCACCCTCTTATTTAAAATGGGATTAGGAGGTACAAAAAGATGTTTTATTTCTAGCTTTATGTATCTATATATTTATTTTGAGGTTTTAACTCTTTAGAATTTCTTTCAGCCACAACACTACAAAATTCCTTATCTTTAACACTGTTTGGCTGAAGGCACCTTGCAGGATTATCCGCTTTTGGCTCTTGACTACCTAACCTGAGACTGGAGGAGCCTTTTCAGGCTCTAAAAATTTTCTGACCTTGAGGGTTGTAGAAAAGAAGTGCTATTTGCTACTAAAAGTGAAAATTATAACATTGCTTCGATAGGCTGCCAACGCAGGTAGATAACAGCATGTTATAAAGCAGTATCTCTTAAGAAGCAGTACCATAGCTGTAAGGAGTTAAAGCATCTGACTAAGGATGTTTTATGATATTTGATATGCTTTCTGCTGTTTGATATAGAAGATCTTATACATATACTTATGTCCAATTGCAAACTGCAATTTGAATGTTCATTCATGCTTTATTCATTTTCCGCTGTATTGTACCAGGCATTACAAAACACCTCAGCAGCACTGTGTCCAGGCAGCCAGATCAATTATACTTCAATGGCAGAGGATTTCTCAGTAGCCAGGCTCTCATTTGAGTGGGGTACCAGCAAACATAACCAAGCATGAGGTCACCTGATGGGGTCTGGGGGTATCTGCAGAGGTTTAGCTAGATAGGATGGAGTTATTTCAAAAGGACTTCACTCTCCTGAGCTTTTTTCTGAATTCAAAGTGAGACAAGTCATCGCAGGAGACAGACATTCATCTGCTAGTACAAATACAAAGCGATTCTGCCTTACATTAAGATCTGAGCACTTTGCACCAATTATTTTTTAAAACTGGCATCCTCTATCCCTGTGAAGATGGACATCCACTATCATTACAAGTGGATCCTAAAAATCTATTAGTTGGTTCACCCTCTCTTTTAGTACTCCTACTTCCTTCCCTTTTGGAGTCAGATTAACCCTCCAGCCATACCAGGACACAATATTAATCAAAAGAGACCTCCGTGGCTTATCCTTTACTATCACAGATAACCAAATCACATTATACATCAGTTACTTCTCTTACACTCCATTTCAAAGTAGGTATTTAAATCCTCCTGACTTTCAGGAAAGTGCCCCTAAAAGTCCCTCTTTTTGGCTGTTTGCAGCCTTCTCAAAATATCAAACTAACGTAATTTTTACCCATTTGCTTTTATTTCAGTACAGTTCTTAGTTCAAAATAAATTCTCCTCCCTCTCAGTTGTCTATTCCTCAACTGTGAAATATTTATAGACAGTAATCATGTCCCAACTCAGACTCTTTTTGGGTAAGCTAAAAAAAGCTAAAAGCATTTAGTCACCTGACATAAGATAAATATTTATTCCCCAGATCATTTCAGAAGCTCTCCTAATGTTTTTACTTGACTCTGTTTCAAACTGTCTTTAACATGCTGGTGACCAGAAGTATACACAATACTCCATATAAGCATTTCCCAGCATCATCTGCACCACAATGGTATGAATACTTCCCTGTTTGCTTGAAATACTTGGTGCATCTGAATATATGGATTTTGTATCCATTACACAAGTGGCTCAGCCATCTTCAAACTATTACCTAAAAGATGAATTTCCCAGGAAGCACCCTGTCTACCTTCTCTATGCATCGTATGAAAAAAGTACATTCCTTTTTAAAGAAAAGGAAGTTGAAGTATTCAAGAAAACATTAAAACTAATGACTGATATTTGAAATTCAGTTAGCCAAAATATTTGTGGCTACCTTAAATCAGCATGCATTCACAGGGTCACCCCACCTCTATGAAGACTGATCTACCAGAATGTTACCCTCTGATATGTTAAAAAAGAAAACAACTAAAAAAAAAATAAAATTACTGCAACTCAGTTCCCTGTCACATCATAAGAATGCCAAAATTTCCCCTCTCTTATAAGGACGTAGAAGGTAAGCACGTGAAAGCCTGTGTGATGCTTGAATTTGTGTTGATGGAACGTCATTGCCTAAGATAAACCAACCTTACCACTGCACGTACGTTCTGTTTACTGCACGTTGTGCTTGTACAGGCTGGCTATCACCGACTGAATATATTATTTTATAGATGAAGCAGTCTAGAAATTAGTATTCACAAAACAAAAAAAAAACCAAACAAAAGAGTGCAGAAGAATAGTTTCACGCAGACCTCCTAGCATCATGTGAGCGTTTTTCAAGGCTAGAGAGCAGCCCGATTCTAAATTCTCACCCTTGTACTTGTCTCTCCCTCTCTACAGCAACACTCACACAGTAAATAGCATTTACAATCAAAAAAATTGTGAATGTTGGAGAGGCTTGAGGGAGGGAAGAAATTATTAATGCTTTTGAAAAAGAATGAATGCAGATTTTTAGCTTCCTTGATATAAACTTGTTTTACAAATCATTTTCCCAGCCATTAACCAACTCGTGGTTCTTTGTGGCACTGCAGCTGCTAAACTCACCCATTCTTCACTTGTTTTACAACCAAGAATCTGTATTACTTAGATGGTTCCCAAACCTACCCCCTTTTTTCTGAAATGCTCCCACAATATGCTTGCTGTATTAGCGTTGCACTCCACATTTAACGTGCATCCAGCATTTATTCTTGAGTCTCAGCTGGAGTTTCTCATACAGGCCACATATTCCAAGAACCACAAGGAAAGCTTTTCCTCCCATTCCACGTCTCCCCAGCTTTAAAATATTCAATTGTAATACATGCTCCATCCTTTATTAACCTTTCCTTTTTTTGAGTCACACTTCTTACTGCTTGGGTCTTCCCCCCCCCCCCGCCTTTTTGGGGTCCCAGCGCAAACCTTTCTAGCTCCTTCCTCCTACTAGCCTCATGAACTCTGAGCTCCTAGTAACTAAAGCCAACCAGGAGCAGAATGAAGACTTCACTGAGCAATACTGCCTGCCAGAGCAAAACCCAGGAAGTCCTTTTTATATCTATGAAAGCATGGAAGCCTTGTGGCAGCTTCAAACCTACAATGACTTAATTATTTAAATCGTATTTTACACCTATTAACCATAGCATATCAAGTAAGAGTAGCAGCTGCTACATGAATTTGACCAGCTCACTTGCCCTCAGCAGATCACCCATCTGCTTGCTCTTCACCTAATATTTCTGTTTGATAGCTTGTAAAACAGATTCTTGCAACAGGTCAGGAACAGAGTCAACTTCAAATTCCACATACAAATTTCTATGAAAACATATGGACATCTATACTGAGTGATGTCGAATTTAGAGAGGCCACTGACCTTATGAAAGTGGATAAAAGGAAAATTGCAGCCTGTGATGGAAAAACACTGACTCCATTACAGTGAATGAACAGAAGGGTGGAGAGTGAAGAACTGTATGTATAATTAATTCTAGTAATACAGACCTACAAAATTCGTGGGTGCACACACAGCAAAATGGTGTGGAATATGCCTTTCTATATAACGCATCAATTTCAACTTCTACAGCATAAAAATAGTGCTTCTTTAAATGATCAATAAGCTAAACTTTCCTGTTCACCAGTACTATTTTATAAAAATTTAAATTATGCTAATATAGCAAATTATTCAAGAGCTATGTATTCCAGCATTTAAATTCTCATACCTTGATATTTTTTCCACCTCAAATGAAAACATTTAGGAGGCACACACAGAGGCTTCAGTTTCTCTTTATTTTCTACTAGGGGGTGTAGAGTCTTGCAAAGTTCTTTCATTTACAGTGCATGGGAAAACCATAGGAAGATTACCTGTTTCTGAAAAAACAGGTTATGCATAACATATCACTTTCCCTCTTGTGTGGCCTTCGGGAAGCAGAGACTAGAGTACTTCCAAAAAAAAAAAGTATCCCTGGGATATTCTGCCTGGTCCATTGCTAAACAGTAGCACAGTGCCTGTGCTTGCCAAAGAACTGAATTTATCTACTACTGAATTTTCAGGCTGGCAATAGCTTGCAATCCTTCACACGAAGGTGAGTCTGTTGAATGCTGTTGGATCCCTTTGGTTATGGCAAAAAGACTGGCCTCGGTGCCTGGCAAGGCAGACTTGGAGTTGCCCCCGGTGACTGGAGGGTTGGACCCTCGATCTTGCAGCCCAGGTTGTTTTGCTTCTGTCTTTTCAGAGCAGCCTGGCACAACGGGAGATGAAGAATGGCACTTCTTTTTGGTAACCCTATCTTTGAGGCAACCTTGGCTCCCATAGCTGTGCCGAATCCCTGAAGATTGCTACAAAAGAAATTTCATCCCTTCCACTACTGAAGCGAAGTCTTAGATAACCTGCTGTTCAAACACACGGCGGAGGTAGGATTTCTTTGTTACTAGGCTGCTCACTGAGGTGCACAGCACATTTACCATATCCAGGAGGCCATTTAAATAAGACAACATCAGATTAGACTTTGAAAAATTTCCTGCGGCCAAATTTCCCCCTCCTTTAAAATAGGCAAATAGCAAATGTTCAGGTGAAAAAGAAATGCAACCCCAGAAACTTAGGTTGCAGTGACTGTGTTTCTACTTCACAGGTGAAGAAAGATCTATGTTTCTGACCTAAAATAGGAGAACTAGCTTTAAGGTGAACCTCCTGAAACAGAAATCAACAGCAAAATCTGAAATTTATGGAACATGACATCTTTGTATTTAAAAAAAAGGACAAGCTTCCTTATAACTAATACGATATAATTTTAATTCTTCCATTTTAAGTAGCCAAAAATCTCCCAGCAAATATGCAAAATAACTGGAAGATGGCCATTTTTGCACTAGTTTATAACACTATTTGGAGATGAAAAAAATGCCTTCTTTTTTTCTTACCTTCAAGCCAAAGGAAGAATGAAAGATTAACTTTAGCAACTTAAAAAGCGATATAAATTTTGATTTAGGACAGATTACCTCATACTTGTCTGGAACTTGAACAAATGAAGACTAAAAATGCAAAACATACGCAAGAACAGCTGTGATTTTTGACTTCAAGCCTGTTAATCTCCTTAGGAAAAGCTGGTTCAGTGGAAAAAGAGAAGACAAGACTGGCCAGGTGCTTTAGGTTCCCTCACAGTATAGCATATTTTCAGCATATGACTCTATTAAACTTTAATTTATGATCATTAAATAACTTTATGATTGGCCATATCTGCAATTCAGAAAAATCATACAATATAGTTATCCTAGGTAAAAGTGTATATAAATACAAGTAGCTTCACTTTTGCAGTTATGCCATGTATCGACAATGTTATGGTTAAAGGATTTTAGTGTTTGTAAGGTAGATCAAATCTGTATTAATGACACAATCTCATTTCTTCATACCAGATTCCTGTTCATCAAGTCAGTCAGCAAAAAGTTCATGCTCACTCGATACCAAAATTTTGCACTTCAATAATTTACATCCCTGTAATTAATTCCATTTGAAATTACTTTTGAAATTTCACCAATAAACCCATTTTAATACTTTTTTGGTCTACAGCTCTCCTTCTCATAAATTCATTAGACATTTCCTGCAAGTCCCCAAAATAAGATTCACTGAGAATATAATTACCAGATTTATAATTGGAAATACAAGCTTTAATCTCTTTGTTGTTTTTAAATTTCAATGCAGTTCTTTTCTGTTATAATCCCTCTGTTTTATAATATTTCAGAGGAGCGCAAAGGAATTGGCACTCAAAAGCTGTTCAAGGCAGGCTGACATGAGCCATTCTAGCTGAGACCCAAAGACCTGGTTGGTGTGCAGCAGTCCCTCTCTCCAAATCCCCCTTCTTTCTGCTCCCATACTTTTTTGACACAATTTGTCTCCCCTCTTCATAGAATGCTACGGGTTGGAAGGGACCTTTAAAGGTCATCTAGTCCAACCCTGCTACAATGAGCAGGGACAACTAGAGCACTTGTCCTTCCACCTGAACACCAGCTGCTCTCTCCCATGATTTCCATCCCATCATATCTTTTGAAGGACTATCAGTATGTAACTTTTTAAATTAAACTAAATAAAACTTTCATTTAATCAGTAGAAACTAACGACCAAAAGCCTCTTCCCCTTCAAGAAGGGTTGCTCTGTTCAAAGAGGGCACAAAATGAAACACAGGAAAGTCCATGTGAACATCAGGAAGTACTTTTTTTTTTTTAAACAGTGATGACCAATCACTGTAATCATTGCCCAGGGAGGTTGTGGAGTCTCCATCCTTTGAGATATTCAAAAGCCATCT
Source organism: Grus americana (assembly GCF_028858705.1). Classification (NCBI taxonomy): domain Eukaryota; kingdom Metazoa; phylum Chordata; class Aves; order Gruiformes; family Gruidae; genus Grus; species Grus americana. The sequence goes on along the minus strand of NC_072855.1, from coordinate 66,537,476 downwards.
CGACATGGTCCTGGGCAACCGGCTCTAAGTGGCCCTGCTTGAGCAGAGGCAGTTGGACCAGATGCCCTCCAGAAGTTCCTTCCAACCTCAGCTGTTCTGTGGTTCTGTGAAAGTGGTACCAGCTGTAGCTACCATATTTAGTAACAATTCGAAGAGGTGGCCATTTTTGAGATAACATAATTTCTTGTGCTGCTTCCTACTGAAGAATGTTTAACGAATCAAGTAAGAAACAAGTGTGTGTGTGCACGCATATAAAGTGTGTAAAATATAACTGGAAAAATATTCATCCATTTTTGAAACATCTATACACATGATTTCAGGGAACTGGTGAATGGAACTTGAGGAATCTCTTCTTTTACTACAATCTTTTAGAGAGGAAACAATTCATTTTTACTCAAATAAATTAGCCACTGTATTTATAAATTCCCCAGAAAGTTGTTTCTATATTCACAGAGGGAGTTTTACTGTCGTCTTTGTAATAAAGACAAGAATGCAAGCACTTAAGAACACAGCTTTAGCTCAGAGCTCAGACAGGTATGTCCAGGATCTACATTTAAGGTAGTTCTTCCCTTTATTTTTTATTTATACCATGCACTGAACTACCATAGTTTTAAAAAAATCCTCATGAACATGTGATACAGAATAATTACTACAAATACTTTATTTAAAATAGGAAACCTCAGGACAAGGTGTTTCATTGGTCACATACCTGATTGAAAAAATTGATGACAACTCTACCAAAAAAAAAAAGTTAGTTGTTACAAAATGACCTATACACATTTTTATTCACATTAATCATTTCAGGATGTTTGGAGCCAAAATGTATATTATGTTTTTGCTATGTCCTTTTGTGGCTAATACTCTACAATGCATATACATACATACATACATGCATATATAAATAGTAAAGTACAAGCCAGATTTTTAGTGTTTGCATAACAACAATGCTACTGGCAGCATCAAGAGCTTGGCCTCACGTGCATACCAAGCAGAAGTCTAGACTGTTCACATACCACTGGTAGGAACATGTATGTTAATATAATAATTCTAAAATAAATTATTTTAAGCTAATTTAAAACTCCTATCTTCAATTTTTAGGGATGACAGGATTGTTTTGTCTTTCATTTTTTGATTTTTTTTTTTTGCTTAACTCGAACTTTCAGTAATTACTGATAACTTTTAACTACATTTAAAAAATGTATTTCTATGCCTGATTACAGAGTAATTCTTTTCTAATAATTTTGGCTTCTGAGGCTTGGAAATGTAGTCTTGTTACTTTAACTCCTAAACAGAATCCTTCGTAATTTTTCGTAAATTCTTGTAAAGTTGGATAGGTATATCCATCAAACTATATTAGAAAGGACACCAAAAGAGAGGGGTATGGTAGATACAGATACACAGAACCTTGAAATTACTGTGGTTCAAGACTGGGAAGGAAGCTTTCCTGGAAGGCAGGAAAGGAGAAAGGAAGGTAACAAGTGCTGTCACTTCACACAGTATGTGCTGGTGTATGCCGAACCTCACTATCACCACCATAACAAAAAAATATCCTCATGATTCAGAGGCCAGCTTAGATATGGATGTCTGACGACCCATCCATGATGTGGCATGGAAGCACATGGAGGAAATCACTCAGTGAAAATAAGTAAGGTTTTCAAGTTCAGGTGCTACATTAAGCAAACTCAAGGAAGAAGTTAAGGAATGAAGGCATCAAGGTCAGCGATTGCACAGCAGTAAGAGAAAATGCTTTGAGAAGGGGGAAACCTTTTCCGTGTCCTTCTAACTTTGGGAAGTTCATTACAATTAGATTGACGCTTTTCATGATAGATAAATAGATTGATAGAGAGATATTACATGAGGTCTTGACTTCAATGACGCACAAGCCCTCCAGGTCTATTTAACAGAGCACTAAATCCTTACTGCCATCAGCAGTAGATTTAATGATCACAGAAGTAGTTAATCACACCACACATTGCCTCACTTTTCTCAGTGCACAAGCTGGTCACCATATTAAGAGCCTATTTTCTTCCTTCTAGGTTTTTCTTCATGAAAATAAATCCATAAGTAGGTACTGCCTGCTTATCAGTGGTTGTAATAACACCTACTCATCAGCAAAGACTTCAAAAAAACCTATACTGTATTTACATCCTTTGCATGTCACGAACTGTTCTTCTTTATCAGGTATTAAAAACTTAATTTTTATCACCTGAAGTTGCTTACAAAGTCTGTAAAGGTCAAACATTCTCTTTTACTCTAACAACCCAAGCCATGGAGAGGCAACACCTACCAGAGGTCCCATAGCACTCTAAGTGATCCTAACTTCTTTCTATTGAGATGTTTGGGAAAGACGAGCTATACAATAATTAAAATAGGGAGAACCTCCTATGATTATAAAATTATCAAAATATAGTCCTCATGAAAATCATAGTCCTTAATGAAGAAAATCTCTAAGAATAGCACGATGATCAATTCCTGCTTCCTAACCCATCTACCACAGCACTGTAAAGCCACTTCTCTCTTGCTGAAAGATGAAGCAGATGCACTACCGAGTTGAAAGCCCAGGAGATACCCACAGGGAGATAACTGACCCGAGTGAATTGTACTGTCATGTAAGGCTGTCTCACGATGAGACAAGTGTATTCATCCTCCAGTACAGGAAAATCAGGGGTATGTTTACATCAATTGTATCTATGTCCATTAAAGATTACAAAAGTCCACTTGGTGGGGTGGAGAAGAAGCCTGATTCAGCAGTGGCATGAAGTAAAACAATGCATCCCTTAGAAGGTGTACGTTGCAAAACACCCTGGCATAGTCTACATAAACTATACCACACATAATTGGAGTTCATTCAACTTTTTTTTTTCCAGATTAACAACAGAATTTTATCAAAAGTGGAAAATACAGAGGAAAACCTATATGTGCGTGTGTGTGTATATACTTCTATTAAAAAACCAAACATGTATGTATTTTGTCTTTTTTGTTGATATTTTTTGGTTTGTGTTTTCTTACCTTCTACTGCTCTCTTGAAGAAAACTTTACAGCTGCCACATGTAACTACCCCATAATGACATCCAGATGCCTCATCTCCACACACCAAACACACTTTGGAAGGTCTTGAAGATCCAGTTGATACACTTCTCAATGAAGAGCTGGAGCAAAAAAACAAACAACAAATCAAACAAAACAGCTATGAATATTTCAAATCACATTGGCCATAATGCAAAGTTCAATTAAGAATTTATACAGGTATATTGCTCAAGGCACCTAACAATTAGGAAACCACAACTCTCTCTGGCAGTGCCTGGTTGAATATGTGAATTGCTTTAATTAGTAAGTGCAATATTTTTATTGTCTATTTTAAAATACCCATAATATATCAATGTTAATGGGATAAGTTACCACAAGGACAGTGGCATTTATTGGTAGCAGATAATTACAACTGAGAATAAACAACAAACAAACCACTCTGGCAGCAATCTGATAGCTGTAAACTTTCCTTCTGTTTGTTTCAAGCCTTTACAACTAAGGAATACCTGCAACAAAACCACTAAGACCAGTTCATGAAGTAGCACGGCAAAGTGGTATGCGCTCTCCTGTCTGCATTCCTGCTTACCTCTACAGTGGTCCTTCAGCTTGTATCTAATGTTTCTGTAATTTAACACCTTACTTCCAAAGCAGCTTTGAAGCCTTTTTACATTCTGCAAATGCAGAAGACCCTTCCATATGACTGTAGTTGCCAGAAAAGCAGCACCGGAGGTTCAGAAAGCATTCCGAAGTTTTACAGACTGATGCATCTTGCAAACCCAGCTTCAACCATCTACCACCTTCTTAAAAGACAAAGCGTTTCTGTTGTTGGGTTTTTGTAAACCATGACACTCAGAGGGTATCTTTAGGAAGTATTTTCCACTGGCAACTCTAAGACAGTGCTCTTCAAAAACAAGTCACATTTCATGATGCAGTGAGTCTCCTTCCTCCCTCCCTCCCTCAGGAACCGGAAATGCCACCCTAATGTAATCAGCACGCTCGGAGAAACGTGCCAGATACTGAAGGAGATGAAAGCTTTAGATCCCTCCCACACCTCTGGATGGCTGGGGAAAGCCTGTCCTTCCACACAGCCTCTCTTCTCCAGGTAAACATGACCTCTTGCATTTCTTCACACGTTCTGAATGCTGCCAAACAACTACAAAAACAACCCTAAAAGACTTTACACCAGTGGTGAAATAACCTGATAGTTCAAATTACAAGTCACAGGCTATTTGTTGGTCAGTCATTGGGAAACGAAGTTCACAGGTAGTCTGAACTCAAGATAACAAGCATGCTTAAGAAATTTCAAGTATGCATCCTTTGCCTTTTTCCAATTCTCTGTCTTCGTTTAAAGAAGTATACAGAGGCCAAGTGATTTATCCAGGGGCACAGCACGAATGTCACTCCAGATCAAGGACCACAACTCTCCTGGCCTGCAGCTTTACTGTAACATCAAATCTAAACGTCTTTTAAAATGACAGCATTCAGATGCTAATCAAAGTGTTCCAAATAGTATTCCTGCTCTTGTCTGCTCACTAGTCGGTTAGATTTACTAGTTTTAGTCCTCGTGCTATTTATACTTTCATTACATAACATCACACTACTTGATAATTGCTAGGTGATGGCATTAGCTCATCTGTTAGAGAGACAAAGGAAAGCCTCACCGAATCTACGTTAAAATAAGTTCTGTGTGCTCAAGTCACAGTCATACCCATGCACGCTGCATTAATCTAGCCCTAAGGAAAGGTACCTTCTTCAGGATTTCCACGACTGTGCTGGTATTCAACTCTGCATTTGGATTTGTTTAGGCAATGAACAGGACTTTCTCCCTCCAGCATATTTCATACTCAATAAAAAACATTAAGCCTCTCATTAAACAAAATTCTTCAAAAGGTATCTGCTTTCTAGAGAAAATGTCAATAACCTGGAAAACTAACTCCTTGAATTTTCTTTTTTCTTTTTCATTGCAAACAGTGGTATTTTGTCTGAGAAGGGAAACATTTCAATTCTGACATACCACCAAAATGTCTTGGGGCATTTGTAATTTTGATGCTGCATGTTCCTATTTCTTCACAAGACTAGCAAACATTTTCCTAGTCTTTCTACTCTGAAAAAGGTCATTGTATTTTTTTTTTAAATATCTAGAGAAGGTAATTCTGTTAGAGGAGCTCTTCCTGTGGTGAAATGGAGGTTTCCAGGGTATCACAGCAGTTTGCATGGGGTTTTTTATTAATATATATATACACACACTTTATATATATATACATACTTTGTATATATATTACTTTTAGTTGAAAATAAATCATCATGCAGGATTTGCAGAAGGTGGGAGAGCCTTTTTTAGATACAAGCTACTCTATGTAATTTCATTTTCACAGAATTATTTGTTAAAAAAGCCAGTAAAGACACATTGAGACACCAGTTGATCCATGACTATTATTAAATGCCTACCTAAGACATAATCTATAGTATATTTTATACAGTGTTTCTCTAAATGAAAGGCTTGAATATAGCTGAAAGGTGAAGGTACAACTTGAATACAAAGCATGTATTCAACTACTCAGCCACAACATCACAGGTAGAAACATTCTGGAATAAAATTCAGTTAACTCCCATGCATCCTTTTAATCAGTTTAAAAGTGGAAATAGGTTAAAACATAAATGAGGTATTTTCATTCTTAATAGGAATATCCAACACGGAGCAATTCTCAAACACTCTGTTGCAAAGAAACACTGATATTAGTTGTCGGTACTTAAATTTCCTCCAACTTGTGCCAGCTTTAGCTATGATTGTCTTCTAATGAACAATATTTGACTTGTTTTTAAAATCTCATGTTCTCTTTCACCCATGCTACACCAAAGTATTTGCCGATTTAAAATGCTGTTACATTACCTCATACAAAAAGTAAAGTGTTGTACATACCTGCAAATAATAAAAGGTTGAGTCCAAAAAATATGCTCAAGTCTTATCGCTAAACCTCAGATTAAGTCATTCTCTCCATGGAAGCTTTTCTTTCTCAACAAGGCACACACAGACAGTTACACCTTTTCCTCCTGAATCTCTCTCTTGTTCAAGCTGTCATTCCTTTCTTAGAAACTTGACCATGCTGAACAAGATCTTCATCAAGATCTGACTGGGGAGCAAACTACCTCTCTGCCTTCATTTCAAGGCCAGATATCCAGTGTTTATGATGCAGAAACACACTTTATTTATTAATCACTTTTATGAAACCAATTATTTAATTAATTATAGCTCTATATCCTGTAATATGTACAGGGAGAAATACACCATTAAAAAACCCCAACACTTTGAAAGTGCTTTTTATGCATGCTCCAAGTTAAATATTTCCCTTTTCATTAATTTTCCACAGAAACATCCCACAAGTTTCTATCAAGGAATCCTAATGCAAACTGGTGTGCAGGAAAAGTTACAGGCAGGTAACACTTAATAGGTAAAAACTAAGTATTAACTTCAGTTGATTGTAACAGGTAAATACATTAATTTAATTGTAGTAGTTTGTTTTTGAAGCCCAGTTGTTTGGGGTTTTTTTGCTCCAGATGAGAAGTTTAGTTACAATAATCCAGGTTTAGGTAATACATCACACTCTCTTTTGAAAAGTACAAGAGTTGGTCCAAATAAAAATGGGTACCATAAAAAGAGATCAGGAACTTAACAATTGTCTCCCTGGATAGCAATTAGCCTACTGCCAAATACCTATTTGAACGACACGCTAAATCTGACGACTTCTATGGGCCACAGCAGGATTGAGTCTTAAACTTAGACCAAGTAAAACCACCGTGTTTGCACATTTGCTCAAATCCAAATTGGAGCCTAACAACTATTGCTATGATATTTAACAGGTTTCGTTTTGGGTTTTTTGAAAACTTTCACACAATGGACTATCATTGACCCCGAAAATTTCTTGTGGGCAGCAACCTACTCTCAATATAAACTTCTAACTGAAAACACAAGAAATATGAAATACTGCAACAGAACTGGCTACTTACCACTGCTTTCAGAAGCCAGTAGTTTCCACAGGTTGATTAGGTGTTATTACTTTCACACCTCATTATTATTTCAATACAAAGAAAAAAAAAAAAAAGAAGCAAACACATGCCCACCATACACACACTCTGCAGGCTTCAAATACAGGAGATCTAACAGAGCATACATATTTTATCACAATGCTTTTACAGCCAAGGGCAGCATGGAACAGTTTAACAATGCTAAATGTGTCTTCTAAATGATTTGTAAAATGGTTGCTTAGATGGCTCCACTAACATTTGTCACGTTGTAGGGTATGTGATTAGGAATAAGTCTGATTTATTACCCTCAACAGTGCAAATGCTGGCAGTTAAAGGCTGACCTTGACTAGCCATTCCCATCAAGCTCATTTGTGTCTCTGCAAGTTGGCTTGACTAATAGTTATATGGAGAATTAATTAGAAATAACAGATTTTGTAAAGAAGAGTCAATAAACCCACAGATAATCCAGCATTTTAAAAGCTGATTATACAGGTTATTATGCTTTTCAAACCAGATGTCATATAGGAGCACAGTTTAAACAAACGATGCCTCTATGATGATAAAATGAAGCACTCCAAAGAAGCATAAGCCACAATATGAATCCCAAACTCATTTGTTGCAAGTACTTTTATTATTATGAGATTTAGATGAGTCCTTTTTAATTCCACATCATTGACTTTTTCATACAGAAATTTTCTGGTAGTTAAACAAACAGAAGGAACCTGGGTACACCTCAATAAAGTTATGCAAAAAAAGGTAAAAAGAAGTTGAGATCAACATAACATTTTCACCTTTGAGAGGAAGAATAATCAGAAGATTCAAAATGCAGAGACTGCCAGCATCTTCATTCTACCCTCTTATCTCATTCTTAAGGGGTGTAACCTCCAGCAAGAGCCGTCATCTACTGGAGACCGCCACATGACAATCTGTGCACACAGATGCTGAAACTAACCTTCCTGTGGCCCAAAACAAGAACTGTGTATTTCAGTGGTATTTCACAATCATGACATGAACAGTCTGGCTGAGCATGGAGACCCGAGCTTGGCCCACCTTTCACAACCAAGGAAGCTCAGATGGTGAGGAGGCAGCCAAAAGTTGATCAAGAGCTGCCCAAGAGCCCCCAGCACCGCCAAGCTGGTTGTGCCGCTGCAGCAGCACACCCACACACTTGGTCCTCACCAACTTCAACGCAGCAGGCCAGCCGATGCCGTCCAAGGGAGACAAACTCCCACGCTGAATGACAATACAACTCCTCACAACCTGGCACTAAAATGAAGAGACTGATTGACAAGTTTATGCTACCCTGGAAATATAGTCTTTTCCCCTTCAAATAGTCCCCTGAATTCCTCCTGGTTTCCACAGCTAATCTTACATCCCTGAGTGCTTCCTTTGACTGGTCACTTCTCTAATACCTCTCCTAGTATCTTCCTTTATTTAACTCATCATTCACTCAGTCATCACAGTAGATGGCATAACTATCTCCTCCTTCACACTACCTCCATTATTGTTGTGCATGTTCACACAGAAGCAGCTATTTCACTGCCTGAGATAACTCTAACTAGTTATTTAGAAAATGTTATACTGGTCAAAAAGTTGTCCAATAGATTATGTGACCACTACACAATGATCTTGGTCACGATCTCTATTAGTGGTATGTATCACCTCCCAGATTTTGCTCCATGCTGCTAGTTTTAATTGTCAATACTAAGGTTTGATCAGTATCAGTTTCACCTTGTGTAGCCCAAATTTTTTAAAAAGTTTCACTGCAGGAAGGCACCCAGGCTCTCTCCTATAACTACATGCACAAAGCAGATTAGCAGACTGGAAAATGGTATTTCTTAAATGTCAGACTATATAAACCAATCTTCTTGTCAGCAGACCAGGAAAGCATAGAGAAGTGAAAAGGTGCAGAGATGAAACGATCAGATTTTCAGAGGAGAAGGCATCACATGGGACCTCATGAATGCTGAGCTAAGGAAGGACCACCAAAACCAAGCCAGCCGTGAGCCTCAGCAGCAACACGCAGCCGGAGCAACATTTACCCTCTGACATTTAGCAGAGGTGCACACAAATTGCTAAATAACCTAGCTGCAAATTCTGCTGGCTGAGTTTCTCGGGGCATTATCCTTTACGTTTATGTTTCCTTGGATAAAACAACAGGACTCATATGGCCACTACCAACCCTTATACCTGCAGCCTTAAAAAATAGGTTAAGTTGATTTGGTTTGGTTTTTTAAGGCTAAACTTAAAAAGCCAAACAAACTTTAAGACTCAGAAATCTTGAACAAGGTCTAAATATTTTAAGAAAGCTAACTGTGTACTTTAGTGCATATTATGGATGATAGACACCAAGCAAAACATCTGAAGCAGTGCACACTTAGTCTGACATCTGGAGTATTGTATCAGTCTGTAAGTAACATAAGTGGTTAGGGAAAGAATTAATTTTTTTCTTCAATGTCTTCTCGCTACTAGAATAACAAAGATAACAAAAACATCCATTGAAAACACATTTTCAATGTGAAATATTCAGGAAATTCAATTAAGGAAGAAAAATGACATAGAAAATAGTATCTTCTTCTGCTATCAATCAATTATTTTTTAAACATCCCAAACTTCAGGTTCCAGCAGCTCTTACTTGGATTACTATTTATTCACTTCTGTTTGTTTTGTTTTAGCAAATGATGATGAACTCATGAAATCCACTATTACTCCCTGTAACTTAAAAAAAATGGACCAGTATCTTACCAAAATAAACTTATTTTGCCACCTATAACTTTGAAGGTATATCTTTAAGAAATTAAAAAAAAAAGCACACACCAAAAAAACCCCAGAAAATCCAGCAGCTGTGATACAACATTTAATTTAGTGGTTAATCTCAATTATTTTTTTTTTTAAGCACAGAAGTATTTATTCCAAGACAGAAAACTTTCAATTGTTTGAACTGCAGACACTACAACCCTAATACAAATATATAGATTACAAAATTAATCCAGTATTTATATTTTTTTTTCTCTTAAGAAATGCTTAGTATGATAAAATATGTAGGAATCAGAGGGGAAAGCACATTTTAGTTAAGAGAAAGCAAACTGAGAAATCAGATGGTTTCTTTCCTCAGCAGCTCCAGCTTACACATTAAGTTACTTTATTTAGCAATGCCTAAGGATCATATATCACACTTTCATACCTGGATCTTAATTATGGTAACAAGCAAAATCTGACATGCACTGATAACAGCAAAGGTTCCACCCTTTCTCCCAAGCCCCCCCCAATTCTAAACCAATTCACTCAGGATTTTTAAAAAAGCATTTAAATTGCAATGTTTATTCTGCAAATAGAAGCCGATGTGTTCTCCTGTGCTGTAGTCACCAGTGAACAGGTTCTTGTATTTAGTTTAACCTTAAGGCATATGTTGATTTTACAAAATGAAGCAAGTGTACTGAGCTCCTTCAATTTCCATTTACCTTAGTGGATGCTGACAAGATGCAGCATTTTCCTCAAACCAGCTGTAAGCCTTGACTTTTCCTTGACCTCTACTGAAATCTTTTGGTAGCAACTATAGTTGCCTATCCAAATTTTACCTCAAAATAATCTGTTGACTACAGAAAAATATAAACTTAAGTGTAAACAAATGTGTTCTGGTGGACTGAAACTGAGGAGCACTTATCTCCTAGGGAAATAAATCTACTTTTTACCTACCGATTTAGTGACTGGAGAAGTATAACATCCTCCTAATATTCTTCTGCAATGCACTTTGCTCCTCTAACTACTGTCACAATGTACCAAGATCCAACTGCCCCAGGGAAATAAAATCTACTTGTTCTGCATTTTTTTTATGACATCAATGTATTTATCTATTGAAATGGAACAGTTAACCTAGACAGGGAGTTTCCTATCAGGAGAAAACCTCTGGCTTTGGAAGCCAGAGAACAACAGTAAGCCTTGCAGCATATTTGCTCTAACTTTTCATATTTGGTCCACTTATAGAACTACTGCAGTTTAAATGCATGCAATGTTGGTATTTGTGCTGCTGATTTTAAATTGCTGTGTATTGCATAGCAAGATAAGGCAGGAACAGTTTCTCTGGAAAACGATCTAGTTAATTATTGAAGTTGGGGGGGGGGACAGGATGCAGGGAGTTCATTTAACTCTTTTCCTGCACCTGCTCACCTGCCATAACTAAAAGGAAAGAGACTCAGCTTTGAAAATTCCATTTTTCATAGCACCATCTCATCTTCTGCCTCTGAAAAATATTTAAACTAGTTGTGCATCCTGATCACTCTCATACGACAGCACAGTAGTGTTTAGCCAGTGAGGCTCTGCTGCCTTCTCAGTCAGCAACATTTTAAAACTGCATAAAATGCAGTGATTCAAGTGAGATTCACCTGCTGATGGGGGCACCAGTGGGAAATCATTACCATGAGGAATTGCAGGCAAGACAAGACTGCATGACTATTTTGCTCTGCTATTGAGGACTTCTAAGACAAATTGAACAAGCATGGAAGAAAGAAAAATATACATAGAAGTCAAATGCAGGGAGATGCTACCAGTAATGAGAACATCTCTTTAAAAAGCCTCCTCTTTTCAAATAAAGCTAACTACTTTTTTCAAGTTCTTCCCTTAGTCTAAACAAGCAGCTCCTAAAAATACCTGCTTTTGCTTGCAAGCTTTATTTTATGGCATCCTTATTATAGCGACGTGAAATAACACCGATGACCAGAGTACTGACCATTTTTAAACTTAAGAAGTGTCATTCTGTTGCAGAGACAAAAATCTACCTGGTACGTCTGGCAAGGGCTTGGCCCCATAAGTCCTAAAAGAATACCTATATCAAAAATATTAGTTTATAACAGAAGCAGCTTGGTCCAGTCGTACATACTTGCCTGTTACAAACTCTTTGCTTTATCTTCTCAGTGCACGATATGCTTACAGAGGATGCCACCACACCATTAATGCCCTAACCACACAATATAAAAAGTTTATAAGAGCTCTGTAATCAAATAAAAAAAATTAAAATATTTCATAATAGCAAAAAGTAAACTGAACTGCCATCCCCAGTCTACTGGGGATTAAAATACCACAATAGAAAAACCTCCAGAGCAACCATGAAACCATAGGGAAAAAATGCACCACAGCACAAAAAAGGTTACCATGGGAACAAAGGCTATTTTCCAACTTGTCAAATAAAAGCCCCAGTATGGCAGACCCTTACTCATAAGAGCAATCCCACAGGCTTTGAAAGGCAACATGTATAATTATTGCTTGAGCCGAAAGAATCTGAAGGGGAGAAAGAGGGGGGGTTTGCCTCTTCAACTCCCTGGATGTGCCCCCCACATCCAGCAAGGCAAAATCAGTATGGATGTTGAAAGCATATTAGCATTACGGTACCAGTGTATGCTATATTATAATTCCACATAGGAACAGAAAATAGAAGTAGGAAAGTCTGCACACTAATCAAAACTTCAGAAACAAGAAAATGAAAGGCAACAGACAGCTCACAATATTATTGAGTATGAGTTACCAACGCAGAACTCAGTAATAAGACTCAAGCCCATAAGCATATCAGAGAAATTCCTGACATGAACAAACTTAAATATCTTGCAACATGCAGCAAGTTCTGCGTGCATTTGTAAAGGGAAGGTTGGAAAAAGAAATAATCCGCCGAAGATGATCGTACTAATCAGAAGGTCCTTAGTAAGTTTAGGCACAGTGCTTTATGTTTTACTGGAAGTTTCCAGTTTGGCACTTGTTTCAGATGATACAGTAAAAGCCGAACTCCAACTTTACCACCACCTCCAATTAACAGATATTTTAAAAGGCAAATAGTCACATTATTTTGAAATATCTTCTGTGACTTCTAAAAACACTATTTCAAATAATGAAGGCTTCATTTTAACTACATTTTTCCATTTTAAGAAATTCAAGCTGTTCATGATGTTTTAATACATACAATTATTACTTGATAAAAGAAGTAAGACAACTCTTGCAGCTCTAGGTTGGGGAACTACACAGATGTTGGGGTAGTTTGTAAATTTGTCTTTTCCACCTTCCTGGTCCCAGGGTCCCAATAAAACATCTTCCTAAAACTAGAAGGTGGAAAAACCAAGGCGATTTCCACCTCCATCACTATTCACCTCTCATTGTCTTCACAGGCTTTTGCTATCTTCTGACAGCACAATAAAAAAAGACAGTTCTGATGTCTGAGTGTCATGGTTTAACCCCAGACAGTAAATAAGCACCACACAGCCACATCCCCCAAGGGGATGGAGAGGAGAATGGAAAACAATACAAAACCAAAACAACCCTTGTGGTTTGAGATAAAGACAAGTGGATAGGATAACAAAGGAAGAGAATACAAATAATCATGGCAATAACAGTAATAATAATTTATAAAAAAGTGATGCACAAATGCAATTGCTTACCACGCGTGGAAGGGAAAAATATCCCCGATGCCCAGTCTGTTTCTGAGCAGTGATCCCGCCTCCCAGCTCGCCTCCCCAGTTACGTACTGAGCACAACATGATATGGTGGGGAATATCCCTTCGGCCAGTCTGGGTCAGCTGTCCTGGCTGTGCTCTCCCAGATTCTTGTGCACCTGGCAGGGTGTGAGAAGCTGAGAAGTCCTTAACTTAGTGTAAACACTACAACTACCTAGCAACAACTAAAAACATCAGTGTGTTACCAACATTATTCTATTCTCATCCTAAATCCAAACCCCAGCACTATACCAGCTACAAGAAAATAAACTCTATCCCAGTCGAAACTAGGACACTGAGGAACACGCAACGGTTATGGTGAGCAGAATACACCCGCACTGAGTACACAATACAGGGCAAATGGATGCGGGATTCACACCTGTCAGCTTCTGGGAAAAGGAGAAAAAGCAAAGGAGGAAAAACAGGATAGGAACAGGTATTCAGGCAGACCTTCATGTGGCCTATTTCTATGAGCTGTGAAGCTGGCCCTTGTGCAACAACCCCTCATTTTTCTGACTGTGGCTTCTTTGCTTGGCCAATTACAACTCCAGTGGCCTTTGCCTGAGCTTGTCTGCAAACACCATCTAGCCTAGGACTCTCTTCCCCATCTCTCTGACTCTCAGCATGCTTACCAACAGTTTGCAATTGGATTTCCTCCAAAACCATAGAAAGTTCTCTAGCCATCATGATGTATCTAACATAAAGGTGCCACCCTAAGGCTGGGGATGAAGAGTGGCTATTGGAAAACAGCCAGGAAGTTTTGGGCTTTGGAAATGCAAAACAAAACCTAAACTCATCGCTTCCCACATGTCCCACCTCTGCCACACAAAGTGACAATTTGCAGAGATCCTTACTTTTATATTTACACCAAGGTAAACTACAGTCACTCCTGTTGGTGGTGGTATCATTGATGACCAGATTTATTTGTACGCTTCAAGTCCCTCTGTTTTCCTTTGCCTGTAGTTTATGTGGAGGGTCAGGCAGTATGGGCCAGAAAGAGATACATTAATGAATATTCAACAGCTCTATTTCTCATCCTACTGTTGTGGAAGGAATGCAGATACTCTTTCCATCCTTCTTCCTAACTTAGAAAGCCAGGTACGTTGAACAACAAAGCCAAGGGCAGGGAGTGGAAAGATAGAGTATCTTTGCAGACTCTTCCTCTCCATTTCCTCTCTTGCAAAAGAGCTTGTTTTGAGATGGACACATAGGAAAAGGTGTTTTGAACCAATCATCACCAGTTAGAAAGACATTGCATACTTGCATCCGCAAGAGCAATGAGGAAGACAGTGTTGCTACAGCACCTGATCTCATACTCCAGCACATACATAACCTGCAGGTGTGCAGGTGCACCAACTGCATTCATGCTGTACAACCTTAGAGTGATTTACAATTTTTAATTTTACATATCCCTTGGATTATGATAGAATTATACCTATTTTAGACACTGAGAGATCATGACAGTGGAACAATTTAGGTCATAAACCAAAACAGCATCAGATCCAAAACACAGTTGTTCAGAGCTCACCACAAAAGTGAAGATTTTCAAGCAGAAGTACTATTGAACCTTGGAAGATATGAATTTTAGAAACTAGATGCACAGTTAATATTCAAGAATCCTTTTTAGAATCAAAAATAATTACATAATAGGAAATCTCTGCTCCCATTAACTAAATAAAAATTCTATCAATAGCCTGTAGAAGTATAAGGTAAAATCAATTGCATGTGTATTTTTAAAATATTCCAAACCTCAAGTCCTTTCGACTCCCCTTTCCCTATTTTCATAGCAAGTGTAACCACTGACAGGTAATACAGTTCTACTATATTAAATAACTATAGATTTTAACTTTTAAATCAATTAAAATACCCCTCCATTATATATCAGAGTGACAAGTAATAGCCTGCTGAGTGCCATGGAAAATTTTGGTCAAATAGCAGATGAGGGCTGCAATCACTGACTGATACCTAGAGCAAAGGCTTTTGGTAATTCTCCCACAAGCAATCACAATTGCTGACAAAGTTCAAATTTGTCTTGACAGGATTGTCAAGGCAAACTAGAAATGTTCACAATTGCAAGTCAAAGAATTCATTTTTATTCAGCTGAAATTCACTCTACTGCTCACATACTAATGATACACAGTACTGTACCTACCACTCACTCTAGCTGAATACCTGAAACCCATATAGCAAAGACTAAAAGAAAATGGGAGTATTAAGCAAAACACAGACCAAGGAAGTTATGTTCTGCAACTAACACAGCTCCAGTTCCTCTCCTAAATCCTCTGCTGCATACTGTCAAAA
Organism: Grus americana; assembly: GCF_028858705.1. Taxonomy (NCBI): domain Eukaryota; kingdom Metazoa; phylum Chordata; class Aves; order Gruiformes; family Gruidae; genus Grus; species Grus americana. The sequence goes on along the minus strand of NC_072855.1, from coordinate 66,521,652 downwards.
CTCTCTTGCAATATATAGCAGGCCTTGACTTTGGAAGGCAGCTTGCATTTAACTTCAGTGCAAATAAGAGCTGGTACAATAATTAAAAATACCACCATCCCTCCCATTTCAGGAAAAGGATGTTTAACTGTTTATGCACAGAAGCACCTTACTGTAGAGGCAAGCTGACAGCTGAGTGTGCATAATTATGTGCTTATGCATAAATTTACACAATTTACATAGTAATCAAGGTGTATAACAGAGTGAGCAAACATTATTACTTGCTAAGCCATCACCCCCCAGATCTCATTTATGCAGCCCGTCTGTGGCACAGACTTTCAATTTTCTATAGCAAGGACCATGATATTTACATTCATTGTTAAGCCACAGTATCACTCACTGACACAACAGGTCCCACACAGAGTGCAATTAAAACCAAACAGGAAGAACCTGACGACACACGTTCTTTGCTTCATTAAGCAATTTCTGCCTATTCTAAAACAATCTGCTTCCCCCCCCACCCCGTAGCAGCCAAAATTATTTCTGCTATAAACAGGTGTGCAATATGCAGAATAAGCACTTGGGGAAGAAAGACAATGACTGAACAAAGAGCAAGTCTTGAGGACCCAGGGTTTTGAACACTGCAGCAAATCACAGTCTAACTTTATTACATGGCTGGAGGATCCACGACATCCCTGCCATCCCCACTCGCACCCCTTCAGGCTTCAGACCACTTCACTCCATGCAGCTGCTGGCGCAGGAGCCCACCGCAGTCACGAAGTGTTAACGGACCTACAACTTCTTACTTCCGTATCTGCTTTCCATATTCCCAATTAACATACACAAAACAAAGCAAGCGCTGAGCTCTGAAATATATGAAAATGGTTTTACTATTTTTTTAAAAATTATTAAGTTGTTATTCAGGAGCATGAATAATGAAACTTTGTTTCCTACAGCTTCTTCCTTCCTACTTACAACATTTAGCAGGAGAAAAATGCAAACTATCACCTTTCCTCTACTGGGGGCACTAATTGGGTGCCTCTCTTCCATCCAGTCACTTATTTTAATCGAACTGGTAAGAGATAACAGCTAAAATTGAAAGAGGTAATAGCTACCCACTGTCAAATTTAGTTGAAGTTGGCTGACATTCAAAAGTTATTATGCAGGAACGCATAGACAGCTCAGTTACATAAAACTTAATTTCCTTAGGCTCTGACTAGGGTTCTGCTGGACTTGCTACTGTAACCAATAGCTTCACAGGAAAAAGTGCACAAAAAAATCTATGACCACTTTAAAGCTTTGGACCCTCACATATACTCACATTTTAAAAGTGTCATCAGCTTAATTAAAGCACACAACCCCCTGTCGTGGTTTCACCCCAGCTGGCAACTGAGCACCATGCAGTCACTTGCTTACTCCTCCCCTCGCCAAGGGGATGGGGAGAAGAAGGGGGGGGAGAACCAACTCGTGGGTTGAGAGAAACACAACTGAACAGGACAACAAAGGAAGAGAATAATAACAACAACAACAACAAAGTGATGCACAAATACAATTTACAACTGTTCACCACCTGCAGAAAAAACACCCCGATGCCCAGTCTGTTTCTGAGCAGCGATTCCACCTCCAGGCTCACTTCCTCAGTTACATATGGAGCACGACGTTCTATGGCAGGGAATATCCCTTTGGCCAGTCTGGGTCAGCTGTCCTGGCTGTGCTCTCCCAGCTTCTTGTGCACCTGGCAGGGTGTGAGAAGCTGAAAAGTCCTTGACTTAGTGTGGACACTACAACTGCCTAGCAACAACTGAAAACATCAGTTTGTTACCAACATTATTCTATTCTCATCCTAAATCCAAACCACAGCACTATACCAGCTACTAGAAAGAAAATAAACTCCATCCCAGCCGAAACCAGGACACCTCCCCAGAAGAGCCTGCCCTCCATCCCACCAAGCATATTCAAACGCACCCTGTGAGTGGACCCAAACCCTTCTGACCCTCCTTCTCATTCCTCCACGTTGCCACCTCTTGCTTTGATGGTCCACAGCCTCCATCACCCGCCTTGCTGGCACGGCAGCACCCAGGGAGCGAGGGGCTGGGAGAGCAGCCTGCCAACGCTGAGGGGAGCCTGCTGCTGCCGGCACAGCATCACCGCCTTCTCCACCATACCCTCCTGGTCTCTTCAGGGCAAGTTGTGGGGAGTCCCACTTTGTGACAGGAGTGAATATTTGATTTAGTTCATTCAAAACTAATATACCATCAGTGAAACCAGCAATTATGAATCTTGTTAACAATGCTTGCCCAAGCTCATCTGAATTAAGTTCACGGGTAGCTGTGCTGCTGTACTGCAGCCCACTACTCCTCTCTTCGCCCCCACCGTGAACACTGACCACAGAAACCCTGCTCCTCAGCTCAAAGCGAGTAGAAAACTTAGGCCCAAATGGATCAGGTACTGCTTTGTTTCATACTTTCTTTGTAATTCAAAATAACTGAAGCAAAGTATCCTCTTCCCCTAAAAACAGCATGCACAAGACAGTGCGTCTGTCATGTTGCACATTAGATGTGCTGCTAACCACTCTATCTACACATACCTGAAGGTCTTCTGCATGATTCTGGAAAGAAGAGTTTCCATTACGATGATGAATTAAATGCTACTAGTCTATGTAGGAAGAGTTTACTTTTTCTGACTTAGCTGGCAAGAAGTTAACCCCATTTTTGCAGCACATTAACAGCTACAGATACTAATCTGATTCCTGTACTTTTATTTTGCTTGTTTTCCCCAAGTAATGCATTCTAGTTTTGTATATACCTATAGAAGTCTAGTTACTGAATCTGCAAAAGCTTGCCTACAGTGGATAGTGTTGTCATCTTTTGGGTGGTTTTGGACTCTAAACATGGACCTTCCTTGAACATGTCCTTGCAATATTTTCTGGAGCTGCCTCAGAGCCATTCTGATTTTAATGAGTCCATAGAAAGCAGCTTCAGGCAGCACATCGCCTATCCTTCTCTTTGAAAGTCTACATCTGTGCTCCTGTATCTACAAAAACAGTGCTTCTATCCTGAGTCTTTGAAAACACTTGTAAGAACTTGACACCTAAAACCTTTTCCAGGCCTTTTACACCAGCAAGGACTCAAAGACTATCCAAGAGGAACTGGTTAATGCTTGGAAGAAATAAGGCTGTTATCCAAATTTCACAGTCATACAGAGGAATGTTAATAAAAGTAAATGCATACCAAGCACTTGTTTGAAGTTCAGCGCTTCTTTCATTCCAGAAACACTGCTTTAATCTCGCAAATGCTGCTCTGCCTTTTGTTACCCTCTTTCATGACTCTGTTGTCAAGCGCAGCACTCGGACAACTTGCTGCAGAAGTAGCAGAAATTGCCTACAAATGTCAAGCCTGCACTGCTAATGTGCACGTTTTCTAGCAGAGAGGACCTCAGTTTTCCTCGTGAAAGTGCTCGGGCCAAGCTGTTTGGCAGAATCATCTGGAGAGTCAGTCCCTCCTGGCTCCCAAGCATTTGGGAACCAACTGCAGTCACTGGCAGAGAGCAGGCTGCAGGTTATCAGCCACATGACCTTGGATTTGATGAAGGAAGAAAAAAAAAAAAAATCACTGAAAGTTGAAAATTCCCCCAATCCTGTGACATGGTACACAGTTTCCCCTACCACAGCTTCCAAACGTATCAGGAAGCAGCTCTGCTTACAAGATACTAAGGCAGATCAGGGTGGGGATGAAGCCTTGCTTTGTGCCCTTCTGACAGAAAATCTGTCATGCTCTGCCTTGATTGAAAACACTTGCCAGAATCACCAATTCAAGCGCTTGCCCACACAGCTGAGTTTTCTGAAGCCTGAAGAAACCCTTGAGATTAATGGTATTACAGGCTTTGGTTTACTTGACAAAGACAATATACAGGCCTTTATTCTCAGCTTTTCTGAGATTTCCTTGGCTACAAAATTGCATTAAGTGTTCCTCAACGAAACAAAACCTCTAGGTCTGCTGACCATTATTCCAGCAAAGGTAGAAGTTTCTTTTTCCTGCAAGAAGTGAATGATTACATCAGTTTGCAAAGCATGAGCTCTATTATTTTTGTAGAGGTGAATCTCTGCATCCTTGAACTTCTGAGGAATCATGATGTTGTCCTTGATGCCTGTAAACAGCTGTGCCTTTGTCAGGCCAGGTGGTGCCCTCTGACCGACTACTCCAGCAGAAGTACCACAAGTGCCGGCTGCCCTTCTCTGTAGTATTTACAGGACAGATACAAGAGTTTGTACTATTTTGCTGCCAGCTGCTCTTGGGTGGGTAGGCTGGAGAACTTTTAATGCTTCGTCAGAGATGCCAGATGGACATTTTAATAAACTAGCGAAGTGTTCATGCCACTGATTTTGGATTTCCTTGTAGCTGGCTCTCAGTGTTTGACCATCTTGACTATGGACCAATGCAACACCACTGAATCTACAGCTACAGACTAGTTTTAGGCACCCATAGAAGCTCACGTAAGTTCTCATGCCTTTTCCGTCATTGTAGTTACAGTTTAAACCAATGGCAACCCCCCAGGTTTTTGCAGGAACCACACACGCAGCCACAACAAATTCTTGGTGGCCACGGTCAAAGCATAGCTGATAAGCTTTTAGCAGACAGGCACAATGCAGGCTCCTAGGGGCTGTCTGTGGTCACTGTGACAGTCCCAGCTGGCAGCAGAAGGTATAGCAAATAAATAAAAATACAGGAAAAGAAGAGAATAAAGAGGGCTTTCATCAATACTGGAGATACCAGTTAGAGCCCCCCCCCAAATAAATAATGCAATTGGCTGTGGTTCTTAAGGCATTTACTAGCTATCTCAAAGTCACTATGGTTGCATGAAAAGAAAAAAACCAAAACCAACACACAACCATGATATGAAGGGAGCCTACGAAGTCTATGAATGAATATTGATAAATTGCTGATCGTGATGTGCCATAATTATTCTTAGAGCATGAGGTCACAATCCTAAATTATGAAACTGCTGAAATAATATTTTTAAAGTTTCATCTTTCCCTTATGCATAAAAATCTCTGCTAAGCCTGCAAAATCTTGACCTCAAATTTAAGGACATTATGCTACTTTAATAAATTATATAGAAGGCTTGACTTGTGATCAAGAAAATATTAAGACTTGGGTTATTATATTTTATATTATTTCTCCAGGTTTAATGAGTAAAGAACTTTCATTAAAAATACAGTAATTCAATTCACTGACATATTATTAACAAAACATGATATACATATTTAAATTCCAATGCTGTGAAAGAGATGACAAGGATAAACTATAAACTGAGCAGCTGAAATACAGACGATGTAAAAGAAACACACAATCTTTTACATAAAGCAAGGTCTTCAACATTTTAACTTAGTCCAAATTTATTTTAATGAGTATCATGTCCTAAAAAAAATTTACAGAAAAAAAAAATCTGGATTGCTTTGGATACTGTTGTCTTGAGTAAATACACTTCAGCTTTATAATTAATTAGAATTAGATGGGTAAGTTTGTTGGTGACTCCCATTCCTCTTAAAAATTTGACATACTGTTGCTGTTCCTGATAAGCTGCAGTGTGGCTGTTCACATGATTGAGAAGTTATCCACCAAGGCTGTTACTCAAGTGCACAACTATGGCTATCGCTCCAATTAACTATTTATTAGCTGTTCCACTGCTCTAGAAAAAGTGCACTGCTATCAGAAAATAACTGCTCATTAGAAACCAGCCTGTTAAGGTATTTTTAAATATAACGATGCAATTTCAGTAGACATATGCACATTATTTTTTAAGGAGAAAAGGAACAGAAGCATTTTACTCTGGAGCCGAGTGGTTTAAAATTTTAATGAAGAAAGGATTTAAGATTGTATTATAGGAAACTATGTCTCATTGACAGAAACGTAGTTAAGATAGTCCTGCACATCATCTTCATCTATTTCTGTGACCTTCCACCCTAGGCAGGCATATACTTCCACTCTCCCTCCGCACAGAACCAGGGTGGGTGCCGCCTGAAGATGGGCAGGGACTGGGTGCTGCTTCCAGGTGGCTCCTATTATAAGGAGAATCTCTGCCACAGCTTCCCTTTACATCCAAAATGCTACTGGGAATGACTCTGCACTCCAAATCTGAAATTCCGGGGGTGGTGGCAAACCTATCCTGGCCTAACTTTATCAACCATTGAGTTTCTATACTTAAGGGTGCTCTGGTCATTACTGGTAGTACAGAAAGACTACATACATCACTTTTGTATTACTGTCCTCAAGTGTTTCAAGAAATTCACATATGTAGAACAATCACTACTACTTGAAGCTGTGCCCTTCATTCCCAGTTTTCTGCAATTAACATATTAAAATGACCCAAGAAGCCTTCTCATCTGATGCTCTACAAGACAGAGATATTTTGGACAAATTGCAAAAATACTTCAGAACTAAATTATCAGATTGATGAGTGACACTAAAGCACTACCTGTCAAATTGTTACTGAACTTCACCTTCTAAATTACTGTCTACCCAGTTGTTTCAAATGCACGTAGTTATGTGAGTCCAAATGAGCTTGTTGCTTGAAATACTACTGCATCCCACACATTTGTTCCTGGAAGATAACACGATAGAGCCCATCTGAAATACCGTCTGGCACGTTTACCTGTCTTAAGCCTTCACTTTATTTTGCAGCATCCTCCCCTGCTGCGAGTTCACGAGAACAACATTTTCACGCAACAAAGCATGCTATTAATCATAATCTACATGAGGACATATTACCTGAAAATGTAATAAATGCGAAACCTTGTTATAAATTGCTAATACTCCGACATTAATTTATTGCTCACACTTGATCTTAACATCTACCCACCCACATGCCCAGATCTCAGGATGACTCTAGTGCTCCAACTCTTCACTAGGTTACTTCTGTATATTAAAGTTGTTAGTCCAACAACCTTTCTTCCTCTGTCTCCCACCCATCTTCTCTATGTCCTCATAAACAATGCCACCTAAAAATAAAATGACATGCAAGAATAATAAAGGGCAATATTGAGACTTAGCCCAGCCACAGAGTCAAAGCATGGCATTTTCAGCTGCTGTACACTGCTAACTCCAATCCTGTTAGGGCCAATGCGATACACTTCGAAACAGTCTCAGATTAGATACAGAAATGCAATTCTGAGCTACTCCAGAGTTTTGTTATAGTTCCGCCTGTAGAGGAGAGCTAATAGAGTAGGGGACAACTGATGTGCATAAAGAAGAATAATCCTCCTCCACCACCCACCACAAACCTCCTGAATTCACTACAAGGAGTGTATATAAAATAGAGAATAGGTCATACAGGTACCCACTAAAAGAAAAATCACTCTCTCCTGGTTTTCCTAGTAAGACAAAATTAGTATTGAGATGTGTGATCAACTCCTTAATGTACTGCTGTATAATTTATTTATATAGTTATTCCCTCCCTGTATTTTCCAATAACCTTCTAGCTTTTTGCCTTTCAGCTGAAGGCAATCTCTTCACATTTTATGCATCATGGAGCCAAAATGAGTATCAATGTTTAACAATGATTCCCTGAAATCTCTTGGGAGAAGGGAGGGAAAAAGACAGTGAAGAAAAGAATTAAGAGATATATTTACTCCTATCTCTTGTCGTTTCCCCCCCCTTCCCTCCATGTTACTGTAAAGAAGAAAGTCTAATTTAGTGGTCTGAATGATATACTGGAAGCTCTACATACTTCCAAGGCTACTTCTAAAGAAAGTCTTATGCATATACAAGTCTATTGATGGAAATGTACCATATGCTTATAATAATTTTTCCTTTATACAATGCATACTTCATGAAATTTGTATGGTCTTCATTTTTTCCTTTTTTTCCCCCTCCTTAACAGTGAGATTCACAGATCTGAAAGGATGTTAAATACTAAATCTGTAGAAGTTCATGACAGACTATGGCAAAACTCCCATTCAGTTTGGATTAAATATATTTGGTGAAATTCCAAACAAACCCGTCAATACGTGCACAATTGCGACTGCTGGTTCCCCAGGAGAGAGAGATATCACTTGTTTGCTCTATGAAGACCTTTGTGTCTAAGTCGACAGGATGCTATCTTGATACACAGAATATTTCTGCAAGTGCTAGAAGTTGAATGTGTGTGCTCAACTGAGAAAGAGAATGAACGTCCCATGCAAAAGTTACAGGCACTAACTGTAGTGCTGTACAACTTCCGCTTTAAATTTATGTATGAATTAAAACATGTTAGAAAGACATTCTCTTCACTGGATGTTTACTCCTTTTATAGCTAATTTTCAAATTATTTGAGGAGAGTTCACAGATTGTGACCATATCTTCGCTCTCTTTCCATCTCCCTATTACAGCTAGGGATGAATACACAAAATCTTTTACACCCTTTCCCTCCCCAGTCTGTGGTCAATATTTGTTAATTACTTTATACTGAACTATCCCTTCTGCAGTGTTATACCATAAATCAAGTGTTAAACTTCAGTATGTTAAGGAGACTAGAAGAGTTACATATACTTTTCACTTCTAAGCTTTCACTTCAAGAGTTTTTCCCTTGTGACTGCCTTTGTTTGTATTCCCTTCCTTATTTCCTCAAGCTTTTCTCTTAAGATTCAGACGTTTTTGTCCACTCTTCTGCATGCTAAACACATCTTTGCGTAGGATTTAAAGGGCCTGGATGTCAGGTATGTAAACTATTTTTCCTTTAAGAGCAGAATTGGCACATTACGCTATTTCAAAGATTTTGAGGCAGAAACTTGCCTTTGAGTTTTACTCTATCACCAATATCATCTTGATAATGTTGGCTATGGTGAAATAAGAAATGTTGTATTCATTTGCTAATTTTATTTTTTTTTTTTTGCTTAAGTGTGTCATCATGAAGTTTGAATATACTGCACTATATGTTCATATACTTTTCTATACGATTCTCCAGGTTTCTTCTAGATTTCTTCATCAAAATGCAAAACTTGGAGCTAGTTTTTCCTCTTCCCATCTCGGTCAGAAATTGTATATGCTATGCCTGCACTAAAGTAAAAATGCTGTCTTTGGCATTTGTGGTTATCTGCTGAAGCTTACTTCTGTGAATAACCCGAAGCATTTTATCCTAGACCTTTATTCAAACTAAAGTGACTGTGTCATCATCCATAATTCAGAAGCAGCACCTGTTGGGTTTGTATTAACAACTTGATACTTAAGGAAAGAAAACTCTTTGGAGCTGGAAAAAATATCCTGTCCTAGCAAATCCCACACTCACTAAACTGAGACTGGTTTCAGTGAATTATGCCAATATTTTTACTGTAAAAAAAAATTTAAAAAAAGGATAACAAATAGGACAATCTCCAGGCAAGATGTTCAGAAGTTATAAGAAATCAAATATTAAAAGATATGCTTAGAAAAGAAGAATCCATCTTCCAAGGCAGGTGATAGCTACCAGATAACCTGAGAGTGAGGTGCTCCCACCTCACCAGATATGAAATAAGTAATTAAAAAAAAAAAAAAAGAAAAAAAATCAACATTTAAATACACAGGAAAGGGTCCCATGCTGGCCATTTCAAGGAAGACAGCATAACAAGAAAAATCAACAAGAGAGAATGCTGCAGAGATTTCCTGTTCAGGAAGAGATACCGCAGTGTCAGTCATCAACTCTCGGGATTGACCCAAACAAAAGAAAAAAAATTAATTCTGAAAACATACACTTATTCCTTCATCACTTACTATTCTGTCTCCACATTTCTTTTATAAAACAAATATCACATTCAATGAGAAATACAGCCCAGATGCTGTAGAAAGTCATCTCATTCACCACCCCCTACTGACATGTTCCTGGAGAGACAGAAGGCAAGACCAGAAAGCCAAATAAACTGTAGGTCAGGGAACAGTTTTCCCTTGTGAAGCACTAGTGAATTCTGAGGGAACGATAGTCCTCTGTGCCAAATGGACATGATTTCTGCTATTGGCCCTTTGGGATGGGATGAGCCATTGGTTTAGTTCAGAATAGAAACAGAATCCCAAGTCATCCATTCTACAACCACATTAGAAATTTTCTGCAAGGATTCTTATTTCTATTCAGCAGCTAAAGAAGTTGACAGATAGGTGTCGAGCTCTTTTTATTAACATCTCCAGGGACATTTCCATTTCTGAATTACAGTGATATGAATTTGCCCTACCTCTACTTAGGGCACTCACTGGTTTTATGAGCCTCAGAATTAAAAAATTATTGATTATAACCAAATTGAATATTCAATTTAAACACTGAAGATTTTACTTTTAGAAGAATCAGTTTCATTGACTTCAGCAAGCTGTGAGCACTTATTTAAGTCTGTCTCATAGCCTTAGTAAGATCCAAGTCTCACTGAGATCCATGATAAAATTTCTACCTATTTAACATGGGCAGAAATTCACTTCATGATTGACATGGTATGCCAGACCAGCTAGTGAGCTGCATTATAAAGAAGTCCTTCCCTTAAACCAATCCACAGAAAGTTTTAGCCAGAGCAAGAACCTGAGCAACGTTCAAACAAGCAGCCAGGAGGCACACATACTCCTGACAGAAATTTAATCCTCACAGAAGAGCACTTTTTTGCAATTAAGGAGAGACCAGTAAAATTAAACTTAATACATTTAAGTACTAGTGAACTACACATATATTTTTCCCAAAACCTTCAAGACCAAGGGAGTAGAAGAAAAAATTAGCTGGGTTTTTTTAAATGAAATTTCAGTTATATTCCCTCTTATTGCAATCTTTTCTGTTTTAGACTGGAAAATGTAAAAAAAACCCTCACACCAAAATCCCTGAAACCCAAAATTGCTGCAGGATACAGATTTCTTTAAAACACACAATTCAGTGTAACTCAAAGCTAGGGAATAGTTAAGCAGTGAAGATAATTTACAGTATGCAGAGAGGAACTGTAATAACTGTACATCTGGGCAGTGGGCTGAAGTGGCAGAGAATAAATAAAGGCCAGGGGATGTTTTATTCCATCTCTTCCCCACTCAAGGACATGGCAGCTTGCTTTAGAGGACAGCAGCAAGGCAAGCATTTGCAGCGTGACAAAGCTTGCACGTGAACTGCATCTAAGTCTTTTTAAAATGGTATTATGTATACGTATGTATGTATATACACACATATATAGATTCATCACCAAATAAATTGTCTGCACAGTTTATTCCTCCATCAAAGGCACAGGCTGTCGCTTCTGGGAGCCAGAAGCTAAATGCCGTAAGGGCACAGGCTCCAATCACAACTCACCAAGACAGAGGAGCTGCACGGGGACCCTGCTGCACCCGAATTGTGTAATGCTGGTACCTAACTCCCCATAAGGTTATCGCATTACAGAGTTACCCTCACTGAATCGGCAATCCCTGCAGTCACCCCTATGCAGTTGCCTGCCCTCCTGTGGAAAGCATATGATACACTAGGGTCAGTTCAAAGAGTTTGAAAGAGAGAAAACCCCACACAAATCCTCATGAAAACTAACATGTGGTACACGTGCAGGATGACGACGAGTTCTACAGCTACAACTGCAAAATACCATAAAACATTAAGGACAATATATTAATTACTCCTGCAAGCTGTTCTGCATTTTTTTTTTTTAATTTTGTGGCAAAGTTAAGTAACACCAGTGGAACAACAGCTACAACTAAAACTGCCCAACATTTCTCTTTCTATCAGCAAGTGGAGAGAACGGGGGTTTTGTTTATTTGTTTAAAACTAAACATTAACATTTTCCAGCATAGGTGTGTTTCAGGCTGAAAGAATTTGTGTTTCAGGAAAAATGATATAGCTGTTTCGGGGAGGGGAATCAAAGTGAGGGCAAAACACTGTTTTGACAGTTTTCAAATTTCCCACAATTGACCCTTTGAAAACCAGTATTTCCATGGCTTGGTGTACAGACTTTGAATTTATCTTGGAGTCAGAGGTGGTCCTTTTTCCAGTCTGGGGAAAATCCACTCAAACCCACCCCCTAAAATCAGTGTTTGCACATACCCGATATTGGTCACAGTATTTAGCAGCAGTATTCCCTCCGCATTTTATCTACACTGAGCAAGCTGCAGATGAGGGCTGAACAAAGTTCATTCTTTTCTCCCTTCCTCCCTCTGTACAGATGCTCATTCTTGCTGTCGTGAACTGCTGCACCTGAGCCGAGATGACAGACACTTCACCTCACCTCACTGCAGCAAACGCACGGCTGCTACCAAGGCTGGAAAGGAAGGGAAGGTCCCAACCTGAACACAAAGGGACCAGGACAGGCAACGGTATTTACTCGAGGCTGCTGAGATGCAAAGAGTGGATGTAAATGCAGTATTACAAGGAGAAGGGCAAAGTGAGAATGTACCAGCTGAGACAGAAGACAGCAGCAAAAGAAAGGAGGGGACAGGTTATTGGGCAGGGTGGAAGAAAGCTCTACAGCAATGTAGGTGGAGATACGGGGTTAATTAGACCAAAGCCTGGGATTAGACAGAGGTGAAGACTCCAAGACATCACCAACATCTCCCTGCGCCTTACTACTTATGGCCTCTTTCTATAGAGTCTGTTAGCAAAAGCAGCAAGGTCCATTTTTAAGATTCGGTGAGCCACATGGATGCCAACACTGTTCCATGAAATAGAATTTATTTCCATCAACTTTCTTAAGAGGTCCCAAAAGTACTTGTGACTGTATGCAACCTTATTTACTACAACTTTGCTTTGTGCACTGGATGAATGAACCATTATCTGGACAGCAAATTTGGAGGAGTAAATTCAAGTATATTCTATAATCAAAAAATTTATCATTAGGAAGGAGACTACGCCTCAGGAACCTGAACAAGGCTGTAAAGTTTTGACAGAAAAAAAGACCAATCTGAGTTAAAGTAGTACAACATCACCACAAAGAATTGAATTTATTGTAACTTTTCCACATGCTATATAATACTTTTCATAGAAACACATGTTTTTGCCAAAGATTTCTTTTACTTTTATCTTTGAACTGTGGAAGACTCCAGAAAGTTAAGCTAGCCAGTAGCCCACATTTAAGGTAGTTTGCAAACTGCACACCAAGTTCATTAATACTGACAATTTAATGAACGTAGTCTTTGAACAGCCACATTGATTAAAATTTTCTGCAATTAAACTCTATTTACATACTTTGAAAATGCTTACAGAAAACAGTATTTACACCTTTCCATATTGTACTTGTAAATACACAGAACCCAGAAGAATTTATGGCTTGCTTACAGCACCCCAAATTGTTTGAATTACTTTGGACCGCATTTTCTCCAGCTCTTACATGCATGTAAAAGGAGAGGCAAGAAGAGAGCAGGCCAGAACAAACACACCATCTACCACGAAGGCAGCGCCGGGAAGGGGAATCGCACAGCTCCTGAACATCAGAGGGCACGAACAGTTCCCGCTGCACAGCCACATGACCCACGTCAGATGGTAGCGATTATGAGGTCCTCACTTCATTTCCACAGATGTGGCAACGCTCGCGAGTAAGAAACGAAGGGGGAGGGTGATTGGAGTTAGAGGAGAAAGACCGCTGCCTCCTTCCAAAGAAAATTGAGCTCACTCATTTCCCCTCTCCTCTTGAAAGTTTGAAAAGGCTGCCTTGTCCTTACAAGGCACGATCTGTTAAATCCATCAATAAAGATCTCGGAAAAAAGATTCAAACCTGTTAATGCTCAGATTTATATGTAGAATTTTAAATATCTTTTAAACATTTAGTAATATGAGACTCTCCATAGGACTTCTGTGCCTGTACTTTAAGTATTATGAAATATAAAATTAAGTTCACAATCTAGCATTTTTGTCATGGGAATGGTTCTCAAGTTCCTAGGCTTAGCAGATGGTCGATAACAGATTTCACTATTTCCTGTTTTTCCCCCATTTTCTTGGATTTCAGCAACAGAATAGATCTTTTCCTGAGCAATCTGTTCAGTTTGATTGCGTGTCTTTTCTGAATTATATCCAGTACTTATTTTTCTTTTGTAGTTTCCCCACACACACACATCCCCATGTCCCTTCTCTGAACACTGAAAGTTTTCTTTGGTTTGTAGTTGCTGGACAAGAATAAAAACAAATCTCAGATGAAGCAGACAGAATGCATGTTAACTTCTATGCTGCTTTACTCAAGTTGTTTTTATTATGCAAATTATTCCCAACAGGTCACACACACACTCTTCCTAACCTGTAATTTTGTTTTTGTAGAATCATAATTCACTTCTCTCCATCTCAGCTCCACCACATTTCCCAACTTTCAGGATTCCTCTGCTATTACTCCTATTTATACATGCATTACAGATAAGTGCCCTGTTCCTATGTAACCAATTTAAAAATTCTCTAATTTGAAACAAATCTTCCTACTGCCTTGAAACTACCTCCGCCCACAGAGAGGGGACTGAGATGCTTTCCCTGTCTTTCAAGATGCTCCCTCAATGTCAAGGTACGTCTCCACTCCAAGGTTCGCTTTGATGAAGCTGCTGTTTCCCACTATGCAATCTAGACATGATGGAGAGGAACGCGTTCAGCAGATTTATAAAAAGTTTGAATTGCTCTTGAGAACAGAGTCATATGCTGGCCTCCCTGCTGCCATAAAGGGAAATGCTTACAGCAAAGCAACAAGAGAGGAAAATCCCAGGTTTGCTAGCTCTTTAAGCCAATGCAATAAATCAAGAGTTACGTAACTGCTTTTTTCCCCTCCTAAAAATACATTCTTAGCCTGAAATATAATTATTAAGACTGAAAAATTAAAATAATGTTTCCATGGTTTTTACTAGCTCTTAGGCTGGAACATGGAGGCCTTCGCAAGAAAGCTGCTCTCGGGAAGCAGGCAGGTAACACAGGCAGCAGCGTGCCACCAGGACGGAGGAAGATGCACAGTACCGAGAGCTGACAACCATCCAAACCAGTTCCTTGGCCTTTATCTGAAATGCTGTGAGAACAGAAGTGAAATTACTGTTCACCTATGGTGTTGAGGACCTGCTTCCCTCACCGTGATGGTACAGAGAGCATGAGTAAGGTCTGCTTGATGACCACTGGGTTTCAAAGGAGCCGATCCACTCAGGACCACACGCTCACCCTGGTTGAGGTCAGGATCCCCTGGGGCTCCCTGGGGTGCAGGCTCCCTAATGTGGGTGCTGCACACATGGCAGACGTGCCCTCCTAGCCCTGCACACCTCGCACCACCCTGCGGGGGCTTGTGGGTCTCCACAGACACGTGCAAATGGCACACAAGGTGATCTCCAGCAACTCCCGCTTGCCGAGCACAGATGGAGGCACCCGAAGAGCAAAGACTATTTCTGGCTGGCCGGTTTGGGCTGCTGTTGCCTGTCCCAGCTGAGATGGGCCATGGCCCTCTACTGCCAACCACGGGAATGGATGCAACTGCTAAGGAGAACCAGTGGCAACCCTCGCTGCTGGCACTGAGGGGCTTTGTGCCCTATTACCGGCAAGGACAAACTTCAGCAGTGCAGCACTAGACCTCCTTCATCGAGGGAACATCAGAAACCTTGAGGGTCTGCTTCTTGGATCAGAGGAGCTGTAATCTTTTTATAACTAGTTAAATGATGTCATATGCTCATTAGCTTTCCAGACTCTATTTGGAAGGCAATTTTTTTTTTATTCTCTTGTTCTCTTTTTTTTCCTTGACTGCTTAGTTTTTATTCAGCACGAGTGCTCTGCTCTGAAAATACTGCCAAAGGTTTTCCACATTCTCTGCACAGCCCTCTAACTGCATTGCAGAAAAATAAGACTCATATATACACATTCAACCTTGCTCCTCAAATGTCTTTAAAAGTTTCCTCTTTATAATTCAAGTTCCTACTGGAAAAAAATAAGTTGATAATCTACCCAGAAATACAATTCTGCATGTTCCTGCACTGAGCCAAAACCACAGAATTTACTGCCACAGAAAACACAGAAGTAAAATGAATGAAAAGAATCTATCATTTTTTTTTCTCCAATCTCTGCTGGGTCATTGCAGTAATCCAGGAAAAGAAATCTTCTGAAATCAAAACTGAAGCACTAGATTTGGCTACACTGTTTCAGTGCATAAGAAGTGCCTACTCACACACAGCCTTTGTAAAATTAAAAGCAATTTTGAAATGATACAGAAATTACCTTGTTCAGTCTGGAATTAAAAATATTAATCTTAGGTAGGATGTTAGGAAAAAAATAATAGAATTTCAGAATAGGTTAGTGATTGTTCTATTTTAATTCATTTGAGAGGGCTGGCTGTAGGGTTGTCCAGTATGACTGACTAAACTGTCTCATTACATGGTTTGCAAGTTACATTAAAACAAATTAGAACACAAACACATCCTACATTTTTTGACCATAACTGAATTGTTCAAACTGGGCTATAGTAGCTTTTTTCTGAGGCATTTTCTTAATAAGTTAAACAGATATTTCTCTCGCTGAATTGTAATGAATGACAAGTCTGAATTTCACCTTTTCCCTATTAGGACCAGAATGAAAGAAACCAGCAGACAGGTTATCTTTCTGTTACAGCAATGAAGTTATTCCATGCTCAGGAGAACTAGTTATGAAACTGAATGAGGCTCCATGGTTTGCACAGTCCTACACCTTATGAGGTAATCCCTTTCATATATTCACAAGCCCTCTTTTAAAAATAATCAAATACTTGATCTTATTACTCCCATTCAAAGAGCTGTTTCTGAACGCTGCCCCTCCGATAACGAGAGGAAGCCTTTCAACCTCCAGGTTAAATTCACACAACCCAAGCTATATGCACTCATCCTTGTCCCAGTATTATTCTTCACCTTAAAAAAAACAAAACAACGAACCCCAAAACATTTTAGAACAGTTCTTACTCCCTCTAAAAGCCTCACTTAAAACCAAAACAACCCCCCCACACACATAACCATACACTCTCTCAGCCTTCCTTTCCCTCAGATGGATATTACCTGCTTTACTACTCTCAAGTCATAAGAGGGCTGCTCTTCTCCTGAGCTTGCAAGTAGGATGGGCTCTCTGGAGAGCTGAGCACTGTTATTAAACATCGTACAACCCCCACCACATAGGATCATCTTATTTATTTTCACAGTGTTACTTCTATGTGGTCTAATGGTGTCCCAAGTCTGTCTGTCTTCACATTTTCATAAAAATAGTACTGCTCTACTAAAATGTGCTCCCTTAGCACAATGCCGAGGATTATCATCACCCCACAAAAGGATCAGATTCATGTATAGGCACTGAATACCTAATTATAGAAGTGGGACAAGGCTCAAACGTAGGAAATACACGTTCATGCATTTAGTTGCTCTCGACTTTTAGTTGTTGCCATGAGCTTGGGCAGAAGAAAGTGACAAAAGACAAAGAGCAGTTCTTATCTACTAATAAGCATTCGCTGGCACAACCGATTTGTGTCTCCCCATGAGAGAGTCTCAATCCAACGCATCCTTTTTTTTTATTATTTGTCTCTAGTTTAAAGTCATATAATTTCAGTTTGCAACTCTACCAAAGGCTCCACTAAAATTTAATCTTAGTCTGGTATGATTACTTTTAGCAAACATTTTATTTGAATTACTTTGCATCTACCTACTTTTCTGATAAGTGTTATTCTTGTGCTTTGCACACTACGGATCTCAGGTTTGTAGGCTTGCAGTTATGTGGGTCAATGTATTCTGTTTCTCAAAGTTTAATATTTCATGGTAAAGGTCTCCCATATTTGCTAATGAAATAAGCCTCTAGAGGAATCTGAAACCTCTGCCTCCAATCCACGGATGAATCAAAAAAGGAGTGGGTTCACTGGTTTTGGTACAACACAAAGGTGTCTGCCAGAAAATATCCCTAAAACTTTGTCAGGACATAAATGGAAGAGTAGTCCTAGGAACTACCAGAACTATACTTTATTATTTCTTTAAAGATAAATTTCATCCCCTGGAACTTTTGCTTCCAGAAATTCAGTAACAAAGACCTTCTCTGGAGGTTACTTAAATGCATACACATGCAACTGTTTCACTTGCAACTGCTACTGACCTGAGCGAGAAACACAACATTTTATTAATTCTATTCCCTAGTGAAGGAAGATGTGTGAATCACACAGGCATTACTTTCCCAGTTAGACATACTTTTTTTCCTCTGTCTCCCCCCCAGTAGATGCAAATATATAATATACCAGGGTCTGAAATCAGAATGAAAAACCATTGCAGGAAACAAGTTTTCAGACAGTGAATTCTGAACAGATGGTTTTCTAGTTCATACAAATAGCTGTGCTCATATGTCTTTTAAGAGATCTGCAGCAATATACGTTATGCTCAGGAAAAGATGCAGTAAAAGATTCTACCACTTGACGAATTAAATTAACTCATGCCTGAGATTTGTTTACAAGCACTCTTAAACACTATTAACAATTGAAGTGTAGCAATGGAAGTACAGGAGGTACAATAAAAAAATGGTCATTTTGCCATTCATATAGTTTCCCGTGCAGGACGGAAACCTGATCAGTGAAAACACCTTTTTGTTTCAAACGAAAGTATTCTCACTTCCTCTTTGGCACAGGATTTTCTTCTTCATATGATAAAGTGTTTATGTTGAAAATATACTTGAAATTAGAAAAAACATTGCAAGAGTTAGACAGGACTATAACATCTGACTAGGAAGATACTGTTGAAGCACTAATACGCTGCAAAACTTCCCCCAATGTCATTAATTTTCTCTGTAAAAACCAAGAAAACTCATAGATTCAGTGTGTATAAAAAAGCTGCATTACCTCACTCAGAAACAATGAAAGCAAGAACAAATTTGGGAGAAAGCAGCTTTCTCAGGATAGTAAACTTGGTGAACTTCAGCCTTGGATTTTCATAATTTGTTGCAAGGCCAGACACCAGCCAGCTCTGGCTGTGCAACACGCAGTCCAAACAGCACAGGATACAGAATACTCGATCTTTATGGCTGGTTTTAAGTAAGTGACATTAAAATCAAGTTCCTTCATAAGAAAGGGAAAGGACAACAGCTCATGGTAAAATTCAAGGCAAACAAAACCCCCGAATGGCAGACACTGATTTTTATATATATACATACATACATATATATATATATATATCTTCTGTGCCTTGAAAGCATTGGGGTTTTTATTAGTCAGACAAGCAGGAAAATGTTATGTATGCCCCACTTTCTACAAACCAGTAGCTACTTTTTGAACTATTCAAAGCAAATATTTATGTTTCCTTGGGAAAGTTTCTGCAATATTCAGGAGAGAAAAAAGCAGCAAATCAAAACTGAATTCATGAATACAAAACATTTCCTGAAGAGGCGTGTTCCCCCTCCCCCCAACTATTTTTTTTTTTTTTTTTTACAACCAGATTTGTAATGGGGCCATTTGGCATTTTTTAGTATGAAATATTATAATCAGCTCCTTCTCTCTGTCGTACACCACTGTCACCCTGATGTATTTTTCTCACAGAACCATCACTTTTGGGACTACTCTATCATAAGAGCCACCACATTACATTTGACAATCTGTACTAGATAAAATGGAGGGCATCCAAACAGGGACAAGGTCATTTAGACTCCTGAATCTTTACAGAACGCATATAAATTGTGCGTTAAGTATAAAAAAATGTACTGAAAAATCAAGATTGCATGAAAAGTGCTTTAAGTTGGTATGATTTGGGATAAAATTAGCAAGAATAGTATCTCTGCCAAGTGCTATAAAAATGATGATGCAATAATTTTACCCTTTCAAGTTAGCACATGTATGGAAGTGATTAAAATGTTTCCTTTTTAAAATTAAAGAGAAAACTGCAACGGAGGATATTAAATAACTTCTTGAAAGTTAGGCATGGAAAGGAGCAGTACAAGTACAACCCCACTCATATTTCACAGACTAATGGAAGGAGTAAGGTCTGTTGTTTTTTCCTGATTGAAATCCATAGTCAACTGTTATACACCGAAATGAGTAAGGCATGCATTTCCTGGTTGCATCTCCAATATCACTAAATTCTCTAGCTGAGGAGTAAGTTGACTACCCAGGACACTATCCTGAAGTTAACTGCTATAGTACAACAAATTGCTGTTGTGACACACAAAGCAATGCTGCCAAAAATATTAACATTCTCCCCCACACCTTCCCCAATTGCTTATACACCAATGCCAGGAGTTTAGCTAAAAGGGAAAACTAAATGAAAATTCTTGCTTTAGAAAAGAAGTTTTGATACAAACAGCACTACTAGAAAAGGGTGAGATAATTCACATCCTCTAAATATTAAAGCTACGGGTTCTGCCCTTCCTAAACAGGTTACAAGACACATACGACATTTTACATGAAACCTCATTTTCTGCTTTATGTATGTGGATGACTCAGTTGCTTGCTTGATCTTGCACTTGGCTAGATCTGCAGGCTAATGCTGCAGCACAGGGGGCACAGAGGAGTCTGACATCCATTTTCTAAGACAACTTGATCACATCGACTAAGCAGCTATCAAATAAATGAAAAGAATTATGCTATAGAAACAGAAGTCTTCAGATTTGAAGATATCTGCTCTAGACCTCCCGCAGCCTGCAACAAGTCGTTTGACTTTCTAAATGCACGGGTTGCTTTCCAATGCAAAAACTAAACAACAGAGCTACCATGCTAATAACCAGCAATCGTCTACAGAGACTCACCACCACCATCTGGTCTCACACGCACAAGACAACACTCAGCTAAACTGCCATCTTTGTTGCTGCCTGCCTAAAATAAAATACTGAGGGGACAGTTACCAGGTTTTACAGGTGCCAGTAAGCCCACTGGTAATTACTTTCTCCTAGCACTCAAATTTCTGCAGCTATCCATGCCCAGACAACACCAATCTCCTCAGCCCTCTCCATCATCCAAATCCAACTGGGAATCCCAAACGCTTAATGCAGGGTCATGTCCAACCTAGTAAGTCTCTTCGGAATTGGCAAGACTCGCTCCAGCAAGCATAGTGTCTGTATTGCCAATGGTCAAGCCATGAGAGATGGGGAACCAGCTCCAAATTAGCCAGACAGGGACTCCAATCCACTGCTCTACTTCGCAAAATAACACCCCAGACTCTGGGTAGAAGCCCATCCTAATTTGGTAACAAATGAGAGGCTGCACCAAAAAATAAAGGATACTGAGTGACAAACGACAGGACAAAAAAGGTATAGGAATTCATTAGGAAAAATAAAGACATTGGCCAATTTTCCTCAAATGACATGGTTTATGAACAAAACTGACAACATGAATAGAAAGCTCAGGGAAACCCAAAAAGAACAGACCCATTGCTAGGTAACTTTGTTAATGATTACCCACAGAAGACAGATGTGTGGAACAGAAAGCAGCAGATTACTTAGATGCAGAATGAGAGGCTTGCCTCACGGGAGGGCGATTAATAATTTCCAGCCCATTCGTTGTTTAAGCATCCTCCTAATTTAAGTCTATTAGGGATATGCATATTTAGAGTAGCAAGCCTGAGCAGGCTGTAAAAAGCCTGTATTCAGGAGTTCGACTAAGAGATCTGTCCCAAAGAATATAGTTTTTAAAGAAGTTTTGGGAAAAGCCAATAAAAAGAAAGAAATCCAATGCAAAGCTTTCAGGCTGTTGGAAGATAAGCCTTAAAACACTCGCAGACAATCCATTACTGATGTAGGCCGAGTTTAACTGGCAAAGGTCATGCATATATATGGATTCAAGATTTCTGCAAAATACATTCTCTTATTCTTCAAGATATTTTAACTTAGATTATCAGTGTACAAACTGGAGAACGTACACATTAGAAAACAGACTAATAATAGGCTGCACAAGCAGCTGCAGGTGAGGGAGCATCACTGCATGCCACCGCATCTGGCTCTGCAGGACTCAGGCCTGGCACCGCACTTACTCTCCAATCACTAATATTTTTCTGGATATTTAATTAGCAATGAATTTGAAGACTGGCAGAGGACACGGCAGTAATATGGCACTGCTCTGGACTGGTAAAGCTCATTCAACAAAGTTTTTAAATTCTGCCTTTTGAAATCCATCTAGGAAGGGGTGCTGCCCATGGACAACCTCCCTCTCACCCTCCTTTTTGCTGCTGTCTTTTTTTTAGGGTGGCTAAAGTGGGCCAGAGCAACCCAACAGGAGCTCCCCATGAACTGCTGGGGTATACCAGACCATGGTAATCTTCAGATGAATTTGTTTGGAGTACTCAATTATGAAACGAGTGAAAGCAAACTAATATGCAATACACAATACAAATGTCCACAAGCAAATACATCAGTGGGAGAGGTGCAGAGAAGAATGATTTGAGGACTAAAGATAACAGAAAATTTAAAAATAGGTCATGTCACTTTTCTTAAGAGAGACTGTGCATACTAAAAGGACTTTTAAAGAGCTTTTAAACAAGCATCTGTGACTGAATCACGAGAAAAACTTTTAACAGGCAGGGTAATAAACCACAGAAACAAGCACGGAAGGGAAGCTGTAGATCCTCCATTTTTTATTATACTCTAAAGATGACGTACGGTCTCATTTGGAGGATACATCAGCTAAAGAAGTTTTGCTTTTGTTAAGCACGCAGAGTTCAGTGCTGCACAGCAGCGGGGTCAGCGGGCTGAAATTCAGCTGCCAGGATGGGAACACCAACCGTTGGGCTCCCAAACACCTTCTGATGGCAGCTCAGGCTTTGAGCTCGCCATCTTCCTGCAGAAGGCTGACTTCTCCTGGGCTCATAGCCTTGTTTAAATGTTAGAATACCATCTCAGTTATTTCACCTTAATCTGCTAACAAGACAGAGGCAACAGCTTTTTCTGGCGCTTAAGCTGTATGCACTGACCAATTTTCTTTTATTATAAAAAAAGAGACTCCTAATATATTATTTGCTTCATTTCTGTCCACAAGATGAATACAGCCAAATGAATGCTATTTCCACAGTCCTCATGCCTGAAGAAAGCATATTACAGGACCATATTTAATGCTAATTTAATATTCATAAAACTGATCCTATGTACAGAACATATTTAGGCAGAGAAAAAATTTTTTGTTCAACTTCCATTATTACTTAGCTTTTCAAAGACAGCATTAAGAAATTTTCTAGAAATGAGCTTATTTCACAGCGCTAAAAAGAAACAGAAGTGTATACCAAACCCCTGAGTACAGTAGAATCCCCATTATTGGCAGTGCTGTGGTGAATCCTCCATCGAAAACAACATAGTTTTATATCACGAGCAGCAGAAATGGTTCTCATAATAGTGTCCATTTAAATGAATGATTATTTTTCTATCCGGCTAAGTAGGAAATTATGCCTCACTATCTCAAGTATAATTTGCAATACAAAGGTCCTATAAAAGCATGGTTAGATTCCTCAACTAAGGCCTCCTTTTTGGACTTGCAAACAACTTAGTAAAGTCTCACCATGTGTCCCCTCTCCAATATCTTAAATATGATCTATACTAAATATCTATATGTAAATATTTAAAAATTTACACTGTACTATCTCCTCCTAATTTTCTCCTGGTTCCCCAAGATGTCGCAATGATGTTTCAGAGGAGTAAGGCACTGTCACATAGAGGAAGTTATTGCAGTGCAAAATGCTTCATGTACATGCTACAGCTATTGATGTTGAACAACCGACATTTCGTACAGCCTTACTCAAAGCAATCATCAGCTTGCAGTCACATCTATCACACCCATATGCAGATCCTCAGTTTGTAAACATCTTTTCAGTAAAATGGGATCAATATAGAAATATTAACCCAATAATGACAGATTTCCAAGTAAGAGTCCATAAGCTTTTCACAAAAGCCGATATCCCACCAACAACCTTTTCCTCCCTAGCCTGCCAGCAGCTCCTGCAAGCTACAGCAGGTTAAAGTCCTCCACCGCATGGCTGACATCAGTTGGTGTTAGAGCATCAACAAGTAAAACTCACAGTATTTGCTGCTGTAGAAGGAATATTTAACTGCTAATCTTTAATTTAACACTTCCTCAAAATAAAGCACATCTATATGCATTAAATAAGTACATATGCATCAACTGTAGTACAGTCTCAAAAGTCTCAGTTAGGAAAAAAAAAACCACCTTGAATCCAACAACTTGGCTTCCTGTGAGCACCACTCACCAGTAGATTTTAAAAAAAAAAATTAACCCCAGAAACATCTTTTATTCTTGCAGGCCAATGCCACTCTAGGACAAATGAAACACTATTTTTCACTTCAAGAAGCCTGCTAATCTGGTCCCAGATATCTGCTCAAATGCATCTACATTGAAGTCAGAGTTGCACAGTGGGTCTCGGTCAGCATAATTTGAAGACCAGAGGGCTGCCGAGACAAGGACAAGGCTCATCTAAAGAATTTGTATTCCTGGTGAAGATGCACCAACTGCAGGAAGGAAACTTGACTTTCTGACCTCAGAATCAGATTGCAGCAAGATAAAACATCCAACTAGCTGAAGCAAGAAGTCAAACAACAGAAACAACTAACATCATGTTGGGCTTATGGACATTTTTAAAGCAGATTTGTGTTCAGTTTTCACAGTATTTACATGTATTTATAAAGTAAGAGTGAGTCTAAAAAAACCAGCCTGTAGCATTAAGTATTAAAGGCAGCCTAGAACCTAACAGCAAAGCACTTTGAGCACACAGAGTGCTATATACAGCTTGAGCTTGCTTCGCCTCCTTCACCAGGAGCATAACCACCACAGACTCCTTAACACCAAAATCTTCCACTTCCCATCAGTTTTGCAAAACCTCAATTCCACACAGCAAAGATGGAAATCTGAGAAGTGTTTTGTGAAATTAAGAATGAAGAGCCACTCGTGGCCCGCCTGCCTCCTGCAATGTGCTCCTTCCACTTGGCAGAGGAAAGCATGTCCCAGCCCCGCGGCTCTGCCACCGGGGCAGGTGGCCAACACCATCGAAAAGCACCTTGCCGTGGCATCACGGGCTGAGCGCAGAAACAGCCTCACCTTCAGCTCTTTGTGGTGCAGGAAAGAACAGCCCCGTGAATTTAAAATGAAAAAGCTCTGGTTTGAAAGAGCAAGAATCCCTATTCTTCGCATTAAATTACATCTTTCCTCAAAAATCTGCAAGTTGCATCCCCATTGAGCTCCGAGTCACGATGCTGACAGGTCACCTTAGGTGATGACAGCAACAGAAAAAAATAAGTCTGAATGTGTGCTTTTTCTTTTTCTATTTAAAAAAATATACATAAGCATTTGCATGATAGCTTTAGTTTGGAGAATTTATTTGAAGATGGTGTTCCATACAGTAAGCATTCCAGTATTCAGCTTTTTATTTATTTTTTAAAAAATAAAGAAAAATGACAGATTGCATCTTTTCATTTGCTTTTCTTCAGCCGTTAAATTTGGGAATGAAGAGAAATATAGGTCACTTCCATGTACTTCAATGGCTTAAGGAGAACTTACTATACAAAAAACCACAATGATGAGAAAGAATCTCTCAAAACCCGCAAAAGCATTTAAGGAGACGAATCATTAAATGAGAGATCATTATTATTTTGGAATATATTGTAAATAACTTAGTCTAATCCTCCCGTTGTGACCTAGACAAAAATTCCTACTGCCTCAATGTAAACTGTTCCCTACTGCACAACATGAGCAGCCTTGAACATTTACTGTGGACATTCACTTACATGTTTATGAGAAATACGATTGACAGGTATTTTGCCTATTGACTGACATCAGTCAGTCTCAACACAGAAAAACAAAGAGGTGAGCAATGGTCACATAAGATGCATTCCCACAGAAGCCCTGGGAAGTTGAGAAGGCACAGGATAGCAGCAATGCTTTCTTCTGAGCTATAAAAATCTTTCAGCAGCACAATTTTAAGTGTCGCTGTGCCAGCAAATACGTTCAGAGATGCATGTTTAGCAAACCCAGGCATATCCCAAGACACTGAATCCCTGAAATTGCAGGGGTAATAGCTGCCCTCTACGTATTTTCTGTACACACTCAGGCTTGGAGCTATGTAACCACCGTGCCAATACCAGTCAGTTACAGGAAACACGTCCACATTATCAACAAATGTTAACTAATATATTCTCTACCACTTCAATATACTCAAAGATTAGAATAAACCGAAGTTGCAACAGACATTTGGAAATGTCTTACAGCACCATTCTCTTAGCTTTCCTCAGTGCTCCAACCCTGTCCCCCAAATACCTGGTCCTTGAAAAGCCAGTGGTAAAGCACCAACTACTGTCTTTTAAGCCAAGCAGGTATTTTATATGTGAAAATCTGTTTCAGATTTCAAAAGGGAAACCTTGCAAATAACGGATGAAGCAGCAGGACACTGCACAAATGTGCAGTTTTTTGCTTTGTGGCATCCTCTTAGGTTCCTGTCGCAGTTTTAGTGGCAGAATTGCAGCACCTTGCGAGGGTTTGTCAAAATCTGGACCATGGTCTCACTCTGCTAAGAGCGGTATCCAACACATACATGAAAAACATTTCTATACCTCTGTGGAATTACTCCTCCACTAGGTAAACCTCATGAAAAATAAAATTAGTCAATGCATTTTTGGCCTGTTTCCAAAGTTTTGCTTTGCTTGCGGTATAAAACTTTTAACGCATTGAGTACTATATGGATTGTTTTAAGTGTCTCTTTCCACACACAAATAAACAATAATTTCTGTTAAAATATTTTCCATTAATTTACTACTCATTATAAATAAAGAAAACTACCTGCAAACTCATGAAAAAGACAAAAACCACCAGAAATACTTTTTTCAATGGAAAATGCATCCAGATAAAGCTTGTAGAAAAAAGCAAGATGAAAACAACCAAAAGTCCTTCCTCATCAGGAGATCAAGTCAGCTCCCATCATCCTGGGTCTGAATCCCTGTCTCTCCTTCAGCATTGTCTCCTTGCTCTCAACCTAAAGGCCTAACTCTTACCAAGGGAAAGGGCACAGGGAAAGCTGCTGGCAAGTCCTTCTATCCTGTAAAGGATGGCAGAACTGGAAAGGCTAGGATGAACGGCTATAGATTGCTTAGGAGATGATGCACAGAAAAGCAGCAGGTGGTATGGCCCCTTTATAGGATTCATTGCTTAGCTCAATCTAAGCAATCCAGACAAACATTAGCTGTATTGATAAAGGTCACAAACACCCTCTACCCCCATCCTTCCCAAAATACACAGTAACAGTCCAGTATGACCGTCTCTTTCAGATCCAAGTTATTGTATGTTACAGGGAAAAGGCCAAGCCGCTGCTTTAACTTTTTATACAGTAATTTGTTAATTGGAATTTAAGTGCTATGAGCTATAGCACTACTTAACATCCCTATATATTTGGACATCCATTTTCTAACTCAATAAATATAATGCTCAATATGCAGAAAGTTTATTGCAGGCCCCACCCTCATTAGGATACCAATTCTCACAGTATGATAATTACTGGTCAGGTATGAGCAAGCAAAATCAAGTCCAATCCTGTAATCCATACACAGTGCTTTACCAGATGCAGTTCTGTAAAATTCAGAACAGTTATGAGAAAACTACTGAAGAAATAATTAGAGATGCAAATGGTAACTTGGAACTTTTAAGAGTGCTGTACGTTGCATTGCAAAATTAGCAATAAAAAACTTTAAGCGTAGCAGAAAAAGCAGCTCCCAACTACACTCCTCACCCTGGTATGTATGTGAAAAAGTGGAAGCCAACGGAAAGTTTTATTAATTAGAAGTGTTAAATGATAAGAAAGGCAAAGTACAAATCATCATTACCATGAATAAAACAGAAAGGCTCGTTTAACTTTACTGGAACAATCGAAAATAGATACCAATAGCCATATTAAAATTGTGAAACTGCTGCTAATAGTGTGTGTGTGGGGGGAACCAAAAAGCAGAGATCTACAGCATATATTTCTATTCTGCATCTGAAGAGTTAGACAATGTTAGACAACAGCTATTAACATTTAACCCTTTGAGATCACTAGGTCCAAATAACTTGTATCCAAAAATACCCAAGAGATTTATCTGAGTTTTTAGCATTCCTCTTCAGAAAGTCCTAGAGCACCAGGGAAGTTCCAAAAGCCTGGAAGAAAACTGGGGTTGCTGCAATACTTAACATGAGTAATTGGGGAGATTAACTTTATGATAGCTTGTCATCTGGATACTGATCCCATCCAAAATAATGAGAAGTTTGATTTAGGATTTTTATTAATACTTTAATTAATAAGCATCAAGTAATTAAAGCAATTAATATCAAACAAGTGCATGGAAAGTAAGTCCTGTCAAACTCATTATTTTTTTTGACAGAACTTTTTTTACTTGTTTTTAGCTGCAAAGCCGAGCATTGATGAGATACGCTACTTCTGCACGGATCTTGACTCAGTTCCACGCAACATCTTGATTAAGAAACTAGGAAGGTGAAAAAAAAAAAAAAAAACAAACCATTAGCAGACACTAAAGCAGACTGGGAGGCAGACTGAGAGGTGATGGGCAAGCCTGAAAATGCAGCTGTAATAGAGACTGGCTCCGAGGTGGTCTGCTTCACCAGGGTCCCTACAGAGCTGGTTATTGACACCACAGGAGGGAGACTCACAGAGCTCCAACTCTCTGACTCAGACCAGAGCAGCTTCACCAGCCTCTAAGCACCCATGTGAGAAGCAAAAATTTGATTACAGAAATGTCATCTTTTACAAGCACAGTAAGAATCCAGTGTCTGAAGAGGGGTGGGGAGAGGGGGAATCAAAGTAAAATGAAAGCACGTTTTGCTTTCCTTTAACAAGCTTAGAAAAAGTTGCTTCTCATGCACTGGCATAGATCGTAACCCACTGGAGCATGGCTTTTCAGCAGCTTTCTCTTTGTGTTTGTGGGTTTTCTGTATATATCCCTAGTATTTTGAGGCACTGTGCAGTAGCTAAGCATTTGTCCAGAAAACTCAATTTACAAGAAAAGCTGAAAATAAAACAAAAGATGGGAACAATTCCCTTTTGCTTCTGCAACCACATGTAATTGCCATTCTCATTTTCACAATAGACTCTAAACATACCTCAAAAGAAAATATTGACTGAATTAAATACTAAATACCAAATCAACTCATCAGAATAAAAAAAAACCAAAACCAGCAGCTTCCACCTTTGTGCGTCGTCTTGCACAGTTTCCACATTTACTTAACTGAGAAGCTCAGTAACTTTCCTGAAAGATACAGGTTGCTTACAGTTTAGTGCTTGATACAGTGACAGACATCATCTGTAAGTCTTGCTTTTGCAATGATTTGCAAGACCTCCCTCCCTTCCCTACTTCATTTGAAGGACAGACAATTTCTTCGCTTAGCTGTAAGCCTCTCCTGCTCTCCTCCTCAATTAAAAAAAAACACCCAAACATAACAGCTGGGAAAAGAGGGTTTGGAGACTAAACAAAGTCCGAAATGGACCTCTGGATTCCAACTAACTTGTGATTTTCAAGTGGCAAAATGGTGACTTTTAAGCAAGAAGATTAAACACTCAAAACTAAAACTGATAGGGGAGAAGCCAAGAGAAACTGAAAAACCAAACAGTCAGAAATAAGGCAGAAATTGCACTGCAAAATTCAAAAGAAGCTTAAGGGATCTGTATACCAAATTACTGCACGGGGGTTAAAACAAAGTAAATGAGACCCTCTGCAACTGCTTGAATATTCTGATTTTCCAACTCAATGCTTATTACCTGGTGAATAAGTATACGTCTTTCTCTGGCATTTTTTGAGTTCCAGAAGTGTGACTAAATACCAACATAAATAGTAACAAATTATACATTGTCAGAGTCTCTAAGCAGTATAATAGAACCCCTGCTAAAATGCAATCTCCTCAGACTTTTATTTTATTCTGCTTCCTCATTACACATATTTTTGAAGTTAAAGATCTCTGGAAATAACAGAATTGTTCTTAATACATATAAAACATGCATTCTAGGTAAACCAGTAACAGTTAAAGCAATACTGTTTATAAAATTTTTCCAACAATAAAAGATATCTTGGAAAAGCAGTTCCAAGTACTCTTAAGTCATCTTGAAAATTACTGCCACAGGTAAAAGGTATCAGCTTAAATTATTTTTTTCCTACACAGTGAACAGTATACAGTGAAGCGTACTCAACCTTTTCACAGTTTTATTTCAAGGTGGAAGTGAAACTAAATTAGAATGCCAAAAATAATTACAATTTCATAAACTTTCACCAAACACACAGGTGCTATAGAAACCTACTGACATTACTATTTCAACAAAACACTTTTCTGAATATACTTTGAGTATAACTACGACACTAAGGAAGTATGTGGGAAATTTCACATACCAGACAAGAAGAAGGGATTTTGGATCTACTCTGATTTCAAACTATATCAAATATCTATCAAATAACAAATTACCAAACTCCTACAGACCTTATATAAAAAACCCACAAAACAAACAACACACACCCCCCCTTTCTATTTCTCAAAGTCAAAGCAACCAGAGAGAAAGAGTTCTGCAGTCAGCTGCTGGATGCCTATAATCTTGACCAAAATCATTAGTTGAAAAAAGTTCAAGTAATGTTTAGGCATAGGTTTCAACAAAAGAAAAAGTCCACTTTATCGCAGTTCTAGAAAGGGGAAAAAAATGATGGGATACTGTTGAACACAATTAACAAAAAGATGCCATTCTACTTGCAAAGTTAAATGCATAGCAACAGTGGATGGATCTACAAGGACATCTATGCAAGAGTATTTCACAAAAACAGTATGAAAACAGAATGGGTAAGAAAAAATTCTTTAAATATGCAATTCTAGCTACTCTACACATAGAAGCCCTGTTAGAAACTCTATCAGTTTAAAAACAAATTTAGAATTCAAGCACGACCCAAATTCACTGTATTCAGACCTTATGACGTCCTCTGTCAACATCCTTTAGCCAGAGGTTGGCTGCAAACTAGCCCCTACAAATTAGGTCATAGCCTGAAGGAAACACTCTGCTACCAACATATTATTTTACTAACACAAAATGAACAGATGTCTTATTTAGACTGAGAAGGGAGACAAGGAAACACAATTAAATTCAAGAAATTGCAGCAACAGAATCCCTCCTTCTGAATAGGTAACAGCTTCTAACATGGAATACCCCTTAAAAAAACCCAAAAAATACCAACAAGCCAATCGTGACCAGAGCCAGGTGTCTCCACGTCCCCTCTTTTATCACCATAATCCTGCTGGTCACGTTGCCATATGGCATTTCTTTACTTGGTCCCTTGTGATGAGCTGTTTCTATAATGTAGATGAAGACAGTGTAAACACAATAAAAACATCAATGCTTTAAAAAGTATTTTTCATGATATTTGTACTGCCTATACCATGCGTTGCCACACAACTTCCCAGATTCACTTGCATTGGGGATCAGGTTAGGAAAGTCACAGCCCTGATAGAAGTAAGTCTGGCCAGGGATGTCAAGGACAAGAAAAGCTTCTATAGGTATGTTAGTGAGAAAAGGAGGACAAGGGAAAACGTGGGTCCCCTCTGGAATGAAACGGGTGACCTGGTTACCCAGGATATGGAGAAGGCTGAGGTACTCAATGACTTCTTTGCCTCAGTCTTGACCGACAAGTGCTTGAGCCACACTGCCCAGGTCACAGAAGGCAAAGGCAGGGACTGGGAGAATGCAGAACCGCCCACCGTAGGAGAAGATCAGGTTCGAGAATATCTAAGGAACCTGAAGATGCACAAGTCCATGGGACCTGATGAGATGCATCCACAGGTCTTGAGGCAACTGGCGGATGAAGTGGCCAGGCTGCTCTCCATCATATTTGAGAAGTCCTGGCAATCCAGCGAAGTTCCCACTGACTGGAAAAGGGGAAACATAACCCCCGCTTTTAAAAAGGGAAAAAAGGAAGACCCAGGGAACTACAGGCTGGTCAGTCTCACCTCTGTGCCTGGCAAGATCATGGAGCAGACCCTCCTGGAGACTATGCTCAGGCACATGGAAAATAAGGAGGTGACTGGTAACAGCCAACACGGCTTCACTAAGGGCAAATCGTGCCTGACAAACTTGGTGGCC
Organism: Grus americana; assembly: GCF_028858705.1. NCBI lineage: Eukaryota > Metazoa > Chordata > Aves > Gruiformes > Gruidae > Grus > Grus americana. The sequence continues at coordinate 66,489,727 of NC_072855.1, read as the reverse complement.
TTCTATGATGGGGTTACAGCACTGGTGGACAAGGGAAGAGCAACTGACATCATCTACCTGGACTTGTGCAAAGCATCTGACACTGTCCCACATGACATCCTTGTCTCTAAATTGGAGAGACATGGATTCAATGGATGGACCACTCGGTGCATAAGGAATTGGCTGGATGGTCGCACTCAAAGAGTTGTGGTCAATGGCTCAATGTCCAAGTGGAGAATGGTGATGAGTGGCGTCCCTCAAGGGTTAGTACTGGGACCAGCACTGTTCAACATCTTTGTCAGCGACATGGACAGTGGGATCAAGTGCACCCTCAGCAAGTTTGTCAACAACACCAAGCTGTGTGGTGTGGTCGACACGCTGGAGGGAAGGGATGCCATCCAGAGGGACCTTGACAGGCTGGAGAGGTGGGCCCGTGCAAACTGCATAAAGTTCAACAAGGCCAAGTGCAAGGTCCTGCACATGGGTTGGGGCAATCCCAAGCACAACTATAGGCTGGGTGAGGAATGGATTGAAAGCAGCCCCGAGGAGAAGGACTTGGGGGTATTGTTTGATGAGAAGCTCAACATGAGCCAGCAGTGTGCGCTTGCAGCCCAGAAAGCCAACCGTGTCCTGGGCTGCACCAAAAGAGGCGTGACCAGCAGGTCGAGGGAAGTGATCCTGCCTCTCTACTCCACTCTTGTGAGACCCCACCTGGAGTACTGCGTCCAGCTCTGGGGGCCCCAGTACAGGAGAGACATGGAGCTGTTGGAGAGAGTCCAGAGGAGGGCCACGAAGCTGATCAGAGGGATGGAGCACCTCTCCTATGAGGACAGGCTGAGAGAGCTGGGATTGTTCAGCCTGGAGAAAAGAAGGCTCCGGGCAGATCTAATTGCGGCTTTCCAGTACCTGAAGGGGCCTACAGGAAAGATGGTGAGGGACTGTTTATCCGGGAGTGTAGTGACAGGACAAGGGGTAATGGGTTCAAGCTGAAGGAGGGTCGATTTAGATTAGGTGTTAGAAAGAAATTCTTTACTGTTAAGAGTGGTGAGGCACTGGAACAGGTTGCCCAGACAGGTTGTGGAGGCCCCCTCCCTGGAAGTGTTCAAGGCCAGGTTGGATGGGGCTTTGGGCAACGTGGTCTAGTGGAGTGTGTCCCTGCTTGTAGCAGGGGGGTTGAAACTAGATGATCTTTGAGGTCCCTTCCAACCCAAACCATTCTACGATTAGTTCCCAAATGAGTGTCATTAAAAAACGGAAGTGCTGGGTTTTGACCTTTTTTCCCCTTGCCTCACATTTTCCCTAGGCAATTATTTTTGAAGGAGAGTAAGTGAAGAAATTAATGGTGATCTGATAAAGACCACTTCTTACTACCTTTTAAAGGACCTCACAATGTCCACTCTTCCGTGGGCTGCCGGGCCTTTTAAGATCCCTGTGCCTTCCATTAATTTGCAAAGTGAAACTGCCAAATGGACTGGGATATGCAAAGGCAAGACCTCAGAAACAGAATCAAACTAATTTAAATATGTAACAAGAACACGGGCATCAATAACAAAGAGAATAAATAAAGGAGTAACAAGTCCACAGAGTAAAAATTCTCTGAAGATGCAAAAATTAGTAGTGATTAATTCATGAATGACAGATTTGAGATAAGCTGTAAACATTTGTTTGTAAAGATGACCTTTTCTTCCCCTTTTTGAGATTAATAAGGCACTCAACTCTCAGACAAAAAAAAAAGCCAACACAACAAACCAACCAACCTCTACCCAACAAAAACCAAACCAAACCCCAACCAAGTTGCCTCTTCAGGAGCACAAACCTTCCAGGTTTTCCTTCGGTACAAGGAAGGAAAAAGCAAGTTCACAGCCACCCCTCTTAACCTTTTGCTGATCGTGCTCACCCCTACAGAGGGCAAACCCTTGTGAAAGAGCATTGCCCCAACTACTCGGGCACACCCAAGTGTGCAGAGGAATGGAGGGAGGGATGCTTGCCAGGACTCCTTCCCAGCTGAGAGGCTGCAGAGTGCATTCACCATTTCAGTGGCAAGTTGTCAGACCAAGTGGTAGCCACATGGATACTGAGTATTTTTATTTATCCTATTTTTATTTATTATTATTGTTACACTTCAAGAAGCTCGCTTAGATTACTTATGAAGTTAGTCATGTTCATTAAAGAGGTAACAAATACTGATTTGAATACAAACTGCTTTTAGCATGGTATCATTATAGTATTTCTAATAAACCCATCTATTCCTCTAACAAATCCTATTTTATAGCTTTCTATCCAACCAAAGCAAGCTGATATAAAATACTAATGCTTTCAGAGATGTCACAACAAAACAACTTTCAACAGAGAAAGAAATGCAATTACATAATATTTTCTTTTATTTTTAATCCTCCTCTTTATTTTGGCTTTGATGAAGACTGCTGATGGCCTGTCAAGTTAAAAAAATAATTTAGTGCTGAATTTTCAACTAAAAGTTTCAATTTATGGGATTTTACCTCCCTCGGTGATACCAAACAAATGCAGAATTTCTCCAACTCCAGCTAGCATTGGGTGTTGACCCTTACCAGCACTTGACTGCCCTTCCAGCTGCAGGGCAGAGCTGAGCGTGCCTCCTACAGTGAGGAAGCCATGCTCAGGCTCATCATCCTCAGTGACGTCCCTCCTACACCGCCCAAAAGCATAATGCAATGCCTGGCTCTCAACCCAAGCACTATACAAAATATCCCTATGCAACATGTTTCTACATCCCTGTATGCACAATAACGCATTTTTATTACACAATTGTGGTAATATACCTTCGTCCCTTGTGCCAGATTTCCTACCTATAGTGCCATTGAAGTCCCCCCTAAGGATGGTAGAGAGACTCAGACAAAGACTTTGCATGTTACTCAAGCTTTCTTTCACATAACTTTTTTTGAAATTAATTATTGGGAACAGAATTAACTACCCTCAGTAGAAAGACAGGGTCTTTCAGCCACCCCATGCCAAGGGGATTGCTGTGCAGGGAAGCTGGAGAAGGAAGAAAAAGGGGCACCGCTTGCCTAAGACCTCTGCAAAAGTTTCCCTCTGGGCAGCAAAACACTGAGGCAGCACAGGGCGGCTACTCAGGGGACCCTGAGAGCACTCAGCTACAGGACAGATCTGGCAGGGCAGTCGAGAGACATAGAAAATGTTGGGTTCAGCATCTCCAAACTGAGGCGTACCTGCATGGCTTTGCATGAGGACAGCCACCACTGGTATCAGCTGACCCTCGCCCCCCCAGCCCCCCACACTTGAACCAGGTCCAGCAGCAGCCCTGGATCCCCCCACAGCCCCACACCAGCCCTGCTGAAAAAACAACCACCACAAAGCCCTCAGGCCCTGTCTTTGGCACTGTAACATCCACTTAAAGCAATGATCAAAATCCATATTATATATATAAAAAAGCACCTTAGTATTGAAATAAAGTTTAACTTACTTTCACTGTAGCTGCTTTTCCCACCATTTTTGAAGTTGTGTTTAAAATACCATGTATAAACCAGAAAGCAACCCAGAAGCTCCAAATTAGACATCCTGAACTGTTCAGAGATATTTCTTCACACACAAACATGAAAGGCTCCTCTATTTTCCAAAAGAAAATCATAAAGGAGGCTTTTAATCCAGAAACACACACAAGAAAGCTGGCCTCATCCCAGACAGTTTCGCAGCATGAAGCAGGCCATCTCCTGCTCTCCCACTCCTCCAACAGACAAAGACCCCATCCATGGAAACGCAGCAGCTCAACATCACAAGTGAGCACTTTGATGTCCGAGTGCCATTTCCAGTGGTCCAGAACCAGACGCAGTAATCAAATCTGGTTTAGCCAAAATTTCCACTTTGTTTGCAGTGTTACAGACTTTTCTGCTAGAAATAATTTTGGTGGGACGGAGGCAGTGCCATCCCTGCAGGGGGGAAGCCACTCAATGCGGCACTCAATTTGGGCCAAGTTTTCAAAGGCTTACAGGTGTCTACAGATGCAGAGCCTGTAATTTTAACATACCACCACCTCTGCTGAAAGTTGGGAAAGACCAAAAAAACCCAATAAAATACTGTGTGATAACAAGTTACTATGAATCAACCGACGGACATGGTAATTGCACATGCACGCTCTTTAACTCAAGTGACCCTGCTTTTGCCCAGGGCTAATAATGCACATACAATTACCATAAATACCTGATGAACTGTAGCTTGTTTGTGCATCTGAAACAGTGGGTGTTTCTGGAAATCCTATCATATGCAGAATTACACACTTGGGTACGTTAATTACTTTTTCAACCCTGTCTAGCAAAGCCTGCTTGTTCCCCCACCACCACCACTCTTGGGCAGCGGTGATAAGTTTCTGCAACCTACATTATTTCCACGTGCTCCATCACTCAGAGAAAAGCCCAAAACCACTACCAAGGAGTCACAGTAGACATGGCTCGCTCTCACCCCGCTGCACAAGCCAAGTGGCCCAAAACTGCACTCACCCCACAGAAGCTGCCCGAACAAGGGACATACTTCTGGAAACAGAGGCTGAAGCAATAAGATACTACAAGTTATATATGCCAATAGTCCCCAAAGTATTCCTGTGCATTTACACATGATTTTTCCACTACCAATTCTAAAAATACTGCAACAAGAGAAAGAAAAAAACCACAAACCACTTTTGCTGTTTTAAGAGCTGACCTCCAGCCAGGAGGACAGGACTAAACACTCACCCAGACACAAGGCACGTCATGTGCAATAACAGCAGCTCTAGCCAACTTGCCTTTAGAAGTATCTGCAGTGATTTTAAACTCCGAATAGGTGTCACGCAAACTTAAGCCCATTATAATAAACTGTGTCAAGAGGCAAATGTTACTTCACGATTCCAGCTTAAGACTGTCTACGGCAAGACTCGGCAGTAACCGCGCCGGCACGTCCGCCTTCGCAAGATGGACTTGCAGAGAGCACTTTGATGGGCTGACTCACCCGCTCTGCTGTCTGTTATGAGCCAGCCACAATTTATTGGATGGATCACAAGTTGTAGGGAAACAAACAGATCATGAATTTACACTCATGAGAAATAGCACCATTCTTCAGACAACAACAAAGGACATTAACTTCCCAACGCTGAGGTCTTTTACACTAGCAGTAGAGCAAGTTTACTGGCATTTCATACACGTGAAACCATTAACACGTAATTTTCCAAACTGTGAGTATTATGAAGTGCAGTGATGAGCCAAAAAGTTGCAGATGCCAACGGTTTGTTCATTTTTGGCTTAGGAAGGACTTTTCAGATCCTTTGCAAAAGAATGTAAATCACATTTACAAACTTAAAGTCATGAGTAGTCTCATATGTCAAGCGACAGCAATTTACAGACACTTACATATTCTCACTTTTCAAAGTATGTCATCAGGTGCCTCAGCACTGAGTTAGAAATACAAAGAGACCAGATAGCATCCCAAAGAACTTATTTCTATTTCCTTCCATTTTAAGTGCTGGACATGCAGAGTAGACATTCTCATTCATCTCCACTTTAGCAGCTTTTTCTGGGTTTTTAATCTCCCTTCTTTCAACATGTTAGGGTACAGAAAAATAATTAACAGATTTAAGTTACAGCTGCCTCAGTGACAGAAGTAGTAATACTGTAGAAGAGATATTAAACAGAGATGATACAAGCAGACTGAGCAATGGGAGCAATGTATTGAGACACATTTCCATATGGTTTTTGATTCACATCACCTTTGCATAAGAATGTGTGCAAAGAGCACACGAATCAAAAAGCACAAGATGCAATGTAACAGCATCTCCAAACCAACAACACTGGAAGAAGCGATGCTTCCTGAAAGAAGGAAAGAGAAGCAAGGATGTTTTGTAAACCAGCGACACAATAGTGGCTTCAGTAGGAGCTATGACTTGAAAGATAATTTGCAGTCACTAGAGGTATTGCCCTGAGGCTGCCTGCACTCCCCAGGCAGCTCGGTTTGCAGCAACCTACTCTAAATGAAACCGGGCCCAGACTCTCCCTGCTTTAGCACCAGAGCCCTGCAGTACATTCAGCCATGGCACAGGCTCTTACCAGCAAGGCACATGCAATAATCAAGCTGAACGCTCACCATGAGTAGACAAAGTAGCCTAAGTGAAGAAATTCAGAAAGAAAGAGTGAGGCGGAGGTGATGAGTAGAGATCACTATTTTGGCACCAATGGGTGTATTTAATCAAAATGCAAAAGGACTATCATTACAGGTGTGGGGAAGGAGGGCAACAGCTTGTTAGTGGCCGCACAGGTGCAAAGGAGTGAAAAGAAAATGGAGGTAGAACCACAGAGATAAGCAAGGAGAGTGGTAGCATCTACACAAGGAGTGGCAGATGTTTATCCTGGTTTTAAAGGAGTGCCAGACCAACACTTGCAGCACTTCTATCCAGTGAAGGGAGAGCTAGAACAACCCTGCAAGGTTACCAGCAGGGGTGAGGATGCAGCAGCCAGGGCTGGCAGCCAGGACACGTACCCCAACATCCTGGAGCACTTGTGTCCTAGGTGCCAGCCTGATACTCCCACGTCCCTGCGTATTCATGACTTCTGTTATCCACAGCAGCTAAACTGAGCTAGCACAGGGATGCACCCACATGGTATAAACCATGCCACCCTTTTAATGCTTAAAAATATACCTTAAGGCAGCAGAAATAAAACAAGAGATCAGACAGCAATAACAGCACATTAGCTAGCAAAGACTGTATGTAACCTGGTATTAACCAAGCCACTCACAGAAAAAGAGGCAACAAAACAGCAACTGGGCGCAGGGCTGCCCAACACTGCAGCAGCACAGCAGCAGGCGAGGGTACGCTGCTGCTGGGAAGTCACATGGAGAACTGACCACACTGAGCTGCAGATACCCAGGGGTTGGGGGAAAGAGCATTTTCATAGACATCCAGTAGAGACTCCAGCAAAGTAATTTAAAAAAAAAAAAAAAAAAAAAAAAAAGAGAGAGAGACCAAAAAACAACCCAGTTCTCCCATAAGGTCAGTTACAATGACCTTCCCCTTAGTCCTCTCACAGGACACGGCCCCTCACCCGATTCCCTCCATTTTGACTCTCTGCCCTCAGGCAGCTGGGAGGTGAAGTAGCAGTGGGATTAAAACACAACAGGATAAATAACAAGGTAAAAAATAATAACCTCTCTCATCAAAGACAAGATGTAAGTCCCATAGTTGTGCTGGTTATTTAATCAGAGTCCAAAAAATCTGAAGTGATTTGGGAAAGTTTTAGACAGATGAAAGTGTCTTTGTCACACAAAGAGCAGGCACAGTGCAAATAATCGAGCGTGCTTATCTCTTATCAGTTTAAGTTCTCAGCAGGTTAACGGAAAACCTCTACACCAAAAATACAAGTTAAAAATTCTGTCAGTGGAAAGGCTGGTACAGAATAATCAAGTTTTTTGTCAGGCTACTAGAATACACCAACTTTTCAAGTATTATTTGTAACACAGTAGAGCCTGAGGCCCCCACTGAACCCAGTACTATATTATGTCACATTCAATTTTGTTTTTCTATGTGGGAGCTTACAAAAAAAAAAAAAAATCCCACATATTCTCTATCTTAAGCTTGCAACCAAAATACAACGTTCACATAAGAGAGAGTAGAGAATTACAACGCAGCTCAGCACGGCAAGACCAAAAGCAATCCTCATACCACAATCCAGTGCTGCAGTCCCAGGTGTAATTTCTTATCATCTTTTGTTTAGCTTCCTGGCAGCATTCGCCAAGTTGATCAATATATCAATACACTCTTTTTTAATTCCTCAGAAAACCTGGCAATATAGCACTGAAGTTTCATCCTGATCCTGCCCACATGGGATCTGCTGCCTTACAGGGAGGGGAACCATGGCGGCAGCCCAGCCGCCTCAGGGAGGGCATCGCTCCCAGGCCGTTCCCCCAGCTCCGGAGCTGCTCCCCCCACACAGAGATATGGCACTACAATTAACAAACATCCCACCATCTGATGAAAACCCCCACCATCCTCCAGACTTTCTGCATTACTCACCAGACTGAGGGGAGAGGTGGTGGGAACAGACCATCAGAGGCTGGAAGCTCACAGGTAGCACACACTGACCACCTACACAAGATGCAAGCATGTCCGCAGCCTCAGTTCAAAGAAAAGCGGTAATTCCCAAGCCCCCCACATCTAGGGCAGTGGTTTTAGCAGGCAGTTGCCTGAATGAGGCTAGCCCCACATCATGATGCATTCTCCGCTTCATCAAACGAGCACTCTACAGACACCTGCCAGAGCCCAGAGAGACCCACTACACTGCCAAAACCCACTTCCAAATCTCCCCACCGAGAGCAGATTACTAACCTGACTTCCACAGCTCAGGAACACCACCAGCAACCGCTCCTGCTCCCGATCCCACAGCCTATGTGGGGAGGAAGCTGCAGGAGACCTCCCTTCCTCCTCAAGGGCAGTCTGCATCCCACAGCTGCCATAACTGATCTCACTCACCCCCTTGCAACCTCCTGCCTCCCGACTGGAGCGGCTCACCCCGCAGAGCCGAGCACCCCTCGGGAGGGCACCTGGCTGCCTCCCAAAGCAGCCGTGCAGCTGCAGAGAGCAAGCAGAGAAATGTAAGACACCTGTGAATTTGGTTGGGGGGGGGGAAGTGATTTGAAGGAGAATGCAGGCTATAATTACAAAATATTAGAGACGAGTGATTTCACTACTCACACAATTATCTGTGTGGAAGAAAAAGTCAGTAACCTGATAAGATCCTAAACTAAGTTTAAATTCAATTATAAGTACTTTTTTTACCACTTGAAAATTAGACTGATACGTTTTTCAACCAGCAGTAATGTGCTATTTCAACGCTATTTTTTTCCCTCCAGCCAATAAATACAAGACAATGATTGTCCAAGATTTGAAATGCAATTTATCTTAATAAACCCATGTAGGGATTTAAAACACATTCACATCACAGAATCTAAATGACAGTTTTTTAAAATGAAATAATGGACTTCGAGGTAACACATTTAAGTTAGCAGGTAGGTTGAAAACACATTAGTGAATATGACGATCTAAAAACACACCTACCAACCAAAAACAATGTCTTAAGTTTTATCTTTAAAAAAAGCTTGAAAATTAATTTTTGAATTTTCCCAAATTACTCTAAATTTAAAACTAAATAAAGAGAGATGGATTTATTTACTTAATTCATTAGCAAACTGCTCCATCTATATTGCCACTCATGGTTTTGTCATCTCCTGCTTCCATTCATACTATTTATTTCTATTAACTTTGTCCCTCAGTCCCTGTAACCTAAAAGCTTAAGGACTAAGGTTGTGTCCTTCCAGACTAAAACAATATAACGCCATAATTATGTCACTGTGACACAGTTAATATCTGAATTCTATTTATGTTTAGCATCTTGTGTTTTTCAAAACCTCTTCTTGGCCCCCCTCCACCCTGCCTCTCCAGCCTTGTGTCCATCAGCCCACTGCTGCCCACTCAGGCATTCCTCCCCGTCCCTCCCTCCTGAGCACGCAGCTGGGGTTGCCCTGCAGTGCATGCTGCCTCATCCATCTGGAATTCCCTTTCTCCAGTCCGATTCCTTTTCTCAGTTCTCACCTGTATGCGTGTATATACGCGCCAGTTACCACTAAATCCCACCGACCTCTTCTGTCTCTGTGATGGTGGGTTTTTATCCTACCCTCACCAAAATCCTCACAGGCAACAAAAATACACGGGCCTTTTCCATTTTTTGCATTTCATTTCTATTTTCTTTTATTCCATGCATAATGTATTTCACTCCTTTTTTGCCTGCAAGGTAACCGTCGCACATCTCTTTGTAGCTTTAAAGTTACATTCTACCTATGTCCGCATTTTGCCAGTATACATAAACGTGTGCCTACATCTTTCAAGGGTGTGTACTACACCAAATAGAGTAATTTCAACCACATTCCCTTAATACTGAGTCATACACCGACACTGTAACATACTACCAAGACAGGACAGTACTATCTTTAATAATGCCACTGTATTGCTCCTGTCTCCCCTCTTATTCTTTTGCAGTTGAGCTGAAATCAGGAACGTACTGAATGTTGCCAAGTTTCTCCTTGCTACTTAAACAGCTCTCTGCTTTTACAGAAAATACAAAGAAATCACCTTCACACCTTTTTTCTCCCAAACAGAATGACTTTCTCTAAAGTACCAAGATGCCATGCTGAGCAGAAAGGGCCAGTTAGACACGAAGCCGAACAAAGAAAAGCTCGTAGTCAGTCCCAGTGGCACAGATGATGATTTTTGAACCAGGGCAGAAAGGAACAGGTATTTTTTGTTAAACCTTTCTTCTTTATGCTAAACTTGCTTAGAATGTAATGTTTACAACCTTTTCCAGAATGCTTGTGCTAAGAGGTGAACTTCCCTGGCAACCTTTGTACTTACTATGAATTCTTTTTACATACAGCTTGTTGGACAGCACAACAAAAGAAGGAACAACTCTGGAAAACTTTGCATTTTAGCTGTTTTGCCTTCTGTTTCATAAAACCAAGTCTGATGCACGTTAAGCATCCACTCTCTAATACTGGTAGAATATAGCTGGATTTGGTATTTACCTTTCAAAATCAAGAAGCTTTTCATCAGCATATACTTAATTGGTACTTTAGAGTATAAAATTAAAAAATTTCGCACTTATTTCTTCTATTCAGACATACCTCCTAAATCTCGGGCACACAAAGATGGCTATGTGCTTTTTTGGTCACTTTCCTCTTTTTATTCTAGGTGACTCATGTAGCTGTGAGCTTAATTGGCATCACTTAGTCTGGGAAATTTCATGCTGCTGAATGTGAATGTGTTACTACTGTATCTGACTGAGATCTAAATAAATTCCACATTTGGCCCAATGAAGTAAGACATGCAAGATCTCAACCTGTTCTTCGAGAGTAAGAAAAACAGCATTCTAGATTTTAGTAAAGTAAAAACAGATTCCCTTCCCTGTGACCCCTTGCTGTATCTCAAATAATACTGACACAACAGTAATTTTTGCCTAATTAGCTACCAGATAACTAAAGCCTGCTTCTCCATGGAATATTCTATTCATTAACAAGATGTATAAGAGAAACAGAACTACATGGCATGCCAATATTAAAGTAGGAAAGCATGGCTGTGAATTCAAATCAGCAATATGTCGTTACACTTTTTTCATTAGCATTTTCCATCAGGGCAGCATTTGCCTTTGGCAGGAACTCACAATGTAAAGAAAACAAAAGAAAAACATTCGTTAATGGCCTTCCTCAAATGAAAACATTGCTACAGGGATATATGGAAAGCGTCTTCATGATTTCACAGACAACGTTCTTCCAAATATGTGCTCTTACGATCTGGGACATGATCCTGGGAATTCGTTGAGCACTTCTTCATGTCCTATGTACTGCTTTGTTCATACTGAAGTTACGGCAAGAAGACGGATTCAGATCCTTCAAAAGCCATTCGATACAATTTGGGGCAAATATACAAAACCATCAGCTTGCAAGACACATCGAGACTAGAAGGGTGGGACATTCAGGTACTGATGGCACAATTCACAGGCCAGCATTTCCTCAGCTGGAGGACTGTAAACTTGACAAAGCACAGAAAAAAAACAACCAGCATCCATCTCTAAGGTGTAATCATTATATTTTAATCAAACCGGTAACATTAACCTTTCAAGCATTGCATATAATTTTCATTACTGCATTATTATCAATGGCAAGGAAGCCACAAAACTATAGAATGAGTATCATGAATTTGAAACACTAAGTAACTGCACTGTTCATTAAGACCCAAAAAGTGTGCTTTAAATACAAACATACTGTTTCCAGCATCGGATACATCTTAATACTAAACCCACAGATGTTTCAGCCATCTAGAATTTCCTTAACTTTGTATTTGTTCCTTTTATTACAAGAAATAACACTTACACACAGAATTTATGAAAGTTCCCCAAGAGTTCAAGCCAATCTCCACTTGTATTCACGATTTTTAACCTGTAACATGTAAGCAAATTAGAACCCGCCTAGGAATAACCTGATCTACATAATTTGCATGGGCACTCTCTTTTGCCAGTGGAAAATTATACAAAAGACCTTGATCACTCTCATTTGCATTCAAGTAATTGGCCAAGTTTTGAAAACATGCTTATATATATATATATTTAAAGTTCTTGAATATACACAGAGTTTGTTGCAGGAAGAACATAAACTGTAACGGGCAAGAGGAAAAACATACGACCTAACACCTTGCAAAACAGTTTACATGGCTTGAATTCCTCTATTGCATAATAGCTAAACGAGTTAGCAGGAATGTTATTTTTCATTACGCTGTACTACTTAATGCGCTCTTTCTCCCTCTCTTAGCCACACATTCAGAATTACATCGAACATGGTGCCTCCGGGAGTGACTGACCGCTCCAGTGCCCAGGAAGGATGACATGAACACAAGTCACGCCGCCTCAACTCCAGCCCTCCCTGCAACTTTGAGCGCATCACTTCTCCCTTCCCTCTGCCTCATTTTCTCCAAGGACAGCACTCCTTCATAATACATTGTAAAATATTCTCTATCCTGATGGTAATTATTGTATTCCTAGACCGATTAAGTCATCATTACTTTTATTAAGTTACTTCCTTTTCAGATGCATTCAAGCAGACTGGAGGTATCCACTTTGGTTTTGTGTACGTGTACCTGCAGTCTCTAACAGGAGTTCACAGATCTAGTGAGGTTGTATGGGTGCATGTAAGGACAAAACTGGTTCAAAATGTTTAAACTCGCTACTATTAGCTATTATTAGAATTTGCATTTACTTTTCTCCAGTATGGAGTTTAAACTGGGCTGCAAGGTTGTGGAAGCATGATTAGTCTACTAAGCTAGCCAGTCCTCCTTAAATCATTTATTCACTACCCCTGATGTTAGCAATTCTTTACGTGTACTTGATCTCCAACAATTAGATGAGAAATGTTAGATTAGGGACACTACTAAGGAAAAGCCATTAACAGGCCTTTGTTTTAAGACAGAGAAGGTAAAAGCATTCCTTGATGCAATAAAAAGTGAGTATTTACATACTGTGCCCTAATTAAGATTTTTTTTTCTGTAATTCTACTGGCTGTCCTGGAAGAGCCATAAACATTTAGTAAAATAATCTCAATTTATACTGCTTTGCTCTATGCCTTCAAGTACCGTACATGGCTGTACTCCAGATCAAGTAGTTGTCCTCAAATGCCTTCCAACGAGCCCTGCCAGATTCTGTGGTTCAGAAGTAATTTAAAGGCAGAAAACTGTAGCAAATGAGACCTAATGGAAAACAGAGAATGCTTTAGTTCATCCTGTTTGCAGAAGAGAAATGGAAAACCACAAAGAAAGAAAAGAAAAAGAAAAGGAAGTGCCAATATGTTGTATTTCTCTCTGCAGATGAACCTAACGATTCACCAACATTATGACATAGCATGTGCAAGTGCCTTTTAACGATTTCAGAAATTTATGATAAAAAAATTGAAATAGAAAAATACTGTCCTTGTAGACCCATAACTTTGTTTTAAACAGCTTTTTCCCACTTTTCTTTTTTCCCTTCCTTAACTCTGGCGTGTTATTCTTCACTTTCAATCACCTGCGCTGAATAAACTAATTCCTCCTGCTTAGAGCAGAGACCATCAACCACTGGCTGTTAAACGCAGCCAACTGCTCATAACCCCAGCAGATGGTTCTCTTCTGCTGGCCAACAGAAACTTTATGGTCCTTTTCCTAATTTCTCTCAAGAGATACAGAAATTCTTTATTTAGAAAGCAATCACTCCTGCAATATAGTGTCTCCCCTATGCAGTCTATTTTCAGTTAGCCACTCTTCTCCCCGCCCCCCCCCCCCATCAAAGTACACTGAAAGCATCTAATAGAAATAGATTGACAGCAGACCTGATCTAAAGCCATCAGATGGCACAAGAAGTCCTTCCATCTGTATATTTATCATGGGCTTTTCTGCTTAAACCTAATTAACACCATGGCCAAACCATGCTGCATATTCCTACGCTGTCTGGTACTCATGGCAGTGATGGGGTGCTCTGAAGGACATCAGCTTTCAGAGGAACCTTCGGGGCGAGGTGCATGAATCCCATGGAAATTAACATCACTTTTTCTGACCGCAGAAGGTCTTAAAAGAGGACCCTTAAAATATGTCAAAAAAAATTATGAAAACAAGAAAAAAAAAATTAAGAAACCCAAAAGTGGTTCAGAAAGCTACAGATTTAATTATTCATGACCACCGAACTACTTGATTTTCCTTGGATTCTTGAAGGTTTTTCCTACATCCTTGTACAGCAGCACACAAAACAAGAAATTCTTGTGGTAAGGGGGTCTCTCCTCACAACTCTTGGCCCAAAAGAAGGTGGGCTAAGTTCATTTTAAGTCCATACTAAGCAAAACGCTATTCCCAGTCCTGGCCTGTTCTGAGGACTGGAAATCAAGATTGCTGTGGTGAGGGACTATCCTACAACAGCATCCAGAGAGCTTCCCTCAGCTGTAACGGAGCTCTGCTGCATGCATAGCTGTGCTTCATCCCGTGTCCTCCCACCCCAGGACGGACAGGGACTTGGTTCTATTTTTCCCTTGAAACCTTCAATTACAACCATTAAGAACTCAAACTGATTATTTTTTTCACAGAATGCTTAAACACATTTTTCTCAACTTTCCCAAAATAATTCCTTTCTTGGGATGAATGCAAGCATAACAGTTTTCAAACTGAAAAGAATTCATCTGGCAAAGTACAGAGAAAAACAGTTACGTGGCTATTAAAAATACAGTTGAACTACAGCATATGCTACAAACACAAAGGCATACACATACATTTTAGTAACAACTTAGAAACAAATTTTAATGTAGCCGAGCTATTTCTGCTTGCCAAATGAAAGTTTCGTAGGATACTTTTTTATGTCTTCTTATGACACAGTTTTTGCAGACAGCTGTGAATTACAGCTTAGTCAAAGTTCCAGTGTAATGCACCAAATTTGGGAGAATGTACTGTTTTTAATAGAAAAGTTTTACATATTGCAATTTAAATTATAGATGTAAACTCTTCAAAACAGTAACTTTCTGCTCAAATAAAACAGGTGCACCAAAGTAAAATGTTTCCAGTTATTTATTTCGCTGTTGAATTTTTGGTAGTTTATTAAACCTTCTGTAAGCTTTAAGGCAACCAAGTATCTGTTACATTATTTGGATCTGCTCAACCATGGGAAAAGTACACAATCTCTCTGAAGAGATTGATCCAATGCTTACAGAATAATTTCCTACAGTACCACAAAGATGTTGGACCTTGGGGCTAATGATTTAAAAGATACCAGTAGGCAAAACCAAGTAGGATGATTAACTACAGCTAAAAATTCTAGGACACAAACTAATTTTCAAAGTTGGTACTGGCTATTTCAGTAATTCTCAATACTGAGTTCAGAGTGGGATTTAATTACACTGCTCCTTCACATACACAAAGAGTTCTGTCCAGAAGCAAGGTATGTCCTACTTTCAAGATGCTCAATCTTCAAGAAGGTAACTACCACAGCTATACAGTCGGTTAGCACAGATCTAAGAGAAGTCAAGAGGTTAAAAAAAAAAAAAAAAAAAAGTATTTTTAAGTAAGCAAGGAAAGAAAAATTCAGATTACCGAGCTCCTTCTCAACCTTATTGTGGGCCCATTCCTCAGATCATCTGGGGGCAAGGCAGAAAAGGCCAGGCTCCCTGTGTTTCTCTAGAAATTGGGGCTCTTCTGTCCCAGCTTCTGGCTGAAAGACTCTTTAAGAGTATGGGAAGCAAAAACATTTGCACAACAGTCAATTATTCAGTAGCCTGAAACACAAGGGTGTGTGGAAGGAGGAAGGATCTATAGCTTTATTGGGTTGAAAAGGAAGGTGTGAGAGCAGTAAGTTACCGAGATGTTCAACAGTGTGGAAAAGGAGAAAAAACTAGAATACCTAAGAACACATCTCTAACTTCCCTAGGAATCACACCATCATGTATTTCCAAAAGTAAGTGCCAAAGAAGCATTTTATTTAACTATGATTCTTTTCTGTATTACCATACAAAGCAATTCGTACTTCTAAATGATGTGACAGAGATCATAATTTAACAACAGAAGACCACAGGAAATACAGTGTAGACAGCAAACACAATTAATCTGTAGATATTCTCACCAAGACCAAACTCCACTGTTAAGACATTTTATTTCTGTATTCCAATGTGATGGAAACAGCCCTCTCACAATGCCACAATGAAGACTTCTGAGAAAAGGCTGGTGCGCTCATCCTTATATAAAAATACACACAAACACAATCATTGCTCTATTAAAAAATAATAAAATAAAATAAAATACACCACACCAGTCCTGCTGCAAAAAACCACATTTCTTGGCTGCATAGCTCTTGTTAGAATATATCTGTCAAAGGGAGGAGTCAGCTGAAATCAGAAGGCTGAGCTTTTATCACAGTGCAAGTCTTCAGTGTTTTAATCTTGCCATGGTCATTTTCTCTCTAAAGAGCTTATTTTCTAAGTATGTATCAATTGCTAGACTTTCAGTAATAGGAAAAAAAAAAGGGGCAGAAACACCGCTGTCACTGTTAGAACTGTTTATGAAACCCATCTAGGTTTTGGATCACTTGCTGTTGTGTTACAGGTAATTATTTCTGGCCAGCCGCAGCTTTATTGGCAGGGAGAGTGACGGGGGGTGGGGGGTGCAGGTCCCCTTGCCTTAGCGCTGCCTGATGCGGCGCCTCCCCAGACACACAGCTGGTGGCAGCTGCGCAGCCCCCTCCCGGGGTCCCCCCTCCCGGGGTCCCCTCACCCTGGCCAGCAATACAAACAAATCTCGAGGTCTTAAGGATTTTGGTAAATGTAACCTTTTGAAAGAGATATAGCCTGTTCTATATAAAGCATAAGCAGCATAAATGAGCGTTTTCTCCACTAGCTGGATACTTTTGCTTTATTTAAAAACATTGGTAAGGTAGGTCTTTGAGACAGTCAAAAGTGGTGGAGAAAGACAGGAAACTATTTGGTCTCAGTGGAAAGAACACTTTTGACAGCTTTTACAATTAATTTTATTCAGTTAAGCACTTTTTTAATGCACTGCAAATGTTGTGAACTGAATGCCATATCTGCAAACAATAGTGTGGAAATTCTGCATTCTACCCAGTGTGTGTGATTTTCAGTACTGTGTGATTTCTAGAGACGCGAAGATTGCATACACTTGTCGTTAAAACACACACGTCCTCCTGAAATGTTTACAAAGTTAATCACTTTAAGCCTAACTTACTTGGTCAGGTAACACTGCTAACAAGAAGCATCGCGACGACATATAAACAACCTCTATTAAGTGTGACAGTAGAGATATATTTGCATGCTACAAATACACACAGACAACAGTCACCTTATTTATCAGCTAGCATGAACACAAAAATACCAACCCCCAAAAAACAACAAAAAAGGCTGCTTCTTTATACTGTGGCTCATCAAACAAGAAAAAAATAGAGCAAGTATTGTTTCTGTGTAGTGAGATCTTGCACACTGCCACCATGTGTAGGGAATTCCATTAGAACAGTTCACCACAAGCTCCCTGATACACCAGGAAAACTGTATCAGCAGCGAAGACACAGCCTTTATAGATGTCGATAGCAAATTTATGCAGCTGGTTGAAACGGAGGAAGGTCGTGATCAGCTAATTCATTTATAATGTACTCTTCCTTGCTCTTTGCAAATATGATTATCATTTAATAAATGCAGAAGGTCTAGCTAAACAACATGGTGATCTTTATCTGGAATATTATCTCAGTAATAATAATAATTAGCACTAATATAATCTTCTCACATTTAATACTATTTTACTTTTATTAATATCTTAACTGCACAATTCCCTACATTCTAAAATGTATTTATCAAATTCATTTACACAAATGTAAATAATATTTGTCTCAAGGGCTCCTAATGTAGGAAGTCTTCCAATCACTCAGTACAGATGTTAACAATAAAATTTGAATGGATTAGCACATCGGTACAAAACTCTACAAGGCTTTTCGCAAACACTGTTTCGACTTTTATTTTCGTTGTGTGATTGATAAAACATTGCTATCTGTACAGCATATCTCCTTTGAAATCCAACAACAACAAGTTTTTTTAAGCTACTTTTGAAGTTCACTGAGATTAATAATATTAGAAGTTAACACCACATGTTTATTTATATTTCTATGCTGCCAGGGAAGTGCATTTAAATATTGCCTCAGAAAAAGTTTACAATATGCAGTGTCTACTGCAAACCAAATTCATTTGGAGAACATTGATGTGGCAGACTTGAAACCACAAAAATACATTCATTATTACTCATCAGTGCTGTTTTCCTAACTCTTTATATAAACAAACAGGTAGAAGTCTTCAGAAAAGCTGTAACAAACTGGCATTTATCTTTTTCTGTAGCAGGAATATTTATTGATTCTAAGATGTTACCATAGGCTAACGTTTCTAATAAGAACAGGGATGAACTCTGGCATTCTGTGAAGCACAATCTTTAAATTAAGGTCCTAATCCTATAGGCCATTTCAGGCAGGCAAAAATCACGCAACTGCACTGAGACCCATTAATTTAATTAGAACTTTTCATACGCTTAAAGTTATAAATGTGTTTAATTACATGCTGAATTAAGCCCAGACTGGGGTAAACTATGTCTCAAATTCAATAGCAACTGGTGCTTTCCCTACTAAATTCATGTTGATATTAAAACATCCATTTCATATGGGGAGAGATTAATCTAGCCCATCAAGGCCAAATAGTTTGGGAGGTACAAAGACTGATGCTGATCCTTATGGAAAATGATGTATGTAACAAATATTCATTAGAAAGTTCAATGTGCTTCTATGGGACCTCTAGGGCTGGATTTTAAAGGTTTTTTTCAATACCTCAAAATCCATATATAGGGAATAAAAAAGTCTAAGTGGGTCAGATGCCTAACCTCTAACGAGCCCATCTACTCTGCTTATATACTTAAAAAAAATTGACCCTGAAACTGTTGTCATCTGCAGGTGTCTGGCTACCTTGAAAATCTAGATTCTACAAATCACCCTTGGATACAATGGCGATGAAGACTGTTGCTGAATCAAGACAAAGGTGAAGACATTCATCTGCTTGAGGTGGGCAAATACAGAACAACATAATCCTAAAAGTGTTGACCAAACTGGGATAGCATTAAGTTCTTCCTTTTTTTATTAATTCTGATAGAGACTTATGAAAAGAATAATTTGTTTAATCACGTTAATAGAAATCACATTAGCACAAGCCCATGAAAATTTATTTCCTAACCGATACTTAAAAAGTTTCTAAATTGATACTTTCTAATGCCTGGTACAGAAGAGGGGACTGTCCTACCCGAGATGAACTCAGCAGACAGACCCAGTCGAATAAATCTGTGAACACAACTAATCCTCCCTGAACATTGGGTTCCTGCTGCATCTTGGGCTCTTGGCACAGGAACGCGGTGGGACAAAAAGACCCCTCTCATTTGTAGGTAGGGCACCTCTGGGTTTGGTTTGTAGAATTAGGAATGGAGTAGCAACTAATTCCTTCTTCCTGGTGCTGAGGAGCTGCGACCAATATATACTACAGGATAATTTAAGTCCTTGCTTTTGTACAGCTCTCTGTATTCTATTATGTATGTATTATCTTTGCTGGCCCCAGAAAAAGCCAGGGAAGAATGCTGACTCTCACGTGAGTCAGATCACAACATCTTTGGGAGCTCCTCCTCTGGTACAGCACCTTCCCGATGGCTGCTGCCAGACCCAGACTCCAGCCCTTCGTTTCAAAGTTGGGGGACTCCTACTCAATGCAGCTGCTTAGGCATTAAATGCAGGAAAACTCCTCCTCTTGGTGGCTTACCATTTTGTGTTCCCTACGGCTGCTACGCTAGAGACGCAGGATGTAATGGATTGCAATGTCCAGAAATGAAATCCAAAGCAATAAAGAAAAAAAATATGCTTGTTATATAGTATTAGTCTCAGGTCTTGAAGAGTACTGCTCTGAACACACATATTCCGGTAGTTGTAATTATTCTACTTTTTTGTCTAAATAGAAAAGAACTAATCTGAAAGCTCAACAACTTGACCTACTGTAACAAGTACTCCTTCTCGTTATTAGTCATCTAATATATTACTTTGTAATTCAGAATTAAGATATTTCAAACGATCTTTCATAGAATTACTTTATTAATCAATCATTTGTTCTCCCTTCAGCACTGAAAATAAATTTA
This sequence comes from Grus americana, assembly GCF_028858705.1. Classification (NCBI taxonomy): domain Eukaryota; kingdom Metazoa; phylum Chordata; class Aves; order Gruiformes; family Gruidae; genus Grus; species Grus americana. The sequence continues at coordinate 66,469,479 of NC_072855.1, read as the reverse complement.
GGAATGTGATTTACATATTCAAAACCAGCTCTTTATCCCTGAGGCCTATGCTTTACAGACAGACTTACCAGAAATTTTTTTTGTGCATTCTCCCATATCTGCTATTAAAGGCAGTTGTATTATGTTCTGCCACTAAACCACAAATGCAATTATGAGGTGGAATTTCTTGGCCCAGTTTCAACATTTAAACACATAGTTAACAATGCCTAAGGAAATGCAGCTAACCCCCACCTATCCCCCCCAAGCCTACAAAAACAAACAAACTTTACTAGCGGTTCTACATCGTATCCCATGGGATTAGACAGAGGAAACAGCGTGAAAAATGAAAATACTCCAGGAGTATTTAAATTACATTTTAAAAAGCAAATTAGAAACATTAGCCAGAAAAACAGCAGTATCTGTATGCCTAACGCACATATGGGGACCAAATGACATGAAAATGTTACGCTGGTTGGTATTTTATCTCCGCGATTTTCTTTGCGAGTGAAGTATTTAATACAGCCACAAACCAAAACGTGCTTTCTATTGCTGAGTAAGTTTTAAGAGCAGATTCTAAGAAGCTAGTCCTTTCAAAAACGTGTGCCTAATTCAAAAGATTAAAAGATGAGTAACTAACAAGCTAACATATGGGTTCTTCGTATTTTGATGACTGACCTCCAGTTTTTCCCTCCGAAGAGTTTAAATATGACTTAACAGCTGGGACTCAGACTTCGGCCAAAGACCGCTATTATTTTGCCAGCAAGTTTTCATGTGGAAGTATACTGAACTTTTATGGCTTTCATCACAGCTAGTAAGAGCGAACATGATTTAGAAGAGACAAGACTCAACTACACAGCAAAACCTGAACTACAAATAAACCGATGTACCCTGAAATAACTCATACATAACCCGAGAATGGTGGTTAGTCCTTTGTTTTTCAAAATATTTATTTCCATTTTAGCTTTTGCCATGAAAAATGAATCAGTCTCCAAGTATATCCTAAGCTCCCACTGCTATGTGAAGAAAAAAAAAAGTTAGATTCTGTTAAAAAGCTCTTACTGAAGTGATAAGGAGCAAAGCGTATTTTTATTCAGCTGAAGTTCAAGATTGGCTTCAGTTATTTTTTTCTCCTATCAAAGGGTATCTGAGATTGTATTATATAAAGAGCGCTATGAACTAACATTTTATCTATTAACCATTATGTGATGTTCCTTTTCTTGGTAAAAATTTTAAAAGTTCTTACATTCGCTGTTAGGCATTTTTATTTTAATTGAAAATACTGAATTAGCAACTAAAGTACAATGACTCAGATAATATATCTTCATCTTTTTTTTTTGGTAAAAGGGTGATGGCTGGCAACTGGAGAATGCAAATATTTTCTTAATTTACCCAGAATAGCAGTATTTCCTACCATTTTGACTGTGCACTCTATTTACGCATTTGTATTTTATACTTTTAAATATATAATATTCAGTGGGATAAAGAATGGATATTACAAATTACACAAATGCATTTCATTATTAAGATCAACATTTTGGTAAATACTATGGACTTTTTCTTTCAAAACTCATTTGATCTTCCACTGAAATCAAAATAGTGCAAATACAGCTTTGAAAGTTTTAAGCTATCTTTTACATACACAGTAGTACCACAGCATATATTCCTCTCTTTACCTGACGAACACAGACTGTTTATTCATTACTCTTAAATGCATTACTGTCTTATATAATTTGAAAAGTACTTTTTAATGTTTTATTGCAGAAATTATCAAAAATTACTATAAAATATGTATAAATATGTAAGGATACGCATAATATAAAAAAAACCCCAACAAAGTGCCACCTAGAGCACTCAAAATATTTTTTGTTATTATTTCAAGGCAAAATTCAGCTCCTAACTGGTCCTTGTAAATGAAATGAAAAATGGATGTGTGAGAATAATAAGCTAATTAATAAAATCAAAGCCCTGAAGGTCAGCAACAAAACTTCCATTTGTGGAGAATATCACTAGTGGAAGCAACATTTTCCCCACTGAGATTTACATCTGAATAAAGTATAGCAAACCTAACAATAAGACTTCCAATGAACTTTCAAAGTTCAACACATCTTTCACTGACCTATAGGAGAGTAAATTCCAGGAGCAAATAGAAATCCTTGGAAAATAAGTAAGATAGAAAAATTTATTTTAAAAAGCCCCAAACTCTTAATTATGTAAAGTAAGGCAGAGTTAAGCTTGATTTCTACTGGTTATTACCTGGTTCAGATTTATTTTAGCACTTTAGTGCTCCTTCTCTGCATTGGCAAGTCTTTCTCAACTGGGTATGTACTGTGACTGTGACTTACAAACTAATATAGGCAGAATATTTGGATAATTGAATGGAAAATGACCTTTATATATATTTGGAAAAATCATTTTTCCCCATAAAATCATGAAAATTATTTTACTTATATGTAGAGTACATTAATATGGAGCAGACAGGGAATTGTGGAAAAACTTCCTTTTTTCTCCCCAAAGAAAAGCCCTCCTCTCACAAGCTCTCCCCAATTATATGACTCTCTGCTGACAACACAAACCTCCTTCACACAGGCAGGTTATCTTTCTCCTCTAGCCAGAACCATAAAACATAAGACTGGGTGGGACCTTCCAGGTAATCAAGCTCAGCTCTCTCCTACTAGAGGTAATTCCATCCTGTCATCCCTTTTACAAAAACTGATGAAACTCCATCTTTGAAATTATAAAGCTTTCTGCCCCTCTGCCTATCAAAGGGCTACATTAAAACCTCATCAGTTACAAGCCAACGGGCAAATTTTTGCACTTTAATTACGCAGTAATCATTCCCACCCCCGGCATCAAGGTCTAGGAAGCTTTCTGAGAAACCTCAGTTCTCCATCTAACAGCTGAATAATTTGCCTTATGGCAGGTTTCTTTGTCCAAAGGACCGACTATATTACCTGAGACTAGCCTTCTCTTACTGTTTCATTTTCATAAAATTATAAATAACTACAGAAACTTAGATAGAAACCTGGGTATTGAGGTTGTTTGCTATGATAAATAGCACGGGCAGCATAAGGAGAGCATTGCTCTACACTTGCATTTCTTGATTAAGTGAAAGTATGTCTAGGTGGTGGGTGACCACAAAGGGTAGGCTAAATTCATCTGCAAATTCAGCTCAAACATAAATAGTGTACGTCTAAGAAGCAAAAAAGGAGCAATCAGCTATATCCAAAAAGATCAGCACCAGGTTTCCAATGAAGCAGTGAAGCAGTATTGACGATGTAGCCCCTGAAATGGATCTTCAACTGCCCAACTCCCAAAAATCTTCCTATTCTCTGTAGCCCAACTCTTCTAACAACACTCATCCAAAATGCCAACCTTAAACCATGTCATGCCCTCCATAGCTAGTTCTAAAAGCTTCATAGACTGCCACTGCACTTATCACTTGATAACAGCAAGGCTATTTGCAGACTTCTTTAATGTGTTTTCGCTGTTCATTTTTAGAAAGAGCAGCGAAATTGCAGAAGTCCAGCCACGTTACAAGTGTCACACAGCCAGGTTAGTAAAGCACACTGCAAACAAAGCAACCTGTAACACACAATTAGCAGAGACATTGCTCCTGAAAATTACTATTTCTGAACTAATATAAGTGGAAAAATTATTTGGAAGTTAACATCTCTCTTTATATTGGCATCTTTCTGAAGTTTGTATTTTATTAGTGTTTAAAGTTTCCAAGTGCCATATGCTACTGAGAATATTTAATGGTGATAAAGAGCCACTCTATTGCTCTTATGAACCTCTGTACAGAGAAAGACTGCACAGCCAGAAAGTGGCTTGCAATCAAATCTTTCCATCAGTAGCCAGAAAGCAGTGAAAGACGAACTTTACAAAGTGTATATGTTAGCACATCTGAATCTACTTCACATCTTGAGTGAAGGAGCTTTGTGTGGAAACAAATTTGGCACTTAGTTTTCAAGGAGCAACAGCAGAATTCAAGACTCAGTTCATTAGTACATGACAGGGATGCAAAAATGAAGCTCTGCTGGTTGTAGATACAAAACAGAGCGAGATGCCAACCTGACAGTCGCACTATCAAAGCTCTAACAAGAAAAAACAACAGTATGAGAACAGCATCCTACACAGACTAGGCTGTGACTGAGCAAACCTCTCCGGAGGTAGGATGCCAAACCCCACTGCTGAAAAGATGACAGTACTTCAGAATTAAAAAAGAAGGGAAGGGATTTGCTTTCTTCTTCGTTATCTGTACACTGAAAACAGAAACAAAGGTACCTGCAAATTACCCTCTGGCAGTACCTCTCTGCTTCTATGGATTACAGATAAAGACTACAGCAGCCGCATTGCTAACTTAGATGCCTCAGTTTAGTCCCAAAATCCACACGTGGGATGAATGCAGAGCTTTAATATACCTACCAAAAACATCTATATGTTATATGCAGAGTTAAATTCAGTCAACTCTGGAAAAATAAACAAGAACAAAAAAACCCCCACAAGTACCTGAAAACTCTGGGTTTATAAACATTCATTCCACAAATCTGTGCGCTGTGGCTCACACCCAAAGAGAAACATCACTGTTTCTCAACAATGATGAAAAGCCGTGTGACACGAGATCCTCTTTTACTAAAATATTACTTTCATGAAACATGCCATACAACAGTTTTAGTGCACTGAGAGGCTCTGCATAATCAAATGTAAACTCTGCTCATAAACAAACTTCTTTTTTTCATCTAACGCTATGCCTGATCTTCATTGCTTGAAAATTCTCTGAAGTTATGAAGTGAACAAGGGAGTTATCAGTACAATGACAAATAGAGAATTCATTCATCTTAAAAAGGTACAAGCAAATTCTCTCAAATAATAGAAAGTCCCATTTGATTCATTATTAAATTCACCCCATGTTTGATATGAAAAATTTTGAAGTACCAAGAAATATTCCAGCTAAGTGAGTATTCGTGTATGAGCAGTGATTAGCTGAAAATTTTAGACAGGCTGGTGGGCTGAAAGATGAGATCATCAACTCGAGTCCTTCAGCTCATTACCTTAGCCACTATCCAAACCATTAAATCACAACTGGAAATATACACCATTCGTATTATAAAGGAGTTACACTTGAGATTACTTGAAAATGACAGAAGACAGAAAAAGAATGGTTCTACGGACCATTTACTCAATGCAGAGTTATGAATATGGGACAACTTAAAAAAAAGAATAATCCCATAGTGATTCAAATATCGCAGCCACTGTAGAACCACATACAATATTAACAATATATCAAGACAGACATGGGCAAAGGTAGCATGGAGTTGGTCAGAAGCATTCAAAGCCCAGGACTCCTGCGCGCTTTGGCTTCATTTAATGTCAGATTTTTTTCCTGAGCAACACTGACTTCTGCTAGCATGATAGCCAACACCAACCAGATTACGCCAAGGACCTTACAGACGCAGTCTCATTTTGCTTTCCTAATGAAATGTTCAAGTAATTAACCATCAACATTGATACAGTGCAGAAATTACAAATACCTATTAACTAAACAAAAATTAAAATGTTCAATTAGTCTCTGAGACTTCAAATAGCTGTGCAGATCTGCAATCATCTCCTGAAGGACCAGCACTTCTCTTGTCAAGGCTGTTGAGTACATTCATGCCCGTTGCACAAACACCCTCCTTGCAAGTATCCCCAGGAGCCCCGGTCTTTGACCTGTAACAACTGAAATTGTTGCCTCTTGTGTCCAGTCCTGACAAATTATAGAGGTTTCGCTGAAGTTAACTCTAGTTCTTGCGTAGTCCCTGAACTTCGAGATATCAGCCTTGAAGCCAGTCTTCAACTGATCCTCTGCCACACTCTTCAGCCCTAGGTTTGTCACAAATCTCCCCACTTTCAGGTTCTTGTGCCGTCACCTGCGTTAGTGGAAAGTAATACAACTCAAATTTCCATCATGCCGATTCCCAACAAGCTTTGTCTACCTGAGCTAACTGAGAAAAACAAAAACGTGCTTCAAAGCCATTTATTTTCCCTCCCTTTCTGTTCATGCCCATTGCTTTAACATACAGGGCACGTTAAAGGGTTTCATACCCTGCTTTCCTGCAATGCATGGTCTCTAACTTACTAGCGTAGTTTGAAATGACCTTGTGCATAACGTGGCAACTCATTTTACCTTGTCCTCTTGATAAACAAAGCTCTACACAGGTGTCTCTAGGGTCACCTGCTGTCTCCCTACAGATGGCTTCAGCCTCTTTAGGACATGCCCACACCCTTGTCTGCCAGGGGGTGCACAGCATCCCCCCTTTCTCCAACTTCTAGGTCTCCTCCTTGGAGAGTCATTCATGATCCAAACACTTTATTTTCCTCTTCACTCTCCATTGCTTACAAGGAGGTCTCTTACCAAGAATTTCAGCCAAGTTACTAATATTAAGGGAAATAAAATATTTTAACCTTGGGATAGGACTCAGAAAGTCTGCATGAATTTTCGAGCTCTGTAAGCTTCGTACACAAAATAGAGCAAATCACTTAAATTTCTTGCACCTGAATGCTTTACCTAAAAATTGATTTTACGCACACACACTTCCCAGGAACAACGTTAGGATAAAAATCATCGCGTTTTGCCGGTTGCTCAGCTATTAATGTAGGTCACAAAGTACGTAAATAAGAATTGATTATGAAAAGCAGGAACTGAAAACAGTCCATATGTAGCTAATATTACTACCGAAACCTAAACTTCTGCATTTCCTGCCATTGTGACTTTAATTATGAAATCCTAATGTTGCACTAAGATAACTGCCATGTTTAGTTTCCTAGCTGTCTTTAAAGGAAATATTAAAGAGAATTAAAAACAAAACAAAACAAAAAAAACCAAAAAAACCTCCACACCAAAAACCCAACCAAATACAACTACCCCTCAAAAAAACACTCAAAACAAACAACAGTGAACAACAAAAAAAGCCCGCACAACTCGGAAGTTTTTCAAGTTCCTCCAACTCATCAGTGCATTCTTCAAGGAGGTTCATTCGCAGACTCCACTTTGAGCTCTGCTCTGGTCCCTTCTTGCTGCCTGGGCTTAAAGGGAACAGAAAGCTGATGGACTGTCCTAAAGGGGCAAAGTCTATCCATTCTGTCTCTGGACAATCTAATCTACTTCTGTCTGAAAAGAAACCCTGGCATGGATCTGCCTATGAATTTGTACAGAGCAGAAAAGGCTGAAGCAGAAACAGAACTAAACCAAACCAAAAAACCCCAAACAAGAAAAAAAAAACCCTAAAGGATTTTTTTGCTTCTGTGCTCACTATAGAAGAGGTTAGGTAGATGATCCCCTGACTGGAAACTTTTTTTTTTTGTGGGTTGAGAATCAGTGTGAAATGTAAGCATCAGTGATAAACGTCAGAGGAGAAATATGGCCAAAACTAATGGTAACAGATCACAAGCGTAAGATGGTGTTCCCTCAACTTCTGCAGGAGCTCACGTACACATAGCTGAGCTATTACTGCTCATGTTAATCGTATTTAAACCCATCTCCACACCAGAAAAATGTGAGATAGCAAACACAGTGCCAGCCTCCTAATAGGGCTCTCAGGGGAATCCAGAAAACTACAAAACAATTAATTTGACGTACACATTGAGCAAATCGATAGGTATTGTTACAAAGAAAAGAAGTCTTTGAACACAAAGCTAGATATAGAATGCTGGGGAAGAGTCAACGCAGCATTTGCACAATTGCCACATAAATCTATTAGCATTGCTAGAGAATCAATGTATGTGAGGGCAAACACGATCAGATCAATCAACAACTTTGATCTCCAAACAAATAAATAACTTGTTAAAAGATGGGAAATAAAAGATGGTATTAAACATTTAGTATCTCTATGAAAATAAGTCAGTATCAGCATTCCACAGGAGTTTTGTGGGACATAGCTGAATAAATGGGTTGGAAAAGGGGGAAGAACGGTGTGCAGAAAGAGCACCCTACTGCTACTAAGCCTCTCATAGCCGTGCAAACGAAGGCTGACTGAGAAAACTGCTGAAGATCTCACATAGCAAAGGACTAGATAGTAAAATGGAAGACAAAACTCAGTGTTGACAGGTATAAAGAATTATAGGGAGCGGTGGTGAGGAAAACAACCCCAACCGTATGTATACAATGCGGGTTCTGGGTGAGCTGTCACCACTACAGAGAAAGATCCTGTGCTCATTAGGGGCATATTTAAGAAAATGCCGATACAGTTTCAGCAGCAATCAAAAAAATCAAATACTGTTAAAAATTATCAGGAATGTAGACCACCACAGAAGACACCATTAAGCCAGCATTTAAATGACAGACACTGCACACTGACTATGTTATCTAGTTTGCATGCAGTCCTCCAGTCTCAAGAAACAGACATAACAGAACTAGGAAAGGCAGAGAGAAGAACAAGGATGATCAAAGGTATGAAATGGGTTCTGTTCGAGGAACTAAATAGACATGGATTTTCCAGCCTGGAAGACAAACGATCAAGGTGGTATCAAAGAGATCTGTGATAAATGGAGCAGCATAAAGGCAGTGGATAAGGAATCATTTGTCTCTTACAAGATAAGAACAAAGGAGCATCAAATGAAATTATCAGGTAGCAAATTCAAAACAAACAAAAGAAGGTACTTTTTAACACATACATTGTTCTACTGTAGAACTCACTGCACAGGATATTGTGGATGATAAAAATGCACGTGGTTTTAAAAACAATCGGACAAACTAATGGAAGAAAAATCTATCAAGGGCTATTAAACCCAAGATACCATCTCTGTATCAGGAAGTTTGTGAGATGCAGATTGCTGAAAGCTGGGAAAATATACTGGGAAAGCACTACTACGTGCTTGCCTTTTCCCGTCTTCCCTAGGCATCTGCTATCAGTCACTGGCCGAGACAGGACAGGCTATGACAACAGTCAGTACCACGACTCCACAGCAGTCGACCTAGAGGGCAAAACACACAATGTCGAGGACCCAGTGTCCACATTGCGTCTGGATGGTTTCACTTTCAGCTTGAGCCAGCCCGGCCCCGCTGACTGAATGGGTATTACCAAGCTGAAAATATCGTTTGGTTTAGCACTGCTAAACCCGTCTGCACGCTCTGAGCCCGTTCAGCAACGTGTGCACGTCTGCAGGAAGTGGGGACAATGAGCGGACTTGCTTCAGAAGCGCACTCCTGACACACACCAAAACGTTCACGCAGATACACCTGTGCCTAATGAAACAAATGCTTGCCCTGAGACTTTGCCCGCTCTCCTGCATCAGTGACCCTCCTGAATCCAGCAGATCCCCTCCAGAACATGCCATGTCCCGAACAGTGACATGGGTCTTGCTACAGGATCAGTCCTGAAGCATCTTCCCAGTTGCATCCCACTCTGCTTAATGCTCTCTAGGTACAACTACAGAATTAGGCCTGTAAGCATAAAGCTATAGACATGAGGACATTTTTAAAGCAGTTTTTAAACTTTAATTTAATCTTTAATGCAGCAAACAGATAATTTTCACCTCACAAATATGCATATGTGCTGATCTGTAATGACTAACATGCTGATACCAGATTTTAACCATCTATACACTAAAAACTGGTACCTTTCTTATAATGACAAATTTATAATTCTATTCGTATTTTGAAAATTATTATTCATATATTTTTAATATATTTGAAAATATTATTCATACAATAAATGTAGACATCCATGCCTCCTTCCGAGAAGACAACCAGTATATAATTCCAAGTGATGGATGTTGAAGAAGGTTATAGACTTGCAAAATATATTTTTATATTAGAAACTTTATTGAAATTTTCTAATCACAACAGCTTGACTCTTACAAAGTAGTTAAATATAGCATTACATTGCATTTTTCTTCATGGCAAACATTATTTTAATGCTATTATATTGCCTTTAATATGAAGGCACCTTTTAAGTAAAATGGCAAGCTGATTTTGCAGTTTACAGCCAGACCTGGTATTTATCCAAAACGTATTCTCCTAGAAAGAAGAATACATTTTGAAAACAAAAAACCCTCAAATTGCATCTGATCCTGACTTCTATTACTTAATTTTGCATTTGTCTAATAATGCATTATGGAAAACCTCAACTGAGTATTAAATGGAACTTCTTCACATGTATAAAAAGTCTTTTGCTTTACCTTGAATTCCTGATTCTACCAATTTAATCTTCTGTATAAGTCTCTTGCAAAGCAGACTACTACTTCCTTAAACAAAAGGTTATGTGTTCATTTTTGAAGAACACTGATACTTTTGACCTTGATAGAGAATATACAATTATGAGAAAAGTCACTGAAGAAACTTCCAACAGATGAATGTGACAGAGCTAAACCTTTGCCTTATCTGCAACCTAATTATAAAAAAAAAAAAGGTTCCCACCCCAAAAAGCCTTGTGCAAGGTACTTGCCACAAAGTATTATAAAGTTCTGCATAAAGGGGCCCAAGGGCATTCGAAATTATTCCAAAAACCTCTATTTTCTTCTGCAGAAGTTACTAACAATACAGGACCAGAATCTTCTCTTCAGAAAGCCAAATAAAAACTGTTAAGGTGTTTTAAAGATCTGTAAGTACGTATCAGTCTTGTTTCATTTACACTGGATCTGGGAAAGCGAGAGAGAGAAATACAATTTTTTTTTTCTTATCTTGGTCTGTCTGGTATAGACTAAAATAAAATCAATTGCCCTGTGGAAAAGCCTTGTAAAGAAAACTCATAAATCCTATTTATTTATCTATTTTTTCATCATGCTAGAGCAACACAAGATAGGTTATTTGTCACAGTGCCAGATGGTAAAAGAACTGTAACAATCACTGTTCTTCAACCCTAGGGACCATATTCGTTGTACTAAAGATGAAACAATACCTAGCGATTCATGAAATTATTTGACCCTTTGATTATCATAATTAAACAACATTAAATTCCATCAACGATCATCCATGGGCAAAAGTTACATGCTTATTCTTCCTAAGCAATGTACAGGGAGAACAAGAACTTCAGGGTAACATCCCCCAAAATTATCATGGTAAGTGGAAAGCCTTTTACATTTACTAGCAGAAAAAAATGCTGTGAAAGGGTCTCAAATCCTTCCCGTATCTGGCAATGAAAGTTTATCTTAGCAGTACACTTAGGGTCCACATTTTATCCAATAGCTAATGCATGTCAAGTCTATGAAGGTCTTTGGAATAGGAGCTGGAAAACGTGAGTCGCCTTCGTCATCATGTCGCCAAAGCAAGTCTCGGTCTCTGCCTGAGATAAATGAAGATTTATGGGGTTAAAAGGAATTATTTTTAGTAAGTTGGAGTGAGCATGCAGTTGCTCTGGGATTAGCTCTAGTCCCCAGATGCTCATCTGTGAAAAAAAGTTTGAATACCCTAAAGCAAAGGCAGTAACTGGACCTCAGAGCCCAAACACTGGGCAGCAGGTCTTACTGCAGTGCATCCATCTAACAGAGACATTGATATTCCTTCTTCTGATGAAGGAATTTCCAAAGAAACTAGAAGGCTCTCCTGACATTTGTGTGGAATCCAATCCCCTGGGCATGACAACTGAGCAATTCCCAGAAAAAAGACTCTGCAGTCATAGAGGAAACAGGGATTTACACACCAAAAGACCCAGACCAAGTCATTTCTAGTCATTGCATCATCTGGCATTTGTCGGAGGCTACCCTGCTGGTTTAGATCTCATTTTTGTACTTGCGCAGTCAAATCCTACCTACAGCCTACCCAAAAATCCTATTTTGTTCACTTTTTTTTCCAAGCTAGGCTCTTCAATCTTTTCTAATGACATTTCAGCAGAGCTCCATTTAGGATCTGAAAGATGGTAGAACATTTTCTGTTCCTCATTACGAGCACGCCCCATCTGAAGGCGGCTCACATACAACAGATACACGTGCTCAAGCAGCATCACTGCCCCAGACGAGATATTTTTGCAGATATTTAAACAAGGCCACACCTGTAATAAAGATAGTAATTAACTAACATTCCTGTCACCAAGGTGTCGCAAAAGGAACTTCACATCAAAGAAAAGAGCCTTTAAGTTATTGAAAGATTTCAGGGTGTTGTAATGAGACGCTGCTTGTTCATGTAGGGAAAGAACTTGTCAACTGGCTTGCACTGTAGGCAAACATCAAACTTTGATAGATTTCTTTTGTCTATGTATCTGGCAGCATTATTATTTTTTTAAAATAGATTTTGTGGTTGTCCTCCAAAAGTTGAAATGTTACTTTGCACTAAGTATGCCAAAACATCTTTTATGAACATTATTACCACGAATATAAAATTTCTATTTCTGTGTAAAAGTTTCTTAGAAAAGATTTCACCACCATATGATATAAGGAAACTCAACTAATTGTACTTTTCAGTTTCCCATTGCCAGATAGGATGTTATTCAAGACTGGCATAATGATTCAAATACCATGAGTAGGTCCAGCCACCCAGAATTAAGAAGATGGCACCATGGGTAGAGAAAACAGTTTCCCCCAAGATGGCTCTAACACTTCAAGACAAATTTGCTCAAACCAAAACAAATTCTTCACAGCCACAAAAGGATTTGCTGAGCCACCGGGTCACAGGAGGCTAATGGCACTGCAACACACCTACTAAATCTTCTCTCACAAGCTTAATGCAATAAAGAAAATCCCTTTGTGGCTGATACCGCCGTGGGTGCCGCGGTGGAGAGGAGGCGGCCAGGGAGGCGAGGGAGGTCCTGGGGCCACGAGCGTCACTCTGCTTGCAGCCCCCGGCTCTGGAAAGGGAGTAAGGAGCTGGCCAGGACTGTGCTTGGTCTAAGCCCCGTTCGAGAGGAGAAAATCAGACATGACCTGGCAAAGGAAGGGAAACAGGGAATGCAGTGAGTGGTATGTGGCCTCGCTAGGGGGATAAAACAGAGAGCAGCTTATGCTGTGACCTGCTGAGAGAGACGATCAGTGGGACATTCCTCCTCGGGTTTAAGGAGCTGGGGAACAAAAGTGGAAGGCCTACTGGTGAGGACAAACATGAACTTACTGAAGGGGAAGACAGGCTTTTTCCTCCTCCACCAATGTATTTTCTTAGTTTTACTTGGAAAAATCAGAAATGACCCTTGTTAGGATGAGAGAAAGAGCGAGATGCAAGCAGCTTATTTTTGTCCAGGAGGGGCAGACATTTAAATTACCAGTCTTGATACCGATTTTGGATACCAGCCACGGCTGGGGATTTTACCTGTAATTCGCACTGACATTAATTCACAGACTGGCTCCCTGACCAGAAAAGGTCTTGCTCTGGCCTGACCCATAACAAGGAACCTGGGGTGGAAGGTTCATCTGACTCATGATAATTGCCTTATGGGTATATCAGATAAAAGACGGTTTCTGAGGTATCAGGTCTACATACAGACACAGGATCTGCAATCTCCTGGCACACGCTACAGCAGCCAAGGAAAATTGCTACTGTAAGAACTGAGGATGTCAGTAGGAAGAAAGTGATAAAACCATTTTCTGTTTCTTCCAAATATATAGCTGAAGGAGCACAAAAACCTAGCTTTTGAGATCCACCAAACTACCTGAACATGGCAAGAGTCATTCTGAAATGCAACTGCAATACACTGTTCTTGTTAAATAAAGTCACTCTAATATTTATATCAAGCACTTATTCCTGCATTTTAAAAATATATACTGAAAGCTGCTAGCTATTCAAGATAATCTGCTCACAGTATCAAAGTAGAAACACGTATTAGCAGACTCCTCTCAAGCCACACGACCACATTATACTCAAACTCTGTGCAGATATTTCTTTATTTTCCCCTAATGTGGGTGATAAAATAGGGACAAAACTAATGTCACTTACACTTAACAAACAACCACATTTATGAAAAATAAAGACCATAAACCACCAGTGAAAACAGACTTGTTACCTACTTATTTCTCCCGTTAATGCCGGGGATCCTTGAAGGATGAAATTGAGATTTCCCTGTGGCGTGCTACACTGAAAAAGCAGCAAAACCGAAACTGTATTCAAGATAATTATGCATCTTATCCAAAACCCTTAAAATGGTAGCAGGTTTGTGATAGTTCTACCTGTCATTTTGCAAAAAATCTTCCCTACATATCTTGAATGAGCTCGAGATACAGTTTCAAGACAAAAGAGAAGGGAGAATGAGAGGAAGAGTTCTGACGGCTGTCATTGAGACTGGGGATATTTTCTGATCCATGCTTTTGCAGGAGAGTTGGGGTTTCTTTAATTATTGCTTAGAAAAATTACTCTCAATTCTTTGGATAATCTCTCAAATTGAATCGTCTTGAAATAGTTTATTTACTCATTAATTTTTGTTCCAAGTCACCTACACAAATGTCGACAAAAATGTGCCTACTCCTTTTATATCTGAAAATAATTTACTTCAGTAATACAGACTCGTCCAGCAGAGTCTGAAAAAAAAATTTCTTTCTAACTAAAGGAAGGAAGGAACCAAAGGAAGGAAACTTGTAAACTACTAAATTTCCTGCATAAATATTTCTTGTGTCCCTTGCTTGGGCACTGCAGATTGAAAACTAAGCCTCAGACATTCTCTGCTTCTGGGAGAGCATAATCCCAACTTCCGAGTTAATGCAGTTTTTCCATCATTCTTTAACATGAATCATTAATGTGAATACTTATGTTGAACCCATTAAGTTCTACTGCATTGTCCCACCAACAGTCAGGACTTTAACTATACCATACTGCTGTCTGGTAAGGGAACAGGATTATCTCCATTTTACAGATGAAGAACTCAGAACCACCATCCCCTCAAAAAAAAAAAAAAACCCAAAAAATGAAAAACAACAACTGATGACTTGACCGAGTTATTTCAAGAAATCTGGCAGATCAAGTCCAGATTTCTTCAGTCACAGTCCACTGCTTTAAAAAGAAAAATATTCCTTATCATTTCCAGAAACCTTAACTGCCAATTAGCTAAGAAGTATAAAAGAAATGAAACATGAATCCATGTTTTCTTTCAACAATGCCTTTAATCGAGCTGTACATACATGACCTATATAGTAGGTTAATCAAGTCAGCAACAGATAAGCATTTAGCAATATCAATGTATAACATGTTTTAAGACAGACAGACCTCTGAATGAACCACAATGCGCTTTGGGATATAAAACAATCTGTTGTGGGCTAATTTTTCATATTAAGTCTGTATTTAACAGCAAAGGTAATTTTTAAATTTAATTTGACCTCCTGTATCATTCATATAGAAATGTATTTCTCTCCATATAAATCATTAAAATGCTGGGGATAATTTTGGCGATAATTTAGCAATACAATCATCAGAAAAGCAGTAACGTCAATTCCCTTTCTAGCATGAAAGCAAAGTAGCTCGCAAGGCATGCCTTGGATTTGAGAAGCAGCAGAAGGAACTCCACACCCCTCTACCACTTTTATATATAACAGCAAAACAAAAAACTCAGCAGCTATTTCAGGAAGCTTAGTTGTACAAATAAGAAAATACTTACAAGCAGAGGCTGGGGGTACACTTTACAAAAAAGTCTTTTCTAGAGACAGAGTACTCATTATTAACACAAGTTTGGAAGAAAATCGGGAGGAAGTACATCTAAGGATCAAATCAGAAGCAGCCTTGCAGATTATTTTAAACTATGCATGATGGATGCATTCTGCTCTGTCCTCATTTCAAACTCTGCACAGACTTTTCCCTGCGATAATCTATTCCAGATGAAGCAACTGATATTTCCAGTTTCAACCAAAAAGAAATGGAAAAAAGGGGGAAAAAAACAAACAAACAAACTGATAAGTCTTTGCTATTCAATGATTAATCAGTATGAAACCTTCACTCAACATTTAACTTTCTCTTATTTACTGAGCTCTTTAATACAGAAGGGAAAGTAAATAGAAGGAAGAACGGCAATTCTTGATTTCTTGCCAGTTTACAGTATTAAAAAAAGAATCTGCGCCACGGGTTGGCAGCCAGCCACACTTACAGTAAGCTATCTACTGTTTCACCCTGCAGGAAGGACAAAGGATTCAGTGTGGGGCTGCCGGGTTCCTCTCTGTCAAATGTACCCTTCAAAACAGATCCCAGGAATATTAAAAACTGCATGCAATTAAGAGCGTGTTTTTCGTGATCTTTCCTTCTTTTGGTGGATGTTTTTAAAAACCCTGGAGTACCGTCGTAAAGAAAGCAAAAGGAAATGGAAGCGTTAAAGAGTCACAGCACTGATATTTTAACTTATTAAATCAAGTTACTCCAGCAGAAATATAAGGTGCTGGATTAAGTAGTTTGGTTCATATTTCTATTTCCCCATGACACGAGCACACCTACTCTACTGCTTCATGACCTCTAGCTCTGTAGAGACACCAGCACCCACTTCTACAGGAGGGCTTCAACAGGACTGTGCCACAGGCAACCCCATCTTCTGAGGGTTTCTTCCTGAGGCTTCCTAGTCTACATAGGTAGCTGTTTGCCAGCAACGAGGAAATCTGAAATTAGTACTGACTTCTGAGGATAAATTTCTCAGTGCACTGCTCTATTCCGCTATTCCACATGCATTATGCAAATTTCCCACATCTTGGTCGCTCAAAACCATCTGACCCAGTGTTAGGAGGCAGGAAGGAAGAAGGAGCAGAAAGATGGGAGGAATTAAGGGCCAGGGAGAAAAGAAAAGAGGAGGTAAAAAGCAGCAAAAAGAGGGAATTAGAATAGGCTAGAGTTAATAGAAAGAGCCAAAAGGAAGTGAACGAAAGCATGACTGAAGAGGAAACTAGTCGTTAAAGGACAAAGAAAGTAGCTATGCTGCATTATGAGAGAGAACCATGTGTAAATACAGAGAATATGGATAAGAGTTAAGGATCAATGATTATAAATAAGTACAGCCTGAGTGCTCCTTCCACTATTAAAACAAAAATAAAAGGAACAATGATCCAACCTAGGTGAAGTGAACATCCATGTGATGTGCCTTTGTTTTATTATGCAGCCTTGAAACTTACTGTGAATTTCTGACTATTTCACTCCTACCCTGCCCATTTTATGTCTGGAGACATTCTAAATATCCCCAGAAGCTTCAGGACATTAAAAAAAAAAAAATCCTACTTTCAGAAAAGGGTTATTTTCTTTTATCCAAACTGCAGCATCTTTATCTGATTCTTTGACTTCCACGCCCAATTTCCAAAAAATTAAATGTTTTTTTTTTTAACTCTGCATTTAATAGTATTCAATCTTTACACTTTGATATCTTGCCGTCTCTCTAGTCTAAAAATGAATTTTCAACTTACATAAAAGAGAACGGAGAAGTTCCTAGCTTTCCAGCAAACAGACAGCTTTGCTTCCAGTCCTGGAAGGGCTGGAAACACTGATTTTCAAGTTCTTGACAGTCTTCCCCCCCTCATACCCGCCCCCCCACACACTAAGGAAGTAAAATTGCCCAGAGTAACTACTGCAAGTCAGCAGCAGCCTTATTTAAATGACCTTTGCTGCTTTCTAAACGTCTCATGTTAGATCCCAATTTTGAAGGATACCAGTAAAGGATTTAAAGATACAAAAATGACCGTTTGACTTGCATCTAGCTTTATCAAGTATATGATTACAGGATAAGTACACCTTCTTTTCACACCAAAAATTTAAGACACTAACAGTAAAACTGCTTTGACACAGAGCAGAAATTCTGCATATCATGTGGCCAGTTCCCTCCCAGACCACACGAGTGGACAACAAAAATACAGAAATACTCCAAAACAAACAATTCCTAACACAGATAAAGAAGTCTGAGCACCACTTTCCCCCCAAAGAGGATTTCTGAACAGATGACCGAACCTATTTGCTCCCCGGAGGCCTGGCTGCTACGCACCCTCCCGGGACAGGCGCGGATCAGGGCAGGATCCAACGGCACCTTTCCCATTCCCGGGGCAGGTGGGAGGCTCACCTGGCAGGGACCCACCGGCACGGGGAGCAGCGCTGCCAACGGCTGCGGCACGGGGCCATGCGTTACCGTACACGGGCTGATCGTTTCGTTTCTGCCCCTAACCTGCAGGTCACCCCCGGGTGGTTTTAGGAAAACCACTTCTCCACGTCTCCATTTCTGCATTCACAGAACTGGGCAGATTTCCTTTCGTTCAAGAACTCCCATGGACTTCTCAAGCAGACTGTATAGGGATTAGGCATTACTATTTTGTTTCCAGGGCTGGTATTGCTTTCACAGACACAGTATCTACTACACGTACATTATAACTGCTGCAGCTACTCAGTAGCAAGGGAACAGGCAAGCACCACACACAGTGTCAAGCAACGTGCAAATTTGGTTAGCAGGAAAACAAAATTAAACCACCTTCTACAGGAGCAAAAATACTTGTACCAAATTCGGGGAAACAAGTTTTGCTGGAAGTAGCATGTAAAGACAGTATTTTGGGCCTGTTTTTCAGAAGTTCCATAGTGGTTGTGAAGCACAACTTCCACAGAAGGTCAGTTTTTACCCTTCTAATCTTCATCTATGCCATAACCTACAGCACAAGATTTGATGTGTTTACACACTCATTTTATCTTTGAACGAGTTTAGGAAAGTTGCCAGCATTAAAGGATGATTTATTCTCCCAAATTAAGTTATTGACATCAAAACAGTAACTTTCTGTATACAAAATTTTAGTTTAAAGGTAGTAATTGGCAATAAAAGCATTTTCACTAAAACTGCTCGATGCTTTCCTAATGTCCCACACAAATATTTTAACTTCAGGTACAAAATGCACCAAGTTCTGGTGAGTCTCATAACAACACACTTGGTAAAAACAACCCCAAAATTTAAAAAATATGTTTTCAATATATGCATGAAAAACATTCACCAGTTTTTAAGTTTCATGGAATTGTCCTTGTATTTTATTTTTAAATGAGATAACGGAGAGTAGGAGAGAAAGAGAAATCAAGAAAAAAAATTATACCTTCAAGATTAACACTTCCTACTTTAAAAAATATTCTACACATACAGAAAAGCTTTGATTAAAAGTTTTGATTATTCCTTAAAAAACCCCCACAAACTTACTTACATAAAGCTGAGAATTTGCAAGTACTAGCTCCAATTCTGCAAAACGCCCAAACTCCCACTGACTTCAAGGAATGCAGACTTATAGTCACTATTTGCAAAAATATATTAACTTCAGTATTGGAAATATTTATTCTCCCTAATCTGATTCCCCTCCCTAACAATTATAAAGCAATTACATGAGATAAGAACACATTTCTAGGCACCATTTTAACATATTTTGATAACCGCATCCAATTACAAATTTCCCTCACTGCTTAAATCAAAAATAAAATAAAGCTTGTAATGACTTTTTTTTTTTAATTATTCTGACACAGTGCTCAAGTGTCTCCTACAAGGAAGAAAGGAATTCACTGGAGCTCTGATCCAAAACGTATTAGAAGTTAACTTCAGCGTGCCTCCCATCAGGCTGCCAGAGAACCGATCTGGGTAACTTCAAGAAAGGAACTGTACATTAATCCATGGAAATGCACGAAATCAAGGATTTTTTTACTCTTACTGGTCTTTTCAAGGTTTAAGATTCTTTATAATGCCATCAGCTATAACACCACATTCTTGTTTATACAAACAAATGACCTACAGAATACATTTAATCTTGCCAGCGTGCAATTTTCATTATCCAGCCACCAGGTTAAGTACCTCTCTTTCGCCTGAGCCTTTTGTCAATTAAAGTGAAATATTATTTTAAAGTACAAAACACCAGAATGTTTTTGTTCTGTCAAATTTCAAATGCTCGGTGTCCCCTATGAAAGCAGGCTTTTATTTCTTAAAAACTTTCCACCTATACTGTATCTGAAACATGAAATATTTTATTTGTACTCATTTGTGTTTGCAAAACCACAGAAAAAATAAAGTTGCTCCAATCTGGTAATATTTGTTTGCAGAATTCCGTAAAGGTAGAAATGCTAGAGTTAATTTTAAAAGATAGGAGCTGGTAAAACTTAAATAATGATGCATCTTGCACATTATTGTATTATACAATTATATTATTATGCAATTATATGCATTTTGCTATTATAGTCATCGTATTATTCTATATACACCATTACAAAACAATAATAGTCTTTAAAAACATTGAAGCTTCTAATTACACTACTAATTATTTCAGTTCATTAGATAATTTATGAAATGCCATTGATTTCACCCTAGGCAATGAATTGCTATAAGCAAAAACGTCCACATTCTTAGTTAAATATACTCATTAGGGTCTCTACCTAATTGGTTCTATCATGTGCATGACTATGTTGCACAGAACCTGCAGCAACTACTCTGAAGTACATAAAAACTCATTTAAAATTCAATGTCATCAATATTTGAATGCAATAGCTGATTAATACCTGACTGACCTATCTTTTTGCCATTAAAACCATAAATTAAATTGTCTGTCCCTTCACAAGTGAAAGGTGAAACTCCCGTAGTAATTAAAGGCTGGATGATCACGCCGCTGTCAGCAAGCAATGCATACAGAGGCAGGCAGCTGCAAGAACCTCTGGATTTGCTGCAGACCAGCACCCTACTCAGTTCCCAGGCACCCTAGCCCGCTGCAGCCCCTCCTCTCTAGTAAAGATGGCTCAATGAGCAAGCTTTACGCAATGCTTTTCTGCCCTCACCTGAAGTTCACTCCCTGCCAGCATCCATATGCAGAACTAGAAAACAGAAAGAAAAAAAAAAAAAAAAAAGGAAAGCAGCTGTGGAAGCACCAACTTCCAGCAAGATTTCCACAGCTTGGAGAGGAAGGGTGCCAAGCACACAGGCCAGACACTCAGCTCTACTGCTGGGGGGGTGTGTGGAATCGTAGAAAAATGTTTGCAGCCACTTATTAACACTAACCCTTGCTTCTCCTTTCTGTCCCATCAAAATTTTCAGAGAAGCATCCCCCTAGGCCTGACAGGGCTCCCCGCAGCTGCACAGCTCACACGGGCTCCCCTGGGCCAGCAGCCATATGTTGCATTTCTCTGGAAAGGCCTCTAAGAAAATACTGACCCGAGCCGTATTCCTCACTGATTGTCTCTGGAACAGAAAGCAAAACATGTTATAAATGCATTCCTGACCGAGTAGTGCGGACACTCATCCTAAGGAGGGGTGAGACACTCTGACAGCTGCTGCCTGTCACTGACACCGAAACACCCAAGCGGCCAGGCAGAAGGCTCAGCAGTGCCCAGCAGGGGACACGGGCAAGAGACAACGTGGTGGCATGGGGGGACATCTCCTCCAGGATGCCAACCGGGGCAGGCACTGCAAACCCAGTGAGCACCATTTCCAATCAGCATGCCAACCAAGGTGGGGAGCAACAGCAGCTTTTGCTCTGTCCTTCGCTGGCACGCGGCTTCCCCAGCCAAGCGCTGGCTGGCTCCTCCTGGGATACGCAGGCGATCTCCTAACGAACAACAGGGGTAACAGCAAACACGCCAAGAGCATTCCTCCTCCATGCACCTCCGCTTCTCCTGCCCTCACACCAGCAGGGACATGCGAGGTCCCAGTGGCCGAGCACTGCCCAACAAAGGAGGTCAGCCGAGGTAGGGATGAACCTAACTGATTAAAAAATAAGTTATCCAGTATCACAGGGCTGTCTCAAGCACCCCTGCTGCCAAGAGAGATGTATTTCATCTTGGCCTTAAGCCAGCCTTAAGACATCCCGTTTCAGTTCCTGATACTTCAGGCATTTGCTCTCCCTACACCCACTTTACAGATATAAACACAGGCAGGAAAAAAACCACTCTCATCTTGTGCAAACACCCAAGGCTCAAAATAAGGGGAATGCAAGAAATTACTTCAGCTGGGAACTGAGGACGTTGTGAAAAACTTTGCCGCATGGGCTACTCCAATGCTGAAGGAATTCAAGCACATACGCTATGAACTCCAAAGAGGCAGCAGTTCCCTCCCTTGTCATGCAGCATTTTGTCTGTGATTTATTAGAAGAAAGAGCTATTGCATTACATAAATGGGGAACAAATACATGTAATTGTAGCTATTGAAAAAAACCCAAATGCTACAGTACATTATATATATACACACAGAGACACGAGATAGGTATGTATAGATATGCATGTATGTAAGTAAACACTAGGGTAGTTTATTTCACTTTATAAGCACAAATAATAAACTCTTTGCAAAAACTGGTAAAAGGGGATCTTGGTTACATCCTCTAACACATTTCTAGTCTCTTGTTAGACTGCAGCTACAAATTAAGTTGATCCATCATTAAAAAAACAAGGAGGACAGGGACGCACCAAGGTCACAAGATAAATACAAGGGGTAACTCTTCTACAATGCCACAGGCAGAGAAAACTGTATTTAGTAAACTAGATACTGTTTAACAGGCCCAGTAAATACACAATTGGCAAATTTCTTCCCTTTATATGAATAACATAATGCAAATTAATTGTAGCGTGCTAAATCACAGTTCTGATTTAGCAATGCTCTTTGCAGTGTTTGAGAAATAAATGCAAAAAGAGTAGGGAACGTCAATGGGATAACTGAACAATTTCACAAGTAAAGGGGGTATTTTACATGTCAGTGGGACACTTTTACAACTGCTATTTTCTGAAGGTGTCTTAGATCTCATGTGTCATTTATGGTATTTTGGGTTTGATTTTTTAAAGTGCTTTTTAGTTTCACCTCTGAATAAATTCAGCAACAACATGGAATTTCATTACTATGAAGTGTGCTTCAATTTAAGCAACAAATAGAGGCATCTAAATTCTCTACCACATAAGAAACTGTAACAAATCATTGTCTCTATGCTTCTGGATTTTCGCAGTAGTTATTTCCTGCAAGTAATAAAATAAAATATCTGCCAGTGTTTTTGAATTCCCTGTTCTAGTACAAGTTGATTAACAGTGCTTCCTCTTAAGGAGTTAATACTATTTTTAATCCAATGATAGCTTTGATAATAATTATCATTACTTCTAATCTACTGTTTTGCAGGGTGTATAACATGGTTAGATGATGCATAATTTTGCTTATGCTCTGAGACTGCACTCCTGATAGCTCCTTTGGTTCATCGCTATTATGCATGCTGCACCATGCAGTACCTTTCCTAGTTGACTTGAGAAAGTATGTTTCTGGAATATGTTATTCAAATACTTGATTAATTTGGGTTCAAAATCACAAGTTTCTTTAAAGTCAGCATTTGACTTCTTTTGAGGTGAATGTCCCAAAAAGAACATTTTCTGATGGACTCAGACATCCTTGTTTGAATTTAACAATACACATCACATTTAGATCATGAATGCAAAGCTGCTGAAGACACAACAACAAAACCCTTGGACAGTATGCACTGTGGTTTAACCCAACCAGCAGCTAAAGCAACCACACAGCCGCTCACTCACCACCACCACTGCCCCACAGTGGGATGGGGGAGAGACTCAGAAAGAAGGGGAAAAAAAAAAAAAAAAAGGCACTAAAACTCCTGGGTTGAGATAAAGACAGTTTAATAAGGCAGAAAAGGAAAGTAATAATAGTAATAGAATATACAAAATAAGTGATGCACAGCACAATTGCTCACCACCTGAAACCAATGCTCAGCTAGTTCTCAAGCCAAACTGTGTCCTGGCCAACCCCCCAGTTATATACGGAGCATGACATCATATGGTATGGAACACCCCTTTGGCCGGTTTGGGTCAGCTGTCCTGGCTGTGTCTCCTCCCAGCTTCTGGGGTGCCCCCCGCCTTCTCATTGGCAGGGCAGTGTGAGAAGCTGAAAAGTCCTTGACTGCTTGGCAACAACTAAAAACATCAGTTTGTTATCAACATTATTCTCATCCTAAATCCAAAGAACAGCACTATGCCAGCTGCCAGGAAGAAAATTAACTCTACCTCAGCTGAAACCAGGACAGAAGGAGCTTGTTACTTCCCAGTTCTTACTCTTGTCCTCTGCTGTAGCCACTTTCTAAACCAAAAATGCATGAGGGGAGATGGATGGTCTACTAAACTCCCCGCAGCCCCAAGCCAAAGCCAGCTATTAACGCTATTTCATCACCTCTTTGTATCTCTGCTTTTTCACCAATTCTGTGGTGCTAAAAATGGTCCAGCAGGACCAGCCAGTACACTCCAACACAACCCTTTGGGTTGGTTTCCTCTCCAACCAGCCTAGAGGGAGAGGATCTGGACTCCAGAGGCAGCTCCCTCACCCAGCTTGTCCCACCTCCAGTCCCTGGGGAGATGGGACACCTTCAAAGGACCACAGAGACGGTATGGCCTCCACTATACACAATGTATTTCCATCACTAAACTGCCTTCCTTTCTCAACACATACAAGATATTGATATTGTTCCAAGTGTTAATCCCTCCTTTGCCAAAGAGCTCTGTAATTAACCGGGCTCATTTTGATCAGCACTACCTCCTCTTTTAATGCTGTCAGTAACTTTGATGATCCTATGGATTCTAGTCTTCCTTCTGATCATAAAGAAATTATATAAATATCTATTTAACCTTTCTGAGATACATGTAAATGGGAAATCATTCAAAATAAGCTGAAAGTAACCGAACAACACAACTTACATGTTCAAATCAACTTACTTCGCTGCTGTATGCCTCTGAGTACTGGAAAACACTCCACCTTCATTTCATGCACTTCATATCCTCTACATCCACCAACACATCCTTCACTCTGAGGATATGAAGAAAAGGGCAGAAGTGGGAGTTGCTACTTCAAACCTCAGGTGAACGAAGAAGTCCCCCACTGCTGGGGAAATCACTGGCCAGCGTGCGAGCTTCACTTCTCTGTGTTCCTGGCGCTCAAGGCAAGTTATACGTATCTGTGCATGTCACAGCTATACCGACGACTGCCCCAGGTCACCCCAGAGACCACCACACCATCACAGCTCTGTCACTCCTTTAGCCACCTCAGATGCTTTAGTTAGCTCCTTATCTTTGGAATAATAATGCTAAAACATATTTGATGGTTACCATCAAAAGGCTTTGTTTTCACTTACATTAATTGGAATATTCTCCTGAATTAGTATTTGGGGAAAAACATTCCAACCTTACTGATCTGGGAACAGGGAGCTCCCCACAGAGTGCGGGGCTTACTCATGAGCATGAGTGACAGATCTGATTCTGGTATCTCTTCGCAAGAAGACAGAAAATGACACGCTGGATTTTCAATCATAAAAGAGTAGAGGAAAAATATTTTTATGTGAAAATTATTGGCTTTGCAGATTAGCAAAGGACAAATGTATATCATTCACAGCAATGGCTTTTTTTTTTTTTTATATCTACAGGACGCAGCTGATTTAAAAACCCCAAATCATTTCCACAAAACAGCTATTCATGCAGCTCAATAAGGGGGCACACCAGAAAAACCAGGCACTAGGATGAGCTGGGCCATTCCCTTATGCTCCCTGCCCGACAGCAGCCCAAACCCTAACGCAGGCTCAGGAGAAGGCCCACCAAGACTGACCACCTCAAAACACAGCGGTGCGTTTTCTGCAGGAAACCCCAGCACATGATGCCTGAGGTTGGAATAACGTGGGGATGCAACTGCAAGACACTCAGCTTCCACCTGAGCTCCCCCCATTTCGGGTGGAGAGGAAAGCCAAGCCAGCTGTACCACCCTCCTCCCCTGGAGCCGCCGGCACAGGGAGGGCACTGGGACGGGGCTGAGGGAGAGCGGGCCTCGCTTCTGCCATTTGCCCCTCTCTGCCCCGGCGGCTCAGGCCCTGCCCCGCCGCTCCGACCATTGCCTCCCAGGCCTGCAGTACTCCAGTTCCCTTGCCGCGGTACTGGCTGCCGGCGCTGGTCACCCTTATCTATCCATCCATCAAAGTACGTGCTCTGCCGGCGGCCCTTCCTCCCCTCCTTCCACCCCTTCCTTAGGAACAGGCAGGACAGACCAGAGCGTCGTGTCGGCAGGACGCTGGCAGGCGGGCGAGCTGAAGCTCTCTGCCCCAACCCCGTGCACAGGTAGGCTTTTCTCTTTAGACCAGAAGCAACAGCAAGGTAAATTTTACCCTCAGAATGACTTAGAGACTTCCTGTGAGTGACTGCCCATAGCACAGATGAACACAAGACAATAGCTGTGTTCATCTTCCATCAGCGACCATGCGAGCAATAAACGTTTCTATCAACAAACATTTGAGCAAACAACCGATTCGGTTTGCTCCAAGCATCTTAGGCTAGAAAAATAATAATGGCAAGTAAATTTAAAGAAAAAAGATTATACGCTGGCTTGCTCCTCCCAGCCGCCATTTGTCTCTGAGCAGGCATCTCTACTCTCTGACAAGAAGTTGAATACTAAAACATTTACTTCTAGAGAATTCAAAGTAAGATTTGTAAACATAAATCCTGACAGCATTTGGTGTTTACCCAATACATATTTTTAGTGCCTACCTATGCAAACACTAAAATAGTAAAAACAGAGTTACAGTATAAAACTAGCAAAATTTAGTAACACTTAATTCCTTGCATACAGGCCCCAGAGCCTCAGATGCCACAGAGGTTCGCTTCAGCACAGGGAAAACCTGTAGGCTCCTATGTAGATGCTTTCATGAACCGAGCAAAGGAGAGAAGTTCCTATTTGTTCTTGGTATATACAAACATTATTGGGAGCCAAAAAATCATGCTGAGACTTCACAGTGATACTTTTTTTTTTACAATTCAAAACCTGTCACAAAAACCTCACAGCAGAAACTGCTGACGTTTGCTGCTATACTACCTACAACCACTGTCCTGCAGGATTACAGTAGAATTGCTCTTTTAAGATATGATCCGAAAAAAATCACTAAATATGGAGAACAAATTCCTAAGAAAACAAACCCTTACCACATCAGCATTCTATAATATTAGGAAACTATTTGCATCATGCGGCTTGTGCTAAAATACTTAATGATCTCATCCTTACCATAACAAATTATCTGCCAGAAAAAGACCTTGAAGGTCAACACTGGCAACAATTAAAAAGTAATGAAAAACATTCATCCCTTAGGCAGGGTTACAATTTCTAAGTTTGAAGCAATGTACTGTATATTTTATTAGCTATCACTTGTTCAATTATTCATTGGAGCTCCTCTTATGCTCCATAGAGCAACCTCACATTGCTAAGATTTCCATTTGAATGCTATTACCAATTCAAGGACAAATCTCGTTTAAACTTTAGCTTTTGTTTTTATTTTCCCAAACACAAATTATGTTCACAAACTAATGGGTCTGTCATACTTGCTATTTTTAATTCTGTTCACGCTAGCTTCAACCTGGGACCCTACACACCATCTCTCCAGCGACGGTATTCTGAGTGTCCGCATTCATCTGCTCCAGTATTTCTACAAAACCACACAAGTTTTCAACCAACTGCATCCCTTCCTTGGCCAGCCGGAGTAATTTTTATTCCTGTCTCATTTGCAGTAGCAGCTCACTCAAGCACAGTATTTTCTTAAAGAAACTCACTGAGTTCAAACAAGGCGATAGCACCGTGAAATAACTTCTATGCTTTAATTGCCATTTAATTACACTTCCCGAATTTCCTAGCAAGTAAATAAAATCTTTCTCAAGGTTTACTGGAGAAATAAGGAGCTGTAAGAAAAGGGCAGGCTTAGATTGGTGTTATCTGCAGTTCTTAATTTATCCTTCAGTGTGGTCATACACATTTATGCCCTGCTGGGGATTCACAACAAACACAAGGGAAATTAGCTAGAATAGTTTTTTGAGGTAAGAGAGGAAACGCCTGTTTACTATTCTGTGGTCAACAACTTGAGATAGGTTCCACATTTAAAATTTCATTTGTCGAAATATTTGTGTGTCTTGTACTGAAATGGTGAAAGAGGAAAGAAAGGGAATAAAATAGAACAGAACAACAGATCTGAAATGGTTATATATGTGCTTTATATAAAATCATTTTGGTAGAATAAAAAATGGGAAATGTCATGAAAATTGATGTTAAACATTTTTTTGCTCTTCTCCTCCTTCTTGCAGAAATACATCCATTTCCTGAACTTTACTTACAAATGAAAACATGTCATCTATGATGCCAAGGCTTACAAAAATTGAAAAAGGTCTTCCTTTAGGGGGGAGAAAGAGCAGTAAGACAATAAAGAAAAGGCTATGAACTAAAAATCCGTATTAATTCTAAGGTATTTTGAATTTCATGACATATATGGTAACCTGAAGAAAAATCAAAATGAGCATGTATTTCCACATAATGAATAGTCAAACTCTATCTAATGCTCTCAGAAAGTATTGATTTGGTTTAATTAAACTCAGCAGCTTCTAAAAGAAAAAGACAACACTGCTCTCTAATGCTCCTTGGTAAGAGTGAAAATATACTTTAAGCAGCAAAAAGAATTGAAATTTATCGTGCAAGAGAAACCTTCTACCACTCAGGCGTGGCTTGGTGACACTGCCAGTATCACCAGGAAAATGAATTGTTTACATAATGGGGCAAATTATTTACAAGCAGTACTACATTAGTTTTACATAAATAAAGGTGGCAGCAAAACCAGCCTTAACCCATTCTAAATTAAAACAAATTCCCAAGATCAGATAAATTTTGATTTTATGATATCACAAAATTTGTTTTAAGGTGGCAAACAGAAGTTGTATAGTAGCTGCCTTAAAACTTCATTTGCCAAGCTCAGGAAAGTGAAGTGGCAGAAAGGGGGTGCGCTGCCCAGGAGCTCTTGTGCAGAATGGGGCACAGAGGGGCTGCACCCCCATCCCACCCCTACCAGGAAGACAGATAGGAGTAGCTTTTAAATATACAGACACACCTCAGGGTAGAATCTCTCTGTAAATAATCACATTTTTATATCCAAAATTTCCTGTTGACTACAAAGACAGAGAAACTTCAGACCTAAGACTAATGGGAGACTTCTGTGCAAGCATTTTGCTTTATTGGTGAAGAACGCACTCCTGCAGCATGCTTCAGACCCAGCACACGTGAAAATTACTGATAGCTAGATCATGCCAAAACTACTTCATTGCTTCTCACCCTCCTTTCTGAAGGGTGACAGTAGATAGGACACCTTGAAGATGCAGCAAATGACCAGAGGAGACTGTACAGATGGATCAGCATGCTCTGTCCTTGCTGCTGCTAAGGCGAGGAAGGGCACGTATGCTTGCTTTTGCTGCAGAGAAAGTCTTCTAAAGCCTTCCTGATGAGACCAGAAAATCTGGACAGACCTGTTCCTTGTTGGTCTAATTAAAAGGCCATCAGGACGTTGATCCAGTAGTAAAACCTGAAGGAACATATGTGGGAACACACACAGTCTTAACTGAAGATGATGATAAAGGGACACCATTCACAAAGGTCGTATTTGACCAAGATGCCCCTTATATTGCTCCTTCATGTGGTGGAGGATATGGGCTCCTCCTGAGGGCAACTCTCAGCCACCAGCAAACGGGGAAAGGGAGAAAGAGTGAAATCCATAGACAGAGACAGGAACAAAATTTAAATTTCTGGGATACAGATCACAGAATAAATACGGACTCCATTTCGGCACCCTTTATCCTGAGTTACTTGCAGTCATTTGCAACCTCCTATATCTGGTTTGCCCACTTCAGTCAAAACATGCTCGAGTCCATCATCAAAAAGAAACATGGGGCTTTTGCCCAGATGCTAACAACATCTTGCATGCCAAAACTGTGTCCCACCTCCCAGACATGCTCTTTGTCTCCAAAACTTCTGCCTCCCCTGGAAGGGAGCACGGAGAACACCTCCAGCCATTCTAGAAGTTTCTAACTGGCTCTGAAGGATGGAGCGGACCTCTTCTCACACGTTTCCAGAAGTCAGTAGTGCCCAATGACAAAATCTGCTCTGCTAACCCAAGCCCCTCAGCAGGGCTCATGTCCTTGTGGATGCCGAGGATGAGGAGGGCAGGTTGCCACTCCTGCACAAATACCTTCAGCACATCACTGGGAATGCCCGGCATGAACTTTCTAATGAGGAAAAACAATTTACTTCTAGATTTTCCTGCAATGGTGTTAAGCAGTAGCCAGATGAAAATGGAGAAGGCAAACTGCCATCCATTACAATACGTCTTTAAGACATCTGCCTACTTTCTCCAAATGGACCCATTTGACTTCTTTCTTTGAAGTAAACCTTAATCCTTTCTACCAATAGACAGTCTATACACCATCTCTTAGCTGTCCTTCTGCAATTCATTTTGTCCAAACCACGTGTAAGCGGTACATTAGCTCTATGGGATACGTGCTAAGGATGCTACCCCACGCTCCTGGATAAACCATCACCAGACAAGCAACACAAACTTCCTTTTTTAACCCAATCTGCCAAACTTTTCTAACGTGTCTGTGTGAGCCATTTAGTACTCTAAGCTTGGTCATCAAAACCAGGAAAATACTTACCAACCCAGGTACCCAGGAACACTGATGTCAAGAAGGCTACTAACAGTAAACATATTTCTGTGGTTAAACACTTACAACCAATACACTTTTATTTTCTTGTCAGGCTTAGCTGCTGAAGACTTAGATACATGAGACCAGTTCCTTCAATATTTGCACCCCAGGCGACAGGATTTTGTGAGAAACAGACATGTTCTCTGTGTCTGTACATTAATTAAATTAGACTGTTTTAAATGAATAAACTCTGAAAAATGACTGACAAGATATGTAAAATATGTCCATCTTAAAACTGCTTTAAAACTTACCATGAGGATTTCACAAAACTGTGTAAATACAGACAAAATTCGCTGTTCCCTGCATAAGCCAGTAGTAAGAGTTTTTCATAATATGACTTTCACGAATGAAGCGAGGAGTTGATTTTATCTGGTACACCACAGTAATTTGCTGTGTAGCTTCATGAAACTGCTACAAATAGCATTACAGCCAAAACCCAATTGTTCCTGAAATGCATTCAGTAAAATGGAAAATACAGAGAAATAAAATACAGTAATTGTCTCTCAACCCACATTATATATTGTGTTTCTAAATTATATAGTATTATATTGTCTAGTTTTTAATATAGTTTCCTATTGAGGAATTGATAACACAGGAGACATTCTTTGACCTTTTCCCTCTGAATATCTAAATAACATACCACACAGGTTTATAAACGAAATAACTCTCTAGCCTTTTATTAGATCCCAAGGGATAAAATCTGTTTTAAAAAACCACCACATGTAGCAACACATGAAAGAGCTAATGCAAAGCACTTTCCTTGCCATGCTCTTTCTCACCTGCATTACAATTTTCTCCTATACAGCTACAACTGTAGTTTATTAGTTTACACGTACCTGAAAGACAAAAATTGGACTTCTAACACCTGAAAATCTGCACTGAACACCTTAATACAATAACTGACAATACAAACCATGATCCTGCACACCCACCAATTCGTACTTAATGGATTCAACACTCAGCACTGTTGCCTCTTGAAAGGCTTGACCCAAGCAATGGACAAAATAACTTATCAAGCTTTTCTATTCCCCAGATATTGCAGAAAGTATTTCATGGACTTGTTCCAAATTTAGCAGGATGTTAAAAACCACACAGCCACCAGATAAGTAATTTGTGGGGCAGCTAAATCAAAAAGCTAGGCAGATCCTTTAAAAGAGGCCTTTCGGGGATTTTGATTTGATAATGTTTGTATCTCTACAATTAATCACAAAATAATGAAGGATTCAAGCCATCGCAGTCAGGGATTGGGAGTGTGAAAAGATGCATGCTGTGCATGACGAGAATCAAAGTGCCAGAACAACTCGGGGAAAAAAGCATAATATAAAACAGTTGATGTAAGTTAGAAACGTTGGAAACTTTCAACCTGCAGCGGCTTAAGCAAAGCCTTTGTATACGGCCAGTCCCACTGATTTTAATGGGGCCACTAGTGCAAATAAAAAGCTCCGTGGAGGAGCCTCGCTGCCAGACCACGCATCAAGCAATGTGTCAGGAGAAGTCATCAGGACTCTAACTGATGTCAGATCAAATCCTCCATCTAAAGACACAATTTCGTCTGCTTCTACAACTTGGAGCAGATGCTATTTCAGAAAATGGGGATTACGAACCATCATTAAACCCAGAGCCGATTTTAGATTTTTTGGGGGGTTGGGGTTTGGTTTTGGGGTTTTTTTGGGTACGTGACATTGTACATCTTAAATGTACTGCTCTGGAAAAAAGTAAAACATCTGCTGCATCAGACTTATTTACAAGCATCACTTTAGAACTCTATTCTGATCTCATTCAAGATCAGTTTATCACACTGGTTTGCATAATCTAAATTAACAAGTGGCACAATTAATAGTTAACATGAATTTTGAGCTGCTTCCTGAAACAAGACCAGTATTTCAGTAAAGTTTCCAAATACATGACAGAAAATTATCTGAAAAAGAAATAAAATATTAATAAGTTGTTTATCTTCTGTTTCCAACTTCTCAGTTTTTGACAAATAGAATTGTAAGCTGAAATATTCCTGGAGCCTTTCCAACACAAATAGCTGATACTAGTAGGTTTTTTCAAACTTAGTGCATTATTCCAAGTTAAATCTACCTTGGCCATACAAAGGTTGATTTTCCCCTCCTCCCTCCACCGATGAGCTGTTCCTCAGCATTTCTTCCAGGCACTACACACAGTCACAATGAATTAGAGTTTTAATTCCCACAGCCATCCTCTGGTGAAATGCCGAGTGAAATACTAGCCCTATGGAAAGTGAGTGGGAACGGTTATCGATTTTCACGGGGGCAGACTTTAACCCCCTGACAGATTCTCCTCCTTGTTAATTCAAACGGTAACAAGCTGGGTTTTTTTAAGGAGCTGTTTTCCCACATCTTAACAAAATAAAATAGTAGTTCTTTACCATTTTACCCCATTTTCTTTAAGAACTATCAATAACAAAGTATTTATTAACATAATTTCCTCAAAACCAAAATGCATTCCTTTTGCTGAGCGTCTGAAGAAAATTTTACCTACGATTGGCCATTTAAAATCACTCAAGAATGTCTAAAATGGTTCTACTGTTATTAATATTTAAATAATCAAAAAAGTTTAATAAGACAGCCAAGGAAATCAGTTAGTGCAAGATTTTATTCCAACTAATACAGAGAAACTGAAGCATCTACTGATGCAGTAGAGTTAAAAATGCCTTATGATTTTAATGGCTTATTACAAACACAACGATGAACAAAAGTTATTAAATTTATCAAAGAAAAAAAAGGCCAAAAAACCCCAAAACAACATTAAACATTAGTGTTACCTTTTTACCTAATGTTTATGGAAATCTAGATGCAGCAAATAAGCATCTTACTGGTACATGACACCAATGTACATCAAAAGGCAGCATGCACCTCTGACAAGCACTGACACTGCTCTATCCCTTCTCCTCCTGCCATAAACATTCAGTATAACCACTTTTCCCAATACCTGAAAAATGATGAACAAAAAATTCAGTTGCCAGCAAAGCCTGAGCAGCAAAACAGTTGTCATGAACACTTTTATTTTCAACGTGAGCACAGATTTTTCTGGGATTAGTTCAGTGCTGAAAAAGCTCATTTACTGCTCAGATAATTTCATCTCCTATGAACTCCGACATGTTAATAAATGCTCATCTGAGTAGTCTGGTTCAGCTTACCTGCATAAAGTTATTCATTTGACCAAAGGTACTTTTTTCATTTACAGTATAAAGGATCATCCTTCTGTATCTATGGGGGGGGTGGGGAGGGAGTTTTGCTGAAAGGATATCTTTTACTGTAACTATAAGAACCTTCTAAAAATACTATTATTTTTAAACTTACTAGCTATTACTTACTCTAGCTGCACATTGTGTTTAAATCTCAACTCAGAATATTTTTCAAGTATATAATTTGTATTTCCTAGAAAGCATCTGAACTGTTTGCAACGCTCTTCATGATTCCCTTTAATGTCTATTTCTGGCATCATAATACACTTCAACTAGTTTGCACATTAAATTATCAGCATTACTTTTAAAACTCGCAGCTTACACGGTAACTTAATTTTATTAGCTAAAAATTCAGCTTTTGTTTTCATTTCTCCATTTTCCTTTATGTAATGCATATAACCCAGAGAGAGGGCAGGCTGTCCACGGCACGAAATAAAGATAATATGCCGCTTCCTTCTATTTCCATACTCGTTCTTGATATCAGGCTTTAGTCCTGGCTTTTGAACTATGAACCCTGCAGGTGCTGCGTGTGGACCTACCTCCTGTGCCCGGTTAACTTGGAAGCTCGTACTAGGCTACAGAGAGTCGCTCTGCAGAATATCCAGCACTGACACAGGCTGCAGAAAAATAAACTGAAGCCCAAATACAGGATCTTCCAATTTCTTGATTTCACTGGTGTCAGTTGGTAGACTTTCAATAGGCCTCCTATCATACTTCTTTTTTTTTTTTCCCTTCCCCTCCTCATTCTGGGAGCACAGCCAATCCCCAGCACAGCAGCTGACTTTCCCCAGAACTAACTAGAAATATTCTGATAGACTCTATTTATAGACTCAAAAACTTAGGACTGGAAGCAGCCAACCAAATTTTTCCATTCCTTGCTCCCCTCTGCTATCTATCTATCTGTCCTGGGCTAACCTAAATTCCAGCCTTCTGTGTTTCTCCAGGGGGAACAATCCTACCCAGAATAGGTATACCATAGGCACACACACCTCTTACACATCCAAAGCACCTGTGGAGACCCTTGCATGCAATTTACTGAACAGGCTAAAAGAACATGAATTCTGTACTTTTATCTTGCTGTAGAAAGTATTCACGCTGATCTTCTCTCCTGTCACTACAAACCAAAGTTGAAGAAAAATCAAGATTTCTGTAAGAGATTCTACCACCTGTATCTCAGACCTCTGCTAACTCAAGAGACCAGTCTGGACATGCACATCATTTCTTTGTTTACCTTGACGAAACCAACAATAAATAAGAACTTTTCGTAGCAGGCTTTAACAGTGGAAGATACCTACTGCATTTTTGTTGTATTTTTTATATATGCAGATATATATATATATAGCTAATACTTGCAGAAGTCAAGTAAGGTTAGTCCCCATTAGTTTAGGCACAGTACAAATAGACAGCAAAAGAAAATTGGTGTCCCAAAGTAAGAAGAATATTTCAGCTGACTTGTCCTTGGACATATGACTCTCTAAAATTATTTATTTACAATACTATCAGATTCTGTTGAGCATTTTATACTGCAGATAATGTATCAAAAGTATAAATTCTGAAATAGAAAAAGTAGTGTGCTCTGGAAGCAATACCTGGCAAATCTGATTTTTACTTAACCTTACAAATGTTGCTAGGAAACCCTACTCAATATTTACTTCAAGCCTTTAAAGAAACAGACTAATTCATACTAAGCTACTGGTGGGAGCATTGAGGACTTGGCGGAAAAGCCCCAAACTAAATTAACTCTTGATATCTCACTTTCCTAATCCACAGACCTGACGTAATACAGAAATATAATTAAGAGTTGGATATGTAGTTACCTTACCTTTGTGGGACCTGTAACAGCACGGGTATTTTGGACATTGCAGGCAGCGCAGACAAAGTAACAGAGACGAACAAAAATTTCTGCTTTTTTGCTTGGTTTTGTGTATATTTTTTTTTTTTTTAAAAGCCACAACATTAATGCAAGGTCTTCTACTAATGGCAGATTATTTTCATGTTTCTGTCCTGTGAACAGTGGATAAGTTAACAAATTCCGTCATCAACTCTCATGCCTAGTACAGAGGTACACCATACCATAATCTGCCCATGCGAAACATCAGACAAAGGCTAGATTGTACCAAAAACAGTAAATGGAAACAGTTGTGTATTT
Organism: Grus americana; assembly: GCF_028858705.1. Classification (NCBI taxonomy): domain Eukaryota; kingdom Metazoa; phylum Chordata; class Aves; order Gruiformes; family Gruidae; genus Grus; species Grus americana. Next base: position 66,433,779 of record NC_072855.1, on the reverse strand, counting down.
ACTGCTGTCTTTCACACTGATTCCATGAAATGTATCTATAAAAAGATATTTCTTGTAAACCTAACTTATGAGATGTTGAATATTCTCAATTTTTAGTCATGTCAGACAAAACCACAAGTTTTCCTAGGATCTGGTGCACTATATTAAACTTAAATCCTCTTGTGCCAATACCTGCTATTTTCCTTGTTCCTATAATCCTTCTCTTCTTTTTCATTAAATTACATTTCTTATTCCTCCACATTCCTTATCTCAAGCTCATTCCTATTTGGTCCTGAATATTTTTTCTGCGCAGCATGAAAATTGCATTCATTTCTGTTGACTTACTGATTTAAGTCATGCCAACATCAATATCACCTCTGAGTTTGGGGTACGCTGCATGATGGAAAAAAGCCAATATATATCCCAATCAGCAGTAACTCTTCCTATGAAGTCAGACCCAGGGTGAGCTTGAAGCCTCAGGTACCCTGAGTGGAATCTGGAAAGAACTATAAACGTCCACGCTGCCGGCACTGGTGTAGGGAAGTCCCCAGGAACACGCCTTGAAGCACGCCGGCTTTGAGCATGAGCTTGGCAGATGGAGGACCCGGCTTCTGTGCCACACCGGAGTCAACTTCATGGACCTTGCTATAACCTTAGTAAGACTTTCTTTTAGTAAGCACACTATCAGGTGCTTGTGCTGAAGCAAGCAGAACCTGAAGCATCTCGAGATCATGGAAAGGGCTAATACAAGTGGAAGGACATGGAACGATGGTGGAGGATACGGAGTATCTTGTTCACCACAGTATGAAAATAAGAAAAACATGAAGCTCCTCTTAAAAACTTAGTGAATGAGCTCAAAACTCATCTGGATCCTGGTATTACAGTGCTGATTCGTTAGAAATTAAGACAGGTTTAAAACTCTTGTTTTCCTGTAACTATCTTATAAATAGACTTAATGGCTGTAAGTCATTTAGAAGCCACTAATACATCACCTATTCAACTCAGTTAGCCTCAGATTAAAATTAATTTATCAGGCATCCACAATATATAATTAGCTGCAAATCAATAGGTTTACTTTACAAAAATTTATTGATCCACAAAGTAAGTTTTTTCCTGAAATGACAATTCTGAGTTGTTAAATTAGTTTGCCTAAGTTACAGCTGCTTGTAAATACTTAACGCGGCTGCCTATAATCAAAACAATTCTGTTTTCCTTTACAGATTAGTATTATAATAAATATGAGAATATCTGCAAACCATATCTAGATCTTTCATGTAGTTGAAAAGAAGTGAAATTCATTAATGAAAAATCAGGATATAGCCTATTTGTCACTTGAATTTCACTTCCTACTTCAAGGATTTAATTCAGTAGTTTTTAAGATTTCTAGCGTGCTGTGAAGGAAGAGTAAGTAGGTACTCTGCTCATTCTAGACACAACTTATGAACAAACACATCTGCTGAAAACAGTGCCTCCAATTTTTCTGTGGAATAATTTTCTCTGCCTGTAACCCTGAATCTTCTTTCAATTACAAACGATTGAGTTAAGAGGTGAAAACGCAATTAGCACACAGGCAGTATCTACACTACAGGCAGCGTGGCGCAATAGGAGGAGGTCCACAGAGAGGAGCAGTCGGTCCTGAGGAGCCCCTATGTGCTTTATAGGCATCCCAAGGGTTATGCTTCAGGCCAGCTCCACGGCTCCCACGGACAGAAGCCGTTAGGGGCTGGAGCGCCCTAGGTGGTTCCTGAAGTACTTTTTTTTATTCACTGCTGGCTGAAAGCATTTGGTTTTTTCAGTCCTCAGCTGCCCCGTGATGTGAACCGCAGCACAGAAGATGGGGGTAACCGGAAGATTCACTTTGAAAGCACATTTCTGATCCAAATAAAAATGCTAACACACACTTAGGAAGTTTGTTAGTAGCCGTCTGCACACAGTTAACTCTTGTTTATGTCAGGAAAGAAATGCAGGACCATTTGCAGACTCACAATGGCTGCAGTTTTGGTCCCAGAAAAAAAAAGTAAATCAGCAACTCTTTTCACTTGTACTTCTATATAAATTAGCTCCTGTGATTTTTTTTCCCTTTTTAAAATAACATGTCCATCCAAAACAATCATCCTCTTTGCTTCTTCCACCAAATGGGTTTAATATGAAATGAGTAACAGCCCTATATCTCATTATCTGCATGTGCAGTTTGAAGTTGTCATTACTGCATATTTAATCAGTCAAAATTTTCAATGCCTAATCTCCTTTTTACTGTCAAATCTTCAAAAACATAAATTCCAAGCAGTCTCAAGAATCAGAAAGGTTAGTTGGGAAACAAGCGCAAATCAAGTGCATTGTTTCATTGCAACATTATCTTATGTCATTAGTTGGCAGCAGCCATAAAGCTCTGGACTACTTCCAATATTTACTTCCATACACTGAGTAGAAGCTGACACGTCTAACCCCCCCCCCCCCTTTGTTCATCTTCCAGCTAGTTTACACGGATTCAGACTAAAACAAGGATTTAAAAATCCTAATCAAATCAATTGGAATTATTCTGTTTTGCCACCATGTATCTGAAGGAAGAGTACGGTAAGGCCGTCCAGGGTTTATAGAGCTAATCCTGCAGCAATGTGGTTTGACTTGACGCATTTTACAGCGGGGCGGTCTGCAACGAAGGTTCAGTGCAGAATTTTGACAAGCCAGTCACGTTCAGTAACTTTTTCTAATCCTTAAGGAATGTTTATTGGCCAGTATTTGTTTTTAATTATTAACTGAAGAAAGCCTTGCTGCTCAAAAACAAAGAAACAAACAAATTTAAAGTGAAAACAACAAAACCAAAACATGGTGCGCCCTAAACCCAAGTGAACAGGCTACCAGCTGGGGGGCAATCCCCAAGAAATGAGGGAAGAGGACCTCCACCGCAGCATCCCACCAGGGCATCCTGTCCTCTCCTTGCCAGGCTTGGCATGCCCTGCCACACACAGCTTCAAAGGGCAGGTTTACCGCCCACACGTACGGACACGCACGTAACCAAGGACCGTGCCCAACTCTGGGACAAGATCTCATGCCAGTTATGGAAAGCGACACCAGCAACAGTCCAGAAGTGTGCATCCCTTGACCGATGGGCCAGAACTGATGACGTGTGTTTATTTTCTACTAAATAATAATAAAAAAAAAAAGAACGGACCTTGATCCTTAGACATGGCAGGCAAACATAATATTATATTGTCTTCAAATGAGACTCTTCAATTTTTCTGGAAAGTTTTCACGTACCCTAGGATCAACACCTGTGCAAGGTTTTTGTTGTTTTCTTTTTAATTTAACCAAATGAGTTTGGAAGTTAACAAAGTTAGATCTAGCAAAGTATATCTGAAGCTACTATTAGAGGAAGAGCTCCCTAACTGCTCTAACATACTGCACTCTCTAGCACAAATTTAATTTAGTTTAAAATAATGAAGCTGACAGCTCAGATAGTCTGCCTGGAAACAGTGCAAATTTACCACCCACCTTCATTTGCAAGGTCCCTGTTACTCCAGTCATCAAAAACGCTAAAGTGCATGACAGGTTTCTAGAGACAAGCCTCAGCAATGCTAAAAGTGAGATCTCCGACCTTTTGGAGCAGCTCATATTTGAACTCAAGTCTCCTGAGGGAAAATAAAGGTTGCCGTCTTGATAGCCCGACCTTAACGTGTGCTTCCAGAAGAAATCCCTTTCCTTCTCCTAGTCTGAGGGCAGTGACATGAAACCTGACTAGGAGACCAGGTCCCACCTCCAGCCTTGCTTCAGTCAGACAAGAAGCCATGTTTGAATAGGGAATATGGTGAACGACCTACAAAAGAGCCCCCTCCCTGCTCTCTTACCTGCAGCAGTACTAACGAAGAGCTAAAGATACAAACATGATTGATTTTTCAAGGTGAGACACTGCCAGAGTAAACCGGGACTCGCCGGTTGTGAAACCAGGTTTCCAAAGGGCTCGGAGAGCACAGGTCTCGGTAAGGACATGCCGGGTGACGCATTCACACGGGTACACGGCCGCGGCCACTTTGCGCAAGCTGGCGGGGATGCATGGGTGCAGGCAGCTGCCTGCCATGGCAGGGCAACGCGTCTCCGACAGCGCAGGCACGTCAGCCCGTTCTCGTACCAGCGAAACTCAGCGGCTGCCCCCTTTTCCTATATGGCCTCAATCTGCCATCCAGAAGCAAGGCACAACTTAAAAATTAATTAGGCAGATCACTGCTTTGCCTAGAGAGCTGCTCCAATTTCCTTGGGGGATTCCCAAGCCAGTCTCCCCGTTTCCGTGCACCCTCCATCCTAACCCTTCGAGGCAGGTACAGAAGAAGAGCTGGCGAACAAAAGAAATTAAGTACTGCAGCGATGGGTTTTGCAAGACTGTGCTATCATATTAGCACAACATGGTATTCAGAAAACCACTGCCAAAAATGCTAGCAAGACCCTATAGTTCGGCAGCTGAGACAGACAAAATCCCAGTCAGGACAAACGTAGCTACTTACTTCCCAATTCCGACCTGTGATTAAAAACTCTCAGACCACTGATAGATTACACTGCCCAAAATAAACCTCTAAAATACATGTTTATTTTGTAGACTTAAGACTGAATATGAACCTGAAATGGTCATACACACACACATAATTGGGAATAAGATATTCTCCCAAATCCAAAAGAATCAGAAAACATTATTAAAGATGGCAGATTTTTTTAATCTCTTTTTCAGAAACCTAATTGCTAGGTAATTGGTTTACAAAACAACTACTTTTGGGATAGCACCTCTCAAAAGCAGACAAGGAAAGAAAAGCAAAATAGAAGAGTCATGTGTCCAGTCCGAATTTTAGCCTGAAAGCCCAAAATGTTACTTCACCTCCAGGTGCAAGTAGAAAGCACTGTTTAGAAGAGAGAATGGAAATGAGTGAAGTGATATAAAAATTGTCAGAAACATTCAGCAATTAGTCTGAAATTTGCTTTTTAACCTCAGGGCTGTAACTCTTTGATCTATTATTAATTATCACTAACCACAATCAGCATCATACCCATGCATCTTAGGAGAGCATACAAATTCCTATAAGCCATTTTATATATTATCCACAAATACCGGATTCTGTTTCCGCTCAGCTGTTCCAACCAAAGTTTACTTTTTTCTTTTTAAAGAAATACCTTAATATGTATTAACCCTAAGTTACTCCACCTCCAAATATGAACTTTAAGCTATCAATTTTTTCATGAAGCAAATACGCAGCTTACAGATTTACAGAAATTTAATTTAGCAACCAGCTAACAACACATTCTAATGTAACTGCAGGAGCTTAATTCACAGTTTAAGACAAAGAACTAAAATTCAACTTCAAGTTATTCTCTTACGACCTACCAACAATCTGGGAACTTCTGCTAGAACACAGTTCAGTAAAGAAACACTGTCTTGCAAAATACTTGTTCACGTACTGAACAGATACAACCAATGTAACTGATCCTTTTAAGAATCCAGACTCATCAACAGCATGGGTTTAGTTTTCTGGGTTGGTTTTGGTTTTGTTTTTTTTTCTTTTTCTGTTCGGTTCTGGGGGGGGGTTCTGGGGGATCGGGGAGGAGAGGTGAGGTGGTGGTTTGGGTTTTTTGGTTTTAAATCCTTCCGCGTTGATTTCAGTAAAGCAGAGAAAGACGACCCAGATCACATCCTTTCAGAAAAACATGAGTGTTACGGTCTGGTAAACCATATTAATAAACCTCAGTTGAAAAAAAAACAACAAAAAACCAACCCCCCAAAAAAACCCAAAACCAAAACAAGGTGAAAGCCTCCCATTTAAAGAGACAGTTTATTTGAAAACTTTGTCCTGAAAGTAAATCACCTCCCAAGGTTTTGTAAAACTCCGGGGTTCCTGAAGAGAAGGATGTGCGTTACTAAGGATGCGCACACGCGCCCTGCTCCGAGCGCGAGCAGGGTGTACCTCCTCCCGAGCACGTGCACAGCCCGGCACGGAGCCAAGAGCCGCTGCCGCTGCTCTTGCGAGCAGTGGTACCGGAGCAGGCTAGGTTGGGAACTGCTGGCAGGGGTAAACAGGGCCATCCTGACCTACGATCCCTGCCCCAGTAGCGTAAATCAAAAAAATATGCCTTCCTCCAAGGTCAGCCTGCCTCCTCCGGCAGCAAAACCAAGGTGGCGCCAGCAGGAGAGGGCTTTCGTGAGGACCCAGCAGACGGTGACCTTCCACTGCAGTTTGCGCTAGTAGGGCAGCGAGTGGTCAAATCATGCCATGCTCTATTCAGGGTGCATTCAAACGTGCCCGATAATGCTGCAAGGAGTTGGACAATTGCAAACAATGGAAATACTCCTCATTTTTTCTCCACAGATCTCTCTCACTCAGAGGAGACTGCAGCTGAAGTAATTCATATGCTGAGCAACGAGCACTGTGTAGCAACCAGCTGCATGTGAAAACTGATAAAAGTACTAAACTTAGACATATTTAATACCTGGTTTTCACACACTCTTTTTAGTTTCCTTGTCGGGTCATTTTTATCACTCTTGTACAGCCATATCGTAAGACACATTTGCCAGAGAACAAGGTATGGTACTACATTCATCCTAAACTGTGGTATTTTCTGACCTCTGAGAGCTGAAATCTGAAATCACGGTACTCTGCAGTTCTCCAAGAAGTTTTGGTTGAAATCAGTCCACTATTAATCCCAGCTCCTACAACTCTGTTCAAAAACGCAACACATACAGTTAAACCCCAGAAACTGCCTTTTAAAAACACACCCTGAAAATACAAATGCCGAGATGATGGCTCGACAACACATTACTTTTAAGCGGAAACGTGCACTTAGGATATTTCATAGGCTCCTTTCCATCCCTTCGGTTTGTTCTCGTGCCCATGTCACACCACGCCACTCACCAAGTTGCGCTGACCTGTTGGTTTTTAGAGCTTCAGAGTGAACTGGATCAGGAACCCAACCTGGCTCTCACATGCAACGCGCCCAAACAAAGGGCAAAACCAGAGTCAGACCAGACAAGGCACGGTCCAATCATGTATTTTGCCACCGCAAACAATAAACGGTTCAGCTACAGAAGACACCCAACAGCAACCGCTGCTCAAGCCTGCGTTCAGCAAAGCTCCAATACATATCCAGAAATCTGACTCAGCTGGGCAGAGCGCTTCAGCAGGTTTAAGTTCCATTAATGCTAACAGTTGGTTGAGTAAGGACAGATTATTGAATCACAACAATTTACTCCCTCTGCAGACAATACGAGTACTGCATGAGTATCGATACCGCTGCAGCAATCCCTATGCATGCTGTCCTGGCTTTGGCTGGGATAAGAGTTAATTTTCATCCTAGCAGATAGCATAGTGCTATTTTTTGGACTTAGGATGACAATAATGTTGATAACTCACTAATATTTTAGTTGCCAACGAGAAGGCAGGGGGTGCCTCAGAAGCTGGGAGGGGACACGGCCAGGACAGCTGACCCAAACTGGGCAAAGGGCTATTCCCTACCATATGATGTCATGCTCAGAATATAACTGGGGGGGCTGCCTGGGAGGCAAGGCGGCTCAGGAACTAGCTGAGCATCAGCTCTGGGTGGTGAGAAATTGTGCTGTGCATCACTTGTTTTGTATATTCTTTTATCATTATGATTATTGGTTTTGTTGCCGCTTTGTTATTATCTTCCTTTTCCGTCCTATTAAACTGTCTTTATCTCAACCCACGAGTTTTACCTTTTTCTCTTCGATCCTCTGCCCCATCCCACTGTGGCAGGGGAGGGAGCGAACGAGCGTGTGGTTTTTTTAGCTGCCTGCCGGGTTAAACCACAACACATGCTTACCTGCATAATTGCAATGCATATCCCATATAATAGGATGGGAACATTTTTATACAGTGCGTATTTCCGACATCAGTGCCTTGCAGTCCTCATTAAAATGGACTGATCCATACTGTTGGCATACGGATAATCAAAATTACTTCTGCTTGCTAAAATCTGTGCACGAAGGTGATCCCACCTTCCTCCTTTTCAGAAAACTGTTAAAAGAAGGTATCATAGCGAGATTCTCTATCACCAAAAGTGATATAAAAGCTAGGAAACAATTAACTATTATCAGAATAAACTATGGCAAACTGAGTTCCAACAGCCAAGTATTGCAAAGTTCAGCAGTATCAATTGGCAATAGAAATGTTTTAGTAATACACAATGTTACTTATCCCCATGCACAGAGAAACAAACAACCCCTGGATATTGGCATACAGATTTGGAACAGAGCTCTTATTTCCCCAGATTTGGAATATCCACCCATTTATGGAGCACAGTTTTCCAGCAATGTGGACTTCTCCCTTGCCACAGCACAGGAGTCAATTGACGTGTATAATTTTAAGGGAAAATAAGGCATTAGCAGTCACATTTTCAAAAAATAACTTTTTACAGATTTTGAACTCCTCAATAAAAAGAGCAAAATAAAAAAGGAGCACCCCCAACAAAATAACAACAAAGCAAGCTGTAGAAAGTACGAGGCTGTTAAATGCATGTTGGTACGCTAAGGAGAACCTTTAGACATGTCCTGGCCTGACATATTAATACAGACTCCTAACTTCTTTAAGGAGAAATAAAGACATACATATGTAGAAGTCCCTGTCGTATCAAGATTATACCCAGAACTGTTAAAAATTACACAAAATGATACAAGAACCTACAAAAACCAAGAATAACTTTTCAAATTGGAAAAAAATTACAATGTACAGATTTAAGGCTACAGTCTACTATATGAGAGAATCATGGGTGAAAAAAGTTTGCACAGTACATTGGTGGGAATCTAAAGGGGATACCAGTCCTGCCAAGCATGGAGAATATTTTAACAGCTTGGTCTTTTTCCCATAAAGTCCGTCAGCAAACAAACAGAGGTCAAGGCCATTCATAAATTCTAAAAATAATATTTACCAGACCTTTATCTCTCTGGCAGGTATAATTCTGATAAGTGACTATTCTAGATAATATTTAACATAAAAGTTTATTTACAAAAATACTTGCAATAGGCTGAAATCAGATTTTAACCAGAATCACGCATTCAAGTCAGTGAAGGTTACATGTAAATGAAGTTAATGTTGTTGGGTTGTTCTTTGGTTTTGGGTTGGGTTTTTTGGGGGGGCTGCTACAAGTAGAGTCTACGAAAAAAAATGCTGATCCATGTGAATGGTTCAGGAACAGTTAGGTATAAGAAATCCCTAAAATATTGTCAATGTTTGATCAAAGATTTGACCATAAACCCTAAGAAGTCAATGACAGACCTTCAACTCCTTTTAACAGACATAAATTAGACTCTAAAATATCATGAAACACTGGTTTGAAGAGAAATCTCCTTGTCTGAATGACAATTGAAACATATTTATTGATAAACGTATGCAATTTATATTAAAATAGTACACTTTTTGAATAATAATGCACTGAACTTTGTGAATTCATCCCAGACTGGATTACACCAGTGGAACTACCAGGCAGAAACTTCAGGAGTATCAGCCCTTTGTTTCCACCACAACTGATGAGAAAAGTGAGTATGTATGTGTACATACATGAGTTAATATGGAAATTAGAGGGAAAAGGCACATTTGCAGAAGAAGCTTTAGGTAAGAGCTAACGCAGCAGAAAGGTCATCCTCCTCAATTTTTACTGTTGTTTCAAGCAACCATGACATTTCCCTAGGCCATTTGGAAAATTGCATAATTGGCATGGTCATGAGGCTTAGGCTGGTACTCTGATTCAGATGAGCGACCACCTTAAAGTGAAAACCCATCTGGATTCTTAGTGTAGGTTTTCATCAATGACATCACACAATCATACATACCTTCTTTTTCAAGCCCACTTTGCTATTATTTAGTTTAGAAACCATTATTTCTTAGAAATGTCAGTCACAGAGTGGGATCTATACACACAGACAGACAGGTATGATTCACCCTCTATTAAAAATTAAACATGTAAAAATCTTTCAAAGACAAAGACATGTTCTGCATGTGTATTAGCAGAAGAAAAACATTTAAAAGGGAATAATGGAACTTGGTTTTGCTTAAGAGGCTTTCACTCCCCAAACACCACAAGCTGCAATGTTGTAAGGAAAGTTACCACCAGCTAACTTAAAAAGAACCACAACTGTGGATGTCTAAGAAAAGTAACTGAAGGAGAAAAAGATAAATGTTCTAGTTGACGGTGGGTACCTGGCACAGTCAATAAGGTAGCAAAGTATTTTAAATGCCTAAACTGTGTTTATTAGACACTATCATTCCTGGTCACCCACTCCTTTTCCTTGTGTAACCTGCAAGTCAGAGATAGTCCAAAAAGGGTATGATATTGAGGTTCAGAAAATAACACTGCCAGAACAAGATATATTCAATTCTGATCACCTATTGGCTTTAGAGAACCACGTAGCCTATTTTTTCTTTTCACCTTAGTCTTCGCTTATGGCAAATTATATTGCAGGATCAGTATGCCTGAAAAAGGATGAAGACTCAGAATACCAGAAACTTTATATCATAGACTTTGAAGGGTTAATCACATGCTGTAGAAGTTTGCAAAACGTGTGATGCCTGATATGGTTGACACGTCAGGAACAAAAAAAAAAAAAAAAAAAAAAGGACGTCACAAGAATCTGGTATGGATGCAGAGTCCAGAGGTGTGATGCTGCTGTTCTGATGACATGAAGAAAGAGACTTTGCAAACCCCTTACCAGGCTGACATGCGACAGCGGAAGCACACCTTGGGATGTTGGGTCTGACATGGTTTTAAACTACGCGTGTTTTATTACAACACTTTGGAGCACGAACAAACTTGCAAGTAATTTCCTCTGTCTTAGCTGGAATGCGGCACAGAAACGAAGAGAAAGGTAAAGATCAATTCAAGGCTCATCAGCAAGAGTGAGCTTTTACATGTGTGACATCTTATGTTGAGTCTTTATGACTTGTTTCATCAGCAGACAAATATCTGAGCAGGCACCTACGCATTCAAATCTGTACTGCTAAAATGACCCCTACATGAATTTACCTTGAAAACTGTAAGTGCTTTGCGCAGGTCCCCAGCTGCACCTGTTAGCATAAAGCCAAGGCCGAGCAGATTAAGAGCGACATTTAGTTAAATAATGGGGCAGAGTTAAGAGATCTGAAATGATGACAAGTCCTAATCTGAACTACAGATCAGGTTGCCTGAAGTGTCACAACCCTGCAGATCTCCATCACCAGAAGAGAACTGCACACATGTGGTAATAGCTGAGTGCTAAAAATCTCGGGATTTCAATCCTGCCAGGTAGCAGCTACGCTCACCTGCGTATCTTACTGAGATACCAGCTTAGAGAACAAAGACAGAAAAGTGTATCAAGCCTGTCCAATCATCAAGCCTGATGATACAGATTATCCATTTAGTCTAGAAGTAAAAAGATGAGAAGACCTACCACAGACTAACGTCAGATCAGAAGACTCCTTCAAAAGCCTTATGAGAGTCTGTCATTCAAAACACAACTACTGATGACAACCATGTTCCTACCAGCATCTCCCTGTTTATTGTGCCTGTCCCTGCAACGGATGACAACCTTGACTCAGCACAAGCAGCACTTACTCACGCAAGAGCTCTCGTGGCTGGTAGGAGCTACTTGCCCAAGTAATAGTGCTCAACCACAAAGTCAGTAAAATATTGGGTCTTTATTTTCAGGCATCCCATCAGTCTTCTGGTGAGCCTTTCTCACTACATAAATAATGCAATTTATAAAAATTTCATCAGGTAAAATAACTAGAAAACAGTAACTTCATCTTCCTTGATCCAAGAAAGCACATTTAAGCCAAGCCTGGATGACAACAAATATCCAGCAAACATGTAAAGTTCAGCACGAAGGTGGGATACAGCCATTACAAGTTGAGAAAGAAATATTAAAAAGTGCACTCTTTAGATACCATATTTGAAATGGCCAAAGAAAAAGTGAAGTATGGCTTGCAAAATGATGAGATTGTAGAGGTATCGGACAGATCTGAAAATAAAATATTTAAAGTCTTTTTTTTTTCTCCTGGGTAGGTAGGCTGTTTTCCCTCCTCAAAAGCACCATTATTTTAGGTATTATGCTTTTCACTGCAACACTATTTTTTCAGAAATATTTAGCATCGTACAAATATAGAAAACGCTACGCATCCTCTTCACCCCACTCCAAGAATAAGATAGACGCTTCATTCACTGAGGGCAGTTGCATATCTCATGGTGGAAAAAAAAAAGGCTTGAAAAAGGTAAATGCAAATTATTTTACCGGCGATTTCGCTGAGCTTTAACACAAACCTTTGGTGAGCCTGTCTGACACACAAAGAGGCTATGTAACTATTCTAACTCCGTCATGCTGTCAGATGCGCTTAATGACTTGTAATATTGATTATGAAACTAGATAGTTTATGAACGTAAGCGTCCTTTATGAAATACATGAACACCTGTTTGCTGAAGAAGTACATGCTTCCACAAATCAGCCAAGAAACAGAAATTCAAATGACACTTGCATATTTCTCTTCCACCAAAAGTGAGGGGATCAGTTTATCCATTTATCCCTTTCAAATGCGTCAAGTTTTAACAGCCCTCCTCCTTCTGGAGGCATTTTTCTATATATACAAACCAAATGTTCCTACAGTTAAAATACAGAAATAATATGTTGCCACAGGCTTGTAAGGTTTAGTTTTTAAACTTAACCAGTTAAAGTCCAGTGCAAACTTATAACCATGCATCTTTAGAAAAATGGATTCCCAACACTACCGTTTTCTTATCCTCATCTCAACATTTCATCTGAGGTACAACACATTTAAGCACCAGCTAAGAAAGAATAACCATTATAGGACACACGAGAACAATTTTACTAAGCTCTCATTATGGGAAAAACAACATTTATAGTAGTAAGAGCTCATAAACATACTAAAGCTACACTTTCAAATCTAATAACAATAGAATATAATATGTTCTTTTTAAATATTAAAGCCAGCACTTTGTTTTTATTAAAGGCAAAGTAAAATACAGCGAGAAACCAGCAAATCTAATAATAAAAATTGAAACGCAAACAAAGAATTACGCATCAGCTTGAGAAATACCGCCCCGGTCCCCATTTTAATTCACGCCTCGTTTAATGAACGGGAAGAAGGAAAAAAAAAAAAAGGGGAGGGAAGGGGGTAGGCGGGGGGGGGGAAGTAATTTGCCTGCTCACCTGGACACGTTTTCTGGAATGTACTCTAGAACTGGATACCCATCACTTCTTCTGGATGCCAACTCCGAATGCGACTTCCAGGTCTCCACTAGCGTGCTGACGGGAGGGAACGAGCTCAAGTGCTGAAATGCCTGCTCTCGAGCAACCGGCCGCGACAAAGATATCGTGCCTTGGGCACCGATCCTGTAGTGAAACGACTGTCCACCTGAATTTACACCCACTATGGCAGAGGATGGTATACTGTTTTCTTGGTAATAGCTGCCATCGTCAGGCTCCTGCTTAATTCCCACAGGTAGGCCTGGATTTGGAAAACCGCTACCTTCACAACTTCCATCAAACGAAGAAACAGGTGGTCCTAAGATCCCAGAAAGAGAGTAATAGTCTTTGTCATCCATAAAAGAAAAATACGAGCCATCTGTAAATGGGAAAGGATTTACTGTTTGATTCCCTTTAAAAGAGGCACCAGAACAAGGATGCTTGGCCGACTCTTGCTTCACTGGTACTGAAAAGGGGGAATCGGAATTTATTTTGCTGCTGTCGCCAATGCACGCGCTGCCGAATGAACCGTCTGGCTCGGGTTTTATGAACTGAACGAGGTTCATCTGACTGCTGTTGGAGATGGCGTTCTCCATTTCCTCCATCTTAGGAAACGTGAGTTCTTGAGCACCCTTGTCTTTTGTTTCTGGACTGGGAACGGTATCTTGGCTTCTGCTAGGTCCCGCCGACGTGCCGGAAGCCAGGAATCCTAGGGAGTTGTTTACAGGGCTACAGATGGATCCCACAGTGCTAACCGCTGGACTAGAACGAGTGGACCTATTATTGGCATTGGAAGGGCTGGCAATGGAGCTCCTCGAGTTCAGGTTGGCGGGACTGGACACAGAAGATCGCATAGTGATATTATTGGGACTCGAGACGGGAGATTTCACGCTGCAATGACTGGGAGGACTAGAAATCGGTGATTTCATGCTACTTATAGGGCTAGAAAGCGGAGACCCGACGTTGCTAACGTGCGCGGGACTGTGCAACATAGACCCTCGGTTTTCAACATTCGGCGAGCGCGACAAAGGGGTTCCCTGGCCGATGGGGCTGTGCACGGCAAAGTTCCCAAAGTTAGCAGTAGTTGAGGACACAGAGTTAACTCCAGCAGGACTACACACCGAGGAAACCATGTTCTGAGGGCTGCACCCCGAAGGGCTTTTTTCTTGACACATGATCGGGCTTTTGACGATAGCGTGCATGGCACCACCGTTCACAGCGCTCCCGGAGTCCGACATCAAAGACCTCAAGGGCCTGCTGGCGCTGTGGAGGGGAGAAGAGCAATGGCCGTTCTCCTTGTAGAGCTTCACCAGCTGCTCCACGTTCTGGTAGATCTTTCCTGGGCTCCCCTGGTTCTGCTGATCGTAGGGGTAATCGGCGTCTCGGATCGAATCCATATATAAACCCATGGATTCGGCCACCGTGGCTGACAGCTCCTTTGACTCTGTTTCGGTTTTGATGTCAGAGGGCAGAAGACCAGGCTGACTGCTGTCTTGCTGCAGGCAGGAGAGTAGCTCAGGTTTTTCTTTGCTGTTTCCTTGAGCGCTGCTGTTGGCAAAAGCGCTGGCAGCACAGCTTACGTTTACAATCTCCATATAGTTACTGTCATCAGTCTGCTCTCCAGCACCTATAGAAGAATACTCCACAGACTGAGAAACTTGACCCCACCGTCTCTCCATATCTAAGCCTTCTGGGTAGCTGTGGTATCCTTTTGTCTCCATAACTAGCAAAGACATATACAAAAAAGTAAAATTAATAAATGACAGGACAGTGTGACTTCCTAAGGAAATTTCCTAATTTCCTAAGGAAACAAGGCGTATCCGCTCACTCTGTCTATCCTCCTCTCTATCAGCCTGCCAGTCCCGTTTCCCTGCCCCATCCATCACCTCTCAACCATTTGTCCAATTTCAATCAAACCGAGGGAAAAGGTCTCACGGATATGACAGCCCTATGGGTTCTGAGAGAAAACCAGTCAGCAATTAGAGAAGACCTAAATTATCGTTCCCTGCCCCAAAAGGAATGGCTCGGAAACGTCAGCACAACAACTGCCCACCCTCACTGGCCGCAGCCCCGTGGCTGGTGAGCAAAAAAAGGGAAGAGGTCAGCAAGGACGGAGGGGAACCAGAGAGGTCCTGAAAGGAGGACATGGTGGTGGTAGGCAGGACATAAACCCCGTGCAAACTGCTCAGCACAGCTCTGCTCCTCCAAGGACCTTCCACTGCCATGCCACAGGGACAGCAAAGCGAGGGAGGCTGGTGTGCTAAGAGGGTTTCCCTTCACCATCCAGCATAACGCAGGATGCTTCAGAAGGAAGCAGCGGTTCTGCGGGGCCAGGCGCTGACTTGCCGCTTCACAGCTATACAAACTGCTTGTACAGCCACTGGAAGAGGCACGAACGATGGGCTGAGAGGGGGGGAAAGTAATGAAAAAGTTGAATGGGAAACGTTTCTGCCCCAGAGGAAGGGGATCAGATTAGGTGGGGATGCGTGGCTATTAAATGGATCCGGAATTCTGCAAACCTCCACGGTAGCCAGCAAGAGGAATAAATATATATATATATATAAAAGTAAGCCTTGTTCTAAAATAGACCCTGAAAAAACCTTCCCATCCCACATGCCACTCTCTCAAGGCAGGGAGCAAAACGCATGACCTAGCCTCCATTATTCTGAAAATCACGTATAAGTAACAACAATTTTATTTTTTTTAAAGGAATTGGCTCACAGTATCATTAGAACTGTAGAAACTCAAGTGCCAACAGTTACAATATCAATATTATGCAATTTTTTGTCCTTTCAGCATGTATTCATTTTCCAATATTTAATTTAGTGTTTAATCCCTTTACTTAACACTACTTAAAAACACTATTTTAAGCAAAATTATAAAAACAAACAAAAAAAGCCCTTAAAATGAATGACTCAAATACTTCTTTGCCCTTACTTAGAACTATGGCCCTATGCCTACATTCCCCTCAAGCCCAAATTTTATTAGAACATCATCATGTGTATCAAATCACATTCCTATAGTCTAAAATTTTCAGCCAGAAGTGCCTACTTTCATATAAAGTCACTCCCAGATAATCACCTACCCCTGATTCAAGTGCTGAGCAAGCCTAATTCCCAGAGAAATCAATTGCAGCTGTGAGTGACCAGCATTTCTGAAAACCAGGAAACTTAGTTAAGGCTTAAAATTAGGATGTAAGTGAATTTTAACCCTCAGAACCCCCAGCAGAACCACTGCCTGAGTACCAGGAAATCTCAGTTATAGGCCTAACATTACAGTGGTGCTCAAGCTTTGTAGTGATCTCTCCCACAGCAGTAAATTTCAAACTTCATACATAATCAATAGGCAAGCATACTTCAAAACTTCAGCAAATAAAAACCTGGGTCATACAAAGGAAAAAAAAAAAAAAAATGCCCTGGTCCTGCACTTGCAGAGAGAGAGGCACTGTCTGGTAAATATATCCAAGAGGATCAAGAAACAGCAGAGAGATTATTTGTGGCCTGATACAAGTTCAGTTTAAAATGACAGATATAAATTAGTAAGAATGCAGCAGCAAAGAGATTTTTTGGGAGCGCTGGTTTCTGTCACCTCTGAGTGCCTCGGTGGATACTAGAACCAAATAATCATCTCATGGGTTGCTGACGGTGTAAGGGTTTGGTTTTGTTCTTCTAAGCAGAACTTATTACAGCTCGACTAGCATGTTTATCCACAGTACCCACACTTTACCTACTGCACAGACATGCCTTTTCACTAACTTTCACTAACTGAATTCGACTGTGAGCTAAAACATCCACGGACCACAACAGAAGCCGAGTCACGTTACATATCGGAACCGAGAGCATCTATATCTGATATTTTGCAGAAGGAAGCTTATATTATGAGCACAGCAGTTCCTCCAGACCCGCCCCCCCCCCCCAAGTACTCGGATGCTGCGAGTTATGTATTCCACTCCCAAACATATCAACAAACACAGCCCTCTGCGGTACGAGTCTCCGATCAATCAGGCATGAAACCAGTTTCGCAGCAACAGTCAAATAAAAAATCAAATGGTACCTGGTATCCCTGCAACCAAAAGGTCACCTAGATACGGGGAAAATCTGAAGTAAATCCAGTTTCATAAAAACTAAACCGATGGCTCAAGCGACCACCCGCTCTTATTTCTCGGTGTTTGTAAACAAAATTTTCTTTAAGTTTCACCGCCTGCGGGCCGCTTCGCTGACATAAAACTGCCCAGGGGACCAGAGTTTCATCGGCAGAGACGGGCTGGGGGGGTTTCCCCCTTTCTTCCCCGGGGCAGCGGAGCATGGATGGCAGCACGGGCAGGTCGGCTGCCGGCGCCTCCCCCCGCACCGCTGACCCCGGCACCCCCGCGGCGGGGGGTGGTCCCTCTGTCCATCGCGCGCACACACACACGCACACGCGTGTTAACGACCATGCAGGCAGCGCGCACGCTTATTTCTCTATCTGCCCTACTCTACGGGGAGCATCACCGCGACTCCCGGGTAGAAGGCACTGCTTTGCACCCCTAACCGCCCCCACGCCGGTCCGCTTTCCCGCAGGTACAACCCGGATTGTCACGCGTGGGGGAACCCAGCAGAGCCCGGGAAGGAGATCGCTCCCTCCCTCCCTCTCTCGCAGGCGCCCGCCGGGGCTCGGCCGGGGGGAGCGGGGGAGAGGGATCCCGAGAGCCCAAACCCGCTTTCGGCCGAGCCCGCCTCGCCTGCTCCCTCCCGCCGCCCGGTCCCCCAAGCGATGCAGAAAAGCGCTTTTTTTCCGCGCAAACGCCGCTCCCCACCCCCCACGGCGCAGAGCGTCTGGGTTATCTCCGTGACACACACCACCCCCCCCGAGCCCCGAAGTGCCCCCTCCCCCGCCCCGCCACACCCCGCCAGTCCCACCTCCCGGTGCGGGCCGGGGAGCGGAGCGGCGCCCCCCGCCCCTCACGTCGGCCCCGGCCCCGCGGTAACTGTTGCGGCGGGGCGCGTCTCCGAGCCCCCGCCGGCGCGGAGGGCGGCGCGGAGCGGCGGCGCGGAGCGGCGGGGCGGGCGGCGCTCACCCCCCTCCCCCGCCTGCCCGCCCGCCCGAGGCGCGCTGCGCCGCGCCGCCCGGTGACACGGAGCGGCACCCGGGAGGGGACGGGAAAAGGTGCCAAGTCCTTTAAAAACATGTCACATGCCCAGATAAAGTTCAAGTTTACGTCCCGCCCGCCGCCCGCCCTCATTGGCGGACGGGACGCGGAGCGCCGCGCGGCTGGCGCCAGGCCGCCGCCCCATTGGCTGGGGCGCGCCGTCAGTCACCCGCCGGGCGACATGACTGATACAAAGTTGCTGCGACACAGGCTGGAAAACGCATCTCCTTAAAGCCGCAGGGGCCGCCGCGGCCGCGCAGCCCCCGGGCGCCAGCCCCGCCAGGAAACTGGGGGGCCCCCACCTGCCGTCCCCCCTCAACCCCCCCCCCCGAGGCGCCCCCGGGGCAGGGTCGCGGGGCATCAGGCCGGGGCCCCCCGCGGGCAGGTGAGGTGCGCGGGGCGCGGCCGCCCCCGCCCGGTGCCCGCGCCGTGCCGTGCCGGCGGCAGGGCCGGGCATCGCCTCTCCGCCGGCCCGGGATTTCCGCCTTGCAGCGGTGCGTGAATATGCACGGTACCGATGCAGCGGTGATTTAACCGAAAAATTTAAAAAAAAAAAAAGAGAAAAAAATGAAAGAGCAGAGCGGCGGAGCACGGGAGGGTTCAAGGACTCGTCCTCCGCTCTCCGGCGGGCTGGCTCCGCTCCGCGGCAGCCGCGCATCCCGCCGGGCTCCCCCGCCCGCTGCCTCCCCCCACCCACGGCCAGCGACAGGGGCCGTCGGGACGGCCCCCGGCTCCGGGGCACTGCGGCCCCCCCCCCCCCGCCGGTGTCACCTCCAGTGCCCGCGTCCCGGCTGCAGGAATACCCTTTTCACAGGGAAGCAAAAAAAAAAAAAAAAAAAAAAAAAAAAAAAAAAAAGAAACGCCGAGCAAACTTTCAGGCGATGCGCTCCGAACTCGCTCCGTCAATAACACCCCCAGCCCCCGGCGAGCGGCCGGCAGCCGCTGGCGCACGCTCCCACACGGCCCCGGCCCCCGCCGAGCTCCGGCCCCGACCCGACCCCCAGATGCGCTCCGCGGCCCCGCGGGGTGACAGAGGTGCCCCCGGGAGCGGGGCGGGGGGCTGAGCCCGCCGGGCAGCGGCAGCGCCGTGCATCGCGCTGGGGCACCGCGCACCTTCGCCCGAAATCGCCCCCTGCGCGCACGCACGCACACGAACGCGCAGATCCGCGTATGCTCCGGGGAGCGGGGTTTGTATTCAGTAGTCACAGGGAAAGCGCAAACATCCCCAGGATTTTGGGTGTCACGTGCCCCTCTCATTTTCATATTCTGCCAAATATCGACCCGCACTCGCGGGCCCGGCGGGCACGGGCCGAGGCGGCGGCGGCTCCCACCGCCGGCGGCGCGACCCGCGGAGCTGCCGCCGCCGCGCTTCCCCGCGGCGCTGGCGCGGGCGCTGCCGAGCAATGGACGTGTCCTTCCCGCGAAGTTTTCACTGATGGGGACGGGACTGGCCGTGACCTGGATACGCCGGCTGGTGTGGCGGACACCCGCCCGGCCCCCGCCGCCCGCTGCCCCCCGCGCCGCTCCGCGCCCCGCGCAAGTGTCCGCGCTGCACTCACCTCCCCTACGACATGGTGGCACGGCGGGAGGAGGCACGGCCCCCGGCTACTGCCAGCAAACCATCCGAGAGCCCGCACCGTCACCAAAAAAAAAAAAAAAAAAAAAGTACGCGGAGGAAACGCCGGGAGCGGGGCCGGGCAGCGGGAAGGGCGCTGCTGGCGGGGTCGGCGGGAGGGGGCTGCGGCGGCGGCAGGCGGCGGCGGCGGGGTGCCCGCGGCTCGGCGCGGCGCAGCTGGGCGGACAGCTCCCACCATGGACGCCTAGGTGGGTGGGTGTTCCCGCGGGTCACACCCTCGCCCGCCGGCGGAGAGGAGCGGGGGGTGGATCCAGCACCGGCGGAGGGGGGGGGGGTGTAAGCGGGGGAATTTGAGGGGGGGAAAGAGGGGGCGGGGGGGGGAGGGAGAGAGACACCCTCCAAAAAAAAAACCCCAAGCCCGAAAAAAAAAACTTATGTCATTCCAGGTAAAACTCCCATCTGCGCCACCAAGGAAGAGGAGGGAGAGGAGGGAGGAGAGTGGCGAGGGTGTAAACTTTTTCCTCCCCCCCGCCCCCCCCGGTGCCGCCCGGCCCCTCGCAGCGCCCGGCGGCCGCACCGCCCCCGCCGCCCCCTTCCGCGCCGCCCGCCCCGGCGGCACCCGGCGGCGCGGCGCCGCGGGGTTTCTCACGCACGGAGCCCGCCGCCGCCGCGGTTCCTGGTTCGCGGAGCCGCCGGAGGAAGGGAAGGAGGGCGGGCGGCAGGGAGGCAGGGCGGGCGGCGGGGGAGGAGTGTCTCCCCGCGCCCTTCCCCAGGCGGAGCGTCTCTCCCGGCCCTGGCGGCGGCGGCGGCGGAGCCCCCCCCCCCCCGCCGCCTCCGACCGCCCCGCTCGGCCCCCGGGCGGGCTGCGGGGAGCGGGGCTCCCCTGGACGGGATTTCGGGAGGAGGCTGCGCCTTCCCGCTGGGCCTGCGCCTTCCTTCGCCCCCTCCCGCTGCTGCCAGATGGGGGGAGCCGGGCCCCTCTCTGTGTCCCCCCCTCCGGCGTGCCCTCCCGTCCCGGTGTAACGCCGGGGAGGGGGCGCGTCCCCGCGACACTCGTGCGGCTGCGGTGGAGCAAACCCATCCTGATTTAAGACATTAAAAAAAAAAATCGGTGCTAACATCGATGCTGCTTTTAAATTAATAGTTCACTTGTGGCTAAGATCTTTTAAAACTGATTATTTTTAAGTTCAGGGTATTAAGTGTCTCTTCATTTAAACGTATTAAGGAAAATATTAGGCATTGGAAGGAGGAAAAAGTTGGCCCTATGTTAATACCCTCAATGAAGTCTTTAAACATGTTAAAGGGCTGCTCACAGGGAATTTGACCTGTGCAGAAGCCTCTGTAGGATCGGGGCCTTAGAAAAGGCGAATAGTTTATCAGCTGTTGTTTGCATCCATCAAAGTTTGTGGGTAACTTGATAAATGTTAAACAGGGAAGCATAAAGTGCTGGTAAAGCCAGACTTGGAGATAACGGCACATTCAATAGCTTAATTTCACAATTAGTTTGCTATATTATTGGAAGCAAATCATATTTCACTGTGCCTACACTAGTGCTCTATTTTTAGCCATAATGTAGCTAAAAAGGAGGAACCTACTGAGATGTATTATAACATCGAATGCGAACAATTCTCTTCTCTCTCTTTTTACTCATTTCTTGTCATACATCTGGTTTGGAATACAGCTAATTTATTAATCAAGCAGAGCTACCTCGGGTGGGTTGGAGGCTGCAATTCCAAGGCAGAGGAAAGTTGCATGCAACTCTGCAAGTAACCCGGCAAATCACAGTCATGCAAAAAGCACCCAAGCACGTTGGCTGGTCTGTTGGTTACTGCCGTACCAAGCACAACTATTTTGGGTTAATTTATAGTAATGGTGTATTTGGCTGATTAGTTGCACTTCTTTTGTCTTACTCTTCCTGCTATTCTTGGGGTTTTTTTGCAGGGCAAAGGCGTAAATGAAGAAGGCATCTGAAATGCCTGGAGGTAGCCTCAGTCTTAGTGCTGCATCATCTTTTTTCTTTTTAAAACAAACAAACAAACAAAAACCAAAAAGGAGAGAGAAAATAAAATCGAGGGAATATATCTGTCTTCTGTCTTAATACCAAATGTTTGATATTCCCCCCCCCCCATTGTGTTACATACAGAGATGGCTGCTGGAAGAATAAAGCACCTTTCCCAGTACAGGCAAGATGCTCAGAGATTTTCCATGAATTTAGTAGAAACCTCATTTGTTTTCTGCTTGTGGTTCACAGGAGCACTTAGCTTTTTAGTGGTTGACACTATATCTATATTTAGCAGCATTTTAACAGCTGTCACTAACAACTAAGATCTCGTCTTGAACGGGGAAGGGAGATTATCTGTTTTATTTAAAAAATCAAACTACATAATTGTCAGATTATAAAACGCAATTTGGATCTTTATCTGTGAAGAGAAAAGGCTATCTTTTCTCATTATGCCAATTCCACGAAAAAGAAAAAGGACCTATAGTAGGCTTGATAAAATAACGAATAGGCTTTGCAAGGTTTGGAAATAAGGCTATTCAAAGGCATACAAATATATATATATAGCACATTTCAAAATCCATTAAAAGTGGTCCTGGTACTGTCTTCTGCAGCTGTGTCGTGATGGGGGAAACCGCAAAGAGTCAAGTCGTAGTTTTCCAAGTAGGTCAAGAGGAGCAGCGCGGACACCTCCGATGAGCAATTCTCTTCCCTCGCGTTAGATTTTAGAAGAGGTTAACTCATGTCAGACACATGACACTGAAAGCAGCAGACAGACAAGTGTAAGCCACTCTGTAGCAGATGTCATCTCTGTTCCTAAAGATAGTGGTAAATTTGCTATGGATAATGCATTACAAAACAAGATAACACTGAAACTCGGCAAGTGTCAAATTTTACCTCCTCCCATGCTCAGTAAAGCGAGGGAATTGGTATTAGGGGCTGCAGGAGCAGCGATGTAGTGTAAAAGCAGCCTACTGTACTGTCTTACTTAGAGGTCATGTGCCCTATTTTGAGAACTGAACCAAAGCGGATGAAGTTTTGAGTCGGTTCCAACTAAGGCAGCTGGGCATTTCCCACTTCTCTCCAGCTCCAGCCCGGGAAAGCAGGCAATCACATGGTCACATATATTATTCGTTTACCTGATATTATTCACTGTAGATTTAATTTTTATGCCGTTTGGCTCATGTGCTTGTGATTACTCGAGATTTATAGCTGATCGGGAGGAGTTGCATTTCGGGAAGACACTGGAAAAACATTGGGGATGACAGATGAGAGTTTACTTTCCCTGTCCAACAGGTGCGAGTCTTCCGAGAGAGGAGTCCACAGTCTTCTCCGGCTTAATTGTGTTAAAGCTGATTTCCTGAGCCATGCTGAAAGTCTTTAGAATTCTTTACAAGCCCTGGGAAAATGTAAGTAAGCATGTTTTCAATATGGTATGCTTATGTTCTCCAATATATCAATATTTTATCTCTTCAATCTGATTTTGAACAATTTTTTTTTCTAATTATAGATGAATCTTTTAGCTGGGCAACAGAACATGTTCCATTTTAACCTGGATTCTTTCTTTTCTGTCTTTTCTTTTCTTCTTTTTTTTAATGCTCCTTAATGGCCCACGTTATAACTGTGGTCGAACCACATCTAAGTATAGTACAATTGCATTTTCCACTGCATATTGGCGTTAGCAACCATTTGCTTGTGTAAAGGGCCAAGACATGCATTTGAAAACACAGATTTCCAATATGTTTAAAATCACAGTTTTTGTTGATGATTAGCACTGATAGTTCCATCCATTTCAAAATGAAAACGTCTCACAAAGAATTACTTCTTGTTGTGTAACAGGTTTCGTCGGCAATGGTGGGGCAAAAGAAGCACAAGACATAACACATAGGCAGTACTTTGTATTTTTTGTAGCTTTAATATTGCCGCATCTGTTTACATTGTTTATAGTCAACTTCTGTTTACTACTTGTACTGTTATTTGTAAGAAAATATAATTTGTAGAAAATGGAATATTAAAAAAATTGTGATCACCACAGACTGCAAACTTAATTCAAAATTAATGAATTTCAAACAATAAAAGGTAGTGGCAGCTAATTGTATCTTAATATTTATCTACTACCTACTGGCATTTTTACAGTATCAAATGGTAACTCACACCTTAATCTGATTAAAATTTTGTAGTAACCATAATAGTACCGCACCTATGCCAAAAATCCAGACATAGTGTTTAACAGCAGTAAAAATAAGAGAGCAAAGAACACCCTCCAGCACTTAATAAACATATCAAATGCAAATTGGAGGAAATTATTTAATCACTCTATAGGCTAGTTAATTTTGATGATTATTCACCGTTCTAGTAGCAATACTTAGCATGGAACAAGTTAGTATCAAAATTTGTCATGACACCAAGGTCATAAGTAGAATTTGAAACTTGCTGTATAGAGGAAATTACCTTCCTGATTGAATGAAGGTGCAGCTTTAAAGCTCCTACAGCAAAAGGAAAATTCTTATGTAATTTTCCAGATTCTTCTATAATCCTGAAATTACCTGCTCTCAGATATTATGCAATGAGAGGTGGTTTGATATTAACCTGCATGATCACATTCATTTGAGACTTGAAAGACCTTTGTTTTCTAAATTTTTAAAAATCTTTATTTCCTGGAAAAGAGAGATTTTGGATGGGCTCTCCCCAAAGCATACAGTGAAGAAGAGACTGAAGAGAGCGATGCTATGAAGCTGAGTTAAGAGGCTGCTCAAGAAAAGTGTTAATTTAACATGTGCCAAGACAGAAAAGGAAAAAAAAAATCTATTGATTTCATGGAAGTTGCACTGCTTTCCCAAATATTCATATATTAAATACTTGCTTCCTATGTAGGCTATGGTCCAGCTCAAGAACCTCATTCAATGTGCCCCTGGGCCCAAGCTGGAAAGTTGACCTTGCACGACATGGAGAGTTGGTCCTTGTCAGATCCATGTTGATTTGCATAGATTTGGTTAAGAAAGGAATATACTTGCCACCTGGAACCATAAGTCAGTATTCTGAGAAAGTGTCCTGGCTTTGAAGATGAAGGTCACACTGGAATTTGTCTGGCCTAGACTAAATATCTGGTAACCAAAGGTCATGTGTTCCAAAATTTTCCCACTGCGCTCGCCAATACTTGGCCCACAAGCCAGGAGTGACAGAAATTTTGACACGTTGGATGGGTTTGTCCCTAATGGCCCCAAAGACATGCAAATAAACAGAGTGATTCACAGGTGAGAGTAGATAACCTCGCCAACCCAATCACCTGGCTATGGTTTATTCTCTTCTGGCATGAGCGTGAAGTGACAGTCGCTCAGCTTGGTTTCCAAAAATGATGCTGTTAGTGTATCAGTGCTTGTACAATCCTGGTGCCTGCAGCATCCAAGTACCACGCAGACATATTTCTTCTGAGCTGTGGAAAGAAGAGAAGCATTATCACCGTTTTATAGACAGGGAGCGGAGGAACAAAGAGATTGCAGGATTTATCTCAGGTCCCCTTAGGAAGCTATGACAAAGCTCGGTACTTCCCAAGTCCCAGCTCGCTGCCTTTCATCACAGGACCAGATTTCCTTTTCAGCCGTTGTCTTCCCAAGATTGCGGCGTGAGCATGACTGACGTATAGTTAAAACACATTTGGTTGTTGTCTGGGGAAGGAAAACGCGCCGTGGTCTGTTTGAATGTATTCATTATCGAAGTGAATTTAGAAAACCCATATTGTTGGGGCTTTTTACCGTATGGATTAGCAGCAGCCACTAAAGATTGACGTTACCTTGCCTGCTCGAGCCTGGTCAGAAGAGTCGCATTCCATGAATGTGCAAGAATTTCTGGCATGAATTCTTGTACATGCACATTTACATTTTGGCTTCTGTGCATGCTGTTCATGTGCTCACCACTTTGAACTCTGCTTCTCATGAGTAATTCCGACAACAAAATTCATTCCTTCATATATATATATATGGAAAGCAAACACAAAAGAGGTAGGAACATGGCCAAATGAAAGTAATTTCAGATGTTTTTTCTTTATTTATTTATTTTGCATTCCATTCTCTGGCTCTGGCTAGACAGTCACAGAGTAGAAATTATATACCCCTCTCAAGATTTCTAAAGGAAGATCAGCTAGGACTCAAAGGAAATCTTGTTTGTTTAAGAGTCAAAGTTGATTCAGGGCGGGAATGATAAAGGGTTTAGCAAACAAGAGTTCCTCCCAAAGTGGTTCAGTTATGTCCCCTACGCATGACTTAAAATTGAAAAAACGAGCCTATTGGAAATCTTTTGTGTTCAACAGCTGCACAGAAGACGTGATTACTTCTAAATGTAAGAAGAGGTACCCATCTTTTTAATCTGGTTCCTTTGGTTCTGTTCTAGGGAAAAGACACCTGTCACCAAGATGCTAGTCCTGCAGATGAACTTCATTTTTTGAGTCCTGAGCATTACTCTTTTCTGTAAGAGGAATGCATAAGAGTAGTGGAAGGAATCACAGGATTGTTTAAGGAAATAGAGATGCTGAGCTGGATTTGCAGTATTTATACTACTTCTATATAATTGTAACAATAGCGATTGTAACATAATTTACACTGTCAGGAGAGAAAGAACTAGAGCTTCTTCTACTGGGAATCATAAACAAATGAATAAACAAACTAGGGAGTACACTCCGTGTGTGCATTTTTATTTCGGAGCTTATACTGAAGGGTGTCTGGTTCTAAGCAGTTGCTTCCTTGTAAAGCCGTTGTGGAGAGCAAATGAGTCCCAGGGACTGTCGCTCCTTGTTGATCGTCAGTGGGTGTAGATGCAGTAGATGTAAAGGTCTATGACTCACTGAGCTTTCTCAGGTGAAACCAGAAGAGAGTAGATAATTGCACCATTATAAAAAGAATTATCACAGATTGATTACAGAAAAAAAAAAAATCTTCTAGTGGTGCCGTGACTCTTGGGAACTAAAATAGGGGATGGGATCAAAAGTGAGGAGTTTATGTCAAGGAATGGCAAAGTGTCCCCTTTAACTGATCCTTTTTAATCAAACGTGCCAAAAAGATGATTTCTAGGACTGAAGGTATAATAGGTCAAAACAGCCTAAGGTACTTCCCCATGCCAGTTCTGATTAAAATAAAAAAAGACTAATCAAAGAGACAAAATGACACAGGCACGAAATTTCCGAATCCAGAGATTACTGGAATACTTCATAAAAGAGATGATGCAACCTTCTGCCTTATGTACGAAAAAGATACTGAGTTCAATATTGCCCCATCTAGTTTGATAATCTGTAAATTGAAGAGGGAGAGGGAGGGATTGCGGATAATCCAGATTGATATGAGAACTACAAACACTCAGGGTGATATGAAGAAGGCATTTCCTTTTGATGACAATGAAGAACAATTTGGTGTCACATAAGCCAGAAAACACCTATATATAATGCGGAAGGTATTTGAGCAATTAAGAACAAAAAGCAAATGTGGTATAAATTAATGGGTATCTATGACCTTTATAGAGTACATGAAACTTGGCAGGATGGTTTTCATACCAGTAATGACATTATAAGATGACCACAATTTAGGCTGCAAAGGCAAAATGAAGAAGACAATGAATGTGGCCATGGAGGAGAGTGGTATCTCCTCATTAATGGTGGTGCAGCGCAGAGGGAGAGTCATCCATCCATCCATGCATCCATCCCAGCCATTTCGAAGACTTGAAGCACACCAACAAAAGCCTGTTGTCTTCTCTTTCCGTTTGGGTCCTTGTGGAGGTTTTAGTAGTGATATCTACTAAGGTGGGTAGCAATACTTAGGGAGGTACCACAAGTCTTTGGGAAATCTGACCAACAAAATGGGGGGCTTGGAGCACTCCTTCAGGAGGGCAGAGACTCCATTTTTACAGGGCACTGAACTGAAAGATGGCCAGTGTCAGTGTTGATATGGGGGGCTCAGCATCCTGGCTGGGAGAGCAGGGGGAACAGTCTCAAGCTGGTCCCTCTCCCTGTGAGACCCCTTCACCTGCAGCAGGTAGAGAGTCAATGGTGAGATAGAGCTCTCAGTACAGTACAGGGTGGGTGAGATTTCTGGAGCGTGTGAGCAAGGACCACTGCCCTAGGGAGACAGAGCTGAGAACAGTAGTTGAACTGCAGAGAGGAGGCAGCAGCAATGTGCTTCGTTTGAAACATCCCTTTGATAATTTCCTGTTAGCTCAGTCTGGGTCTGGGGCTTCAGGGGTATGGTTTTGTGGGAAGGGACCAGCAGGAGTTTTTGAATGTCACCTTAGGGCTTGTAACAGAGGGGCAATCATTCACAACTCTCATACAGAAAGTTTATTTCCATGAAGGTGGGAAAGGACTGGTGAAGATCTCTCGATCCTCAGGTGGAAAGGTAACGCTACATGGTTCACATGAAGTGGGAAAGGTGTTTCTTATAAGGTGCCTTCACAGACAAGATTTGAGGGTCGCCAACACTATTTCCCAGTGACCTTGGTAAGGAATAAGACATGACACTCCACTCTTGTAATGGACCAGTAGGGAGAGCAGTTCAAAGAAACCTTAGTTTGAGGTGACAGATAAGAGAGTCTGTCAAAACCAGAGAAATGGCTCTCGCTCGCCCTCCTTTGCCTCCGCTTCCCCAGCGCCCTGCTCCTCTCTAACAGCTGGAAGGAAGAGGGAGGCTGCAGACTTTACATGTTACAAACCTTACCCAAAGAATATCTGTAAATGATAGCATATGCCTTCAAGTGTGTTCAATGGTTATTCCTTGTTTGATGCAGCAGTGGCCACCTAATTATGTCGCTTTGGGGCTTGCTAGAATGTAATATTAAATATGATTCCAGTTACTGCTGTGCATCCCTGCTATTTTTACTTGTTGAATTTAGAGTTAATAATATTCTGACATAGCCTGTTCAGGTGAAGGGCTATCTTCTTTTCAAGGGCAATGGGTTTTCCATAAGAAAAACCAGGAGATTTGTCCCACAGCTAAAGCCTACAGATTGAAATGAGTACTGTTCAAAATGTTGCTCCTCACAGGAAAAGCCTGCTACGTGAAAGACATTGGTAAAGGCAATCGAAGGCACGGCAGGAGTTACTGTGAGGCAACAGCGCATACTCACAGAGCAACAAAGTTTGTGCTTTGATCCACTTAGTGTGCCTTCTGCTTTCAGGGCAGCGGGCGCACCTGGAGACAAGAAGCTTCACTTTATTAGGATGATGAAAAAACAAAGGAACATTTTAGGAGTGTGATACTGAGCAGACGGCTAGGGTTTCAGTTAGACTGGGAGCTTTAAGGTAAATCCCACTGCTCTGGTGGAGTAGGTTTTGGGGTGCATTACGAGGACATGCAGTGACCAGACGAATGGGTGGCCCAGAGAATTAGGAGACACCACTTCTCTGGATTTTCCCCTCAATGTCAGCGTCAGTCAGCTGGCACCGGCTCCTGTGGGTGTTCCTTTCTGAGTGGCGTACGGGTAGCGGTATTGCTGATACTCAGCTTTGGGTTGGGGATGATGTATTCCAGGGTCTCTCGCTGTTCACCCGCAGAGACCAACAAGTGATTTACTGATCAGCAGCGTGACTGATATGTCCTGTCAGCTGGAGCGGTCCAGCCAAAAACCGTAGCCCCAAGAAGGGGGCCACGGCGGTTTTAGGCTTTCCCCAAGTACCATGGGGACGACAGCGTCTCTGGCACGGCATGCAGTGGCTTCGCTCACCCCTTCAGGTTGCCAATGGCGCTGGGTGTTTTGTTGCAGACTGGCAGGATTTCCTGAGCAGGGCAGGGGATTTCTGGTTAGGAAAATCTTTGACTGATGATGTGTTTGCATCTTCTTTGGGAATGTCCCCTCACGTGAGCTTCTCAAGCCCAAGAGGCTGCAACTCGTACCCTGTCTCAGTGCTTGGCAGGCTTTCTTTGTGGTTTTCTGCTTTGTCTTTAACAATACGGTCAATTGAAACGGCCTGGCCCTTGGAAGCTGTGTGCAAATATATGTATTCTTTGTGCACAGCTGGACTATTGCCACTATAAAAGCAAGTAAAACGAGTTAGAGTACATACATTACAGAAATGCGTATCAATTTATTTTACAGGGTATGTTAACTCAGGAGGTACCATACTTTTGGTCCCTCACCTGGTTTCTGAAGACGGGTTAGCTGTCTCTGCACTGCTCTTTATCATGCAATGTGCACATGCAAAGTTTGTTATCTTTCTTGTAAAGATATTCTGTTAAGAGCAAGAAGAGAAAAAAAAATAATTGGGAAGATTGCTGTTATTTGCAGTGTAGGGAAGGGAATGTTTTTAAGCCAACCAGTAACACAGATGGAATAGCTGACCTGAATCTGAGTAATGCACTCTGTTTCTAAAATAAAGCCCAAAGTTCCCCAAAAGAAGCGAAAGAACTATGCAGAAAGCACCTGGGTTTTCCCACAGCTCTAAGACTTGAAGCTGAGATAGGTGAATAGAGGAAATCAGTTGGTTTAGGAGGTAAATAATGACTTGTTAAGAGCTTCAGATTGTAAAAAGAGGAATCTCACAAAATTCAAAGCCCAAGATCCTGCGGATATATATTGACTGAAAGATATGGACCCTAACTTTTCTATCGGTTATAAGTCTGATCAGTAAGAACACAACCCCACATATATAGCTAAGCAGAAGATATGCATGCAGACGTGTTGCTTAATTTACTGTATATATGTATGAATTCATGATATGTTTATGTAATACCATGCAGACATGCAACAAAATATGTGGACGTAAATGTGGGGACAGAAAATCAGACCCAGTGTATCTGGTTTAGATAAATTTTTTTACTTTGGGTTCAGTGTGCTGTCAGGTGTGGTAAGTGCTTCGGCATGTCATAGCATAGATTAGCAATAGAAAAAAATAGTTATTTTGATTATTATTAGAGTTTTTCTTTTCAGCTACTGACTTTAGCTTTTATTTTGTTGCACATCATTTTCCGTGTTTGGTAAAGGCTAAGTACATCTGTAAAAATGCAATACTAGATACTATTTTTTAATACTTTGAGCAATACATTTTCTCAATGTACCCTCTTTAAAAGAAGTATTTGGTTTTTTGAAAGACAGTTTCAATAGCATGTGGCAGATTATTTTAATAAAACAAAGTGAGATAAATATCATGAAAGCAGGATTAAATATCTTTAAAAAGATGCTCGCATCCTAACCCTTTGTATGCGATTTTATATTTTGAAGTGGAGAGATAAATAAATGAGAATCACAGAATATGATTCCCTGATTCACTTGTGTTCAGGAAGGTAAAGATTGCTTGAAATATGTATGATGAAGCTGGATTCTTCATAAGATAAGGCAGAAGAAAGAGATTATTCAGTGAGCCCAAGAAAGCAGTCTTTCTGAAGGAGACAACCAAGAGGCGGCAAGTGATGCAAACAGATTATATTTCTTGGAGATTAAAGTGGGGTTTTTTGACATTTGAGAGACCCTATTAAAAATTGGACTGTGCTCACTGTCATCTGTGGACAATATTGATTGCTGAGCTGTTTACTTGTAAAAGGAATTCTTTCTAGTCAAACGATGCAGTTTTAGGAAAGGGAATGACCTCTGCAGGAGGAGGGGGTGTACAATTATATATCATACCAAATGTGATTGAAACTCTCCCACAGGCAAGAAAGAAAATCAAATTAAAGCAAATATTGTATTAAAGGAGTTTCTGTGGATGCCTTGGAGACCTCTGATTTTCATGTAAATGCTCATTTAGACTGAGGTTTACTGCCTCCTCAGAATAATGGAGAAGAAGAGAAAAGCATATTTAATTGGAAAGGGAGGGAATGCCAAGGAAATAGATGAATTGCGATTCACTTTCTAGATTTTTGCCTCCAGATCTAGTGGCTATGATAGCTCACTGTCTTAAATTGTACAAAGGAAAACAGTAAATGAACTTCAGTCCATATAGTTTGGGAAATCTTGTTTTTTTTTTCTCTGTCACGTCTTCTAGATTATTGCAGCTTTAGATAATTTCCCCGTCAGGTCCTTTTGCATGTCCTTGTGGGAATTGCCTAGTGATTGACAGCTTTGATCTGGAAATTGTTGCAGCTAAACTGCTACAATTCATATGGAGAGAACTGCCAAATAATTTGACAGATAGATGCCAAGAAATGACGTATGCAGATCTGTCAGACAAACTTTTTTATAGGAATCGTCCTCTGAGTTTTGCTACGTGGGTATGGCGAATAGCGGGCACAGCTTGCTTCGTGAGCCTGCTTCTGGTGGGCTGCAAAGAGCTGACCGCACCCTGCAAAAGTGGGGTGGCTGGGATGGGCGATGGCTGCTGTCGGGAAATCCCAACAAAATGATCGTCAGAAATCAGAAATTCAAGATTTTGCGGTCATGGCACCAGCTCACAGGCAAATAGTTTCATGCCTGAAAGAGTGTGAAATTGATGTAAAATGTTTCCTGAAATGAGATTCATAATAAGAAACCCAAGAGTAAATAAGATCATTCTAATTGAGCTCGGGGTGAACTTAAGAGAACTCAAACATATTGTACTTTTGCATCTTTCTTTTTCTTTTTCTTTTTTTTTTTTTTTTTGCATTTGCACACAAAAAATACCCCAGAAGTCAGAGTATTAAGATTTAACCTGACAGTAAGAATCAACACAATTATAAGTGTCATGGTATCATGTAGGCTATCAGGCAACTGAGGCAACACATGTTCAAACCTAACTGAGTAAACATATTTTATTTGCATTCAAGCTAATGCCTCGAAACTGGAGTTAACCTCCCAGTGCTAAAATCAGGGCAGGTGCAAGGCCATTTCCCTAATCTAACAAATTGAGATGCCGACTGTGTAGCCTGAACTATTTCATTCTTAACCCTCTTGTTGCATTTGTCTGTGTACGTGGAGATTTAGAGCAGCGGGGTATTGAAAATCTCATCAAGTTCAACAGAATAAACCTGAAAAAGAGCTTTCATCATTAAATATTTTCATACTCTATAACACGCAAAGTTATGT
Source organism: Grus americana (assembly GCF_028858705.1). NCBI lineage: Eukaryota > Metazoa > Chordata > Aves > Gruiformes > Gruidae > Grus > Grus americana. The sequence continues at coordinate 66,400,904 of NC_072855.1, read as the reverse complement.
GGCCATATTTTAAGGAGGCTTTAAGTAGGAGAAAGTGTCCTGACATCTAAAGCTGGCAATGTGCTAATTAAGATACACAGAAGGAAAGTTAAGCGAGTAACTTTAAGGAGGGAGGGAAGGAAGGATGCCATCCGGTGAAGAAATATATGACGCTTCAGCCACTGAGCCCAATCACCGGGAAGGAGGAATGCATAAACAGGAAGAGGCAGTAAAGAAGAAGTCATTTAATTGTGGGCTAGAGAAGAAAAACACCTCCCAGGAGATTTATTCTGGACGGCTGAATGCCTGTGCTTATGGGAGCAGGGAAGACGTCGCTAAGAGCTCTCTGGGTCGTGCCTGTCCTGGAGTAAGTTAGAGGCACCGGTCAGCCCAAACGGTGAGATGATGCAGCAATGGGGAAACTAAGCATATTCACCAAGATTTTAATAATGTTTCCTGCTGTTTTATGCTTCTTGTAACTGTTTAAATTATCCTCCCATCTTGACAAATTCCTCCTTCTAAACCAGCCCGTGATAGATTTTTCTAGGATGTCCAACTGAAAGAGAAGGCGCCCTAGAAAGTCTGGGGCACAGGGACCCTCTGGTGCGCATTGCGCTGTGGGAGCTGGTTCTTCTTCTGGCTCTGCCAAAGAGACCCATGAGGATGGGTCATCCATTAGGATGTGGGGTAGTTGCTTAAACCAATTTTTTCACAGGTTATTCTTAATTCCGCATTCCTCATTTTGTGGACACTTGACCATAGCTTCTGGTTTTCAGACATATGAGCAGCTACATCTCTAATGACCCTTGAGTTCCTGAAACGTTGTGTAGTGGCAAATGCACTGAGAAAAACAAATACACAACTCAGAACAGACACCAAGAATAGTAGAAACTTTGGACCTACATCTCCCCACGTTTTTGACTGCCATTTTGAAGTGTTGTTAATGGTATCATCTCAGTTCACAGTGTGCTGTGAAAATGAAATCACTGATGTTTGTAAAGCACTGGGGACTGGTAGCGATGAGCACCATGTAGAAACTTATGAGCAAATTACCTTCCTTGCCTTTTCTAATGCATTACTGTCTTCATGCTCCCTCTCTCAGCATTGACCCCTCATGCTGTCCCACTTGGCCAGTCCAGGACTTGATACCAAGGTCCAGCCCTCAGCATGGGCTCCTTGCTCAGCACCTCCTATCTCCCCTCTCCAGCTTCTGCACCCATGGGCTGCTCATTCTGGTTCGTCCCACAGCGGTCCCTGGGCTCCTGTCCCAGGCTCCATCCTTCTTGTGTCACAGCCACTTCCCACCCCTGGCACATGGCGTCATCCTCCACTTGATGTCCATGTCCTGCAGCAAACATGGTGCATGTGACAGCAGCCTCCCGGACGCTCCTCGTGACCAGACTGTCATCCCCTTGGCAGCAGGGACTGGTGCGCAGGTCGGCATGTGCCTTGCTTGTGTTTCACTCCCACCTTGGCATACAGCTGGAGTGTGCTCTCCAAAAACATGGAGAGCGGTTCAGACAAGCTCTGGTATCCTCACAGACAGGATCCGTTAAAGCCTGGCAAGTCCACACTGAGCGGATTCAATCACAATTTTTATAAGGCTTATCTTTTAACCAAATGTGGGTGGACCTGCACAGAAACAGCACAGAGAAGCTGTTCTTTGACACAGCGTCTTGTCCTTGTTCCAAAGTTACGGGAGGCCACTAGGTTTTTCAGCAGAAAGTTTGTTCCTGAGTCTGCTCCTTAGAAACACCTGAGCTGATTCAGCTCAAATTTGTATTTTAAAATGAAAGGAAAACAAACAAACAAACAAACAAAAGAATTCACTCAGTGTGGAAATGTTTTGTAGTGTTTGGAAATGTTATGCACGATGGGAAGTGGGCTCCTTAAGGTGGTTGACAGCCTGATTAATGTGTGAAACTACTGCCTGTGCTGATCCTGGCAGTGCAGGTAGGAGTCACAAATCTAAATGCACCCAAACTGGGGGTGTTCTGGATGTAAGCTGAACAAAGAGCTGCATTTCATCATTAGGAGCTTTGGAAAGTTTGGGAAGTAAGCAAAATTTGCTTGCATGAGGTCCTGACAAAACTTTGAAGTTAGGAAGGAAGGAGGTTGGGCTGGATCAGCTCCCAAAGTCCCTTCCGACCAAAATTTTTCTATCATTCATATTTTTATCATAAAAACTTCCAAGTGTTCTATATTGCAGTTTTCAGGACGGTTATGTTTCCTGATAATGGACCACTACTGTCTATTTAGAAAGTTGCTTTGGAAGGCCAGCTCTGACACACATTTTTAATCAATTGACCTTAGCTAAGAGGGTCGAGAAACTTAAGGAAAGAAAAACATTCTCCTGTCACCTGTAAAATCGTAGTACACGTAAGTTGTGGTTATTTGTGGACTATGTCTTCCACCAAATTGTTTAACTGTGCTGTGAATTGTTCCCATGATTTAAACTGCTCTGTATGAAGAGTGAATACAATCATGATTCTAGTGAGAAGAGCAATCACAATAGTAATATTCTGCCATTTCTAAGAACTACAGAATGAACCCTAATAAATAACAGGCTCGGTCTCAAAGCAGTAAATATATTGGGGTATGAAAAGAATCTTTTTTCATAGATATAAAAGTGAAGTGTGATTTACTGTTTCATACCTTCATTGTATCAGTAACACCCTACCAGCAACCATCCACAATAAACTATTACGTTATTTCAAACTGCATATAATATTTAGTGTTGAGGAAGCAATGTATTTGAGAATAGTCAGGCTGAAAATCTGTTCGTGACAAAGATTTTTCAAGTTTCTCTGTTCCTCATATATATATATATATATATTTGTTTCATATTTAGAATCACTTATCTTGACTAAAGAAGTCAAGTACTAACGTGCCCTCAGTTCTGCTGGCAAAATACTAACAAAATGGAGACTATAGGTATGTTGTGACTCCCGCATGAGGAGTACGTGGTAAAAGTAAGAGAATGCAGACTGTAACCGCCTGCTGCAAATCTCTGAATACACCCTGAAAAACTAAAGCATGCAAGAAATGTCTGGTTGCTAGCACAACTGGTTGCACAACATTGACTCCCCTTTGGTCTAGCAGACCTCGGATCTGTTGACCTGGACAATCTCTTTTAGTCTGAGCGGAGAAGTTACGAAAAGTGCTTTCCAGTAAAAGCCTGAGAATAAGGAGAGATTTGCTTAGTGCGCTTCTTTATGATTTTGTAAACATGCGCCTGTGCCATCAGAAAATCCTGCAAAAAATTATACTGAACAACATCTTGGGAACGTACGACTGTCTGAGCAAACCGCCTTGTCCGCAGCGTTCAAAGCTGATCCCAAGCATCTGAATCCGAACCAGCCAGGTGTTACTAGCTTTTCCGATTTGCCCGGTGACAAACATACTCCCTTTCTTCCCCCTCGCTTCTGCGCATTTCAGGCAGGGGGATATGGTGCAACAGACCTTGTACCACAGAACTAGCACTTCCAGAGCAGAATTAGCGACAGCAAAATGTACGTGGTATTTCCTAACTACCTTCCCAGTCAAGCCGTAATGAGGCTTCTTAGTGAGCAACAATTAGGTCTGATTGTGTTGGGAATCAGAGCAGATAAGTTATTAGCAAAACAGTTATATTAGGAGAACCAAATGATCTTTTTTTTCATCACAATACGTCCCAGGCAGGATTTTTTTCTTTCTCTTCATAGTCAGTGGATAAAGAAGCAACATGGTTTCCTGCATGCTCATAAAGACATACTATGGGGTAATAAACCTGAATAATATTCATTTCCATTTGTTATAATGATTGTAATAAATCTACAAGGCATAGATGAAAGCAGTTGTACTAGCCTTACATCTCACAGAAGATAAAAAAGCTTCTAAAAAGGACAGAATGGAGTGTTTATTATGCCTTCTTAATTTTAAGTACATTTAAAAGAATTGCCATTTCCTTCTGTTGCCTCATTTACAAGCACCAACTTAGGTGGTAATTATAAGATAATTCAGTAACACTCTAAAATAATGATTCAGCTAATTAATGCTGAATTACAGAGGCAGTCCTACACAGATACTTAGAACACCCCCATTAACACTGACAGAGTTCATCATGATTATTCCAGCAAGCACTGAAGGAACTGAAAGTGATTAGACCATTTCTTGAAAATGTTTACTTTTCTCTCTTTTTTTCTTTTTTCTTTGTGTAAAACTGTGGTCTTTTACAGAGTTGTCCATAATACAGGGGTCTTAAGGAGGAAATGGATCATAGGAACCCTCCTCCTACACGGAGCAGTCACCATGCGCCATTTTCATGAGGTCTCTAGAGCCTAGATTGAGATACTGCGCTGGCCGCTGAAATCATGACCACAAAAGGGAGTAGTCTTTTGGTTATGAGCTCTGGACAAGGGGCATGTTACCGTCTGCGGTATCTTTGGATTTGGCTGATGGTGATGTAGGGCAGAGGACAGGAAGAACTTCTTGCTCAAGGTCGGTAGAGAGGTTTTGTTGCCTCAGCATCACAGGGTGCAGCGTCCTTCTTTCTTATTTCTCCCATTTGCTCTGGAGAGTCAAAATTACTCTGGATTACAGCCTTGTGTTTGCTGAAGCTTTGTATTTTGTAAATCCTGTCACATTTGTATATGCTGCATTTGTGCCTCATTGTGGAAAATGGAAAGGGGGCTACATGAAGGTTCTTAAAATAGACTCTATTATTTTTTTTATTTTAAAATAAGCAAGAATATTATTAAAAAAGTGGATTTAGTAATTTTATTTACATGGAGAGAAGCACAGGTAAGGGTAGCACAACATATCAAAAGGATTTCAAGACAGCATGTTCAGATGTCCCAAGCAAACTTTGTTGTCCTCCCTGCCTGCAAGCTGATGTCACCGTATTGAATGAAGTATAACTCATTGCTGACAGAGATGTCTCTGGCAATGACACAAGTCTACCCGTTTATGCCAGCTGCCTGGACATCACCACCCTGTGTGCTCTCTTACACAGGCAATATTTACAAGACTTCTGTAAAATCATAGCATTTTTCTTCCATAAGGATCTGCACACCTAAGTGTTAAATATGTGCTTGAGTGGAAAGAAGTTAGAAATTTTATACACATATACTACACAGCCACTGGGAAATTGAATACAAGCTCATCCAATTAAGGGGTCTTGGCAAATACTTTTTGCCCCAAACTTGCAATTTTTATTTCTAAGTGGGAGTTCTGCAGAGGCTAACGTGTGAAAATTCCCACTGCGAAGCGCACGGGGTCCCGTGCATCACTGCCGCGCTCAGCCCCGGCTTCCGCTGCCGGTGGTGGAGAGCAGGCTCTCGACGGAGGCAGGCCAGAAGCAGCACAGCATGAGACGGCAGCAGAGCTGCTTCAGCATCATGGTTCTGGCTGCAAGATGGGAATAGCCTGGCGATGGTCCTTGCATCCCCACGGGGGGCAATGGGTGATGGATCTGCGTGCTGGCACTGTGTCCGCAGCCCAACGATCTCCAGCTGTCAGAGATGGCAGCCGGCTGCGTTATAGCCGGTTCAGAGCTGGGCTTTATCGCTTCTGTGGGTTACCAAACCCCTTTTCGTTCTGGCCAGAAGAACTTAAAAAATGTAATGCTATGGATGCAGAGGCAAATTCAGACTCGGCAAAACAGTGTTGCTTTCACTTATGTAAGGGCTGAATCTGCCTCTCGGTGTTTTAGTGGCCAGTTATTTCCCCTCTCTTCAGCGTAAAAGTATTGCTTTTGCTGTCCCAGGCAGCTAGAGGTGCTGCTAAAGCACATTCATCCAGCCTTTCAGAGTCAGTAGGAGCTGGAACCGGTTCAGGTGGAAAATTATGGGATTACGATTGGGGTATCAAAGTCGAGGGACTGAGGCTCTGCTTCTGACTGTGCTGCAGGCCGTGAAGCAATAACCTCATTTTTGCACTCTCCCGCTTGTCTACCTGTAAAAAGGGATGGTAATTTTTTTATTGACCTATCTTACCTATTCAGAGTAGAATATATACTGAAATGTAAGCAACAATAACAGAGCATTAAGCAAATGGGCCTGGGAGTACAGAAGCGACAGAGGTGGATAGACAGAATCAAAACAAATATCATGAGAAAGAGAGCAGAAATCACAAACGCAATTGGCTGAGTGAAAATCCCTGCTTAGAAACACAGCTGAGGGCAGGTTTTGGGTAGCTCTTTTTTTTTCCTTGCCTGCCAAAGTCAGGGGGGGGAGTAGGGAGGAGCTGACTCCTCTCCAAGAGCTGGAGGTACAGCGCTTTTGCGGGCTGTTGGTGGGTGACACTTTGCTAAAAGGGGAAAAGCCTGGGCGCAAATAGGGTAGTGCTCATGTGACACCTGGAAATCCAAGGTGGCTGAGGTCTTAGAAATGCCTTTGGAAATTCACCGAGTGCTTGCTAATTGCCCAACAAAGGGATAAATTTATTCCCTGATGAATGAACTGTGGTCAGCCAAGGAAGAATTTCAGAGATCATATATCTGTTGCAGAGACTAGTGAAAGAGTGGAAGAAATGGGCCAATCTGGCCCATGTAAAGATAAACAGTGATTAGAGAAAGGAAACAATCCAAGGAACAAGCTGAATTTGGCAAGAATACATCAGCACTGTGTTTTCCAACCCTGCAAGTGTACAGCCCCTAGGCAAGACCAACTCCAGTGGAAAGCTTCAGCCAGCAAACTGCAAACACTTTAAAAAACTGATGATAGGCTCTTTGGGAGCCTCTCTGGGAGAAAGATTCTTGTCTGGCAGAGTGACTTGCATACTTCTGGCATTAAACAAACCATGTCTAACTATGGTGCTTCTGTGGTCACCCATTGCCACACTATTTTTGTGCCTCTCTGCCTTAACCCGCTCTACGCGCACAGTCCCTGTGGCAGAGGAGGCAGCTCTCCCCAGCTTGCCGACAGAAGGCAGAGGCTTAAATTTGGACTTGAGGAAGGACTCTTGATGAAATCCAGAATCATAAACCAAATCCCTCCGTTGGCATTAGTCATATGAGTCAGGACCACCCAACGTTGGCCGCTGCGGCAAGGGCTGGGCACGATTTTGGGACTCCAAAAGCAACCCAGGCCACAGGAGCAGCACCCCATCTCCCTAATGCCCCTGGACTAAGCAGCCACCACTTTCCCCGCTCACGCTGGCTGTCTCCACCGAGCAGCAGCAACCCTTGCTCATCTTGCAGCACACCTCTGCCACCAGCCACGTTGGCCAAACGGCCATCCTCTGCCCCTCAGCAGCCTTTGCCACCCAGTGCCATGCAGGCAGAAGTCCCATCTCCTGCTTCCCACCTGGAGGTCAGCTCTTTCCTTTGGGCTGGGGAAGGAAGCCAATCTCTTTGGGTGTCCCTTCTCCTTGATGAAAAAGGCTTGGGCTCAGAGCGTCCTGTGTTTTGTGGGGCTGGGATCTCCATCCATGGCTGGCCAGCTGCAGCAGGCTCTGGGGGAGGTTGCAGAAGCAACGTAGTGCAGACAACGATGTCCAAGGTCAGTGAGGTTGGCTCTGAAGCCTGGTGTTCATGGCATCCCTGGGTGGGAAGGAAATCCTCATTTCACCTGATCTCTCTTTTCAGAGAACTTTTAAAATGTGAAATGTATTTAATTGGGCTGTCAGGGGAGCAGAGGAAAATCTTGTGCGAGGTTTAAGAGTGAGGCATCAGCACCGCTGAAAGAGTCTGGGATTGTGCAGAAGCAGCACTCAGATGACAGTGAGGCAGGGATTTTGTGATACAGGCATCTGAGACAGTCCTGCTCGGTGGTCCTGTGGGGCAGGTGAGTGATTTGCCCAAGATTTCACAGGCAGTCTGTGACTGATAAAGTAACTTGCCAGGTTCGAGGCTGCTTCACTGGTACCTCCCAGATGATAACATTTGTGTCATGGCATCAGTCATACACCACTTACATTTGACATGAACGTAACGTGATTTCTGGCTTTGGATATACCTGTGCTAAATAATTGAAATCCAACAAAATCCATCAGTTCTTTTCTTAGTGCGGGGAAGAGAAGTGACCTCCCAGGGACTGCATGCACCAGCAGACGCAGGGGAAGTGTGGGGCAAGAGCGGTGCATACTGTCATCTCTATGAAACGAGACCTTCCCTTCAAGCAGCTCAGTATTATCCCATTGTGAAGTAAAGTGGGTTTCTTTCCTTTTCTCTGTTAGATTCCCATTGTAGACCAACGTTTTTGCTGAACAGCTCGTGCTGCTTTTGAGCCAGGGCTGGGCCCTCGCTGTGTGTGTTTGAAAATCATTAAATGTGTGACCATCTTATCAAATTGACCCTTGTATGGATCCTGAACGCCTCCTTAGACCAACACGCAAGCCTGACTGGCGCTGCCTCCTTTTGTCATGTTTAAAGATTTTGTGCTTCTACGCCGTTACATGTTTTTAATAGATTCGCTGAAAAGTCTGAAGTGGCGACTTGTAGCTCAGTGTGATTTACCCTGTTGTTTTCTGCTGTGCAAAACTGTTTCTCAGTAGAGCCACGATTTCAGGAGGATGTTTGCACAGAAATATAATGAGGCTTGGCTGGTCCTCGGGAGCGGGAGTGATTTTGAATGGCTGCTGACCTCGCAGGGAATCTGGGCTGCACTCAGGCAGAAACCACTGAGCTGGAAACAAAAACCTGGAGAAACTAAAGCAGGCTCTCCATCTTCTGCTCCAAGTTAGTAAAGAGGTAGTTTATCCAAAAGTCTGCAGCAAATGCTAGAAAGCACATTCATGGCTTTTTTAAAAAATTATTTTCAGCAGTAATACAACTTTTTAAAATGGCTCTGTGCTTTTTGGTGTGTTTATGTAAACTGTTCACTTGCAAATGAGCTGGCCCTCTCTTTGGTTCTGTAGCTTTGAGCTTGCTCTTTCTCCTGGATGTGGGACCTGCGGGTTAGGCCCCTGCACAGGCTCTGCGAAGTAGAGGGATGCTTTTACGCTCTTGAAACTACAGAGGGAAAGGTTTATTTGTTTTACAGTCAGGTTTATTAGTTCCCATTCTGTGAACAGCTGTATAGTGGTTACTTTCTGATTTCCACTGTTGCACAATACATGCAATTACAGGAAAAATATATGCAGGAGTTGTGTTCGAATAAGACGTGGGACAAACCCAGTATTTTTGTCCAATAGCACTTTTTCTGGCCTTTTTTAACAATTAACTACCTTATGGTAATAAATCACATTTTGCACTATGGGGGTGCAAAGGCTCAAACAAAAAGGCTGTGGGATACAGAAGTTACAGAAGTGTTCTTCACAGGGCTGCTCTACCCTCTTTCCAACAACTTCTCTCCTCTTGAAAATGGAGGGTTTGCTTATACTTAAAAAAAAAAAAAAGAAGAGTTGCCTTTGGCCAGAGATCAATCATGGAAAATTTCAGCCCCATCAGAGAATGTTTTGGAAACACATGAGGCTGTAAGCAGATGATCTGATCCTGATCCCACTTAGCTCACAGCTGTTTTACTCCCTCTGTATCCAGCGACTGCCGTGGATTTACCCGTGATTTGCCACCGTAAGCTGAGATCAGGATGGGGCTGCGGGTTATAATGGCATCGGCTCAGCGGCCTCGGCACTAGCAGTTGCTAATGGTGAAAGAGACAGTGAGAGATGCTGTTACAGTCCTTGTTCTCCTGAGCAGTGGCGGTGAATGGGACTATTCACATGCTTAGGGCTGCAAGACCAGACCCCACCTAGCTGTGCTATAAATAGTGAGATGCAAACCTCAAAAGATAAAGTGCTTTAATTCACATGGAAATCCTAACTTTCGGGTGCTTATCTTGACCGGGTGTATTTAGCCGCCACATGCATTTTGTTTTGGTATTTTAGCACTTCAGGCACGGGGCTAAATTGCTGAAGGGCAAATATCAATTAAAATAATATTAAACTGCTCTGCCTAAACCATCCGTCCCTTCTTATAAGCATAAAGACTGAAGGCTCTTGCAGAAGTTGGCATTTGGAGTACACTGACCATTAGGACAAACGTGTTCAACTCACCAACGCTCCCGGGACTGCCTTTGTTTTGGGCTGCCCGGTGACTTTGTGTGGCTGTGCCCACCGCCGGCATCGTGGGTAGCAGTGCCTTGCACCTCCTCACTGGTGGCTGCAGTTTTCTCCCCTGCCCAAAAGAGCCCGGAGAGCCATTCGTGTGGGGAGAGAGGCGCAATTGCCTGTCCCTTGTGGGAGATGACCGTCGTGATCTCATCCTCTGGAAACGAAGAAAATGAGATAAATGGTTTGGTGAAGAGCTGATTTTTTAAAATAATCATGTATCCTCTTCAACCACTAACGGTACAGCTGTACTTATTTCAAATTACCTGGATTACAGCATTGAAAATGACATCTCTGCTTGTATATCTACTTCTCGTGAATATTTCTGAGGGAAAAAAGTGTCCATAAACTTGCTGCTCCAATACTTACTTTGAAGTACAGAAATTCAGGAGCTGGTATTTTAAGCCAAGTTAACTCATCTATACTTGAGCTGTTGCTTGTCTTACTCTTCCCTGGGCATTTGCAAGAGCAGCTGTTGGGGGCAGGATGCTGGGTGAGACCTAGCTTTGGGCTCACCTGCTAAAGTTGTTCGTATGCCTAAATTTTTATAGGAGCAGTACCTAGCACAGATATTCAAATTAATCCGATCTTCTTCTTAATCGACCTGTGCTGTACAGTACTTCCATGTTATTTGAACTACAAAATGAAAGACTATTGTGTGACTGCAGGTCATATTCAATTTATACCATTCCAGGTCTCGGGGAGCCAAATTGGACAGCTTTGCAGGTGACTTCCAACCTATTGAAGACGTTAGTTTTATCATGCAATTAAATGTGGCCAAATATGTTTGTTAAAAAACATGGCAAAAACGTTGCCAGTAACTAAGGAACCAGGACTACTTACCTATTGTCCCTAGTCACAAGTTGTACTCAGTACTTCTTCAAAAAATATCCACCTGACAGGAGAAGTTTATTTATTTTATTATTAATTTTGCCAATGTGCTACTCGAAACGGGTGTCAGATCTGATTTTTCGTCATCAAAATAAACACCAAAGTCAATGGAAAAATGCAGGTCATGATGGAAACAAAAATTTAGAACTTCTTAAGATTTTGTATCTGATAAATGTTATCTAAAAGTATTAATCATCTTAAATTATTAAATCATTAGCAATGAAGCCCCTGGCTCTAGCAGATTTGTCAGTACTCTACTGGTTGTAAAAAACTGCACGTCACTAATTGTTGCTGGTGAATTAAATGTTCACAATTTCTGTACAGCTGTCATATGTAACAAACATTAAGTGACATGTCAAAGGAGTCATTTCTTGTGGTTCTTTTCCTATAAAATCCCTTCAAAAAGTCATCCCTGGATCTTGCAGACTGCTGATCCTGGGAATTCCCAGGGAGACGATTGCATTTCCAGGGACGGGTTTGGAGCATGTGCAGACCCCTGCAGATTCATTGGAGTCAAGGAGTAGTGCTTCTTTTCAATGACATCCTGGGGCCAGGACTTCCATCCATCAATTATGTGAAAGAGGACCTCCTTTAGTCAAAGCTGCCAATTTTTAATGTAATTGAATGTCACCTTATCCCCATATGACTAGGGAAGAAAAGCAGAAGCTCTTGCTCAACATCCATTTGTTTTATGCCCTTACATATTTTTGTATCACTCAGGGCTTTGTGTGTCCGATAAAAGCAAGGAAAGGCCGTATTTACCAGAATTTGAGCTAGAGGTACCAGGAACTAAATTTGTCCTCTGCTTTTTCAGCCGACGGAAAACCTCAAAGCTAAATGATTGCAACTGGTGCTCCCTCAGGTGAAGGATGGGGTCTCGTGTGTAAGGAGGTACCGTGGCTCTCCGGGGTCTGGCTGCTGGTGATCATCGAGCAAGAGACCCCTTGTTCTGCACCATTTTATGGTTTTTTTCTATGCTGGTCAGTCTTTTCCCCACAGGTTATTGAATCATGACCATCATTGTTAATAATATTCAAAGTATAACTTTCCTCCTGTGAGGATTAAAAAAAAAACCTTCATAAAAATAAGAAAACATGGCCCGAGAAATCTTTCTGTTGTGGTGTGATGTTGGAAGCATTTTTTTCTTCTTTCCCTTGGGAAATAAAATGAGTGAAAATAAATATTAGGCAGTATGCAAAATAAGCTTACATTTGTAAGTAAACATGAAGTAAACATGTGCTGCTTTAGGCCAGTTTTATAAATCCGACAGCTTCAATTCAGTAAATATTGATAAGCAGACAGAAAAAACCTTTCTCTCAAAGTTTGGGCACTGAATCCAGGTGTCACCTTTTTGATGGTAGCTGGCCAATTAAACATACCTCAACGTCATCTCATAGCGGAAGTTGACCACAAATAGGGTGAGTAAAACTCATCAAGTTGCCTTATGAATTCTACTTTCCTGGTTTTAGAATAACTCTGTCTTACAAGATGATGAACTGACAGTCACACAGGAGAAAAAAAAAAAATCAGACAGACACTTCTTTTCTGGATAGATTAAACTCTCTAGAGGCTGGTAAAAATGAAGCAAATCAAGTACATCATCTTTCATACTCACATCAACCCATCTATTGTGGAAAACATCAGAAGTCAGTGTGTTCTCATTCAGCTGAAATATTATTTCTGTGCTATTTCTAGACCGAAGAGACAAATATTGGAGAAGCGAACACATTTAATAATCACCCAAAGGAAAGAGAAAAACATGGGAAAAGCCAGAGCACACAGTCCCACTGTGCGTCGGCCAATGCTGCTGCTTTCAGAGAGAGCTGCTGGGAAGAGCAAATGCTGCTTCCCGGGAATCAGAGAGCTAGGATGTTTCACCAGTACCCCTCTCCTTGTCTCTCTCTCCCAAGTAGTTTTGGTTGGTTGAGGTTTTTTTCTTCAGTGAGAACATGGGTGTGGAGAAGGACTAGACGGAGGACTCCAGGATCTGGGTGCAAGGTTGTCCACTCGTGTTGCTGCCGTGCCATTTAATGAAAAGCAGACCGACCGCCAGATGAACACAGGTGATGGGAGTAGGTGACACATTGCCTGTGCTCACCGGTGGGTGGTGACTGCCAGCCTGTGATCCTGCGGCCTGAAGGCTTTCCCAGAACAAACTTTTCTTTGGTGGGACACAAGCCCTTTTCTGCAACTGGGGGCTAGAGCACCCTCCGAGACTAGAGCACCCTCCGAGACTAGAGCACCTGTTCAAAGCAGCGTGCACAGTCGAAATGAGGTGCAAAATGCTTTCGCTTAGTCATTAGATCTTTACAAGTACCCAGCGATGATTTAAAGCTCCTGGGTAAACTTTGGTACTTCAAAGAATGTTTGTGCTAATTTGGCTTTGGAAATGAGAAGACAGGTAAGATGCATGACCTCTGCTGAGGCATTTTTTGATGTCCTACTTTAATACTAGGTTTGATGATTGTTCATTTTTCTGTCTCAAAGGGAATCCTCAGTAATGTCTTGTTCTGCCCGCCTGCAGGCTCAGTTTCTCGCTTGGACTGGTGGTTGTGAAGCGGCATGCATTAGAGAGCAAAACTGAGCCACTTTTTGTAATGACATGAATGGGACAAAGATGTACAAGAGAAATCAATTTTATATTCACAGGTATCAGATGTACTTGACGTGCGGGCTTTTCTTTTAAGAAGTTTAAGTTAATTTTCCTAAGACGGCCCTCTTACATCTCTTCTTTGCACATCTACATTTATCAATGGTATACTGGTATATGTGCGTATAATGCAAAGTACCCATATATAAGGATCCACGGGTCTCAGACTTGTGGGTCATCTGTAGCCATCAATGGTGGTATCTCAATAAGCTTTCTAGCTTTTTATGTCATTAGCATGTAGTGAAATACTGTTTGGAAAGTATGCAAAGATTTTTCTTGGTGGGGTGACAGCTGGTTACTAGGCACAGCATAGCCACTGCAATGCACCCATCTCATGCATATATGGTGAATCACTGTCTATTTTTCCTGTTAATGACTCAGCAACTCAAGAAGTGGGAGTGACCACTTGTGTTTTTGATCTGCTAAAAGGCATCTGGCAAAAGCCGTTCTTGTGCAACGCGTTTGGCTAAAGTGGGCTTGATGATGTCAGGAAGTCAGAGATGCAGTTGGATGGCCCAGAGACATGCCTCATCAGTGTGACCACATATGAAGTGCTGCTATTTGCATACTGATGGGAGCGTGATGCGGACTTACAACAAAGAGGACTGCAAACCTGGTGATTGTGTTCTGCTGCAAGAGCCTGTGCAGGCAGTCAATTATGGCTGCTGTGTTCATTTGACACCTTTGTGTGGCCATTTTCCTGTACGAAGCACAGAACTGTGTAGGCTGTGCCAGTCATCCTGTTTGATACAGCTTGCCACAGATGACACTGAGGTACCACGGGAATCTGGGATGTATTTTTCTCATCAGAACTGTTCGTCCTTCAGCTTTCCAGCTTCTGTGACTGCCTGCCTGAATAAGCGGCTCTTCTTCCCATGCAAGCTCTGTCCCTTTTTCCGTTGAAGGTAAATGGCTGTGTGGGTGAGCTGTTGATTGATCATTTAATGCTCTCTCAGCCAGAATTAAGTGGGCAGATCTTTGTGCAGCATTGCGCACCGAGAGCTGCATTTCCAAGAACACCTCAACTTTTCATCTATTCACGTTCATGCACTTGCTTAATCATGCCTATCCTCACACTCACTCGTCAGTAGTTGATAAAGAATATGGTTTCTCCATGTACTTTTGTACTGAAACTTTGTCCCTGCTGCAAATCAAACAGCTTGGATCAATCAAAAAATTGTCAGGAAATTTACGGCTTGACTGACTGTGCCCCTGTTAAATAAATGTTAAACATGTTAAATATATGCATGTTAAATAAAACGTTATTTACCATGCTTGCAGCTGCAACAATCTTTGTTAGTATACCTTCAATCAGGCATAGTGGTATGTATACCCATATATAGATGACGGTATGTTATAAAGATTGTTTTGCTCCTGGAGATTCAAAATTCAGATTAACTAACTGTTACCCATGGAAAGATTTCTAAAGAAAGGAGCAGCTACGTAAGCAAAACAAGAGAGCTGTTAAAGATGATGTGTGTTGAAGGTGCATGTCAGAACAGAAAAAGGATTTTAGAAATGGAAAATCTTTCATTAGATCCATTATTGATATAGTTCCACCAAGCTTTGCATTAAGGAGATTAAAGATGTAAGTCTAGAAATCAAACCCGAGGAAAACTGTCGGTAAACAGGGCATATATAAAGTACTTTGTGTTCTGATGAAAAGATGTCTAATTTTATTTTTTAGTCAATAAAGGTCATAGTTCACATCTTGGCACCCCCATGCTTGGGAATCCAACGCAGGACTTCAGCGATCTGGATTCTGTAAAACATCTCCATTCTTTGCTTTGCTTGAGACATCCTACGTGGCCTCAGGTTATTTAGCTTCTTTGTACCTCAGTTCCTCTTCTGTAAAATGGAGATAGAATTTCCACTGTTCACAAGGGCATTATAAAAAACCCCCAAACACACCCTAAAGCCTGAGACATGCAGGCAGCCCAGTGGTAGGACCTCCGATAAAGCACATTGTTTGCTTGGATCTTATTCTGCATTGCAGAAATCTGCATAAAACTTGCAAAGATGTAAAAATGTACGCTCACAAATACAAAAATGGTTAGTTTTAGAAATAAGCACCAGTCACACTGATATTATAATTAGGATTATGACAATTCAGAGCATTATACTGACACCAACACTGCCTAATCAGGATCAGGAGAAAGCCCCAGTCTCTGCAAAGACCTCGCAGAGTGAAAAGTCAAGACAGCCAAACTGTAACAGAGTAAGAATATGCAAGCCAAATATGAAGGTGTTATTGTATATATGTAATTTTCCCCTCCTTCCCTTTCCAGTCTTCACCTCACCTCGTTTCCCACTTCTTTCCCTGCAGGGGGGCTCTGCCCTTCCTCTCCCCCTCGCCCCTCACTGCTTCCCTGCTGCGTGCTCCGTGGGGGCCACGGTGCCTGCCGGAGAGCGGCTGCCCGCCGCCCTGCTGCGGCTCTTTGGCGGAGAACCTGCACTGCAAGTTTCAGCTCAAAACAAACATTCATGGCTGAGTTATGAACCCCCAGAGGGATAGATGGTGAAGTGGATTAAAGCACTAACTCTTTGCCTTTGGCTCAAAGCCACGGTAGGACAAAAGTTAGAGTGAGTTTCGGAGTTAACTTTTATTTGTTGATATGGCTTGGATTTGGACGTGGCAAAAAAAGACCAGGAATGAAACAACACTGGTTAAGACACATTGCTGAGGTTTCAGGAGGAGCCTACGCAGTGTTCCAGCCAGTCTGACCTATTTAGTGATGACAAGTTTTGACAGCATTTCAGGAAACATTTTAACTTCGGAAGTAAAAACCGACACCCATGGACAGCCCTCCGGAGCAAGGGCCTGTGGGAGGAGGAGACACCCAACATGGCGCTGCTGGGGTGGCCACCACCGTTGGGGAAGGCTCTCCCAGGGAAAGGCTTGCAGTCGTCCTACACCACGCCAGCTGTAGTGGTGGCGTGACGATGTCTGGGGACAACCTGTGCCTTTGCAGTGGCTGGGTTGTGTCCTTTATGAGTCGCTCTTTGCCATCCCATGCCTGCAGGATGGTGTCTCCTTGGGGTTTTTGGTACCTCTGTGCGCTGCTTTGCAGTCATCCTCTGGTTCTGAGCTAGGTCTCTCGCACCTCATGGACCCTGTGGGAAATGTCTAGAAAAATCTGTGCTTTTGAATAAGTTTTTAGGCTTTGCCCTTGTGTGCTTGAGTCAGATAGGGTGAAAAAAACCTTAACTGTGGGTCTAGGCCTTTATGGAAGGTGTTTGGTCTCCTCACATCCCCACTAGGAAAGAAGGAGCAGTGCATTGCTCAAAAACGTTAATTTAAATCATCAAGACTTACTAAGGCTGAATAACAGAAGGTTGTTTTTGGTAAAATAAGAGGCAGATCCTTGAGAAGTGTGTATGTGCACGGCAGTGTTTGCTCTTCCTCTCCCACATCGACAGGTGTCTGAGAGTTTAATTCCATTTGCAGTTTGTAAGGTGGGAAACAGAGGAATAAAAGCATTAAGGAAGGCTTACCTGAATAATAATAAATATTTTCCTTGGGATAAAGAAAATAGCCATTTGCTCATCCAAGGAGCCCCAAGGCTCCTGTGGAGGCTCTAGGGACACCAGGGCCAGCCCGCGACCCGTGCTGGGGACCGAGGTGCTCTCCTAGCTGTCATCCAGGCAGCCCTCACCTGCTCCGAGCCCTTGGCTTGGGGTGTGGGAGGGGAGGGGAAGGGATGTGTTCGGGCAGGGAGGAGGAGTGGCCGGAAAGGGGATGAGGCAGCCAGCTGGAGAGAGACCCAGGGAGGGAGGCTCTCTCTAAATAACAGCTTATCTAGAGATATTTTTTAATTTTTCTCGTATTATAAGCCACAGAACAGGCTGCACAGGTATCCATGCTGGATGAGAGGGAGGGGTGCTGTGATCGTCCTGCACTGGACTGATGTTTACCGTCCTCCGGCAGTCGTCCCACAGCACCCCAGGTCCTGCGGCACCGTGGCGGCGGTGGGGCTGAAAAGCTCTTGCACAGGAAGCAACGTGGGATGAGTATTCGGTACCGCTTCCTTGAGCCGAAGTAGTTTCTTCCAAATGAAAAAAGTCTCTTGCTGTATAAAAAGGTGCTATACCTTTGAAGGGAGCCGTTTGAATGGAGGCTTGTGACTCAGAATACTTAGAAAGGGTTTTTTCCCCTCTCATCAGGAATGCTCGGGTTGTGAAGGAGATAGGAGGAAAATAGGAGGATGGCGGCTGTTTTCACTGATCTCCTCTGTCAGAGCATTGAGGCTCCTGATGGATAAACAGCCAGTCGATGACTTGAAGAGCTTTGAATAAAGCACCATGACCTATTTCTTGATTCTTAAACTGAAAAGAAAGCCAGTGGGGAGGACAGGGAGCTGGGATTGAAACTATTTTCTGTCCACTCCCTTCCTCATACACCTGCAGAGGTGGCACTCGGGTGTCTTCTGCACTCTAAATTTCTTCCTTCTCTCTCCTTCCAATCTTTCCCTTGCTCCTTTAGGCCAACATTATGGGCACTATTTCTCACTCATTACAATATTTGATCTACTAGAGAGAAGAAAACAAAAAAGAAAGGACACAGTACTTTTTTTCCTTTTTCTGTTTTTTTTTTTTTTCTTCTGGTTAATTGCAAGTAGCCAGCCTGTTCCGATTTTGGTTAGGCTTCTGGAAATATCTAACAAAAGCCAAGTTACAGGTGAACAAAAATCTCACACTTATACTGGTTCTTATAACATGTTAACTAGCCTTGCAGGCGTATTTGGAATTGCAGTAAATGCTCTGCTAGATGCCACCGAGTCAAAGAAAAGCTAACCTTAATCCTACCTACACCCATAGTCATACATACATGCCCTGAGAGATTAGCGTTGGTAGGCATTTCTACAGGACGCATTTCTAACTGAACCAAACACCTCAAAACGTGCTAGGTACAGCTTATGCCGGTCACCCAAATTAATACACAAATTGGGTAAGAACTATTCACAGTGATGATAAATACCAAGCGAGTAGAGCAAGTATGTTTCAGTATATAGGTGTTGCAAGTGGAAAAATAAAGAAGTGAACCAAAAAGTTATCATTTAGATTTCAGTTATATAGGCTCACTTGATGTTCTGAGAACTGTCAAAAAGCAAACTGTACAGTATATCAGTATAATAAGCTGTTGCTATATGCCTCGGGACCATTGAAAGGAAAGCTAGTGAGCTGCGTTGCATTTGTGCTTTAAGCTCTTAAAATGCATCATGAATAAATGTGTCCACAGGTTCATCTAGATTTATATCACTGTATTTTCATGTGGTATCCTCTGCAGAAAATTGAGATTGTAGAAAAGAGAAAAATAGGTATAGTTATTTTTAACAGCTCATAAACACCATGAAATTAATTGTTTCCTAATGTGAAAAAAAACCCCAACCCATGGAAGTTTGTGGATTTGTATCAGAAACTAGTTTGGCTCCATCAGTGATCAAAACCTAATATTGATAGAGTATACCATGAGACAGGCAGCGACCCTTTTTTATCGTTACTATATTATTTTGTGATAGGGGTGTGTTTTGCAGTAATAGCTCACACATTTGCTTTTAAAATGTGGCAGAAGAAGAACGAACACCTGATCCTGCACAGCTTGGCATGCACGGGTACAAAACAGTTGCCTGGCATGCCATCGACGTTAAAGACATATTTGTCACAAGCCTTGCAACCTGTATTGCTTTGTTGTAGAAAACAACCTCTGGAAGGAAACAGCCGTAACTTCTGATTACAGCCAGCTAGGAATTTTACAAGAAAATAGCTTTCCACTGGAAATAATACATGTTTGTCAAATGGGGATGTTCTGGGAAGCAGAGAGATTAAACCCTTGCTGGACCCTGGGCTGAGGTCCAGAGGATGGATGCACGCTGTGACGGCGCCGCGACCCTGGGTGCCATCACGGGATGGCCGTGCTGCAGATGGCAGGTGCTGGGGGGACCCCCTGGGCACCCCCGTCCTCCCGCAGGGCTGGGGGTCCTGGCACACCCCAATGCCTGGCCAGGAGGGGCTGCGGTGGGGCAGCCCAGCACCCCCGGGCAGCTGTGGCACAGCTGGCCGCCAGCAAGGCTCTGTGTGTTTCGCACTCTGGAGGCAGAGCTGATGGCTACTCTATCTCACTTCCAAAACTATCTGATTTTCCCAGAAAAAAAAAAAATCCCCCCAGGATTTTCTTTTTAAAAACATCATCTTCAGAATATGTATTTTTCCTCCTGTTGGGAAAAATACCTTTGCCAAACTACCCCAAATTTCTCAGAGTGTGTATTCCATGTGTTTCACGGCTACATGTATATGTTACAATAAAAAAAAAAAAAAACCCAAAACAAACCAACAGTATTGTGAAAATCTTCTCTATCCCAGATAGAAATATAATATTAATTTTTATATAGAAGTGATGTACACACTTTCATTTAGTAAAATAACAGCAGTATTTATTTCCAGATGTTGACAGCTCTGTGCACTGTGAGTTCATTATTTACACATGCATTTACAGCCCACCAATCATCCTATCACCAGAGAATTTCTAACAAAATATAACCATTCGTAGTAGCAGAACACTGACCATGTCTTTCAGTGGTACAAATATTAAAAATATTTCACATGCCACAGCCACACACTAAGGTATGATTCTTTCAGCATAATACAATGTAGTAAAAGCTGTGGCTATTTCAGTGTTTTTAGAAAGCTTCTTTGAAGTAGCTGTTATGAGCAAGCATTGCTCAGAGAAAAACAGCATGGATTTAATAATTGAGATTTTTTTGCATTGTATATTGAATATCCGTTTTCAACTTTATGTATTTTGAGCATATACAGCACTCAAAATGCTTAATTTTTTTTTTTTTCCTGATACCGTGTCTGTATGTTTGTTACCCTATAGGATACTGTGTTTTAAGTGCCTATAGGTCCCTATCTGGTGTACTTACAATAATTTTTTGTGCTTGAGTATTTTTTTCTGATATAATCCCTCAAGCTTGTTCCTTTGTAATCTTTCTCGAGATATGTTATTCTTTTTTTTTTTTTAAATGGATTGCACAGTGATACCTGCATAATTTTGCAAACAGCTGGTTCATAATAGAAAGAGCTATTCACACCAAACTTTTTTTATTGTAGGTTGGGATTCACCTAGTTTGTAATCCAGTATACATTTAAATGTGCTGTATGAACACATTTCTCACAGCTTTATTGTATTTGGCTCTTTCCACTCAGCATTATTTCTTTCTGAAGTTGCTTAAATGATGCTGTTATTAAGAAGATGTTTAGAGGAAAATAAAACACCAGCTAAATCCACCTGTTGAACATCCATTCATTTTTGACATATAGCCAGACTGAAGAGATTTTCACCGTGCCAAATTCTGTGCTGATATTTTCTGTGTATCAGTATTTGCACATTAACACAGAAGTCTTGCACAATGCAACTCTTCCCTGTTGCTAAATAAACCCATTAGATGATAGCCACGTGCAACGCTTGGAGTGCACTGAGAAGTTGTTTCAGGATGCGGTTGGAAAGGAAGAGGTTAGTGGCAGCAGACTGGTGAAGAAAACTGGAAGAACAAGAACATGCCTTGTATGAGCATACAAAAGAGTGTCACTTCATGCACAACTCGAAATATCCCTAGAAAGGCACAGTTGCAAAGGTTAAGATTCTCATATGATTGAAATAATTCCCATTTATGTGTTACTTGCTGACAAAAGCTGTTGACTTCTTTTCTACCATGTATTCCAAGATTTTAGAATTTGCCTCTGTCAAAACCCTGAAAGGAAATGTTCTGAAGACATTTAATGTTCAGCTTTTAAAAAAACAGTTTGGTTTGAATTGATTGTTTTGATTTGTTCTCTCTCCTCTTTTTCACTTTCTATTTTCTCAGCTGTGGTGTTCAACCATTATGAATTTTGAAGCTAGCATGAGGGCTTAAAAATGAAGATATGGGTGGTTTTGTGCCTCAGATGCAGCAAGATATGATAAAGCCAATTATTACTGAGTGATACGAACTACCGATTTTAATAAAAAATACAAGAGCATCTTTATAGTACCACTACTTTGCTATTTAATTACTTCCGTCTTGGGATATTTTTCTCAACACTTTCTCTTCAGGTACTGTAGGTTTCTAGATGCTGCTTTTCGATTTTTTTATTTGATCCTGATCTGGAGCTGACACGAACAGAGTAAGACCTACTGATAGGCAGGCAAAGAAAGCATAATCTTTCGAATTTTTGTTTTATTGAAACAAACATTTCTTAAGAAAATTATGAAGAAGACACTCACATTTCCATTCCCTTGCACTGTGTTATACAGATAATTACTGTCGCAACAGTAACTGGCTGAAAAAAGCACTGAACCTCTTTTTATTTTGTAGCATTACCCTGCATACCTCCCGTGCAGGAGGATGTCTGGCAATATTGATAGCCGTTCGCTTCACTAGTTCTTTTTTGTAGGGACATTAAAATTGATTTTCTGCATCTTGGCATATGAAGGCTCAAAAGTGTGTTACATGCCCTATTGCCCAAAAATGTGCAGTCACAGAGCGAAGGTTCCAATGACAGAGACTTTTATGGTACCAGGAGGCCTGAGCTGCTGAACTGGAGGAGCAGAGAGAGACAGGCTTATTTATAGTGCTACTGAAGAATTAGCCTGCCTTTGAACCCGCTGCCCAGACACTCCGATTGAAAAATCTGGTTTCCTGACAGGAAGGGAGGCAAAGGTAGAAAGGAGAGGTAAACTTTCAAGACACACCTAGTGATAAAGTGAAAAAGGCATCATGCCTTACAGCAGCGCCTTGCCACGGGGGCTGCTGGAGACATATTTACAGCTCTGAGGTAATAAAGGTGCGAGTTAATGTTGGAAATGGAATTGTTAAGGGAAAGCACGCAAGGCGAAATTCAGAAATAATGCATCACCAGAAACTGAAAGAAGAATTCTGAGAATGAAGCAGCCGAGCTACTGCCACAGTTTCCTGGTCCCCAATTAAATCAGCTTCCTTTTCTAATAAAGGTCCCGTAGGTCACTCTAGACATAGGTGTCTAGAGTAAGCATGACTTTAGGCAAAAGAAGGCTGGATGGAACAAAGATATAAGACAATATTTTAAAAGACCAAGAGGAAGATTGTACAGTAGAAACAATCTGCCGTGATCACCTCAAAGAAAAAATCCTCCCTTCCTACCTAGCAAAAGTCTTTGAGTATCACAAAAAAAGACCGGTCTGGTTGCAGCTAATCTGTCAGTGAATTTAAAATATTGTGGTTTTCTTTACAGGGATGGAGAACATGTCCAGTCACCTGGGGACTGAGGCAACCAGGGTGCTGTCTTGGGTACAGCATTGTGCTTTTGCAGCACCAGATGACTCTACTGGCTCTTAGAGAGAAATAAAGACCTGGAGAGAGTGCCTGTCCATACTGAAATCGACTGCATGGTTCTTGTTAACATCATAAGATCCAGGTTTAGGTTTTTGTTAGATTTATGGATTTGGCTTTCTATGGTGTTAATGATGAGCTTTACGCAGAATAGAGTGAGTGTGATACTACATTTGAACAACTGGATCACCAGAAGAATGTGTTTTGGTACTTCTGTTCCATCTTCAGGCAGTAGGAAAGCCAACGCCTGATTCAATTCCAAGTTATTTGGAATCTTTTTCTTGAGCAAAATGTGGTTTGGATAAGGTCTTTCATGAGCACAGCTACCTTAGAGTTAATAGGAAAGGAACAGAGGAGAGGAGAGGAGAGAAATGTCTTTCTGTCAATGTCTATATTCACGATCTTGCTACCATATGCGGTTTCAATCTTTCTCTCAAACAAGACAAAGCAGAAGTAGAAGAGAAACTGAGAACAACAGTGATCAAAAGAAAGCGTGGAATAAGTCCTCTAAGAAATAACTCAAGAGGGTAAGACCTAAAGAAAAATATGGTCAAGATCTGTGAAATTAATAGTGGCAATGGAGAAAGTGAATCAGGAACAATTGGACATTGTTCTGCATATGATAAGAATTAGGGTAGGCCAGATAAGATTGTCATCCGGCAAGTTCAAAAGAAACAAGAGGAAGTACTTTGTCATGCAAAATACAGCTGAAATATGCTTGTCATAGGATGCTGCTGATGCTAAAGGTTTCAATGCGCTCAAGAAGTGATTTGACAAATTTACGGAAGAAAAGACCTACCATGTGCAAGAACATTATACATAGCTTAGAATGGGCAGAGATACCTGGAGCAGAGGAGATTGCATGGGGAAGTACTATCATAGGTTCACTCTACTTCTCTGCTCTTATCTGTTTTCCTTACGTTCCTTGTCAGCTAGTATTGGAAACAGGGGACCTTTGGTCCAGCACAACCAAAGTGTTACGGTGTTAAAACAACATTCAATTTCTCTCTCAGCCTTACTCAATCCAGACAATTTTCCTTGGACACAATCGGGATATAATCAAGAGCAGTCAGGCTTCTGGGGAGGAGGAGGAGGTGATGATAGGAATGGCTATTACAAATCAATTAATAGAGGATCTGTTTCTAACATATGTGACAAAGCGCACAGATTTGGAGGTCTAGTTAGATTTTCAGTTAAATAGATATTGTACCAAAGATAGATATTTCTGCCCTTGCCTATAGCTAGAGAAATAACATTTTACACAGACTCGGCTTAACCATTCAGTGTTTGCACCATCTGAGCAACAGACCTGGCTAAACACAGAAACGACAGAAGGATTTTTTGTTATAAGCGAGGAGGCTTAATGCAGATGAAGTGGCCATATGGAGTGAAAAAACATAACCATTAAGAAGATGGAAAGATACTATTAGAACAAGGATTCCCAAAGTTTGTTTATGGAAAGCTGGCACAACAAGCAGGGCATCAGGCAGCAGGACCTGAAATAATTAACCTGTAATTCACAAGCCCATTCCTTCTCAACTCCCCAAAACTTTTGGTGTCCCCTCTCCTACCACTCTTGAAAGCAGAAGGATGAGCTACAGTTTCTTGCTGCCTTTCAGAGACAGAGACAAGGGGGCTACTGAGGGGTGCAACTAGGGTGTGACACATCCAGCTGTCCAGGCTCTTGGGGTCCCCAGACATACAGCAAACACTTTGCATACATGGAGGAGACTTTGCAGATGCAACAGCCTCAAACAATACCTGAATTCATTGAGGATGGCTGCAGCTAATGTCACCTTGTGAGTCTTACCCACAGGTGTCTCACGTTGCCCTTTGGGAACTTTGCAACAGAAGAGGCATATAGAAAAAGACATCAAGGCAAGTCTTGGTGTGGGAAGATAATGTCCAGATGTAAAAACGTGACTGAAACTCTGGCTGGATAAAGAAGAGCTGGTAACATAACAAGAATGATTCCTTCCAAAAAACCTAGGATATAAAAGAGCTTACATGAGCAATCTAGGACTTCATTCACAGTGTAGGGAAGTGACTGGTAAGACTCCTCCACTGATCACAAGAGGTGTTGTATAACACTCCTACAGCAGGTATGCTCTTATGCAAAAGATATTCCTAGCCTGATAAGAGACATTTTTTTCATGAATCACAGTAATAATCACAGCAGATACAGCATTGTAGGCAGTTAAAATGGACTGATCAGTAGCTGTCAAAAGTATTTTTTTGGGACCAAAAAAGAGAGAAGCTTGAATGGCACCTGCAAACTATTCATAGGCACTCCAATAAGTGTGTGGACAAACAGTTGTACATTCACAGCATGGATAACAGTCCTCAGAGCCAGAAACTCAGAAACAAATGAACCGTTTGGCATGAGCTTGTAATATGAAATCACTTTAAATAAAAACTCAAAAAACATTAAGCCTTCTGGTCATTTATTTTGCACTATGCAGTGGTACTGTCTCTGCAGCCGAGAGGTGATTAACACAAAATGCCACTAAATCTGTACCTGTTACAGAGAAAACCCTTAAAAATCCTCTTAATTATCTGTCTGTGCCAGAAAATACAGTCAAGTTTTCCTACATTTTTAATCAGTGTTGTTACTGTTGAGTCTTCTCATGTTTATTTTTCATGATTTAAATATAAAGATTTTGTTGAAATAATGCTCTTTGATACAAATAATTTAGAGTAAAGGATGTGTGCCAGCAAAGCTAAGTTAATTATTTTGTCTGAATGCTTGGCAGATGAAAATGATGATAGACCTGGGACATGTCTACACTGGGCAGGAAGGTGTGGTGCAGAAATCCCCAGACGAACACTGAACGAGCTAGCTCCAGACCTTGAATCAGAACAGCCACGTTTGCACGGGGCTACTGACAGGCAGCTTCAATAAGCTCAGGACCAGCCCTGGGAAAATGCTGCGGGATCACCAGCTTCCCAGCTGGCTACCATGTGATGCCATGCTGGTTGGGTGATGCTGGGACTCAAGGCTCCCAGTCAGCCTGAGTCTAACTTGAAGCACAGATCAAATGAAATTGATGAAGACAAGCCAGGGAGAAGAAGGTGCTCCTCCCTTAGTGGTAGCTGACCCTGGTTGAACATCAAAAACTGGCTGACTGGCTTGCTTCCTTAATTTTTCCCCCTCATTTTTCATATTTTCAGCCTATGTGAGGGAGAAGATCAAAGCATGGCTCAGTCACTTTAATGACCACTACGCATCCTTGCTATTCCACAGCAAAAGGCATGGAAAAGCTGGTTGGACTTCATTCCTCGAGTCAAATGTCAGAAATGTTGTTAAATGGAAGGTTAGTTAATCATTTCAGATTCCATTTATCTTATCACATGCATTTACATAAAGGTAATTATTTATATGGTACACTAATTTGTTTGTATTCCCTATGGGAAAAATCCTAGTTTAATAGGAAGGAAACCAGCAGTCACTTAAAAAGTGTAAAAATACTCCAGTGCCACCTTGCGCTACAGCCTCCACCGGGATGTGAAGATGCCCCCAGAGCGATCCCTGCCTCCTAGGAGGATTCAGATTGACAGGGGAAAGGAGAGGAAAAAAAGAAAGAGAATGAGGGAGAGTGCATTCACAAACATCCTCAATATAGACCTGTCCCCTAAAAGTGGAGTTCAACCTCTTTGTAACCTCTTTGCTGCAGAGCCCACAACTGAGCTGCTTTCTGGTTTTCCCATTTTTGTTGGAAGATGTAGTTCTCATAAGTTGCATTACAAGTTGGCCTGTCCAGCTGGAGAAGAACCGATGGAGCTTTTTGTAAAGCTATCAGTAGGTAATTAGTATATAATTAAAAAAAAAAAAAAAATCAACCATGAACTTTCTTGAGTCCATGCTGCAGAGATATAATGGTCTTCTTTGGGCAGGCAGGTCAGGTGAACAGCTGCCATGGCAAGCAAACCTGCCGAGGGTGTGATAGCTAAGAAGTGAGATCTCACTCCTCTGGAATCACTGCTCTCATGGGTGTGGTGAGGAGACTTTTATAGCTTGATAAATATTTGAACTATTGTTATTAGTAGTTATTTATATAACGATATATTCTGCAAGGCACCACTAGTGATTTGGTTATTAATGTTTTAGGTAGCTTGTAAAATGAAAAGGCAGCCCCTGCCTACATCTCTGAAGGGCATACCTGCTGTGCCTCTGATGAGGAGCCATGGGCAGGTGCAACCAACACGTCTAGGAAGCATCAAGAATGTGATTAATCTTATCAATTTAGGTGTCTAAGGCTGCTTAGTCATCCATGGCAGGAATTTGTCTTCATGACTTCTCTCGCTGCCATAGTCACCACAGGCTCTAGGCGAGATGTCTGAACACATGTTGAGCTCACATCTGCAGGAGAGCATCACCCCAATATTCAAACATACAGAGAAGCCTAGGTGCCTCTCTTCAAGTGTGTCAAACAGTCAAGGCTGCTTAATCACCTAATCAGCAGCCACGTCCTAGGGCAATCCAACTCCTGCTTCCAGGCCTCTACATTCCTTGTTTGCAATGCACTTGTACATACGCACATGAGGTCTGGGGTGACCCCAGCTGGGCATCTCTGGGATGGGGCTCTGGAGGTGTCCCTCTGGGACCTGGCAGTGAGCAGCTGCAGTGGTGGTGGCTTTTCTTTTCTTCTTGGCAAGAATTTTGTGCTTTAGGGAGGATTTGAGGTATACTTGTGCCTACCTGCAGCGCAGGGGGTGATGAACACGGGCCCATGAGCCAGCCTGTAGCCGGGGCTTGTGGCCACCTGAGCAGGCGCTCAGGTGTTTGACTCGGTGTCAGTTCATGACATGCTGTGCTGTGAGGCCAAATGCTGCAGCGGGCTCTCTTTCCACTCAGCCTCTGAGGTGGACCAGCAAGCACCAGAGATAAGATAGAAACAGGGTCTTTCCTAAAGAACTACCTCTACTGCAAGGAGCTTGCCACATCTGAGCCCTGGATCTGATTGCCAAGATTGCCCTGTCTCAAATCTCTTGATGTTTTATAAGTATTACTATGCAACTTTTATCCTGGTCCTCTGGTCAAATCCAAAATACCGAGAAAGAGCATTGCAACTTGACGATTAGCATCCAGCCCTCCACAGTGCCCTAGTGCTTCCTGTCTCCTTGGCAGAGCAGCTTTGAGAGGAGACCGTGGTGGCTACACCTGGTCAGGCCAGCATAGGTCAGCAGGATCACTACTTATTGCACCAAAAACCTCCCGTGAAAGCTGTGCAACAGGGTCATTTGGCTTTGAAAACACTTTTCAAGCTGCAGGTATTCCTGCTCCGGCAGTACTGTATCACCCAATGCAGGAGCCAAAGTGTCCTGAGGTACGTCAGAGCCACCGCTGATGCTGCCACACAGTGCCTGCTGAAAGCAGGTCAAGGGTTACACACTGCTGAACTTTCTTTTAGTCATAACCAAATCGCATACCTTCTAGCAATGCCTCAGAATTTCAAGAGGCAGCAGAGCAGCCAAGATATCCTGGTAGGAGGCAGGACAGAAGCTATCTCACACAGCAAAACGGAAAACATTGCTTTCACTCCTGATTACTTCTTTTCAACAGAGGAGCAAATCCCAACTTGCCTCTGCCACCTGGAACTCCTTAGACCAGTCTTGCCACACTGCTGGAAAGCCAGTTCAAATCCTAGGGATGCATCCTCCTTCGTAAGGGCTGCGCCGGGCAGATGACAGCCTGGAGGAGCCCGTACCAGCCTGGAGGAGCACTCACAAGGAATGGTGTGAAACTGGCCCCGGAGGACTTGTCAGCTCAGAAGAGTTTCTGGCTCCTGTTCAGAGCTGAAAAGCAGTTGTCAGGTGGGAAGGATGGGTCCGAAGTCCTCCTGGCTCTGGCAACGTGAAGAAGGAAAGGCAGGCCGTACCTTCATACCCAGGTGAGGAGGCGCTCGTCATGGAAAGTTCGCGATGCGGCTAGCATCTCTGCTGGGGAACGGACTGGCCTTAGCAAGAGATAGCCAAAGTGTGAGGGCAAGGGCAGAGCTCAGCCACCCTTGCTCAGTCACAGACTCGGGTGGGAAACAATGTAGATACAGAGGTCTCTCCTCCAAGATCTTGTCTTTGACATGAAGTTATGGAAGAGGTGTAAGCACGTGTGCCTACACAGCCAAATACAATTAGGATCCTCTGTTAAGATAAATATTAGATATCTGCTCTATGTTTCCAGGAGCACTCAGGTGGAAATGCAACTCGGCTGCTAGAGAACATTGCGAACAGCCTCGCAACTTGCTCAAAAACCAAGCGAGGGTGCTGGCCCCCTTCATCGAACTGCCACGAGGATGGCTCAGAATACAGCTCACGTGGGGAAGCACAGGTAATTTTAGCACCCGTGTGGTTCCTGCCCCCTCCCTGGCGCTGCCGAGACAGGCTATCAGCTAACTGGGGACAGACTGGTGTACAATCTCTGCAGGCAGAGGTTGGACAAGGCTGTAACGTACTGCTCTCAATGAGGTACTTTGATCTTACCCCTCCCTTTTTTATTTGTTTTACAGTCCTTTGCCTCACTTTCATCCGCAGCAGACAGCGTCAAACTTTGGAGATCCTCCCTTCACAAATAAGTTTACGAGAAAGGAACCTGTGAAATCAGGCTGCATTTCAGGGAACTTAAACCTCTGTGAGAAAATATATGGGAAACATTACCTGCAAACTAACAATTCATGGGATTCCTGGGAAGCCATTTAGTCATGAAAGTGCTGTGAATAGTGTTAAAACAATCCAACTAATTAAAGAAAAAAATGTTTTCTTATCTGGTTTTTCAAGTTAACTGAAGTATATAATCATAATTATATGTAGTCAACAGTTTCCAGTTTCAGTGGCAGTTTTGCCATGCACTAAGGACTGAATATAGCCCATTACCTTCTCTATGTGTCATTGAAGATACTGATGTTCAGTACTGATATCATGAAGAGCTTGACTGTCCTTTAGCAATTTCCATTAAAATAAATGTCTCATGGGAGCCATAGACAAATCTCAGATACTGGAAATTCATGTATCTTAATATCCCTTCTCTACACACACATATCTATGTACTTATTTACACCTTTATGCTCAAAAGATAATTTTATGAGCAGGAGTAAGACATCTTCTTGGATATCAGCAAGTCTCCAATAGGAGCATTTGCACTTGCCATATTGCTGGAACAGATTCTATATCTTCAGAAATTTTTTTTTTTTTTTTAAAAATTAATTAAATAAAAGCCAGATCTTGTGAAAAAGACCTCATCAGCTACTTAACAGCTCTAGCAGATGCAAAGGCATTGGGCAGTTGCCTATAGCAATTTCATACACGTAGAAGTTTGGGAAAATTAAAATGAGACAGAAATGCTAACTTATCAACTTATGAGGAGTGGCGGGGGGGGACACAACGACTGTGACTCTGAGTATCACTTCTCTTCCCAGACATCTCAAAATCACGGTTATATAAAAGATGCAATTTAGTGCCCATGTGCCTTCCTCTAAATAATGATGATGCATACAGGTGTCTGACACCAGCACCAATAAACGCCCACGTATCTGTCAGCATCGGGGCACACGTGCATGCCATTTACATGATTCTGGGTTTGTCTTTTAGTCATACCTAACTGAGCAGCCACATGAGAGCCGTGGCCCATGAGTCACTGTCAGACATCAGATATCACATGTGGGAGAATCGCAAAGTATGACAGATACTGTTACCATTATGTAAACTTCCTGTCATAATCGTTCTTGGATGTTCATATTCATCAGTTAGTTACCCTCTGCACGCTTCAAGCTGGAGGTTTGCTTTCTATGTAGGCACAGGCAAACGCAGTCGTTCCCGATTAGGAGATAGCGCCTGGTTTGTTCTATTGTTTGGAGTCTCAGTTTGGTTTTTTACCAAGCTAGGAACACGCTACACGCTTTGCTGTTGCGGCGCGCTAAGTTTCTAGTGCTAGGATTGTCAAAAGGCTCAGTTATTAATTTGCACCTGCTAATATGGAGGCTACATATGCAGACTGCATATTCAAACTTAAAATCAGTTTGACAAGTTGAGGGGGGGCGGTGTGTCCTTAATTTCCTGGTGTTCGTCTGACTTCATCATATTGCGTAATTTTTTTTCCCCCTACTGAATGAACAGATCTATAATGCCCCTTGGCACTATTATTTTCTCACATTAATAAGGAGAGCATCTGTGTGTCTCAATTCGGAAGATAATCTGTACACATACAGCCTGGTAAACAGAGAAGGAAAGTGAGAAACCTGTGTTTATCTGAAAGGCTGTGTTTTATAAGCAACGTACACTCAGAGCCTGAAACGATGTATCGGGGCGGCTGATGGTTGAACTGTGCCATGTGCTGGGGGGGGCCCAGGATGAGAGTAAAATGTTCTGCCTGGATGACCGTCCCCCCTTAGCAGGTATATACCCAGCCTCTGGACAGCCAAGCGTTACACGCCGACCTCAACGTTCAGAGGAGGGAACGTGGAGCAAGCTTTACACCCTGGCAGCTGATGGTTTCACCATCTCTTCAAAGGCTTTTGTATTCCTTAAAATTAAAGCAAAAGGTGTTATCCAATGCATTGAAATGGCAGGGAGAATGGCAAAGGTGGCTTTGTTTCCGCAGACTGTCTGAACAATGTGTTAATCCTTACCTTGAGAGATCACCTCTAGAAAACAGAGGAGGGTTCCAACGTCTCTGTCAGCATGAGCCAGTTTTTCTACTGTTGCAGCCAAAAAAGGTGCCAAGTGACGGCAAGCTAGGTGTAGTTTTGTGACGAATAGGTTTGAGCAAACCTTGGCTTTGTGCATCTCCGCAAAACCAGCGAGGTGGAAAAAAAGCAGAGTTGCTAAAGCGAAGGTGGAAGAAAAATGCACGTGGAAAAAAGGATTATTATTTTTACTATAAAGCACCTGCTGAAGGATGGTGCCCCCGTGCAGCTATACCTGAGCTGGTGGTGCAGAAGAGGACAGCGCAGTCTTGGCTCTCTATCAGCACTCGTTTTGGTGCAGGCAAGCCAGAGCTTCCTTGGAAAGCCCGGCTGAGATGGGGAAGCTGGGCTTCAGGGGTTTGCAAGGCTGAGGAAGGCAAACTCCTCACCCAAAAGGAATGGTAGCGGGTTAGGTATAACCTTCACTGTTTTTCTACATCCAGGAACTCAACACGCTGCTCACACTCCTCTCAAGAAATGTGGAAACCTGGACTGCTGAAGTGTTCTCTCAGTTTTGTTCAAAAGTTCATTTCCCTAAGGAGGTTGTTGGAGGAGAATGGTCTTTTTTTTACATCTGAATGTTTTACAACAGAAAAAAAAACCTCTTTGAAATGTTTCTGTCCCATTTAAATATAAGTGTTAAAGAGTCTGCTGTTAATTATCCATCCAGGATGATGGCATCTGTTATTTCTTTTTAAATGCTCCATTTACTTTAACTTTATAATGAAGTGCAGTAAATGTATTTGCAGTGGTTGTTAACTCTTTGAATTACTGTTTCAAACATTCTTTTTTAATACAGAGTTTTTTTAGACTTTTGCTACACAAAAGGAGGACTGAAGAGAAAGCTAACATATAACATTTCAGGGAGGTTTAATTTTGACCCGTTACAAAATCTCTCCTGATGCTTCATAAGAAAAAATAAGAACTTTAGAAATTTTGAAGGAAACAAACTATGCCATCCCTCTCAACATTTTAGTTTTTGAATTGCCAACATTTCATACAAATTTGCACTCGCAAATCTTTCTGTTGGAAGCTATTTACATCAGAAAGGAAGAATTGTGAAGCTGGGGGCTGAAAAACAGAATTTACACTTTCCCCCATAGCATTTCACATATATTTAATGTTTCTTTTTTTTTCCCAGGTCTTTGTAACACACTGTGTTCCAGATCTCAAGCTGGATAGATTAAGTGGCATGTACTCTATCTGACATGTCAAATTTCTGTTACTGCTGCCTGCAATACATGGGAGCAAATGTCGCTTGTATTTTTTGAACATATGCAACAAATTTCAACCTAGAAGTCAGCTCATGGGCGTCTGGATTTTTTCTTTCTTTTTTTTTTTCCCCTCTTCATCCTAGTAATGCCAAGAGGCCTTACAGCCAATCTAAATGTAGCTGACATCAGCTCTGTGGTTCCTTACCCAGAGTACTTGTAAGGGGGGCTTCAGTAAAAATGAGAATTTTTCCCTCTAAGATGATTCTCCCAGGATCTGCAGCCCTAGAGAGCTAAGAAGCTTAGAGCACTCCATATTTTCTCTGTTTTGTTTGAAGCAGACAAAGACTGAAAATCTTACCCTTTGTCCTAGGAATGCGTATTAGGTTGCAGCTCTGCAAACCAGGCAAAATCTGGCAAAGCTGGCGGAAGCAGCAGGACTGCCTTTGCCCTCACCTGTACCCCTTCCTGCAAGCGCCTGCCCCCTGTGTCCACTGATGTGTGGGGCTACGCAGTGAGGAGTGGGCTTGGGGGGCGGTTGACGTGCAATGACCCTCCCTGGAGGCAGTGCAAGGCTGCACCAACGCTTGCGCTGGTGCCAGCTTAAAGTGTTCACAAAACCATAGTCTTACAGTCAGTGACGGATGACCCCCGAGTAATTATATGCCTTGATCACTTCTCTTGACCTAACTTCTTTTGTTCCCTTCTTGCAATAGCTTATGTTTTATTTTAATTTAACAGGGTCGCTCTAAAAAATATCTCTAAGATGTGATTCCTATTGCAAAATCTTGCCATCCCTTTAAATTGTTACCATCAGTTATTTCCTTCTCAAAGCCTGTTGTTATATGTAAGCTGCCATTAATCAAGGAAATGGGTTATCCTTTCTAATTCCAAACTGGTTTAAAAATCCTCCTCATGAGTTTGAAAAAGGATATTACATAAAATATTGGTATACTATAAAAGGCAACAGTGCAGCAATACTTCTACTTCTGACCATGATGTACTGATAACACTGTTATGATGGTCTGTAGAAGTTCAATGCATACAGAAGTGAAAAGTTTTTCTGTACAGGAAGGAAACAAAACCCAAATAATCTTGAAGTGAGTTTTTCATAAAAATATTTAAACTGACAGTAAATAATTTGTTGACATACAAAAACTGGCTGACATCTATTACAAAATGCAGAATTTTTGTAGTACTGGGTAAATTTGCCAAAAAAAAAAAAAAGGTAAAAAATATCCACACCAAAGACGATTCTGTGTAAGTGAAAACAATGTTTATGTGCAGTTTCATAAATACTTTGGAGACTGCTGCTTCACTATGAACAAGTATTCTCTCTGGAAAGACTTAGCAGAGTAGAGATACTTATGAATGTCTTCTCTCCTCTAAGAACAAACTGAACTTACATTTATTGCAACTGGCTGACCAGTTCCTTTGAAATTTCCTCCAGGGCTATGGAAGACCTTTGAGATATTCTCCCAATTTTGCTGCTTAGCTTCCAGATCTGGTGGAGGACGGAGGCTTCTTTTTTTCCCATTATTACCAGTGTTCTCCTACCCATACTCCTGTCTCCCAAAAACTGCAAAGCCATGGAGATTATTTATTTAAATATTAAAGTTAATCCTACTCAAAGTGGAATTAACTGCTGTGAAAGCCCCTGATTAGCAGCCTGGTGTCTGTGCAAGGACAGGAAAATCTCTGATAATTAAAAAAAAAAATCTTTATTTCCATAAGTCTGTGTCTCTTAGCTTAAAGTAATAGAATTTCTCTTTCTCATTTAGCATGTTGAACTATCCTTTAAGGCTTTCTCTTTTTAATTCTCTCTCCCTCTTCCACCCCTCCCTAGACAAAAAAAAAAAAAGGGGGGGGGGAAAGCCTACTTTAGCAGATATAAAAATTGCATTGCATATATTTTGAACCGTGCTTTTCAGCTGAGGAATGCTTACCTCCTCAGCCCCCCTTGTGAGCTGCCTGCCCGTGCTCCTACTACCCTTGGCTTTCTGCCTAAAGTTAAAGTACGTGTTTAGTATCTTTTTAATATTTCATGTGTCTCCCATCTGGTGGACTATGTTCTAGTGTCACAGGAAATGGACTTAATGATCTGAAGTTAGGTGGCCATTTCTCACTCCATATGGGTATTATAAGCCGGTCTGATAATATACTGAAGGATTATTCGTTAATAACTACCTGGCTCTTTTCTTTTTCAGGGTACTCTAAGATCGCTCCACAAAATGCTACAACCCACGTTTGGATTATTTTTCTTACAATCATTATTCTATATTTATCTGCACTGAAGCATATTTTTAGCCCATATCTTTCATCAGTTAGAGGATTTGTGTCCCTTTAGACCTATTTCATTCTTCCCTGCCATTTGCCATATTTAGATAACTGGCATCTCCATGCTACTACTTATTCTTTCAGGGATTGTTACGCTAGCGCTAAGGTTTTGCTGATGAACTGTGGCATAAATTTTCTTGCCTGTTAATTAACACCAAGCATTATATTTTACGGCCAGTTCAGGATGAAATAGGATTTCCGCTTCCTGTAAGATACGTCAAGGATATATGGATTTTAGAAATTAGAAACAGGCATGCATGCACCCTGCATAAAAAATATATTCCCAGGAACCAATTTCCTGGTGGCAAATTATTGGCTGAATATATCAGTACAGATGGCTGTCTAAAATGCAATAATGCTAGGCATGTGTCACCATGATGTGGGAACTCATTCAGAAATGGAATACTGCAGCATTGGAATAAATAGATATGTAGCTGAAATTACAGATTGTGGAATACAGGATGGGCGCAGGCTGCTGCTGCTGCTTGGTACTGAGGCTGTAAGTTTCCTTCCTAAGAAGCATAGCTCTCCGTAGGCATTTTGTCATGTACTTGGTGCAATTTCAGCTCTTAATTACCTATTACAGAATGGAGGGGGGGGGGGGGGGGAAAGGTCAGAGTTTGGCATAGCCGTGAGCTAATGCTTGAGGTCCATCATCATCATTACGAGCAATAAGGAACCAAGCCAGATGGCTTCATCTGCCTGCGGTCAGAAGCTAAACTTGCGCCGGGGTGTAGCGTAATGCTTGGCTGGGTGCTGGCAGCTAGTCGCTGGCTACAGCAGGCAGAGTAACTGCGAAGGCATGCCTTGCGATCAGAAAGAAACGGTCTCCCCTGGTACGGAGGCACGCGTCCAGCATGAGGCGGTAGGAGTTTCCATCAGTCATGTCTTCTGTTCTGAAACAGAGGTCTTGAGACAGATGCGATCCGAATATCCTAAATGCTGAGATGAAGTGGGATGAGGTGGTAGATGGTTATACAAGATTAAAGCGTTACAAAAAGATCCTGAAAAAATATTGAAATGGGCATGCAGGTACACATGCACAAGGAGTAAAGTAAGGAAAACTATCAGGTGGTGAGAAGATGTTCAGAGATGTTTCCTACTCCATTAACTGGCTCTGGAACAGAAACTCTTTTGCTGATCTCTCTGCCTCTGCAATATTTCTTTTTGTGTAAGCAAATTTAAAATTCAAACTAGGCCAATCGATCTGTTGAGGAATATGGGAAGTGTTAATACAGATCAATGTCTTCCCAAGCAATCAGCATTCAGTAACTATGAAGTCCACTTTGGTAATAGTTTTATTTTTCATTTGCATCTTTCACTGCAGAGAACAATAAACTGCAAAGTATTGTGGATATCCCAGATTTTGAAGAAATTCCTTTCAGTTATTAGATGGAGAGTTTTTGATTTAAAGGTATAATCCTTGCAAAGGCTAGAAGTGAAGATACAAAATCACTGAAGCGCTTTAAATGGAAAAGGAAAAGCAATTCTTTTCTCAAACTCCATATGTTTATATTTTGAACACTTGTTTTAGTTTTATGTTGGTAGCAAAGACATCTAGTTTTCACTTTGGGTTTTTGCTTCTTAATACAGCACTTTAGGCATCTGTGAATGCTATGAACCCCATAAACACAGAAATAACTCATGGTTCTGAAGGTCAATAGTGAAGCAACTGTTTGAAATCTTGAAAGGCTTACTTTAAGGGCCACATGACAAATTTTTGGGTTTACAAGAAGGCCTCTTAGATTTTCAGTAAAAATGAGTAATGGGGCACTTACAGCTTTTAGACCTTACTGCACTTCATGCTCTTCGGTGACACTACACAATCGGTCATGATTTGCTATAAGAAATGTAATGATTTTACTTTAATTCTTTTCTATTGAATTTTTGTACTCTTCCTGTGCTACAATAGAATTAAAAAAGGGAAGAGAGATCAGACCTTGACAGCTGTGCCATTCTAGTATCTGCATAAATTTTCTTAACTTTTTCACCCTTTCAAGATGTGTAAAAGTCTATTTGTGTAAAAAGGAGGAACAATTCCAATGAACAGTAATTATTTTTTTTGTCTTTATCATACATCCTAAAAGCACAAAACAAAAGAAGCAAGGAAGGCACATGCCACGTACATTGCTGTAATTATGGCGTACATGGTAAAGGACCTAGCTTGTCTATAAAACAGGTATTAAGCCTAAAAAACCTGAGCACTATGGATTTGCTTTGATTTCATTTGAATAGTGATCAAAGAGGAAATCAATGGTGTTTCCTTTGTACGTACATATAAAACACTGTAATATCCTTATGCCAAGTTGTCTTCCTTAATGCTGTTTAAACACAAAAGCTCCCTAAGGTACAAAGATCAGTCTATTCTCTCTGTGGCAGACTAGTTAGATACGTTATTTGTAGGCCTGTCAATAGACACTGAATATACAGAAATTTGGCATCAAATTCAACTTCCAGTGACAGATTCACGCAATTCGTGGGCATCTAAAATGTTGCATTGAGAGCAGAATTTTGCCATCCAACTTTGCCTAGAATAAAATTTGCTTTTTGGATTAATATAATTTTTGGAAAGAACACAAAAGGATTGCAGTTCACTAAAGATGTTTTAATTTTTTTTTAAACATTTAACTAAGCAAAAAGTCCTGCCAGAAGCTGAAACTTCTCTTATCTTGTCGTGCCCCCCCCCCAGACCTGTGAAGTTTTGTTCTTGGAATGTAAAAGCATAATATGAAAATCTGAGAATTCATGATATATTTGGGGAATAGCAATTATAATTGCTTTTCTCACTCTCTCTTCTTGTATGGGCATACTTGTACATGCATCTGCTAAATACGGTACATGTATTTCACTCAGATTAGAAACCAGGCTGACCTTCATAACCATGTGTACTTATGTTCTGCCTAAGGATAAATACATTTTCCTTAGCACTCTTGGATGAGTCTTCTATTTAGTTAGGTAAAGACAATTCATGCTGTAAGAAACATGCAGTTTCATTTTTATATGGAAGCCTTTTTCATGAGAAAGGAAGGGAGATTAATCAGTTCAAGAAATCTACAGTTATTCTTTCATCTTATAGGAGTTACTCTGTTCTACAGATTTTTCTCTCAATTTTTCAAATTAATAGTACTTTTAAGTGTTGAACAATAGAAGATGAATACCACTTTCATTTCCTATGTAATCAAAAAGATGTTACATTAGATTTTATTTTCTAACTCAGTTTTTAACTCTAAGAGTGGGATGTACGTTGAATTGAGAAAGGCTTTAATAAATCATAAATGGATCAAAACCCATTTACTGTTACTACTAAGCCACGACCACTACTACTCATCTAAATATGTTCCTGATTTGTAAGAGCTACCCCCAGAACAATTTCTTAATTGGTGTCCTAGCTGGATTAAATCTGATTAGATGATTGACTATATGTCAAGGCTCCGGGGAGATCTAATTGCGGCTTACCAGTACCTGAAGGGGCCTACAGGAAAGATGGTGAGGGACTGTTTATCAGGGAGTGTAGTGACAGGACAAGGGGTAATGGGTTTAAGCTGAAGGAGGGTCGATTGAGATTAGATATTAGGAAGCAATTCTTTACTGTTGGAGTGGTGAGGCA
The DNA here is from genome assembly GCF_028858705.1 of Grus americana. Classification (NCBI taxonomy): domain Eukaryota; kingdom Metazoa; phylum Chordata; class Aves; order Gruiformes; family Gruidae; genus Grus; species Grus americana. Next base: position 66,362,175 of record NC_072855.1, on the reverse strand, counting down.
CTGGAACAGGTTGCCCAGAGAGGTTGTGGATGCCCCCTCCCTGGAAGTGTTCAAAGCCAGGTTGGATGGGGCTTTGGGCAACGTGGTCTAGTGGAAGGTGTCCCTGCCCATGGCAGGGGGGGTTGGAACTAGATGATCTTTAAGGTCCCTTCCAACCCAAACCATTCTATGATTCTATGTTACCTGAGAAGGGGCCAAATGTCTTTTATGGGACATGGACATTTAAAAGGTTATTTTCAAAACTCTCAAATGTCTCTCAAAAAGGGCAGGACTTTTAAAGAGAGCTTTGAAAGAGCTTACACTTTAAACAGTGGCTGAACCAAGAAATTGCTAAAAAGAAACAAATGGAGAAAACCAGAAATCTGTGCTTGCGCATGCGTTTTTCTCCTCAGCATGCTCACATGCCCACACACAAGCACAAACTGCAGGCTGCATCTTCACCTGCTATAAACTTACACCATTTTCAAAGCCGCTGGTGCTACGTTGATACATCTATGATGATAGTTTGAAAAAGCTTAATAACACCCTCTCTATACAACAGCATAAGACATACTGAAGGAATAGAGGAAGGCATTTAAAGTTGCTGCATCTGGTCTATTAACAGAATTCCTCTGCTTCTTTAATTCCAGAATCAAAAGATTATCACTCAGATGTAACCCCACATTTCCATTAGAAGCCGCCATTTCAAATTAGGAAGTCTGTGATTCCACTGAAAGGCAAATTTGTAGGAAGAAGAAAACAGCCTCCCTGCATTATTCTGAGCTTGGCTGAGATAGTTGTAGATTTATTAAAAAAACAAACTGTATTTCCCGCCTTACACTAAAGGGCTCTACGTTTTCCTCTTGGCTTTCATGGGCATTTTGCCCAACTACAGGATAGGGCTCTGAGGTATTTAGTGAAAAATGAAGGCTAATTAAATTGTTGCATGTTGACATACTAGAGACTCCAATCCAAAACCATTCTGAAACATTTGCGACATTACTGATTTATTTTCCTTGTGGGCACAACTCTCTAACTGCTTTGGAAGCTCATAGCTGCACCGAGTGCCTGGTAACCGTATCTACATGGCTTACGGGCCATTCTGCTATATTCTTTCCCACTGTTGTGGTGACTTACTGCACATCAGAATCTGTCACATCCATTCTTATTTTTGACAAATTATTACATCCATTCAGGTTGGTGAGTTCTCCTAAAATTGTTTGGCTGGCACATTTTGGGACAAAGAAAGAAATCCTTAGTTCATATATTATTGGTGCCTCCAGAGCTCTTGACCCAAGAACCAAAACATCTGAACAATCAATGACAAAGAGAATTTCCTTGTCCCAAAACATGTAATCTAAAAATGGTAATAATCATCAAAGACAAACAGTTTTGTGCTCATTTGATAGCAATTACATGTTTTATACTATAGCCTACCCACAATGTTTTTATTTTCATAGGTGAAGACAGTGTGCACCTATCATGTTGCTCAGTAACTTTGCAGTGATTATTTCTGTAGAAATCTTGATGCCACACACCAGTGACTAGTCCAATCACTTGTCTTGACTGATATTCATAGGTATACCAGCAGAAGCTAAAATTACTTGACAGTACCTTTTTTGACACAACTTTGCAAACCTTTCATCCTCAGGGATTTCTTTTTTCTGACCTTATTTTATGCCCTAAAGTGCAGGGATTGACAATTGTCATTTCAATGTAACAGGTAGAAGTGAAAAAAACTTTTAATTAACATCACAGTGCAATTTTTCCCTGAAAATGCTTTTTATGTCAGTAGTATGCTTTTTTCGGTTATCCAATGCAGTAGGAAAACCTTTCTCAGATTTACATGTTTTTACCTTTTAATCTGCAGTGGGACACAGCTGGGTCAGATCAGACTGGTTGGTCCCCAATTTAGTTTAGGCTCTGATTTGGACAGCTGACCTCAGTACTCCTTGGATCAAGCTTTAGAGATGGTCTCCTCTCTGCAGAAGCCCAGAGGCTGGGTACGCACACCATCAGAATCCATCCCTGTGAAATCCAACAGGAATTGCTCCTTGCTTGTAAGGACCTCTGAAGGAGGAAAAGGCCACCCTACAACTTTCATATAATACGTGTATGGTCCCCTGCTCAGGGCCAGCAAATGGAAAACCATAGTTTAATCCATTCTCAGTTCCCAGGCATTCAAACATGTACCTCTCATCTCTAGATAGAGCACCCCAAGCAGTAAGCAATAAGCAACTTCAAGTCAAGAAGTACGGCTCTCTCCACATTATGTCTTGAAATCCTTCAGTGATGGTGAAGCATGCAAGATTCATTGATCTTCATTGGTCCTGACTATAGGTCCCAGATACATTTAATTTGTGTTAGATTGACAGATGTCATTGTAGCCAGTTATATGTGCTTGATTTATGATCAGATCATCTACGTAACTTTGGAGAAGATGAGGTTACCAAGAAATTTTGGGGGCATTGCATTAACTAGCATAGGCCAGAAACCAATGGGAGAGCGACAGTGGCCTAGGATGCCAGTCCGATTTAATGGACAAGAGAAGAATAAAAATGGTAGAACAGACCTGATATGAATTTCCAAAATAGCTATTAGCCAGTGGTGTATTGCTGTAGCAGCATAACAACGGCCGCAGCGTTTTCCAGAATGTGAAAACAAGAACATTTCTTTCAGAAGACAGAAATAGCTAGTGCGAAATAGAAATCTGGGTGACGTAAATCCCTGAAATTGAGGTGTATCTGACAGCGCAAGACTTGTTGAGGCCCAATCTGAATCAGAAACTGCAATTTGCCAATTCATACACTCTCGGAGAATGAGTCTGTTGTACAAGCTGGCACGCCAGCAGCGTTTTGGCTCATGACTCCCTCTTGCCAGTGGGAGCTGTGGTGTGAGGTGTGGGACCTTCTCCATGCTGGAACGTGCTTCTGGCCTTGGTTCGTGTCGTGATCAACCTCGCACTGCTACGTCTGGTGGTGCGCGGCTGCGGGAATGCAGGCTGAAGTAAACTGAATGGAAAAATTGGGCAAACCTCCATAAAGAAAAGAGCAAGGAAATGGATTTTTGGTTTCTTTAGAATAGAATAGAATAAGAATAAGAATAAGAATAAGAATAAGAATAGGAATAGGGATAGGATAGGATAGGATAGGATAGAATAGAATAGAATAGACTAGACTAGACTAGACTAGACTAGAATATTTCAGTTGGAAGGGACCTACAATGATCATCTAGTCCAACTGCCTGACCACTTCAGGGTTGACCAAAAGTTAAAGTATGTTGTATCAAAGGTGTTTTTTGGGGGAAGCTTCGGCTAGGACAGTCTAAGCTCTCTGATGTGGGAAGCAGATAAAACTGTTTGCAGAGGTGGTGCATATGAAGTTCCCTCTCTAGGCTTCACTGAGGCTTTTAGCACAGTGCTACATACATGTTTAGTTTTAGAGTTACTGGATGGTGTACAGAGATGAGGCAGGTGTACAGCATTTATTTTTAGATAGCTTCTTAGAAAAGAAGAGGAAATCTGCATGCAACAAAATTTTACTCTGGCAGCACAACATAAAAATAATTTGCTTTCTGTATGCAAACAAATTTAAATCCTTATTTTGCAGTATTAAAAACAATGTAAAATGAACAGTTAGCACAAATAAGTCTCCTTATTGCTCAGTGGACTCTCAGCTACATGTGATAAAGAATGCAGATGCCCATATGTTTATACGCTGCAAAGTGAATATTTAGCCAACTGGTCCCCAGAATAGAAGCAAAAATCTAAAGTTAAGCACTTGGGCACTTTGAACAGCACAGAGGCACGTTGAAAGGGCTTGTTGAAAACCCCCTCACAGCTAAGCAGAGACCTGTCTAGAGCCAGTTAGTTGGAAACACTAAGCACAGGGCATGGCTTTAAATTTGTCCATCTCATGAGACTCAGCACCCATGGAGGCAGTCCTGTTCCCCCGGGGTCTGAAGTCGGGGCTGGTCCCATTGCTGAGCTGGTGGGTGGTGAGAGGAGGGCTGATGCGGACGGCAGGCACCGCTGCCAACGGGGCAATGGGAGGAGAGCGCGCTGCGCTTGCTGCGTGAGGGGTGAGTCACAAGTTCAATGCTAACATGTTGCAGCACAAGTGAAAGCAGAAATCTCCCATGGGAAAACGCGCTCAGCGCTGCTGGTAGCTGCAGCAGCCAGAAAGAGAAGAAAATCAGGTGTTTTGGCCGCGTGAGCAATTGTGCGGGGCAGCCGTCCCAGGGACTCTGCACCTCCAGCCTCCTGGTACATTGGTCTGCTGCTGGTTTGCTGCCTTGATGCTTCCTCTGCTTTTCACAATTTTGGGTGCTGTGTGAGATGCCATAGTGCTTTGTTTGTGCCTGCTGATAAGCGCAGAAGGATGCAGCCATAGCAGCACTTTCTTAATTGCCATTCCGCTGTGGTCACAGCTTGCTAAAGTACTCCTCCATCTTATGGGAGCAGTGGTAGTCAGATTTGGAAAGGAAGTCTGTGTGGTTTTGCAGGAACTTGCAGCTAATAAAATGATAATAAGGAAACCAAGAGAGAAAGATGACTACGGATCTGACTATTTGATGAGTAATCTGGTCAATGTGGTAAGGCAGACAGGATTTGTGGATTAAAGTCAGTGGTAATCTCTGGTTATGATAAATGAAAAATAAAGCTAAATTGACTGTATTTTCAGAATGAGAAAGAGGAAACTTTGAGGGTGGCATTCAGGAGTCACAAAATATTCCCATAGCATAAAAGTATATTAATAATGTGCTGGCTATACTGCGACTGCCAGCCTCAGTAGCTCTTGGAGAGGGGAGTGCTTGAGCCTCAGATCTTAGCACAATTGTCTTGAACCACAACAAACAGATATTTACCATGTATAAAACAACAGCAGCATCCATACCTATTCAACATCTTGACTGCAATAATTGTTCTCAGCAGCAATCACTTGTCTTGCTGAATTAACTGTTTCTGGCAAATAGGGAACAAATTGTGTTCGGAATCAAAATATGATTAAACAGTCAGTTCTATGAATTCAAAATATAACTCTTCCAGTGAAAAACTGGAATATTTTATGTTTACTGAAAGAAGTCCTTGGAACACTCAAGAAATCTCCAAAATATAATCAATTGGCATGGAACTCCCAAGCCATATCAGGCATTGCACTGCTCGCTTCCAATCGGAGAATATTCTAGAGAGCATAGAGGCTAGATTTTTGAAGTTTCTTAGATGTCTACTTCCCACCGATTTCATAAGAAACATCTGTAAGTCTTGATTTCAAAGGGAGATCAGCACCTACCTGCTTCAACCAGTGTGGTTCTAAATTTCCTGCACATAAAAGCTGTGGCAGGATTGAGAAACAAACCCAAACTCCAACTGCTCTGCAAAATCCTTTTGAAACATTCATTTTAGGTCTTTTAATAAATAATTACAGAGAAGTAGCATGCCAGAACCTGATAACCTGCAGACGTGATGGAATCAGAAGCAACCTGCTGAATCTCCAGGCTTTTGCCACATATTTGAACAGCATAAACCCTACTTATTTTCCTATAATTCATGTTACATTTTCCTCAGACTGAGAACAAGGTTGCTTAACAGAAATTATTTTATTACAACTGTGAACAAGTATTGAAAATTTCATGGCATTACTGTAGTTTTTTATGAAGGAACAATATATCTTTTGGCAACCCATCTGTCAATGGTTATTGGATTATGCAGTAAAAAACCCCACAACAATTAAAGGCCAGACTTTTGGGGTGAATTTGAAGTGGAAACCTGTATTCACCTTATGCGTTTGCCCTTTTGATGAGGCAAATACTGCTAAACCTCATGTCTGTTTCTCCCTTCAGTTAGACTAGATTTTAATACTAGGGAAGTTCAACTGATTTCAGTCAAATGTATGTAAGCAATTTGCATCACGTATGTCTATGCATTGGGAAGAAAATCTTTAGCTACTGCATATTCAAGACTTTGTAAGCCGATATAAGTAAGGGCAAGAAAGACATTTGCAGGACTCACAAAACTATTCCAGGCACTCGGTATTTAGATTTATACTCTGAGGCATGGGGGGAACAATAAGCTCTAGGCATTTTGAAGTCATTCTGTAGGGGTCAACGTCCTACTACTTAGATGCATATGCATGCATGAAAGAGACTAGCAACACAGTGACATACCAAAGAAAAATGTTATGCTAGATCTTTTCTTTTTAATTGCATACAGAAAAATAGTTACGTGAGCCTCTGCAGGGATTTTTTTTTTTTTTTTAAATATTGAGAAATCAGTTTGTTTAAATGTTAAGCTGTTCATAGGAAAGTAAAGCCCTGGAGGTTAGAGAAAGTGTTGTCACTCAAATCTGTTCTCCCAAAGAGCAATTACTGTAGTCATTAATGTGCCTTGCTCCAAAATCTAGTCTGACATTAAATACTGCTTGAAATGTTCAGAAGACAGTTAAAAGGTAGGGATGGATCCTTTTCTCATGTAACGTGCTGAAAAGCTTCCCTGTACATTCAATCATCGGGCTTCACAAATCCTAGTGGTACTCCTCTGAAGCTGTTATGGAACATATTGGTTGCATATTTCATTTGTTTCTGGCAAGAATAATTAGATGAATGTTTAATTAGGAGTGATTTTCTTTCATGAATCATGGCCAACTGACTGAAGGGTTGATGACAGTCCATAATAACCAATAATACATATATCAGAATAACTCTGACTCGCTAGTATAACAAAATTATAGGTACTTTAGAAATACCCCAGCAGAAGGATAAATCCCCAGTCAGTATAAATCAAAGATTCACTGAAGTTGACAGGACTATTTTATTAGAAATCTCTTAAGAATCTGGGCAAATTTATTGAAATATACTTCAAAAAGCTTTCTGCTTCATAGCGCTCTCCGGCTTGGATTCAAACCTGTGTGAGATGAAATGCATCGTTCCCCCTCATGCCACCAGCCTCTCCCTGCACCCAGCTTGCTTTGTCCAGCCATTCCCATTCCTTCGGTCCTGTTCTTCTCTCCCACCCTGGGGTGTGTTTCCTCTACCGCCTGGGGTGAGGTGTATCAGGACCCTGCGTGTCAGGGAGATAACACCAGCTGCTTTCTCTCCTGTAGCTAAACCTGCCCCTGGGGCAGCATGGCCAGGACAAGCTCACCCTCTCCACTGCCACTGTACACTTACTGTCACCTTGCAATAGCATCATGTGGCTGGTGGGATGCAGGCAAACTGTCCATGGAATGACACAGAAGATCTTCAGAAGGAGGGCCCTATAGCTGCCTGTGATGAGGGCAAGTGGGACCTGTGGGCAGCTGAACCTCTTTGGTCCCTGTACAGGAGTGCTCGTACCCTTTGCATTACACTTGTGTACTGAAAATGGCCCACATCTTGTCAAAACTGGTTTTGTCTGCATTTGATGCATTTGTCTGGTGACTCAAAGGTTATATCTCTATGTCATTTAGGGATCTTTCATAACCTGTTTTATACAAGCACCAAGTAAAACATGTACATGTTTTCTGTAAGCTGGAGGATTCATGTTCTTTTGTGAAGAAAATTGAGTTATTTTACAGTCCACCCTTTTTCAGTTTTTCCAATTAACCTTATTAATTAGTAGGACCAATACGTACACGTTCATTCCCAGTCATTACCAATTACATTGGACTGTGGAACATTTGCTTGCTCTGGGGTACCAGCAAGGAAACAGTAATTAACTGAAATAGTTGCTGCTTTCCCTTGAAAGTTAAAGAATAGGATTATGCTCTTTTGATAAACTAATAGGCTTAAATCAATTTAATGTATTTAATAAGAACCCATGATAACAGGAAGACACCTCAAAGCCTTCACTGTGAACTTTTCCCATTACTTCACAACTGCAGACAACGAAGATAAATGAAATTGCAATTCAACAGTTGTAATAGAAAGGGTAGAGGATGAAATCTGCCTAGAATCAAAGATTAAGTTGAATGACCATTTTCTAATTAATGATCATTATAATTCTTCTGACATCTGCAGAACGCTTTGCAAACTTCAGCTCTCCTGTGAGTTAGGCAAGTGGTATTATCCCCATTTTACAGATATTGAATACAGCCCACGTTAAACTTGAACCTGCTCTTTGCCTCGGAGGCTCTTTGCCTTTTTCCATCTGACCTGTTTAATATCAGATCTAACGAAAGCAGTAAGGGTGGCAAAGGCAAGGCATTGCTTTCCTTTGCAGAACCTGTTAAAGAAATGGAGCCACAGTTTGTGATGCAACTTCATGGGCTTTTGCAGGCTTGAAGCAGTGACGTGTTTGGCTCAGTAAGATCAGTTGTCAGAGATAGTCTTGACTAAGAGCTTGGTGCCTACAGCAGGATTTAAGTGGATTGTGAATCCTTCTGTCCAAAACAAATCTTTTTTGTCAATGTTCACCTGGAATTTGACACGTTCTCAGGTAGTGTCTGAAATGATGAGGGGATGGGCACCTCACAATGAAACTGGCTGTAGCTGCCGTGTTTTAATTTGCTGCTGGTGCTCGCTCTGTCCTCTTTAAACGGTCACCCAGCTAGTGAGACCTGTGGGTTCGGCTCCTTTCAGCGGGAGTCCATGCCTCAGTCTGTCTCAAGCAGGCAGGACCACAGGAGATTTAGGGTGACTCACTGGCGCATCCCCTCTTGCAAAACAATGATTTCCAGTTTAATCCAGATGGATAGCACAAAGGCAGACAGGAATCGATACTACATGACTAAGGCATTAGTGGTGAAGACCTGACATCCAATCCATGATTTTAAAATTGTATATAGCCCTTCAAATAATGTGAAATGTAGGAAAAAATTACATGTAGGTACCAGAGTCCACATGTCTGTGCATTTCAGGTGAATGGAAGGGACTCCTGAAAGCCTCACCTGAGATGACTGAGACCTTGGGAAGGAGTGGCCCTCTTCTCACATCTCAGTTTCTTTTCTGTCACTACCCAAAGTGGCACCCGTTTTGGACCCTACTCTGAGCGTCTCAAGGGCCCAAGCACTTAACGTGGGGCTACATTTCACTTAGTCCCTTCTTTTTGGATTTGTGTATTAACTGTGAACCTGTTACAGGACCTTTAGGTTCCTACAGGAGCCTAAAGTTGAACTCACACCTTGAACATCCAGGATGGTTAGCCTGATATTCAGAAATACCAGCTGTTGATTTTACTCTGCAATACTCTACATAATTGCTCTAGTTTATTTGTACATCTTTTTATTACCGTGTCTACTTTTATGGAAACAATTTTCCCCCCATTCCTTTGATTTGCCTACTGGCTGTTGCTGTTTTAATCTTTCTAACAGTTGGCCAAATCCTGTCTGCTTGTACAAAGTCCTTTTATTCAGTACCCAACTCCAGCAGAATCAGGAAATTTATCCAATACTCTATAACACTAAATACAGTGCCTTGTTCCTCGCATGTTGAATTGGACTAGGAGCAGTTTGCTTTATGAAGGTTAATCAATAAATATTCTGAAAACCTCAAAGTTAATGGGATAATACTAAATAAGAAACACTGAAATGGATAAAAACCTAATACACCAGTCTGAAGGCTGGAACAAATCCAGGGAGAGGAGCACTGTGACAAGGCTTCAGCTCAGAGCAGAAGGGCGACAGGGAGGAATACAGAGCCGTATTTAAACATTTTTGGAAGGGTATCTTGTCCCATGAATTGACAAAACTGTTGCCATGTGAAAATGGGCTGGAACTATATTTACTAGGTTTTGCTTCTTGTCAGCTGCGAAAGGGATGAGTTAGGTAAGATCCATACAGTGATATACAGCTTCTGCTTGATTTTGTTTTTCTTAGATGATGGGAAGGGAGGAGGGAGGACTGAAAGGGAGGGCAGTAATGTAAAATACAAACAACCAGAACAATTACATAGCTTTATAAGGTTAACCTAGTTCTGCCTTCAGACAGGAGGGAGGCAAAAGAACTTATTTATTGCCTTAGATTGCCTCTGTCTACAAATCTCAGGCACACTTAACTCCACCCTGTCTTCTGGGCAAAAAGTAACTGGCATTAAGTACATAAATTTAAAGCTTAAGTAATTCTTATGTTAAGGTAAGCCCAGAAACCACCCAGTGGTGGGGGTTAATTGCTACTGTGCATTATTAGGAAGAGAACTTGCTCCTGTAAAACCATAAGGTCTTGCTTTTCAGGGGTTTGGGGGTGGGGTTTTTTTGGGATTTTCTTTTGGTTAGGGTTGGGTTGGGTTTTTTGGGGGTTGTTTTGTTTTTGTTTTTTTTACTTTCTACAGTTAGTACTTTTTGCATACCGTAACCTGGGAAGAAGCATGTCTAAATATTGAGCTTAAACAGGTACACCTGCCACGCCAACAAACAAGACACTGGTGTTTCTTCAAGCTGCTCATGAAATATTGTTTTAAATTATCTGAAAGAAGATGCTTTAGCTTACCATGTCCAAGTAAATTAATATTTTTATGGCTACTTTTCCCCCACACCAGTAGAAATACAAATATATATAAATAAAGCTGGCTCAAGTTGAAAGGCATGGTTGCTAGGTAGCCACTGTCATGATAGTGAAGGTACCAGTGAAGAACAGAGAGGTGAGTCCCTCATAATTGCAGAGATCCATTTTTCATTCTCCTTGAAAATGAGACTTTTTTTCTATACAGATGACAAGATCACCAGCTCAGCAGGAAAAAGTCTGCAGAAAAACACAAGCACGAGGCTTTATTGTGTCTCCCTGTAGAGACACAAAGATTTTCAGATGCTTCCTAGAAGTGGGTGGGGAAATGGGGGAAGGAGCCCCTGCACTTTAATTATGGGAGGATGGTTAGATGTAATAACAACAGGTGGCAAACAAGCACTGCTTCTAACTGTCAGTGCTGCATGATTACCAGTATTAACTGATAGAGCAAGAACAAAAAAAAATCACCAAAGCACAAATCTGATTGCTCTTGTTTCAAGAGCTATGGGAGCAGCTGTGGTCTGTGGCCCTCACGTAAATCCTGGCTTTGGAGGTTCTCCTTTGCTCCTCTGGACAGCGATGGTGTTAAAAGACAGTGAGGTACCTGACTGTGAAATGAAATGCTGTAACCAAGTCACACTTTCACCTGAGCCCTTTTTGGCCTCTTTGGTGTAAACGGGTAACAGTCAAACTGCAAGTTAGCTGTAAACCCTTTCTCTTTTTGAAAATCACGTTAATGCCACGTGGCTGGGAGTATGTGCTGTTTACTGCAGGCTATTTACTTTGGTCCTGCTAAAGTCCTCCTTGGGGAAGGGGGTAAGCGTGTTTGGGCTCTGTTGGGCTACAGAGCTCATCCTCTGGACAGGGGAAGTATTCTGCTCATTGCACTGAGAGGGAAATGACATATAGGGAAGATTAATTGGTTTGTTCACAGGGGGATAAAAAGTTTGCAACTATACCAGGAACTGAAACCAACTCCGGACTGGATTTTCTAGTACAAGCAATTATTTCTATTTATTCACAGTTTGTGTGCACGTCACATTTTATGATATGTTCTTAAGAGACGGCTGCTTTTTTAAACATTTACCAACTGAAACAATAAACCATAATTGCTCTGGTAAGGAACTCCTTACTTTGCAATTTACTTCAAAAAAATCCTGCCCTGTCTCCTGGGGTGTGAAAGATTCAGTCAGATTTCATCCGCAGGGAAGATAAAAGCAATATACGAATAGCAAGTACAAGGAGTCAGGGATCCCTTTGCAGGGTATGTTTTGCAGAGGCATGCTGCAAATGTTATGATGTAGTCCAAGGGCAAGATGTTGATCACTCAACAGGATGGAGCTATCAAATATTTTCTTTTTGCAATTTTGCAATTACTAAAGATCCAAGACTGTTATAATATATACAAGGTGGTTTCTCAGGCTCTTAAGTCTGCGGGGGAACGAAAGTGCCGTATTTTAAGCAGCAGCAGTTGTACACCGTGGGTTTGGGGCCCCGTGTAGAACTCTGGAGGAGCAGTCTGAGAAAGTGAAACTGGCTATTCATCATCCTCCAAACTTCAGCAGATTACACAGCCAAGGCTGAAGGTTTTGCAGGAGGGAGACTTGAATCTTGGGATTGAAGAGGACTTTCAGGGGAGGGCAGGGTGGGCAGTGGGACACATGGAGGTGCTGGTAACAAAACCACCTCTGTGGAGAGCTGCTGAGGGAAAGCGGGCACTGGAGGCAGGCTGAAAGACAACTCTAGGATGCCCAGAAGCAGAGCTGGGTTTGGGTCTTGAAAGCAAATGAGTTTTGACAAGGGTCTTGCAGGCTCTTTAGGCAGCGGTGTCTCCATCCCACCAGTGTTACACAAGCAGGCTGCCAGGTGGAGCACCTGGAGGGGAGAAAAAGCAGAAGCGCCATGTTTTCATTTTGGGCCCGGCAAGGGAAATCTCAAGGACTTGCACAACTCTGCTGGGTAGGGATAACTGTGTCTTGTCCGCCGTGGCACTCCATCCATGTTGTGATTGATCTGTGGTTTTCTTCCTGTGAAGGAGAAAAGAGGAGGCAAGGAGCGAGATAAGAAAGTGCGTTTGCATGGACCAGAGGATGGGGCTTTTTCTGAAGACAGGGTGTCCGGGCAGCCTGAAGGGATACATGCGGTCATGGTGAAGGCCTGGTTGCAGATGCTTACCAAGCTAGTTGGAACAGGACAGCGTAAGTCTTTAAAGCTGGCACAGTGTGCACACTAACAGTGGGAGATTTGCTCGCTAAACACTCAGGAGCAGCTGGAGGGGCCTGCCCTGCATTTCAGGCAGCCATAGTTTCTGGTCAGCTTGTAAAACTCCCCGGTTGATTGGCGTGTAGGGAGTTAATGAAGTTTACCACTCAGTTAGCTTAGTGCTTTATCAGCTTCGTGTCAATCTTTAGTTAAGACAATGGTTAACCGCTTATCTCTCTAGAAGTGTGAGGTGTGGCCTCATGAGCAGTTATTTTCACTGGAAATAGTATCCAGAGCAAATGCATTGATTATGCAGCTCCAGCAGATGATTCAGCAAATACGGGTAAGCCTCTTGCTCTGGTGATGGCATGAACGAGAAGAGCAGTCACAGCTCTCCAAGTTGTGTGCTGAGTGGTGTGCTGGTCAAATGTATGACTTAATGACAAGGCAACTCGGTTTATCAATGTCGTTGATCTCTAGCACAGCATTAAAACAATAATTCAGAGAATACTTTAGTTTTCAAAGCACTGTAACACAGTCATAAAATAATGCTCACAACATGACTAAGAGCTAAATAGGCCCTATCCATATTTTATGACTGGTGAACATGAGCAGGTGAGGGAGAGAAACAGGCAGTGCAACACCTCGGGGGCAGCGCCGGGACCGGGAAAGAGGTCTCCACTCCCACCCACCTCGGTGCTTGCCATCTCAGGACTGCTGTGCCAGCGCAGGACTGCCCTCTGCTATTTGTGTCTCGGTGGTAGGCCTCAGACAAAAGAAGTAAGATAAAAATGGCACCAACAGTGTCAGTGACCCTTTGGCGTGATGCCTGGCTTGGGTGCCAGGATGTCTCCCCTCCTCCCTGAACCAAGGACGCTGCCTTCGTCCTGGTGCTTGTTTCTAATATGGTGGTACCACCATGTCCTGATGGTGGCGCGTGTGGAAATTCACTCTTCTGATGTTGCAAAAGCTGACTGAAACATGTCTCAGCGAGACCCCAGGCTTTTCCCTCTTTCCGACGTTCCCAGTAGATTAATCTAATTTCCAGAGCTCTGTGAAGTATAACATCAGCATCTGAGGAAAATGCAAGCAGATGCTGATAACTGAGGATTGTACATGTGGTGACTTTGTGGTCTTCTCATGGGTAGGAAAAGATGTGATTTCCTATGGGATCATCTCCTGCACATCAGTGCTGAGCACTTCCAGATGGAGATGCCCCAGCTGCAGAAGCGCAGCCGTCATCTGCACTCTGCCAGAGCCGCTGGTTGTCTCACGTGCCACCTCAACGGGAAGCAATTGATTACGCTGTGACATCTGGAAAACTCTCTCCACCTAAAGATGTATTTTGAAGAAAGTATCTTTCTGATCAAACAGTGCCTCCTCAAATGACTGTCGATCGAATGAGTTTTCTTTGAATGATCCTGACACAGAACGATCAAATTTTTCTCAAACTGCTTGGACAAAGTGGAAAAACATCGTGCAATTTGACAGCAGCCTCAGCAACAAACAGCGCATTTTATAGGGACTTGTTAACCACGCTGTCTTTGCTGAGCAGATTCGCAAGTGACCGATGCTTGTCAGGCTCCCAGCAGAGTAGGTTTAACTGATATATGGAGATTTCTACTTAGGAAACAACATATATTATAGATATTTTGCATGTTTAATCTTCAGAAACAATTATAAAATGTAAGAGCAACATTTGTCTGGGCTTCCTAATGGATGGCTAAATAAAGTTGAATAAATTCTGTGAGTCTGGATAGGAAAGACTATAGGAAAAAAGTGCTGCTAGTTAAGATAAAAAAATCAGTCCACGGTCATCAAGACATTAATGATTACTAAGGCTAAAATCTGAAATCAATGCACAGTCTCTTTTAGTAGTCTCTGGCTACTTGAAATATTTATTTTTTATTTACCTGCTTCCATCACAGCCTTTCACAACTCTGGGAAATGTGCTAACATAGCAGAACTTTCAACCAAAATAAGAAGTCTGTGAACTCCAGGGATAGACCTTTCTCAGGAGCTAGATGCAGAGCATGAAGCTTGCCTCACAGAAGGTAACAGTGATTATTACCAAACCAAGAAATGTTTATATTTAGTTAGCAAGAGAGGAAAAGATTCTCATTGATATTTGTATGTAATTCTGGCAGTTAGGCACTGTATCACTAATTATATACCTTTATAATTTTTTTGGATAATTTTCTAATCTCTCCCCCACCCCACATCTTAATTAGCCCCTACTTCCTTGTCATTGACTCCAAATGTAAGAATCAATTTAAGCTCAGATAGCCAAATTTCACGCTGCTTCCTCCAGCAGCTTGTCATAAAGACCTGTAATAATGTCACATTTTACTGTATCTATCAACATTATGCAGATGTTAGCCATCAGGTACTAGCCATCTCTCCACACTGCCAAGTATCTTGCCACTAGTTCTAGGCAACATCTATAAAATACATTTTCTTCTGCTATCACAGCATAATAAAGAGTTATGAGTGCAGAATTTCAGAATGAAATCCTTCCAACATGAAACTTCTTAATAGACAATCCTGGGTGCTAAAAATTCATGAAATTTGAGATTAACAAACCTTCCACAAATGGTGAACAGGGATGGTCATAATCCTGAAGTAATAAAGCTTGTTGATTTTCTTGTAGAAAACACGCATGCCTCACTTTTAAAATGAGGCAGCCAGTAGTGACCGGCAGTGACAAAATACAGAGAGATTTGAGGGGGTGCCTTGCCAAATACATTTTTTTTCCCACTGATGCATCACTTTAAAATAAATGTTAGTTAAAAAAATGTCACAGGTTTTAGGAAATGAGTTCCTGTGAGATGCTTAAATTACAATGGAAAAAAAAAAAAAAAAGCCTCAGCAGCTGAAGGGCAGGGGAATTGCCTGCCCCTAGAATACCAATTTAGCATTATTATGAGTGAACTGTGAAGGTCACTGGTGCAAGGCAAGGCACTGAGCGAGTGGAGCAGGCAAGATTTGCCTCCCAGTAATAAGGAAACCGAAATCAGACAGTAAGTGATTATGAAAGTGTTTCATACACTCTAGAATCTGAACACATAATAAACCAAATGTGCAGGAACGGCTTCTGTACTTTTGGTATTAGTTGTATACTCCTAGATATGAATGCGAAAATGAGTCATCATACTTGAACATGTTTCCCCCTCTTAAAGCAATTTACATACATTGATAAAAGATGCCTATTTTTAATAGCAGAAATGCATATAAATTCTTTTTTCTATAGGTGGCAATTCCACTGTGTGAGCTGACGGTGCAGGTGGCTGTGCTGGACCCTCCCAAGGGGCTGTGGCTGCCGGGAGCTTCGCCCTGACTTCTCCATGCCCTTCCCTGCAGCATCTCCCTGATGCAGGAGCACGGTAACGATGTTTATTCTTAGATGTGTTTAAACTGTTGTAGTTTCACGCTCTGTGATTTAGTGATACTGTCCTCTTTGCAAAGGTGCTCAAGAGAAGCTCAGCTTAGTAATGCCGTTTTCCCTCTGTAGTAACTTCAGCAGAATGGAAGTTCCTTAAGTGCAAATGCTGCATGGTGCGCAAGTCAAACAGCGATGCTCTTCCTGAAGTTAGCTGTCATTACAAGCTCCTTTTTTAACTCGAAACTTTGTAAGGAGACAGATGGAGGATGCCTGGGAGGTTCTGTCACGTTTTGGAAAATATGTCCATGCATATAGAAAGCCAGTTCCCAGTCACACTTAGTTTCCCATGACTTTGATAGTAGTTTCAGTACTGAACTGCTGCGACCAAGATCAGATCCTGGCACTTAATGTGCATTGCACCCATGGTTGGAAGCCTGCCTTTGGTTTCAGCGTGGCTTTTAACATTTTACCCATTTCTTCGACTTTCCCTAACATCCTAGAGAGACTGATCCATAGCATGGGGTATAGCAGGCCACTGCAGAATGCCCTTAGTAGGGCAAGGGAATCCACTCTGCTGTACCAAGGTCCCAGACAAACCCCTCAGAAGAAGGTGCGTTGGGCATCTTGTGCCTGTGGGGCTCAGGTATGTGTGAGAAGCTGGATTTCCACAAGTGTTCAGCACTGACAGCCAGGGCCAAATTTTCAAACAAGTTCAGCTGCTTGCAACTTTTCTTTTGCAGCCAAAAGAAAAGGATCTGACTGAAACCACAATGGGATCTACATATCGAGGGCTTTACAGAGAATTGCCCGCTTAATGCCTCAGCAAGAGGTGAGCTCATCTGAAAATTCAACTCCAGATGTGGGGCTGAATACTTGAAAATTTAACCCGGATCTCCTTTGAAAATCTGGTTCTGTGTTAGAACATCTGTCGCTGAAATGGTAATCAGACTATTATCCACGTACAATTTTACCATTTACATATTTTAATGACTCTTGACTCTTTCAAGCAACTTTGAGAAAGTATTTTCTTCAAGTACGATGGATACAGTTTCAAAGGCAAACCCAGCTCAAATGTTAAAGCCTCCGTCTGTCCCATGGACCACTGCAAACCAACCAGGTGCTGTTACATGGGGCCCCCTCTTCATTCGTGGATGGGGAAGGCAGAGGCGGGAGGGAGCTGTGAGGGATGTCTCTGGCCGTGCCCACAAGGAAGCCCCTGGGCTCCCAGGCTCCCAGCCAGCTGACTCACCTGCCCCAGGGGGATCAGGGGCAGGGCTGCTGCCAGAGCCTGCAGGGGCCATCCCTGATTTCTGCAGGCTCCCTCTTGGGAAGATGCTTGGGCCGGGGAGGAGGCTACCTACCTCCTGAGCGACTGTGGAGGTCAGCCTCACTTACTTGTCAGGTTTTCGTGAATCCCTCCCCTCCCTGCGTGCGTCATCTGGCAGAATATCAGGCAACAAAGAGAATAAACTAGTTCCTGGAAACTCCTCCCTGTACATTTTCTCTGGATGGGGCCTTATATGCTAGGGGCAGGCTGAGCCTTGTGCTGGTTGTAAATGAGGGAAGTCATCACATTGCCTTCCTGAGATATTTGCTGCAAACAACAGGCACGATTGTCTTTTTTGTTATATTCTGCAAACTGCTGGCAAATCCAAAGGCATTTTGCTGCATGAGGAGGATTTGCATACATGTGTTTATTGTATAGTTGACGGTCTCCTTTGTTTGCACAAAACAAAATTTGCATATACAAGACACTCATTAAATGCACACCTTTATCCAAAATTGGCATGCAAATAGTAGCGTAGCAGGGGTTAGGGATTTACAACATAACTTTTATTACTGGCCAGATCAGACATGGGGATGTCCAATTCTCAGAGGCCAGCCTGTGCTTGCTGAGCTGACAGTTCAGAAAGAGACTCTCTTTATTTATAGTATTATACCTGGAAGTAATGAAATATAAACATTAGGCAGTCTAATGCCATTTTTACAGTCACTTTTAACCACACTTTAGAGGAAATAATACATCTTGCTTCTGCTTAGCTATAAAATAAAAACAAAATATGAACATACGCCAATTCTATAAGCTTCCTATTACCCTACTTAGTCGTTGTATTAACACTTCTTTAAGCATGCCATTTCATTCATTTTATGGCTTCTTTCACAGTTTATGTTCAAACCAACACCAAAATTCACATAAACATTACTTTGTCTCATATGGTCACATACATTTACCTGCATTTGAGCCTGACCTGCCAATCAGGTGCACAAATCTCCATCTTAGCACTCATGCAAAGCCCTGTTGCCTCCAGTGGTGTGCTGTGCTGAGACATCAACATCTCCTTGTGCAAATGGGTCTCCAAGTTGAGTGGCAGAGCATATGTGAGAGGTGTCATCTCTCATTGTCAGTCCTGCTGTTGTGTGCTCTTGCTCTGACCTAGCCATGGCCTAGCCTTGCCTTGCTCCAGCTTCGGTGTCCTTGGTTTAGATTAAGTCTTCGCCATGGGGGCCTCCTGAGTTGTAAGCCCTCCTCAATCCCATGTTCCCAGAAAACTTCTGTTTTCTCTGATCAGCAGCTGCATAACCACTCTGGAGATGTGAAGGGCTGCAGCCTGCGTCCCCCGCAGCGTGGTGCATCCCTTGGCTCTGGTTCAGCACAATCTTCAAGCACTCACTGCAACTTCTGCTCCAGCATTGCCTTGCACCTGCTTGCCCAGAGCTTAGCCCCTGCCTGCAGAAGTACTCTGAAAAATACCTCAGGAGAGCAGGGGTATTTAAATATGACCTGTTTGTTCAGCATTTCCTGGTGGCTAGATAAGCAATGACACCCATCTTGTTCTAGCTTCCATAAATCACATCTGTAGGCACCACAGCTTTGGTGCCTTACTTAGGTGTTTGGGATTGTGGTAGATGTCAAGGGACCTAACACCAGTTTTGCGTTAGAGCGCCAAATCTCTGTGATTTTAGCCTGAAACCTTTGTTTACTCTTGTGCACCATAGCTTATTTAAAACTGACTTGTGAATGTGCTAGGACTTGCTATAACCAGGTTTATCAGTGTGGTTATTCAGCATTCAATTGAAGACAAAAAGATAAAAATAACAGTGTACTTGTGTAGTACAACAGAAGACAATGGAAGACGATAATTGAAACGCAGCTCTATATAGGGAGTAAAAAAGCAAAATACATTTATAGGCAGTCTTCGAAATGTATTAATAGCGAGCAGCTCATTAATTTCAAGTTAACACAGGCCCAAACAGCTTAAAGCTAATATTCAGATTTGTACTGCGTTCTCTGAAGTGATGTTATTATTCAATGATGGCTATTATTAGCAAACAAACCAACCCTCATATTAGTCACAGAATCAGTTTATGGCTGCTTTAGAAACAAAAATCTGCCAGGTATACCGCCTGCAATAAAAAGGACTTGTGCCATTTTTCCTTTGAGGAAGGGAGCCCTACCACTCACATTTTATTTTGGTGTGACACAACCTGCCGCTTTGCCTGCCATTTCCACCTGAGCAGCATTTACCATGTGGTTTGAATAACGTAACTTGCTCAGTTCTGCTGACAGTATGTCAGAAAATATTGGAAAAAACTGATGCCTTTTGATAGCATTGTATAGAGAAACCTGGCCAACACAGATACAGAGGCTGAAGCAATATTTTGAAGTTAATGAGACAGCACAAGAGAAAAGAGTTACAGTTCAGTTGCATTTTACAGGAGGAAACACACAGGTTGCTGGGTGGTTTGAAGGTTCCCCAGGGCCCTGCTAATACAAGATTTGCACAAATTATAACATTTCTATAAACTTCAACCTCTAGTTATTGATGTGATGGGGAGTTCCGACTTCAGAAAATGAATCAACACGAAGCTGAAGCCATCAAGAAACCCATCGGCATGCCACAGATTAGCATAGAGATTTTGGACTGAAAAGCTGGTGGGGGTAAACACGTGAGGCAGGAGACACATTTCACCGAAAACCTTGACATTTCAGTACATGTGGATACAGTGGTAACAGATGCAGTAAAATCAGAGAGTAGAAAGAGAAGGATGAGGCATAAAAATGATGCGACCAGCAAAGTGTTAGAGGCCAGACTCCATGCTGGCAGACACATATTGATCAAAAGAAAAATATCCATACTTTTTCTGGATGCAAATTCAGAGACAATTAAGATAGTAGGTGAAGTAGCAAAAACTAAGAAACTGCTTTTTGAGGAAAAGAAAGAGTGAAAGAAGTCAGTACACCCAAGAGGAGAATGAGAACAGAAGGAGACTGTTTGCAAGGGAAGATAGAGCTGATATTGGAGTTGACTGACAACTTTTCAGTCAATCATTTTTGAAAAATAAAATGTATTTTTCGAATTATATTATATATTATCTTGTTCGCTTGTCAAGCATTTTGTGCTTCAACTTCCTCATTTATGAGACTTGGACAATATTTATCCCTAGAAAAGTTTATTTTAATAGCACTTCTTTAATTAAAAACATGCTCTGTCTTCTCCCAGCCAAAATGAAACACGTTATTTAGCAACTAATTATTCCTTTGAGGTGAAGCGAGTAGGAATGGGGAAAGTCCATGAGGAGCATGGCATGAGAGAAAATACCTTTGCTGAGATTTTTTTCCTATGTTGTTGCTTCTCCCTGGTCATAAAAAAGGAAAAAAAAAAAGAAGAAAGCTAAGGGAAATATTTTCCTCAGTGAAGAAAGCAAAAGCTATTTTGAAATTTTAAGCTGGTTTAGGATTTAAGGAAAGTATTTAAGAAAAAAAAATTATTGAAGCTCTTCAAAGACAGCATTTGTTGTGTGTCAGTCACACAGGTGAAGACAGACATGCTTCCAGATTTACATATTTCCCCTGCTACATACACGTGACTTTGTATATTATGTGTAGAGTGGGTATGAACCATTTTATATCAATTTTTCATAGATCTAAGTACACAGACTGGAGGAAAAGCAGAGGAGTATCAAACTCAAGAATTATTCACATTTCCCATTCTCATTTAAGTTAGTAAGCCAGTCCCGATGCATATATCCTATTGCTAAAGCCATGTAATGGCAAAATAATTTCTGTTTGACTGGTGATGGAGAACACTACAATAACTTATTTATCTGCTCTGCACACAAGCGGGAAGCAAAGCATCGCTATCTGAAGCCATAAATGGTTCTCAGACTTCAGCAAATTTGGCACTTTGTGATGGTGCTTCAGTGGCTCTTGCTGCTCAACAGCTACACAAATAGCCTGAATGCAAACACGTTACCTAATCAGGTATCTGTGTACTCAGAGATATCACAGCCTACAAATATATACTTTGATAAAGGAGAGTTCATGGTCCAGATATTCATTCTTTTAGAAATGCATTAAATAAAGTTGAAAATGAAGAAATGAGCACGTGACCATGCAGCATGTCAGCGAATTGCTGCAAACAAATGTGGCCTTGAATATACAAAGATGTGTGGACATGCATTTCTTCCAAAACAGGTCTCTGCCCATGCTTTAAAAGAGGAACAGCCCAAACAGGGAAAGAAAAAGATATCCAGAGACACACAAATAGCTTTTAACATGGCTAAAATGTTTGGGCTGATGTAGAGGCACAGCAGAAATGGTGAGGCCATGTGTATTCTGGAAGGAAAAAACAAAGAACAAAAAGACTCCAGAGGAGCAATGGAAATTTTACTGGGAGATCTGGTACTGAGAGCCACAGAGCAACTTCTGCTATTTTTCAAAGTTCTGTTTATGACACTTTCTGATGAATTAGTGGCAAGTCTGGCTTTATTAATATTTTCCTATCTTCACCTGATATTTAAACAGAAATGGAGGCCTATATTATACTATTCTCCCAACAAATAAATGTTTATACTAACAGAAATGCACAGTGTCAGCACCTACTTTTGAATAACAGAATAGGCATCATGAATTTCCGTTCATCCTTAGATATCAATATTATTCACATTAGATTATTAAAGTGTCTCCTACAGATAAGCAGACTTAGAGTATTAAAAAACTGGAAGTTAAATACAAATATAAATACAGAGGATGCCTGCATACAAGCACTCATTTCAAAGGTGAGCCTTTTAAGAGGTGTGGATCATGGGCATTTTATTGATACTCAAGAAACACAGAGGTTATAAGAGAAACAGTAAAGCTATTCATATTGTATCCATTAGCACACGCAATGTCGCAGCCATAATCGGGATTTGGGCAGTTGTATGGTTCCCCAATAACATGGCCACGGTACAGACAGCCTTTACCCAAATGCTGCGTGTCAGAAAATGGCCACTGACAAAGTGATCTGAAAGAATTGTTTCTCCAGCACCAGCCTGCAACGGGTGGCTGAAACAGTGTGCCCACTGCCCCAGTTTCCCTTTCTCAGCTCCCTGTGAATATACAGAAATCTATACGGCTATCCCTTTCCCAGACTGGTTTATTGGACAACATAAAATAAGCATAAATAATATATTTTTTTTCCTTTCACACGCTCAGAAAAATCCTTTCCCAGTTCATTGTAACTCGTATTTCTTCCCTCTTGAATAGCAGTGAGCTGAAGAAACCAAGACAGTGTATTTTTTTCCTTGTTGCTACTTGGCTTTTCTCTGGACCCAGTAAATCCATTTAATCCTTTTCTGGGCTCAAAGGCTTCCTTGGCTTTTTTATCTGGGCTTCTGACTCCAAGACGTTTTGCCTCAGGGTCCTGGCCGAGGGTTTTCCACATTACACGACCCTCCGCTTCCTCTTCTTTGCGACCAAAGACATCGTCATTTCGGGGGAGTGATGCCAATTTGCAGCCTTGCCCACCCTGGCATGAGCTGCAGCGAGGAGAGGGTGTGGGTCAGGCACCTCCGATCTGCAGCCATCCCTGGGGCTGTCCATTTGCAGAAGCTGCCAGCAGCCGTGAGTCAGGGAGGCACCACCGTCTCCTGGTAAGGCGTCGAGCATCTCTCGAATGATGTGGCAGCTCGCGCCGCTGAAGCTTGGCTGGCGCGCTGTGGTCCTCTTGGCCTGCTGGGCACAGGTCTGCTCTCGCACAAGGAGAGTGTTGCAAAATGGATCGAATGCTCGCAGCAATTTGGACCCTAAACATTGCTTTGGCCAATCTTTCACATGCTGCTGATAGAAAAGTTATTCCAACTACCTGATTGCAATCATGTGTCTGGGCATGCATCCACACTACGGATGCAGCTTACGGCAGTGTACCATGATCTCCTTAAAAGTCTCGGTGGATAAAAGGCACAGCCTCTGTCCTTCTCTGCTTTCCTGCCTGATTTGGCTGCTGCTTCTGAAGCACTTGGTGCAAGTGAAGAAAAAGTGCTCTGATCATACTGCTGATGCTCTTCTGATTTTTTTTTTAGGATTCAGACTACTTTTATCTTTTGAAATGAAGGGTTGAATGTTGAATGGAAAATCGAAAGCATTTTATTTAAATTTAATAATTCCCAAATGTTACAATTTTAGAAGTTAGTACCCCGAGGATAAATTAGATGATTGCAAGCCTTGTTGATGTGTATGCGGGCTGATCTAATCCGCCCATGGCATTAGATGAGTTGTAATGGAAAGAAAGAATCAATGTTAAATAGGTTCTACATTAATATACATTATCTTGTCTAAATATTTATTTTTCATAAAGTATTTGTGATACTATTGGGAAATTTTTAGATATGGAAGATTAAATATACTGGAGGCTAAAGTACTCTGTTAATGCACAAATTAAGGGCTTGATCCTGGAGGACTTAGTCTTGCTAGCTTCAGTGGGGACTCTTCCTATGAATAAGAAATGCATGAGAGAAAGCACAGTGTTTTAAAATACCATTATGAGAATACAGGCACCTTCTCTTTCCTGATCACTTCCTGTTACACAGTAAAACAATAGCACCGTACTTGTGCAGAACAATTATTTTAATGCAATTCATTTTTATATGCATCTGTTTTATTTTCTAAACTACATGTGTGCTTTGGATTTGCCTGGTGACTACATATTCATACGAATTCATAGTAACCGGCCAACTGTCCATTCTATTTATATTTTTGATACTGTGCAAAACGCCTTTCAGCTGGTTGATTTTACTAGACAGCATTATTTTGAAAGAGCATTGTTGGATTCTGGCTTGATCCATGGAAGTATTCTTGCTACAAATAATCTTTTCAGTGAACTCCACTATTCCTGCCAAACTGACAAGTTAAGGGCAAGCCAGGCTCCAGCGCCTGGTACCGAAGGAGGTGCATGAAGAATCAGGGTACAGCAACCTTTGTCTCACCAGGCATGGGGAGCTTCACCACCACCATGGCTCCTCCAGACTGAGTCAAGCAGTGCCTGGAGTTAGGTAGGGGCTGATCTGTGAGAGGGGAGCAGAGGTGCGGAGCCATGCTGCAGCTGGTTACATGCTCCTGGAAAAGATGCCTTTCTTTATCCTGCTCCAGGTCTTCCCTCCCTTGTCTTCAGGGACGACAAAAATCTCTGCAGAGCGGAGACTCGAGCCGTCCTCAGCTGGGATGTAAGTCTGCATTTTATTTGCTTTTGCAACATGTTTCACATTCATGGTATTTCAAATACAGCTGGTCAAAAATGCCTAAAAATTTTGAATCTGCGTTTTTACAACACAAATCCAGTTATTTTTTCCCCATTTGCAGAAAAACAGATTGTTATTTAAAGAACTGTGTTTGACAGCTTGGTCCAACTCTAAATGCAACAGCATCCAGGTGGAGTTGCCATCACGGCAATTTTCTGATGAGTAGAATATGTGTTTATAAGTATCTCCCTGACAAAGTGACATTGTATATCACAGATCACAGCAGCTGATCTGAGTCCATAGGGTGCTGGTGTCCCCTTTGCAAGACTCTCTGTCCTGTATTTACTCTTGCTAGGAGATGGCAGTTCAGTAAAGCTCATTTGTGATGTAAAGGAGCTGTGAGAGTAGCAAGTCATGTGGATGGGCATGCCTGAAGCGGGGAAGAAGAGACACATATATTACATGATCTTGTTTAGTGTTCCTATCTCAGATATATAACGTTTGCAACCACCTTTTCTTACAGGCAAGCACTTTGTTCTGTTATTCTAATCACAAGTCAACAGGAACTTCATGGTTAGCTTCCCTAAGGAACGGAGAGGCTTTATGTAACATATAGCTTCATCCCAAATCAGTTGGTGGTCTTTCAATTGAAAATAACACCTTCTTTTTTAGGCAAACTCCTCACTTAAAATCAGTTGAAATATTTGTGAAAAGTAGAAGAAATATTTTTGTGTGTTCACACGAGTAACCTCAGAGTCGGTACAAAAGAAATGTAATTAGGCCCAGGCAAGTTCTGAAAGTATCATTAAGATTATCTTTAAAGCTGAGCTAGTCTCACATCAAGCTCCATACTGACATTAAGACTTTAATTAATGACTTTGGGAACATACCTCTTTTATATGCCAAAGTGGGGGTGTCTACCTAGGCAAGGGTGGTGTTACAAGACTCTGGGCCAATGATCAGTTCAGGCTAATATCTCCTCACTATCTACACAGGAGGGGAGAGAGGGCAGCATCCACTTATACTTTCACTGATGGAGGTGTTGCCTGCTGTCAAGTGACATTTCTTTAGACTTGCTGGTAATTACCAGTTCGTGTCTAATATCTACTAGATTGGATAATAATATTATTTTTGTATAACTAATTAAGGTTTAACAAGTGTCTACGATTTTTTTAAAGTTCTTATATGTATTTTACTCATTTACCCTCTTCAGCTGTCAGGGTCATACGCAAAGACATGATGTAAATAATTAATCATAAGATTCTATTAATCTATTATTCATTCACTGAAGTGGGGCTTTAGTATAGCGATTTCCTTTGTTATGTTTATGGGAGGGGACCTCTCTTAGGTCTTATTGCAAACAGTCAAAAATATTTGAAGGAGTCCCCGTAAAAAAATTTCTCAGACGTGCCACTAGTTCTTGGCTTTGCTGCTGGGGGGAAGGGACTGCATGTAATAGCCAAAGTAAGCAATTCATTTCATATCCTCTTCTAAAAGGAGTAAGATTGTGTCAGCCCTTTTCGAGGAGCCCTTTTGAAATCCTTCACAATATTACACAGATGTTGTTTCCATACTTAATTCCTGTAAGCAGCAGGGAACTTAAAGAATTAAGAAAAAGGTCTTAATATATTTTCCAGATTCTATACTAATTTTTTTTTCTAAAAACCCTTACTCAGAGGCAAATTCTTTGGTAGATATTTGAATATGCAAATCAGCTGTTAAATTAAGTAAATTACATAAATGTACTCTTACGCAAGTTATATATGGTACCTGCGATCAGGACGAATCAGTATGTCACCCAAAGGGCGTGTGTGGTTGCACGTCATTTCAGTATCCTTACCTTCAGCGGTGCTAATCTTACTTTCTGTTAGTGTGAACGTTATTCAGAAAGGCATGTACAGTGAGCCAGTGTATTTGAAGGTGAACAGCGATTTAGCCCTTTACCTGCCTGGAAAATCCCTCAGCTCCTCTTGAAACAGAGGTAAAGTGACCTTGATTAGCAGCATGCTGTATTTTGTAAGCACAAAGTGATCAGTTAACTACCTCAGCTTTTTGGCACACGCATAACTGAATTGTCTTGCCTTTTGGCTGGAATTCAAAAAATGACCAATGTCTGCTTCTGTCATTTTTACGCAAACCAAAGACCGGGGCAACACGCCACCCACAAGCCTCCAGCTTTGCCCTGGGCTTGGCGTGTGAACTGGTGATTTAGTGGAAATAAGTGCAGCTACCTCTGAAGGCTGAACTCAGCTCCAGTTAAAGTCACTGCTCACCGAGCCTGGATTTGGACCAGGGCAGAGTTGCAGGAAAAAACAGAAGTGATCAATCATATTTTCAGCATGTATATTACTCGCCTGCTTCTGGCGATTCTTTCATGCTAACACAGCCCTGCTGGCAGCTGTTGAGTTGCTCTTTGTAGTTTCACCCCCATAAAAATGTTATCAAGATGGAGTTTTGGCTGCAGTCTCTCACAATACCTCCTTCAAATCGTACCTCCTGGGATGTGGGAGAATAAAACCCCAAACAAACACTAGAAAACCAGGAAACGCTCAGTTAAGGTCTCCCTGCAAACCGCAGGGTTAGGGAGAGCAGCAGCGAGGCACCGCAGTGATCAGGCTTTTGTTTTCACTCACGGCTTCGGCTCTCCCTGGGTAGGGGTAAAACCCGCGTGTTTCGGTCTTAGATGTTCTGAGAGTAGCTTATAGGCTGTGGGATCCTTCGGAAAAGCCTGTGAGTGCCATCAAGCTCCTGGCCGTGTGGCTGGAGACCAGGAGAGGCAGCTTGCTGTCTCCGGCGTGGCCAGGGAGTCAGCAGCAGTTGCTGCTTGTGATAGACCGGCCGCAGAGAGCCGCCCAGAAACCAGGGCAAAGCCAGGCCGAGTTAATGCATTTTCTTTTTCTTTCTTTCTTTCTTTCTTTTTCTTTCTTTCTCCTTCCTTCCTTCCTTCCTTCCTTCCTTCCTTCCTTCCTTCCTTCCTTTCCTTTCCTTTCCTTTCCTTTCCTTTCCTTTCCTTTCCTTTCCTTTCCTTTCCTTTCCTTTCCTTTCCTTTCCTTTCCTTTCCTTTCCTTTCCTTTCCTTTCCTCTTTCCTTCTTTCTTTTCTTTTTTCTTTTCTTTTCTTTTCTTTTCTTTTCTTTTCTTTTCTTTTCTTTTCTTTTCTTTTCTTTTCTTTTCTTTTCTTTTCTTTTCTTTTCTTTTCTTTTCTTTTCTTTTCTTTTCTTTTCTTTTCTTTTCTTTTCTTTTCTTTTCTTTTCTTTTCTTTTCTTTTCTTTTCTTTTCTTTCTTATGAGGAAAGCACAAATGGAAAAGACCTGAACAGGCTGGTTGGGGGCGGTTTTGCATCCAACAGGAGTTAGCTCCACTAAAACAAGCTAAAACCCGAGGGCGTTTTGCAGGGAAATGTCCCACACCGAGGTCTTGCTCTTTTTGTCCTTGCTTCAAGCTCATGCAAATTTGTGGGAGAAACCATCTCAATCTTTTCTTTCTTTCTGCAGCCTGGTTAAAGTTGGGGTAGAATGCACGGTGTGGAATAATGTATATTGAATATCACTAGGAGGTAGCCTGGAAATATCCCCACAAGGGAACTCCGCTGTTTAGTTATCTTGTTGCTGTTTTCCTGATGCAAGGCAAAGACAAGACTGTGGTGAGCTTAACAACTGCAAAATAAAATGATGAGGCGCTGTGCGCTATGTTTCTTCTCTAGCTTATTGTCAGGGATAACTAAGGGTTTTATGAGCACTTTGAGACAAACCAACATGATGCTGCAGGAGGGCAATCTTATTGGTGCCCACGCAGCCAAACTGGGGATCGCGAGGGGGCCCAGGGACCAAGGCGGCGGTCAGGAAAGCTGTCTCTCAGCCACTTGGCCAGAGCAGGGCACACCTCCACTGTCAAGGTTTCTGTAATTTCAGATCCTGCTTCCAAAATCCAGTCCAGCAGTCAGGGCAGGACTGAGGGCAGTCACATCCTGGTACCATATGAACGGCAAATCAGAGGGGAAGATAAAATTTCTACCCTGTGCCTGCTACAGAGCGGTGACAGTGAAAGGGCATGAATTTGTGAAAATGCTTGGGTCTAATGCCAGTAATGCTGGAAAAGCTCAGACAAACCATTCTTCAAGCAGAGGCAAATGAACGTGCAGATTAGCAACTGGAAGAAGAGCAAGCGCAAAAATGTTCTTCCTGGCAGGCACATTCGCAGTATAAACACTGACCTCCCACAGGAAGAAAATAAGAATGTGGTATGTTCTTATATCTGCGAAAAGTGGCGTATTCTGGTTCTAAGTAGTGCTTACATTTTTAAGCACTTCACATATTTCTGCTGTTTCACAGTCGCTTGTACCCAGATCTCTGCCGATGGCTTTTGGGGAAAACCATCAGAGATGTATTTCTCTGGAGTATGACCATGGTCCTACAAGGTGCTTTGCCACTGACTGCAGGAGGAACAGGACGTCGGTGCTGTTTCATGTTTGCCTTGTCTTCATCCATTTTAAAATGAAAGTCACTGTGGCTTTTTGCACTTTGTGAATGGGAAAACATAATCACTTCCTTTCAAGGAAGAAAACATATTCTGTCTTTAAGACACTGAAAAGAAAACTACCGTAAGGTATGGATTTCTATTGTAATTGTGTGAATCCAGAGAAAAAGCATTTAAATCCGTATTTGGATTACACCATCAGTCGCAGTATAAAAAGAGAAACTGGACAGAAGTCCAGCTGTGTTATTTTGGAGTAAAATTGCAGTAAGTCATATGAGAATCAAGTTTGATGGAGTATAAGTAACTGTTTACCACCCTTGTTTACTGCATTAGCAACACATGAGTCAGACCTGTACTGATTATTCAGCTTCTCACATTGATCAGCCCTTCTTCCTTTAAAATTTCGTCGAAAAAAATACTAAAATCTTAGTTCCAATTCCAATACCGTGATGTGAGGCACAGCTGAAAATTTTAAACCGTGCTTGGTGCCACCGATATTCGTATCTCAGACTGGAAAGCTAAAGATAATTTATTATGTTTCATGGAGAAGAAATCTACGACCCTAAATTATTTTGGTTTTGTACCTGTTCTTCCTTTAGATAATGCATTTCAGAACCAAGAATGATAATACTGCTACATTATCTGTGTTTCAGGTCTGTGATTTGGATTACGGCTTTGTGTCTCAGTCAAGTAGCCTGTATTCCGACTGCTGTAGAGGAGAAAGAGTGCTCAGGCGTTAGGAGCTGTTGCACAGCTACAACAGTGGTCCATTGCCATGCAAGCTCACAAGTCTTGCTGACTTAACTGAGGCCAGACATAGGGTGTAAGTGTGAAATCCAGGAACCTGGGCCACAGGGTACCTTGAGTTAGAAATTTCTTCAGGTGTTGCTGTTGCAAAACTGAATAGGACATCACTGGAAATTAACACTTGGAAATACGGTAACTTGGAATTATGGGTTCAAGAATTGGTTATTTTCTTCATGTAGATAAAAATATCCACTGATTTATGACAATGAATGAAGCGAATGAAGATTAAATATGATGTTTTGCACCAAAGTTGTACTACTGGTATACACAAATACAGGATAAGTGTTTTTTTCAATCACATACTAATTATTAGAATGCAAAATAAAGAAAAAATTCACACAAAGTTTGGTGATAAGGTTTTAGAAAAGTAATGTTTAATTACAGGTGCACAGAATTGTATCGATATTTTGTTATACTTTCTGAAGAAGCAACACTTCTGTACAAACTGACAATTAACACATTGCAAAGGAATTAGTGGCGATGGATCAGGCCCTCTTATCAGAGAAGACGAATTCTTGTTATAACAAGCCGTGTGGTCCTTTCAAAGCAGTGAAACATTACTGATACAATGTGGGATGTAACTTCACTGCAGCTGGAACTCACTTTTGTGGAGAAAGCCCGTGTAAGCCACTAAGAAAGAGACGATGATCCAATTTATATAGCTTATTGGTTCATAAGCAGAGTGTAAAGTATGTAAAGCTGGGTTTTCATATGTGTTAGGGATTTTTTCTTTCATGTGATTACATTCATGAAAATATTTAGTCTGCAATATATATACAGGCATATCTAATATTTTAGGAATCTTTTGGATCATCTCACATGATCTTGGCCGTTTGCAGCTGAACTGAAATTGCCAGAAAGCTGTCTGAGCGTGATACAGCTTGGAAAGAAACTGACCCTTTAGGAAAGTCAGGAATTCAGACACAGATAACTTTTTTCTCTGTTCTATGATTTTTCTTTGACAAAATATGAATTGAAAAGCCATACAAAAGTCAGACCTAAAAAGAAAAAGAACAAATGGACTTTAACTTAAACCTCAACCTTAAAATGCTGCAGAACTTGATTAAGTTTGACGTTCTCATTATCAGGTGATTTTACAGAGTAATGTGCTTGAGATGCGTACACATGTACATAAAGTTAAGCTGTGGCATGTGTGTAAAAAAAGCTCCTAGAAGAATTTCTATTTCTGTTAAAGTTTACAACAATTTTATATGAGGACATGCATTTCTGTCTGCTCTGCTTTCTAATTTTTTCTAGTAAATATTTTTATGGGTTATAAAACTACTAGTCTATGCTAACAAAGGATCCAGTCTGTTTGTGGTAGAATTGCCAGGCGAATGGTATGTTTCAGTTCCACTGCAAATCGGCTTGATGGAGAAGCAATTGCTTGCTTCAGTTAAGAAGTTAAATTTATATATTTTACGGTATATTAAGATGGTGACTGCAACTGTGCAACGCAAAATGACATCTTCCATCATATGAAATTTGCTTGGCCTCTTCTGTGCTTACTGTTATCTAAACTTAAACCATCATTACCAAGGATTTCATGTCATTCAGGTCCCATGTGAGCAAATCTTGGCTCAAATTGTTTTCATATTTCATATATTTCATGTATTCAAATTTCAAATCTACCATTTAGCTTTGAAAGCCCTCAGAACTAGAAGCTACATGGCTTGTCAGGTGAGGAAAATCAGTGGTAGAGATTCCTTCAGCTATAAGGAACTGAGAGTCGTTCTGCTTGTCTCAGGATTTTTCCAACCGATGACAAAAAACAAGAGGCAGAGCCCTTGTGCTGCTAGTGGTGGTTATCATGCCCCACGGTGCCTCCCGGGCATTGCCTTTTGCTCCGTCAGGGGCACAGCATCTTGCCTCAGCGGTCGGAAACGGTCTTTCTTCCTGCTCTATCCTGAAATTGTGCTCCAGAGTGAAGAGAGGGATGATCAGTGCAGCGCTCGTAGCTGAAAAAGCTTGGTTGTAGCCTAAGCAGGGTGGCTGGGAGGCTGCCCCTCGGCCGAGACATCCCTTCTTCTCTCTGCCCTTTTCTTTCATCACTGTATCAGGCAGACTGGTATCTAAGCACAAATCAGAATACAGCTCAGCCGGTATCTCCCACCATCCTGCTTCCTGATTTCCCTCCATTACATGCAAGCTCCTTAGCAGAAGAATACACTACTTTCCGATTTTGTCTCATCTGACCAAAATTTAAAATTGTGCACTGCTAGTGCCTGTGGTTGCAAGCATTCCACAACCCAAATTCAATCTAAGCTAGTTTTGATCTTGCAGATCACATACATTCCCCTCTTGAATGCATGAGGATACCTGTTTGGAATAAATTTCTGGTGCCGGCATCTATACTTCCAAATTAAAAATTTGTTTCCCATATATCTTCTCTAATACTTGCTTAAAATTTGCTGTTTCTACAAACGTTCTTGCCAGTAAATGCAATAGCTAGAACATGCACAGTAAGCAAACACAAAGAGGGCATTGAAACAGTTGAAGAGAATATGTTTATAAACTGAAATGAATATTCATTGGAAACTTTTTTAACAGTACTCACCAGTTCTATATTGGAATACTGTGTAAAGTTTACACTCCATATAAAGAGTTACACTGTTCCCTTGTGAAATCCGTCTTCTCCACTACCTCCATATTGGATATTTGCATTTTTAGAAATACCATCTGCCAAACCCCACACATACTGCAAGTGATTTCCTGGTTATATATTTTGGATATTCTGTGGTTAGAAAACTATGGAGCCATATTACATGTCCTATCCTCCAGAACATCTGTGAGACTGAAACCACATGAATGTAAGCAAGGCAGCATGATAAAAATGATGGAGAATTTCAGTTATATTGTATAGGCATGCTTATAAATTTTTTTCAGTTTTATAAATTTACCTCTGTATATGTGTTAACTTCTTCTTGTCTGTACAAAAAGCTTTTAAATATTATTTTCCTGCATCGGATCAAAACAGCTTCAAAACTCTTCTCCCCTGACAATCTGCACTGTCTATTTTCCCTCCTCACTCCAGGCCTTTTTGGCAACACCCATCTAGGAAGGCACCCGAAACGTAGGAGCTGGACCATTCATTAGCCAAAAAATGGTTTGACTTTCACTTCTTCTGTGTTTTATTTTCTCCAGATGCAAATAAGAAATGGAAGACAAACAGGTGATTAAAACTCAGCTTTTGGTAGACCTTGGTTACTACGGAGGGTGATCCTCCGTGGCATTTAAACACGTTCTCTTTATCCAGAACATTTCCTTTAATGTGAACTGGATCAGCAGCTGAATGGTGTTTGTGGGGAGCTAGTGGGATATCCACGATGCTTCAGGTTTGGTAAAACCTGAGACTAACTTTTATGCCAAGCCATTTCTTCCCTGAAAAATGGGGATCTTGGACCTAATATCAGTTCTGTCATGGCATTGCTGGGTATTCTTGACAAGTACTTCACTTGTCAAGCATTTTGTGCTTTGACTTCCTCATTTATGAGACTTGGATAATATTTATCCATCTCACAAAATTGCTGGGCTCAGTCATCTCTTATTTCTCAGGCACTTTTGGAGAAACAGTTGTTATGTTGCTATGTCAGTGGATCACGTTATTCACTATTTTGAAGCTGACAAATATAAGGCAATTGAAAAAATGAGAAAATGTAACTGTGTGCAAAGAACCCCATCCTGCTGCATAACTTAGAGCAAAATCACTATAAAAATCACATGGATATACATCTGCTTAAAAACCGAAGGACTAATCCAGGGAGAGTAACAAAATGTCTAAATATTAAGTACGGGTTTGGTTCTATCATTTGCTTCTGGGAGCATTTTAGAAAAATGCCATTGAGAGGCAGATCACAGAGACTTTGCAGAAGCTGTTGTAATTCATTATAACAAAGGATGTGCACCTACAAACACAAGTATTAGTCATTTTACTAATGTGATGAGTGTCTCTAGAATTTATGGTGCTTTAACTGGGGCCTTAAGCTATAATTTTGTTATGACTATTTCGTATGATCAAGCCTCCGACCACAGAATTCTTTATAAAGCCATTGATTGCCACTGTGGTCTCTCTCTGCTTCATTAAAACTTTTCCAGAGAAGTTGCCTTATTTAGGGCTTTTTTGGTATTTTACTGTTGTATGTATATGTTTATACGTATATGAGAGACAGTGAAAGAGATTCAGGGGTTTTCACTTATATGTAGGTAATGGTTATATATGCATTTACGTACTATCTTTTTAACTATTGTATTCTTAGTTTCTGTGGGAAAACTGAATTGATCATTTATTATAGAAACAGTTTAACTGTAAAAGGAAAGGTAACGGTCTACATAACTGGATTTCTATTAAATGTATTTAGTATTTGAAAGATGTTTAATACAAACTGTATTTATGCATATTTTCTATTCATAGGTACATGTGTGTCTATACATACATTTAAATGTATAAAACCAATTGCTTGCAATGGGGGTGCTATAGGAAAAAAGTGAAGCCTAGTTTAGCTAAGAAAGGAAGTACCTATATTTTGATAGAGATTTTAAAAACAAATAATTTCTATTAGTTTGCTACCTTTATCAAATGGAAGCGTGTGAAATATGGCCCTACTGAAGTCCATGGCAAAACTCCCACTGTCTTCAAAGGCATCTGGATTTCACCCGGTGTATTTTCTCAAAGAGAGCTGCCAGTAACATCTGCCAGCTGGAGATCCAGTTAGATGTGGGTTAAGACAAAAGAAATGCATATCAGCATTTCATTGCATGACAAAAGATGGAGGTTTTGAAAGTCTGCTGTGGTAGATTAGCACATAAAATGCACTTCTCCCTTTAAAGTTAAATAGGGGGAGCACTTGCACTTGACTGATATTTCCGTTTTGGTGCATCTTTGTAGGCATAACCACATAAAGCGCAACTCTGAAGTGAGTGTTCCTCACCTGAGCTACCAGGTTTCAGACTGTTCATGTTCTCATTTCATTGAAATCTCATCCCTGCCTCCTCTGGAGATGGTGTGCATACTTTTCTTTTTTGCACTCTCCCTTTACTTTTCCAGGGTACTGTCCCGTTTCCTGCAGCTTGCTACCTGGATCCTTGCTGAGTAAGGAGGTTTGTTGCCCATAGCCTCCTCAAAACTGCTCGATGTGCTTATAGAAAATGAGCATGACCTAGCAGAAGTCTCTCTCTTGGTCACATTAAATCTGCTGCTATTTCACTTATCTCCATTATTATTAATTCAGAAAATAACATATAACCTTAAGTTGAACAGTGCTGGCACTGCAGCAGATGTGCTCTATCTAGAAAGGGCAACGTGTGACACACAGGTTGGAGGTTTGGATTTTTCAAGATCCCTCCTGTGTGCTCGTGGGCAATAATGATGATTGCTTCTGTATATTTTCGTTTTAGTCTCTTTAAAATTCTACACGTGGATAGGAATAGCTTTAAAATATTATTTTTCCGATTAACAGGCTGCACATGGGTAGGAAAAATTGGAAAGTGTAAAGTCTGTATTCCTATGGGCCATGAATTAAAAATGAAAACCACAGGTGGTTTGGGTTTTCTCCTTCTAAATCAAAACATGATGACTGAGGCTTAGCCAAAACCAAAATATGGCTGCCCATGGCCATTTTTCAATAAAAGTCCCCCAGATTTGTTATACATTCCACTGAAAATATTTATTGTTAGTGTGTTAGACACCATGAGCGTCCTGCCCAGAAAGGAGTTTCTCATTTGACTGTTTTTATACATTTTTTTTTTGCTCAGTATTCCTAGCATTTCGCAAACGCAGTACTTTCTTTTTGAATAGGATATATCTATCAGATTGCCTTCTGTATTACATTCTGATATTTCTTTGAGAAATCTTTGTTTTGGCTTCTAATAAACATTATATTATGATAGCCTAAGAACCCAGAAGTCATGCAGCTAAAGCATTACAAAGATAAGAATTCATTCTTTTATCTTCTCTTTATAATATCAAAAGATGTTTTGCGTAGTTCATTGTGTCAAATATTTAATAAGATTAATCATTTTCTTACCTTAGAAATCCAAACACTTCTGTACATTGGAAAAATGATCAGGCTTATAAATGGAGAAGATTTATATTGTTTGTAGTGTCCAGGAAGATATAGATCTGTGCAGCAACAAATACCCAAGTTATTTCTCATCATCATGAATAGTAAACTGTAGGCTTTAGAGGGTCAGAAAAAGATGAGTGTTGGCTTATTAAATCATGTTCCAGTACAAAAAAAGTAATCAAGAATTAACTAAGTAATAATCCTGCCTAAGCTAGTTAAAAAAAAAAAAAAAAATCGCCACGGCTATTGGCACACTTCTCTGCAGGAAAAAGGCTTTGTATATATCCCCCTCTCTCTCTTCTTATTTTTTACTTATTTATTTCATTAACACATTATTTAAAACCACCTAGGAACAGAATTATAGAACATTTCTGAAGTTTCTTTTTTTAAAAGTTTTCTGAAAATCTGTCAAGTGTCTAAAAATTGCCCAGGAAAGTCAATGGCAACCAAATAATAAATGAATGAGGAGATAGAAAGTGGCAACATTTACAAACTGACTGCCTCTCTTAGGTTTCTGCAGTAATAGAAACTGAGTAGCAAAAATATGAGTGTCTTATTTCAGAGAAGTGCCAAACATCCCTCAGTGCAGTGAAGATGAGATTTGTGAGTGCTCAGACTACTTACCCGTTGAGCATGGATGTAGGGCTTTAATGTTAGACACACAGACTTCAGTTTTTTTATTATAGCATTATTTAGCTAAATGCTGTTAGAAAGCAGGGATTTTCCTAGGTGCTTATATTAAGTGTAAATTTAATCTGGAGAATTAAAAATCATTTGGATCCCTAAATCCGTTTGAAAATTTAAGTCTCCCTGAAAGCTTCCCCTGCTGATTACACTGTCTTTTTTCAGAAATTATAATTACTGCTACTCTTAGGTACTGGTAAGTCACCCAGTCTAAGAAAACCTTGGGTAGATTGCCAATAATACAAAAGAACTTCTGCAAGCCATAATTTTTAAAACAACTGTGTTTTGGGGGTCATGCAATCAGTTGCCAAAAAATATTCATGTAACTTTGGCTGAAATTCATTGCTCTGTGCAGAGCCAGCTCAAAAACATGAACAGAATATCAGTTTTGCTCCACTGCCTAACAGCAAATTTTTAAAAAATACAGTACCTGCCATTTTTGTAGGGAGCTTAAGACCTGATTTTTATATGCAGGCGCTGCTTTTTGGCTTCATAGCAGGAGATGTTTCACTGAAGAGATGAAGTAATGGAAAGGTTCTAGCTGGTGAAATGGAGCAAAATATTTTGACTAAACACCACAATTCTTGAAGCAATCTACTGCCTCGCCAGTGCCAAAGGTTTGCCAGGTGAGACACTTTGTTGGAATCCATAGCATGCAGTCGCCGCGTCCTGCACAAAGAAGTGCAGTCAACAGCTTGGTCAGGCATAAGGTGTATTAGAGGGCTTTCAAGGAACCATTTTTCAGACTGCTATGAGATTTCAGAGGCATAAACCTCTGTCATTGTTAATGGTTTTATCCTCTTATAGCAATGCATAAAAGGTGCTGGTCTTCTGCAAGTGCTTTGCTTGCACCAAAAGCTCTGACCTCAGCCATCAGTGAGGAAGTTTTAAGCTCTGACCTCAACCATCAGTGAGGAAGTTTCAAGACTTGTAGATACAAAGAAAACATTTTACCTGTGGCTGAGGCAATGACAAATTATTTTTCATTATTTTCAGGGTTTAAAATCAATAAGGTCTCCCAGTCTTGAGCCTTCAAGTCTCCTCTGCTTTTTAAAAACTAAAGGAACTTTCAGCTAGGAAAACATAGGCTTAGAAAACTGACTTTCTTTTCTAATAAATAATTAAAAAAAAAAAAGCCAAAATGCCCAGATTTTTTTTAGATTTTATTTTAAATCACAGTAATTTGGAGGGAAATGTGTCTGAAAAAAGAACCAGCTGACTTGGGTGGCTTAATGATAACCTTTCCTGTTAAAGTGAGGAGCAATATTGTCAAAATACTGAGTTGAGTTCTTTTTATTTGTTTCTGATAATTGAGTTTTTGGGTATTAAACCTGACATCAACTCTTTCTCCCTAACATGAGGACAAACCCCCTGTTTTTAAAAAGCTGAAGTTGGAGAAGTTTCAGGAACTGAGACTTTAGAAACCATCAAACAACGGTAATTGATTGAAATCACAGGAAGTGGCAACGCTATATTACTTTGATTTAAAAAAAATCCTGTCACTTATGAATGTAATGAAATTTTCAAGAGGAATGCCTCCATCTGAAAGTTCTGTAACTTTTTGTCTAGTGTCTGGGAGAGAATAAGAAAATATTTTTATATATAGGATTTGATTGACTGGGTGTGTTGATAGATGATGTTGTTGCAGGTTTATATAAGTATATGTAGATTGTATAATTTTGTGTTTTAACTATACTGTGTCTCTACTAACATATGTATTTTTATGTAGTGAGTAATACTGTGGCATATGTTCATGTTTTAGTACTTTGGAGATAGTTCAACTGAAAAGGAAATGGGATTTTTTATCTCCTGGTTTATTTTGACCTTTACATGTACTTCTGCAAATTCAAGGGGATAAAGTTAGGTGGGCAGTAACAGTAGTGTGAGTGATGAACATCGCACGGGAGTTAGAAACACTGTCTTGTTTCCATATCTTACAGCGATTAGGTTTTACTTTCCAGCGTAATGGTATTAAAGGCAATTATCCTCTGTAGTATATGTTGATGTTGGCTGGACAGGGTTAAAACCTGGCATGCACACGTTTCCTCACCACCCTTGGCTGCAGAGCAGGCAGGACTTGCTCCTGGGGCAGGATCAGAAGTGGCACCTTCTCAGAAGCCCCCCACGAGGACTGCACACAGTGTACAAAGGTTGCCAAAGTTAGATCATATCCTTGTGAAATATGCTTGTTATTTGATATATTTACATAGAAATGCTGACCTGGAAGACTGCATCTTAATTATTTAATAATTTGCATTTGGTAGTCTGATGTAAAACCCAATAAGAGAAAACTGGTATATGTTCCTATTAAGTGTGCAACAGCTGCAGATACTTTAATGTGCACTATAAATTAATGCAGAAGTAATATGTTAGTTATTTAGGGAAAGTCCTAGGGCCTTTTCCAGCTTACCTGTCATGAATAAGAGGCCAATAAGTTTTAAAGTCTTTCATCCATCCTAAGGGCGCCAGACAAGAGGCCTGGCCTCCTGCCCCTATTTCTGATCTGAACTCCAAAGTCCCACAGCTCCAGGAGCTTGCCATCCCTGGTTTCTCAATGGAGAAAACATCACAGGTCAAATGGGGTATCACATCAGTAAACTTCTTTTCCTGGGAATTTTTGATGGCAGTGATTAAGAGTAAAGGAAGACCTTCCTTGAGATCAAAGAAATTTGCTTACTGAAAGGCAAATTAGAAAGTGAAAACCAAGGCAACCCATGTCCCTCTTAATAAAACCTAATTTTTTCCTTGCAGCCAGTGGTGAGTTCCACTGTTGGGACATCTCCATCTTGGAGATGGAGGGACAACCTGCTTTCCATGCTTTCTCTGGCTGCTGCCAGCTCCCTCCCTTGTCTTATTTCCAGCACCTCGAAGCTCATAGTTGTGCTTCCACGCCAGGTGCAACCAAGGAAAGGCATCTTCAGAATGCATGGAGCCAGACAAGGGTGTGCACTAACTTCCTTGTTGTTTGTCTAAGGATCCATGAAATCCTCCAGCACAGTCCCTTAACTTTGTCATAACTTCCTGTACTTTTAGCCCTCCCCTTTTGCTTAAATGCAATGCAGCATGTACTTACATGTGCACATACATGTAATGAAATAATGCAGCAAGATCATAGTTAAAAATGAGTTAAATTGAGGTGTATGTAATATTTATTACATATATAAATATATATATTCCTTTAACTCACCACAGCATTCAGTGTAAGATTTGATTTGCATTCAGTTGTACAGTCAATTGAGCTGTTCTGGTTTCCATTTGCAAAGTGAACATCTGCTATTGTTATCTAATTTATGCTTCAGACAAACATTCTAACACATAAATAATTTTTGATTAATTTTTTACTTCAGCTTTAACTTTTAATTAATGTCACCACATATTTTACAAAACAGACAATGGCCTTCAAAAAAAAAAAACCCAGCAAAACCCAACCACCAACACCGTAATGAAATATTCAGTTATTGATCTCATTGAACAAATTGCTATAAATGTTCTATTCTAATCAGTCTGACTTTTACACCTCCTGTTCTGATCATTAATGACATTGCTAATACTCTCCAGATAGCAAAAGTAATAATTAAAATAACTTCCTTGATTTTCTAGCATGAAGGAAATATACAGGGAAATGTCTTGGATAGCACAATGGAGAAAGCGTTTATCACAAGGAACCTTCATTGCGCAGATCAATCTGTTCAATCATTTGCTATACAGTAGAAGCTGTGATACAGATTAATCAATTACTTGCTGCCCATGTTCCTATCTGACATGGATATTCTCATCTGACTTGGATTTCCATAGCTGAGTACCCTGAATAAAGAAGATGGACAGCACTTGGGGGGACTGCTCTCTTCTGTGGAAATCCTCTTTTCGCATGCATTGGGAGCTGCAATTTAACAAGCACGTCAGTGTTCTTGCTTTTGTCCTTTAATTCACTGTATTTCTGCCACATATTAGGGCAGGATTAAAACTCTTCCTTCCTTTCTATAATTAAAATGAATATCTTTGGCTGTTTTTCACCCAGTTTTGTAAGGCTTTCCTGCTTAACACTGTTGTGATTGATAGGAAAGAAATTACTGACAAATAGCAACATAACCAGGTCTACAGTACCAATATTTTCTGGCACAGCTGTAACAGCTATGCCAGGACAGGTTGACTGTTGTACCTCTGTCTACAAAAGCCCTACCACTGCTGGATTTGTTATAGAACAGCTGCTTTTCAACTGCTAGTGATTATATTGTTCAGGATGGGTAGTAAGAAATTATTCCTGCAAAAATTAGTTTTACTAATACAAGCAGCATCCACCTTGTATCATACAGTAATATGAATCTAAATTCTCTTATTCTAGACCTGGACTTAGGGAAACATAGAAAGCAGATGAGAAGTTAAAAAATAGCTTTTGTGACAGAGTGGAAAAAAATAAAGTGAATAGCTATTCAAAGTAATTCTTATTTCATATTTTTCTCCAAATATAATCTATGACATAAAACTACTTAACACCATGAACAGTCCAACTTTTGTTCTTTTGTTGAAGTGTTACTTCTGCTTTATGATCTGGAAGCTGTGCAGATCATTCCCTGCCAAAATACAGAAAGCAACAAATGGGGGGAAAAAAGCAAATGCAGACTGACTTTCTTCCGAAGTTATGCTCAAAATGGTACTGTATTACAGAGTTCTGTCTGTGAAAACAAATCCAGTATTAGCAGAAATCAATAGAATTTACAATGTTCATTAATTCTTTCCTTCTTCAAACCAAGGGAGACTCCCTTTACACATTTCAGTATTGAATGTTGTAAGAAAATGGAATGTTTTCATTCCCTATGCTACACTGAGGACTACAATTCAAGTAGTATAAAGTAGTATAGTTTCAAGCAGAAACTTGAATAGAGACTACCTGTAATATATTTCCTAAATGTATGAGCCTTTGAAGAGATTTTCCTTCTCAGGTGCAGGGGCGTGGTACCCAGGATCTCTTGGCCAGGACCCCTGGGCTCTGCACTGCGTGAAGGTGGGAAACATTCTCCCATCTGCTTACAGGCTGTCCTTGACTGCTTTTTGAGAGTGCAGTCATCTTCCTCTCATCTTATTAACTGTCGGGTGAAAAGCTTCATAGGTTACCTTAAGCAACTATGTGACTACTAGCATTATTTTGCTATCCATACATCTCTTGTTTTATCTGCTGCAGGTCACCCACAGACAACGCCTCAGGTCTCTAGTCTTCACCTGTCCAACCCCAGCCCCATGTCTAACACAGAGTGTGAACTCTGGTCTCAGTTTCCAGGGCAACCACAAATTCCTCTGTCATTCCTTAAGATTTGTCATCTAGGTGCACAGGGCTTCCAGGATCACTTCAGGGAAGGATTTGAGTCTAGTAAGTCCACCATGCTGCCTGTGAAAGTGTTGCCATATACCTCCAACAGGCTGTAGGGAAAGAGGTAGGGAGCTTTCCTCAAAACTTGTGAGAAGTTCAAGTGCTACGACAGCCATGAGATCATGCAGCTTAGTTTGAGTTTAAGACAAAGCCCAGAAGTCACAGCACAACTACAGAACGTGCTCTCAGGCTTTAATGACTACCAGCTGAACAGTAATGGTAACAGCATCTCTGCACAGGAGTGATTTTGTGTGTGTGAGGAACACCAAAAAACCTCAAAAATCCAACACAATGCTGTTTGCCGTCACTGAGTAGTCTGGGAGTACAGGGAAAAGGAGGCGTAGGGTTTTCTTGGGGCAGTACCCTCTTTCAGGCAAGGCAACCCTACCTTGCCTACATAAGAGAAGAGTCTCTCAGTACACCTGAGGACCAATTCACCATAAATACTTTTGTCACTAAGAAAGCAGCATCAGCAATGGGATAAGCAGAGGTTGGAGATGACCCCAGTGATACCTGTGCAGTGTCAGTATTTGCTAAAACACTGCCTAATGCTGTCCTCATAACAGACTTGTGAAGGGTGAGAGGAGACGCAGCTAGCACTAAAGCAGCAGTATGATACGCGGTATTGTAAGAGAGAACATCAAATGCATCGCTAAAGCTTTCAGAGGTTTGCAGTATTTCAGACTTCTCTTTCTTTAACTCCTTGTTTTCCTTAACACGTGCATGCTTTGCACTTGGACCCGGCCTAAAGGCTGGAAAGAAGTGACACACTCTGCCTCAGAGCTGAATTGACAGTAGTAGAGAAAGTAACAGTTTCTCTGCTCACTAATGCATGACAGATACGGCCATGAAAACTTGGGGTAACCGTCGGGCAGCTCTGGGAAAGTCATTCTGTGGAGGAATGCTACATCATGTTAAAAACATTCTTACTGGAAGATGCAAAATCGTAATTAAAAAGTATGCTGTGTCTCAGGAGACACTGGACAAGGCACCGGGATTAATACCAGTGAAAATTCCTGACAAGACTTGCTCATACGGCTCTAAGAGCTGGTCATCCCCGTTTCTGTCCCCATCCCCACAGGAAGGAAATGTGGGTGCATCATATACAAAGGGTTGTCAGCACACTCTCATTACGGCCATGACCAGGACCATTCAGGAAG
This sequence comes from Grus americana, assembly GCF_028858705.1. Classification (NCBI taxonomy): domain Eukaryota; kingdom Metazoa; phylum Chordata; class Aves; order Gruiformes; family Gruidae; genus Grus; species Grus americana. The sequence continues at coordinate 66,319,146 of NC_072855.1, read as the reverse complement.
CAGAACCTATCATCATGTTGTCTTGCACACTGTCCACAGTATTGATGTAGGGAAGAAAAAAACCCAAACTTTTTTTCGTGAAGAAGTCACATGGTTTGTTCTCAGCACCACTGAGTTATATGAGGTCTTTCACAAAGAAAAGATAGGGAAAGGGAAGAGGGAAAAGGTGTAAAAGTAAAGGTGTGAGGAGGTGTGACATGACCTCCATACATGAGATCCCTGTGTGCTCCCCCTACAGAAGTAAGCTTTAGTAGATGTGTAACTAAGAAACCACAACAACATACAAAGGTAATACCAAAGCTCATAATAAATTGCTTTTAAAGAGAAGTAATCTGGGACACTGTGAGAAAACAGGCAAGGTTTGCTCTCTTCTCCAGGAAGTGGCAGAAATGGCAGAGCTGCGTGATCTCCCAATATTCCTACAAAGTGACAGTAACTGCAATTAATGTGCAGGCTGCTGTCTGAGTAGGAGACGCTGCACTGTAATGCTGTGGAGGAGCATGCTCCCACCTTTCAAACAATTGCTTACAGGAATGGAAATTAATTAAGTGTCTAACACTGAAGAAAGCTAAAATGACAAGATCAAAGATCACTGGTTTGTTGTGTTGTTTTTTTTAAAAGAAAAATAAGTTTTTATAACTAGTCACCTAGCATCAGGACTTTGAACTGTTTGCTTCTGTGACTAACGACCTTCCCAAGGTGAGAAGGACGTGGCAGCAGGGCAGGAGAGCTCCTCGCTGCCAGGACTGAGGGCCGGTGGAGTTGCCCAGGAAGTCAATGGCTTCTCCCTGCTCCTAGGGGAGTCCTCCTCAAAAGCATCTGCGGTGGTTGAGACAGCTCTGCAGCCCGGGGTGATCTCAGTGTACAACCCACTCTTGAGGGCTAGGTTCCCAGTCAGCTTCAGAGGTGAATTTGTTTGAAAAGGATTAAGGATGTTAATTAATGGAATTATCCCTTTTAACACGGACGGTCCCCTCTGAGCCAGAAAGGCCGCTGTGAAAGGGATCTCTTTGCTCAGTGGTGGATTTTTGATGTCACATTCATAAACTTTCTCCTCCCAGCAACGTGAGTGTCAGTGTGGTGGCTGTGCTCTCCGAGCCGCGGGGCTCAGTGCTGCAAAGGGAGCAGGGATCTGTAGGCCTGATCTCCTGGACACTGGCCCGAACAAATGGCTTCCTTTGCCACTTCCTGATGAAAACGATCGGCCCAGTAGATGCTTGGTGGAAACTTCGGCAAGGAGGTTTAAGGAAGAAAGATCTATTTTTCCTACTAATATCTCTAATCTTGTGTAGCTGGAGTATCTAGGTCACCAGAAGCTGAGCTTCCATAAAAGGAACAAAGCATTAGATATAAGTATATAATTTTAAGAAAAAAAATTACTCATAAGTATGTAAACCATAAGATCCTCCACACTGGCTCAAAGCAAAGGTCAATCTAACCTCCAATCTTGTAGGGATGCTGGCACACACAGAGGCTGGTTTAAGTGATAATTTCCACACTGTGGTTTGCAATTTGGTTGAACTGGTCCCTTCAGCTTTTTTGGATGAGTACCGTTTTCCTTAATAGAGCACTTTTCAGTTTTTCAAGATTTTTAAAAAAGTCTTCTACAGACCCAGTTTGAGATAGGTCCTTCAATTCATTTGTCCCAGAGATCAGCTTCAGTTTTGGAGCCTGCGTGTCTGCCACTGCAGAGGCAAGTTGCAAATAATTCATGTAACATTTCTGAGAGTTTTATTGTCTCCAAGAACTTCTCTTTTCTCAGATTTGGGATTCACCCCACTGACTTTCTGACAGACTTCCTGCTCCTGAAACATTTGAAAAAGGTTTTATTATTAACTTTTATTCCTTTAATGAATTCCTTTAATAAGTTGCTCCTCAATAAATTGGCATGCCTTCATGAAGTTTAACATTTAACTTGTCAAGATTTATGCGCTTCTCCTTTTTTGGATGTGATTTGTCATTTCTGAAGGGTATCTTTTTACCTGTAGCCACCTTTCCCCTGCTTCCTGAGCTCTCTTCTGAGCCTTCTTGCTGGCGGTAGACTTTGACAGCAGGTATAATTTCTGAGTGCCTCGTCTGGTGTCGTTAAACATGTCTCCTGATTGCAAGCATTTTACTCTTTTTTGCGCCTCCTTTCACTGACCTTTTATCTACCATCCTCATTTTATATAATGTCCAAATATTGGATTTGGGGGTGTTTCTCACCTCCCGTGACAGTGCTGAATTTGAATACAATGCAGTCATTATTGCATATCTTGGAGTGTAGCTTGTCGATGGCCACACCTTCAACATGATCCTGTGCACTGCTTGAGGCATAAATTAAGAAAAGCTGCTCCTGTCATGAGATATCTCACAAGTATCTCTGCAAAGCAGCAACACAGGGTGTCTGAAGAGTCGCATGGACACTGGATATCTGCCTCCCTTCACTTCTGTGCAAAACGATGCCCGTGATTTGGCTGTTACCTGGGATGACTGACCCTCTCGCTGGACAAGGTGGCATCTCTGAAGGTGGCTTCTCCTGACCTTCCTACTCTCGTGTACAGCTTTGGGTTTGGGGAAGCAGTGGTCACCTCACTGCTTTGTTTAGGCTGAACACCTGGGGAGCCTTGCCAGCCTGGCACGGGGGCAGTTTGCACCTCCTGTGCACGCAGGGCTGACCCCTGCCTGAAGTGAATATTCGTCGGTGATAAGGCAGTGTGGCTTGGGCTGACGTTGTGCTGTTCCCTATTCCTTCAGCGCTGGTGAGCAGCATCTTCACCAGGGAGCCGCTGCCCCTCACCGCCACCAAAAATCCTTCTCATTTTATGTGTCGTTCAGAAAACTGAAAAACAGCCAAACATAGGTTTTTTTGGGTTTTTGGGGTTTGGGTTTGGTTTTTTTTTAATAAAATGATGGTGATAAAAAAGCGTTCCAGGTTGGGATTTTGTATGCCAAGTTTCAGTGTGGAGCGAGTTTTTATGGCTGAGTTATAAACCCCCTAAAATATGGTTTTATAATGGAAATGCTGACACAACCTTTATACACACCCGGTCATAATTCTAGATGATGTAAAATACCTTATATAGAAAGCCAAGATAAGTGGATTTTTGCTATAAAGATCAAGTAGAAGATGAAAAGTACACCTTTTAGCTAAGTATTTTCGTTCTTTGTTTTAATTTTGAACAAAGAACAAACCATATATCTAGCAGGGTGGGTTTTTAAAGTCATACTTCATGTTTGTATAAGACTAAATTATGTGTTTAATCTTTCCAGCAACCTAAAGTAATTCTTCCGGGAAGATCACTGTTTCCCAAGGCAAAAGTCAGGCTCACGCCTGCCACTGATAAATAGGCATTTTCAAAGGAATTTTATTAAAAATCTGGAGAATATTACACCAAACATAAAGTAACATTTTCAAATAATAGCTATAGTGCTCAGAGGAAAGTGTGTTAGAAGTAATGGACTGAATATAATTGAAACTGACCTCATAAAATCCACAATGTATTTTTGTGATGCTGCTTTTCCAGGTCATTTCAGGATAACTGAGTATCCGGGAAGTAACGATAGCCATCACCAAACAACACTCGGAGTTTAATCCAGCTATAGCATCCAAAACTCTGGATATTTACCTAATGATTATGTGCGATATCAGAATCCTTTCAATTTGAAAATCAAACTGATAGCAACAGAAAAGATTAGAACAGGATACTCCAGTGATTTTCTGTACTCCACACTTATTTCAAATGAGATTTTTTTTCTAAAAATAGAGTTTTATTTCAATATTTTAGTTTGTTTTCTTCTGTATGTGTTCTTTTATTTAAATCCAGAAGGATAGGAAAGGGGAAAGGGAAATTTCTAGGCTTTTGGTAACTTGTGATATGCAAGTTAAAATTTCAGACCCTGGATTGCACTGTACTTCTGCATATACCATAGTCTCAGGTTTTGAGCTGTTCAAGAACATACCGAGAAAATATGGCGCTTTTTTTTTCCAGTTAATGCACTTAATAATGCATTTTAAATATAAAAAATATTTTAATAGTAACCTATAAATTGATTTAATTGGTCAGATGTGCTCCTCAGTGACCTTTTGAAGGCTTCAGCTTTTCATCTCTACTTGAGAGAAGAATCAGTTGCGAAATATTGTCTGTTCTTACCTTCCCGACACCGCGGCTTCTGTCATCAGCTGGGTGGAAGTGCATACCCTCTGCATAACAGAAGAAGCTGGGCTGCTGATGGAGCCTTCAGCTTCCATTTGCTGGGAGGATTGCAGAACGGTCTGTGCTATGCCTCCAAGCATCTCTGCCGAAATGAAAGGGGGACTTCAAACTCGAAGCAGCTGAGCATTTGTTTGCCTTGCCTTGAGCAGGTCCTCCCCAACTGCAGCAACAGAGGTGTCTATAAAAACCTAGACAGACCTTAGAGCGGAAGAAATGGAGGCACAGAGAGTTTATGTCACTCACCCCAGTCTGGGCAGGAAATCTGCGGTGGGGCCAAGAATAGGACTGAGGTGCTTGGCTCCCGTGTCTCAACCACAAGACCATTTCTTTCTTCCTCACAATTAATGCAACGAATAATGTCACTGCTATAGGGGCTAGCAGAGAAAGTGTTGCACTATGCTAAACAGCTGCTCTGTTGCAGAGTGGAGATCAACTATTTCTCCACAAATGTTCAGCTAATGTCTGAAAATTGAATTGAGGGCTGCATATGTTGATTACGGCCACGATTATTTTCTTAAAGAAAGATACTTGAAAGAAAATGTTTATTCAAATTAAAACAAAATATTTTCTTCTTTACATGACATTCTATTTCTTCATTTTTGAAACAAACAGATGTTAATACAGAAAGAAATATTTTTTCTTGGTTTCAGTATACATTTTAAAATGTTAATTTACTATATCTCTTTGATTTTGAGTTACTCATAAAACTTCCTGACAAGAAACAAAGGTTCCTATATATCAGGGTGCCGCAGCCATAGCAGAGCCCGTGCCCAGGGCTGGCTCTGCTGCAGGGGGCAGATGCACAGGCAGCTGTGGTCCCTCCCAAAACTACTTGATGGACATGCAGACAGCACAGCCCACCAATTTTCTGGTGTCCACAGCCTTCTCTAGAAATCATGACTGTCATGTAGAAAAGGGCAACACAGACACAGAAAACCTCACAGTACCCCAAAGTTAACAGAACGAGGATGGGCACACTGAGAAACAGCAACGACAGACAAAACCCTTAAAGCACACAAGATGTCTGCTGACAGTGCTGGCATGCTAGTAAGCCTTGAAAATTCTAGTGAAAAGGTGGCAGACGCAAGAGACGAGAAAGGTGAGGGATCTGAGGCACCATCAGCACTCACTGGCTGCGTCCTGCCTGCCAGCACTCTTACTGGGCTGGGGAGACCGAGATTGGGGCAAGGTGGAGTTTGTGAATATGGCTGCAACCTGCAAGGGGCATCAGAGGTGAAATTACTTTGAAGGAGTGTGAGTTGGGGTGAAACCCAAAAGTGGATTCCTTTTGGGCACCTCTGCGTGAAATTCGGTGTGAGGTCATGAAAACTGACTACAAGTTTTTATTCTGCTGAAGAAAGAGCGAGCTGGCAGGTTGCTGCTCCTGAAACGTCCAGGTGTGAAGTGAGAGCTGCTGTCAAATTGTTTACAAAGAGCACCTACGATAAGGAGTAATTATGAAAACCAGCAGAGAATCCTTTGTAGGCTGCACCCCTTGCGAAGAAAGTAAGAACCCAGGTTCGTATGAAAACTGAAGCATTTGCTTATACTTTGAGATTCTAAAAAAAGTGTACAGTTGGCTGACACTACATATGCAGGGAAGTGTTATCCAAAAAAGTTACAGAAAAAGATGAATCTATTAAAAGAGAAAAGCTCTGGGTTATGTGATAATGGTGCAGGTTTTGCAGAAGACAGACTATAGATATTTCTGACAAAACTAGATTATTTTTCTACCAATGAGCATGCCTTCATTTGTTGAACCAACGGACCAGAGAATTATAGCTACCTGTTAAACACAGCCCCACGCTTTTCTCCGGTGAGGCTCTGCGCTCCACTGAAGCTAACGGTGATGAATATGCTGTCGCACTGGCAAGATACTAAAACTGTGTAACTCTTCAGTTTACAAGAGAAACTTGCCTCTCTCTATCACTCACAGAAGCTAAGGAGGACGGGTTTTGCTGAAACTATTGCCTATCATTCTAAATCACATGTAGCAGTTCTGTTTATTCTGGGGTAGATACAGGCACCATCTAAATAAAGTGGCAGAGGTATATGTCACATTGAGCAGGGATAATGGTGGAAAGCAAAAGTTTCCCTTTTCCATCTTCATATTTACTCACTTTCCATGGCAGAATAGTGATTCATACTGCAGGCGATGGAATCACCTTCAGAAAGTTGAAAACTGTTGGTGTCTATCCTGGAAACAGAAAAAGATGCTTTAGCTTTAAGTAGAATCATAATGTTTATTAATTTTATTGATGTTTCTGTTTCTAAAAATTAGAAAGGAAACTCTGACAATGTAAAAAATTGTGCAAAAGTCTCTTCTCCTTTTGTAGAAATGAAAAACATTATATGAAGGTCCTCCTAGGAACAGCATGGAAAGGTTTCAAATACTCGAGTTGCATTAGGTTAAGGAGAGTTACTGGAGACAAACAGCTATGTATGGCCTTCATGTGGACTGCATAGCTGTAGTACTCAAATATTTCATCATCTTTAATGTATTTAATGTGTCTAATTATTAATTTACTTTAATGACAGAGGCTTTTTGTCAGTTCAGAAGACACCAATTCTGAATGAATTGTGATGGGAGTAGTCAGGGATAGACTGTATAGACTTCCTCTGTTATTTACCCCATTTGTTAGTCGGAAGAGAAGCAGATTTAGGGACATTAAATGGCTACAGACAGTGCAATCAATCTCTGGCCGACAGTATTTCAGTCTCTTGGTGACCGTATCATTGGCATATTTTCTTTCTGCATTACGAAAAAAACCCACAAGGGATTTGTGTTTGTTGTTCTCTATTGGTTAAATCATCCTTAAAACCATTAAAAACATACATATATTTTTATAGAAAAACAAACCAAAGATTTTGTTCAGTAATGGGATAAAATGTGAATTTTACAGTCTTTGGTGCTGTGCAGAAGACAGCTAGGATTTGGGGCAGAGTCTTAGATGCTGACGTGTGTATTCCAGGACTGTGGTGAAGAGCAGCTACCGGGAACAGACTTGATCCTGAAGTCACTATTTATGCATCGCTCTTATTCCAATCTGTGGGAGTTTTGCATCAGTTAAGTGTCAGTCACTTTGACATTTAGCCCAGCTGGTTGAATGATATACCATGACTATATGGTGCATTTTAATCTGAATTTTCTTCTCCATACACTATTCCATCTCTCTCTTTGCTACCTGTCCTCTAGCTAGTTTATGAATGCTAAAGGCATCATTTCATATATCTGGTTTAGAAAACACCCTTACAAGGAGTTTTCTTGTAATGAACAATTGATAGGTGGGTAACAGCAGGGGTGGAGGGGAAGTCAGCTGGAAAAGGAGGCAGGAATTTCTGAACACAGCTTTACCACTAAAGCACATGTGAGTACACCCCGCCTTTGCATGATTCAGCTCCCTGATTGTAAAAACAAGGACCAAGACAAGGGTTTACCTCTGTGTCAAGCTCAGAGGAGCACACAGATTCTACTGTAATACCCAGAACAAACTACATTAGTAGCAGTAACTATAAGCGGAAGGAAGTGTTTGCTGTGAAATGTTACTTGATGAATCCATACCATCTTTTTGTGAAGTGAACGTAACAGCTTGCAATTCACAAGTGTATTTACTATAAAATTTTTAATTTGCCTCATTACTTATGCTTTGTCTTCCCCCCGCCCCCCCCCCTCCCCCCGGCAGGGCATCTCAGTTTCTCAGCTGATTTGAGATATCTTGTTTTATTTGGACTCCACAGATCCTATGGTATTGCGGCTCAGTAATGGGGTGAATGTAACCCATATGACGAAATACCTCAAAGAAAACCTGATAATGCTTAGCGCAAAATTAATCTTCAGCAAATGCTACCTTCTGTTTGCTTAAAACTTTATCCATCTGAACATTCACCCACAACAGTACACACTGAGAATTAACTAAAAAGACCTCAATTTTTCTTTTCCAGAATATATTTTCAGGTTCTTTCCCCTACCCTTACCCCTGCCAATTGATCGAAATTTCTTGCTTTTACCTTCTTGCACCGGTTTCCCCTCTTACTCTACATTTCCATTAACATGTCTTTCTTGTCTCTGTTCTATACCTATTTTCTTTGGCTTCAGCTTAATGTAGAATTTAAGAATATGCTTATCTTGGAGCACACAAACAGTCCTATTTCTCTGTCGTGGGATTACTTATGTACCCAAGCACTTTGTTTAGCCAGATTTTTGCTTCCACAATACTATTCTATTTAAGAGTTTATCTGAAATGAAAAGGTGTGGTGATTTTCATCCAAATTACATCATCATCATATTTTCTGCATTAGAGAGGTAGGATTGGCATGGGACAAGGTTGCCATGCACTAAATTTTTGAGTGCCAAAACCTTGCCATTTGTGTCTAATTTTAGTCTGTTCATTACTTTTGTCACATTTCTTTCTGGGAAATATGTGCATAGGTGCTTCAAAAAAAAAAAAAATCACAGTTCTAGAAATGAATCCAGAGGATTATTCAGGAGCCTAACATAGTCACCTATTGCCATTTTCTACACCCTCTGTGTCTGAAGTGTCTATCTAGAGCTGGCAGATGTGACAAAAGACCTATATGTGACCCATTCCATAAAGCATCTTGCTGGGCATTTAAAATAGCATTGAACAGATGTGCTTAGGCATTTGCATTCCATCCCAGATCTGTGGTTTAGCTCTCTAAGAACATTATTGTAATAGAGATAATGTTCAATTGGCGGAAATATTTAGCATTCTTAATTATTAGGATCACAAAATATTAGCAACCCTCAGTAAAATTATAAAGGTCACAAAACTCAAGGCAAAAATAAGTATAATTTTGTTGTAAATTTGTTTAAATATGCCTGAACTGTTCTTTGGGCACAAATCCATGATTTTTCACTTGAAATCAGTGAGTGAAAATTTTAAATTGCTCCCTTTGTAAATCACAGCTTGACCACCATTTTTTCCTTAGTGAAACACTTTGCTATCAAGTGCTCAAGGGTAACTAAAAAGTGAAGATCTAACATCCTTAGTGTGTTCATCATCTTGTATTTGTATGTGATTTAGTATGGGCTTAAAAGACCTACAACCTTTTGGTTTGTAGGAGTTATGCATCATATGAAGGCTGTCTTGGGACTCTAAATCAATCCACACTTCAGCAGTCTCCAGTTCATTTTAGTGTTCAAGCTGAATATGTCTTTTGCAGAGCAGCACTGACAAATACATGAATTTATACTCTAGGATCAGATGTCATGGCAAAAATGTTGGTGTGCAAGCTCTGACAGTCAGTATAGCAAATCCCAAAGAATTCTTATTTTTCCTAAAACAGAGAATATTCTGCTCTTATATTTGATTCCAGTGCCTTAACCTTGTTACTACAGTAAAGTAGTATGTGACTAGCAAGTAAGAAAGAAAAACCAATGTGACTTTCCATCCTTGAAGCAATTTCTTAGTAAAATGAGATACTTCAAACAGACCTCTGAGAAAACAAGCAAGCTCATTAAAACCAAGGTTATCTGAAGCTCTGCATTAGAACCATTCACTTCCACAGAGCCCACCACAAAAATTAATACATCAGAATTCAGAAGGTAAAGGAGAAATCATGTTCTTTTACTACTTACACATATGTATACACATATATACTTATACATACACATATACATATATATATACAAATACACCTGCCATATAGGAACATATTTGTTTCTTGCAGTCACGTATGCAGCACATATCCCTCCTTATCAGATGACTACCATTTGAGAAGCGCTAGGAAGGAGACCTATATACAGAAAGTGCAGCAGAACTCAAGGCTGACCTGTTCAACAAACTTCTTCCTTTTCAGACACCTTTTGACAAGCTATCTATAATTATTCCCGTATTAAAAAGGACAGAATATGGTGATCAAATGAGATGCTGTTATTGATTAAACAAGTCCTCAGAGGCTACACGAAGTGAGAAATAAAAGTGACTGCTGCAGCAAGTCACCTATATCAAACCTCCTTTTCTTCCATCTCTCCTTTCCACTTATTTTCCCAGCAGTCTTATAAAACGTTGTACCATTGTCAGTATAAAACTTGTTTTACGTATATCTCATCACCAAAAAGGTAAGTCATAAATGGTTTAACACTTCTGTTTTAGAATATCTGTATCATAGAGCACTAAATTGGCTAGCAAATTTCTTCTGCCTCACAAAAGACCTCCTGGTCTACCTTGCTCTACCCTGTTTCATGCACTGAAGCAGGACAATAATTTGTCAGGTGGAAAAGAAAGTGCCATCCAGAATATTTATCTGTACCAGCTGCCCAGACCTCTTCAGAGGAGAACTCCTGCTGATACATGGCAATTATATTTTAAACAAAGATATTCTGCAGACCACAGATTCCTGTAAATCTCCATTATAATTCACAGAAAGAAAACAGAGATGGAGGGATATACAGATGGCTAGGTACTGCACGACTTTCTTCAGCATATAAATGGTCTCATACAGTTTGAGAAGGCCAATTAGGAGCTGTAGTCTCAATTTAAGACACAGTTTTTCTCCACTATCACTTAAACTCTATTAAATATAAATACTTCATTCTCATTAGTGGCTGAAGGAAGGTTTTATTTTCCAATGAAACAACTGAGAAGTCATGAAATCTCAAAATTATGCAGTGTTCTTATCTTTAGTAGACATTGCAAAGTCTTTTTTTTTTCTCAGAAAACAATCCTTGAAAGAACTCTGAGCCGTAAGCGGAGGAATGCATTTAATACTCTGGTATTCATCGCACACGTGGTGCTCAGCTCTTGTTTACAGTATAATAATCAGTGCTCTGCAACCCAGTGTGGAAGTTTGGCTGTTACTCAGTTCCCCCAATCAATGCTGTGAGATGACTGATGACCCAACTAATTAAACAACTAGCCAAAGTTTATAATTCTTGGACACATCCTGTCCCACCCAGAAGGCTATCCTGCCCCGCTCAATACAAGGAAGGTAAGCAGATAGGATTAGCACAATATGCAGCACTGAAGTAGAGGAGTGTCCTTGGTTCCTGGTCAGGCTTCTGCATTTGTTTTGCTGCAAAGTCTTGTTAAGATGGAGAGAGATCAAAAGTGCAAATCTTTTCCCTCTGTCTGCCTCCAGCCACTGGGGCTTATTTAACAAGGAGCTGTCATCCTATTTTAGAAGAGCTCACTGCTGTGGATTGAAGGCCACCTACATCCCAAAAAGATGGCTTAGCAGCAGGAGACGTCTTGTTCCAGAGGGATGTACCTGGCTGGCACCTGGCAAGGCTGTGATTTTAGGCAAATCCCTTTCATTGCTGGTTAGTTATGGACTGCTGCATGAGGAGCATGCTGTCTTTAGCTTAATCCCTGCTTATGCTGTGGGCTGTTTTGATTCCTTTTCTAATGAAACTCAATTTTTAGAAATTCTAACTCAAACTAGTTCAAGAGATATGCACGTCATGGCACCTCATTTGCCCCACAAATAGGAGCTAAACAGAAATATAGGAGTTTATGGACTTATGGTGAGCTTCTTTCCCTTCCACGGATGAGGAATTTAGCGCTCATATACAAGGATGTGTTTCTCCAGACTTCTGGAGGCACTGTAGGTGTAAGGCTGCCAGGTGTAATTACATGGCCCTGTCTATCATGGTGGTGATGAACCATTTAGTAGTGGGAAGTATCCACAAAACCAGAACAGCTCCCCTTGACCATGGTAGGTTTCAGCTGTTCCTACCAAAAAGTGCATTTCCAATCTACTGTGAAAACTTGCAAGTCTGTTAACAGGTTGAAGACAAGCACATGATCCTTAAGACACTTCCTGAGTAAGTCAGGGCGGGACTGTGACACCTGAAGGCAGGGAGCTGGAGAACCACGTGTGGGCCTGTTTTTGCAGAGCCTGTCATCCGCAGCTGCTTGGAGAGCGATCCGGTCTCATGGATGCTGCATCCAAGCTAAACTACTTCACGTGCAGAAAGCCCTTCTCTTTGCAGGGGAAGACTTCCTAACACTGAAGCATGTTATTGTGATCCAGCACATCGCAAACGTGTAAAGTGTTTCTCTGCCGTGCCATCCACGTCTCCCTGACCCATGCCAGGCACCTCAGCTGTCAGAGGGGTGGTTTCTCTTTCTCTGTGCTCCTCTGCACAGCTTCTCCCCTAGGAGATGGACCAGGAGAGGCTATCAGAATGCCAGCATGCCTCAAAAAAGTAAATGATTTTTTTACTGAAGACTTGTTCTTTACTTCAAACACATATGACAGGCCCACTCCCAGATGAACAGCAAGAAAACGTAATTTACATCCTGAGAGGAAAAAGAAAGCTGAAATTAAATCAATTTAGATTATTTAGGGATTTCTTCTGACCTCTCCTCACTAAATTTATAAGGTTTCTGCCTTTTCCTTTCACAGCTACTGCAAAGTTCCCCCTTGCAGGATAATGAGTTACATACCAAAGCTATTTAGAAAGCTATTTAGAAAGCTATGTCCTTCTGTAAGTATTTATATTTGCAATTTACACAAACACGATGAAACATAAATCAGTTGAAAGTGCCACCATAACTCCGAGACACATAAGTTTAAAATCTTAAAATGCTATGATGAAGATTTTTAAGCCTAATTTTTGATTTTACGTATCTCGGCCTTTGTGTTCCCACTTAGGCACATCATGTAAGAGCCCAGTTTTCAGAGGACTTGTTATCAGAAATACTGATTTTTTTTTTAAAAGTTTCAAAAACCAGTCATAAAAGATTATTAGCTGGGTTACAAAGCATAGGTGGGACTTCTTAAGGCGTGCCTGTTCCATGAAATAAAGCATGGGGCAAAGCTTCTCAGCTAACTGGTGAAGGGGTGGGAACACTTTATGAAATAGGCTTCCCATCATCTTGAAGTGGAAGAGGAAATCCTTTCAAATCATGGGAAATAAGCTCCTAGTTCCATTCAGGTTTAACATGTATGAGCTCGGAATCCATCTGATATGCCTGATACAGAATAGGGAAATGATTTTCTACTCATGCTCTGTTCTGAGTTTCTTTGCTGTCAATGCAAACAACTGAATGATATTCCCATAGGGAGAAAAAAAAAGAAAAATCAAGACTAGCATAGAAGTAAATTATGGACAAGCAGATGTGAGCATTTTACTGTATTTTAATTTATTATTTTTTAAATTTCCTTGTTGAAATAATGTGACAAAGTATGTAAGGCATAATACAAGAAAACTGAGAAGAGAGCAATGATTTAATTTCTAATGATGTAACAACATCCTCATGTGCTTATCACAGCTCCTAATGTCAACTACACATGACAATTCTTTTCTTTCTCTCTTTTAGTCATATCTGTGTCAGCTCCAGATGACAGCATTCCATCCTTAATGGTAAATCATACATAGTTCTTTATTCTTCACTGCAAAAATTTAATCATTATTAACCACACTGGCATTCATGTGAATGTAATAAGCATTTTTCATAAGAATTCTACTATAATTTTGCAATGCATGCAATTCACTAAGTCTAGAACTATGGTGACAGCTTTGAAAGGGTAGATATTAAAGGTTACTTCTATTGTCTTAGATGATATGCTGAGCCTTATATGAAAAATAAGGACTTAATCGTATACAAGCAGAATTTGTGCTACAATAAATGGATCTCCCTTCAATTATAAGTTGAATCAAATTCCTTATTGTAATGAATCAAAAACTTTGCTTAGCAATATGCAAGTTTGCTTCAAGAAATGCTCAACAAGGTGGTAGAATCACAAAAATAAGGTCATGGACTCTCTAAGAATAATGTAAAACAGAATGAGAGATCGTCTTATTTTGGTGCCCTTTATACGGCACTGTTCTGTGGTTTAACGTAGTATGAAGACTTGTTTAAGTCCTAATCGACATGGACATAAACATATCACAGGAGTCTCTTCCAGCACCCTTTCTGTGGGCTGACAACACATCCCACCATCCGCTTGAAGCTTGCCTATCTGCTGAAGGAAGCAGTCGGTGGGGGCAAAGGCTGCCTGCCTGAGGGCTTACGGGGCAGGGAACTGGTGTAAGCTCAGAGACAGTGAAAGCCAGGACCAGGCTGCCTGCCGACAGCCACGGTAGGCAAGAGTCACTGTATAAGCAAAAAACTGTTAAGTATTGAATAGCAACCAGCCTGACCTTCTCCAGGATCTCATGGACAGAAATTTAGAGATTTAGTTCAAGCATTCAGTTGGGGTAGTTGCAAATCCTGCTTTTTAATTCCAGAGTTCGTGGAAGCAGTGCTAGGGCTGAGCTACAGGGGATATCATTCACTACCAGTGGTCTAATCCGTACTGAGAGACGAAGCATCCCCCAGTGCCAGTATGTCCTAACTTCAGAGGCTGGCATGAACAACACCACTTCCAACTCCTCCGTAAGTTAAGCAGTATGAGTTTCTTCTGTGACAAACCAAAGGACAGTATGTGTTGTTATATGAGCAGAAACTTCAAGATGTGGCAACCTCTCCTCTCCGTGTTTGATATTTCAAATGCTGCCAGGCATGGTCCATAGAAAGTATGTGTGCCACGGAGCAGAATTTCCAGAGCTCCTGCTTCCATCAACCATCCACACAAAGCAATTGCCGATAACTATCACCATTTTTTATGCTGTTTTTTGAGATATCATTGCTTATATTACCTGTAGCCATAATGTATCCAACTCTTTTGTTAAAAAAAAGTCAGGAGTTCTTTCTTAGGCATCTCGATATTTTGTTCTTTACAAATGTATGTGTGGTCAATGAATTGGTCCAGTGGCCATGAGAAAAGAATAGATGCATAGCCTGCCTTGGCCCATTACCCTTTTATTCATTTCAACACACTGCTTGATTTGTGGCTTTTGCTCCTTGCTCGGCTATTTATTTTATGGTAGCTCATTGCAATTCCTGTCATTGCTTCCTCCTTATTTTTCCATTTTACCTGATGTAGCTTGGCATGTTCGATAAGTGTAAGTGGTCCCAACTCAGTCTTGGCGTCTGCAAGCACAACTCGACTGACATCACTAATAGGGCCACTAATAACAGGATGGACTTGGCACTATGGAGGTACTGCACGTCTCAACGCAAACCAATGACTTTGTTATCTCCTTTTTTAGTTTCACACACAACCACTGCCTCTAAGCCCAACTGTAAAATTGTGCTTAGTTCTTATAAAAGTCAAAACTTCCTGTAGTTTGTTCCACTTGGCTCCACTGCCAATCTAGCTTCAGATTTCTCCTCCTCGCGGTGCTGTCTGCCTCCCTTGGATGCCATCCTCCACAGTCTCTCTACAGCACCTTGGGAAGGTGAGGCAGTTCGACCTCTGCTGTGTTATTTATCTGCATCCCCTTGGCAAAAAAAAAAGGACTCTGAACTCTTTTTCTTCCCACTCTCTCCACCAATTTCTCCCCTTCTCCCCCCAGTCTTAGGTTAGGAATCAGCAGAACTAGAAATCCTAGGTATTCCTGGGGCTTGTGGTGTTCGGTTTTGGGGGGTTTGGTTTTTTAAATAACATATTACAGTCTCTGGTAAAAGTAAACTGCTCTTCTAACTGAAAAGCTGCCCAATATGATTTTCTTTTAATTTTGAATTCACAAGAAAAAGGAAACAAAATACTACAAGAAATCGTTGCCATCACCTTGAAGGAATAAATATTTCAGAGTCTGGGTGCAACTTCATGCATTTGAAGTGTAGATTTATTCAAGCCTTTCAGTGCTGGATGGTTTACAGGAAATGCCTGGGTAACACTTCTCAGGAGTAACCAGGTATGTCTATTTGCTGTGTCCTGATTTGACAAGAGATACCAAGGAAAATTGGTTGTAAGACCTCCGCTTGCAGAATAGTGAATAAATCTCCCTTTATTTTAGGAATCTTTAAACATCTAATTTATCAGAGTCATCACACAAAAGTTGGGAGGTTGCAAGGTGCAGGGGGTGTGATTTTGTTTCTTCTGTAAACTCAACTAAGCAGTAACCAGAAGAATAAGTTCTGTGGAATAAGTAAATTATAGTAATAAATACATAGCATCTCACATTGGCTTGTGACATTAAAGTATGAAAGCAGATATAGAAGGATAGAAAACATGAAGAAAAATCTGCAGATTTTATAACAGGTGTGGACAGAGAAAGGAGAACAAGGAAATTGTGCAGACTTTTATCGCAATTACTTATGACTTTCTCTTGGGATTGCATTTCTCTGTAGTCTTCCTCTACCTTGGCTGACTCTCCCTATAAAGCATTTTATGAGACATGTTAAGTATTTTATGTAAAAAATAAGTTGTATTGCATTGCACTGTAGGTCAAGGCAGGAAGGACACATTGCCAGAATAGCTAGTTAATCTCTTTCATCTTTCCCATGCTGTCATTAATGCTTATCTGTTCCCATAGGTATTGCAAAGTCATCTGTTTTCTCCAGTGGCATAGTACAATAATAAAATCTTTTGATTTGACATGCTAGTTGTTTGAGATGTTGGTTTTATTCATGTTCATTTTGCAATCAAATTTGTGCTTTTTTGTCTGTAATGTTTTCACCATGCTCGCTAGCTTTTCTTTTCTGGGAATTCAGGAGTTTAATTTCACATTTCTGTCATTTCCCTGTATGAGAGTTGTTTGATGTTGATGCGTGCATGGTAACAGCACTTGTTTTAGATCATACTGTTTAAAGATCCTATGAATTAATTGGCTGAGTGTCTTTGTGGGGCTTTCATCTCAGTTACTACCTGATAGTCCATGTCTTGCAATCAAAACCTGTCTAGGGCTTCCCTGCTCAGCTTGTGCTGAAGTGGGAACCCACCACCAGCTCCTATGCCCTGCTCTGATGTCACAAGTGAGCTTTCTTGATTAATGAGGAGTCCTTGACCAGCTCTGTCAACTTCTTGAGCAAGCACAGAGGATGTCTTGTTTCTTTATCCAAAAATTATTTAGGGCAAACCAAATAGCTCAGGTCATTATCAGCCACTCTTTGTTAACATAACTCTCAAATTCCCTCATTTCAGCATGTCTAAAATTTTTGTTTCAGGAGAAGACTGTGTCTTGCATTCTATTGTTTTTGAAAAAATGTTTCTAATATTGTTTATCATTAATAACTCTAGGAAGCAAATTTTATATAAATTAATTACCCTAATGAAAAGAATCCTGAAACTTTTTATGTTTCCTCAGGACTTCTTTTTCTTTTCTTCTGTTCTGGGTCGCTGTGAGATGTTACCTTTTGCATTGGGACATCAATGAATCATCTCTATAATTGCTGAGTTATTTTTGGTAGCTATTCCTCAGCAATTCAAGACTGTATACGGTATGCATGTTTGTTTATTGATACACACGTAACTGAAGAAGACCTAATGAATCAGAGGGTGAGGAGGCAAATGCTGGGCAAAGCTCTTCTGAGGGAGCTGGGAGTGATCAGCCTCATAGTGACGGGAGACACTAAAAACTGCTCTCTCAAGGTCTGACACCACCAAGGAGTCCAAAAATATAAAGAAACTTCCTCTTGAGTGTTTGGATAAAAAATTATATAGGAATAATTTACTTCCCCATTTACTTTCTCAACTTGAAAGTTGAGACCAATGCTTGGGGTGGCCTAGGCATCAGGAAGGTTATATGAACTCTCCAGACTACTGAGAAATGTATATATTTACAAACAATATTTGCCACTCCAGAGATGAACAAGAGATAGGGAAATGTCAGTAAAAGATGATGCCATTCGTGTGTGAGATTAACGTACTGATAAATTAATGAGAAAGTAATTTGATCTTAAAATTCAAGTCTGAGCTTTAATAGCTCCAGTAATTCTTAGCAAACAGAGCAAATTAAGGAAAATGAAAACTAATTTCATATTAGAGAACAAATGTCTGTGAGAGGGAGCTTTTGCCCTTTTCTTGTTTGTTGACTTGCAAAAGGATTGAAGTTGAATATTTCATCATGGTTTAGTAAAATCTGTAATTTTAAAGTGCTAGAGAACTTACTTTCACTTCCTCAGGACTTTGATCCTTTAATTCACTGTAAGTAATTAAACAGTGATGTCAGCGTGGATTTCACTGTGAGCACCCAGTGAATATTTTTCCAGTCTGTACAATGGCATCTAGATGGAACTAGATGATCTTTGAGGTCCCTTCCAACCCAAACCATCTAAATATCAATTTTTTAGAATATTGAAGATGATTTTACCTGAATAACTGAGAAGAACATTTCTGTATTTTTTTTTTCTTCTTTCCAGATGAATCTGTCTGTGCCCTCTGTTTTTTCATTAGTGCCAGAGACACGTAGCAGAATTGATCATTGCTTCTATTTCTCATTACATTTTTGGTTGTCGAGGTTTAATACGTAATAAAAAGGCAGACACGGGACTGCTTTTTCCTTTGTGCTGGAATGATTGTGAGAACCTGTCAGAGCCCACTGCACATTGAGAGAGCATCAAAATGAATTTTACTGCTTTCGTTAGGCTTTTACACAGTAGTTTTCTTTCAAGTAACTCAATGCATAAATGGAGGAGACACTGCCTGGGGTGCCAGGAAAATGAGAACTTATGGCATAACTTCTCCAAACGACACAAAAGTATGCAGTGATCAAGTCTATCAGAACAGTGCTGGATTTGTTTAATACACAATATAATGGCCTATTTGTTCTATATAGACCAATATTTTCAGGCTGCCATGGGAGAGGAAGGGGAACACCCCATCCAAAAATCGGCATGAACATCTCCTCAGATGCCCGTGCAGAGTCTCTGAAAGCTGAGCTTGTGGTAGATGATGACAGAGGACTGCAAGGCAAATGTCACTAGCTCATTTCCCTCCCTCCCTTCCTGCATCATTTTTTTTTTTTTGCCAGTGACCTAGATTCATCTTTGTTCTGACTTCTTTTTCCCCAAGAGTATGATCCGATGGCATTTAAAACATACATGGCTCATCAACTCTTCAGCTTGTAGGAGGAGATGGAAGCAGGCCTCAGCTGCATTCTGCTGTTTGTGGTGGTAATGTTAAATTTGGGTGCTCTAATCACAGTTCCAAGGGACTACTAGAAACTCCTTCTGTAGCAGCCGTAATCGGTAGCGGTAATCCTCTACGCTTGACAGTTTGGTCTTATTTTACCATCTTTTTCTACAAAAGTGGCACATAATGATTTAACAACCAATTATGTTAAACTACAAAGTAGTGAGCTTAGCCTAAAGACTGCAGTAATACTTTCATACATTCAGAACTATTTTGGTCTTTTGCTTCTCGTCCTAATACGTCTTATTCCAGCATACCTTGCGTGTACCCCTTTTTTACTGTTTTTTAATGATGTCAACCCAAGAGTGCTAGATTGGGTTTCAGTCATGTTAACGAAAATGACTTACTGCTCTGTAATGTATTATATCATTTGTGTGACCTCTGCTGAGTTTTATCTTTGAGGTATTTTAGATTAAGTTTAAATATCATTTCTTTTTCATCTCCAGTGTAATTTTTGTTACTCTTCTTTATGTATCTTGCCATTTTAAGACAAAAGTCCTTCGTGCAAATGAACAAGTAGTGTAGCTACTCATAGCATGGAGGATAGCTACCTTTCAAGAGTGCAACAGTTTTTCAAGCAAGGAACAGTACTGTTGTTTTCAGGAGCCAGTGACCTTAGGAGTCACTTATTTCTCTCAAGAAAAAATAGATTTAAATCTATTGTTTATATCAATAGCGATTTTGATTTTCTGAAAAAAACCCTACTGGTCAAATTACAAGTCATGCTATGTCCCATTTATGTGGGCCATAGTTACCATTATGTGCAAAACCTGCATTTGTTAGCCTGCTTCCTTCATACAGCTATGTCAGCTGTGGATGCAAAATTAAATTGTGCAGTTGTTCACTACAGAGGGTTTCTCTGTACTTGAACACTTGAGAACTGTGCTCAAAATGTGGAAGAAAAAAGGCATCATTGAGCCCCAGAGGCTGGAAGAATAATTGGAAAAGGGTAATAATTGACCCTTAGGGAACAATGAGTAGATACTCATATAGATGGTCTATATTTAAAGAAAAAAAGACATTTAAAATAACTGGATATCCACTGAGTTGTCGTATGTTATGAATTCTCTCCTTGGCCAAAAACTCCTTGGCTGCCATCATACCTGCAGGTTCATGATGATGAATCACGGCAGGCAAAGGCTATTTAATCTCTGACTCCAGGACTGTGTTCAACCTTGAACAATTCCATGACTGTCAGTTATATTTATAATTTGCTTTCTTAAATACTGATCTATTTGATGCAGTTAGGCAATAACAAATGCTTCCCATTAACTACTTAATTCTGTTCCCATTCCTGCTTATGCACAGTTGAAATGGCTGCCTCGTACTGAGCACGGAACAAAAACCAGCCTGAGATTCATAGGGCAGAACTACACTCAGGAATTATGATCAAATAGCCTTATATAGCATTTGGGCTGTCACTGAAATACAGTCTCCAAGGAAGATTTCTTTGCATCACAAAAGCATCTTGTGCTTTAACTTCCTTCTACTTGACTTACAGTTTCAGCCCCGTAAACTTCGCAGGAGGGTTATTATAGGCAAGGCAGAGGTGTTGTAGGAGAGCTGCGTATTGCAAGCTTGCACAGACCTACCCACAACTACTCCTTGGCTCCTGACGGTGGTGTTAACCTCTTCCTTTCTAAAGCACGGAGTTAAAAGACGTTCTAAACATTTACGGTGGATCGAGAACTTTGTTGAAGGTGAAGGAAAAAGGCAAGTTAAGGGGTGGGGATCAAATTTTGGAGGGGCTTAAGTATGTTCTTCAAATCAGCATGTGTCAACTCTTTCTACACTTTCTATGCAGTTCCTCTTACTGCTTTACCACTTCCTCTGTGTATGTTATATGTAAACGTAGTTTTATGATCAAATTCAGGTTCTTTTCCCCCTGGCACCCTTCCCCTTTTCAGTCTGAATCTTGCATTTTATACGGAGGCTCCTTGAAGCCAGAAGCAGTCTTGCATGCAGTCTTGCACAGATGTAAATCTGACAAGGATCGAATACCTAGTCCTTTGGATGGGAAATGCACGCCGAGTCTGTTAAGGACTTGGTGCGCTATGCAAGTTCTGTTACAGATGATAGCTAGGATGAGAGTATGCTTCTGTCTTTGTTAGCTTTGCCTGTCTTTTTTTTTTTTTATATATATATATATATTCAGGTATTGCAGTGACCTGTTGTACTGTAAATAAGGCTGTTACAGTCGTGTAAACAGAGCAGTAAAAGTGCATCATTCGATGAGTCTGTTTGTTTCAAGCAACAGACCAGCCACAAAGTTGTAGAGCACATTGCAAGATTGTAGCAGGTCAAGAAAAAAACTGCAAGGTAAGAAATTAGATCAGAAGGTGGTATTTGCTACTTGTTCAATAGGAACTTTTTTGAAGGGCTGACACCGGTCGCTTCTGCGAATCCCTGGATGGCCTCTTTTTCTCTAGCTCACAGAAAGTACCTTGGATACACTGCAGTCTTTGCAGCCCGTTTGATTTATTCCTGCCTTGAATTGTGATTTTCATGTGTTAATACTTTGCTCCAGTTCTACTTTGTACTGCAGCATGTGGCCATTATCACTCCCCTCCCCCAGTCCCATTTCCCTTGTTATGCATCTGTTTCATTTTCTTAGTTAAGTCGAATGTGAACTTGGGGTCAAGAACAGACAAGTCATGTGATGGGACTGAGGTATAACTGCATTTTCCAGTTTTTTTCCACTGCATCATCTGGGGGTTTGGGAGCACAATCTCACATACTGTGCGAAACCCCCCAAATTTCACAGTTCGGCTGTCAGTTATAAAGTAGGTGCATGAACTAATGTCCTTAAGGAAGCCTGGGTTGGAAGACTACCTGATGTGATCTCTCTTTAAGGTGTACCTGTCAAGGTACAAAGTCTCCTTTTGAAAAGCATATTGATTGCAATCCCTCCATAAAATCTGTCTTCTGGAGGGCTAGGAGCCATATAATGTGTCCATCCTGGCAGATTACTGGAATAAATGCTCAGTGTTTTTAGTCAGTTTTCCACAGTCTTTAGAAATACACTGTCATGCCCTTGATGTATGGAGTAAGGCTGATTTTCATACTCGGCTGAAGATGTGACAAACACAAACAGACAAACCAAACGGACCCGACATAGTAATGAAGTACCGTGCATGGCTGTCCAGTATTAGCTCCATGAATGCATCTCAATATTAAGACTTTTTTTGGGCTAGAATGCTATTATGCTGCCATTGTACCTTTAATAAATAATGGGTCACTTTATCGTTGAGCTTCAAAGAGCAAAACATATTTAGAATGCAAGAACAGTAATTAAAGGCTTGTAATAAAGTAATGGAGCATTTACCTAAACGACAGAATTACTGTTGACAACCTGAACAGCAATGACATTTAAGTTTTCCTGAGACATTTCTCATTCAAATTATGTCACTAGTTCTGAGGCTCCCTTTTGTAAGTCTTCCTGGCGTGTATCTCTACAGTGATTACCCCTCATTGTCAATATAGCCAGTCATTTCTTCTCCACATCAGTTTTGATTGAGTTCTCCCAGTTTTCCCACACACCTATCTGTGTATAAACCTGTGTGAGTGATTGATATGGATTCATGCTTTTATTCTGACTTATCAATTTTTTTTTTTTTTTTTTTTCTGGAGCAACCACAAAAGTTTTGTCTGTATAGCGTGCAAACCTAGTCAAACCTGGAATTAAAAAGCTCTAGGCTGAGTATGGGTTTAGTACATTGTTGTCATGTATTTTGAAAGGCAATACATCTCCAGGGCATGCAGAGGTAGACTGTCAGTCAGGTATCCCCACTGCTGAAATTCACACGACCTTGGCCAGAGTAAATTCTTTGCTAAAGCAGAAATGGGAGGAGCAGCCTTCCGAAAACAAAATATCGTACCATAAATTTCTTTGACAACGTTGCACAATTTAGCAAGGCTTCATGGCGTCTCTCCAGCATGGAGGGCATTGCCGAAGAATGAACGATACAAGTCACACAAGGAGGCAAAAGAACTTGAGGACAAAAGTGAGTCTTTGTTCAGGCAGGTTACCTGGGGGGGAAATATAGTACATGATGTACCGTGTGATACATCAGTCATGCAAGCTATTTCTGGAAGGTTTAACTTACTGGAGAGCTGTTGTTCATTGAGGGAGGAATTCCTCCCTGGGCAGAGTGCTTGGAAAAGGCCAGCGTACCTCTGAGTCTCACTGAAGCCGTACTCTGGCACGTAAGGCACACAGCCTCACACGATTCCCCTGCGCACGGATGAATTTTACCTTTGCTGAATTGCCAGTTTAACTTCCGTCAGATCTAAAAACACGAAGGGGATTTATAAAGATATTAGACTCTGCTTGGGTTTGTGCAAAGCAAATCATTCAGGCCTTCACCCCAAACTCTGCCTGTGCCAAAAGTGAGTGATTTTGTCCTCTCAGGTCATTCTGCAGAGCTGACACTTCTCCGACTCGGCTGGGCGCTACACGGTGTGGCTGGGGGAGCTCCCCAGCTGCCTGGTCCCACCACGTGCGGCTGCGAGCCTCAGAGAAGCTGTGCACAGCCAGCGGGTGTACAAAAAAAGCTGTTGATTTACAAGCTGTGACATTTTGCTGGCCATATAATGGTACGTAGCTGCAGACCAAGCTGTAAGAGCACGACTGAAGGAGGGCTATGCCTGAGTGCTCCAGCATGCTTTATTGAACATGGCTGACAACCAGGCAAGGGTATGGCAGAAGAGATTGAACTGGGGTGTTGCAGCTCACTGACAACCCATGATACCTACCTGAGGCTGCAGTGAAGATCTTCTGTTATTCTGCAGCTGGATTAAAAACACAGCCTTTGGCTTACCTCTGCTGCAAACGAGCCTTGAGTTGCTCCGCAGATGTGCAGGATTTTAAATTCATCCTGATAGGCAGGAAACACCCTCTACATAGGAGTGATTTCCATTATACAGGGTGAGTGATGGAACAGACCTGGACCATGAATTCCCTCACCCAGTAGCCATCGCTCTTAGTTTTATTGCTGCTCAGTTCTCAAGTCACAGGTCAGATGTACCACTTGACTTGGCCTGGTCAAATTAATTGTTATGACCGGAATATTGATTCAGCTATTAGCCATGAATACTCTAAGGGAAATGCTATTTATGCTTTACTGGCCTTAGCCTGTGCAACTAGTTTGTACCATCCCTTTAAATGCATTTTGAATATTTCCTTTACGAGCTATATCCTCTAGCTTAAATTCACAAAACCTTATACTCACTGTTTAGCCAGCCCTGAAATCTTGACGCTAAGGATGAGGCAGCGCCTGTACAAACCAATACACAGCCATTTCTATTTTCAGGGTCTCTTGAAAGGTAAAGAAATGAATGTGCTGATGTATAGAAACTTACCATCTGTCCCCAGATTGGGGATATCTAAGCAAATGTAAGTGTTGCTCTGCAACCAGAGCTCCCCTTTCCTCTCTTCTTTGGGTATGATGAGAGGATGACAGTGCCTCATTGTTCAGAGGATGAAAGCTAATGCTGGGTGCGGCTTTGTGATCTGGATTTTTAAATCTGCCTTTGTTTTAAAGGGCTCCAGTGAAGTTATGATCATTTACAGTAGTGGCAAATCTGGATTTTCTGCTTTAACTCTATTGTCTCTCTCCATGTTACACAGGTTGTACTCTGTCCTTCTGCAGCAACTTTAAATGATGCATCAACATAGGAAAGTAGCTTCCCATGTATTAGAAAGCCCTGCCTTCAGCAGGGATTGAAATGCAGTTCTGATGCACTGATGGAAATGTACAGGATCTGGCACAAATAAAGTACCGAATTAATTTGCTAATGTACCTAGTTGTCCTGAAATCTTCATTGGAAGATACTAATTCTCTAATTCATCAGACCCATCATGCAGTTCATCAGACCCATCGTCTTAATGAGGGCTTCAGACAAGCTGAGCCTGGGGGTGCTGAGGTAAGAAGTGATCAGCTAGCATCCCCCACCCACCTTCGCTCCGTTATGATGATAATGGAGATTTCCCAGCCCTTTTTGAATTTGAATTCCTTCAGTCTCGTGTTCACCAAGCATTAAGCCTTAACACTCTAGCCTGTGTCTGCAAGGGCTGGCATTTTCATGCAGGCTGTTATTCTGACATCGGTTAGGGCAGGATTACTGGAGCTCTGCTGTCAGCCTTGTTTGGCTAAACCTTATTCTCTCCTGTTGGAAATGAAAGCAGGACTCAAGGCTGTTGGATCTGAGCCAGCAGGGCCAGCCTGCCTTGATGGACAGCTTTCACAGAAGTGGGCTTCTGAATGCGTTCACTTGGGGAGCTACTGGGCAACTGTTAAGTTAAGGAGGAAACAAGCAATTATGCAGTAGTCTTTTAAGACAATTATGTTAGGATTGGTTTAGCATAATTTCTGGCAAAAATCTGTAAGGCTCAATTTTTTATATCGTTGCATACAACTCAGGCAAGTTGAGAGTTTTCCAGGAAAGCAAGATGTGCTCAACTTGCCTCTAGGTCAGCAGTTTTCTCCCAATCTTTTCTCTCCCTGTCAGGAACAAGTCCTTCTTCAATGATCCCTAGATGTTTGGAGGTTACATCTTTTCTCCAACTTTCAACTCCCAGAAGCCTCTTGGAGAATTAATAATTCAGCGGCAGTAATTTAATGTTGTGCAGCTCATCCACCTCCTCTTGACAGGGCTGTTCACACTGCTGTTAGTGCTGAAAGAAAATGTGGAAAGAGCCTGATTGTCGCTCATAAGACCTTGTGGCTAGTTGAACTGATTGTGCTTGGCGCATTATACCCTACAAGAGTGACTGCTGAGCATGGTGAGAAAGCCTAGAGACATGACTCAGCTGAATGACCTCCTGGGCCGGTCCAAAGCTTGTAGGCAAAACTACTCAAAGCCTCTCCTTTAATTATGGATGTATTGGTTGGGGAAGCATCTGAGCAGACTAGACGAGGAATGAGTGACTTCACACTGATGTCTCTCTGCCTGTGCAAAGACACACATTTCTACCCTAGGCTCCCCACTGCAACTTACGTACGACGGCTGAGAGGAACATCAAACCCCCCCGCTCAGCAGGTCCCCAGAGGCTGCAGCTACCCAGACTCTGTACCTTTTGGAGTGAGCTTGCATCCTAGTCTACCTGTTCAGAGCAAGCGTATGTGTATACTGTAGTGTAAATTCAAATATGCATTTGCTTCAGTTTTGGAAATGTCTGGCCCTTCCTTATTTTGGATAAATGATTAAACAATCACTGTATAAAAGAACTCTGGAAACCTAGAAAGAAATCTGTTCAAGATCAGAAGCTTTCCTTAACTATTGCCTAAACTATTTCATCCCCTTGGACTTACAGAGGGAGAGAAGAGGATGTGAGCACAGGAAAAGCCTGCTTGGGACTTTGTAGGTCAGCGCTACCTGTCAATCAGCTGGCAACTAAGATGCTTCCTTCAGCCAAACAGCACATCTCATCTGGTTCTAGAGAAATTACATCAGTGAGACATTAGTGCTGTCTCACTGTAAGCAAGTGGGTGAAAAGGGATCTTCATACGCAGCAGATGCTATGAAGAGACTCATGCACCGGGGCATTAAGAGTATGAGTAGCATGACATCCTGTTCACATCTTGGATCCCAGTTTCAAGGATACCAAGTATGTTTCCAGCCTCCTTGCCAGGAGGAGACAAGAGGCAGAAAACCTCTAATTAATGCGGTGACTCAGCGCACAGCGGATGGACTTGTCCCACACACTGATCAGCATGAACAAGGACAGCAGCCGCTGAGGCACAAGGACAGTAAACACAGAAAAGCATCTAAAACATGCCCTAGGACATGTCAGAGGACCTTGAGTCAGCCTGCTCGAGGAACATGAGCTCACCTAAGATCACCATCACTTCCCTGGGGATAGAAGCTATTGTCAACTACCGTGAAAAGACAATGCAACTTTACCTTCAATGTGTATTTGGGCCACATACTGCCGGGCTGTTTATACCAGGGTGGTCCTCTGATCCACTTGGAGACTAAAAGGCTGGAATTTGTAAAAATGGACAAACCCCCGTGGATCGCCCATGGACTCTCCCCTGCACAAGAATGTGACCACAGACAATGAGCCCAAAGTAACACCAGGATGGCTCGAAGCTCAGGCACTTGGTTCTGCCTCCCATTGTGCATAGTACATGAAAAAGACCTGCTGTCTTTTCATTTCACAATGACAAATCTGAAATTTTCTATTGCAAGGAAGAAAGAGTGTTTTTTAAAACTCTCTTAACACTTCTTCAATCTTTTTTCATAACTTGTCATCATTATTTTTTTGACAAAACATTTGCCATACGACTAGAGGTTTGGGTTTTTTAGACAAAACCAGGAATGTCCACAGGGATGGATAGAAGCTGACCTGTTTATTGACTTTCATTTTATTGTCTGCTGGTTGGTCCCAATTAAAAAAAAAATAAAAAAGAGAGCGAAGATCAATTGGAGAAACAGAATGTTGGTTAGGAAGAACTATTATTTTCTGTCACCTTTCAGAGTTTGTGACAGTCAGCAAAAGCAAATTAAACAGTAAAAATACTAAGAAAGAAGTCTTCCTTTTCATATTTCACTAATTTGAAAATGTATACTATACTGTGATAAATTATGTTAATTGATTTCAATACAAAATTGATTTTGTTTTGAAATTCATCTGTCTTCATGTTAACTCCTATCTGATTTTTTTTTTTAATAAATGCCAGCCTTTTTCATTTCTACTTAAAATTCAATTAATAAGAAATAAACAAAGGAAGCCCCATGAGAACTTTTGTCTCCCAGTGGATGTAACAACTTCAATTTAAGCTAAGATCATTTCCCATATGCTTCATAAACATAAATTTCCATAAGAGAAGTTGATAGGTAAGCATTTCATTATGTGCAGGGCCATTCAGGCTATCAGTAGGCTGCAGGTTTTTCAGTGTCCTTTTTGACTGCTGCCTTATATCTTTCAAGCATGTTCACATTATTTGTTGTCAGTACATGCGTTCTGTTTTCATTTTTATTAATTTTTATTGAACTGGGACATTATTTCAATGTTTCTTTATCAGTTTAATTATAAGCAAACATCTTGTCTGACTCGTTTCTGTGACATATGTAACGGTTCACAAGATCCGGCAATTAATAAAAAAAGAAGCCATGAATATTTTTTAAAAATCAGGTTTAGAATTATAATTTGATCACATCCTGGTTTGTTTTTTTCATTCCTGTGGATGAAGAATGACTTAAAGTCTTGCTCCTTCCCTGCCACCAGAACAGATTACTACGTAGCTTTTGGTATTTTCTTCATTCTGTCTTCTGAAGGAGCGGAGTGACTTCTTAGCACCCCCTTTTTTATATTCCAAGTCTAACCTTGCGATCTAGATTACTTGTGCTATATGTGTGTGACTGTGGTTAAAAAGGGCAAATAAACAGTTTGGTCTTGCCACAGGCCTAGATACTGTGTGGTTTGCTCATGTAAGTCCTTCCATTTTTTGCAGGGGAAATTGTATATTCTCAATAATTTGCACTCTCTGGCTTTTAATACATAAGCTCATTTTTTAACGTTTACCAATTAATTACATGGTTAAGCAAGACTCTATCAATTGGAAAATTGTATTTCTTATTGTAAAAAATGTGAACCTACAATGGATGCATGCAATGCTGGAATTTAGTGTAACTTGAACATCTCTGTGAAAAGGTTTTTTTGAAAACTATCTTCCAGCATGTCCTCTTTTCACGCATTTGGCAAAATTTTGTTTCACTTATGTTCCTGGATTGCCAGGCCCTGTTTCAAAGTCCACTGAACTTCATTACAACAGTCATAGGTTGGACCCTTTATTTTTCCTGTCTGAAAAAAAATTATTATGATCAAATAAAGATTTAAAACCCAAATCTAGCATATGTTGCTTATAAAGTATCCAAAGCAGAACTTAACACAAAAACAAAGAGCAAAACAAACAAAACACAACACAAAACAAAGCAAAGCAATTGTCCATTTTAAAAAAAGTTTAAATTGCCTGCATTGCTTTAATGTTAAACTCAGACAGAAGCAGACTTGACTTAGAACATTTTTTCTTTAGGAGTGTAAGTCAAATCCTTAATGCTAATGTAGGAGGGTTTTTTGTATTTAATTTAACATACATTTTGTTATCGCTTGGCTCAATGCCTCAGGAGTCTGAGCCAAAGCTGTTATACTGTAATATCCATGAGGTTCAGTTTTCTCTTTCACCTGCAATACTGTACTCTCAGTGTAATGCTAATGTGACTCCTGCAATATAACAAAGAACCCATAATGACAGCAGCAGAGGGGCCTGAATGTCATTTACACCTATTTGCTATATCCAAGGTCAGCAAGAATGCACCTGCAAAACACTCGCACTGCACCCAGACCAGCTACAGGAAAATGGTCTACTGAGATTATTTTGAATAAGAGGTTTATTTATTTTTTTCTTTTTAAACTCCTGAAGGTCTTTGTACGAAAGATCATGATGAGATATTCAAGGTAAGCACGTGCATTTCTGTGGTAACAATGAAGGAGACACATTTTGGAACAATAGTAAGGAATTGGGAAAAGCATTCTAAAGATGTTTTTAACATATTTAAAAATATATTGCCAGAAGCCTTGTTTCCTCATAGCATATTTCATACCCTGCCTGTTGATGGAATAATAAAACCAACCAATTACTTTGGAACTGTTGCAGTAGAAGCAGGAAGACCGATCACTGCCTTTATTGCAAAGAGTGCAGCAAGTTCTCAGTCTTGTGAAAGGAATGAAAAGCAAACTGTGGTCTTCTGATGTAGTATCTTTTATTAAAGTATATTGAAAGACATCATAAATACATTTTTAAAAAATCAATACATTGCAATCCTCTCTTTTCATTCTCTATACCAGTCCAGAAGGACGGTCCTTCAGAAAGAGCAAAGACACAACCAACTTTGACCAACAAAGTCTTTGGTACAGTTGAACAATGAAAGAACGACTCCCCACAGCAAAGTGCAGGGCATGGGAGGACATTTGTAACATATTGCTGCAGTAGCAGGAACTGTGCATAAGGTGCAGCTTGTGTAAGTCAAGGGATGCACGCCATAGCCCTGGCTTCATGGCCGGGCAGGACCAGCATCTCCTGCAGGAGCCCCAGTGAGGAGCAGTCGGAGATGGGCCCATGTGTTGTAACATTTATGCCCACCACTGTTTTTTGGAGCCGCGTCTGTCTGGACTCACAAATGATTGGGAATGAGGAGACCTTTTGGATTAGAGTCTCAGGGGAATTTGGGATCTTCGAGGATGTGAAGTGTGGAAGAGGAGCAGGCGGCATTTCCCTGTCTGCTGGTGCTCCAGAAGAAAGGCCTGCAAGTCTGGAGTTAGATTTTAAAATGTAGATCTAGCCTGGGGCAGTAACTGTAGCTAAGAAATAATTTCCAGTCAGAAAAGCTGTGATAGGAAGGTTTTACTAATAATATACACTGCTTCTGAAAGGAGAGGTCCCACAGCAGGGAATGAAGATTTTCACCCTGCATTTGGTTAAGCAGAAGTGACAGTGGTATATTGGCGTCAGCCATAACACCATCCAGTGATTCCCCCAAATATGGCATCCCCTCTCTACCCACAACCTCTGTTCTCCCCACTTCCATGGTGGATCCAAATTATCATTGCTTCAGGAGCTCAGGACCTGCTTCAGAGAGCAAACCCCCTTGAATTTACAATTAAGGTTGGTTTTAGACAGTGCTCTGCTAATATTTCAGGGCACTATATTTTACCTTTCAAAAGGAACATTTTATGTCAACTTCAGAGCAAATATTCATATATTTGAGCCTTTAGGTGGTTTCAGAGTACAAGCAATGCAAAATGGTAACAGAGATTTCCTGTATCTTTTCATTTCTCTATGGACTGAAGCAGAAAAATTCAGTAAGGCAAATCTTATCTAATCTGAAGATAAAGACTTGTGAAAGGTAATCTGGAGTACATGGATTAAAATAAGGTTGTAATTTAAGTTTGATAAATTATTCTTCTATTCCCAGTCCAAAGTAAATTCTCATTAGGCTGTTCAGTGCTTGTATTTTCAAGTAGTATATACATACTGGCAAAGCTATTCATGCATTTGTATACATGCAAGAAGGGTACATTTTGGGACTACCCTCGTATTTTGCATACAATATGAATGACTGCATGATCTTTCAGTGATCATGGACTAACCAGTCTTTCCTGTTTATAAACGAATTTGTTATCCATCACTGTTTTGCTTGGAACTAGCACAAATTTGAAGAAGCATTCCTGTTTGGAAATAGAATATTCACAGAATTTATTTTGAATAATGCCTGAAGAAAGTCCCTAGAAACAGACATAACCGGTCATCTGGCTTAGACGAAACCCTTAGTTACTTTGCATTCATCACCTGCCTCACATGACTCCTCTGTATTATTATGCTTGGCCACAGCCTGTTTCAGGTGCCAGCAGCTGGCATATCGGTCTCTGAATCTGAGTTTCTCTCCATTGCTGTATCTCCAGTGCTCTGTTTCCATAGTCATATTATTCTCTGGAGACTGGACATTGACTTGTCAATTTTAATGAGGTTTTAGTCAAAACTCAGGCATAACTTTGCTGATGGAAGAACAGCTGAAGTGTCCTGGGCACACCTCTTTGTTGCGCAGCATGTTTTCCTGAGAATTAGAGGTTTGTTTATATCAATTACTGACTGCCCTCTTGGACCCATTTAGTCCCAAGCCCTTATGTAAATGAGTTTGTTATTTATCCATGCTTTTATCATAGAATGAGCTTGTGTTTGCGGTTTCTGGTTTCACTTACATCAAGGCAGGATCCTGCTGCAGGAGTTTCATTTAGTGATGGCAACAAGTGCTATATGGTATGGCTCAGCTTGGCCTTGTAAATAATCCAAGAGATTTAAAGAGCTCAGACTAGTCAAATTACCACAAAGGGAAATGATGACTGCATATATGTGTGCTCTTGAGGAAAAAGGAGGTTGCTGAGGGTGCTTTCATCTGATAAGGGAGCGTGTGCTACCAAAAGCCAGTGAGTGGGAGTGGAAAGAAAGGGGTGGTTTTGCCACTACTGAATGTCTCTGAGACCTGGTGTCCTCTGGAAAGGGCACTGCAGTCAAAGGAAACTTATAGACTCAATGCAGACAAGCAATAAGATTTAAGAACATTTAATACACGGAAAAATAAACTAGAACTGTATTTACGTCCTTCATCTGAAATATTTAGTATAACCTAAACTGCATATATAAATGTATGTACAATCAGATACAGTCATTTAGTCATATTCTTGATCATGGACTTAGATGCAGTTAGAGCTCTCTCAAGCATGCCTTTTTCTATTTTTGGCATGGAGCTTTTGTGTGTTTTTTATTCTCAAAGACTCTTGCTAGCCAATCTGTCTTAGCGCAAGAGGGATATTTCATGGTGCTCGTAGTGGAGGATTCATTTTAATCTTGTATTCCCCAGGAAACTGCTGGGCTTTATGAAATGAATCTCTGTATCCTTCCATTACATCTTCTGGCTTAATGCTGGTAGCACTGGAAGTCAGATGGTTCCCAGTCTTAATATCTACAAGATGAATTTAAGATTCAGGCATGGTTTGAAAGCAAGCAGTAGTGGAACATTGTATCTGCAATTTAGAATTGTAAATATTTTATCTGCTTTAATGCACACACACATCTTGAACATTCATGACTAATCTGCAAAATGAGGCCAGTTTTTAGACAATGACTGTGGTAAGCTTGAACAGTTTTACCTGTTCAAATATCTTTATGGATATTAAAATAATATGTGCGCTAAATATCAACTAACATTTATCCTGGTGTCATTTCTCCATGCTGGTAACCTTTGTGAATACGCTGTGCTATTATAGATGAACCTTCTATTATTTCTATTCATGAAGTGTTCTGCGTCCACTGCATCATTCCTTCTGTACTGTGACCCTGAATCCGCTGCACTGACTCTCTGAGATCTGCACGTTTCCAATTTGCTAGTCTTTTTTCAGACATTCATCTATGTTTTGTGGTTTCACATACTTCCCACTGCTTCTTCCCTGTCTTTACAGCTTCATTATCTGATAGCTTTTGGCACAGATTTTTTTTTTAAATCTGCATAAACACTCAGTGAAGCGTGGTCTTCTGTTTAGACTTGGATTTTCAATGGAATTGGTTTCCATTCTACATGTCTTAGCAGTGGCATGTTTGAATCCATTGCATTTGAACCTTGATTTATTTCAAACGGAATGTAGTTCATGATTGACTCGTGAACTTTCAGGGGACTTGTCCCCTGTGACCAGCATTTCATATATATCAGTAAAAGCACAAACCTTACCTAGGAACATTAATTCTCTCCCAAAGTACTTTGTTGGTGCATTCAAATGTTACACTCTTACAGACTCTTGCTTTTGAACGCTAGGATTGCCTTTGGGGTGACAAGACTATAGAATCATAGAATCATAGAATATTTTGACTTGGATAGGGCCTTAAAGATCATCTCGTTCCAACCCCCCCACCACAGTCTATATTAAGCCTAT
Source organism: Grus americana (assembly GCF_028858705.1). Lineage (NCBI taxonomy): Eukaryota > Metazoa > Chordata > Aves > Gruiformes > Gruidae > Grus > Grus americana. Next base: position 66,285,534 of record NC_072855.1, on the reverse strand, counting down.
TAATAGCACACCATCACTAAAAAGCCTATTAATTGTATGTCACCAGATATTTTTTCTCTTCAGCTAATATACACATCTCAATACCTTTCTATACGTCAACAAAGACTAGCCAGTACCATTTCCCCTTTTCATTTTGGGTTCCAGGAGACTTGTAGAGCATCACTCCTCAAACACCCAGACACTATCTTTTTCCCAAGGAAGTGCTGTATTCCCAGAATTAACTCCCAGAGTCCTTCATTTGCAGACCCATCTCTTCTGTGGAGAGCGGTGCCCTGGTGGTACTCCCAGCATCGTGCACAGTTGTGCTCAGTGCCAGGTTTTGCTTTCTCTGCACAGGCATACCTGTAAGCAGCAGCTGATCCTAAGCTGCCATCCTAAGCAATCGAGGAAGAGGGAGAGAACTGCTTAGAACCAGAGTTTTCTGATGGTATCTCATTCAGTTTCCTGGTTGGCGTAAGTAGCTCATGTAACCTAGAAGAAATGCATATGACTAAGAGAAAGAATGTTGTAATGAAGATCTTGATGGGCAGGAAAAAGGGAGTGGAACAAGACAGGTGGGAAACTATGCTGTGAAATCACCACAGAGGCCCAGACGACCACAAACACTAAAACACAGTATGTTTTTCCTTAAAAAAAATAAGCAAAAGGGAGCACGGCTAGCTGGGGCTGTGGTAGCAGCATCCAATCGTTCTGGTGAGAATGCAAGAGCTTTTGGTCCACTTCAATAATCTGTCAAGGCTGTATGAGCACTGTATATTTAAATTAATGATTGGGGAACTTCAATAAGCAAAGAAGAATGACAACATATCATAATGCCCACATCCCTGCCTTGGAGGCATCCAGTTGTGACTCAAAATTGAGGTGAGAGGACCTTTGAGCACATTCTATTTGTCAGCTTACAAGTGCAGGCAGGTGTTTATTGTTATTCTTTGCACCTTCTTGGAAGTAATAAAATGCAGGCTGGAACTTCAGCACAATGTTGCATCTCCTAAAACCCACAAGGAGAAGAAACCTCTGAAAGTTTCATTACATTTTTTTTATTTTATATTTTATAAGATGCTGCAAGGTATGAAAAAGAAATCATAAGTAAAGGCTAAAAAATTGAAGAGGAAAGTGTATCATATCTGAAATTAAAAATAAGAAAAAGTATAGTGGCATTCATTACTGGAAAGAAAAAAATTTGAAAATCCATTTAAATGATTAGTTGGGAAGAACATTGCCTAGAAAATATAAAGAGCAATTATATTAGATATTTAAGGAATAAAGATAGCAATGGGACCACATTTACTGTGTAGAAATTTCAGGGAAAGAACCGGAACGGATAACCGGATAGAGCATAAAGGTGATCTTGTGGTTTAAAGACAGCTTTGAGATATGAGAGATCTGGTGTTCTCCCTTGCCACATCAGGGGTTTTTTTTGCATCTTACGTTGGCTGCATATCTAAGCTCTTCACAGTTCTCTGTCTACATACATTCATTTATAAGGAGAGCAGGTAAAGAAAAGGAAGTACTTTTTTTTAGAAAAATACCACAAAGATTGGTGAATGCAGTGATTCCTTGGCTTAATCCGTATTTCTTGAATTTCCACATAGTTTTACTTCATTTGCCTGCACTTGACTGTGGAATAAAGACCCCGAACACCAGTAGGAAGAACCCTTCTGGCCGTGCAGAGCTGCTGACGTGCACATTACAGCATCTGAGGAGCCAGCCGGCCCCTTTCCCTGCAGGGACTGCGTTTCGGGCCCAGACCCAGGCTGCGTCTGCGGCAGACGGAAGAAGCGGCTCCTCTGTCTGTGTCAGCCCGACGCCGGGCCCTTCAGAACGGGGGCCCAAAGTGCCGTTCCCATCGCTGGAAACAAGAAGAATAAGACCGCTACTAGTAACGCGCTACATGTTACGTACCGTTGACATAGTAATGCCTCCGACAGCAAAATCTACATCCCAATGTGCTTTTCTAACCTTAATAATCTGAACTATTTCTCTGCACCGAGACATGTATCCTCAGGCATGCAGAAAGCTGTCCTGGGTAGCCGTACAATACCTTTCACAGCCTCCCTGCTCAGCCTGTTTTGCTCATTTCACTACAGCTGTCTCCAGTCCAGCAGAAAACGCATTAAAAGGGGCTTTTCATAGTAGGAACATTTCACATCTAACTGTCTTTAATATAAACCCATTTTTTTTGCACGTGCTTTCATAACACTGGCAGACTTGGAAGTCCCCAGAAGAAGGTATGTTCCACAGGGGCTTTCTCACTTCCCACCCCATCAAATGGAGTTGCTCCACTGCGCTTAAGGATGCAGACACGTTGCCAGGGACAAAGAAGGAGGAGCACGAGTTTGTGGCATGTTGGGCAGTCTCTTGCCAGTGACTGTGGATGTGCTGGGACCCCAAGGAAAAGGGAAAGACACCTGCTGGGTGTGAGTGCACGTGTGAGGAGCAGCCGCGGTGTCGCCGGCGTGCTACAAATTTGTGCCCCAGCTCCTGCCTGGAACTTGGTCAGCTGCTGGTGGTCTCAGGAGAGCACAAGTTGAGTGTAAAAACTTGACTTTCCTGTTAGGAAACATAACTTTCAAGGCATTAATACCTCCCAGGCATTGTTGGTAATGGTATGTTTGTGTTTTTTCTAGTCCTAAGCATCGCAGGCTGAGTGAGCAGGAACACGGCTTAGAGTGGGAGGCGGTAATGAAGAGAAGGGGAGGGGGCCACATCTTCCTCTGCTCTTCAGTAAATCCATCTTTGTACTAACATGAATATCGTGATTAATAATAATAGCAGCTTATGACTGTTTTGAAAAATTGCATTGCTAGAAAATGAATGTTTCCAAGTTGCTCCAAGGAAGGAAGATTTAAGAGGGGAAAAAATATACGCAGAACTGAATTTGAAACTATTTACAACTGCAAATGCTGACAGTAATTAGGATGACTTGAGCATTTCAGTACGCTGTTGTCGTGGTTTAATGCCAGCAACTAAGCACCACGCAGCCGCTCGCTCACTCCCCCCTGGTGGGATAGGGGAGAGAAACGGAAGGGTAAAAGTGAGAAAACTCGTAGGTTGAGATAAAGACAGTTTAATAGGTAAAGCAAAAGCTGTGCTCGCAAGCAAAGCAAGACAAGGAATTCATTCACCACTTCCCATCGGCAGGCAGGTGTTCAGCCATCTCCTTATAGTACTTTATCCCCACCTCTTCTGCTCCGCTAGAAAGAGTAGCATTTTCTATCTTTGGCTAGGAAAATTTAGGAATTTATATATGATGGATATGACATGCTCATTATAGGGTGCCAATTGAAATGGAACCAAATAAGAAAATCTGCTGTACATATCGATATACCCACACTGAACCTCTTACTAATACTGCTACGGTGAAGAACTCTTCCTAGATGTTTTCTTTGACTTGTTTTATGTAATTTAAGAATTACAAAATTACAGACAGACAAGATAAGGACACTGCACTGCTTTTGCAAAATGAGCTTTTACAGGAAAAGTTTCTTCTCATTTTTGCACAATAACTTTAAACAGGGCAATGATCAAAACTCCAGAACAAACAAAACCTACCTGACAAATGATGTCTTAATGTTTGATCAAGTTCAAGGCATTAATGGTATCATGCAGCATAATTTCTGCTTTCTTGAAAAACAGTGGAGCTCATTTAGAAATTGGAATTCCCTGGAGAATGCCACGGGAGTGCAGACTATTAATTACCCTGTTCTATTGTTATCTTTTGTTCAGAACAATAGTGCTCTTGAGGTCCTGTGGAATCTCTCTCCCCTGCAAGGTGTCGGGTTTTGATTAAGCATCATTTCATACAGTTCATTAACAATGTATCTTAAAATGAGCTTTTGATTGGACATTTTTATTGGGCATTTAATATAATTTATGGTTTCTGTTGAAATTTCACATACAACATTTGCCAAGCTAGTTATTATATACTTTTCATTAAACAATGGTGTTTTACATTTTCTGAAAGGTTCTATTTTTTAAGTAGAGGAACAGATTATATAAAAATTGATTATGAATGCAGTATATCATGAAAATAGCCCTCCTGGCCATATTTTATTTCCGTGGAGCTACAGCATATAGGTGTACAAACGGCCCCATTTGCAAGTGTTGTCATTTCAGACTGCCAATCTCAAAGCCAACGTTTAAGCTTTGTTTTCCTGTCTAGAGTGCTAACATTTTAATAAATTTGTCAGTTTTATAAGAAGTTACACCCTAAAGTGAATTCTGCTCATCAAGCTTCGTCCAGCAAATCAGAAACATTTTAGCAAACATAAAAGAGCAGCAGAAAAAGAGGATGTTTTGTCACACATCAGCTGTATAAAGATTGGAAATATTCTTAGGAATAGTGGCCACCGGTCCAGTTGAACACCTAAATGCAAACACAGGGGAAATTGTCTTTTAAAAGATTTATCAGTAAGTTCAGGCTTTGGCCTCTAGCAGCCTGGGGGACACTGAAATCCGAGGAGTCAGGACTGTGAGTGGTTAGACAAAATAACTCTGCGTCTTTCTTTGTAGAACAGCCACATCAGGAACAAACCACACACTGAATGCTGAGTAGGTTTCAGCTCAGCCAGATGAATATTTATACCTTTCAGGTAGAGAGGACTGTTTCAGATGGGAATCCTGATGGAAAAAAAATTGGGCATTTTCTTTTTTAACCTGGGAATGTATCTTCATTGTCAGTTTGCTAGAAGATTAAAAAAAAAAATAAACTTATATTGCTGAAATGGCATATTGGGGAGGGAGTGTGCACAGAGACAAACATTATAGTTAGAAACAAACCATTAACTGGAATTTGTGTCCAGGGAAATTATTGGAATTATTTACATGCACATGTGAATACAGAGGGAAGCGCTCCAACACTGACTGACTGTTAACATAATGTACGAGTCTGTTGGGATGAAAGAAGAAGTCAAGTTTTCAATCAAATACTCAAAGCAAAACCCAGCAGAAACTTTTGCTGAGATTTGAGACAGTTCAGACAAAATCTTCCATATTTTTTGTCTTTTACTTGGACCCTTGAATTTGTGGTTGTCAGTGGGACGGGAATATTAGAATATTCAGTCCTCTGGTACCTTGACCTACTAAGAATTAGAAAGCACCAAGATTTTTCAGGAAGTCCTGCTATAAATATTTCCAACTTAATTGGACATATTCCAGAGATTCAGATTATTCAGGATTTGGGTGCCTGTCCAAACCAAACCAGAAATCCTTTTAAGAGATATGGCCCCAGTCACAGCATTCAGATTCAGATTGATGTTCCTGCTAGAAGTGAGGGGGAGATTTGGAGCCAAAGCGTCCTGTTGCACTTGTGTCAAAAGCAGGGTCAGCTGTCATGTTTGGAGCTGGACCCTTGCTTTATTTCAAATAGACACTGCATTTCCCATGCCTAGTTTAGGTTAGGAGCCCATCTCTGATGCTATGGATGCCTCCCATCAGAAATGACCACAACTAAGAACTCCTAATTTCCAGGGCAGCCTCAGTTTTCCTTTGTGTCTGTGGTTAAAGTAACAGTTACCACTCTGTGACCGCTCACGTAAGTCTTGTTCTTGAACCTGGTGACCCACACAATGTTGTTCAATCAACCTGGCTAAATTTCAGAGAGTTCTTCAGAAAAATAACCTTTCTCGCACTGACTGGCAGCACCATGCCATCTTTGAATCAACTCCCTTTCCCAGCACTTCAGGTCTAAAAGGGTCACTGTGATACTGAAAATGTATTTTTTTCTGATTTTTCCTATCTACTGGCAATAGTTTTAATACTACTGTAATTGACAGATGTGTGGAAATATGTATACTTCTCCTAGGTTTTTAGTGCTGTGTACTTGATAGCACTTTATATTTCAATTTTCTTCTAATTAATAGTGCAGTCAGCTTTCCCTGTTCTTTTCAGATGATTCACTGCATAAGAGAAAAGGAGATGAAATCACTTAAAAATAGGAAAAAAATAACTCCATGAAATGTACTATATTTCAAGCTGACAGTGCTCTTTTTCCTTCCTCGGCCTGTTAATAGATACAATAGATACATATATTCTGTATAACTCTTCTTTGCCTGCTTTTCTGTCTTTGTGATCTATCATAAATTTACCCATGTTTCCCACTCCATTCACAGCTTTGCTTACAATGGTCTGTTTGTCATTTCGCCCACAAACACTTGTGTCTGGCTTCCTGGGCCTGGGAAGCACTTCCTTCACACGCACATTTCTCCCGAGTGGTTACCTTGTCTTTGAGTCAACCGTTGCTCTAATCCCATTAAAATAAGCTTATTTATTAGGTTTCTAATGGAGATGCCAAGATAAGAACGTTCCATAACTGATCAGTGGCATCACCTTATTTTGTAACCTTTGCCTCTCCTAACCCTGCCTGCACCCAGTGATGCTTTACCCTCCCGTGTCACCACATGTCTACATTTAAATTTTGGACATTTCAGGACAGGGACAATGTCTTCACATGTGTTCTTTAAAGTGACTGTCACACTTTTCAGCACACTAAATACAATAAGTAATAGTTGATTGGTGCTTGCACTCATATTACTTACTATGTCAGCAAATTTCTGCGTTTAAAAAATGGCTGTGTCTTACAAAGAAACAAATTAAACTGGCAGGTTCCCCTGACTAGAAAGCTCATTACTGACCAACACCCTCCTGTGTCATTTGGGTGTGCCTGTGTGTTTGTAAAGCCCTGAAAAACCCAAGGTAAGTCAAAAAGCAAAACAGTTCAAGGAAGCACTTCAACCTCAGATCGCAGGGTTTGAAGAGTGCAAGGCTAAAAGCAAAGTCAGTGCCGAGGACTTTTTTCTTTAAAACAAAAAATACAAATGAAGCAGGGAAAACAGAAAAAAGTCAATACTTTATATCCCTCATTTCAGCAAGGGAAAACCGAGGCACAGAAACTAGAGACTGGTCTGAGGTGATGTCAAAGTCTCTGCTCGCGTGCCTTTTGCTCAAGGGGCATCCTCACCTCTGCAAACGCTCTTGCTCTTCCATCTGTCCCTTTGCCAGCGTGGGAAGGGACAGCTTTTCCACGTTTCACGTGTGCTTGCCAAGCAGAGCCGGTGTTTCCTGCAGGCGCGGGGGACGCGGGGCAGCCCCTCAGGCACGGCAGCTGGCGGGGAAGGAGCCGGTCCTGGGCACCAGCGTCGCCTCGAGCTGGGCAGCAGGGAAGCAGCAGCTTTCTGCTGGGCGCTCCTTCTCACACAGCCCTACCACTCAGTCGTGCGGCACCTTTTCAAGCCTTACGGTTTTGGTTCAAGATACAGAGGGTTACAGTAATAAAGTGCTGAGGCCACTCGTGTCTGGGACACCACAGAGAAGCTCGGCTGTGGTGGAGAGGGATATCTCTCCGGACTAGCTAGAAGGTGGGAAGAAGCAATGTTGGCTGTCGGTTTATCCAGCCCTGCAGAGTGAAGGCAGACTGAAGCTGCAGATCTTCTTATTTGTAAAACTTCTTTAAGCTGAATTTCCTCTCTGAAGTCATTTATATGTTCACTTGCACCAACGGCTGTGCCCATGCTCCTGCAGACTGTACGCACAGGTGTGGAGGTCCTTTTGCCCCTCTCAAAATATATCAGTGAGTGTATGATGTGGAGCAATGATGAATAAAGACAGATCTTCTAGAGCTGTCCTCTGCACCACTAGATCCTCCTTTCCTCAGCCTCTTCAGCCGAGCTGTGGGGAAGGCAAGTGAGTCTGTATTCTCTCCTTGATCACCCCCTCTCTCCAGACTCTGCTTTCCAGGACATGAAAGAAGGGCTTTACAAAACTACTTGGAATAAAGAGATGAAGAGGTGATGAGACACAAACACTTTGTCTATATTAACGTATATTTGCTTTCGTACTTCCCTAAAAGGTGTGTGTAGTACGTGCATTTATCATGCCTCTAAGGCAAAGAACAAAGGGATGGGGCTGAAAGAATTTTTCTGTGTTCTTCCCAGAATAAAGTTTGTTTTTCCCTGTTTGACCTTCAACTCCCAGAAGACCTGAGTTTAACTGCTTTGATTTACTTCCACAATAAAGTGATCGATTAATGTTAAAGGCAGGCTTTATGAGGCCTGTCCTCAAATGGTCTCGGAGCCTGCCATAGCAAGGATGTTATACTGCCATGCTCTGAAAAAGGTCACATGAAGGGAATCAAAGACAAGATAAATGATGGTTTACACATCAGAAAAGCTCTCTGTAGTACAGACAGGGAATGTGGAACATAATGTCTCTCAGGGCTCGGTGCAGATGGTATATAGTAAATATAGTCTGAACTGCCTCCCTAGGATTTATTATTGTTGCCGTTGTAGTTGTTTTGGGGTTTTACTTTTGGACAAAGCTGTACTCTGGACGTGTGTGACACATGGACAGCCCTGGTTAAAATCTAGCAAATGAAGAGGTCTGATATAAGCTGATCTCAACATGTTGGTGTTGAGGAGCTTGCTCTCAGAAGTTAAGAGCTTGATTTCTTATGATTTTCTGTGCTAAGTTAAAAATCATAGTTCACTTTTGTTTTCTAGCCAGACTTTGCTGCAGACATTTTTTCCTTAAATGAGACAGGCAAACTGAGTAAGCAAAGAAGAATCAATCCAAAACTCCAGCCTCTGTTCATATCTGTACGTCCTAAAGGAGAATTTACATGGTATCAAATGGAACAGCAAACTTCTCTGTGTTTTCCCTCCATATTTTGATGAGAAATTGTTTATTCTTGCTCCATTTGTGCCTCCACTGGACTACATTTCCTCTGACAGGCAGATACATTCCTTATTTACCCTGATTTAAAAGGAAAAAACTGATTAATAAATTTTGAAGAGCAGATACAAGCAGGAACCTGAGCTGTAATTGTGGTCTTAAACCTGAGTGGGACTGGCCAGGTAAATGTATAAAAATCCAGCTTCTGCAGGAAAGCACATTTTTCAGACCAAATGTCAGGCCAGACGCTCACACTTTCAACAGCACTCTGATAAGGAAGGCTTGTCAGGTGTGGGATGAAATTTCAGATCTCAGTCGGGGGCAGAGAGGGAGGCAGAATGGAGAGCAGGCAAGTAAACGCGGTGCTCCCCCGGGGCTCAGGAGCTGCAGGCTCAAAGCCTTGCTCTGTACCAGTTCCAGCAGGTATTTAAACCTTGGCTCCTTGTCAGATCCTGCTGTCTTAATGGCTGAATTCTGGCAATCAAGGTCGGGCTGGGTTGAAGGACAGGACCTGGCCCCAGCCCTGGGATGCTGGAAAGTGTGTGGGCACGCAGGGAAGTCCCTCCAGAGCTGGCAGCTCTCCTGCCGCTCCGTTGTTCCCGGGGGAAGGGGATGGCTGGGGGCACGGGCGAAGACGCACCCCTGCAGATGCTGCCATCATCTCGCACAGGCTGACCAGCGCTGCCGCAGCCGGCCTGGCTTTCCCTCTGGCTGAAATCAAACAGGTCCATGGCTAACTTGCTGTCTCCTGCAGGGCAGCTGCCCCGTGCCTGCTCTTCTAGTCTGTAGAAACAAGATAGTGAATGTAATGTCAGTTTATGGTTCATATTGCCATCAGTGAAAATGATGAAAATCCCACAGCATTTCCCTGGCCAGTTTCAAGCCCGTGGGCGATATTACCCATCAAATCAGCCTGTGAACTGCTGATGCACATAACTCAGGAGCGAGTGGTATTATGAAAATTGCAGTTCAAGGATGCAATGACTGCTTACGGTGTTCAAGGATGGGATGCTGAGGTGCCAAAACGCCATGGAAGACATGCCCTTAGTGCCCTCTGCCTGGAAGCACGTCGTACTGAGGCAGGTAGTGTTGCCACCTTTGAAAAGTAACTCCCCAAACGGCCACTTCAGGCACTTGGCCGCTGTGATTGTGCAAGCCCGTGATAAAACTTGTCATGGTAGAAGGAAACCAGCTGAGTAAGAAGATTATTATTAAGGGCTTATAACTAATAGGACTTTTCATGTGGCAGTAATGTGGTAAGACTGGGTCTGGCAAAATGCATTTCCGGTTGTGTGGTATCTGGCAAAACCATTTGCATTTCTGGTTGTGTGGTATCATTGGAAGGGGAGAAAGGAAAAGAGAGAGATCTAGGGGGGAAGGCTCATCTCAAAATACATGGAGTAAAACAGTCTATGCAAGGCACAGATTGATGCAGCCTGCTCTGAAAAATATTTGGCAAAAAGCATATAATGAGTTTTTCAGACTTCTAGTATTTCCTTTTCATTATTTAGAGGACAAGCAGAGTTTAAAGAAAAAAATGAACTCCCTTAATAACATTCTAATCACATATAAATAGGCAAATTACAATTAAAACCAGCTCATAAAATTGTAGAAAGAACTGATGGAAAAAGTCCCGTCACTTATTAAATCCATCCTTTGCCAGTAGAGAGCTGCTGCTTACATTATACTAGCACTTCCATTCAGTCAAGCTTCAAAGCTGATTTTAAATATTCTTTATAAATCTAAGGTTTTCTTCCACTGCCATCCCAGCCTTTTAGAGTTGCAACCGCTTAATATTCTGCATGGCCCATGAGAAGAGATGAGTGTATTAGGGATCCAAATACAAAACACACTTCTCTCTGCATTCAGTGTAACCTGACTAGACACTACAGTTGGCAGACACCAGATGGTTGATTGGAGTCTCTAGTCAGTCTCTGCAATTGCTGAAGCCTCGAGGACAAAACAGCACCAGGGAGATAGATTTGGTATGATTACGAATAGCCTCTGGGACCACAGCAGATAACTTAAGACAGGAGTCATGCGGGTCACCTTCTTGAAGCTCCTTCTGGTACCAAGTGCAAACAGAGACAGGAGAAGATTGATATTGGAGAGCAAATGGTGATGGATGGCGTTAGTGGGGTAGTAAGGTGTATTTGGGATTTGCCGGACATCTTCACAAGGGTGTTTTGAGAGGATTGACTAGCAGAAGTGTACAGGCTTTTCAGAGTCAAAAAAGGCAAATCTTGTCGAGGTGGAAAAGAAGGAAAATGAAAGGCTTTGCTTCATTTAAATTATATTGCCAAGTACTTCTAACAAACAAAGTATCAGATGGTTATTCAGGAATATAGAATGAGCACTATGAAAATGTCCCCATTAAAACTAGGTGGCTATTATTAAAAAATCTTGAGCAGCTATTCAGATTATAAAATGAATTTCCTGCAGCTGTACTCACATCACTTTTTCCACTTTTCATAAATTCTTCAGTAACCGATTTTTTTCTACACTCTGAAGTTTTCATGGAGAGGAGCAAGCATTAGGCTTGCATACTCTAGAGCCTTGCGAGTTTCCACTAGAAAGCATGCTATTTGTGTGAGAAACAATTTGCACAAGCATAACGAAAAGGTTTCTAAAAACCTTGGTTAGAACTTAAAACAGATCTCAGTGGGCATTATACAACCCAGATGAGACTCTGACTGCACCTTTTGTATCTACAAGTATACTTGCATACAATTATTTTTTTTTTGTCATTTAGACAAAAGGAAAACTACGTTTATATTACAAATACTGCCAAGAAATCCATAGTAACATATTTTGCTTATGTATGGTGCCTCAGACTTGGTTTTTAAATCTCAAAGTTGGTTTTTTTTTTAAAAAAGAGGCTACTTGTTAGACACAAAACTGCTCTGTTATATTCGAGGTCCTGTCTTTACAGAAGCACCCTCTTCAAATTAAAAGTACAATGGATGTTCTACGGCTTGTCATTACTACAACTACTTGAAATAATTCATGCTTTGGGTATATACTATCCAGTGAAAAGATTAATGTCAGACAGTACAGTAGAGCTTTATGTACAAAGTAAAAAGATTGGCCTCGACTGAAGAGCAAGAGATTTGTTCTGCTTTGGGGGATAAATGAACTCTGAAATTAAGGAGATCATGAAATGATCACTGTATAGAAATGAATGTCAGAAGAAAAGTAGACTTTGGATGCTCTTGTGTTTTCCTTTTCTCTGATTTCTACTCTTTCTGCGCGTGACAGCTTGAAGGGGTTTACTATATCGGGCTGGACGAATTACTGGGGGCAGAGCTATTTTGTACTTACTGTAAATGTACTGTATCTGGAATTTCCTCCTTCACTGTCTCCTATTGTGTACATATTCAAGCAAAAATATAGCTTTCACTTTCAGAACATTACCAACCATTTTCCTTTATTCTTTGCTGAAGCAAGAAGTGACTCCAGTCTTCCTAGGGGTCAGCAGAACTTTGCATATGCCTTGTATTCTGAGTGGGTTAGCTGGGAAGCATGGCTGGTGTAGCCGGTCGGCCGTATACACCAGCCGTTAGGCCTCTCATCTAGTTCAGCGCTGGCCATGTCAGAAACCACATACAGTGAAACCATTTGACTTGCTGGAAGATGATGGATGGAGCCGAGCACTGGTTTATGACTGTGTGGACTGTCGCAACTCCAACGTAACTTGGTGACGTGAGCCAAGAATAATGTCCTGTAAGAATTAATCTCTCCCCAAAATTTCAGCCGGTGTATAAGCTTAATACTTTCTTCTGTGCATTGCTAGAGGAGGAAAAGATATTGAGAAAAGTATCCATGGTCCATTGGAAGAGCAGCAGGAAAGCAGTTGTATCAAGCATTAGGAGGTTAGCAACCCTTAAGCATGAGCTTTACTGTAAATAAAAGGATAACATACAACCTTGTCATTGCTACTCGGGACTACTATATTTAAAAAGTTTCATCACTCCTTATGAAAGTACTTCCTTACACAGGTAGAGAAAAGATATTGGCGCTCTACTGAAGTTCTTTACATGCTTTTGAATAACCTCTGCCTTCCCAATCTCTGCCCACCATGTCCAGCTTTCCAAATGATGCAAAATGGTGTCTGGCCCCTGAAGCTGGCAAGCAGAGTCCTGGCAATGGACCAGCTGAGAGAACCACCTCAAACTCCTTATTAGCACCCACAAATACTGATCCTCAAGCCAAGCTGATTGTGAGTCAGGCACAGTCAGTTCTACCTTCAGATGTTGCAAGCCTTGTATTTTTACCTGAGATGGGTGCTGGAAAGGGCTCCCAAGAGAAGATTGAGGTGATATTTTGGGGAACTACATCGTCATTTCCTGGCATTGAGAAGTTAAACATGGCATCGCTTATTTGCAGTTTGTGGGGTTTTGATTGATTCTGTTTAAAAGATGATAAATGCCCAGCAGTGCCTGAGGAAAGGTCCTCTCAAACCCTCCAACCCTTGCAATGATTATTGGTCCCATTGAAGGGGTGCAGCAAGTGAAGGGGAATTTCCTGACAATGAGAAAAGCTTCCTTAAGCCATGTGCAATTTATTGGTCTAGTCGAGTCAATTACAGCCATGACTCACTCTCCGAAAATTGCAACTTGGCTTTCATTATTTTCACTCACACAGTGCCGAGTGGTTGGATCCATCCTTAAGTTTCAATCATTTGCTTTACTTGTGCTAGTGATAGTTTAGTGATTGCAGAGGAGAAAGGAGGAGGATTTCTTTAATTACTTTTCTGTACCTCAGTATCTTGGATTCTATCTGTGTAGAGTTGAACATGTTTCCTGTAAAGTGTGCAAATATGTGTCTTTTCGCAGTTACTCTTTGACATTTTCAAAGATAGTTCCCTCTTCCCATATCTATCTTGACAGTCAATCAAGCACAGAGTAACGAGGAGAAAAAGACAGGATCAGGGAATGAAGACAGAAAAGGAATCCAGGAAAAAATAAGAAATGAGCAGAAAAAATGGAGAAGGATGAAACAGGAAAACCTTCTGAGATAAATTCACAAACTATTGTTTGCCAAAAAAAAAAAAAAAAAAAGAAAAGAAAAGAAAAGAAAAGAAAATAAAAGAAAAGAAAAGAAAAGAAAAGAAAAGAAAAAAAAAGAAAAGAAAAGAAAAGAAAAGAAAAGAAAAGAAAAGAAAAGAAAAACAGTTGCTTTGCATCAGCTCTCTTGCTTTTTCCCATTGTTGTCTATCTCCAGCTCTTTTCTTTTATTGCTATGTGTCTCTGACATGCAGATTTTCTAGCTTTTTGGCCTGTAGGCCTCACTTGCCTTATTCTATCGCATACTAATTTGTAAAAGGAGTTCAAGATGTAGATGTGCATGTTCACCACACAAAACATGGCTAAAACGAGCCACAGTGTGACAATTTACATGAAGCACAAGAAACCTTCAGGAATTGTCTGCTGATCTTCCCCTCGGCTCCCCCATGGAGACTTTGCCATGGTTACTTGCTGCTTGCAGGTGTCACCAGGCTCCCTTGCTCTGCAGTCTCACTGAAGTCAAGGAGATCTGAATCCAAGAGCAGAAGTTGGCCTTTACGACTCACTTCCATGTAGCATATGTTACTATATTGTATACCAAGAAATGTAACTGAGAAGAACCGTGGTATTTACAGTATGCTAAAATTTAACTATTGCTGTAGCCTTCTGAAGCCTGTGGGCCACATCCCAGAGACTTTACCCATGTTTTACTTCATCTCATGTGAGGTAGGACTCCTATTTGCTGAGGAACGAATGATGTAATATGAATAAGGATTCAGGTTCTGGCTCTGTGCCCATTAGCAAACTCAGATAGTCCAGTGATGACTAATTCCCTGTGGAATGAGTGGGATCTCCTGAGTGGGGCAGGAGAGGTAAAATTGACTAGAGTGAGGGATACTGATCCATTTTTTAAATTATTATTTTTGGTAGCAATGTCAGAGAATAGAATGTTATTTTAAGAGACATTTAGCAAGTAGCAATGAGTTTTCCTTCTGACACCCAGAGGGATGGAGTTGAAGGTGATACAGTGGGTATGGGAGGCTGCTGCAAAAATACGTGGGTCTGTGACACTCTAAAAAAGATACTGCCTGCAAAATCAGTAACGCAGAGAACAACTTACAGCACACTTGCTGAATTTTAAAGGACTGTAATATACTATTGGGTCAAGTACCTCCATCACTTCTGAGCCTGATTATTCCTTCTTTTACGAGATCGATGGTCCCAAAATAGTGAGGTAATCTTCATCATATAGAAGAGGTGTGAGAGTCTGTTCACAATCTGGTTGTGTGTAGGTCTCTCTTTCCAGGTGATGATACTATCGACATGCCCGTGTCCATACATCCCCCTGCCTGTAATGCAATTTTGCAGCAGCAGGATTAGAACAGATTGCTGGCATTATGGCAGCAAGGATATTGTTGGGAGTAACTTGGCAACACTTGTAGGTGGTGTGACGCTGGCTCTTTGCTCAAGGGCAAGGACAGGGGAGGGGATGCTGGATACAAACCAGAAATAATGTCAGAAAAGTTCAGAAGATGAAAGCAGTGACAGTAAATAAGTCTGAAATTATTTTAGGTTTACATACTTTTAAGTCCTCAGTGACTGAAAACACAGCCAAGAATTGCTTCAGCAATATTCCTTCATAAATCTACATAATAATCTCTCAGAGGGGCTTTGGTGAAATTACAAGTATTCATTTACTAAATTGGGTTCAGTGTCTGTATCATACGCCGTATGAATATTCAGTGCCATGAATTCATCCAAACTATATTGAAGTTAGCATGGTCTGCAAGCTATCTGAAATGATAACCCAGACAGTAGGCATGAGCAGAAAGGATTTTCTCTTAAAAAATAAAAACCAACTTCCACTAGAATCCAGTAAAGAAATATTTAGCAGCTATGTCCCTAAGAATGGCAGTAATATATGCATGTATTTTTTTGCTTGTGGAATTTCTGATCTTTATAGCTCTGAATTCAGCAACAAATGTTTTCTTGCTAGAAAGGGACCACAAACATAATGCAAAGGATTTATGAGTGATTTATCAAATAATACAATGAAAACTGCCAGTCAGATGCAAGAAAACTGTTTGACTGGGAGACTAATAATAGAAACACTGAATATAAAACACAGCCACCTTCATACAAAGCAATGACTGGTCTTAGGTGACTGAGAAAACTTTCCAGAGTCCAAGATTGTGCTGTGAGCTGCAACAAACTGTAATCCTGCATAATTCTCTATCTTTTGTACACTGTGAATCAAACATATGGGGGGGGGGGGAAGCATACCTAAAGAAAATCTGGGGTAGTGGGTGTCTGCAGCGTACCAAGTCTCTCGTGTGAGCGTGAAATGGATTGAATGCAGGTTAGCCATACTCTGAGCATTTGTCCATCACTGTTGTACTCACTGTCGGTCCGGTCTTGTTTGGGTAACCCAAGCCAGCAGTCCTTTCCCTCCAAGGTTGCTGGCTTGAACATAAGATGTTGCAGCAATTCTACGAAAGAATAAAAGAAGTAACTCACAACTTGGAGATTTCAGAAGCTGTCTGTGGCGAATTGAGAGAGACCCAAGAAGTCACTCATGCTTCATAGGAGAAGGTGGTGCACTTCAAAGGCAAATGTTCAGTGGGTGGTTTCTGTGGACCAAATGGCAGCAAGTGAAATGCAGAGCAGAATGATAGCTATGAGAAACTGCTCCAGTGGATAGTTTCTTGACTTCTTATGTCAAAAGGCATGGGAGTTTTAGCCTATTTCCTCAAAAGGCATCATTACCTGAGGTAGTATTTTTGGTAGCAATCATTGCAGACAGACCGGTAGATTGTCCGTCTTTGTTCATTTTTTTTTCTGCCTTCTGGGTTTTGTTTATTTCCCCATCTCACGTGAGATTGTTTTAGTCATTATTCGTATTTTACCGAATGATTAAGGAGAGATGAATTCAATGTTCAGGTCACAAATCTTTAGCACTTCTAGGGATTCTGCTTGTATTATTTGTAAGGAAAATTCTGTGACTTACTCAAACTGTGCCTCTCTCCTTTGGCATTTCTACTGGTTATTGTTAGCTTTTATTCATGGTATAATCTATTTCTTCACCAAAGGTTGAATATTGAGACCAAATAGGTGTTTAGAGGGATCTTGCACTTCAGTATTACAGAGCATTATTTTTGCAACACATGCTCTGTGGGTGAAAGAAGGGTTTCAGATACCATGAATGCCAGTCCTGGCACCTTTTCTAGCAATAAATTCATTTATATAAAGTCAAGGTATATACTTAATGTGTTCAGTCTTATATATTTCATTATCTTTTTTATCCTAGCAGAATGGAAAAATACCACAACAAGGACTGCAAAACTCAAGTTGATAAAAAATGAGTGTGTTGGGTTTGCGTGGCAAGGTTTTGGTAGCGGGGGGGCTACAGGGGTGGCTTCTGTGAGAAGCTGCTAGAAGCTCCCCCTGTGTCTGATAGAGCCAATGCCAGCCGGCTCTAAGACGGGCCCGCCGCTGGCCAAGGCCAAGCCAATCAGCGCCTCTGTGATAACATATTTAAGAAGTAGAAAAACACTTAGAGAGAGAGAGCTTTTGCAGCTGGAGAGAGGAGTGAGAAGATGTAAGAAACTCTGCAGACACCAAGGTCAGTGCAGATGGAGGGGGAGGAGGAGCTCCAGGCGCCGGAGCAGAGATCCCCCTGCAGCCCGTGGTGAAGACCATGGCGAAGCAGACTGTCCCCCTGCAGCCCATGGAGGAAGGATGAGGGGGTGTAGAGATTCCACCTGCAGCCCGTGGAGGACCCCACGCCGGAGCAGCTGGAGACACCTGAAGGAGGCTGTGGCCCGTGGGAAGCCCATGCTGCAGCAAGCTCCTGGCAGGACCTGTGGACCCATGGAGAGAGGAGCCCATGCCAGAGCAGCTTTGCTGGCAGGACTTGTGACCTCGTGGGGGACCCACACTGCAGCAGTTTGCTCCTGAAGGTCTGCACCCCATGGGAGAGACCACGCTGGAGCAGTTCGTGAAGGACTGTCTCCCGTGAGAGGGACTCCATGCTGGAGCAGGGGAACGATGAGAGGAGTCCTCCCCCTGAGGATGAAGAAGCAGCAGAAATGACGTGTGATGAACTGACCATAACCCCCGTTCCCCATTCCCCATCCCCCTGTGCTGCTGAGGAGGGAGGAGGTTGAAGCCGGGAGAATTATTAAAATATACATTCAACACAAAAACTACACACACTAATCACATCAACAAGGAAAGATGTGAGGGAAGATGGGAGGGGTGGGGGGAGGTGTTTTAAGAGTTGATTTTATTTCTCATTCCTCTACTCTGTTTTGCTTAGTAATAAATCAGATGAATTCCCTCTCTAAGTTCAGTCTGTTTTGCTCGTGACGATAATTAGTGAGTGATCTCTCCCTGTCCTTATCTCGACCCATAAGCTTTTCATTATACTTTTTCTCCCCTGTCTAGTGAATGAGGGGAGTGAGAGAGCGGCTCTGGTGGGCACCTGGCCCCCAGCCAGGGTCAACCCACCACAATGAGGAAGTTGGTCCAAACAAAAACGAAAAAAAATGCACATAATGGCACCAAGGGCCTGTGTGGTCATAACGGAATTTGTGAATCACGCAAGAAGATTAATTTCTGAGGGATCTGGGGAGTGTTCCAGGAGTGAATGGTGAGAGAAGCTGGGAAGCGGGATCAGCCCAGGGTTGTGATTCAGCACTCTTCAGTGGGATAACAGGGCACAGAGCTTGGTGCATTTGCTCTTCTGCTACTCCTGGGTGAAATGGCAAACACTGAGCTCCATGTCTGCTCCGGAAAGGGAATTACGAAAAAACTGGGGTTCATCACCTGAAGACTTTCTTAAACTGCTGCCAGATTAAACAACAAAACCCCAAACCCCAATGAAACAAATAATAACAACTTTACATGCAATCAGTACGGCAATGAGCTGATACATGGCCTGATTTTTTCCATTACTGAAAAACAGTCACTGCCTCCTAAAGGGAATGAAATTGAGCCACTACCACCAAGGCTTCAGAGATTAAGTAGTCACAAGGGGGAAACGTTAATTAGTAAAGAAAACTCACATCGATGATTTTGAGAAAAATCATCCCTTCAGTTTTGATCTCTGACTGATGTTCCTAGCTTCCTGCTCATCTATCATCGCACAAGGTCAGGAGGGTCCTTTGAATTCTCGTTGCTTGTAAAACAGCTAAACAGCTGCTTTCAGCTGGCAATTTCAGCATCCGGGAGCTGTTTCAAAGGGGGATGAATCTGTGAGTCCAGAGCCTCCTCACCACATCCTGAATCACCTTGTGCTACCTTCAGCCTGTCCCTTCTCTCTCTCCTCTGCCTCTCCCTTTTTATTTTTAATCTTTTTTTGGTAAAGATAGGCAGCAACTTAAAAAAGGAATAAAGGAAACTGACGGTCATTGTACTTTTTCTCCAAACAGCTTTTGGTTTTAGCTACAATCTGAAAAGATTTCAGGCTTTCAGGTTCTTTCACCTGAACATCCTCCACCTAAGGCTGGATCACTTTCTCGGTGGCTGTATTTGCCAGGTTAGCAATCAGAAAATCTTGATCAACAGAGTTCCTTTGTATCGGTTGCTCTCCATTCATATATAAATTGAAGGTCTTTTGTCAAAGCAGCTTATGCCATATCATCATAAGGTATAAAACACATTCTTATATTCAACAAGCAGAAAGCATAATAATCCTTTAGATTCTACATTGTGACACTACTCTGTTGCTTAGTGAGGGCATTGATTATGCTCAAGAGAAGTTTGAGGAACAGCTTTCTTTAGTCTCAAATTTGCGACAGTTCCCCTTTGAGTTGGCAGTACATTAATGGAAATGGAAACTTGCCTCATTCTAAATGTCAGAATAATAGAGCACCAAAAACAATTCAGTCATGTCTTTCAAACCACGCACATATGGTTCAGCACCAAATGTCACTATTCTTCCCCACTTCCTTTCCATTTGTCACTATCTCTGTTGATTATCATTGTTTGGGTTAAAACTTTCAAGAAGGCTCAGTGCAAAGCTCACCTGGAACAGTAACAGTAACTAGACATATTCGTGGCATATTCTATACTTGGCATATGCCTAATATAGTCTTCCCAAATGCAATGGATTGGAGATGCCGGGTAGTATTACCACTTATATACTCCAGAAAAGTTCAGTCTGACTCTTCCGTATTTTTGAGAATTTGTTTCCATGACCTTGCTGGCTTCTTTAGGACAAGTTACACCAGCAAAACCAAGTGGAATGGAAGGAATTACATTTTCAATTTTCTCTTGCCAAATACAGAATATCTGTAAAACAGCTAGCAAGTACTCATCCATAAGATCAGCTTTTTGGAAATGTTTTTCTTTTTCATGAATGCTAAGACCTTGAACACCATAATAACATTTTCCTTAAGAGTGGACCTTCCTATTTCTCCTCTCCTAAAATAATGCTCTTTTACGGCTTAAAATGATAACTCAGGTTGTCATTATTTTACCTGTTGTGATACTGTTTATATGCTGGTTGTCATCCAGACTTTCAGATAGATATATCTCCTGATTAAAAGATTTCAACCCTGTGGCAAATGTAAAGCAACAGCTAAGAGAGGCAAAAGGTGTGGGAAAGGAAGATGATGGACAAAGCAAAGTTATAAACATGACATGTAAAAATTATCTTAAGGGACTGGTAAGTCTTCAAAAATCAAATATTCCAGAGTTGCAAAATGCCTGAAATATGCAGCCTGTGACCACATGATTGCATGTTATTTTCCCTTTTTCTTCCCAGAGGATGTTGGCCTCATTCAATGAGCAGAATGGGTGACATTCACTTAAAAATTTTTCTGTGTCGAAGTGCTGTACCTTGTAAAAATAAATGCCTCAATGAGGTTGGTTTCAGTTGGGATTTTTTTTTTTTTTCTGGCCTCTTTTTGAGAAACAAATAAATTCAACTAGAAACATATCTGGCTTCAGAAATTTCTAAATGATTGACACTTCATTAATTGATAAGGAAGAGAAAATGGAATTATACAGTAGTAAATGTCATTGTTTCCCCCAAATATTAACTACTCTGCCCATTCCTTATGCTTTGCCATGGGATGGGAGATATCACTGGAGATTATTTCACTAATCCTTGCCTTTTCTTAGTTACTCGTGTATTGCCGGAGAAGCATTCAGACAAGACTGCTGATATGAACAGGTATGATCAAGTCTGCTAAACTTGCTTAACACAGGCTGCAAGTCTAAGCTCAAAATTAGTATTTTTTGAGTATCAGACACTTTTCTCTAAAGTTTGGTCAGGTGATTTCATTTTCATTCTCACTTTCACTCATCTTTTCTCTTATTGGTTCAAAGCACAGCCTGATGACACAGCAAGAAGGGTATACCAGCAATTTGAGAAGAAAATTCCTGAATTCTTTAATTTTCTACCCTTACCCAGAAATGTAAGAAAGGATCAGATAATTTTATGCATGCCAGTACCACGTGGCAAACCTTGCAACTGACAAGGAGGACAGAATATCGCCTGCTGATTTTCCAACCATGGCATGACATTATGGTGGGAGCGAGGCGAGTGTGAAAGGCCCATTCCCCAGGGACAGTGTTTGAGGGTGTGCATGGAGGGTGCTGGCTCTGTCAGCTGCCTTGCTGCAAAGGGACGTGAATGTCCCTTCAGAGGGCTGGAGCACCTCTCCTATGAGGACAGGCTGAGAGAGCTGGGATTGTTCAGCCTGGAGAAAAGGCGGCTCCGAGGAGATCTAATTGCGGCTTACCAGTACCTGAAGGGGCCTACAGGAAAGATGGTGAGGGACTGTTTATGAGGGAGTGTAGTGACAGGACAAGGGGTAATGGGTTCAAGCTGAAGGAGGGTCGATTTAGATTAGATGTTAGGAAGCAATTCTTTACTGTTAGGGTGGTGAGGCACTGGAACAGGTTGCCCAAAGAGGTTGTGGATGCCCCATCCCTGGAAGTGTTTAAGACCAGGTTGGATGGGGCTTTGGGCAACGTGGTGTAGTGGAGGGTGTCCCTGCTCGTAGCAGGGGGGGTTGAAACTGGATGATCTTTGAGGTCCCTTCCAACCCAAACCATTCTATGATTCTATGATTCTACGTGACAATGTGGCCAGCAACTTTCCTTCTGCAGAGGAAAGGCAGAGGAAGCAGATGATCCTGATTAATATTTGTACCAAAACTGTGTTATGTGCCCCAAGCAGTTCAGGGGAGCAGCTGAGTGAGGTAATTTATAATTAATCAATCTAAACCCCCTTTCCTTTTCTATCCTTCAATATGAAGAACTTAGTGTAGCTAGGAAGTCAGGCCATTGTTCTCAGAATGAAATGTGTAAAGCAAGACTTTAGAAATATCTTTATCGTATATTCATGTTGACATAGCCACCTGAACAGAGATTTTGTGTATGATTTAATAACATTAATCAATTATTCCATTAGATTTGTTGATTTGTTCTAGTTAAAAAATGCATGAGAAACTGGTTTCCCAACAACCATTTTGAATGACTATTCACTTTAGTAAGCTGAAGTATTTTAATTTGTTTCTTTGTGTCAAAAACTAGCAGAAGCGTAAATAAAATTGATAACACAGAATGTCTCTTAGTTTTCAGTAGATAAGCATTCTTTTGCAGTCTGAGACTCTCTTTGTACAACAAGGTCTTATACATAATTTTCAGACATCCAAAGAACCTATATATTCCTTTAGTAATACAAAAGTCTGTAGTAGAAATAAAAATAAACTTGGAATACATGTTAGGTTCCTTAAAATTCACTTGGAGTTCTATTGTGTCCTGGTGAGAAGGATTGTCAGAGGCTACAGCGCATGCATCACAAAGCTTTTAAACAAAACATCTTCCATTTCTCCAGGAAATAAATACGAGCTGTACTTTAAAAATTATTTAACAGAGATGTTTTATGGCCACTGTATATCAGCACTTACTGCTGTGTAAATTAAAATAACTAATCAATTAATACAGAGGTAATTTTATTACCAAATGGGTAGAGGAGGTATGAAAAGCGCTAATTAAAAGCATTGTCTGCTTTGCTTTACACTAATGATTCTCTAAGAACCAATGTTATTTGTGAATTAGCTTAATCACAAAGAAATTAAAGAGAACAAAATTATTTGTATGAAAATAGTACTCTAAATGCATGGAGGCTAGACGGAAAAAGCACCCAGAGTCATTTCTATATCTGATCAACTGGCTTGTCTAATCCATTTTACTGTGGATATTTGGCCTGACATGACTTCAGATTAGTTTAATAGGGATTAAAGTGGCATGAAGTGTATAAATCTATGAATTTGCAAGTACAAACATGTTTAGGAATTCATTTATCTTTAAGGGCAGGAGGAGGGGAGAAAGTTCAAAGTAAACTCTGGATACATTTGTAAACACAGATAATTCCACAGGAAATTTGGAAAACAGCTAAACCCCATGCAATTTGGATGGCGAATCCTGATGACTTTACTCAGTTTCTCTGCACAAAAGCAATTACTAAAGTCAAACAAGAAAGACCCCAAGATCTGGTGCTTGGAGAACTGATGTGGAAGTCCTTAGGTAAACCTACAAGTCCCGTCGATTACTGCCCAAATAAAGCAGACCTCTGGCATTCAGCTTTCTGAGCTGGCATGATCAGCGCATAATGTCTTTGGAGCTAGAGCTGCCAAGAGAAAAGAATCAGAGACAGCCAAATTATGATATCACACCAATAAAACCTCATCATAGTGACATACATAAAACACTCTGTAAATTGCTTTTTGTAACTTTTAATTTATTAAGAGCTTTTGAACCATGTTTTCATTCTGTGACATGTTTTCATTTACCTCTCATATCCTTCATTAATTTGTTTCCTGTTTGAGAAATAATACCACATTTTTGGCAGTTTGAAACTGCTGAAAAAATATATCATACCCTACATGAAGTAGCTTGCCAGAGAATCAGGAGTGTGCGGTATTTTGAATTGCTAGTCTGAATTACAGTGAATTATTTAACTACTCAGTTTGCCTAGTATCAAGGTTGAGTCATGATAGCTGCCTGTCATGCTGCTGTTTGCTCATCCCTAAGCCTAAATTCAGAACAGCTTCTGCAGCTGATATTTGGGGCCTTGGAGAATTCGGAGATGCTGGATTTGTGCTCTGGAGGGTGGTGTGTGGATCTGTTTGCAGGGCTTCTTGCAGTGTTAAATAAAACAGATCAGACAGAGTTTTCCCTGCTAGTTCCGGGAATGGTGGGGACGTACCATCAGCAGACCCAGCTCAGGGTTCAAACACTGGCAGCCTGCTCTCTCCCAGTTGCTGCCTTTCTCTGCCGTAAGTTCATAAAGGTGACTCAGCCATTCTGGGAATGGGACCAAAGGCATAAATGGACAGAGTAAAGGATTAAAATAACTCAATACCACATCATGTAGTGCTGACCCCTCAGGTATCCATCCATAAATCCATGTGAGAAGCATTTATGCTTCTCCTACAGCCTGCTCAGCACATTTTTCCAACTATGCCTGCACAAACAACTATTCGGTCATGAGCTGCAAAGTTTCTGAAGGAAGCCTGAAACTCTCTCCCAAAACATCCTCTTCACCCTTGCCCCTCAAAACATCCCTGCCTAAACTGTAACTGGCTTTATGGTCCATTAGCTAAAAAGCAACTGTTTCAAAGCACTAGGTCTGTAACTTTGAAGAGCAAAGCAGTTAGATCTTGTCACAGGTAGAGTTTGCCACTATTGAAAATATATAGCGTATATGGAACCCTATAGATATTATACCCTTTCACTTTGCTACTACCAATCTCTTTGTTACCTGTGATCTAAGGCAGAAGATTTCTTTGACAATTTTCAAGAAACTGGAACAACAAAGAAATATGATTAAAAGCAAGGAAATCAGATACAAAGCTAGCTGAAGCTTTCTTTATTTCAGTCTGCTGTGTAGAACATTGGTCAAGAAGGGAGTTGCAATACCTTTGAAGATGACCTTTCAAGGCCAGGCCATTCAGGTGATATTAATATTTCTTACCAGCTCCTGAGGACTTGGAGATGTTGGTTTATAAGAAGCTCAACATGACCCAGCAATGTGCACTCGCAGCCCAGAAAGCCAACTGTATCCTGGACTGCATCAAAAGAAACGTGGCCAGCAGGTCGAGAGAGATGATTGTCTCCCTCTGCTCTGCTCTCATGAGACCCCACCTGGAATACTCCATCCAGCTCTGGGATCCCCAGTACAAGAAAGAGGGTAGATTTAGATTAGATATTAGGAAGAAATTCCTAATCTCAGTGGTGAGGCACTGGAACAGGATGCCCAGAGAGATTGTGGATGCCCCCTCCCTGGAGGCATTCAAGGCCAGGTTGGATGAGGCTTTGGGTAACCTGGTCTAGTGAAGGGTGTTCCTGCCCATGGCAGGGGGGTTGCAACTTAGATGATCTTTGAAGTCCCTTCCAACCCAAACCATTCTATGATGATTCTATGATTCTATGACACTGAATCCAAAGTGGCTTTTGGAATGAGTTGATGGGAAGGGCTTAATCGCACTTGGGAAATATTTCCCACAGTTCACGTGTCAGACAGGGAGGAAAGATGAAAGCTAGAGGGGCCAAAGGTTTTGGGATGAAAACTGGGGCAGAGAAGAAAAAGCTTATTTTTGTTTCCTTCTGAGATATGACTGGATTTTGACATGAAAAAATATTGGCTTCCTGCTGTGTAGGAAGCTCATAACGTGAGATCAAAGAATAGTGAGTGTCTAGCTGCTAGCTCACATAGATTTTAGAAGCTGGGTATTTGGAATTAAGAAAGTCAAACCCTGGAGCAAACAAGAAATGAATGAGCGCCCAACACTCAGTGCTACCTAAGAAAGCAAGCTGGAGACTGATTTCCCTATGTTCAAGGGTAACCCTGGAGAACTCTGGGGGCTGCGCTTTTACCATGGTGAGATCTATCCTGGGATGTGCTGAATGCCAGCTGAAATCCAGCTATGGCAGGAGTCACTAGAGGGTACTGTAATACGCCGTATTATTTCTTGTGCATGACTGACATTCATTCTTCCTGTCAAAACTGAGGCTTGTCATCTAATTTTTTGGGGGAGAGGCTGATGTAAATAGAACTAATTTTATTATTAAGTCTGTTGTCAACTGTCTAGCTAGACTCGCTTGCCTGGATATCAGCCTACTAGAATAGGGCAATGCCTTCGTGCTGTTCACCAACATCTTCATTGGAGGACCATTGTAGTCAAGGGAAATGAAACTGGAAGAAAACATGCATTTCCCCTACACTAGTTTTACCTCTAAATACAAAACAGCTTGCAGTACAGTGAAACTGCTCCCCAAAAGCACACTTTATTTCATGCAGATTAGCAATGCTGTACTGTGTGACTTCAGAGAGATATGCACTCAAGAATCAACCCCCCAGGCAGTCGGTCACTTCCCTAGAAATATCTTGAATAACTTTGATGCTAAGGACTTTCCTATCCACTGCTGGCCTGGGATTTGGAACAGGTATTTTGCACAGTGCTGTGCCATGCCATTCAGAGTTGAGGCTGAACCTTCTGTGGGTGTCTCACCTTCTGGCCCAGCTGAATCCTCATCTCTGAGTCCCTACGGGCATTGCCAGGTGTTCTGGGAAAGGGCGTGAAAAAAGAGGTAACTCCCCTCCCTCTCTTTCCTCTTATTTTAGACTTCCAGTAAGGAGGAGATTTACACACAGCTCCTGGGAGACTTTTATTGCTAGTGGTTAGTTGTACTGCATGAATATATTTTCTTTTCTGAGTGCCTTTCATATATCTATAGATCTCTCTCTCTATATATATATATATGTATGTATTTCACCACCTTTAAATCTGTATTTTGTGAATTAATTATAATTCTGCTGTCAGAATGAATGATAAAATGTGGTTATGTTGCTGTCTAGGAGGTTAGATATTCTCTTTCAGATATGGATAACAAATTCATGTTTGTAATTATTAACTTGGCCCAGATCATTTGAACTGTTGTCAGCTCCAGCTGACATGATATAGTTGTAGCTACTACATACATGATCCCGGAGGCCTGAATCTGGGTCTCTTGTTCTCTCCCATTCTTTCTTTTTTCATATATGCTGTCTTGACATTTGATCTCATATAGGTATCTGTTTCTCATCTCATAGTTCGCAATTTCTGTTCCCTTTTTGGTTGGCAAATCGGAGTTATTTTTGTTTTCTGCAGATATGGTAATTTTTTACTAAGTAGTCAATGAGTACTTGCTAGTCATCATATGGTTGTTCTGATTATTCATTATTTGCCCTGTGTGAATGATCACTGAAGTCATATGGTTCTTTAATCTTGATAGGACAAGTAAAATAGATACATAAGTAATCACATTTCTGATCTTTACATTATTTATATACATTTCCAGTGTGGCATTTTATGTTCAATTTTTTTTTTTTTTTCAAAATCTTCAGATCTTTCAAAATATTTCCAAATATTCTTTCAAATTACTTACATGCTCTTGTAACCACAAGATTGGACTCTGAATCTGTCTTGTTGAGAATGACTTTTAATCACAGAGTTGTTAGTTCCTATTTTACTTGAAACACTTGAGAACATCTCAACATTTAACTCACTTCAGTGAATTAAATGCAAACAATATTAATTGCAGCAAACAAAAAAGTATTAATAAGCACAAATAATAGTGAGAGAAAAATTATGCATAGTATACTAAAACTACTGAACGTAAATTTTCAGAACAGTTCCTAGAAATAGCTGTCTGTTTTCTGAACTCTTCTAATCACTTTGTCCCAGTGGAAGCTGCCATTTTACTTACAGACCACAGAGAAGATCCAGATTTATTATGCAGAACAGGAGAGGGAGAAGGCAGAAGCCTATCCATGTATGTAAGAAACAAGGGACTTCGAAAGGTGTAGCTCTGCTTTGAAAAGTGACTACGTAAAATGACAAGTTCTTCTCCAGTTTTGCTGCCTGTGTGCATTCAGAGCTACATCTGCTGACCTTAGTGACAAAAATAGCTTTCCTGATCTTTAAACCTGCTAACCCTGAGGAGCAATACAGACCAAGAGGCTGAGCCGCATCCCGTTCCTCCCAGTTCGCTCTCAGTAACTCCCTGTACGTCACTCTAAAGTACAGCTTTTTGTGCATATCCATGAAAGGCAAACAGGGTGCTCAGAGGTCACCGAAGGTGTACTCTGGAGACAGTAGGGATGCTCCAGGAAAACTGAGAAAATAAGCTGTCTCTTGGGCTCCTTGGTACCAGCAATAATGTTCAGGAAGGAATAAATCCAGTTTGACTTGTGTATTTTAACTTGAGTTTGCCAGGCTGAGAGTTGAAAGCAAATTTTCTCTCTCTTTTCCTTTTTTTTTTCCTTTTCCCTCTTGTAAAGTGAGTAGATTTGCTATAAAGCTCCTCAAACTATATTCCTATATACAAATTATATGAACCCCTCATTCCCCACCAATGCAGCCCTTTATTACTTTCCCATATGGAAGTTTGCTGTGCTTCGGGGTAAATGTAGATACTGAAAAGTGTCATGGGTGAGTCAACACTTTGGGCACAAAAGAGCTTTTAAATAAAACCTTCTGAAAAGCAGAAACAGAAGTATTACTCATCTCCTTTTTTTCCTGCTGCCAAACTTGTTTCTGCTTCAAGACCACACTTTTTTTCTCATTTGTAATCCTATTAGAAAAAGGCATGGAAGTAAACTGTCATGTAAGGACAAATATATTGTGTGATAGAAAATGTTTGCTACATTGTTTGTCTATCTGTCTGTCTATGGCTATATGTCAACAATAACGTAACAGTCAGCTCGCCCAGCTAATTGTCTCCTTGTGGGGGGGTTTCGTGATAGCCTAGAACTAGAAGACTTACGACTCTCCATGCTTTCAGTATAGAGAGTTCATTGCTGTAGCTCAATGAAGTAGATCATCGCTACTTCATATGCCTCCTTCTTTGTGTAATTTAAGACATCTGGTGGTTGCCCTAAATTGTATTAAGGGACCATGGAGCACCTCTGCGCTTTGCTCTGGGAGCCTCTACCATTGCCAAGGCAGAATCATCATCCTGAGTCATGAGTCATTCTTTCTTCCACGCTCCTGGGGAGCAGAGGGCTCACTGTGTGAATGCTGTACTCTCATACACAAAG
This sequence comes from Grus americana, assembly GCF_028858705.1. Taxonomy (NCBI): domain Eukaryota; kingdom Metazoa; phylum Chordata; class Aves; order Gruiformes; family Gruidae; genus Grus; species Grus americana. Next base: position 66,256,761 of record NC_072855.1, on the reverse strand, counting down.
ACCAAAAAAAAATCTATATTCTTTAAAACCGGGTGAGATTTGAAATTGAGATGCTATGCTGCCCTTTTCCCTCGGGAGCCAGGAGATGAGGGGGTGGGTTTGTACTTGCAACCATCCTTCCAAATCTCAGACTCCCATATGGCTAATATTGCTGCTTGTTGTGGCATTGGCTACAGCCTTAGCTCAAACAGGCTTCATTGACTCATCTGCTACCAAATTGTTACGTGACACTGGCTTTCTCTTCTTGGTTGTTTCTTTTTCTTTATTGCTGAACCATTAATATTTAGCCTATTATATTTGTTACCTGGAAACTTTGAGAAGATTGGCCAAAAGTTTAACAACTGTAGGCTTTGTGTTTCTCACTATTAACAGTGGACCTGTGGATTTTACGAGCAGATTGGCCATGCATGTCTTTAGGAGACAAGCCACAAGGAAGTATGACTAACTTACATATCAGCTGCTTCTCCATGACTCCTCTTTGTAAGTAGGATTTTTTTTTCCCTAACAAATGAACACGATTTCTTGTAGAAGAAGCAGATATGCAGGATATTTGAATGGCACAAAATACGATAATGACGATGATATAATTTGAAAATATATAGGAATAATCAGTTTTGACCACCAGATTGCAGACAAACAGATCACCTTTCATGGACAGTTAAAATAGCTAATGTTATCAGTATTTTGGTCTGAAGAGACTAGAGTTATCATTTGCAACATGAAACAAAATCCCTGCAGAGTTGAGCAAACAGGTCCTTAAGAAACTAATAATCACAGTAAGAACAACAAATATTCAATCCATTTGCTGAATTTAACAGGAGAAGCATATTGCTCATGAATACTTATTGGGCTATTATCCTATTGAACATCTGAAATTTCTTATTCCTTCTTCAGGCAATTTAAATTCTTGAAACCATTGTTTTCTTAGCTGGATATAATTGAGCTGAACATAACTGATACAGGACACAAAGTTATTCCCAGTCAGGTATGGATATCTAACTTTTCCTATGGTTAAGGAAGTCACTTTACAGTCAGTAGAGAGAAAAAGGTGGTTTTAGGTTACACACACCTGATCTACTTCAGGTGGCTGTCATAATCCAACTGCTTTGAGGGGTTATGTGTTGGTAAAGGTTCAGACTGCCGAGGAGACAGATCCGGGCTGCCTTCTAGCGAGGTGATCACTAGCTCAGTGCAATACCCAGTTTCCTTCTCAAAACTTCCACCCAACCGTGCAAAATATGTATACGTACAATACCAAACCATTGTCCACAAAATGATGTTTGAAAGTAGGATATAAAATCACAGTACCGACTGGGCACCAGCAAGTAAGGAATTAAACCAATCAAACATCAGGATTGGCAGTAAACGTATGTTTCTTAAGCATCTAAATATTCACCAGTAGTCGCTACATTAGATCTAACCTTATCCAGATATTTGTGAATAAAAGTATATAAAATCTCAATGGTAGTAATAATGATAACAATGCAAATAACAGTTATGATTGCAACTAAGGTGGCTGACAGTGTCATGCAGCCAAGCGTTCCTGACCAGGAGGATGTCACTGCGCTAGTGAGATCCTCAGCTAATTCTGCTCTAAGGCCAGCTTTTGTAGAGTTGCTTTACCTACACACAATTACTTTGTGGCTTATGATCCGAAATCAGACCACAAGTTCAGACATGCCGCTTATGCTCCAAGATCGAATCACAAACCACACGTAGGGTGCTTTTTTGCTGATGAGCACTTCTTGCAGCGCCATGTACCAGTGCACATCCTGTTGGTGCACATCCTGTTGGTGCACATCATGTACCAGGAGTTCTGAGAAAAGGGCATGGGGGGGGGTTGGTCATCACAGTGGCTGCTTTAGGATAAGATGAATAGTGCCCTAGACTCTCTTGTCAATATTGCCTAGATGCCATTTGACTGAAAGAGAGACAAGGGTAACTAGCTTGTCTATAGCTATGCAGATGAGTCCCTCTTCTTTTTATTCTAAATAGCATAATTAGTTGATGCTTGTTAGATGCTTTCAACCTGAAAATGCTGTGTATGGGCTTGTTCTACTCCTCCCCTATGAAGATGCATGCAAAATATGTATGGATTTAACAATTATTTGTTTTGAGGGAACAATTAAGAAAAAACATATGGGGTGTCCAACGCTCTGGAAGAAGCTGAGTTAAAGAAGTTTTAGAAAATTTTGTATATGCAATCTCCATATATGCATCGTCAACAGCTTATTACAGTTTTTCCATACCACGAGATCTAGGCTTTCTGCCAGAGCACTCTTTGGGTATGTTTAGTATGCAGCACCTGGAAGTACTTCCGAGATCACAGATCAAGTTGTGTATCCTGATGCTACCCTCATTTTAGGGGGTCAGATTTGGTTATATACACTTCTCCTTTCCTCAGCTCCTTGTTCATTGGGGGAGGAAAACCAGCCACATGAGTGGGGAGAAGTCATGACAGTTTGGCTAGGGAAGGACTGGGATCTAGGCAATTTGGGCTGGTGCACGTATCAAATGGTTTAGACATGCCATGTGGCATAAGGAGTGTAGCACATCTCAGCGTAGCAGGTCAACTTTTATTTTTACTTTTCGGTCTTATAGCATTAAGTTCAAAGAATAGGGACTGAATTCAAACTGCCTTCTATTTTGCTGACAATGAGTTGCGGGGAGATTTCTTCTCTAAACTGTTTAGGCATCCCTTCCTCTGCTGCTTGTAGTGCACACGTGACATTATGTCATACAGGACAATAAATACAACTTACACAGTCATGTTTTCCCTATGTTATCCTGAGAGTGTATTTCACAGGTTCTGCTGTTGCTCTCCATGTTGTGACTGGCAAAGGGGTGGGAAATGCTCACTTATTCTCCCCCATTCAAGGCATAGGAGCTGTAACAACCAAGAGTCACTAGAAGCAGCAGCAGCAGGAGAAAGAGCTCCCCTGGGATCAGGCTGGATGTGACCTAAGGCACCGGGAGCCTTTCTATTTACTGTAAATGGAACTGTCCTAGTCTTTGAGGCAATAAAGTATCTTATGTCTCCCTTAATCTCTTGTATGTGAGATAACTGTAGTTGGGGGCAACTGTGCGCAATTGTTCTGCGCTGACAAGGATCATACAATATTTAGAGGGAATCTCACAGAAGATTTCAGGGGGAACAAAAAATGGTCCAGATAGACTCTTGTCGTGACATGATGGAATCTAGACTCACTTTGCCATTTAGATGAAGGATTCAAAATTCACATCTTATTTCCTTGGCATGCCTTCATCTTCATCCCTTTCTTTGCAGTCTGAGTTAATTGCCGTTCTGGGGCCAGTGCCTAAATCTCTCTACAAAGGCTCTGTTGTTATCCACTGAAGCCTGGGATGCCTAAAAGATTATCACTTAAATAAGGTACCTTTTATTATGGTCAGTCCTGCAACTAAGATGTTGTTGCATGCAAAACTGCATGTTGACTTCATAAGCTGTAGGAGACATAATAAAATATTGTGTGCTGAAACAATTTTCTCAACTGTTCTCAAAGCAAGGCTCATTGCACAAGAAGCAGAAGGCATCACATTACTTTTAAATTATATGGCATCTTATCGTAAAATATTATGCACCAAATCTCTGTGTACCACTATTATTAAGCCAAGTGCTACTAAAAATAATTATATGTGTATTCTGTTCATGGCAGAACATGCAAGTTACAAACTATACTGTCAGAATTCCTGGTGAAAAAAGGTATTTCTTATATATACCTGTGCTGTTCTTACTTAGAGGTAGCCACTATGTAACCTTATTCTATCATTATGCAATATTTACCTCTGTATAACTTAGATATTCATATACTAATCCTCTGCCTCATGCTTTCTTTATTTATTTAGTACTGTGGTTTTTTTTCCTGATGGGTATTACTAGAACTGGAAAATCAACATTTAAAAACATCACATGCTTAACAGAGTTCGGTTTTGCTCTCACGCTACAGTCTGGTCTACCAGCAGATAAGGAAGTCCAGGGGTCTCGCTTAGGATCACAAGAGGTATGAAAATAATGTAGCCATGTCCAGTGCCTACATGCTCTCGCCTCACCTGCACTACCTCTGGGACTTCTTCTTCCCCACAGAGGCAGACAGAGGGTGCTCGGCAGCGCTGCCCATGGGCCCCAGGCTACGGCTGCCGAACTCGCAGTGCCTGGCTCTGAGGAGGGCACTTGCACATAGACCACCACCCTGGCCTGGAAACCTGTAGGCCAAACACCAGCAGGCCCTGAGAAGGAGGTTTGGGAAGCTTGGTGATGACAGGGATTGCTCCAGCAATTGGAGGCAAAGGCGGGTATGATAAAGCAGAGGATTGGAGATGGATGTTGGACCTGGTACAGCCTTTTGCGCATTGTGCATTTAACACTTGCAGCTTTATTAAAAACAAGGGAGCAAGAGTACTGCCTGCCAGCTGAAAACCCCCATGAGCTGCATGCGCAGGAATGAAGAAGCTGCATTTGCACATCTGAAGGTAGGAATAGACTTTCTGTTTTGAAGGCCGAGGACCTTAAGGCATGGTGGCATCTGTACCTTCCAGCTGAGGCTGAACAAAGCGGTCCACAAATTGTCTGCACAGCTCAATAGGAAGCCAGCCAGACCCAGAACAAATTTAGACAGTGCTCTCTGGTGCACGATCATGAGCATCCCGGGATGGTGTAGTCAATGATATTACAGGAGCTCAGATTTCTAGTCTGTCTATCATTTCTCTAGTCACAGTTCTCATCACTTATCGGGGATATTGGCCATGGTATCTAGATCCCAACCTGGAAATGCACGGTATGATCTGAAATGCCACTTTCTTATACTGAAATCTCCGGTGATTACCAAATTTTGTGGATGCCAATGGAATTACCGTGCCATTGCAATTGATTTAAAGATAAGCATCAGATATGAGTCAGCTAAGTTTTCTTTGAGAGCAAAAAGTGTGAATGTAAATCATTGTCTTTTGTCCATATGGGTTTTCCACAGAGGGACAATTAGTTCCTTCCTTCCAGTAGTCACCTTCATGACAAGCCAGGCTTCAGATGAAGCTACTTCTGGGGTGAGAGGCTGGTGAGATGGCAGGCAGGGAGCACAGTGTGCCCAGGGAGCACCACGAGGGGAAATCTTCTGTAATGGGGTGGGAAACCAGAGGCTGCTCCCAGACTCGGGCATTGCTTGCTGCTCTATGTGGAACTGCAATTGCTCTTTTATTGAACCTAGTTTCAATAATCCTCAATGGTATTTTGTTTTTAATAAAAGTCTTGCAGAGTGTGGTTCATTCAGGCTCTGTCCTCTCTTTTCCTTAGTTTGTCTGGGCTGCTCTTTCTTTTAGGTCCTTGAGTCAATTTGAAAACAACTTCTTGGCACATTTTCATTTGATATACTTTAGCTCACCTTCATCTAACTGCAACTGTACTCACAGAGGCATTTCCAGTACAGCAACTGCTGTTTTGTTGTGAACATCGATGTCTATGTAAATGAAGCAATTAGACAACCATGATTTGCTGGGCCCTCGTCACTCCGTTATATTCGCAGAGATGCCTTCTCTTGGTGATTTATATCTACTCTTGTTCTTCATGCTAATGCTATTTTCTGTTAATATGCACAACTATTCAAATGATGAAGTGAAGCAATCACAAATGTAACTCTTTTAATGCAATGCTGGTTTGTTGTTTTTGGTTTTGTTTTTTGTTTTGTTTTGTTTTTTAACCACAGGGAAGTGTACAGATGAAGGCATGCTGTTTAATGTAATTATGAAACAGATAGCTGCTACATAATGTGTTAATGTTTCCCCCTTATTAAATGCTGACTTTAATTAAATGAACTCTTTACCTAAGAGAAGAAAATTGATTTTGTGATTCAGATATTGTCAATAAAATCATTACGACTAGTGAGATCAGATGTTAATAACTAAGAATAAATGTACAGTTATAACTTAAAGGCCATTAGTTGTCAACTAATGGACAATAAGAAGAGCAAGGTTTACCGAGAGATTAATTCACAAATTAACCATTTATCTGACAATTGTGTTACTATGAATTTTGTTATCATTATTATTAATCCTACTAAGACATATGATGTAGCGAGGAAATTGTTTATCATCAGGTCAGGCAATTAATTGCTAATAATACCAAAAAATTTGGGCTCAGAGCTAACATCCTAAGGTGATGGTTAAATATACACATGATTTTATATAACATAAATCCAAACATATGGGCAAACTTGTGCTCCCTCACTGAACTACACCCAGCTATTCTGTTTTTCCTACACGTGTATCAGTCAAAGTCAGACTTGTACTTGGGGAGAAAACAGTATAAGGTCACCAGTCAGAAGCTTGGCACTTTCTGAGACGTAATCATAGTTTTGGGGACATAGACTGAAATAGGTTAAAGAGGCTTCACTTCCAACAAGGTCTAAGCATTGAAAAATAGGCACAGCAGCTGACAGCTAAAGATTGGCCTTCAAAGTTTCTTCTGGAAGATTTTCTTCCGTATATTATTAATCTATTAGAATTGGCCTATATAGTAAATGGCATTACATATATAGGATAAGAAAAGAAGCAAATTTAGATTGCACATTACTTCAGGATAGATATGACATTGCCTGCTGAAGGAAGTTGTATGATTTCTTAAGCTTCCATTTTAGTTTATTAGCCTAGGTCTGTCGAGGTTTTACATGCCTCTGTTTCTGGCTATCCCTTTTCAGAACTGGTCCTGTCTCAACTGCTGACCGGGTAAACTCAAACACAGTGCTGCCAAACACGGAGCTATGGTTACAACTCATCCTGCCAGACTTCATCAGTCTTCTTGTACATTTGTCTCAGAAAATATCTACCTATCTGTTTTGATTTATTGCTGAAAGATGAATAGATTCATTTTAAGTCTATAATTATTTCATGACCTATGTTCAGAAAAGATGCCAACCTTTTTTCTTTTTTTGTTTTCTTTTAAGGACTCCTGTCTGACTTCAGTACAGACATTTGGATGGACTTTTTTACACTACACATAAAAGTGATAGGTGGAATTCTTATATTAAGAAGTACTTAACATAAACTTTTGGACATTGTTTAGTTTGCTTGCAGTAGAGCATACATCAGAGGCAATATCCAAAAGGGATGTCTATCAGCATCAGAGGTCATGGTTTGATTTCTGACCAACTAGTCAGCTGTCCTCCTCAGCAGGGAACATCTGCAGAAGGAAGATGGGTAGGTGGATATGAGGAAACAAATCTATGAAAAATGCCACCAAAACTTTTTTGGTTGTGCTAGCAAGTAGCCATTTACATTTGTTTCATTTAGAAAATAGTCCAAGAAATTAAAAAAAAAAAAAAAGTAGAAAAGGGTTCATCCGTAAAAATTTGTAATTTAATCCAACATGATGGCTTCAAAAGTCATTCATGATGTGGAAACATTTGAGGTTTGATTTCTGTTTAGGCAACTGGAGTTTTGTTAGATAATTTGGACTTCAGCATCCTGCTCATATTCTATTCCTAGCTGTTTCATATTGGATTTCTTTCACTGTCTGCCCAGCTTAAAGAGCAGTTGTTAAAGGGCTTCTCAGTGCGTTTCTACAGCACTTGATACACCCTCCCATTGATATGCTTGGGTTGACCTTTGGAAGACTTCAATCACAGCAGAAACTGCAAGAAGGAAACTACATTAATAAAAATAGCGCTTTTATGCTAATTGATTCCAGACAGCACAACAGCTCCTACTGCAAATGAGAAGTGAGGAGTCCACCGCAAATACGAGTTTTAAAGCAGGAAGCGACAGTAGCTAAGTTAATCCAGGAAGCACAGGACAAAGACAGACAATCGAAATTCTGTGGTTTTTTTCTACATTCCAAGTCCTCTACCTGTAGCACACAATTGCATGACTGCACTTCGATTTGTACGCTGCATGGTTCTTCCTCTCGTAAAGCTGAGACACCTACAATATCTCTCTGTTGTCCAAAGGCCTTGACAAAGTCACGGTGACAGCTGGGGATGCTCAGGGCATCCTTCCTGACTAGCTCGTGTGGAGATCCCTATGCCACTCACACCCGCTGTACATATTCCCCAGTTCACCTCCTTGAGGATACCAAGGAGCCATCCCCTTGGCTGCTGGAGAGCAAAGGCAAGCGTTTCCAGCCTCACGCTGTTGCGCTGGGAAATTTTTGCAACAGAGGGTATTGATGATATTGTAGGAAGAGATTAGAACAGGATTGTGAAGCAGTAAATCTGTCCCACTATCCGTTGATCATATTTATGGTGCAGAACGAGTCTTGCAACTCTTTCAAGGGCAAGCGAGACTTGCCTAGGGGGAGCCACTTTGTTGACAAAGCAGCCAGAAAGTAATTTGAGCGCAAGGAGACATCTTGTGCAGCTGCCTGTTTTTGCAGGTCTAAGGCCAGCCTTTGTCGCTCTGAAAAATGTGATGATCCAGTGCTGTGATCCTAATAATTCAGCTATTTCTAATATAATCTACATCATCTGGTTTTGCATCTGACTCTATGTTTGTATTACAGGAATATTCCAGCAAATTAATTCAGTGGAAGGAGTGTTTGCCAGTACTGAAAATATAGGTGGAATTCAGGTGCACTAATTTTTGTTGGGATTTTAGTTCTAAGTTTTTAAGTCTGCAATAAAGACAGAGAATGGACCATTTTGGCCAGGGAAACCACCTAATTAGCGGATATTAACACCCACAATGTGATGGGTGCTGTGTATTTTTATAAAGCTTATATATATAAAGCTCTGCATATACAAATATATATATTTGTATATAAAGTTTATTCCAAATTTAATAGCATTTTACATAGTAGGTATATTCAAGAAAAAAATACTTGGAAATCTCACCTGGAGAACCTCATGAAAGAAGCTTGATTTAAATTAACGGTTTCATTTTTCGTATTATCATGAGCAGGGTTCAGAGCCAGCCAGATTTTTCTGCAATGTGCCGTTCATGGGGTTTTTTTTGTTTGTTTGTTTATTTTTTGTAAGAGTTTCTTCATGTCCCTTCCTTTTGAGTTTCAATTAATCACTGCATTCCCAAGGGAAGCTGAGAACCATTTTGTTTTCTAGAGAACATCTCTTTCACTAATGGTCCCAGCCCAGTTCTTAGGTCCCACTCTAAATTAGTTTTTCTGTTGTTTTTTTTACAGGTACAAGTGGGCAGCTTCTAAACTGCTGGTATATTTGCTGTTTCATAACTTTGTTTTAAGGTAAAAATTTACCTGCTGCAGTTTAGAGTAGGATTGAATTATGAACTTTTATAACTAGGTTTCAAGCAACCATTGACACATCTGGCCTCCATATTTTTGAAAAGAAAAAGGCGTCTCTTCAGTTCAAAAATCCAATATTAAGTCTTTACATCTGTGACTCAACACAGGGCATACTCTTCAGTTGGCTTCATCAGGAATTATATTTTTAGAAATACCATATATCTTTATGGAAGTAGAAGGATGGACTCCATGTTTTAGATAGAAACCGAAGTACTAAATCATGCCTGAAGATGTATCTGATTAATACGTGTCACTTGAAGCTTCCTCACCCCAGACTGAGATACTACGTTGTCATTCCTCTCCAGACCCTTGCTCCTGCACAGTTTAGGCCATGTTTAAGGTTAAGCTAGCTTGTGGTTTGAGAGAACAGGTTGAAGATGGGAGGTAACGCTCAAGCTAATGGTCTTCTGGTGATAAAGGTAGGAGCTGCCTGAAATAGCACAACTCACTGTGTGTTGCTGCTTTGTCGTGTTGGCTTACTCTCGTTGGCCCCATCTGAGGGACATGACTGTGGTACAGTAATAGCAGCTGCCTCTTGCGGTGGAGATGAGCCTTCAGATAATGCCTTTCACATTGCAAAAACATGGGGTCAGCTTTTAGAGGCATTTAAGCATGCCAAGATTTGGACAGACAGAAATGAGATTTTAAAAATTCATAGGTACCTCATTTAGATATTTAGAAGCTTTTGAAAAGTCCACTTATGGTCTGCCTGCCCAAATACACCTTAAAAGTCAGGTCCTTAGGGCAGGACAGACTACTGTTTGCAAACAATTAGTTTCTCAAATGCTTATTTTTCCCTCCCATTTGTAAGTTATCCAGAAATATGGCCCTTTTTAACAACAGCAAAAAAGTAATAAAATTATTTAAAATAGGTTGGCAAGCAGTTTTGTGGACGTTTTTGAGTTATGAATTGCCTTTTGTCAGCTGTTTGTAGTAAATATTTAGTTGACTCTTTGATGTAGGGCTGGTGTTTGGCTTCCTAAATCACAAGTTCTGCATTATTTTCCTGGAATGGATGATGTAACTTTATAAATGACTTCTGTTTCTTTCCATAATGAATTTTCAACATATAATACATTTTGTTTGTTTTGTTTAAAAGGACTTCAGTAAGTGGGGCTTAAATTAGCTGTTTGGGATCAGTTGTACAGACAGCACTTTAGTTGTTCAAATACTAGTAAAAACTCATTAGCAAAGGGATAGGGACAAAGTAATTTTAAATCTTTTTCCTTTCTTTTCTAAATGTTTTACATTTTATGGTTTATGACTACCTGTATCAGTTCTGTACAAACATTAACTAATTACTCTCCAGAGACTGCTGAGAAACCGGTAAGTCTGGTGTTCGTCATCCAGTTTTACAGTGGGAAACATCTGGACAAAGACACACAGAGGTCCTACACTGAGGGAACTGCAAGGACAGGCTGAGCCTGCGGTAACTGGTGCCACACCTGCCCAGTTCAGGCTGCCGTGCTGTTGCGTGGTGCAGGACATGCTGCTGGTAGGTCCCTGATAACGTACAGCCATGTAGAAACGTTCTGCTGAGAGTCTTTAAATTTTCTTCTCAGTGTGTTAACTTCCCACTTTTTTGGAAGCTGGTCAGAAGATAGTGATTCTCATCCTTGAAAACTAAAGATGTTTTATTATTTTAAAAATAGTCTTTTAACGGATCAGAAAGCATAACCTCTTTTTACATCGCACGTAGAGAAGATAAATCATTGGATGCCTTAATTTATAAGTACCCATTATATTCCAGCTTCATTGCCAGTATCTATTTACACATTTCCCACAAAGAAATTAAAATAGAAGAACATATTGTTCCCCAGACTTGTTGATTGACTTACTGATTTATGAGCTTGGTTTTTGAGACTCAACCAGAGCCTTTCCCATTGCACCACACTAAGAGTCATGAAAATAATGGAACAGAAATACCACATGGTTAAGCCATGCATGCTTTCTGTTTAAGCAACTTCAGGCTGACCTTGAAATATTTGAATCTCCAAACCTTGAAATCTCCAGCAAACCACACAGGAAATAGTTGCTCTACACCAACCAAGACATAGAAGAAAACCGGTGTTAAAAAGAACAGTCCATTTATTTTTCTTTCAGCACTGACAATTAAATTAACTTAAACGTAGTACGGTATTGACAAAATGTATGCTGACGATGAATGTTTTGAATTTAAATTTCACGGTAAAGTAATCTTCAGGTTCTACTCTGCTTTCAGACATGTTGGAGGAAACGTACAGTAGATACCCTGTGCAATCCATCCTGTTTCCTTTGTCTACAGCACGGACAATATGCCAGGCCATGTCTTTTTTTTTTTTTTTTTTTTCCTTTTTTGTACCTAGCAGTGTGTACTTTTACTATATAGGTTTTCCTGCAGGTAATGCCTGTTTATTTTTAGCACAGCTAATGGTGTGCTTACTTACAACATAACAGCCCTGCCTTCTGAATAAGGGGAATGACTCACATTCATTAAAATGAATCTTGATACATTTGGCTACTCATACAAAACAGAGGTGCATAATGTGGGGGAATTAGAGGACACAGAATTCATTAATCCATGAGGTGGCAGTGATGCCAAGCAGAGACAGGCATAAATATCTCATATGTGCCTTGGTGACAAAGTGATTGTTTTGGGGAGAAAGAAAAGAAGCCTGGAATCTGTGAACATTTAACTTTTGGAGGGGGATGTTCCACAGGTTGAAAAGAAAAATGGATTGTGAAAATCAAGCTGACAGAGATTTTTAAGAAGAACGTCCATGTGACATCTTTGTATTTTTAATTTCATTTTGAATTTTGATAATCCTTCCGACTGTTTTGATTCAGTAATTTCTTTCCTTTGGAATTACTTTGCCTAGAAAAATTTGTAATGGTGCACAGACTGAGAGCAAAATCCATTATATGAGTGGCAGCAAGATGTGACATCAGCTTTATGCTACGTGGTGATTTTGATTGCGTGTGGGCTGCGTGCAAGTCAGACCCTTCTGTTTAAAATAATGCTGTGGCCAATACAAATACTTGCTGATGTTGATACTTGGCGAAAGCAGAGGAATGGACAGAGAGAGCAAGTTCTCCATGTAACTTTTATCTAAGAAAAATACAACCCTCGACGCAGCATTTCTTTCAGGACCAACCACCCACTGACTTCAAGAGGAGTTTGTGGTGTGCAAGGGAGATGAAAGTGGTCCAGCATTTTGAAACTGGGATGCTTTCCATGATGCCAGTCCTTCAAGGCTGTGTTAGTGTGGGAGAGGGTCATCTCCACGCACTGGTGGTTGTATGACATACACTGAAACAGAACGTTTGCCTCAGTTAACTTTTATGCCAAACACATGGTATTTTATAAAGACGACTCGCCTGTGTAGCCCTCTCACGTCCTCCAGTAGCTATGACAATATGTTCAGTGTTGATATATTTTAATATAGACAAAATAACACATAATCACTAATAATTAGCATGTAAGTAGCACATTTTATGCAGTGTCTGGTAAGCATATTACTGATTTGAATTGACTGGGTTTCCCAAGTCTTTTTTGAGACAAGTAAGTGAAAGCTGACATTTACAAAGTTGGAAGGTTGAAGTTAGACAACTAAATCTGTACTGAAGGCTCAGAAAGAGCATTCCCATATTCAAAAATTCTGAGTCCCTGCAGTTTCCAAAACCTAAAGTATTATGCAAGTACAGCAAGTCAATGATACAGAAGGAAAAGATGTAAGGGAAAAAGCCCTCCTGCTCAGATCCAAGTCCCTCACATGCATATTCATCAAGCAATTACCATGTGCCACAATAATTATTACTAAAGAGCAGGATATCTCACCGATCCCACTGGTTTCCTTTCAGACTTCATTGCTGCCATCTCAGACCTGCTACAAGGGTCACAAGCATCGAGTACTAAAGCATTCAAGTAGTTTGTGGAAGAAATTTTCCAGCTTGAGATTTTGGAATGTAGTAATAGCTTTGGGAATCTCCATTTGGTCTTTGTGTCCCAATGCATCTGCAGATACAGCCTTGATGGGATGGCTACGCAGGAAAACGACATCCATTGTAGACAAAAACAATCCCTGCTCTTCTGTACTTCCCTGCACTACAGAGAAATGTAAAGCTGAAGAAGAAGAAGCTGAGCCAGAGCTATGTAGCAGCATGGTGACACTGGCAGTGAGCTCCGAGATGTAAAAGTCACTTCTGCTGTGGATAACGCTGAACCCAACTCTTGCAGCTTTCCTATTGCTGCCTAAGATTTACCTCTGTAGCTCGCATTTTACTCAGCTTCTAATAGCCAAGCCAGAGTGCTTCTGACCTAACAAATACATAGGCAGTGACATATAACTCAGCGTCTTCAAAGTCTCCTTTATCCTGAAGGATAATTGTTTTTATTATTTTAAATTATGTAATAATGCCAAAACACTGCAGTAATGGATGCCCTAAAACACACACACTGTAATAATGATTCCCCTTTTATTATGTCTCTCTAGGATGCTTAAACTAATAATCTCTGGAAAGCTTTCCCTGCACCAGATGCAGCTAGCGAATGGTTTTATTGTTATTCCCCACACTACCAGCATCTAATCCATGAAGCCAGGAAAGACTGTCCAGAGAAGAAGCGAATCAGCATTGATCACTAAGGGACTAATTTCCAACAGAGTGGATAAATCCCTGCTATCTCTCCTAATGTTCTTCCTGGCCCAAGGCACCCTGACGAACCACTGGCGTCCCTCCAACCCACTGCGAAAGGAAGTCAGAATCACAGTGAGATGATTCAAGGGAATAGTCTCATCCATTGCACCCAGACTGCTTAATTTTATTGAAAAGCCCAACACCAGCTCCCACTGCCAAATCCGTCTAGCTGACATATACATGAGCTGAAGTTCAGTCTGATCATGTGTCAAGGACAACAGCAAATCTGTTGCAACTGAAACTGAAATATCGGGAGTTGGCTGGGAGTGGAGTTAGGTCCATCTTCCCCTTCCCGATGCACTCACACCCTTCCTTTTGGTGTTAGCCTCTGTGGCAAACATGATCCCTATGCCAAAAGTTATCTCGGGAAACAGAAGCTGTACAGACCGATTTGCCTCCAAAAAATGAGCAGGTGATGGCTACAACCAGAGAAAACATTACCTCTGTTCTTGCAGCTCTGTCTGCAGGGGCTGGGCCAGTGATGGATGCCCTGGAAATGGGTGAGGGTGCCTGGTGTGGGAGGAGAGTCTCCATGACATTGCTGAAATGGGTGCTGCAGAACAGCGTGCCCCATCGGCTCTTCACATGTATGTGGCAGCATTACACACGGAAAGACAATGTTATGGATAAATGTTATCCCCAGGAGTCCACTTCTCCATTTTGGCTTTAACATCATTATGTGTGATTTGCAAACTAGGGATTTCCAGGAAATGACATGTTAGAAGCCCTTCACCTTTGCATATGAAACCAAGAACAATTCACAAAATGATTTTTTAAAGTGCTAGAGCAGGAACTGCCCTGCAGCTGTAACTCACTTCATTTTAATAAATTCATGACATTTTTTGTGAGACTGTGTTTGATCCTTTCTTTTTTTCTTCGGTTTGGCTCCAGGTCTTTAGAAATTTTTGGAGTCTAAGGCTTTTCCTTTTTTTTTTTTTTTTTTTTTCCTGAGCAACATGTAAGAATCTGTGTCTAGCTCAAAGATCATTTTGAAAATACAATATGGATGAGTTTTCTGACCTTTATGAGTATGTTGGAAAACAGAAAGTCCTCTGAACAATGTGGTTTGACTAAAAGACTGATATTTTAGTGAAGCTGAGAAAGAGAGCTAGACACTTACGAATATAACAGCAACCATAGTCATACTAGCAAGAATTAAATTATAAGGTCATTGGTCCTCAAGCTATGAGGCCCTCCCAAAAGACCCTACTACTCCTAGCTCTACTACCAAACCCACTACAGAATAGAATAGAATAGAACAGAACAGATATGATATGATATATCTATACATATCTATACAGAAAAACATGGAGAGAGGAATTTGGATAAAACTGCACCCTTGATAAGGCACACCAGTGTTTGAATCTTTCTCATTGAGAAAATGCCATTTACATTACGATAGTCTGAAATTTCCTACCCTAATTACAGAAGCACAGGAAAAACCACGCAAACAAGAAACACAAGGGGCCCAGAACCTTTTTAAATTGCTCTGGCATATGTTAAGGAATACGGCTAGCCTTTCAATACTGAAATTGGGGGCTGTCAAAAAAATCTCAGAACCTGCCTCCTGGAAGTTAACAGCTGCAACAAGCTAAGCTAGGCACACACAGAGGAGCCTTCGTAAGAGAAATGTTTGGCTCAGACGCACCACAGGCTCTCAGGCCAGTTACTCCCATTATGCCTGAAAGCATGGATGTGTTTTCCTCCTCCCACAGGCACAGTGACATTGTTGAAAATATTTGTTTAGCCCAGTTGCTGCTGATAATTTTTCCCTGCCTAGCCACTATGAACCAGTAGGTCTGTTTTGTAATTAACAGTTGTTGCTCTTTCAGACTCAGAAGTAGTAAGGGATAATTGGGGAAATGTGTTAAACTGGCCCATTATGTTGAGTCTATTATGACTGGTCTATTACGACTTTACGCTTCTGTTTTCCCTGGGACATTCTTAGCTGCAACTTGGAGCTCCAGAGGGCTCCGCCGATCGCCTGACACCCAGTGATGGATTTTGACCATCCCGGACAGCAAGACAGAGTGCTGCTTTTATTTGCAGCTAACCTTCCCAAAACAATAGCCCATCCATTGTTTGAGGGGGATCACAGCTCATGTACAAACAGGATGGCACGACAGCAAGAGGCCAAAGGGACAGCCTGCTCTCTGTAAGTTCATCGGGGGTGGTAAACACAAGAGAGGGAGAGAAGCTATTTAAGCTACAGAACAATGTTGGCACAAGAACAAATGGGTCTGAATTGGCCATGAATAAATGTAAGCTGGAAATCAGAAGAATATTTCTAACCCTCAGCACAGTGAGGCTTGGGAACAGCCTTCCCATTGGGGGCAAGAAACCTAACTGGGTTTAAGATGGAACTTGATAAATTTATGAAAAGGATTATATGTTGTGGTTGCCTAAGACAGCAGGGGACTGGACACAATGACGCAGGATGCCTTTTCCAAGCCTATGTTCTTCACAGCAAAACCAACAATTACTCTTTCATATGTGTGTTTTTCATGGCCTTCTTTTCCAGTCTAGGGCTGCACTTCTGTTCATAACCGTGTTGAAGGAATTTAGGTTAAAACGTCGACTCAACCTGGCAGCTTTCTTGCACCAGACAGTGGTGCTGTGTTGTGATCATGCCGAAACCCATTCTGGGAATGTAACCCAGCCTTGGTTTTTTTGGAAATTATTTTATTTGTTGCAACTGGAAAATGACAGAGCCTTAATTCTTTCAGTACTCCTACTGATGCAGAGACCGCTACACAAATTTGGCACAACTTGTCGTTTCTCATCAAGAAAAGCCTAAGACTGGAATAATAAGGAAATTCCCAATCAGGGTGAAGGTGCATTGGCAAAACAGTTTTGGGCAATTTAAACAGCTTATCGCACATTGTATACCTGGAGGATGTGATAAAAATAGTTGTTCATGCTCATAAATTGAAATTGTTGCATAGCAATGTTAAAGACTTCTGTATTAACCAACTGAAATTTAAGACCAATATTTAACATTAGGATTTCTATATAACACATGTAAGACAAGCTCATCATAACATTTTTGCAGTAGGAAAGAGTGGTGATATCATTCAAATATCTACAATTTTGTTTCAGGAAATGCAGTTATCACATTGTTTTCGTGCTAAGTCATGGGCTAGGGATAGCAAAGACATTTCCTTAATCCTGTCAGACTTCCTCCAAATTATGGCTATGTTCAATACAGTCAAAGTCACACTACCTGAATGTCAGGAATTGTGTAACAATGCATTCCTATAAACACTTGAGCTGTTGGGTAGAGCGAGAGTTCACAAAGAAGGAAAATGATCGCTTCTTAGAGGAACTTCCCATTATACGTTGGTTATTGCCTGAATAAACTACCTATGATTCCAAAAGAGTTACTTCAGCCTCTTTAGGTGAGAGCTGTTCCTCTGCACTCTTACAGCATTCAGCAGGCGTAGGTGGCTTCAGATGTATGTTTCACAGCAGGATAGCTTGCCCGCCTCAGCATCCTGCTCTGGACAAGAATGGGGAAATATTTTCAACAATAGCAGAGGCCTCTCTCTTTCTGGTGACTTCCGCTGTGGGTAATGCAGTACAGCAAACCTATGTCACACATGGTACCTTATTAACCACTTTAGACATTTGAGATGGCTGCATATTACACAATATCCATCATCATCTCATTGAGCTCTGCTTGATGTTGGTTGTTTAGCTGGCACTTGTGATCTCTGTTTTGGAAAGTCTATAAAAGCTTCATGAAAAACTTGGAAGGTGGTTGGTCTTACTTCTCTGTCTCCCAGTTGTGCTATTCATAAATTAGGGATAATCATATTTACCTCCTTTGTAAAGTACTTTGAGGTGCAGCAAACGAAAAGCAGCAAATAAAAGAGATTGTAATTAGTTGTTACTTTATGGTAGAAGTACAACTTGTTGTTTCAGAGCTGCATTAACTTGAATCTGGAGTTGTATAAAACTTTATTAAATCAAGAAGGTGGGTAATCATTTTACAAACACTATCTCGTACAAGTGTATGCTTACTCTTTACACAGATGAATTCCAGATGCTTCTCCAAAAGAACTACATTGTGCTTTATCCCACAGAACCTACTGTTCAAAATGCCAAGGAAAAAATGTCTTCCAAGTACTAAGGGCCA
Source organism: Grus americana (assembly GCF_028858705.1). Classification (NCBI taxonomy): domain Eukaryota; kingdom Metazoa; phylum Chordata; class Aves; order Gruiformes; family Gruidae; genus Grus; species Grus americana. The sequence continues at coordinate 66,238,690 of NC_072855.1, read as the reverse complement.
AGCAAGTAAAGATGTTTGTTGGATAGTGGCAGTATACATGGACCAGTTCCAAAGGAAGTGTCTCAAAGAGTAATGGACTGCACCAGATCTCTAAGCCATTGTTGTCTGGAAGACCAGTCATAAGCAGCAGTGATGATAGCCAGAGAAAAACGTTTAAAGTTGGTTTGTGCATTAGAAACTAATTCTCCAAAGAATCATCCTATTAGGAATGCAGATTTTACACCAGGAATGAATGTAAGTTGCCATATATATTGCAGTATAAGCTGTGGCTGTGTATGACTAATTTCCATACCAAAGTGCAAAGTATTCTCTCATGATGTTAGGAAACAATCGTTAAAAAGCGCTGGGCATTGACAAAACCTTTCTGACTGGCTCAATGGTGCTGTGTCTCATTTCCTTGCTGCAAAGTGGGTACTTAGATCTGCACATTTCAAAACAATTTTTCTACAAACTCAGTTATTGTTACTGTATTTATATTTGGTTGAGTTTCTGTTTGCGGGTTGCCTACATGTCTATCAGTGAATAAGATACAAGCCACAAAAGTCAGAAATTGTTTGATGAGAGTAACATTACTGGTTTCAGTAAGATGATGCAGTCTTGCTGGCTGGCACTAATGTCTTCATCAGCTTTTGCACTGTTACAGAAAACACACCAATGCAGTAGGAATGTGGGATTTACTGTAGCAGATTGGTTCAGTGGTGCAGGATGGACATTGGTGAAGACACAATATTACCCTCATTATTTAGAGGATGACGAGGTTTGATCCTGCTTTTATTGGAGTCAAAGGTGAAATGCCATGTGACAGCTAAACCATAATTCACCCTGTGAATTGCACGATGCCGGACTGGGATCTGAGCTGTGTCATAAAATCATCCAGCTATTTTTTACAAAATCTAGAGATAGTATTTATCTCTCCGACCTCCAGCATCAATAAATTGCAGAGGCAGGAGGAGGAAGTGGACATATTTTGGTTGGTACATTTTGATTTCAGGTCATTGTCAGGTTTCCATATTTGTGGCAGAAGGCTTAAAAGCAGAATGTGCATCCATTTAAAAACAAGTAAAGGGACATGTGCGAAGTACTGTTCCTTGAATGCTGGCTGTCGACTTTGTAAAGAAATCTCTTTTGCACATTTAAAGCAAACTAATTTCTATACAGTTTAGCATTGTATCCTCATGGAAGGAAAAGATGAAATCAATGTGATATACAGAACTATTTGGACAAGCTCTATCAACTTTTGGAATTTATATGACAATAGTAAGCAGTCAGCAGCCAGAGGCTTTTGCCTTTAAATGCCATTTTATGCCACCTATGACTCACAGAAAGTATTAAACTGGTCTAATAAGGTGAATTTGGTATTATACAAAAGGGTCTTTTAATATTTTTCCTTTATTCATCAACATCCTGTATTTATTAGTAAGGACATTGCCTGGTGACAGATCTCAGCTGCAGATTTCTTGAGGTGCTACTGTTGCTTGTTTTCAAAACAGCAAGTGAACAGACAAGAGAACAAATGCTTTCCCTGCACTTTGAACTCTGTTATCCCCTCCCAAATATCACAGTAGCATCATTTCTATCTCTGTGTCTGCTGAGCAGAAGCAACATACTTTTTAATACAGCTTAACAGTTGTCACTTGGCTGATAATTTGCATGCTTAATGTTTCGACTTGCAGTCATCGTCATTGAGCTGGCCCTTCACAATCTTAGGGCACTGATGTGATTTGAAGTATTTAACCTCTTGGATCAAGGGAACTGAAGCTCTGATTTTAAAACAGGAAAAAGAAGCTTTGCTAAGATTAAGCAGAACGGGGGTGCACACTACTAAAGTATTTGTATTAAGTGCTAGTTTCCTACCATTAAAGAGGCATACTGGGAATGGCTTTCTCAGCTGGAGGTATTGTTATGTGTATGTAGCACACATCCCCAGGGAGCAATGCTACATATGATTTACTTCTAGTTTTACAGTCAGATTTGCTCAACATAGATTGGGAAGCTGCTTCCAGCCTCAGAGCCGCAGAAGAGCAGGGAAATGCCACTGACCGGAGCAGAGCAGCATCAGAGCAGGGTCCCATCCTGGGGTGGGTCATCACTGCCTCTGACTACACGGTATCCTATACAATTCATAGACCTGAGATAAATAGAGTGTCTCTTTCTGAAAATGCATCCCAGTTTCAGAGTATTGTTATGTTTAGAAATATTTTTTATGACTCTCCTGTTTAAGGTAAAATATTATGGTTGAGATAAGCACATAGAGGATCCATTTATGTACCCAGTGAGGTACCTATGATATGAAACACGATCCATTGGCAGTAGATTAAATGCTAGGTGGCTTTGTGCTTGTTTTTTTTAAAGTTTCAATTGGAAAGACATTTGAGCAACATCCTAACGGAGACCCATGAATCACTTTAACCTTGGCAGAACAGTGTCAGCTGGCATTGGGCTGTATCAGAGCGGTAACACGGTGCAGAGGGAGTCACGTCGCCCGTCCCTGCAGTGCCTGTTCTGTAAGGCGCTGTCTGCCCTCCTGAGCAGTTCCGGATTTTTCCCCTGTGGAGAGTGACAGGTTCCAGTGGGATTTCCCGCATCATAAGAATGTTTGGAGGTCGCCCTGAGAAACCTAGAGAACTGCAGGACGCAGATGTTCCTGAGATATCTGTCCCTTTGATGAAGTTTCCTGGTCACGAGCAGTATTTTCCCTTGGAGGCAATTTCTCCAGACTCGCTGTCTATCCCCTGGCTCTTGGCAGGGGTGGAAGTGGTGAGTTCAGTTTTTTTGAAGCTGAATGTTACTAATTATTCCCGAGAGAAGTGCAGCTACAGGTACCATCTATCTTCTGTGTTTCTGAGTGACTACTCTACAAGCCAGAAGGCTTGGAGAAAATTTTCAATAACCTACTTAAAAAATCAGACTAAAAAGTATTTATTAATACTCAAATTACACATTTCAGTTCAAATTATGCTTTTAAGCTTCAAAGAATTTGAGAAACCCCTCACTCACCTACACACCAGGCCTCCTAGATCTGACTCCCACTGTTTTATAAAGAGTGGAAAGGAGCAGAGAAAACCAGACTGGTTTTACCTGAGGAAGTCTATGAAGGGTCTGTCCCACAGCAGCTTCTAGCAAAGACCCCAGAAGGTCTACGGTCACTGGAGACCCTACTCCTTTGCTGCAGCTTCTCTCAGCTCAAGGTTCAGTCTACCTAATGTGCAGCTTCATATGTACTAACCCTGCAACCTCTACTATGTTTTGCATAAGCATTAGCTATAGATAAAGTGGAATTTCTGTATACTGCATTATTCGTATACATTAACTAGCCCAATTTAAAACTTGTCTTATCCCAGTATGGAAAAGAACAAAAAGTTTCAGTGAGTTATTTCACATCATTCATTAAAATAGTGGAAAAATACGTCAGACTGAGTTTTCCAGTTCTGCACTTCTAAACCTCCTCATCACTAGACTTAGGTGGATTTCAGCCTGGACATGGTCCTCACTCAATATCTCCTTCTAACTTCATGGTCCAGAAATAGCTGTTAACAAACAAACAAGTGGAGCATTAGCCCTCAGTATGCTTTTTCAGAAAAAAACCACTAAGTGTCATCTCTGCCACAGGACTTTCACAAACAATAAGAAGCCTTCAAAAAGCCTCATTTTCAATACAAATGTTAAGTCACACACACAGCAGAGAGGAGACTGAATGGTATTTCAACATCATTTGCTACTTTTACAAAACTTAACCTGAAATGTTGGAATGTTTTCTGAATTTTCTCTTGCTGTTCTCATATACAAGGATGTCCGAAAGCTGATTTCATGGCCTCTTTGCAGATGTTGCTAACATTCAAAGAAGAGCCATCACACACTGTAGTGGTGGGATAAAGGTCTGCTTTCTCTTAAATTGACAACTACTAGAGAGGCCACTGACTGTCCATAAGGCTAGTACTGTTAGTCAGAACTGATCTTGTCAGGATTTAAGATGATGGACCCACAGCCTCAACAATTCTGGTCATGTCTTGCTGCCAGCGAGGGAAAGCTACCTCTGTGATTAGTTACACTCACATAATGTAGTGCCTAATTGCTAGTCCCAGTCCTCCTTTGCATCTCTGAGGGCTTGTTTTGACTCTTAATGCCTCATAAATTATTTTCCCTGTAAGATCATAATGGAGAGCAAGCGACAGAGGGAAAAGTCCCAGATAAGGTGACATAATTGCTTTCTCTGCAGACCGAGCTTTAAAATAGAGCTGCACAGTCACAGGTATTATTTAAAATTTGCTATAAGAGTCCTCACTGTCAACAAAGGGAGAGGAAAAATTATTATTCTTGAACTTCAATATTCTAAAATAAAGGAAGCTAATAAAATAGTTGACAGGATGGTAAAAGCCTATTGGCCTTTTTGATGGATCACCAAGAACTTGCTGAAACACCAATTCACAGACATTATACAAAATCTAAAATCATCAAATAACTGAAGAGCAAGTTGAGAATCTATAACACTGAAATCAGCAGAAAAGACCCATTGACTTAAGTTGAAGGAAAACCTGGCCATTAAACAGCAACTTACTACAATCATAATATAAAACCTAATCATGAAATCACAAGGCCCTTTACATTTTATTGCTCCTGTATTTCTGTCTCCTTCACTGACCCACGAATGTGACAACAGAATAATTTCTATTCTTAAGGCAGTCCTTGTCGATAATGGAATTGATGTAAGGTTTCAAACTGGGCCCCATGACATAATTATAGCATTTTTATTCTTCATCCCACCCCACCCCATTCCTGTGCTCTCTGACAGAAGTATAACCCCACCCAGCATGACATTAGTCTGCAATTGCCGCAAATGCAAAGTGCTCACTGAAGGGATGGAAGGAGTAACAGACGGGAGGAGGAATACCTCCACCTGCACCCTACCACAGAATAAATTTGTAAGAGACTTTTAGTATTAGTGACAGAGATAAATCAACTGATATGTTTTACTTTGTCTAAATGGCTTCCTAGTTTCTTTTTATGAGTAACTGTTAGGGACACCTGGAGGCATTTTTAAGTGGGATGATGGTTAGCTGCCTATTGACTTCACTTTTTGGGTTGCAACAGAGTGGAGACAGGTCTCTCAGAAAGGAGAGGAGTCACTATGGGACAAACACAAAGCTTTATAAAGCTTTAGAAAGCAACCTTTGGACGCTGCCCCTTAGTGTCTGGGCTCCGGAAAAGGTGAGAACCCCAGCCCAAGATGCAACAAGGAAGGGCTAAGGACACTCAGATGAACATCTCCAGAGGCTGGTGGGGTGGTGAATGATTGCTCCCCTGGACTCGTAGGCGGTATGAAGCATGGCAACTTCATGGTCCTCACTGGGACTGGGCAACTCTGCTTGCAGTGGCCAGGGAGAGCTTTCCGCGCAGGTTGTTTAAGTTGCAGCTGGTGCTTCTGGCTACCGAACCTGTGCCTTTGGGGTGAAAATGGTGCAAGTTTAACTTGGAGCCTTGCAACCTGACTGCTTTCAGACTGCTTCTTCTCATAGGTTTGATTAGGAAGCAGTCCAGGACTATGCCCAAAGTTTCTCAGAGGCTTGGTCAGCAACAAACGTGCCACCATACACTTCCCTCAGAAGGGCATGAACCCCCCCTGCCTGGCACGGAGGAGAGAAAACTCTCATGCTGAAATTTTGAGGAAAGGGACAATTATTACAATACACTAAAATGTTCTTGACGTGAAAAGGAAGAAGGGCAGAAAAACATGTTCATATTATGCTGCTGTATGACCACCAAAAGCGAGGCCTTTTTCCAGACCCTAATACAAGGGAAACTCTCATGCAATCTGACTGATGTTTTGTGAAGACCATCTGCAGCTCACAGGAGCACGCTGGCCTGTAACAAAGCACATGGATTTCAGTCCTTGCCCTGGTAAGGAGGCAAGGCGTCCCTTTCTATGGGATGCCTCCTTTGTAGGAGGAGGAAGGGGCCACTCCAGAATGTCTCCCTCCAGAGGAGCACTGATGACATTGCAGAAATACTGGAAATACACACTTCCTTTTTTCCTACAGTCTCAAGGCGAGAGAATCAGGTCTTTTTGTATTATTATTTTGTGCCAGTATGTTGTGTGGAAGTTAGTCCAAGGGGGAAAAGTGCTATAAGGTGATTTTAAAATTTATTCCTGGGTCACTGTTTTTGTTGCTATTTCTAACATTTGTAGCAGGTCGACAAAGCTACTCAGAGAGTAGCTGCCTCATTTAATATCACAAACAGTATTATAATTTTAAATCTATGATTGCTTATCTTTTCAAATTTCGTAATGACATCATCAGTAGAAACACACTGTTTATACCCCAGAGATAAGGATCATGTTCCTACCCCAAATTACATGATTGTCAATTTTTGTCAGTAACAGAAGGTTTCTTGTATGGAACTTCCACTTCTCTCGCTATTTTTCATTTTGAGAGCATGCCACTGCCTTGTGTCAGGCAGGATTTTCTTCTTTCAGTTCAACTTCTCAGCAAGGCAACCATTTGAAGTACCAAGCAAATTATGTATCCAGCCTATTTCACCCACCCTTTCAGTAGACAATGGAAGAGAAGTAGATCATTTCCCAAATACATATGAATCTCTGTATCTCTGTAATTTCTGAACATCCTAATGGCATCCAAATGCAATCACATATGAAAAGTTTATTTTTATTTTTTCAGACTTGAGACAGGAGTATCTAATATTTTAATATCCCTAAACAGTTAATATTTTACAAAATATTGAAAGTTGCTGCTGCCAGACAAACCTAGATTAAAATAATAAACCAGCTTTAAATTTGGAAGAAAAGTCTCTAATTACAATCAACTTGCAGGTTAAAGAAATTGCAGAGGATAAAGTATCTTTAAGAGTGTTACAAAATGCAAAGAGCAGGAACATCTCACTTATTTGCTTACTAACTCTGTTTTTTATATTGAGGTGGAAAGAAGGACAGACACACATACACATGTCTTTGTGCACTTATTTTATTGTAGTAGTAGTGTTCTAAAACCTATGGAGGGAGAGTAGATCATTCTAAAGGTAATTATGCCATTACATTCACATATGGAGCACAAATCTACTTTTATTCAGAGTAACTGCATGATGAGAGTTGCGGTACTTCAGCTATTCTGGTCTTGTTAAATCTGTTGGGTAGACAAGTCATCTTGTGAACCATGCTTTGCACTTTCCTCAGGTAGACAGCTGAGTTGGAGGATTTTGCTTGCCACTGCTATGCCTTGTCTTGTAATTCTCCTCATGACTACAGAGCACAAAATAGTTGATGAAAATGAATGAAGTGGTATTTTATAACCATATTTAATATCCTCCACCCACACGCACAGGAGACTGTTCAAGAAAGAGCAAAAAAAAGAATAAGGTCACTTACATTAGCTAGATAATTTGAAACTAAATATATATTAATGAATCAATGAACTTGTAAATCTAGTAATTCCCTAGCAGAAAGAGGTATCCTATTCCACTCCTCTTCAAAAGGTGTTTCTGTTATACTAACAAGACATATTGCAAAGATGCCTGGAAGAGATGGCCCTTTGCATATGTCCTGCATGCCTGTTTATAAAGTCAGTTTAGAGAAGTCAGGAGAGTCTCCATTTAAGAAAGTCCTCTCAAAAATAAGTTAACAGTAAGAACTTTCTCTTCATGTCACAATTCAACTTGTCGGATCTTGGGGATAAGTCAGGTGCAGGGGTTGGTATTTTCATGAACTCAGTGGTGCACTTCCATCCTACGTGTAAGCCAGTTGATAATGTGGATTTTCCATTGATTATCCAAAATGGACCATCTGGGACTATTCTTTGTCATTGCATTTTCTGCATTTCAGATGTTCCCGTTTTCCTTCATTTACTCCTGTCGTTTCACCTCATCTTCTACTTGTACAGGCAGTGAGATAATCATTTACACACATGATCTTTTATCCTTGCAGTCATATTGAATCAGTATGCTCTTTTACTCATACTCAGCCATATTGAATCAGTCAGTCAGTCATCTCACATCACGTTCAGTTGGGCAGCCAGGCAAATTTACTTCCAGACTTATTCTCAGTCATATTTTCTGACCTGTTCACTTGCACTCATTCATTACCGCTAACCCCTAAGCAGCAGCATTAGCTCAAGAGAACTTGGCTTCGTAGAATAACTTCACAAACCTCTCTTTTGCAGTTATATTTCTCAGGCATTAATTAACTACAGGTTGCTTTATTTTTATCTCTTTGAAAGAAACAAAGGAATTGCGTTTTGTGGATGCCTCCTGTGCTCGTAACTTGAGCATGTTAATGAGACCAAAGGATTTGTCTTTTAGAGGCTATATCTAGATCTGCATTATCTTCCTAGCCAGCATGACGGGGACAAGACTGATTGCAGCTCTGAAGATGGGATATAATATGATTATATATGCATATACACATGCATATGTACATGCACATAATTAATAGTGTCCCAGTAAGAAATCTTGTTCTTTTTTTTTATTCCTCATAGATAAACAAGACAGCCAAGCTTTTGTCCAGGGAGATAATACACCTGATTTGATCAGCTGATATAGTTGGAAAAAGCCTGACGCTTTCTGAGCCACTGAAGCCCATTTGACATTCCCTCAAGTTGCCACTTCTTCCTGTGCTTTTCTCTGTAAATTTCTCAGTAATCATAAGTGGGCTTACACCAGCAAAATATGGTTATTCATCTAGTGAGCAACAGCACAGAGAGAACAGTGTATGTGTAGTTTTGTGAAGTATGTAGAGATTCAGGGCAGACGACTGTTACCTATTTCTGTTCCTTGTGCAAACAAGATCTGTGTTTTATGAGTGATCCCATGGAGAATATTTCAAAACAGGAATTAATTCATTAGTTCACTGCTCTGCTCCAGCAGTAGCAGCTACACTAGAAGCCCAGCAGCAATTCTCTTTGCAAAGCTCTGCCACAATGTATTCTCAGCAGTGCTAATGAGTGCACATTTCTCTTTTACACAGGAGCTCTATCTGATATTGCAAATCAACTGAAAATATAAAACTTTGATTATGGATAACATAGATAGCATCATATTAGTAGTAGCAGCTGCTGATACAAGGCGACTGATGTAGTAAGAGAGCTACTGTGATTTTTCTCTGCCTTGTACTTTGCTCATCTATCTTGTCCGGGTAAATGCTGTGATCACATCCATTTGCCATCTCTTGGCAACCTTCATTTCTCTTCTACATCCACGACTGGTATTCTGTGACTTAATTTTGTCCACTGCATGTCCTGTTTTTGAGCTAGCTGTCCTACTTACTTGCAATTACATCTCCATGTATCACTGAGGAATAATTTCCTAGATGGATGTTTGTTATAAACACATTCATTGATCTTCCTGACTTGACCTGAAATATTTAACACCTTATATATTTCTCTGTGCTAAAAAAACCCAAAAAACCAACATTCTGTAGAGACCTTTTATTTCTGCTCTATACATCATTGTTAGCAGGATGATTTTTTTTAAATACTTGAAGAGAGAGATGAGCTGATTCTTCAGAAAGTTACAGAATTTATGAGACACTATAACCTGGCTTTGTTCTCTCATTCCCCGTATCTCAGGACCTGTGCTCTGAACACCTGTATTTTTGAACCCTGGTTCTGCTGGAGTTTCTCATTCTAGAGAAACCAGCACTTCTGATGAGAAGTTCTCTGTGTTTGCTTCATGCTCAGACTTTAATTTTCTTGCAGCAGTTCCCCTACCTCAAACATGAACCTCCCATCATTACCTCCTCAGATATAAACGTAGTGGGAGCTGTGAGTGTGAAGTGCTCAACTGCTGTCATGTTTATGGACCACTCATGGAAAGCTTCTTTCAGGCAGGCTATAACCAGTGCTGGTGGCATTAATATTTCTCACAAGCTCATGTTTCTACTTACACTAGCTTGAATGTTTCTGCCTTCCTTTGCTGTCATTACTGGGACAAATCATGCTTGATATGGTGCCAGGAACTTTCTAACCCCAAACCGAGATACTTGAAATGTGAATGTTATGAACACAAAGTCAGGGAATTGCATCCAGTATACAGGCAAAGAAGCTGCATTTAAACAGTATATTATTGGCCAGTGTGGGTAAAACTGACCCTGGCCTCTTCATTAAATATAGGATGCAAATTGCAAGCACTTTTGCTATATTCTGTCACCACTTGCAGTGGCAATATAAGAGGTGGGCACCTTTTGTGCAGCTAATCTCCTGAGAGGAGCTGAGAGGGGAACGCTGAATGAAGGACCTTGCATACAGCCCTTCTCCTCAGCAGTACACACACCACCATAGTTGTCATCGTGGTAGTAAATCTAAAAATGGGACATTGGCAGTGCCTGAGCATCAAGGTCAATTCTCAACTACTCCTGTAATTCCCATTCTCCAAATCCTATCCCAGTGCAAAGAGATTATGGGCTTGAAACAGACAGCTGATTTCAAGGGTACCACTGAATCCTTTATCAGTTAATTTAAAAGGTTTTGTTCAAGTTGGGGCCATGATTTATGTAGCTGAATTTAGGGGGTTTTCACCCTTTTGCAATGAAGATTCTTATTTGTTTTTCAAGTTCTTTCATTGAAGAAATGTTCAAAAGAAGGGTATTCCTGAAGTGTGACCTAACAGGTAAGAATAAAGTCAGGATAGCTCAACCTCTGGAGAAGTGATTTACAATTTATCCAACAGGTAAATAATGTTTTTCTTATGTAGCACTGACTGGTCCCCAGTACTTGGAGGAGCAGAAACTCAAGACTGTCACTGCCCAGATTCTCCTCTTTCTTCTCCTGTTTATTCTGCAGAAGCCAAACTCCATCTATACCCTAATTAAGAAAAATGGTAGTTCTCTATATTTTACAATAGTTTGGGTTCAATAGAAAAAAAAAAAAATCTCTCCTATGCAAGCCCCTATGCAACACTGCAATATAGATTGTTACGCTCTGGATAGCAATAACAGTGATAGTAATTCTGATTAAGATACCCCATAATCAACATAATAGAGACATTTTCAGATCAGTAAGACAACCTTGATGATGATGAATGGTTAACAGGAAGTTTTTCTCAACTCCAAAATCATGGATTGAATATCCAGGACAGAATTTGAACTACCTTGTTCTTAAACTGTTGTTGTTTCAGGCAAAGAACAAAATTTGGCCTCCTGTGCATTATTGTTTTCTTCATTCTCCTGGGTTGTATGCTGGTCAGGGCAGGGACCTGCTGTTCCTTTTTGCTCTGTAAAATCCCAAACACACTTCTGGGTCTCATAATAAATAATAAAAACCAGTCCTAAAACCAGAGCAATAGAACTGCTTTCAAACAAGGATTTTTATGCTTTGCATAGCACCGACTTCCATGTGTTTCTCAAAGTATTCCTTGTGAATTTAGTTGCTTTTGATAATTATATTGCAGGAAAAGGAAACAGTAATCATCTGGCTACTGTGCAAATGTAAGCTAACATAATAAATGCAGTCTTTCTTCTGTGCACGTATCTTTTTACAGCATCTTTAATAGTTTATATGCAATTGCTGTTCTTCCATCCTGAGATGAATTAACATTGAATAATTACAGTGCAAGCTCAAAAATCAATTAAATTGAAATTACAGTTATTTGTTTAAAAAGCTCAAGTAATATTTTATATCACAAGTCTCTTAGATAACAAGTCAAACGGGTTAATCAGCAACCAGTTTTCTCCGCATTCCTGACTCAAATTTGCCCTTAGCAGGAGTGATAGAAGAAGAGTCTCAAATACCTACTTATGGTCAGTGGTAAAGATGTGGGAGTTTTTGGGAAATTGCAAAAGTTACTGGCTTTTACCACTGCTTTGCTACTAACATGCCTTACTGCACCTGGATAGCATGGATTTTAGATAGTGGAGAAATATACTGCGCGTCCCTGAATGAACACATCTAGCTTTCTGGCTCATTCAGAAGTTTGAAATATCTCAGGCCAAACACTGTGTTACACCATCTTTTGGGATCCAGACTTTTCATGTAAACCCTAGGTTTTCCAAGTAGTCCTTCCCTGTCAGCAAGGAAATGTCTCAATTTCTCTATCTATCATCTCCCCTCTTTCCTAACAAAAATTGTGGGTTTTCCAATTCCTCCTCCTTTCCTGCAATCATCAAAATTGCAAAGCCATTATTGTAATGCCAGAATCAAAGACCCACATCTTTAATTGTAAAATATGGTATCAAAATATCCATGATACCTGTATTGAAAAAGTAATGAGAATTTCGCTAACTCAGTGGTTTGGCTTAAAAAGTAATTTTTAAGTAATCCAGAGCTTGTTAAGAAAATGTAAAAAGTGACACGTTCCACAAAAACCTAACTTAAACCAAAATATCTTTCTATAAAAAACAAAACAAAACTAACAAGCACAAATAAACCTGGCTTACAAACTGTTCACGGAAAATTTAAAAGATTACTACAGAATAGCGTACATGTATTTCATTCTCTCATTTATAACTCATTTATAAGAAAAAAAAAAATCCCAGGTAGACCAGCCAACACACATACACTGTTCATCCCCGAATGTTGCCCACAGTTTCATCCCCATGGAAGACATCAGCTTAAAGGTAAACCACCCAACATTTGGTTTTGATGCCAAGGCTTATGGGTACGCCTGTGCTGCAGGTTGCAGTGTCATGAAGGTGTAGCCAAGCCAGCTGTACTGAATTTTGGGGTACTATCAGGAAAGGAGCCACAGCAGGATGCAGTTCAATGGGGCAAGTTAACCGGGGCTAAGTTCCATGACATCAGGGCTGGAAGGTTTTCTGGGCCCAAGCAGTCTGGCAACAGCCAGCTTGGTTATTCCTGCACTAGTTTCTGACAGGATAAAAGGCGGTGAAAGCTTCCTGTGCAGCCTTGGGTGCAGAAGCAGAACATTTCTGCAGCTACCTTTGCGATAGTGATGACAGTGTGTTAGATGCCGCATCATACCAGCACAAGGAGTTTAAAGAATACCGATTCTGATGACAAGTGTTACAAAAAAAAAGCTTTGATTAGTAATTTGAATGCTAGGAAGCATATTGCATTTAACTTCTTCCACATCATGTCTTTTTGCTCTTATCATTGTATCTGTAAAGTTCAAAAGTAGAAGAGAACATGGCCCTGCCTTTCAAATGATACAATGTGCACCAAAAAGGCTGCCAGTGCAGGCAGTTGGTAGTTGAAGGTCTCAGGTGTGGTGCTGTTTGATGCCTTAATGTCCCGGGAGGCAGGCGCATGGAGGCTGCCTTCTAGTTTGAGTCTGGTGGCTCCCACGTTTGCATGGCCAGGAGGACTGCAAGGAATAGTGCCAGGCGGCAGGAGAGAGACACCACCCAGGCTGCATGTGCACAGGGGCTTAGGGTCATAAACAACACCTTTCCAATCTAACAATATCATCTGGCCCTATGTCTTTGTCTCAACCAACATTTTGCCTCCACTGATAGCATGAATCTTAAAAATACCCTCAAATCCACTCATGCTGGAAACTTATATGTTAATCCTTTGTGCTTCACGCTCAGCTGCCGTCAAGACTTCCAGTGAAAGTACTGCCAAACTTGCATTTCCAAGATGGTCCATTTCTGTTATGTTCTGCAATATATTTGGGCACAGTACAGGAAACCCCTTGCTGAGGGCCTTACAATGTGCTACTCTTGATTTTGAGCCCCTTGTACTCTGTCCTCCCTTTCTCCTCCATACAGTCAAGGTAAAGAGAGAAGACTCAGACACCTATTGGTGATCTACTTGATACAGACCCCAGGAGCAACCTCAGTGTCAGCAGCTCAAACAGAAAATTCAAAGTAAGCAAGGTGTTGTCTAGATGGTAGATCACCATTTTCCACATGATTCTTGGAAAGATGTGGTGGTGGGATGTCAGGAAGTTTGTTTGATTATGCTAAATTGCTTACTGGCTATTATTCACTGACTTGGTATATTATTATTTTGTTGTTGTTGTTGTTGTTGAAATGCAGTTTGCAGCTCAAGATCTAATTACTTATGGCAATACAACTTTTTATAACCAGTTGCTTTCCTCTAAATAAATAAAGCATACAGTTCTGTGGTGTACCATATTAATATGATGGTGACCTCAGCTAGGTGCACAGTGAGATGGTTTCAGCTTGATTCAAAACACAGATAAATGTTTAAGATACCCAAATAGATTAAGACTAGGAGGGATCTCCCGAATCAGCAAGTCCAGCCTACTGTGTTGGCAACCATGCTCTCTAAAATACCAGCTCCATCTCAAAGCTGAAATGGCTTCTTGCCCTATCTGTAGCTAATGAGGTGATGCTCTAGAACCTGACACAGGAATGCTGCTCCAGTGGTTGGAAAACTTATGTTGTTTTTTAGACTATATTTCTTTTGGGGTCCTTTGCCTTAAATAGTGTTTCTCCAACTTACACATTTACCCAGAAAATAATTTCGACTCTATGTTACTGATCCTAACTGTCCATCCTACGTGGGCAGCACAGTTTTCTCTTTAAGCTTCTTGTTACTCATTTTGCTTAACACTGTAGGTACAGAGGGGTAGTTTATAGAAAACAGAGGGAAGAGCTAAATTTTGTGTTGTGATTTAAAAGATAATGGAGTGATGCTTAGCTCCTCCCTTGCCTGTTGCCCCAACTGTAGTTGCTTTTCTGTACTCATCCTCTCAATCATTTAATTTGTTTATTTAGTGGCCAAGAACATAGGCTTAAAATATGAAACTTGCATCAGTCATCGGGGTTTTCATTCCTTGTTTCCTATGAAAGGAAGACGACTGGTGTGTGTAATATAAATGGGTAAATATTTGTAAGATTCACACATTGAGATGATAAAATAATTACGTTAGCTATTCAAATATTAATAGCTAGGCTGTTATGGGGTTACGTGTTTTCAGACTTCTTGGTTTTGCTCCCCCTTTTTTTGTTAAATATGAATCCTTTTTCCTTACTCTTCTTTCTTCCTCCTACTTTTCGATTCCCTTTGCTTTGCTGCCTTTACTTTTCTGCCTTAGCTTCTATTTATTTGTTCTATTCTCTTAAAAAAAAATAATCAAAATTGCCATTTCTTTCTCTTTTTAGCTGGACAGCAGGAGAAAAAACACATGGAGTGGTGAAAAGGAAGAGCGACAACATCCTCTGTGAAAGTTATTAGCGAGGAATCCTCATTCAACTCAATTTTAGACTGGCCCAGGAATGTAATGGAGCCACAAAGCACCGAATTCCTTTCTTTTTCTGTCATTCAGCTACCTACATGTTTTATAGGCAATAGCATTAGAGTACTGGAGTTTTCTCCTTGTTCTTAAATACCCAAACAAATAACTATATGTCCCTAATTTTTCCAAGGGTTTTCACTGAGCTACTATTTAATAATAGAGCATTTCACTGCTTATCGTATGATCAGTTTTCTAAGCTGTACCTTACATTCATAAGTACCAAATAAAATTAACAAATTTTGCTGATAATATAATTACTTATGGTCTCTTATATTGTCATACATTAAACTAACTGAGAATATGTAATTGCTGTCATTAATACTTCCTGTCTCCTTAATGAAGCAAAAGGTAGAGTCACAAGCCTATCCATAGTGTCTCTGTAGAAGTGCCTGGACTTGGCAGATGGATTTGGTCCCAACTCCAGGGATGCCCCCTCAAACCCATCAGGTCTCACTATTTTTGCTTTGCTAAATAAGAGATCCTAATTCCTTTAGAGAGGTCCCAATGTCAGTGGTGTCTTGCAAAAGATGGTGCATTTTACAGTCACGGAGGGTGTCACAGGGTGTCAAACAGGATGATTTTCTGCCTGCAATAATACCTTTGAGTAAAGCAGAGCAGAATTAAACGTGTGCTGCCTCTCCTTAGAAAATACATTTTTCTGTGCATCAGACCATAGAGGAAAGCACAATGAGACCTTTTCACATGAATACTCAATAAAATAATAGACTTACTGAGGTAAGTTATTTTGAGGACACTAACAGGTGAAATGATACAAAAATGAAGCCACTTGAAGAAACACCTGAAAAAAAAATAATTCTGCATTGCAAACTGATATAAATTTCACATACCAGCAGGAAACTTCAATGAATGTTAGTCTTGTGCAACATGCTTATATGTGTAAAATGGATTTCTACTGTACTTTGGCTTTAAAAACATTATTCATTGTTTCCTGGTACAAAGCCCCAGCAGGCATGCACTTGGCTAGCTAGTGAAGAACTCTGCCCCAGTTTTCCATAATGCATTCATGAAGGGATTTGTAACAACTAGTGGTTACTGCAGCAGAAAGACTAAAATGTTGTACTGTGGCACTTTTGAAACAAACACAAAAGTTCAATCGCTACAGCTCTTACAGGCTAATGATGTGCTATAAACAGTGGCATATTGCTAGCAATGTATAATCCATACTCAAAGCAGCCATTCATTAAGACTTATAATTTCTTTTTCTATATACTCCACTCTTCACGTTAAAACTATGGATTTCAGAAGCCTCTGGTGGTGACTCAGCCTCACTGTGTAAGTACCAGCACCCTGCAGGGCTCAATTTACCGAGAGCTTTACGGAGAGTCCCCAGCCCATATACCTCTCAGCTCCCTAAATCTCTCAGCTCTCTTTTGCGCAGAACAGCCCTTGTCTGAGCATCTGTGATGAGGCCAGGAAGGTCAAAGGGCTCATCGGCATATCAACAAAATGGAAAGCCTGGGGCTGCAGCGAACAAGCCTGGAAAGCGAGCAGCAAACTGCAGTCACCACACGGCTCAGGGCTGAGCTAGAGTGCTGTAACTGTTAAGCAAGAATAATTAGGTCGTTAAATACAAGCTGGGCTTAGTTTAAGGTGAAGAATGGCACCTCCTCAGCCAAGAAAACTTGGCTTATCAGAATTGGTGTCCTCCCCAACCCTCCTTTCTTTCTCCCTCACTTCAACACTATTGAGAGCTTGCTTCTCTCTCTCTCTCTTCTGTTTTCTTTGTTTCCAGCAGTTTGCAAGCCTCTTTTCCTTATTTTCATGCTTCCCTCTCACATTCTTGTTTTTTTGTCTATCTTTCCGAAGCTCTCTGTGTTAATAAAGGTGTGGCCTCAAGCTGTATGAGGAAGACACTGGAAAAAAGTTGGAAGAAGTTGGAAGAAAACTTTATTATACAGAAGATTTTTTCTAAATTGATACGGGAAGGTATAAACAATCACAGAGAAAAAGATGCCATTTATGGGCCTCTGTCTCCACACAGCTTAGATCTCCCTTTGAACCTAACTTAATCAAAAACAGAGCTCAGAAACCTGCCGAGATGGTACGGTACTCAATTACAGAATGTGTCTTATGAGTGACAGCATTGACAAGCTATGTTATTGTAATCTCAGATAGTTGGTAAAATGCAGAAGGAGATGGATGGCCATGCTTCTGGAACTTCTGCTCATGCCCCCCCACCCCCACCCCCGGGCAAAAGAGCAAGAGCAATGTCCACCCTGGGAGGAGTCTGGCCACTACTCAGAAGCTCAGTCTGGTCACTGCAGCAGCCCCATACGAAAAGGCACAATCAAGTGTGGCTACATTCTCAGTACCAGCACAAGGGCACTAAACTAGATTGAATGAGCTATATTCCTAAAAGAGGAACTAACAATAAGCATTGTCCAATGCAACTATTGTGGGATAAATACATAATGTTACAATGAAGAACTTTGTAATGACAGGCCATGCAGTTTTACAGTGTTCACCCTGAAAGATGAAAATTCGGTCATTTTTGCATTTGCAAGATTGGATTTAATCTATAATGACTGCATTCATATTTGATTTCAACCCTTGCAAATACTGGATAACAGCTTTCACCTATGCTGGTTGCTGGAACGGACCCATTCTATCCTTCTGGAGAACCCAATATTTAGATTAAGAATTAAAAATACTGAAATTGGTAAAAGCTTGCAGGTGTGTGTGCATTAACGCTGGCATTAGTGCAGACGGTCTTTCTGGAAACTTGAAATATGTGTGTTCTCTGGAGAAAGAATGCTTGAATTAGGGGGAAAGTGCTTGTGAGGAAAGTATTTTGCTCTTGAATCTCTAAGAGGAGACTTTTTCTCTTGGAAATGAAAAAAAAAGCATGTGCTGCAGGTCGCATGTGGCAGATATGGCAGAAATCAAGCTGCTTAATGTACAAATCTTAGGAGCGCATACCTTTCTTACGAGCCAATCTCAAATTAACCCTGTCATACCCTGTAATTTATACACAAAAGATAATACGAAATGTCTTACCTGCATTATTTGCTTCCATGACCCCTCTGCTGTTTCTGCACTGCCTGTGTACAGGTCTTATTTTTAGGGCAGGATGAGAATATAGATCAGTCATGTATGGGGATAATACCATGTTCGACGTGGCCAACTCTGAGTCACATAATTTATGAAGCAGAAATATCAGGGACAAGGGTGGGGGTTTGGGGAAACTGGGGGAGAAGTTCAATCCAGGAGCCTTAGCTGGGCCTCTTAATAATACTGTTATGTCAATAAATCCTAATAATAGCAAAAAATGAACTGGTTGGGAAAGTGTTATTATCCTTTTTCACTGCAGGCCAAGGAAGTTATTAGTTTGACTTGCAGACAGATCTCGAGTAGAGCTGGATGGTTGCCTGGATCCAAAAGTACTCGCCAAGCACACACCGTGAGGGACATGAGGCCCAGCAAATGTGGAGGCCCAACAAACGTGGAGGCCCAACTGTGTGCACACCCTGTGGGGACTTCGGGCTACAGCAGTGAAGATGTTTAAAAGTCGCCTTCCACAAATATCCAGGCTGCACAGGCGCCTCTCTGACCTGAGTCACCAAGCCTTTTGTGTTTGGTTTTTGTTTTTTTTTTCCCTTGTGATAATAAATTAACTTTAAAGTGATAACCGTGCAGGGTG
Organism: Grus americana; assembly: GCF_028858705.1. Lineage (NCBI taxonomy): Eukaryota > Metazoa > Chordata > Aves > Gruiformes > Gruidae > Grus > Grus americana. Next base: position 66,219,864 of record NC_072855.1, on the reverse strand, counting down.
AAGTCCGTCTCCAAGGCTTAGCGAAGAGTGGTAAAACAGAAGACAACGCTTCTGGAAAAAGACAGTTTGCAAAAGTCTGATTACATTTTTCCAAATGATTTGCTGCTTGTTTAATTATGCATTTCTATTCCTCCCTTGGTGGATCTGAACTCTGCTGACTGAAATCCAAAATTTCCCCTCCCAAATGGTGAAATAAACCCCCACATACTGAAGCTCAACAAAACCAGCAAAAACCTACAACTGGATTTTCTTTCCCTAAAATTACTCCTTACTTTTTATAACTCCTACACAAATAGCTGTGATATTGTAAATATGATAAATCCCTCTATGTGAGCTGCATAAATTGATTAGGAGCAAAATAGTCATGTGGGCTGGACTAGATTGGCTTATTAAGGATTCAATAGCTAATTTCTTGCACAGTGGGATAAAAAAGAAGGAAGAAATAAATATGGAGAGAAATATATGTTTGTGGAATGGTTGATGGGCTGCTGGCCAGGGCGGGCTGAAAAAAGACTGCAGGAGTTTTGGATACAGTGAGAACCTATTACCGCTGGTTGGCATGGAACAAAATTCAAAGGAAGACATCCAAAGACCGCGGTGCCTGGAACAATATAGCTGTGGTTCAAGGGTTTCTCTTTTATGGCCTGATTACAAATGCAATATAATTAACTGTACCATATACTTGCACAGCTCCTTTAATCCAATGATTTCAAAGAACTTTACAGAGCATAATTAAGTAAGGAAAGATATTTGACCTGGGAGCAAAACTTGGAGATGGACCTCCCAGCTTCCCGCTCTTTTCCGTCTTCTTTGTTAGATGCATCTCTGTTTACTGGTTTGTGAATAGTAGAGCTTGGAGGCAAAGCTAATTAATAGTAAAAACTTGTTTGTGTGAGGTAAAAAGGGCAGAGGTATGTGCATTTGAGTGGTAGTCTGAAAGACGGAAGGTGCCAAGCAAGAATAAAAATCAGGTAAGCAAAAAAGGAAAACTAGAAGCAGAAAAGGAGCAGAATGAGTTAATATTAGGAAATGTGGCAGCACTGAAGGGAGCCTGGGAAGACTGCTGCACATCAAGGTGTATTTCGTAACATTCTTTGCCCACAGTAGCTCAGAAGTTGTCCTGTCCCCTTTAATAGTAAACATGGTTGGTCTGTCTTCCTTCTAAATAAGGGTTTGGACATAACTCTAACTAGTCCTCACCAGCAAATGCAAAGCAAAAATCCACAGCTTTAGGGAGAAAAAGGAAAATCTTTAAGTCCTCTCCCTGCTGCTATTCATTTTCTATAACTTTTCAGCAACAAGCAAAGGACCATACACAGTGCGCAGAAAGAAAACGATAGATTAATTAGCTCCCAGCAGATCTGCAGTTCCCCGGCCCTGCAAAGCTGCCTGTTGAAAAGAAGTGCCCAGTCATTCTCCTTGTCCAAGCAAGTGGAAAAGGAAATGACTTAACGCCTTCTACATTTTAGGCAAAAATGAATAAAGCAGAAGCAAGCCGGACTCTTAATAAATGAGGAGGGAATTTAAAAGTAGCACAATAGTAGTTGAGAAACTGAAGTACATTTGAAAAATAAGTGATCAGTTTTCAGCAGATAAAGTAAAAACCTAGAGCTGTGGACGATTTAGGTTTTATGCAGGAGTAGCAATTGCTTTTGCTGCAGAACAGCTGAAGAAACTGTCAGAAACTCTGAGCATTAGCTGATCTGATGAGACTGGCCACAGGTCAGCGAGGTCTCTGTGTCACTGAAAATCCAGCAAAAATAAGGACAGTAGCCTTTTTTTCTAAAATGGTTGGGTTGTTGTTGTTGTTGTTGTTTTTTATAGTTGGACTCGATGATCTTAAAAGCCTTTTCCAACTGAAATGATTCTATGATTCTGTGATCCTAAAATGGGTGTTCCAGGACCGTAGGCTGCGTGGCTTCTTCAGCAAACTGTCCCAGTGAAGCAAAGTAGAGCTTGAGCAGCATAAATCCGTCTGTAATACAGTTAAAAATATGGAATAAATATTAGGATAAAGGTATTGCTGAAAACCTAGAGGAGTGGAAAATCACAAGCTGTAGACAAATATTGTGTCAATAATTTTTAAAAATAAAAGTGGAATGGTAAAAAAGAGGCCTAATCAGTAGCACTAGGGCCTTAAGAAATTACTGAATAAAATGTCTCAAGGAATCTGAACAAAATAGTAAAGCCCACCATACTGCCAGCAGAGCTGCAGGCAGCCGGGACACACACACATTTGCCTGGAGCCAGGTGTGCTCCTGCAGGACCCTCTCCCAAGGGTCTTCCAGGAGAAGGTGTTGTCTGCAGCAGGGAGAGGAGAGTCACTCCACAGAGATGGACAGTGATGCTCCATTTACGAATGCTCACAATGGGCTTGGAGATCCTTGATAAAAGGAGCAATGCAATATACATTTGAAGTGTTATTATTTTTTCTGTTACACAGGTTTATTAAATTTAATGAGGACATTGAGAGCTTCCATTAATCCTAACCACAATACCAGTGTCTCTCAACATTTTCTTGATTAAGCCATTGAAAATATAACAGCTCTGAGTGCCTTGCGTTTTTACACTGTGAGATTGTTAAGTGCACTCTACATACAACTGCATTTACTCATTATACCTGAATTCTATTCTGGCATGTACTTTATCTGCTCGCCCTCTTTCACAGTAGAAGAATATAATCCTACGTAAAGTCCACAAATATATTTTTCCTGCAACACTTTACAATAAGTGAACATTAATTCATTCTAAATAACAATGGAGCTCCCATAGAATTAGATATTACATCTACATGAGTATCCAGGGAGCAGCTTGATTAATATCATTATCACAATGAATAGCAGAAGAATTAATGTGATTTGTTGCTAACTATAACAGAGAAGCATTTAAATTTTACTTTTGGAAGATATCTTCCTTATTTCCCTATACAAAGTCTTTCCAACTTGAGGGTAGAAAGTGTGGAAGTGATAGTCAGCTGAGTAAGGCCTTTCAGGTGTAGAGCTGTTGAATTTTCATTTGTTATTAGGCTTTGTTTTTTTTTAAAGCCCTGTAATTTGAAACACATTTTGCAATTAAATCTGCATTTTCTTGTAGTGAATTTGAAAAAGCTTCTCCAATACACTTGCAAGTAGTGATAATGACTTTCTTTCCCTGTTATTAAAAAGTTATAAAAACTAAAAAAAATTAAAATGGGATACAGTCCTGAAGTCATAAATAACAAATAACCATTAAAAAAAAATCCTAGTAACCAAACAGCAGAAGCACATCCCAGTAAAATACACAATCACTGGGATTATTTATTGCTGAATATTTCTGTTCTGGTGGTAGCTATAGAGCTCAGTTCTACTGGGTAACATACACTTACAGAGATACCTCTGCAAACTAAATAGATGAGCCCCGTACAAGTTTAGGAGAAAGAAACACAAATGAAGAGAAATTTTAAATACATTTGCCACTTAAAATACCTCTTAATGGAGAAAGAGCTTCTCTTGATATGTCCCAAAACTAGCCAAATTTTAAAAATTTAAAGAAAATAAGGGTATACATCTTCAGTGTACAAAGATATTGGCTCTGAGATACTTGTTCTTCCTTCCAGATACACATAAACAATGAAAAAAGTGCAAGGGGTGGGTGGAGTGAAGATTATAGAAGATGTTACAAGTTCCTGTTTTCTCCTTTTTTGATTTTACATTAAAATTTTGCAGAACACTACTAGCTCATTTCTCTGAGGTGTTTTCTTTTGAAAGGTGAGAGGGTTGGTGGTTGTGCAGTCCGGAGCTTCAGTAATGTCCATCACAACCACAGGAGCAGCTACTCCTGTCTTTTATGAATGACATAAATACAGACTTAAACCATCCTAAAATGGTGATCTTGGGGACATTATTGACCGTGCTTAATCTCACTAACTCCACCTACTTAGGATTAGTGGCTGCTGACTTTCTTCAGGGATAAGTGCCATTCGTTGGTGAATTTGATAGGAATACCAGTAACTACAGGGTTTATAAGTGTAACTTGCTAACTGCAAATGTATTCACTACTGACGAAGACCACATTGGCTACTTAGACATGTGTCAGTCATGTACGCCCATACTTTCAAAACAGTATCCAAACAGGAGCCCTCACAGTTTCCTGCTGTAACACAGAGCCATAAATTAAGCTATAAAAATAAGTTGGATTTTTTCACAGGTCTTAGAAGTGTAACATGATGACAATCAGCCTTCTACTTATCACTTCAGGGCTTGCTTAGTTCACTTAGTACCTAGTTTTGTATCTAATTAAAAGGTCTTTGCACAGATTTAAAGGGAGCTACTGCAAGGGGTAGTGGTACTGGAGCAGCATCCTGCTGCATCTAGAAGAAAGGATGGATATGTGGGTTCACCTCCTGCAGAGGTGCCCGGCTGGCCTGGTTCCCCTTCCCTTTGCAAGCCACATGCTTGAGGTGAAGCTTTGCTGCCCCAAAATGCAATTTCTCGGTTACCGGTTTGCCTTCCCAACTCTGGGGATCTGTAGAGCAAAGGCCATGAAGATGAGTAAGGCACTGGAGCACAAGAGAAGAGAAGAGAAGAGAAGAGAAGAGAAGAGAAGAGAAGAGAAGAGAAGAGAAGGGAAGGGAAGGGAAGGGAAGGGAAGGGAAGAGAAGAGAAGAGAAGAGAAGAGAAGAGAAGAGAAGAGAAGAGAAGAGAAGAGAAGAGAAGAGAAGAGAAGAGAAGAGAAGAGGAGAGGAGAGGAGAAGGCTCCAGGGTGATCTTATCAATGTGTACAAGTACGTGAAGGCACGAAGGGCCAGGCTCTTTTCAGTGGTACCCAGTGCCACGACAAGAGGCAGTGGGCACACACTGAAACACAGGAGGTGCTGCCTGAACATCAGGAAACATTTTTTTACTGTGAGGGTTGCCCAGAGAGGTTGTGAAATCTCCATCTGTGGAGATATTCAAAAGACATCTGGACATGGTCCTGAGCAACCCTGCTTGAGCAGGGGCTTGGAGCAGATGACCTCCAGAGGTCCCTTGTAACCTCAATCATTCTACAATTCTGTGATTCTGTGACTTAGTGATCTGTAAGGTACAATAGGCAGGTAGAGTCCACAAACAGAGAAAAAAAGGTAGTCACTAAAATAAAGGACAGTGGGGCACTGGAATCGCTGGGGACCACCACTCTAGAGATGTGTTTGGCCAATTGGGCAGTATGAATCTTTTTTTGTTGGTATGTTGGATGAGCAGGAGTAAGGAAAGACTTGCAGAGTGCAGTTGCTGAGACTAGGAATAGGAAATACAAATGCAGAGTGTTCAAGATGCTGTCAAAGTTTATGGTAATAAAATTCAGAGCCTGCAAATGAAACATGCAGAAAGTCTACGACTTTTTTTTTTTTTTTTTTTCTGAGGTGGCCTCAATAGTTATTTGCTTTTACACAGATTAGAGAAATGGCTTACAACAGATATTAATTTTCCTCCTCTCACATTGACTATCAAATAAAGCAAGTTTCTGTACCTATTGCTGACAAGTAGTCGTATGTTCCTTTATTGTTATGTGATTTAACTATCTTCCCAGGGAAAAATTAAAATGGATTTTTAAACCAGTTCTGCGTCTTAAGAACCAACATGATAAAAAATCTTAACAGTGCCTTCTTCCTAAGAGAACTCCTATCCTCTCACTGCATCCATTGTGACTTGGGGAAGCAAAGGCTAAGTTAGCACATGAGTGCACTGGATATTATTCTGTGTGGTAGTAAGGAGTGAAACTGAAAACAGGGTAAACTAAAGCTGAACTTCAGGAGACTTACCCTGACTACAAGGTTTATTCAGCTCATTTTCCAAAGCAGAAGGCAGAAGTATTTCAAAATTTTAGGCAGCACTTGGACAAAACATTAGAAAATATGATGTAATAAGCAACTCTGTCTTCACAGGGAGAAAAGGAGACATCTAATGCATTTTACCAATCTCCAGATTCTCTGATAGCATGTTTACTTGCAGTAAGTTTGGGGTTTTTTTGGGGGGAAAGGGGTGGGTAAGGAGGGCAGAGAATGCCATTTACTTAGTTCACAGAATGTCTTCAACTCGGTGAGCTTTACACGAAGCTTCTGGACATTGCAGACTTAAGTGGTTAGTCAGTTCACAGTGGTAGGGCACTTGCATTATCTAGCACAGAAAAAAACCAGATAATTTTTCCTATCCAGAAAACATTTTATACAGAGCTACGTTTCACCAGGGCAATGAAGTTTGCTGGCCCTATTCTTTTCTACCCAATGTGAATATTTATCCTGAACATAGGGGTTACGAAGCCTCGACAGAGAGGCCATGGGTGATCCGTGCCAGGGGGGTGGCTCTCAGGCAGTGCCTGGTGGCAGCCTGGCAGCTCCAGGACCAGCCTGCTCCATGCTCAGGCTTGTTCAGGCTCCTGCTGTGGCCACTCTGCTGCCCAAGCCAGGGAGAAGCAGGATCTCTGTTTACTGCACCAAGACTTGAACAGTCTGTCTGTGTCAGGATTTTATGAACACTTTTATTAAAAACATTAAAGGAAACGTGAAATTAGATAGCTCAGTGATGTGAAGTGTTCCATTCACAACAACAGGCTGTGCAACTTTGGAGTTTCCTGTCAGCTTTTACTTTTGTAAAAATGGATTCTGGGAAAATAATGGGATTTTAATAAGGAAAAAAAAAAAGTCATTATTAGTGTTTTTAGAGAAGGCTTGTCCTTTGGTAAAGCCCTTGTGCTGTATTTATGCAGCAAATGGTGTATTAATAGGTTTTCATATACATTTCCCTGATAGATGGGCAGTATTGTTCATGGAGATGACCAACTAAAAGCATACTAAAGAGGTACCCAGAAACAAAAGCCTAAAGCTGAGAATATAGGTTATCTTCCCAAAGCAGGGCTGTTAGCTAGGAAACGAGTGTACAGTTCCAAATGTAAAAAATATGATCTACTGCCACCTCCCCCTTGTGGACTGCTATTTATAGTGACAATTGGACAGCAGATAACTGTTTAGCAGTTTGATGTCATAATTTATATTCCAAGTGAGGTAGATACAGCTTTTTGAATGTGAATAAATACAACTGCTGATTCCCATCTATTAACATGTATACATTCATTATCTCCCACGTTTCCCAGAAAGCACGCACGCTAGGATCACTGCCACAGTAGTAATTACTAATACGCAGCAGGCTCTGAAAAAACTAAAAACTTTGCTAGTTACCATGAGAAATATTGCCCCCAGGAAATGCATGATTCAAAACCAGTTTGTACATGGTGAATGCCTACCATAACCATGCATAATTCAAGTAATTCATGAACCATAGGAGTCTCACTTGTTACTCCTGAGACAACCAGCAAATGTCATGGTATGAATAATAGAAGAACACGTATATTTGTATAGTACATTGAATTATCTACTGTAACTCCTCAACTCATTGCAGCTACTGGCAATTATCTCTGTGTTAGCAGACACTGAATAAGCAGAATATTTACCTGGTGGGCTTTAAAATTCTGAATCTGCTTGCCCTGAGTGGTCTCTGTTGCTTTGTGCTGCATAGGGGGCTCATGGAGTGCTATATAATGCTAAGTGTTCATCTTACAGCTTGCAGCTCAGAGTCAGTCCAGGGCTCCTTTTCCAGTGGGCTATTTTAACTTTGCAACTGTGAGTGTAAATAAAATTCAGCTGACATCGTTCGGATGCAGTCACCATCATTTAATTGCGTAACTGACTAAGCTGTTGGGGAGGAATATATAATTTGTCAGGACATCTACCTGGAGTATGATAAGGCTCTGATCCAGTGCACATCAGCGATCTGTGGGTTTGATCACTTGTATTGTCCTGGCTGGGTTTTGGCTTCAACACTTCAGATTTCTGTGGTGTAGACATCGAGATCCATGTAGTTGCCTAGACTCCTTTTTTACCCAATGGAAGAAACAGGCACTGTTTGTTTCCACAGCTAGCAAATATAAGGAAAAAAAAAGTATTACTTTTGAAGGTAGGTGGCTAACATAGGACAGATTAATTTCTCTCCAGTTGTGTCTGTTCCTTCCACCGATTAGAGAGAGTCTAGAAAGAGCCCACCTTAGATGCAGACAGCGAGCTTGCAAATGTAGAAATTTAAGGGAGCTGAATCATACCTTTACTGCATACAGAGCAACTATTCCAGGTGTGCTATCCTGAATTTGGATTTGTGTGTACTTCAGATCACAACTCCACTTTCTTTTTTAGGACTGCCTGTTTCTTTTCTCCAAACGTAGATCAGATGTTAATTACTCTTCTAAACTATATGAATATGAAAAAAATGTATAAAAAACTTTTCAGAAGCCAGATCCTCAGTGTCCCAAAGTCAATTTCTGACTAAGAAAGTGTTCTTAATTTTCTGTTTGAAAAAAATCCAAACTTAAATTATTTTCCTTGGTTTTGATTTACAGAGAGCACAAAAAGAGGTCTTCATATTTTGTTTCTTTTCTAATCAAATTGTTGATCTAAAGGGGTGTCTTTTCCAAAAATGGAAAAAATTTTTTGCTAATCTATACTTTACCTGGTGTGAACCATTTGGTGTTTTGAAATGAGAATAGTACAGATATTTGCCAGAAAATCAAAGGAAAATCTTAAGCATTTGAAGAAACTTGTATATTTGCTGCTTAGTAAGACACATAAGCTTGCCACTTGGCCAGATATTTCCTTGTAAATCTGGGCTTTTCTCTGCAAATGCCAGTTGAAGTTAGCAAGATACAAAAGTGTTTTGTTGTTGTTGCTTTTGTGGTTTTTAAACCAATTAATAAACATACACAAACAGCCTGCCTATGAATGCAAGTGAACCGTATTCCCTGGACATTTTTCAGCCTTCCAAAAATAGTGTCGAGTTAAAAAAATGTTGATCTAAAGTAGCCGAGCAGTATCCAGTGTATTCAAATGTGCAGAAAAATTGCAGTATTGAAAGTCTTAGGCACAGACATTGCACAGAGCGGAGCGACGCAACTGATAGGGATTTTACCCGGTCTGGCTTGCAAAGGCCAATACAAAGCCTGTTCGGTGACATGAAAGAAAAAACCGCTACACATTAAGGAGCAATAAAGAACAGTTACCGAGGTCACAGATGAAATGCGAGATAATTTTACCCCACCTTGCAGGCGATGGAGGCTTTCAAGGCACTTCCCTGCCTACATGCAGCATCATTTTTTGCTTTGCCCCCTCCCAGGCTGGGTGTGCAGGAGCTGGGCTGGCCAGCAGGCGGGCGGCGGGTGCAAGGCTGGCCGCGGGGATGCATCCCTTGGCAGCAGAAGCAAGCTGTGCTGCAAAGGATCAGCATCTTCCCTGCACCCAAACAGCCTAAGGCGAGTCCTAGATTCAGGCCTGTAACATTTACTTGATTGTAAAATAAATGATGCAGTCTCTAGAGGAAGAAAGCTTTTTCCTGATGTCTAACCACACATTCCATTACCCAGTTTAAGCTTGCTATTTTTTGTTCTGCTGACTGAGGATGTGAAAAACAGATTCTTTTCTACATGCCTTATGTATACTTGAAGATAGCCATCGAGTGTCTCTCAGTCCTCTCTAAGACAAAACAAGTCCATATTTTCATATAGACCATGTTTCTAGATCACTGATGATTTCTTCCTTGCTCTCTGTGTTGGTTTCAATTTTTCCTAGGAAGCAATGTCTCAAACTGGGCATGGATTTCATTGGTGAGGAGTAAAATGGAAGGATTACTTCGTATTTTGTATATATGGCACTCCTTTTTATTTGCTTCGCCATGAAACTTGTTTTATTGGAACTGTAACTATTGGTTATTTTACTCATGTTGAGTTTGCAATCCATCAGGTTCTTTTTTTGCAGAGTTACTGCCTACCACATCAGTACTCCTCCCGTAATTGTGTGCAGTTGATTATGCCTATTTAAGTGGAATACTTAACGCTCATCACTACTGAAATGTTTCTTATTGTATTTCAGACCATTTATATAATTTGACAAGAACTCTTTGATTCCTAATCCTATACTCTGAAGTTTTTACTCCCTTTTGTGTTGTCTGAAAGTTTAATAATGTATTTTGTTATATGAGCAGTAAATTAAAACATTCTTCAGTATCAGATGCAGGACAGGTCAGCATAGAACCTGACTTGATACATGTTTCATGACAAACTATGGACAGCTTCTCGTTGACTAAGGTTTAAAATTGTTGCTTTTATTTCACAGTAGTTTAAACCAGACAATTAATTTCCAGGTTTCTTAAGAACAGTGCTGTCAGATGTTTCCCCTATTCACAGGCAAGTTACATTGGCTATAGGAGACAACCTGATCGGACAGAGATTCTGGAACAGAAAATAAATGTTCATTATGGTATTCTGGACCGATTTTCTGTGTGGTTCCTCTTGAACCTGCTGATTCTCCTTGGAGGTTTCTCTTCTGCTGATATACAGGACGCCTGGCCTAACCCTAGTGCTTTCATGTTGGGCATGTAACTGGCAGGAAGTCTGCATTTTGGCAAGGGTTTGTTTGTGTTATACCCATAGGAGAGGTAGTTACATAAAAACAGAATTCCCAAGAGGGTGTAGCCAACAAATTGTCCCTTTGCTGAGGTTTGGGGTTCGTCATTTTCCTTTCGAGCTGCAGTTAGTTAAGTCTTCATCTACATTTTTTTCTCCTGGTCTAGCCCTGTTTTGTTAGTTGGGATTATAAATGTCTGGGGACAAGAACCGGCTGTTTCATGGTGGTTGTGCAATGCCTAGCACAGAGGTCACCAGTGCTGGCTAAGGTGTGTAAGTACTACTCAAATGATGAATTGATAATAATCAACTGTACTGTATATTTCCTAATGTTTTGCCAGGTCCTATTAAGCAGATCGTGTATCAGGGTATCCATAGCTTTTCTTAAGATATTTCTTAAGTAATCAGATCTTCTCATCTAGAAGATTTCATTTATGTTTAATGAGCACAAAGGTTGCTCCTGTGGAGGAGGCAGCTTACAGGATTGGGGCCAAGTGAAATCCTGACAGCAGATACTTGTTCGTTGGTCAGATTTGGTCTTTGTAAAATCATTCTGCTTAGCACTCATGTTTCCACTACCCTCTAGTTTCCTCCTTTCCCATTAGCTAACATTTCATTTACATATTTACTACTTCATTTTAAGAGGGGGAAAAAAAAAATTAAAGGACTTATGTAAATACAGACTTCCAAATAATTTCCTCGTGAATCCTTTTATTTTTCTTAGAAAAGCAGTTGCTATAGAAAAAAATTAACAGCTACAACTGTATAGTTTATTTCATACGGTAGTGCTTTTAAATGTTAGTTTGGGATTTGCATCTTTCTCTGCTTTATTTTGGATAAGCTAATTAACTTTAAAAATAGTCTCCATAAGATGCAAAACATGGGAGAAAAGATGGTGGAAGCCAAAAGGTTGACTACAGCAAGAGTTGCGTTGAATTAAATTAAACTCCAGCACAGAACAAACTCTGAGGAGTGCAGGAGGACAGTCTAATTTAAAAGGGTGTGTCTTGCTGTGCAGTCTCTTTAAGTGTGATCTGCTTTTGGCCTAATTTTCTGTGACAGTGTATTTAATAACAGTGGTCCCTTACTGAGAATACCTTCTGCCTGGTCTGTCACTGTAGAAATTTTGGCTCTGTAATCGGCAAATCTTTGTCAATTCAACACTTACATTTCCTTAAGGGAATGAAGAACTCTTAACAGTTAGTCATACAGCTCCAGATGAAGAAATTTTATGCTGGTATTAAAGCACCTCGAACCTAAGCCATTCTGCATTTGTTGCTCCTCTACTTTGTTAGCTATCTATTAAAAAATTAGGAACTTACTTATAAAATAAGAAGGCTGCCTTATAAGACCGATTATTTAAAATCCTGAAAGGACTCTCAAGGGCAGATCAGGAGTTTCACAACAATATGGATTAATGTGAATTTTTTTTTTAAGTGTGCTAAAAATAGGTGGGCACCGCTGTTTGACAAGCATTTTATGGGGAATGTGCATTTTTCATTATGAACATTCATCATTAAGTGGCTTTATATTTAAAACATTACCTAATGGAGCTGCATGGAGTCGAGAGCCAACATGTAGATCTACTTCAGAGCTACTTGGTTTCCAAAGCAGCAGTCCTATTTAAATGTGTACATGCCTTCTGTGACCTGACATATTAGAGGTTCTGAATTTAATTTAGTTTAAATGTGCAATTTTCTCTTTTTTTTTCTCCACTGCAATTATGCAGCTTATGAAGTATATATAGTAAGTCTACGAACACGCTGTGTCTGAAGAGCCCAGCAGACATGCTGAAGGATTATTTTTCTCTCTCCTCACCATTACACAAATAATTGTAGGATTAAAAATCAAAAGAATCTGTAATAACATCTAAGAGTCTTGCGTCTTGGCCTTTTAGACTGCCTATAGACACAGCAGGATAAAAAGGATGCTTGAATTAAGTCAGATTCCTTATCTTAAGGAGTTCTACATGCTGTATCCAATATAGTACTTTATGTATCAGTAGCATACAAACATTTTTGCCACCGGAGCCATAACACACACAGCTCCAGGCTCGCAGCAGGAGTGCAAAGTATCCTGTCTCTTGCTGTATGAGCATCCTTGTTAACAGCAGTGGTGAGACAAGCACACTTGATAAAAGACCATTTTAGTGGGTTTCCCACAAATGCTGTCCCATGCAGTTGTATAGCAGGTACCTAACCTGGCAGCAGCACTGAAGCTAACCTGTTGTCCATATTTTTATGGTTAAAAACTGCTGTCACGTTCTTAGCTGAGGATCAGAGTGGGATCTGACTAAACAAAATTGAGAAATGTAGATTGCTTAATTTCTGTATTTTCACTTTTCCCCGTGCACAGAAAGGAGGCCATAACAAACCATGTCTTGGTCTAGACTGGAAAAAACGGATTTCAGCACAACCCCATTTTGACAAAGGGGATTTCAGTTCCCGCGCTCTGAAGGCTTGTGGTTTTTTGCAGTCTAGAGCAAAACTGTGAAACAGCATAGCCATCCTCATCTTAACTTTACCTGTCGCCTATCACAGTTCACTCTCACAGCAGGCTAAGCGCAGATAGAAAACAAAGGTGGCAGCAATCCTGCAAGCAAAGGTGACAGGTAGAAAGCACAGGCTTAGGGGATCCCAAAAGGAGGTCTAATTTTAAAAGAGTTCATTATGCTACTATGTTTCAAATAATAGTGTTTGGGAGGGGTTGAACTTATACATAATGAATTATTTCACATTCTTAAACCACTCACTAATTTAAGTCAGGCACATGAAAACTATATGCATCTTTTTACGAAGCATGCATCTTGTCCACATTACCTCTTTATTACTCTCGCTAAGAAGTATATGTATGCAGTTCAGAAAACAGAATGCATATAGCCAACAAGAAGAGGGGAAAAAAAAATTATTGGGGGGTTACTTCGTCATTTGCTTTATTCTTGATGCGTACGTCTCAAGCCAAGACATAGGATGTATTTAACACTTCCTGCAGCACGTATGTCCCAGTGTAAAATAAACAAGCTGAGTTCAAAGGTGCACACATTTACCTTCAGACCATTATTTACCAATGAGTTTCACTCAATCTAAATCTTTCAAATATCTTTTCCAAAACGGAGTGCAATGACTTCTGTCTGGAAAAGAAAAACCTGATCACTTTGAGCTGTCACCAATCATCTCTCGACTGAGAAGAATATTTCTGTTATCTTTTCTACAGTGAGTGCTGGCTTTATAACGACAGTCCTAGCATGCATTAAATCTACTTAGTGATACATTTGCATGACTGGAATAACGGCACTTGTCTCCCTTGTTCACATTGCCCCTATACCCCAACATTAATTAAGCCATGTCTTTATGCACTCTTTTCTCAAGCACTGATTGTCTGCCATAGCACCTGTACTCTCTGCCATGTTCAAATGTTAACAACAAAACTTGCAGGAGGAGATTGATGTGAAAAGGCACAAAAGTCAAACGGAGCCATTTCTAATTTTATCTTTCTTTCATCCCATGGTGCATTCCCAGTCATGTAATATAAGGAGAACAGAGGGAAGGCTGAGATTAGATGAGAATGGGAAATGTTTTTTTGACAACTGGCTTCTAACTTGAGGTTTCGCTCACATCCCTTCCTCAGCTCTACGAAAGTATACTTACTGAATTCAGCACATGAAAATATAAGCTAAGGCAGTGTTTTCCTGAAGCAGAATGAGGAACAAAGAAGCTGTATACAGGGACATAGCTAATGGAAAGCCCAACAGGAATTTTCAGCTCCTGCATTTTTTAATGCTCTCTTCTTGTGTAGGGGTGCTTTATTACTCCTCCTCATTAACTTATAGTTTGGCACTGATAGCTCTATAAACTGCCCTAACAGCCCCCATGAGTACTGCTGTAGCGAAGGATCTGGTTGTGTTTCCATTATAAACCTAGTTTCAGAGATATTTATAACTCAGCCATTTTAATTTGCATCAGGCTTTGGGGAACTTGGCTCACAGGTCAAAGAGTGAAACAATTTTCAGCTTATGTATTTGAAAAGAAAAGATTTTAGCCAAGAGCAGTCCGCAGTATAGAAAATTTCATCATGATTTCAAAGCTTCCAGGATAAGAAAAATTATATTCTCTTATGCATTAATTATATAATGTGAATGATATATGTTACATTTGTTTGTATAAATTCAGATTAATGAGACACTGTATTAATTGTTTAAGATGTTTTATTATCAGCATCAAAATACGCTGGTTTTACAAATTATCTAAAAGGTAAAAGCATGGATAGTATAATTTCACATTCAATTTTTGAAAATTCGTAAAAAAATTTTGCATTTACAACTGTTTCATAAAATGTAGAAGAAAATGTTGATGAGGAATAGAAAAAAAAAAAAAAACCAAACCCAAAACTTTGAGGTCATCTAATTGATTAGCTCATGTATTATAATGATAACTCAATGCATTTGTAGAAGAAAAAATTCTGACATTTCCTTTTAATGGCTCCTTACATCTGCCTTGAATGTACACAGTATCACATCCAATCCCTGTCATATCAATCTCTATTAACAAGGAAATGAAAGCTGCTTAACTCTCCTTTAAGTTTTGGGCTGGCTGATAGTTACCTTTACAGTTGGAGTGCTTTTCTAGTGTGGATATATTTACATAAATATATTTGTAACACACATTCAAAGATTCATTTGAATATTCAGTAATATTTGTCTTCTGGCAAATATTATTCTAACTTATATTTATGGTAATTTTCTCAGTTTTTTGACTTGAGAATCTAATAAACAAAATTTCTATTCTAGATTACTTCATTGAGATCCTTCTCTTTATTGGTGTTTTCTATTGCACATCTGCTTGATGCATTTATTTCATTTCTGTCACTAATAGTCTCAGCTCTACTCTAAACCACATAGTTCCTAGTCTAAGTCAATTTTCACTTGATAACTGCTCTTTCACTCTAGCTCCTACTCTGTCAGCGAGTTGCATTTACCTCTTCTAGGTCACTGATATAAAAACTGAACAGACTCATCCTTAATGACTACCCTTGTAGAGGTCCGTTAGTTGCATTCCTCTTTCTGAAGTTCAAAATTACCCTCTGTCTTCGATGTTTAAGCCTATTTTGTATCTGTGCAAATACCTTATCCTTTTCAGTGTACTTGCTGACCTTGTAGCATTTTTTCCACTTTGTGTTGTCTGTCAAGCTACCTTAAAGTCCATGTAAATTGTGATGATGTCGTTTTCTCTCTTTTTTAATTTATCTGCCTTTTCTTCCACCTTTATCCTTATCTGCTCCACTAACATCCCTTTTTAGCGCATACTGAAATGTCTGATCAGAGTTGTTTTCTGCTTTATGTGGAACCAAATTACTATTACGAGCGCCCTTTAGTTACTGCCCACTCTGTCCCTAAACTTTGACCCAGCTGTGAAACAAACTTTTGTTCAATTAAAGATATGCAAGAGCTCTCTTTGAAGTAAAAGACCATGTCCTACTGCTTTTAGACACGTATACAAAAAAGTTTATCGCTAGTATTGCTAATTCCAAGCATAGTTTGGAAATTGTATATACTATTTACAAATATTTTCACTTGGTTTCATTTTGAATGTGATTTTTAAATGTGACATTTTACAGTTCAGCACTGTTTGGTATTAAATACACTATTGTCCGTACTGGCCAGTTTTCAGTAATTACATATTAAATACTTCCCTCAATATTTTAAATCTGTTCAACATATCTAAAATGGCTAGTTTCAGCGAGAAGCAGTGTATGCATATCTGCTTTTTCTGCTTTATTCTTTGTGTCTGTGTGTTCAGTTTTCTGTGTGCCTAATCTTGTGGGTAATGATTGACATGGTGGATGCATGCTTTATATACAATTGTGAAATCATGCCAGAAAATACTGATTTTGTTTCAGATGGACAGGTTTTTTATATTTCTGTAAAACCCCAGTTCTGCAAACAAATACATAATTAAGATCATGAGGTTTTCCATTGCATATTGGGTACTTATGTATTTAAATTTTAACATATGCAATAGCATTTGCAGAACCAGGGTCAAAGTTCTGAAAACCTGATAACCATAATTACCTTTGCTAAAATCTCAAATCTTTCAGTACGTGAAAGTTAAAAAAATTGCACTTTCTTTTAATCTTGAAATGTAATGGAAGGTCGATATCTTTAAGTTCCTACAAAACTAAATTTCTGATTTTCACTATCAAAACCTCAAAATAAACTTAAAAAATTGAGTGTCTGCTTTCATTAGAGTCAAAACAATTGTATGACCCTCAGTTGGACTTCCACCATTCCTATATGGGCATATAATATGATCTGACAGCTGCAAAAGTCAAAACATGCACTTCAACCTTATCAACCCAACACACTCAACCTTATCAAGACAAATCTTTACAAAACCCATTCTCATTTTGACAAATCAGCATTTTCTGACTGCAAATCATTCTGATTGTTCTAGAAATAATCTAAAGTATTTTATATAGTCATTCTGAGGTTTGATTCATGGCTACAATGCTCTGAGATCCTCAAAGGAATGTCTCTCTGTAAGTGGAAGCATATAAGTATCACTGCAAAGAGCGCTACAGGTTCTTAGGTTCTTTTAATTTGGTTTTGAACAACTGGGTTTTTTTGCCCCATGAAAATCCAGACTGGCTTTACAAATGAGAAATTGGGGAGGACTTTATCTAAAATGTGGTTGAACTAAGTACTCGTTTAAGAATTGTATGCAGCATCTTCCCTGGCTAGATCAGTGACAAAAAGGTCTCATTATCTTCACTCTATATACAGTGCCTCTGTAACTTCCATTTCTAATGAGGATTTAAAATCTTTCTCCTTTGCCTCTTCCTACTGAATTATAATTGAGCTTCAAAAGGACTGCAGAACTTGCCTGCTCAGAAAGACCTAAAATAACATTGAATTTTGCAGAACTTCTCAGATTTTCTCTTCTACAGTATCTTCTTAATCATTTCCCCAGCTGTACAAAGGTGTTGGTGAGATAAAAGAGTCAATGATTTATTTTTTTAAAGCTTGCTATTCGTGGTTTTTTTTCCCCTTTTTCTGTCATGACCATTCTTCAGGAATATGCTCTCTTTCTCACTACAATAAATAAGACTTCTGTAAATAAGATCTGTGTCTAATGAATGAGTGGACTGTATTTTATTTTGACACCATAGTAAAATTTGTCTTCAAGGAGATCAAAAAGGACAAGAGGGAAGAAAAGCCTAATGTATGCATTTGAAGTTGCTGCAAAAAAAGGGAATGTAAATAGTCATGGAAGAATACTATATTGTATCTCCACTAAATGGCAAGGGACTTTGAGCTGTAGAAATGGTCTACTAGACCACCCAAGAGCAAGTAATACATACCATGTTCTGTGCCTTATGTATTCTATCAAGTCCTTAACATGAGAATATATTTACCACACAAAAATTTAGCCACAGGAAAGATTGTTCCTATATTCATTTACTCTCCTATGCATGTATATTGGAATAATTACTCATGTACTAAATATTGTAAACTAGAAAAGTAATGTTCCGCTGCAGTTATCTACAACCTAATAGCTGGTAAAATAAACAACAGCTAGATATCTTGAATAAACATTTAATTATAGTTAAATATCTGGATCTTTTCAATATCAAATTAAGTTCAAACAAATGCAAATTCAAAAAAGAGAGCATTTTAAAAGTGATAGGAATAAAGATACATAGCAATGGTTTGCTTCAAAGACTTAATCACCTGTTGAAGGAGAGCTATAGTGTTCGCTATAGTTTGTTGTTACATTTACAACAACACACAACTATTGGAAAGAGAATATATTTAAAACCCAAGCCATTCAGATGTAAAATGAAGTTTCAAAAGTAGCTGAAGGAAAAAAATAGAATGTCTTGGAATCTGTGAGTTAACCTTGCAGACTCTTCTTTCACACCATGGGCTACAGAAAGAAGAGTGAAGCCCTGGAGAAACTAGTGCTCCAACAAGGTAACACAAATACTACATTGTGAACCAAGCTCATCAAGAATTCAAACCTACTAAAAAACCCATATGTTTGGCATTCTTTCCCAAATTAATTGAAAACAGGGTTGCAAATAAATTCAATTCTATTAACTGGTAAGCAGAAGGAAGAACATGCTGACCCTCGTCCACAGGCCCCTTCTTTGACTCAGACACACACAGACAAACAGAAAATCAAAGTTATTGCATTTTAATTATGTAACCTCTTCCCAATTTGAAACATCAATTTTTCAGAAACAAGTGCCCTTCATCTTGCAGATATGTCACTCAGAAGCTCTCCTACTGTCTACAAGGTCACGATGCCAAACAGCTGATGCTCTTAGGAAGAGTGTTGGCGTGAATTTCTGCAGCTGCGTAACTCTCATTGCAGGCTGCCTTTCCCCTATGCACAATCCATAAAATTGCCTACTGGAGGTCCGGACACATTCAGAAACAATGAGAGCTACAAAGAGACATGAACCATGAGCATTGTTTGTATTTTCTGTGATATTTGCATGAACTCGCCAAACCAGCCATGTCCCATTCCCATTCATTGAATCATTTGCTCTTACTCTGTACTGCATTATGTTTACATGGGATCACTCGCCTGTTTATTCCTCCTTTTTTTCTTTTTTCATTCCTGTTTTGGTTGGTTTCAAAATTTTTCCTACTGCTATGCCCAGAGCCTCACAGCACCTTGTCCAGAGGCTGGCGAGTAGAGCGGCATCAAGAGAAGGACTGAAGGGAGCTCTCTGATTTTGATGGCATCAGGAATGCACTCTCTGCTGAGTCTGCTTTAGCCCCCTGGGTCTGTCAGCACAGTTTCTCCTAGGGATCCAGGGTGTTACGTTCCAGAGCATCCAGAGAAAAGCCCTGTATAAAAATGCCCAAGTGCTATATAGATCTTAAAACTTTCCAGATTTTGGGCAGGTCTCCTGTGGAATTTGGGTTTTTTTGGTTCACCAAAGTTGATTTCTAATTGTACAGATTCCTTCCTTTGGAAACACTGCAGAAAAGATGCTGTGCAGATAAGCCTGCTCCACATTTCCTCTATTAGAAGAGTCTTCTTGTTTTTCTTACATTTTGCTCTGTGTTGCAAGTACATCTCATTTATATGCTATGCACCACATACAACTGAAATGTGCATTAGTCCAAGCGAGATAATAAAAACTGGAATCCTTCAGTGGCCTTGCTCTCTTCATTTTTCACTACACTTTCAACAATCTCACCTGTCACAGTCTTCAGCATCTAGTTTATACGTTTTTTCTCTTTGCACGTTTTGACTGTCTCTACAGAAAAGGAGATCATACTAAGGAATACCTAATAAGTGTAAGACATATTCTGTCTCTATGATGAGGGACATTTTTCTACTTTCTTGGGGCTACACATTTCAAGAATAGCACTGCAAAATTTGAGATTGTTTCTACTCCCTGGGGCTACTATACTACTTATATATTTTCACACTGCTTTTCTTACTTACCCTTTCTTAAACTACATATATTACCCCCAGGTCTAGGAACAATCTCATTTCTGTGTACACATACAAGCTCATGTAGAAATCAGTTACAAATTAATGTAACTTTCCATAATAAATATTATTTTCACCAATGTCAGAGTTTTTACATCTGAATTTTTACATGTGTGATTGAAACTATTTCTAGTAAATCAGAGAAGATACTTCAGAAAGATTCGTATGTTCGTATGTTGAGATTGTTTTAAATGAGGTCTTTCTTTGGTGGTAGGTACTGCCTCTGCCTCAGATTAGCTCTGAGACCCCAAGTTGCTATGAATTTTTTATTCCAAATGAAATGAGGTCCCTGAAAGGTCTTAATGATCTGGGTTGGTAGGGAAGACTGCATCTAAACCTCAAAGGACATATGGACAAGGACTGCAAAAATAAGCTAAGTCCTCAAAAGGAAATTTACTACTTTATACCCTCCAGCTTGGCAGTGGTGTTAGACCTGGATGAAGAGCAGGCCATATTCCTATAGGGAGGTAGCCATGGAAAAACATTACATCTGGGCACCAGAAAGCTCTGTTATCTCCTCAGAGATACCACTGGGGTCCATTTCATCCCTTGGTCCACCAGGACTCCTTCTTCTGTACCAATTGTTACACTCCATCCTTCCAAATGATTTGTCAGAGTCTCAGTCATGGCTGCACAGCGTGAGGGTCACTTTTGTCCTTCCCCGTCCTGGCTCAGCTGTGCATCACGTAACACTGGAGGCTACTCTACTCCTGCTCCTATGAGCCAAAATAGCAGATGGAAAAGAGGGAGGCAGAGACGGGTGCTTGCCTTCCCCTTTCTACTTCAGATACAGACTCTAAATCAGTAGCAGAAGATACATTGTAGGAGAAGTTGCACTGGTTCTAATTCTGTACCATGGTGGTCTTTTTCCATGGTTAGCAAAGAAGGCATTTCCCCAACATCTGGTTGCACAGAGTCTTAGAAATTAAGCCTCAGACAGATCCTAGAAAAATATCTAGGCTGGTTCTCTCTGTTCCTAACTAACTGCCTTCTTAAGCCTTTACTTATAAGCCTCCTGGGAAGTCTTCCAGGGTAGTCAGCTTGGTCAAATATTTTACTGCACTGCCAGGTAAAAGTTGTCCCAGTATTGTCTACCCTATTAGCCTAGTTTTTCTTTAGTGTGAAGTTAACCTGCTTTCTACTTGTCCGTCCTTTAACCTGTACTTCCAATGTCATCTCTATTTTATAAACATTTCAGAGCATTTCTATTCTCTATACTTCTTCACATTTAACAATAAAAAAGAAATAATAATCATTAATTATAATTAATGAGAGGTAGTTTCAAAATGGAAAGTTGTGCAGTCCCAAATTTCTCCTGATTTGGGACTGCACAGCTCTGGGTTTTGGCAGGTGTCCATATCTAATAATAACAATGCTCAATGACACAATGACTTTTAAAAATGAGGTTTAAAAAATCTGTTTAAGCCAGTAGCCACATTTGTCACCCAAAATTCCCAGTATTACAAAGAAGATGGATTATCATGAGAAGAAGTAATCCCATCAAACTGTCTGCTAATTCTATTACAATTATGCAAGTGACAAGTACGCTCTTAAGCACTGAATAACCCTTTCAGAAGTATCCCTGTCAGTCAGAGAATGTTGATTTTGCACTAACTCTCAACAGCAGGAGAATACATTACTCTCTATGTAGGTATAGGCAATGATTATTTCTAAAAGGACACAAAGTTTTTTTCCTTTTACTGCTAGCATGTCATCATCTATTGAATTGCTTAAACTAAATGGCTGATTTTTTTTTTTTTTTTTGCTCTCATGTCCAATAGATATGTATCCCATACTTGCAAAAAGCATAACACTGCTTATAGTGTTAATAGGAACATCTGAAGAATATCCTGCAATTGATATTTATCACATGGGCTTTTCTTGTGATTATGTGGGGTTGGGGTTTTTTGTTGGTTTTTTTTTTTTTTTTTAGCTTTTGCATTCCATTTAATAGCTACTGCTTTAGTTAACTTGATGAAATTTTATAATAATCCTACGGTCATAAGGAATAGAGAAATAGGCATACCTGAATTCAAAACCCTTCAACACTGACCTTGCCTCTTTTGTCATTGCATTGCCACTTCACTGATGCAAAATTATTTAAAATAGGTGCAAAGCCTTAGTAGCCCCAAAGCAATCAGGGTTTCCCATCTTGTACTTGTGTAACTCCCACTGTTGCCAGGGGAAAGGCAGAGAGCCCTCAGACTGTCAGTGGACTGAAAGCCATTATGGTCTAGATCTGAATGTGACCTTGAAAGGGGGTACTTGGAGAATATGCGATTCAGTAAGTACTTGTGATCAAAAGTTGTAGTATGCCTAGCTTGCATAATTTCAAAATAATTGGAAAAGGTGATTTATCTCCTGCCAACTTTTAAAGGATCTTTATAAAAGTATGCAATATGTCTCAAAGTGTTAAACTGTGTCCTAAGGCTGCTAGATTTTACACATTTGCATGACTTTTAAAATCAGACTTAAAGCTGTTGCTTTTGGTTATTTTTAATGTAGTCCACAGAACTGATACTGTTCCATTTTTATCATTCTCTTTGGTATCTACACAATGACAAGAATTGTATTTTTGACCTTTAATCTAAAGAGCATTCAGACAAGAGTGAGAAAGTGCGCATTTGGAAATATTTCCTTCAGAGATAGGGGAGAGAAGAAAAAGAGAAGGAAAATCTGTGTGAGGGAGAGACTGAGCAAGTGAGCAAACAACAAAGCACCTCTTTCAGTCTCAGTCTCCAGAGTCTCTACGTTTGGAGGATACAAGTGTGCAAATGGTCTCAAGCAAACATGAAAACACAGCACGCTTCTTGCAAATGAATCTATAAAAAGAACCTGAAAACGCTGTTACCTGCCAGTGATAGGATGTGGAAACAGACAAAATTTCTAATCTAAACTCTCCATTAAGAGCAGTAAATATGTCTTTTTTGAAAGTTCAGAATGTTGAGTTAGTTTTTGCCACTGCAATCCTTTCTCCATCAGCACCTCCCCACTATTGCCATGCATTTCAGGCTTGAAGTAGGAGTGGGAGTAGAACTATGGAAAGTCTGCTGGAAGAGCTCTGCTCTCATCCTTTCACCCTTGCCTCATTTACTTGGCTCCACTTGCACACATCTGCTTTGCCAGCTCTTTCTCTGGTGCCTTCTTCAATGGAGCCCCCCTGCCTGAAATTCCCTTCCTGACCCAATCCACTGTGCCTCCACTCCTTATTCTTTAAAGTCTCTTCTCAAAATACTTGTCTCATGAAATCTTTAAGACCCAGTCCTCCCATTGAGTCCATCAAAGAAACAGAGATTAAAAAACAAACAACCTCCTGCAGACCTCCTAAGACATGAATATGAGCCGAGTGCAAGTGCTCAGTCACTCTTCCTTTTTAAACTCTCTTCCCACACTGTTTGTCTTGTTCTGTCTATCGAGACTGATTGTTAATTGTCCTTCTGCAGTTTTATACCTAGAATGTGAGTTTCCCAGAGCAGGGTCTTCCTTTTAATAAACAGAATCCATAAAAGATATAACCTCCTGACACAGAGAGAATTTATATTCAAATGTTCTCTTACCAATTATTCAATACCAAAAATGACTGAAAAAGCTCACTAAGAGCTATCACCACAAAATTACTATCACAATTTGTTTAGCTGAGAAATGCAGATAAGCATCTGGGTTTTCAGATGCTTCTTGAGACAAAGGACTGTATTCATCAGATGCTTGGAGACGCAAAGCAACCATAAACCCAACCTCTTCTGGCCAGGGTAACAGTTTTACAGCTGTTTTCTATTGTCAGAATGACTCAAACCATATGGATGAATCTGGTCCCAAATCTTCTGAGATCCACCAATCACTTGCTTTCACCTAGACAGCTGCAGATTTAATCAGTTGCACTCTGACTTCTGAAAATTTAAAACTGCTATTTAAGTCTGCAAGGCTCAGCCTGAATCACCTCTGTTTTTTTCTCCCCTCTTTCAGGACAGCGTTCACCTCTGTGCATAAGTCAGGCATAGGACTGATTCACAAAAGCTGTCCTGCTTATGCGCCAGAAGGTTTCAGTCAGACAGCAGTAAGGAAAAGGACTTCTGCTGACCATGTGCAAGGTAACAACTTCATTCTTTGTTAGCCCAGGATCTGGTTCCCAGTATATACAGAACGGAAGCTGGAGTCAGGGCAAGGTCATTGTGCTGTGATTTTTTTTTGTTTGAAGGTGGATTTTACTTTATGATTTTGAAGAGCTTTCTGCCTTCTATGCTTGAGACCATTGGATTTCTCCATAGTTACTTGTCGCAGTTTGAAGGTAAATGTGTTGATTGGTTCATTATTAAGAGAATAATGGAAGAAGATAATTTTCGTAATCCTGGGAAGAAGCGTGAAAGGATTGCTGTTAATAAATATTTTGCTATTCTATTTTTTAGAGATACAGAATCACTTCTCTAATCTACTCAAAAAAGTGAGCTTTAAATAGCAGTAGATTATGTCCTAAGTCCCCCAGGCTATTTTGGGGGACAAAAAAGACAAATTTTTTTTTTTGGTTTAAAAAAATGTTTTTCTCTGGTTGTATATAAAAAATACGTAAATAAGAGACCAGTGCTATAAAATCTACAAGCAAAATACAAAACTGACTAGTTGCAAAATGCCATCAGATTTACAGAGGAAAAAAATAGAATAATTTCTTTAACCATTTCACTAATACTTCTTTTTTTTTTCCACTGGAATATGTCTTCCATAGTAATGTAATGCACAGAGAGTTCAGAGAAAACGATGATTTTTCAGACTGATGAAATCTTTGGGCTAAGTGCTAAATCAGATATTGTTCTGAGGACCCCATGTGCCAGATTGCAAGTGTGAAGCAGTGGAGAGCTCTCAGCAGCATGGCTCATGTTGGTCTTTTTATAAAGATCTCCACCCTTGGTTGGATTTCGGACCTTTGTACTTGCAACTCAAAAGCCTGGTGGGCCTGATCGCTCCCCCATGGCAAGTGTGCAACCACAGCTAATGCTCATCCCACCAGTCGCAGGTCTGAGCGAGGCAGGTGGGATGTGTTTTCACAGCCTTCTTCTGTCTTCTTTACCAGGAAGGATCAATATTCACACAAGGAGTCTGATTTAAAACAATCATTTCAGGCTACAGGTTTTGGTACCTTTCTCCTTCCTCTTTGCTCAGTCCTCTTTTTCAAGCTATCTATCTCAGCCTTCTTCTCACAGGGACACTAAAGGTAAAAGGTAAAATGGTAGCTCTCGACCAGATTAGACTGCCACATACTAGAGAAAACCATGTGGAGGTCAGACAAAGTGAAGCGATCACAGTTCCACTTTGCTGTTGATCTTTGGCCAAACATTTTGCAGGCAAATTTTGACGTTGCCCAGAAGGCTGAGTTTCTTATGTAACGGAGTAATTGGCCTGCCCAGCCAAGAGCTGTCGCTCTGTCACATCTATCTTTAGAAACTGATGAATTTATTTAATAATTCAAGACACCATTTTTAAGGGGAGGCGATGTACCACCATGGGCCAACTGCTGCAGCCTGTTGACTAGCCGGGCTACACAGTGTCTCTGGCAAGCTTGCTTGACTCGGTGCTCTGTAAAGCCGGTTTTCAGAGGAATTTATCCATGCCAGAGATACGAGCAATGGAAAAATGGGAGCAGCAAACATCTTGTGCAGCTGACCTGCTGGTCCACATGCCACACAGTAAAAAAAGAAAACCGCTGTTTCATTAAAATACAGTACAGAAAGACAGACATGAGGTCCCATATTCCCATGTAAACTGTCTCTTTTTTAATTACCTTTGCATAAAGTATTGTGTCTCTCTCCCTGCCCCCCAGCCCCCTTGGGTTCCATTTCCATATAAAAGGAACTTCTTTAAAAGCACCTGCTGATCAGGATCATTTTATTTAGAACAAAAAACTTCACTCAAGACACACTCTTTGTTTTCATTTGGCTTGCAATGGCATTATTGACCACTTTGTGCAGCCAAATGGATGGCAACCAGCTGCTGTATGTAAGCACACAAGGGCATGTGTATTTAGAGTCTGCCAGTCCACTGGCAGGTGGGTAACTTGTTTTCTTTTTCATGGCTAGGTAAGCCTGTTTTCCTTACACAGGAAGAAGATAGAGATTCTGGTTATCTAAAACTGCACAGAGAGAAAGCCGTGGACCAGGTGCTACAGCTTTCTAATGCTCAGAAACCCTTCAGCTCCTGCTCCTCCGTGGCCAAATCCAAGTGCCTACAGCGGCAGCATTGTATTCTGTACCTCCCACATTAGGGGCGGCCTTGCTGGTGGCTTCTGCCCACTCATGATCCTGAAGAGCATTTGTAGCATGAAGAGCAAATTACATGACTCTGCATCATTCTCTTTGAGAGCTATGGAGATGAGAGATGGTGAGGTTCCTGTGATGTGTTCCTAAACATGCCTGCAAAGTTTACTTTTACCCAAGACTGAGTAGGGTAAATGGAAATTTAAATTCTTAGGTACAACAAAAATAGTTTGGTTATCCTTACTTTTACATTATATTTTTCAAGAGTTTCTATTTTTTCCATCCTTCTTTCCACTGCTTTCCTACTGTCCAGAGGGCAGATATACAGCTAGTATGAGTCTTACATCTCTTTGACAAGACAATGATATTTATTTCCTATCCTGCTTTCAAATCCTAGTTACAATGACATCAATGATGCTGTGAAATTTCCTCAAGTTTCACTGATGTCAGAGAGATTAGTGGAACAGCTATTCATTTTATTTGGCCACCTCTTTGCCTAATTAGCCCTAGCTTGCAGAAGAAGGAGAACTGGTGGTAAAGTAGCTTTTTTTTGGTGTGAAAAACAATCTTTTTTCCAAATTTCACTTTAATCAAAATTGAACCAAAACCTGAAAGGTTTCAAAATTTCCGATGAACCAGAAATTCTGAGAACTTTTTCTTCCCAAACCTAAGACATATGATACTTCACAGATTAAATATTTTCCCCAGAACCAACATCTGCTCAATAAAATTGCCATTTTCCTAATTTTCATTGATGCAAGAAAAGTTGGTTCTGCTGAACAGCTGCCTGAAACTCCAAGGTTTGTGCCTACTTTACAGTCAAGGCTTCCTGGGCTTTTGGGCTCCCCGTGCCAAGCAGGGAAGAGGTAGCTCCTGCTGAGCTGATGACCTTGGACTTCCAAAGTCCCCAGCATAGGAGCAGGCTGCCCCAAAAGTCAAAATTCCAAATTAAATCCTGGGCAGAATTTGGCACATGTTTTGTGACAGAAATCTTTCGGGCTGAACACAGCAGCATTTTTTGTTGGAAAATGTTATTCATAACACTAACTGAGAACAGCATGGGGTTGTCCTACTCCAGGGGAAATTCTGGGAGTTCAGAAGAAATCCCTGTAAATAGGTTACAGAGAAGAGCAAATACTTTCTTCCATATCTGTGCCAGTGAAACCGGCAGGATCATGCCCAGGGCACATACTAAAAGAGAGACTGCCTGCGGAATGATGATAAGAGACTATTTTCTGGCATCTATCATATGTCATGATCAGGGCTATAAAAACGATGCACAGAATACATGGCAAGTTTCCACAGTTGCTGAAGCCAGGCACTGCTGTTACATGTCTCATTTCCGCCCTGTCCTTTTCAAAAATGGTAGGACTCAGCCACAGTTGTGGCATCATCCTCTGCAAAATTTCCACTTGGAAAGGTAGAGTTTTGCACTTTCCCCTTTTGGGTTTATCCACACAACAGCCAGGCTTGAAAGGGTCCCTGGTCTCTAAACACCTAGGAAATTCAAAGATGTTGCTGGTGGCACTGTTATAAATCAATTTTAGAATTCATTATTCTTTTTTTTCTTCTGACCATGCATAAGAACAAACAAACATACCTGAAAAAAGAATGTTTATACATTATTAATATTATCTTTAGCTAGTTTCATAATTGCCAGCACCCAGGGACACCATCAGGGTCATATTTTATTAGGTGATGTTTGTGTACTTTTATATCATGGTGTCTCTCTCCCACTCTCTACAATTGCATTACTGAGACTGCATGTGTGATACCATGTGGTGCCAATGGTGATAGAGAAGTCCATGCCAGCCTTTGCTTCTCTGTTAGATCTGTCCCTGAAGGTGATGGGGAAGTGGTCATAAATTGGAATAGCCACAGGTAGTGTGTGACCCTTGGAAAGCATGGGGTCAAATTTTCAAGGGACAGTTTCTTTTGTTTTGCAAATGCAATTTGTGCTTGAATTTCTGAGCTGCATTTGAACAAATGGGGAGAGGGATCATTTTTTCCCATCTCCATCTCAGAAGCTCCAGTCTCAATGGCTGGTGCTTCTGCAGGTACATGCCATACCCCTCTCCCACATTTTATGTGCAGTCCATCCCAGAACAGAAACAGTAAACACTAAAACAGCAGGAACCTTGTCCCTCTCACGTGGAGCTTTATGAGATGCTGTAATATATTTTGAAGCCAATGCAAATCCCATTAATAGTTTCAAAGCCCAGCTAGTGCACAGTACAGCACGGCCAAAAATTTTAAGTAGCCAAGGCAGTCACGACATTAAACTTGACTTTTCACTTCAGGACGATGCTTAAATTTCATAAGAATGATTTTCTTAATATTAGTTGTTATAAGATGATGTTTCTTATATTCATCTTTTAATTATGTTTAATAGTACTATTCTGCTTTATTCTGTTCTATTTTATCTTATTCTGCACACGAGACTGCTAGAGAAAGATCAAGAGTGAACATGAATCTGTCACCACAAACTAGGGCTTCTTACCCCAGTTCTGGGGGTGAAGGTGAGTGTCCCACGTGTGTGGTGAATCCAGCCCTGGCTGCACAACTCCCAACATTCATGACACGCTAAGAACAGATCCCGTGGAATTGGAGACTGATGATTCCCTGGAGTAGGGGAATCAGTCAGGGACAAGAGTGATGTTTGAAACAACAGAGAGGAAGGATTCATCACGAGAAGGGAAAAGCAGTAGCTACAAGGGGGAGGGAAAGCAGAAAAGGACTGAGAAAATCTGGGATGACAAAATAAGAAGATACTATGTATACCAGAGCACAACTCCTGCACAACTCCTCACAGAATATACAAAGAGCTCATAACTGTGTTAATGTTAATAATTATAATTGTTAATTGTGTGCATTATTATATTCATAATAATTATCATAATCATTGTGATTATAAGATTATAATTGACAGTGTTAATAACTATGCTAATAAGTCCATTAATAATAAGATGCTTTAGCGTTCTGAGCTCTGACACTCCTGTACTGTCCAGGAGATCACCATTAAATCACTGGTGTGTCTCTGCTTATCTTCAAGCCCAGCAAGTACCAGTTCATCACCATGAATAAGCCCGTGTGGTGAATCCAGAAAGCACAATTCTGCTGCTAAATTGATTTGTACCACACATTGATATTTCAGGGTGGGGAATTCTTCATTTCAAGTTCTCCAGGTATTTAGGATCCAGCATTTAAAAATTGGATGCTAAAAGACCTTTAGTCTTGCAAAATGCTTGTAGAAGTGCCTGAATGAGCAGAATTGTGGTTCTTGCTGTCTGAGATGCCCGAAGGGAACTTATTTCTAAGATGGTGTTGAGCATCCTCCTAAAAGGCGGCTGTGGCAGCAGCATATCATGAACTCCCAGTCCATGGAGGACACCAAGAGTAGCAGGTTAAGATGGACACATTTACAGGTATTTCAAGATGTGTTCTGCATTTTTGACAAAGATAGTCTTGAATCTGTTAACAGTTTGGTAAAAAAAAAAAAAAAAGAGTTTTTAAATACTCAGTA
This sequence comes from Grus americana, assembly GCF_028858705.1. NCBI lineage: Eukaryota > Metazoa > Chordata > Aves > Gruiformes > Gruidae > Grus > Grus americana. The sequence goes on along the minus strand of NC_072855.1, from coordinate 66,190,132 downwards.
ACATTTGCTTTTTAAGGGGAGAGCACCAGAAATGTAATTTCAAATTTCCTGCAAATTCTCTGGGATTCACTGAAGATCTGCATTAATATAGGTTAATGGAGACTAGAGCACTGCAACCACTACAATTGGGCACCTGATCTTCTTCCCATGGTTACATGGCGCCGGAGGCAAAAGGGAAAAGTGAGGAGTGAAAGTATGCATCTTGACTCCATCCTAAGATGGAGCTGGTAGAGCATTGAGGTTCCTCTCATTTAGATATAGCCCCAGAGGTACCAAAAACTTGCCTTTGCTGAGATGGAGAGGCTGGGTGTGGGGCAAAAGGGAAAAGAAGGAGGAAGAGACAAGGATTCATGCAGAGACATTTCAGAATGTCTTAAAAGATGCAGAAAAATGAAGAGTGCATTTTTTTGCAGATCACGTTAACATTATTTTTAACCTCACTTCTTTTATAATGACCCCTCTGGAAGGGTGAAACATGCATTCTTACCAGCTCTTTTTATTTAACTTAAAACATGCGTGCTGAGTTGTTGTTGGCTTTTATACTTGGGAAGTAAAAAGGAGCAGGATATTAGGGGAAAATATATTTCTGAAGCATTATTTGTTAAAATGTCTACAAAGAATTTCACGGCCTTCACAAATAGATGAAAGGGAAACAGCTCACAGTTTGACCTTCCAACCTTTCCTGGGGTCTCAGTAGGTGATACTGCAAAACCTGGAGCTGTCTGTTTCTGCCTGAAGCTGCATTATGGTAGATTTGCACTGTAATTTGCCTACATGCTATCCCCCATACAAATGATGGCTTGCCCCATAGTCTCAGTGAGACTGTCAAGGATCATGTGTTCCAGGACAGCCCCTGTGAAGCCCATCACCTCTGAATTTTGCTCCAGCAAAGATGAATTAATTTAAAAAAACCCAAACCAATACAAACAGTTCAGCAATGAGAACAGGCAATGAAACTGGGGTTCTTGCTGCAGTCTGGGTGGAGAAGATGATGACAACATATTGGCAGATTTGTGAGATGTGAGCTGAAAAAGAAGCGGAACCCTTCCCACCCACTCCAATCCATAACCAAGCAGAAAACACAAATGCATTAGTGCTCACCCCTGAACAGCTGAAGGCATTGTCAGACATATTCTGCACTCCCACGTGAGTGGAGACATAAAGCTGGGTAATATTAATGGATTAATTTTCATACCTACAACACTACTTTAAGGAACTGTGTTTTGATGATGTTGGCAGGCCCTTGATGCTTCTAGGGCTTGAACAGAGCAGAGCTGGGTCTACTTTCAAGAATATCCCTCAGAGTCTAGACACCCAGGTATGTCCAAGATCCAGTCTGTTTCAAAAAAATTTAAATTCTAAAGAAAGGCATACTTCTGATCCAGGAGGTCCATATAAAAAGGTCTGTATAGAAAACTTGGTCTAGTATGTTCCCATATCAATGGGAACAGTGAAAAACAGAGGGAAAATGTATGCACTGATCAGATATAAATCCACGAAGACTTGCCACAGCACTAGGTTTAAATATCAGTGAACAGAGCTATTTCTCAAAAAGTTGGAAACTGAAGATTTTACTTGACTGTCTCAGACAATATTATTAACCTTTGATTTTCTAGAAGTTCAGATCCCTGGAGATATTTTATCAGTGTGGAACCTACAAAGTTTTTCCTCACACAACCATGAGTCAACAATATAATTACTATAGCCAGAAATGTAGACTCAGGAAACCTGTTCAGCTAAAAACAGACACAGTACGACCAGGGATGAAAAGAGCATAAAATTTCATGTGTTTTTCAGCCACTAAGTGAGAAGAGGAAATCGAGACAACTCCAGATGCAAGCTCAGCATTTCCTTGTTCTGTTTTAAGGTGAGAGGGTATTAAATACACATCACAATTACCCAAGCGGAATCCATAATGTAGATCAATAGTCGTACTGCTTCAGAAACATTGGATTTGATGAGTGTGAAGTGTAGCTAATGGACAAATTTCATACCAATAAAAAATCCAGTTCTCCTGTCTGTATACGCATATATTAATTACTGATAAGTAATATGCCAATTAACCTCTTAGAATTCAGTGAAAGTCAGCATTCTTTGATATTTATATCATGTCTAACTATTTTACAGAAGACAGGAAAAAAACCAGAAATTTTAGTATCAAAATGCTGGTCTGGCTTTAAGTTTTAGGGTGAGGCACAGTGTTTTCTTTCTGCCCCTTACCAAGGGAGAAAAGGAGAGTCCACCAAGAACAGGATGATCACACAACTCATTTCATGGCTATTGCTGCTGGAGGTGAAACAAGGGGATCAAGTGTGTGTTTTGGCAAGTCCAAGTGATTCTCTGTGCATTACATCCTGGCGAATAAGAACACATGCAGTAAGACTGCCAATCTCCATCTGAAACTTAATCAGTGGGATTTGAGGTGGAAAGAATAAACACAGACAGTTACAGAGTCCAGTCTTTGACCCCAGGAACAGTTGGAGATTTCTGGCTCAGATTCCACAGGCACCTACTGCTAACCAACCCTACTATGTCTTTTAAAACATCAGAAGGTCTTCCAAGTTGAATTGGGTATGTTTATTAAATATACTTCTTGCCCACCTCTCTTTCACAAGCACAGCAGCCTAGTGCCCTTTGTCAGCCTTGCATGGAAGGTACAAAGTTCATGCTCAGACTCCATGCTTTCCATGATGATTTTCCACAATATTGCATAATTTTACCCAGAGCTGCTCACAATACATTTGAAGTGTGTTCCTTATTCGGAGAACTTCCAATATAAATAAGAGAGAGAAAAAACACGAAGCCAGAGAAAGAATACCAGGGCGAGACAGGAAGCACAAGGGATGGTTGATAAAAAGAACTGTTAGCTGGAGGTGGCAAAGGAGCAGGTAATGACACTGCATCCTTGGATCACAGAATGTGCCAGGTGGCTGTGAACCCTGGGGTTTTGGGTTGGCCACTGCAGAGATAAGGCCAGCTGCAAAGCTTGGATCCAAATCAAATGTTTGCAATCTAAACACCCTGAGAGTTGGGGTTATTTGGCATGGGTCCACGTCTAGTTTATATTAATGTTTATTGCCCCTTGGCCATTTGAAAGCTAACTTTCATAATTCACACCTCAGCAATGCATGTTTTGCTATGCTGATGGCAGGCTACAAATCCGACCCCACTATCTAGCAGCGCTCATTTCAGCTGTATGGAGCTGCCTTGCATGTGGCTTATGTATTACAGCTGACAGGGGCTGAATGACAACTTCATGGCTTGCTGTCAGAAGCTTAGCCAAAAAACCACAAAAGGCATGTCTCCTGCTCAGGCTTTCATCTTTCACATCCACTCAACAATTTTTGCAGCAAGTCTTTGGGTGAGAAGATCAGTCCTCTCTTTTGCCTGCCTTCCTTGCTAGAAGTCTCACTTGCTAGGCCTGTCACCCACATCTGTTTTGTCGCATGACTTAGAGGTTTCAGTAGGCTCTGAACTGACCTCTCTGCTCTTAAATATGGCTTAGACCTATGCTGTGATCTTGAAACCTTCAACTTAATGGTACTTAAAGATTGGCACAGATTCACCATTGACTTCATGCTGGTCAAAGAACAAGACCAAGAACAAGAGAGAACAATCTGGACTCATGCTCCTTTGAACATAAGAGAAGCCAATCATCAGAATGAATAAACTAATTTTTTATACTCCAGAAGATAAAGAATTCAGCTCAAGATCCTCCTGTTTCATTTCACTCCTCTAGTAAAAAGTATATTTTATTAACTAGTCTTTTACATTTAAGTCTGCTCTGTCCTTTCAAGCTGGGAAAAAAAAAAATCAGCAAAAGATATATTTCACAGAATCTATTTCTGGGAGCATGTTGGATACTTAACAAGTTCATCTTCTGTGAGCAGCCATTTCATGTATCGGGCCATAATGATTGCTTGGGTTCAGACTGCAGCACACATTTGCACTCTCTGTTAAATCCCCTTCCTTGATGCAGGAAAGCCAGAGTAAATATTATCTTAATAGTACTTTCTTCCTCTTTCTGCTCCTCATCTGTTTTGAGTATTTCCCTGTCTTCCCTCCCCCTATTTATAGTATGTCTTACTGAGTGTTGATGGGCGTCTTCACAGACAGCAAAAAGTGAAGGAGGTAGTAATGCTGAAGGATACTGTTTTCTGTAGTGCTTCTAAGTCATCCCTGGAGATCATTTGTCTTTTAAAAAATGAGGTGTACTGGTTGCCTGGGCAGTGCAAGCTAAAAGTCCCTTGGTAGCTTCCCTATCTATACTACATAATGGCCCATTTCTGACCTCAAAGTCTATCCTAACTAGCACTGAGGCTATACACTGTGTGAGGTACCCACCATCCAAATTGTTCTGTCCCAACATTACCAATCTTTTCTTTAAGCAAAAAACAACCCCAACCAAGTCCAGTTTGGATGAACCAATGCTATGATAACGAAGTTTATCTAGTTATGAATGCTAACACAAGGCAATTGCATCTCAGGCTCCAGAGGGCAGGATCTAAATAACCTTTTGATTGCCCTGTTGACTTCTGCTGTCAGGAAAGACCGCTGCTCAATTTATAGAGCCTGTTGAGTTTTCATTTTAAAAAAAGAGAGCCATCAGGGGCTCAGTTTTCTTCTTTCTTGCCCCCTGTGGGGCTGTCCACCCTGAGCACTGATGGCACAAAGCCCTGTCAGATCAGGCTTATGGAAGCGATAATGTTTCACACCCAATCATCAGTGCAAAAACAGCCATATAAGGTTAAAACCAATTTTCCACTCACGGAAGTAGAACGGTGGGTGAGACAGACAACTACACCTTCATGATAAATCCCAGCTGAACAGCCCTGAGTGAAATATTTCCTACTCCTTTTTTTTTTTATCCTAAAGCCACAGTCCCAGAGCAGCCCAGCATCTCTTTTGCAGTGGCCACCACCTTCCCAGCCCTCTGTCTGCATCTGTGCCACGGTCTTGCCCGGAGCAGCTGAGGGCAGCTGAGGGAAATGTCACTGTGAGGCACTTCCCCACTCCGATTACTCCAGCTCTTGCCTGGCCACAGGCCAGAACAGGCTCTGGCATAATGTAGGGTCGTCTTAAAATACTCAGGGATGCGACATTTGTAGGTAGCTGATGGAGGAGCCAAGGGGCTGCCAGGGCCCAGCTCAGGGCTGCCGTCCCCTGGCACCAGCCTCAGGGTGCTTGGGGTCCCTCCAGGTATCCCTCAGGGCAGGGGCAAGGACGGGGTGTGCAGGGCCCGCCGGCCTGGCTTCTCACCACCCGTTGGTGGCATTTCCTCAGGCTGAGGGGACTCTCGGCAGCCCTCAAGGCCCGCTCATCCTTGCACTGTCCCTGCAGCACAGAGGGGTCCCAAAGTGAAGCACAGGGCACCTGGGTGTCTTTAGGATTTTTGTGGTAACATCCCTTCAGTATGGAGTACAATGAGTCTCCAGGTAGTATTAATTACAGAAAGCAATGGTTTGTAAATTTGCACCTTGATATTCACTATTTATCTCAAATTCAGCATCTCTCTCCACACCACTTTCTCCAGCAGATTTTCTCTGTGCCTGGAGACAGCCCTGCTGCAATGAGTGTCTGCAGATCAGACCCCAGGTGAGGTTTGGGTTTAACCTTTAATGATGAGAAATGCAACATCCTGAGAAAGGAGATATGACTAGACAATTATTCTTGTTCATATATAGCTCCTTGTGGAGAGGAGCCCTGTCTCCTACTTGATTGTGAATCTTAGTTACAGAAAAATATTGCTCTCCAGCATCGCCTTGAGAGCTACATGGTGCTGTTTTCATTCAGCTCTGCTGAGGCCAGAGATAATTTGTACACTCTAAATACAAATTGCATCATGCTAATGAATTCATAATAGTCAAAAGTACTCTGTTCATAATAGATTTGAAAAGGCAAAAATACATAATATTAATATATTTAAAGAAAATCTGTGTCAAGAATCTTGTAAATGAGTTAATTGAATATAATAATGCAGACAGTATTAAAAGGATGCTTTTGACAATATTTACAAGAAATTTAAATTTTAATATTTATTTCATCAAAACAATTCTTTACAATCTTGTGCAATGTACAGTCATTAGTGTCGTCTTTGCTAAGATGCTAAGCAATAAGTAGAGTTATAATTTTCCTGCTTCTGTCTCAATGTACACCTACTTAGTTTGCATACAAAAGACTCCATATGTTGCAGTGCATAGGAGGATCAGGCCCTGCAGTACAGCAGACTCTTTGAGTACTCATTAAACCCAATTAATAGTAAATTGGATTGTTGCTTTATCGTCAGCCCAACCATGTAACCTCAAAGCTTCCTAATTTGGATGTGGCCTCATAATCTCTCTCTGTTAGTGTGTATGCAATAATGATGCATGTTGCTTAAACAGTGTTTTAGTAGACTTTTTTTCTCAATTTAGGATTTTTTTTAATATAACTATACTTATTATAACTAAATATAAAATAACATGATTATTGTGAGATTTTGTTATTTTTCTTGTTTTATCTTTCTAGATCACTAATATATTTATATGTAAAGGCCTAATCCCATCTTCAGTGACATAAGTGGCAAAATTTACCCTAGTATTGATAAGGGCCCATAATGTATAGAGAGAAGTATGACCCTGATTAGTAGGAGCCACAGAGGAACAATAATATTCTCCCTATAGGAAACTAGGGAGGGAAAAAGTAGAAGAAAGAAAGAAAGAAAGAAAGAAAGAAAGAAAGAAAGAAAGAAAGAAAGAAAGAAAGAAAGAAAGAAAAGTCCTGCATGGCTGACCCTATTTACTTACTAGGAAAATATGTTACTCTCACATATAAAACCTCAGTGAGATTTCTAAGTTTAAGCAAACATGGTCACATGTGCACGCACACAAAATGCCACAGAAGGTAGAGGAGCTGCAAATAATAGCTATTTCAGATTAATAATTCCTCCCCTTTGCCCTTGCTGATAATCATTATTGCCATTCTATATTCATAAGCAGGTAGATTAGGTTCTTTAGTCGTCCAATACACCAGATGCTAACCTTTGGTAAGGCTGTTGTAATTAATTTTCTTTCTTGATTATAACTTCCAGTGTAAAAAGCCTATCTTCACTTTTTTCCATAGATAAAATGGGACAAACGGGCAAAGTCTTACTAATAACTGGTTCTTTCAAAGACTATCTGCATTTGTTTAAGCAGTACAGATTCTATGGTTGTTGCACCAAAAGATGAGTCTGAATTAGAGGCTCTGTCTCCTGTAGCAAGCTCTCATTGGAACACAAGTTCTCAACTCAAAATGAGTTTTTGGGGGAATTGATGATGCTCTAATTTATAATGTAGCCAGAAGTATAAGAATTGCCAAAGAGGAATGCAAGCATAGACAATTTTAGATGCATTAGCCTATACCCACCATTTTAGATGGACTTCCTCTACAATATTCTTTTATTCATATTGCTAGGTGATTTGACCCTTGAAATGAGTATTTCCTACCCATGCTGTATGTCCTTAGGTAATTTTGATGTAAGATTCATAATTTTCATGTTAAGATGTCCACCCCTCAGTGGTTTGTGGTCTGTTTTTTCAGGGGGGGTGGGGGGTGGGTGGGTGTTGGTGGTGTTGTGGTTTGTTGTTTTGGATTTTTTTGTAAAGTGGCAAGCTTTTTCTTAATTGATGTGTCTGCAGTGGGTGAATTATCTTCCTCAGAAACTTCTCCACTATCTGCCCATGGCTGAGACGCGTCTACTCTTGATTACAACCCAACACAATATTTTAAGTGATCTATTTTTAACAAGGACAGTAGAAAAATGTTCTTGAATTTCCTGAGCATCTCATATTGGCACCTTTTTAATGAAATGATGTCACCATAGTCATATTTCAGAGCTCATTCCAAAGATACCGATTCCCTGCTCAGGAGATTGGGGAGCACCTACATAGAGAGGACAGAAATGCAGCAGCTCTTAAAACATTGACAATAGTGGGCAAGTCAGGGGAACAGGGGTAAAGAGGTCCTAGGTGGGCAGCTCTGTGTGACTGTGCAGAGTCTGGTGAAATCCTACCAAGTCTAAGCCACCATGTTATCTCATGAATCCCACAAAGGTACAAAAAGGCTTTGTTCTCAGCCTCTCCCAACTTCCTCAGCAGTTATAACTCAGCTTTACATCCCCAGCATCCCTTTGTCGTGCATTGTGGCATAATAGCTTCTGGTCAGTAGGTTCATTATATCCCCACTAAGGTGGGAGCCAGGAAGAATGCACGAGTGTAAATCAGAGAAGCTGAGCTAAAACCCTAAGTCTGCAGAAGACTTGGCATCGATCACAGACTGTGTGGGTGGACAGTATCTCTCTTTATGCACCAGGAACATGGAGTAATGATTAGGCTTCTGTTTTCTCCACTCGTTTATGCTGGCTTGTTGGTACTGAACATGTGCTAAAATACTATGGTGCTTTACCCATAGTCAGTCTCCATGTCATGCCACAGATGGCAGGTAACCTGAAATCACCCAGAGGAGCGCACAACCAGCGCTGAGTTAAAATAGAGACTTAAAGGAGAAGACTGTTATCTTTATTTCTCTTTTGACGGTAGCAGAAATATTGGAAATAGCACAGAATATCAAAGAAGTGGTTGATACTATAAAGACAACTGAACATCTGCTTAGTAATAAATTTTGCACAGGCTATCCAGAAAAAGGCTTTTATTTTAAAATGTATCTTTAAATAGAGCTGGACTATAGAAGGAAGTTTGACTCTACTCCCTTCCTTGAACTTTGGGCTGAGCCACAGATCAAAACCACTCCCCAAATTATGGGCTACAAAGCCAAGAGGTGTCTATTTTCTAACCTCCACTCTTCTAGACTGTGGCTAAAGTCCCACAAAACCCATGATGAGTTTTCAGCATAGCGGAAAGCTAGGAGCAAACACGATCACCTTCAGAACCCCAGGAATGGGTTTGCAAATTATCTTCTTGGCATCTTCTAAATTTTCAGGTAATTTGTCCAAAGCTGGAATTTACTGTATTCCTAAAACTCACCAGGACCATCTGGCACTGGTCCCCAGCTGTGCCCTGGATGTGGCCACGCACAGCTGGAATGTTTGGCCACAGTAGGACTTGCCCGCCTTTTTGTCCCCATGCATCTCTCTCATTCAGTGTTATTCCAGGATGCCACAAGAGTCAAATATTTAACAATATGGTTAACTTGAAATGTACAGAGCTCTTGACTTTGCTAGCTTCAGCCATTTTGGCTGGGGGAATAGTTGCATCTCCATTATGGCTAGGGCATCGCCATACCATGGTATGAGCTGAGTCTCCTAATTTCTCAGCTGGGCTCTGCTCTCTTTTCTTGAATCCTGTGCACTGCAAACATAAGGAGCCCTGCCTACACTGTCAATTCAATTCTCCCAACAGGTACAGCTTTGTTGATACAACACAGTGTAGTCTTAGCTGTGCCCATTTTTCTAAGTCTTTGAAGTGCAGATCTTACTGCAGGTAAAGTGGTTGTGAGGAGAATAAGGGAGCTGGAATTTTTTCTGTCTAAATCATATGCACCTCAGTGTAGATAATATTTTTTTTAAAAGTGTAAATAGTTGAGTCCAAAGAACATTGGGGGGGGGGGCTCCAATCCGAAAACCAATAGCTATTTGGGCACAGAAGGAATTAATCCTCCTTTCTGTGGAGCTTTGTCATATAAGTGGTCTGCTCTGACATGCATGGAACACAAACCCAGCTGAAGCTAACTCTGTGTTTGGGGCATTAACAGGGCCCCTTTTCCCATGTGGCTGCTCTAGTGCCTAATGATGTGAGATACCACTCTGCAGCTTTTCCCACAGTAAGGGCATTTACAGCATCTGTCTCCTCTACCCATTTGTCTATTTTCATGACATTTGTTACTTAATTATCTGGGAGAGCTTTAGCCCTAAGTTACATTTGGCTGAAATCTGCCACTGGGCTCAAAAAAAAAAAAAAAAAAAAAAAAAAAAAAAAAAAAAAGAAAAAAAGAAAAAAAAAAAAAAAAAAAAAAAAGAAAAAAAAAAAAAAAAAAGAAAAAAAAGAAAAAAAAAAGAAAAAAAAAAAGACATCCAGGCAAACCCCATGCTCCTATAAGCCTTATTCCCTTAAGAAACAAATTAAAAAACAACAGCAATGCCGCCGACAACAGCAAAACCACGTAGTGACAAAGATCACACACTTTCCAAAGCAATCCCCACGATTTTTGAGGAAACAGCAAGGAAGCCATATGAGGGGCAGTGCCTCCTCCCCGTCCCATCGGCAAGGACTGCTGGCACTGAAACTCCCGGCACAAGGTACCAGGGCACCCAGTCCATGAAATGCAGGGGAAGGGGATGCGTGAGAGCAGCTCCATGAGACCTGTCAGCCCTGGACTTTGGACAACACCCTGGTTCAGACAAGGAGAGCAATTCTGGCAGCCTGCCTTCTCTGGCAGCCCCTTTCCAGGCTCACACCAGCTGCAGGTCTGGGCTTTCTCTGTCTCTGAGTTCTGGCCCTGCCATCCACTGAGCTATACTGAGGACACCCCGCTCTCCCCACATGCCAATGCCTGCAGGGAGAAGTCTTCTGCCGGACCAAGTTCTCCCTTGGCAGCCCCTTTCCAGCCCTGCTTCATCCACAGCTCCATGCTGTGCCAGTGCCCCGCAGGAGAAGACACTGGGATGGTGGCTTTCATGGATATCCCCAGAACTTATGTGAAAGTAGCACGTGCATAGGTTGGGAAATCTATAGGTTGGTCTGCCACCTAATTTTCCAAGATGATGTATATCTGCTGAGCATCCCCTCCCTCTTCTCAGACTAGGTTCTGAACAGAAAAATTGCTTTTTACATATTAATTCTTGAAAAACGCACCTTTTCACCATTGGCTGCTTAGATAAGACAAGGCTGAGAGTTGTTCAACACAAAATGTTAATACATGTTTTTCTTCTCATTTGTAGGAAAATTATTCCATATATATTTTACCTTTCCTTTTGTGCATTGCAACCATGCAACGCGACTGTCATCTGCAGCTTTCCTGTCACAGGAAGTGAGATCCTTGGATTAGCACAAAGGAAAATAAACCAACTCCTACCAGTTACAGTATACGTGTAAATTACCATGTGGATAGTTGGGAACTCAACACTTATGCCAATTAAAATATTAATGAAAAATTCTAGCTGATTTTTCTCTATTAAAAAGGAGGAAATTCTGAAGTACATGATTACTGTATAATATGCAATTTTAACAGATCTCTTTGTTACTTGTTTTGTGCTCTAAATCACATACTTTTGAATATTGGGTTGGATTTTACCCCTTGATCTTTTTGAGAGGCAGAACAAAAGATAAAAGCACAGGAAAGAAAAAGTATGAGGCAGCCTAGCTTCCCTGAAGTGATGGATTGAGTGGGAGGTAGCCATTTGTCAAGGAAGTTCATCTGGTAAATTCACAACTGACTTCATGTCAAAGGGAATAACTGCATTTCGGCTCCATGTTAGCCAGGCAGATCAGCATTTCAGAGATAACTGGACTGCAGTAATATTTCATAGCTCCCATAGTTTCTTACATGGAAGGATCGTTTTGAAGAGCTCACCTGCCTGCAAATGCAGTAGCTGGGCTGGAAGGGAAACGGGAAGGAAATAATGACAAAGGATTTTATAGTCTGGTTTTATTTCTAAGGCTTATGTTTATAAGATGAGGAGAAATAATTTTACCACATTTAATTCTCCACATTTACTCATTTCCAGTCTGCAGGCATGCAGGCTTTCCTTCTTCAGCTGGTGATTTGCTTTCTGATCAATATGAAGTATTGATGTATTCTTGATGTGCCTTGAATGGTGGCTACCAGCTCTGCTGGGACTCTGCAGCTTCAGGGATGCTCTCCATTAATTGTCACATGCTGGAGTTTTTCTAGTCACAGAAAGGCTTTTTTGGTTTTTGTTTGGGTTTTTTTTTCCTTATATCACTGCATTAGTAACTCTCAAAGCAGACTATTGAATCTTACATGGGCATATATCTCTTGGCTTTCAGTATTACAGAGAAAAGTAGGCAACTGCTGGGTTCTTGCAGGGGTGGTTCAGACCTCTGGCTGTAAGGACAGCTGCAAAAAATGGAAAACAAAGGGTTAATATAGTGAAAAGTAACTTTCAGCATAAATAAGGTGATTAATTCTTGTTCATTGGAACAGGGTAAAGAAATAATCTAATAAGCAAGAGGGAAAAAAACCCCAAGAAAGAGGTGGTTTGATTTTGAGAAAAAGCTGTACTTAGGGATTTTTATAAATATATCATGTTCTCACAACAAAATTGAGAAAATCTATTTTACATTAAAATAAAATGGACTAATTTTTTAAAAATACTAAAGCAACAGAGGATGTCATTTTGCCTCTCTGCTCCTTTTTTCTGTTATTTATGTGAAAAATGAGTGCTTCTTGCAAAATTTTGAAGCCTTGAACTCAAACATAGAAATGGGAGGAAGCTATTTAACAAATGAAAACTGTATTAAAGATAGAGATTTTACACAATTGCTTTAAAGAACTTTTACTTATTAAAAAAATGCACTTTTTGGTTAACACTGTTAAACATATAGAAGTTTCCATCTTTCCCCTAGCAAATACAAAACCAACCTTTAACAGAACTATGTGGAGTTTTTGTCTCATTCTGTGGGCTGCTGGTACAAGCTCCAGCACTGAAAACCATTTGTGTATGAGTAATCCTTACTTGCGAATGTATTCTCATTGACTTCAAGTACCAAAGTTGGTCATAGCCAATGCTGAATGAGCTCCTTTTAGGAATATGTTCCCAAGTGTTGGTTCATCACACTGAAAATACCCACATTGATTTATTTTATCCAACAACATTAGGACAATTTGGGTGGTATTATTGGAATATTTGTTTACTTTTAATGTTTCTCATGCACTTCTACATTCTTTAGGAGTCCACATTTTTTAAGCATGGGACAAATTAACTCAAACATAACAAACAGCTCCAATAAACTGGCATAAGAGGCCTGCAGGCCTACTCCAAAATCTTTTCCCCAGCTGTTTCCTCTGGGATACAAAGAAAAAAACCAAATACACAAACAAAACCCTCAAATAAACCAAACAAAACCCCATCAACAAACCAGACCCACCAATTAGCCTCCCTGGCCATTGCATACATTGCTTGAAAGAGGTGCTGCCACACATATACACACAAGCACTCAATAAAATCCCTCCCTGGGGAAACCAGAGAGCAGCTGGAAACCCTTTCTGCGTGCCCTGATTAGCCACAAAACTGTGCAGCAGAGAGCTAAGCTGGCAACTGAATTCCAGTCCCAAGGACTATTTTACTCCCACGTAACTTTCTTTCAGTAACAGGGATTATTCATTTCGGTGCCCTAGATAGAGAAATATATATTCTTTTCACATAGTAAGACCTAGCATTTAATTGCACAGCAACATTCAATATTCAGTGATCTGGTCCACGCACCTTTGGCATCATGGTATTTTTGTGATTGATTTCAATGGGGACGATGCCCCCCCAAAAAAGAATAACCCTCTCTCCTCCCTCCTTGGTCTCCACTCCATCCCCTCCTCCTGTGACACACAAACCCCCTGGACATCTTCACTACACTCAGATAAAGTTTGGCTGCTGTTAAATGTCAATGAGCAATGATTAATAAGGGAGCTGCACTAGCTCTAATTCCTATCACAGTCATTCTGTCAAACTGGTCATTTGATGAAGCTGCTGAAATGTAGTCATTTGGTTAAGTGGCCATTTCACTTAGGCCTTTAACCATGAATAAAACTTTCGGGTATTAGATCAGAGAGTGACATGAAATGACAATATGAACTGAATTCCAGACAGATGCATGAGCAGACTTTTGAAAAAGAGACAATTACATGAACTGCAGAAAAATTAATCATATATGATTAGGCTAATTGTTGAATTTAGCTATATCTAGAATCTATCTTTATATTTTTATAAGCTCTTGTTTACAGCATGGGTCATACAGCTGGATGTTGGGGGGCTGAGGTGGGGAGCACCTATGGTATATTGACCCCAACCTGTTATATCACAGACGCTGGATCTAAATAAGATCTTTGCTTTTTTCTTGTGTTGCTCTTACAGGATTTTTTTAAGACTACTCAAAAAAAAGGGGTTACTATCACTCTCTTTTTCTGAGACCATAAAAAAGTGCATTATGCAGCCTCTAAAAGACAGATTTTTTTGGGAGGGGAAGTGCCTTCAGTATTCACTCTCACAGCAGGACTAAGAAAAATACGCCTTATGTGTATGCCTTTTTTCTGCCTTACCTCTTCCTTCATTTCTCTGGCCGAGTAACCATTAGTAACCACTGAATCTTCAGGATACTGACCCCAGGCATGTAATAAGGGCAAAATCTTGACTAAATGTGACTCATTTGGTGGGACAGCAGCCAAGTAAAGAAGTTAGAAGTAGTTCTAGTTATCACACCTTCTGTATTGGAGGCACACTTATCCTTTAATACACAAAGACAATATTTATGTCAGAGAGAAGATATTCTGATTTTGAAGATATGTTTTTCAGGTTGTCAAACTCAGAATTAAAAGCAGAGGAGGACAAACTATGTCTCATTAGGAAAATAGCCAACTGTAAGATAACAAGATTTGGTTTTTTGTTTAACATGTTAAACAAACATTATTTTAGTAAACTGAAGGGCAATCAGGGATTTTGCTTTCAGCTTACGTATTTTCCTTTTTTTTAATCTCTTTTCATATACGTATGTGTGCATATTTTCTTCTTTTAACAAAGGACAACACATGTTCCATATACAAGTGAAAACATACTCCTTCTAAATATGCACTAGGGTAACATCACAAATTCACTAGCTCTGTTTGAACTACATGAGACTACTTGTGTGTAAAGTTATTTCCATATGTAAATTTCTGTAGAACCAGTCTACACTATTCCAGTTAAAAATCTAAAAAAAAAAAAAAAAAAAAAAAAGTTACTCAACCATAAACAATGGCGATGTTCTATAATTCCAGAATTTTGTGACAGTCAATACTTGAGAGTAATAAATTACTTCTTCATCTCTGAATGAATGTTTTGGGGTTTTTTAATATTGTGCTTTATTCTTCACTGTGTTCTCTGGCCTTAGCATGACTTACATCTAAATATTTTGGTGGAAGCATAGCAGCATATATTCAGTGGAACCTGATGGAAGAAAAAAAATCAGACCTTTTGTTTGTGACAACCAAGTAGCTGTTGATAAAAGCAGAAAACAAGTAGAAAGAAGAATTAGACAAATGTTAATTAAAATATTGGCTGATGAAAAGAAGGGTAACATATTTGTAACTACTTTGTAATGAAACATCCACTGCTAATTTTACATCAGAAATAATATATATCATGTCTATATCATTCCTTCTGAATTAATTAAACCAAGTTGAAAGATTATAAATTAAACTCCATACATCTCTTCATATAAAGCCTATATGTAAAGGAATTATTATTCCACTCCAACAGATGGCAAAACTGAGTAACCAAGATGAAGATCTGAATCCAGGAAGGGACTTAAGTTTTGCAAGAGTGACTGAAAAGCAGGGTCCTAAACACTCCTGCTCAGCTACTATCTAATGCTGTGAATCCCCAAACTGGCTTTTTTGCTTAAATGTGCTCAAGGCACCTCAAGCAGCCCCTCTGAGAACGCTGTTCTTGCCACAGTACCTCCCTCTCATCCAAGCCCCAGCAGAGACCCAAGGTTACACCTTCCCTCCTCCACATCCCTGACAAATTTGCTATGGTGGGAAAGTGTTCCTAGCAGGGTGAACATAGCAGCAAAATAGTCAAAATGGCATGTCTCTTCTGCCTTTCTCCAACACACTGACTGCTAATGTTTGGAAAGTTCAGGAAGAAAGGGGGGTCTCTGGATGCAGCTCCCTCCTTGGCCTGAGAAAACCAAATCCCCAGCATCATCTCCCTGCAAGAGCACCCTACAAGTTCAACTGGGTAGGAACACTGCCTTCTTAGGAAAGCTGGAATGCCCGGTGCTGAATATTGTAAGATTCATGGGATTGAAAAGGAAGAAGGGGAGGACCGTGGCTTGGTAGTGCTCCGCTTCAGGCAGTGAGCTCATAGTGGAGGTGTCCCCATTTCTAGTCCCACTCCATGAAATGTTCATGCATGGCTGACAGCAACCAAAGTGGTGGTTCGGGCATGCTCCTGCAGAAGCACTGCATGCCTGCTGGCAGCTGGGTCCTCCACTGTCAGCACAAATCCTGAGCCGCAGGGCTGTTACACAAAAAGAGATGCTGTCTCATTACACATGAAGAGATGCTGTCTCTCAGCTCTTATGTTACCTCCTAACCTCAGGCAAACAACAGAGCTTTTCTTTAGCTCTTTGAGTACAAGGCTGTAGTTGTCTGAAACCCAAGGGATATAGGAAACCTCCATAAAGCACCAAATAAACCACTTATGTCCCCAAAACTGTTGGTATTTCAGACTTTCCCTTCATCCATCCTTTAGACAGCTCCTCGGGCTGTCCATGCTGGGGGGCCATGCTCTGCAGGCCTCTGCTAGGCCTGGGCTTCAGGGTCATAGTTATTTACAGTTACTTCAAGTTAGTGGAACAGCTGGATGTAGCAATCAGAACACCTGACTCCCGTGTGTATCCTTTAAACTTTATACTAGGCTCCACTTGTAAGTTTCGTATATAACCAGTTCGGTGTATTATCCACAGGAACCATTAATTGTCCATTGGGCTCATTGGGCAATTGATGGCTTCTGTGAGGGTATATCAAAATGAACAAAGTGAACTATATTTGTTCAAGAGGTTCCTAATCTAGCAAGCCAGGATTGACTAAATGGCCCCAAAAGAGCAAGTCCAGTAAGGCAGAAATGTAACCATCACATCCGAGTTGTTCTGAAAAGAAGGCAACTACTGATCTTAAATTACTTACCATTAATATTTACAGGATAATATATGCTTTGCAATATGTGGCACACTCCAAAAAGCACGCAGGGAGTGTTTTCATACTCAATGAGGTATGCAGCTATTCGTATGTGATTAAATGCCTGATCCTAACATTCGGTTATGTTACTAAATTATTATGACCAAATCTTTGCCTTTTAGAGTCAAGTATGACCTCTGTTTTATGCAGGAAAAATTGCTAGCAATATACAATAATTGCTTTTATTCACATTTCTGAAAGCAAAATCAATATCTGGGCACAGTGGCTACTGTATTTGGTGCTAGCCTCTCTCCTCACCTTCCTCAGTGCCAACATACACCAAACTGCTCTTTTCTCCTCTCAGTAGCAAAATTAGGTAGGACTTAATAAAAGATATGAGGATATTACCAGTCTAGGGAAGAAAAGACTTTAAAAAGATCTGGGGTCCCAAGTGTCAGCAACCTGACAGCTATCTCTTCCCTCTTATAATGACAGGGCTTTAACTCCTTCATGGCGCCGTTGCAATCAGTTTATCGTTAACTGAGAGAGGCTTTCTCAGACAGGTACGTTACTCGTCATTTGCCTTTTACTTATCAAACCACCTTTGCATTGATCTGGAAACCAAGCAGCAGCCACAGTGGCTGACAGAATACCAGTTCAGTAAGCTCCCAGGTAGCCCAACAAGCTCAACACATCCTATCCTGCACATTTGGTAGTCATGTGAAATTAAGCCCAGGAAATTATATGTGGCTTTTTTAATTTTTTGTGGCTATGAATAGGCAGGCTGTGCTTGGATGTAACTGCAAGTTACACCGTGCACACACATGGTCTTCCCAGCCATTTCTTAAAGCCCTTTATGCAATTCAGAGCATTATATCAGCTGTGCTCTGCTGAACAGCACCTTCCAGAGAACATTTCTGTAAAAGGAAGATGACATTGGTCAGTTCTGTTACATTAGACATAATTTTTACTAAACATCCACGCAGCTGCCTGTTCTGTTTCAACCAACCACTGACACTTTCTTTAAAGCAGGGAAGTTATGCTGGAGGACCCAGCCATAGAATTGCAATCATTGTAATCAACTGCAAAAAGTTCAGAGTCGGCTGGAGACTGATTCAACACTAGGGTGCAACTTGTACATCAATCTTAATTAAAAGAGGAAATGGATTTGTTGGATAAATACAATGTCTCAGTTCAATTCCTATCACAAATGATAACAGCTAGCAAATTTTACAAATTGCCTAGTCTAACACCACGATCAGAAGAAAGCTGAAAAGGGTACGGCTGCTTGAAGAATGACATTTGAGCTAGGTGGAAAACTCTACTAATGATTTTTCTTGCAATTTCTTTTGTAGCCAAAAAGAACTGTCTTTTTCAAAAGAGTGGAAAACCAAAACTTATAACTGAAAAAAGAAAGTTGGCCGTCTACTTTCCAGTTGTTGATGAAGACACAAAATTTCTAAAGTCTTTTCACTACAGTATTTCATACTGGAGACAAAAAGAAAAAGGTGGACTTCTTCCAGTTAGCTTTACTGTCCAAGTCAGGCAGGGGAACTGTCGTCACTGCTCTGCTTTACTGCATAAGAGATCTGGTTTCTAAAATCCCAACTCTGGCTACAGGAAAATACCGAGTGGGGCATTGTAGAATAGGAGTAGTTAATTGCATGAGTTCAAGCTCCCCGTGCTGTTCAGTCACCACTCTGCAGCAAGGATGTTGGCAATGACTGTTTCATTCCCTGTTCCCCTCGTGCACTAGGCACTGCCCCGGCAGTGCCGGGCACATGGGTGAACAGCCCAGATGCCACATGGTTATTCCCCAGAGCAGCCTGTGAATGACAAGTGAGCAGTGTTCACGTACCATGGGATCCCAGGAGCTTGTATGTTCCTCTGTTACATGAATACCAACATCAAGAAGCAGCAAGTCATTTGTTTTGATAGTTCCATATCATACCACATGCATCTCTCCAGTGTGACAGTCTCAAAGTGCAGCAGGATAATGCGTGCAGCACTGCTATAGAAGTGGGAGGGCACTGCCAGCTCTGTAGTAGTCCACCAGGAGCAAAAGCACCCCCCTCTGAGAAGTTCTAAAGATATCCTTGTTTATTTTGGCTTCTATCACTTCGGGATCATACCCCTGGATAAGATAAAAGAACTGGCATCCTTCTAACTCAAGAAGTAGCATTCATAGCCTTGTTACTGTTTAACTGTGGCTCTACCTCAAATATTTCTTTAGCTGATGTGTAAATAACACTCTTCATCAGTTTATCTTCTATTTTTGAGGCTTTTCTTTAAGCTCTTTTAATAGAGTTTCTGGGAACAGTGGTTTATGTGTCAGTGTGCAGCTTTGAAATAATAGCTGTCATATTTACTTTCAGGTTGACAGTCTTCATATTTTGGCAGAGCATTTTTTGTTGCTGCTATGTGGAGTTCATCTGAGCTAGAGGCATACTTGTCATCCTTTACCCGCACTGACCACGCTCTGGGAATGTCTGCAATCAATTAAAAATATGGTGCAACCCATTGCTTTTTTGGATATATATTTCTTTTTCTGGACACCATCCTTTTCAGTGGTGGTTGTCCAAAGTATGCAAGCTGCTGTGTTTTTCTTATTTTGATCCAAGATAGAGCTCTGCATCCTTTTTTACCTTAAGGAGTTGGGGGTTTGGTGACATTTTTGCGTACCAAATCAGTGTCACTGAACTGTGGAGTTCACTCTATAGACTGTGCCAACTGACTTCCTTCCTCACTAGCATGCCTTAACCAGCACCTTGTAAGAGCTTTGTTCAACTTCACTCTGGATTTCCAGTAGTTTTTCTGAATTTTCTTCCCAGCTTACGTTAGGACCCCATCTCCTCTTAGTTAGCCCTCGAAATTGCAAGACACTGCTTACTCTGAGCCAATCTCACACATATGTTTCATTTTTACATGGAATTCAGGGTTCCTCACATTTCTGTACTACCACTTCACAGTCAGCCTCTGTCTGCTTAACAGCAAATTATTAACTGCAACAAGCTTTTCAGAACCAGCTGCTGTCAAAACCAAGGTTACCTTCTGAATGTCTTCATTTCTACTGGCACTGCTTGCTTACAAACACAGAGCAAAGTGCCTACTGAATTTCCTTCAGTTGTCTTCCACGTTTCTGGAGAGTTTTGGCTCTGATAGAGATTTGAAGTTCTCCATTCCCCTACTTAGGCTATTTTTATTCTTGGTACCATGTGGTACTCTTGAAGACAAGGTGTTTAACACAGATCTATTCCATTCAGTGTCTCTGCTCCAGCTGCCTCTGTATTACAGCAAACGAGTCCTTTACAGATATAACTCCTCACATCTTTAACTGATTACAAACTATATTTGTGTAGATATGTTCTTTTTCTGATTAATAACTTTCTGAGCAATCTACAGGCTGTATATATGTGGGACTGTTCACTCTGACAATTTGCTCTTCTTGCTGTATGATTTAGCATACTATAGCTTTTGCCCCAAAGCTATTGCTTCAAAACTTATTAGCTATTTAGGTTATTTTTGTAAGAATATGCAAGAAAATTCAGATTTTACAAGGCAGTTTGCAATATCAGTTTATTTCTTTGCAAACAAGTTCTTATGAAAATACTACAAAAATACAATACAAGATGTTGGAACTGTAGCTGAAATAAATCAAAGTTATTCAACTGGATAGTTACAATCTAGATTTTTGAAACACATTTTTGCAGCACACATTAGCACACAGCTCTTATGTTGCTCTGGGAAAAGTGGAAGAAGAAATAGGGACTTTTTTGACTGCAAAGACAAAAGAGCAATCCCAATGGAATTTGAATCACACATCCTTCAGGAGCTGTAAGAGCAAATAGAAGGCAGTATCCTTAGCTGTTTCAACTGGCACAACTCCATTGAATTTCAGTAGTTCATCTCAAAAAGTAGTGACCAAAGCAAGAGAAAACTATCTGCTCTTTAAATAGGCAAGGCAGTAACTAGTGTGATATGAAAGCAGTGACTCCATAAATCTTCCTATAGTGATAAAGATATATTTCATGCAGCTTTACATCCCCTGCCAGCAGCTGAGATGCAAGCTACATTGCATGAGCAGCCTGATGTGTTTGCTGAGAACTAGAACTTCAAGTTCTTACAAAATGCTGAGCAATTTGATGGGACAGAGTCTTTTAAAGAAGGCTGGCTGATAAAAATGTACATGTGTGTTATACTTGTATACAAGTGAACATTTCAGTGCATCCTGACCAGCAGAGGCTCTGAAACCAAAGTTATGTGTGAGAATCACAAGATATGTCCTCTGGAGGTCTGGTTAGTCAGTGAAGACCATGGCTGCTCTGACACCAGCTGATGATTTCCCACACCAGCATACTCCTAGACAGGACTCTTAACTTTGATAAAACAGCTACAGACAACCCTGAGAAGGTTTGCTGGGACTGGATAGAATAGTGAACTCTGTGCATGCACACTTAGGTACCAACTAGAAACATTCCTTTGTGACCTCTTATCTTAGACTGAGTTGGATGGTATGAATATGGTCTATGCTTCATAATTGCTTTAAAGGGCCTTTTTTTTTAATCTTATCTCCCTTTGCAATATTTCTTAATTTCCATCGTTCATAAACTAATTTATTAGAGCTACTTTATGGTTTTGTTTTATGCATTGAGCCCAGCGCTCATTTCCCTGAACAGCAAAACATCTGGTGTTAAACACAGCCTTCACATTACATACATTACCCACTGCAAGGGTGAAAAGAAAAGGGAATAAGAGGGACTAGAGTGATTTGAAGGGGAAAGTAACAAACTGAACATTGAAAATATATATTGCAATTACCTTGCTCTGGGAGCAAGCTGGATGGCAACCAATATCAATTGTGTACTCAGCAGCTGTAAAAATCTAGAAAATTGTTCTACCATGCAGACCACCCCACCCTGAGCTGGAATTAGA
The DNA here is from genome assembly GCF_028858705.1 of Grus americana. Taxonomy (NCBI): domain Eukaryota; kingdom Metazoa; phylum Chordata; class Aves; order Gruiformes; family Gruidae; genus Grus; species Grus americana. The sequence goes on along the minus strand of NC_072855.1, from coordinate 66,168,331 downwards.
GTTCTCAGATCTGTCCTGAAGGTAACAAAAGAAACACTTCAGCATAAATATGTGACTATTCAGACTGATTGAACTAGAGAAACTACTGGAAAAAATATTGTCCAAGTGGTTCAGATCAGAATGTAGTCTCTGTATCAAGAGCCCATTGTTCACATAGATTGGTGGCAAAAGATGAAGATGAAGTTATGTTTGGTTGGCTCTTTGCCAGCAGATTCTTCACGCTGGTGGTAGGAACAGGCACAACCTTGATGATCTGTAAAATTTTTTAATATTCTTTTCTTAGCAAGATGTATATTCAATATATCCAACAATATTGGAAATATACATCAGGAAAAGGCCTTGATGAGTTAGGTCTGGCTTCCATGAGGTATAAGAGGTACTGAAGCACCTCCTTAACCTATATAGATTTGCTGTTGTGGTGGGCAAGACCACTTAATTTCTAGAGGTTTACACCTTTGCAAAACTGAGAATGTTTGTTACTAAGCATCTTCCTCAGATGGTCACAAGCCTATTTAGCTGAAGCATTTTTATTTTAGATAGCAACACAAAACAGCTAAACGCTCTCTCCTCCCTTGAATTAAGGTCTGACCCTTTTCTCAAGAGAATCAATAGCAAAAATCCCCATAGACTGCAGTGAGAACAGATGGGAACCTCCCCTTGGCAAGTGGGAAGTGAATCCTTTTCACTTCTGCTTTACATTCTGTCCACTCTTAAAGATCCTGGCCTCAGAAGAGAAAAAGCATTATTTTCTGATTACATGGAATACAGAAATATTCATACTTTTGCAGCTCTATTGACTCACTAGTGTTAATAAACACAAAAAAAATTTCAGTAGAATATGCAGCAAAAATTGAGAGGACTCCTACCTAGTAGATAGATTGAGCAGTATGGTGCCATTTTACTGCACAAAGTTGCTACTTTTAAGGTATAGTGATGATTCCAACTAACAAGAGACAGCACCAAGATTGGATAGTGTGACAGAAATTATGGTAGGATATTCTTTCAAGGTCTCCTCTCCTACAGGTTTTCAAAGTAATTGATTCTGGATGAAAGTTAGTGAATTTGATATTCAGTTTATGAGAAATTAAAAAATGATGAGGAAACCCAACATCCTCTCTCACTATTAAATCACACGGAAACCTTTTGTAATGATTAAAGCTAATGTTCATGTTTTGATATCAGCTAGGCTGAAACATGTTGAGAGAAATTGTGAATATAAATCAAATTGAAATTCTAGGCCAGAGACCTTCATTTTTCATGAAATGGAGATTAAAAAATGCTGGGCAAATAGTGTCTGTCTATCAGTTTAAAAATGTCACATAGAGTAAAAAATACATCCATTTGTCCCCCTGCAAGAGACTTATAAAGAATGATGATTTTATAACCAAAGACACATTGCCCTAAACAAAAATGGGTCAGCTACTCAGCTGCAAATTGGAGAGCTCCAACAGAGATCTCAGAATTTCCCCTGATAATGCTAGAGCCAGCTCAAAGGAGTCTCTACCAAAGAGTTATGAGATGAACAGGTTGGGGATGGAAAATATAGAATAATTACAAGTAATTTCCATGTACTGAGACCCAGGGTCATTTGTGTGTCAGTCCTCAATACCACAGCAAATGGGTTTGGGCTATCGTAATGCTGAGACATTTAGTGCACTTGGCTTTCTGTTCGGAAGGTATGCTATGGTGCTTGGGTGGAATACTAGACTTTTGTAAAAAAATTATCTTAAATGGGTTCACCTCAAGTATCTGATTTTTAAAGGGTTACTGTAAACCATTAGGCTTGCATAGACAATCATTTGCAGGTGATGCAAATGGAAAATAAAGGCAGGCAGATATAGAGAAGACTTGCATTAAAAGGACTGAGAATAAACATTACATCAGACATTTTAAATGTGTTCTGGAAAGATCATGCAGAACAATAGATTAATGACCTAAAATGAGCTTAATTAATTATTAGCCAGTAGGCTTCATGAAGGCTCATATCTTTGAACAGAATATAAATCATAAGTAAACTAGATGTAAGGTCTGCATTATGCTGAGAAATAAAACTAGAATTCATTTAGAAACAGACAAAATTTAAAAGACATTGCTCAGTATCATCATTTACTTCATCAGAGACAACAACACAGAGTTGAAGGTGCACAAAAAATGAAGCCCGGCAATAAAATGTCAGTAACTCATGGCTGAAATACTTGCAGGATCTCCTTCACAGACTTCTGCTTCACAGCTCACTTACAAAGCCAGAGAGATAGAAACTTAAGCACAAATAGCAGAAGCTGAAGTTCAGGCAAGAAACTTGAAAGAAAGGCTTCCTGGCTGATGCTGAGGCCAGACTATTGGACCTGTAGTGAAACTGTCACTGTGTCATCGATCCTCGGCAGTGTTGGGTTTTGCCACAAATTGCAGTTGTGAAGACATAACTTGCATGGCTGGTTAAGATACGGGCCTTCAGGAAGCTTTCTCAGACTCCATGGGCCAGCTCTCCCTTTACTGTACAGGTGCTAGTCTGGCACTGACATTTAAGTAAATTAATTTGGGCAAAAGTGATGAATAAATTAAAAGTTACTCTATCTAAGACCTGGGAATCCAACTCAAGCTTGTCTTATCTTGAGAAATAGCCATGCACAATGATGGCCAGTTCAGGGAAACAGCACTTCTTCCCTCTTTAAACATACAGTTTGACCAACACATTAAAATAAAAAAAAATCTACTCTGAATGCACCATTTATATCCCTCTTTCAGCATCAAACTCCCATTCCTGAGCAAGATGACAGACCTAAATCCTTACCTTCGTAGCTAGGTAAAGATCAACATCAAACTTCTCTAGCTGAAGTAAGCATGAGATGTGTTCCCTTTGATTTCTCATAGGCTTTGTCTATGATGAAAAGATTCACCAGCATATATATGGGTATGTCTCCATGCTATTTTCCAGGCAGATGTGAACTATAGCTGCCTGTGCTTCTCTTTGGACAGATGCGAGACAGCTCCGAAACAGAAGCCATGTTGCTGTGGTTAGTGCAGAGCCCAGGCTTTTGTACTTCAGAGCATATTTACTCCAAAGCTAACTGCAGCTATATGCTTTCTTCTTCAGAGAAGGCTCACATCATGCCACTGGCAGGACAGACAGAAAAAAAAAATCATGATTTCCTGCAAAAAAGCAGTGCTGGCTGGCAGCATGAAAAGAAAATCTATCTTTATGCAGTCGGAAACCTTAATATAGCAATTGATTGGCAAAGAAAGTCCTATTGCTGATGCAGGTTATTCTGCTGGGTGTTCAAGTTTGCCTCCTGGCAGCATTACAGTTAGCAAGGCTGGCTTCAGGGGACTTACCCTCAGGGGTGGCTGTAGGCAACCAGGATCAACACAGTTGCAATAGGCCTCATGCTTTGTAGGACCCTGGACGAGATGCCTTTTCATGTGAGCCCATGCTTTAGACAGCTCTGAATTTAGCAAGTGTGTGTGTGTGTGACACACATCACCTTGTTAATTATGGTAAGTGCTCTCACATGAGGTAAACACGCTGACATACACCTGTTTTGTCTGTTCAAATGTACCCTAAAAGGCAAAGCAAATTTGTGTTGGTCTGCATGTCCCAGCTTAAGCAGAACAAAGTGAATAAATAATAAATAGTAATCAGGGTTAGAGCACAGCTGTTCTGACTTCCCAGGTCTTGTCAGCTGGCTCTTCCTACACTGCCAGCTGACCCAGTTGGTTGTAGCGCATGTACTGTGGACATGTTTTATGAATGATGTTTTTGTTTACGTCTCCATCATCAAACCTTGGCAGACTACAATTACCTGCTAGACATGAGGTCTTTTAACTCCATTGTGAAAGTCTCCAGAAAATAATGTTCAGTGCAGTTCAAACAAAAACTTTCCACATTTGCCTCTTCTGTCCTGTCCTTCAGGTAGCTGTCTACCTACCTGCCTATCTACCTACGTCCCTCCTTCCTGTGTACTTCTTCCAGTGGCAAACATTTGTGAGTACTCTTTCTGACAGTGGAAATCATGGAAAAGCAAAGTATCTGGGCTTCAGAAGCATATTCATGTCATTTGTTCACACATATTAATATAATTATTTCAATTTCAATGCTTGGCTTTTGTCCTTCCTCTATCTAAGATACAAAATGCCAATGGGCGGCAGCTGAAGAGCCAAGGACAGATTCATAGAGCAGGTCAGACTAATCATTCTTGTCACATAGGATGGCTGAGACCATGTCTGTTCAAAAATGCAAATTAAAACATAGTGTATAATTGTTGCTGCACATACCAAGAACCTACGAGGCATGGAGGTGCTGCTTCATAGCAGCACAAAGTGTCTCAGGGCCCAGTGGGCACATAGGGCACCAGGCAAACAAGCTGCCAGCAAGCTGCACTAATGCTTAGCATCAAATACTATTTCCTATTCAAAGTACTCTACAAACAATAACAAAGGGAAATGTGTGTAGGCTTGCATGCAAAATAGAACTATTGTTGGGGGGAACTGTGTTTGCTTGCATGCAAAATAGAGCTACTACAGGGTGGGGGTCATGTTTTCCTTTTATGAAGGCATAGAAAATGCTTTTTCATCAAAATTAAAATGCTTCACAAGAGTATCTTCCACTGAACTTTAACCTGTATAATATCTCTTGTCCAGTGCATAATTTTTGCCAAAGGGAGAGTGGAAGAGTCTGACTACAGAAGCCTCTCCCAACTGAGAAGCAGAAAATGACAGCACAGCTACTCCAACCCAGGCTCCCTAAAGACTGGGAAGATCGTCCACAGACCTACCTGCCAGGAATGACCTTCATGTTTCGCAAAAAGTCTCTGTAAATTTTGGATTCCATTCTGGTGAAAGGAATGGGAAGAAGACAAATCTTAAATTCCGCAGGATGGGAAAACTGTTTCCTAGCCAGCTCAAACCCAGGCTAGTGAAATTCCAGCTCTCAGGAATTATTTCATCCATTTGCTGGATCTGCTTGATGCTGATTGTAACTCTAGACAGGTATTGAAAACCAAAGGCATTGTAACCATTTATTTTGTATTTGCTCTCTCCCTTTGAATATTTAAAGTGTTCTCAGTGATTCCTACTACCTGCAACATACGGGAGTTCAGAGAGAGAAGGTCTTCCATGACTATCCTCATCCCACCTTTTGGGTTTTTCTGGGCATGTTCCTGCAAGATGATTATTTTCCTTCTCTAACTGACTTGATAGGAATATGTATGTTTCCAGTGGTGGTGAAATTTCTTGTCTCTGGCTATAAAATCCCGGTCACAGAAACCTCAGGGGGTTGTCCTAAACATAAAAATGAATAGCCCAAGCTTCAGTTATAATTAACTCCAAACTGCAGTTATTATTAACTCCAGCTGCTGGTTAAAGAACATAAATATATGTATTTTTATATTCATTTCATGTTGCTGCCTGATATATAAGACCAATGTAATTGCTGTGAATTTATTTGCATTGCTTTAGTTCTATAGTATGGCAAATAACAGGTTTGCTTATAAGGATAAATTAAAACTTAAATGTAATGGGGTGGATATTATGTCAAGCTTGCCATCTGCAAAGTTACAGTAAAATATTTTTAGTGTAATAATGAGGGCAGACTGGAGATCCTGGTCTAATCCATTTAGTCGCCAGTCAAATTCAGAGAATCAAAAAATGGTCATAAGCATCTTTGTGATTCCCTGATCTTTGCTCATTACACAGCAGGCTGGACCCAAATTTCAGCTTAAAAGACATCTGAGACTATTACTGTATAACTTTGACTGCAAGAAGACCATTCTGGCGCCGCAGGAGAGCGCACAGTACAACAGCAAGTCAGCTACTCCCTCTTTTCCGTAGGTACACAAAAGGAACCCTGAAAGAAATGGCTTAAGGCAGCTTCAAGGTTATTTTGAGTCTTAAAGACCTACTGGTTTAGTTGTCCTGCCTGCAGTTCCTGTACTGAATATGCATGCTGGCTGTTGTCCTGTTTCTGTGCGTGGTGTTTTCCAAGACACTAACAGCACTGAGCAGTATTTCTAGACAGCCTTTGATTTTACATTCTCAGTAGCCTGGAAGCATCTTGACAAGGAATGGTCTTATCTCAATCTGTCAGCCAGTCACTGACCCTGTATCAGCATGGAGCTGATACGCAGCAGATGCTATATGTCCTGCAAATGCCGCCAGCTGCTATAAGCCATCTTTATTCCCCCCACAGAGAGTGCAGTAGAGCTGGAACTTATCACCCAGGCCATAGACAGAGATGTGGGTCCCATGCTAGTCCTGATGCTCACTGAAAGCAGATGATGTCCAAAAAGGGTTACTGCACTCATGAACTCCCAGTGCTGGAGTTGGGGACTGATGAATGCAAGTTTTTCACTCTGAAAAAAATGAAGTAATTGCTTGTTCTCAGCTTGACGATGCACAACTTTCTGATGTCAGATGGACAGCCAGTTCCCATGTAAGGGATAAGTGGCTGAACCCATCAAAAAGAGATCAAACTAAAGATGTATTTTTTCTCCCCACCAAAAGTAACACGCAGTATTTGCTTTCCAAGGTACAATGATATTTTAAATGAGGCATGATAGGGTGTTCATATGCAAGATCCACTTTTCATACCAAACAAGCCCCCTGGATGCAGTGCCACCTATTTTCCTTGACTTGATCCCTGCTCTCCAAATGCAGGTGGGCATTTGTGCCAGGGAGTGGCAGGAGGTCCCTCATTTGCTTGTCGAGTAAGGGTTTGCGGGTTTGAAAAAAATCCCAAAAAGCAGTTACTGGCTCTCAGTAAATAAATTTTAAACCACAGGCCCAAGTTTCGTGTTGAGCTTTGCCAGCAGCCCCGGAAGGCGTGCCAGAAGAGGAGGCTGGGTGGCCCCAAGGCCACCTGTAGTCCCCCGGCCCCGAGGCCAGCAACGCGGGGCAGGAGGGAAGCAGAGCTAGGCTGAGCGGGTGCACAGCCAGGGCTGCTCCTTCCCCTCGCCTAGCTTGGGCTTTCACTTAGAAATCTCCTTTAATCCACTAACCATCCATGCACAAAAACCTCTTATCCAAGGTTAATTTGGTCCTTTCAGACTAAGTTAGTTGGCTTGCACACAGCTACAGGCGAGATTTCCCCTCAGACTGTGAACATTCGCTCTGCTGAGAGGATTTAGTCTAAATCATGCAAGTGCTGACAGCCCTCCAACATTTTTCCACAGTCTCCTTAAGTGCCCCAAAAGTCATTTAACTTTCCCACAGTTCACCTGGGAGGGCTCACGGCTTGGCCTGATGCAGGTTGAGGACCCAGGGTCTCCCGGACCACCGCTGCGCTGGGTAAGCTGTCACAGGCTGGCTGTACCAACGTTGCAGGGTCACGCTGCCGCAAAGCTTACCCCAGCACAATCAGCAACGTTCATGCAGACCTCTGTACTGCTCATCTCCAGCTCCTGAATGCAAACATAGTGGGCTTTGAAAGCCTTTCTCCCCTGGTTGAAGCCTGGGGATCAGCACCCTGTGTTGAGCCTGCTTTGGAGAAAATCACGGCCCCACAGCAAGCGGGCCAGCAGCAGGAGGTGTGTGACCATACAATCAAGATGTGACATGCACCACCCTGAAACCAAAGATCTAAAAGTGTGATACATATTCTGTTGTCTTTTGGGATACCTTTTCTGGTAGGGAGAGTGTGTCTGAATGTCAAACCAGCAGCTGATTTTCTCGATCTTGTTAATTTTTGATACGCACCCAGCCCTGTCCCTGCACAGGAATGCCTTGTTTCATTACTAGTTATTGAAACAGTGCCTACCCTCAGCTGCTGAGCTCATCCGTTGCAACATGGATTTGCACTTACAGGTGTTGCTTTGTACCTCTTCTTTGGTCAGTAGGTGTTTGGAGTCCTCTTTCCCTCCTCAGCTCAGTGAGCAGAGGGTGCAGAGCGTTTGGTTGTTCACACCAAGGGCCCTAGTGACCCCAATCCGTATGGGCTTAAAAATATTTCTAGTCATTCTTGGCACCTGTGTTCAAGTCTGGATTACTTCTAAGTGTGTTGAATTCCTTGTATAACTTAAAGCAAACACTATGCTGATGTTTCCAGGATCCCCTTTGGAAACTTTAGGGAAACATAAGGAATGCTACAAAAAATAGGAGTAAATCAGGTTTATTCAAGGAGAAGAGGCAACAATTTAAGGGTAACTATCCCAGGTAAAAGTGACAATAACCTTAGTTTTTCAAAATCAGTGTTATAACAACACTAAGCTTCCCACCTTCCTCCTTTAAACCAGAATTACTTTACAGGTTCCTTAGGGGTTAGAGGCTCTACCACAGCCAGGAAGTTCTTCAAGCCAGAACCATTAATATTCCTACATATCTGCTACCATAACATAATACAAATAATGTAGTGAAAAAGGAAAACCAAAATCCTGTCTGGAAAACCTCAGAACAGTTGTGATCTGCAGAATACTATGGGTCAGGCTTAAGAAGTACCTGGAAGGGGCTAACTGGCTACATAAGATAAACATGGTTCCCCACAGCAGCAATTGCTGCTGCCCATTGTCTTATCGTGCCATTGTACAACATGCATTGAATCCAAGTCTTCAGAGCTTTCACCCCAGATTACTGGCTCTAGATCCCATCTTCCACATCCACCTATGGCAAAATGGCCAAAATCTTTGTGCACCCTTGAGGCAACTCAATTCAGTTTTACTAGCGCTGCTAGGAGGTCCACTTGGGCCACCCCAGGATAAGAGTGTAAGGTAATGTCTACCAGTGAGTACAGTCAGTTACGAGTGAGATGCAGCCAAAGCATTGCAGGGATGTGGTTTCTCCTGCATCCTACTGACCAGCATCTTGAGAGAATAGTTTTTCAGCTGTGAAAACACCACAGACACCACTTCAGACAGGAGGGTTAAACAGGCCATAGTACTGCAGGGAAGTAACTGGACTGGGAGCAGGCTATTAATGTGATCCAAATACCATGAAAAATTATTTTGACTATTGTATTAGAGCAGTTGGACAGTTTCAGATCTGCTGAAATGCCACAGAAAACAAGCTGGTCACAAATGGTGAGGACCCAACACTTCAGGGACTGATGCTTTGCCATCATGAACTCCTGCACAGAATAGGTGCAGAAGGCCACCCCTCAAACCAGCAGTGTTTTCTACTCTGTGTGATTGCAGAGGCTGCAGAAGGGAAACTGCAGGTCAAGCTATAGAGAGGCCTTTCCCTTCTTTTTTGAGGCCGGTGATGATTATGTGGTCAGAACTTGTGAATTTAAAATTGCCTTTTAAATACTCTTTTGCTCATCCAGCCAGAAGCCTCTCATTCTGACATCATAAGGCACTGCTGCAGGGCACATTTTCCTGTCACAGTGGGAAGATTAGAGGTGAAAGAGGGCTATAAAGAGTAAGAACTTGATGCAAAGAAGATGAATTTGCTCTCTAAGTTGAGTGATTAGGAAAGATATCTACAAGTAAGACATAGAGGTTAGATTACTTTCTTGGACCAAGAGCAAACAAGATATGAAAATTGGAACAGAGACAGTGATAAAGCAAGATGCACATGAGCACTAAATGCAAACAGGCATCCTCCCAGCTTTTCAACTTCTTATTCACCTGGCACAGTGGAGAGCCTTGAGTGTCACAGTTTTAAGCTCTGTTTATGCTGCCCACCCCCTTCTGCACACTCGAAACACAGCAAAAGAAAAATGAGACAGAGCACTAACCTCTCAGACGCTGAAGAAACCTCATATTCCATAGCCTTGCCTTTATGCCCTTTTGACTGTGCATTAGGGAATGCCTCTCCCTGTTTACTCCTCTGTTGTCATGTGAGTAGCCCTGCTGGGCTTATAGCATATTCATTTAAATAAATCTTCCTTGGTAGGATACACATTGCACTTTATTGTTATTCTTAAGACACTTGCATAAACATTGTGTCATTTCTATAATTACACACCTAAGTAATTAGGATGCCTGATTGAGCAGATTATTTACTGTTATTCTTTTACAAATCTTTTTATTTCAATAGTTTTCTTTTTAGTAACATGCTAATATGTGCTTTTACTCTAAAACTGTACAAGATGCATGCTAGGAGGAGCAGATTGTTGACTGTTGTTTTAATAAATATTTTTATTCAGCTAATTTATATTAAAGTGATCTCTTCTACTAGCAGGGGAAAATGGTTTCTAGAATGACTAGCCAACTGCAACAGAAATAATAATAGCCATCAAGCTTATAGCAGTACCTTCAAACAGTCACAATTGAAGACATATGTTGTTTCACAAAAAAACCATGTATTATAAAACATGAAATTGTATCATGTTTAAGGTATTCTGCATACAGTATATGTTAGTGAAGTGAAAGGGCACATCTGTGCTGTACTTATTCAGATGACTATTTTATTCACTGGATGATGGCAATTTATTCATTGACTTCTGGATCCCAGATTGCCAAGAAGATATCAGATATCTGGCTGATGTTAAAAACAGTCGGACTTTGTATTTTAATCTCATTGTTTGCAGCTGTTTAAAAATCATAATTGAACAGCAAGTAAATGAAAAAGAACAAGGAAATAGAAATAAAACATCACATATCATTGCCTCCTCTCTGATCCCTCAGAGAGAACAATATGCACAGAGTTACTTACTCACAGGAGATTCCACACACACTTCATTAAAACTGACTTGGCCCATGCAGATACTCAAATTGAGGTCTGGACCATAAAGTGATGATGTTACAGGGGATGGTCATAATTCACATTTCTGCCTTGCAGTGCTGTAAGCAGGTTGCCAGCACCTAACAAACAAATAATAGACATATAGAGGTTATACATGCTTTAATTTCCACTTTTTGCTTGAAGCTCAAAGAAGGAAGGTCTCGTGCCTTCCTTCCCAAGCTAAGAGCAAGAGGATTGATGGGTACTCTGCTGGTTTTGGGCGGGATTGAGTTAATTTTCTTCATAGTAGCTAGTACATGGCTGTGTTTTGGATCAAAGCTGGTACTTCAGCCACCATGTGCCAAGGTCTTCTTCATGGTCTGCTTGGCCTCCATGAGTGGCTGTCGCCTCCCTGTCCCAGGGATCATATCCAACCATCCTACCTTGCAACCTGAAAAGGAGAGTTCCCAATCCAATTTTCACACCTGAGGGGTAACAAACCCATAGGAAACATAACTCTGCCCAGAAGCATGAAAAGATTCTACTTCCCCCCACAATTATCCATTATTGTACAATGTTAACAACATTGAATTCAGACAGACAACACAGAAGGATCCATCAAAGGGCCATTGGTGCTCTGTAAAAGTAAGACTAAGATGCAGTCCCCCTTGCTCTCATGGCAATGTGCAGTCTTTGTTAGCCATCTCTTCTGAGTCCACATAGCAGAACATGGTGTCACGTTTTTAAAACAAGAAAGTGTACTCCCAGCTTTCATTTCTGTACCTCAGAGTCTCCAAATATAACAAAAAAGTTAAGTATATTGAACTGATATGTAGAGTGGAAAATTAGTTCATTTCTACTAGCATTCAGATGTTTTTCTATGCAAAGTATTCATTTTGTTGTGGTAGAAAGCATCGATGTTTTCTCAAGTTATTTTACTTGTCTCCCCCTTGGGAAAAGAATGTGCAAAACACCAACTTTTCCACACCAAAATAAGTCTTGATGGAAATATTAAAGGTAGAGGAATGACATTTCTTCTGAAGCATTACACAACATTGTATTTACCTTTGCCTGATCAGCTCCACTGAAAACACTATTTATGTTTAGGCATACCAAGCCAAAATGGAACATTTTTCCAATTTTTCTGGCCTATGTGGTTAAGGCAGTCTGAAAGCCGTAGTGGATTGTTTCTATTAAGAGGAAAGAAGAATGGTATCAATCAGATAATTTGGAAAACACAGTGCCTTTACCACACTCTTCCTTCTGCAATGCCAAAGCAACCCATCCACCACCAATGTGTTTCCAAATATACTCACAGCTGAACAAACACAGAGGAAAACAAGGGGACGCAGGGAATCGCAAAGAATCCTGATTCGCTTGTGTGCGGGCCAGCCTATCACATGGGCACGCTGCAGAGAGGAGCCCTGCGGATGCTGGTGGGCACTGAAGGGCAAGAATCAAGGGGAACCTGCAGCACCAGAATGGGCATCCTCTGCCTGCCCCCTGATTTAGGGCAGGAGCGTGCCAGCCTCAGCCAAGTAGCTGTGTCATTTCTCTTTCTCTCCCTCATATAAGTGTGTGCATGTGATTTAGCTTCTAATTGGTCTGACCACAGCAGGCTTTGCCTTGAGCTGTGGCTTTCTCCACTACCACTGCTCACGAGGGCACTAAGCTGTGTAGTGTGGTCAACATGCTGGAGGGAAGGGATGCCATCCAGAAGGACCTTGACAGGCTTGAGAGGTGGGCCCATGAGAACTGCATGACGTTTAAGAAGGCCAAGTGCAAGGTCCTGCATGTGGGTCAAGGCAATCCCAAGCACAACTACAGGCTGGGTGGAGAATGGATTGAGAGTAGCCCTGAGGAGAAGGACTTGGGGGTGTTGGTGGACAAGAAGCTCAACATGAGCCGGCAGTGTGCCATATCCTGGGCTGCATCAAAAGAAGTGTGACCAGCAGGTTGAGGGAGGTGGTTTTCCCCCTCTACTCTGCTCTGGTGAGACACCACCTGGAGTACTGCATCCAGCTCTGGGGTCCCCAGTACAAGGCAGACATGGAGCTGTTGGAGTGAGTCCAGAGGAGGGCCATGAAGCTGATCAGAGGGCTGGAGCACCTCTCCTATGAGGACAGGCTGAGAGAGTTGAGGTTGTTCAGCCTGGAGGAGAGAAGGCTCTGGGGAGACCTTATAGCAGCCCTGCAGTACCTGAAGGGGCCTACAGGAAATCTGGAGAGGGACTGTTTACAAGGGCATGGAGTGATAGGACAAGGGGTAATGGGTTTAAGCTGAAGGAGGGTAGATTTAGGTTAGATATAAGGAAGAAATTCTTTACAATGAGGGTGATGAGGCCCTGGAACAGGTTGCCCAGAGAGGTTGTGGATGCCCCCTCCCTGGAAGTGTTCAAACCCAGCCTGGATGAGGCTTTTGGCAACCTGGTCTAGTGGAGGGTGTCCCTGCGGGGGTGTGTGTGTGTGTGTGTGTGTAACTAGATGATCTTTAAGGTCCCTTCCAACTGAAACTATTCTATGATTCTGATTCTATGACTGATTCTATGATTCTATGATTTAGTTGCCCTGAAAGAAAGGTTGCCCATTCACTTTAACCTCATCTTCAACTGCTCAATAGACATGTTTACTATAAACTATTAACACCTTTCAGCCTACGAAGAGGAGAAAAAACAAAACTCCTTCACCTCACTGTGGATAGATCGTCACAAGTCACAGTTACAGTTAAGCAATCATTGCTCTGCCACTAGCAATGGCCATTACCAGTTTCCCCAATGACAGAGCAGTGACTATTAAAAATGTTTGCTGCAGGGAGACCTTGGAGGTGGTCTAATCCAAGCACTAGCTCCAGTCAGCCATAGCTATGCCAAGGCAAGTCTTGAAACCCGCCAAGGATGGCGGATTCACAGTCTCCCTGGATACCATGTTCCAGTGCAGTACATTTGTCCTAGCAAGGAAATTTAACTCTTACTGATTTCTTCCCTATGTTGGGCAAAAAAAAGGTATGAAAGCTATGCCTAGCACACCAGAGATTACCTCTTCTAGGCACTGCACATTTCTGGTGATACCAAAAAGCAAGGAAGCCAGGGCAGCGACCCCCCAGAGACAAGCCAGCACCCTCTCCCTGGTGCAACTGCTGGCAGGGCCAGCCCACACAGGAACAGCACAGGACGCCTTTCAGCTGCATGGTTGTGATCTTGTGAATGTGTTTGAGAGAGAGGGGAAAAAAACATTGGCCTTCTAGAAGGAAGAGTGTGGTAAAAGCCATAATTTGGCTGGGATTAAAGAAACCACTGGAAGTTCCTTAGTTTTAAATTTTGCACAGATGTCAACTATACTTGTTCCTACTGTCTTTAATTTAATGTCTGGAATATTGTGGTAATGTAATTCAGATGACATACGACTGGGAAACAGCCAGACCAACAGATTTGTGAAATTTTCTTTTTATGTTTAGATTTAATAAAAAAAAGCTCTCTCATGTGTGGCTTTTCTACACAGCAGTGTAAGAAAATGCTCTAGAAAGCTATGAAAAATATCTGTGAAGTGCACTTGAACATGCCTGCAGACAGACCAGAAGGCAGAGGCGCATTGTAGCAGTGGTGGCAGCTGCCATTTTCTTGTGTTTTCCCAGCTCAGCACCCCATGGCTCTTCCCCGTCCCACCATGAAGAAGAAGCAGCAAATGCCAGCACACTGCATTTACTTCAGTTCCTCAACCCTTTCACCAGGTGTTGGGGTGAAGAAGTGTATAGGCACCTATCCTGAACTGCTTCAGCTATTTCCAAAGTCATCACCCTCGCAGAACGCTGCATGTTTTACTCCAAATTACGCATTGCAAAGCAGTTTGCTATATTACAGATGCTCTGGGTATGGTGTTTGGTCGTGATTTTGTGAATAAAGACTCAGGGAAACTAACAAACAGTTTAAAGAACTGTAATCATATTTTTGGTCAATGACACAGATGAACTAAAATCAGGGTCATGTTTATCTAACTAGGTGGTGCTCAGACCTGTCTGTTAAGTTTCCATAGCAACCAGGAGCTGAAGTCATCTTGATCTCATAGAGATCCAAGAATTTAGCTCACTTTATCTGCTAATATATTGAAAAAGCTTCAGAAATTGTATTTAACAAATAAAGAAACTTGGAAAGTACCAAGCAGTTCCCATCTCACTCTCATTAAAAAAAAAAAAAAAGAAAAAAAAAGGATTATTTTTAAAGAAAAATTCTTGGAATGACCCTACACAGTCCTTTTTAGCCTTTCAGCTTCTTCATGACCTACTACAAAATGTATTTGGAGGGCATCATGCTTTTGGAAGAATACTACTAGTATGTAAGAGAATTAAGACCAAATGAACTGAGTGCTGATCCCTAAAGTTGTTCTGTACGCCTATGAGATGATCTGTCCATCATTGTGTCTCCAGTAAGGTCCCGCTTAGCCTGGAGTAAGGTATGAACATGTGGTCCTACCAGATAGTTAAATTCCCCTCTCCACAATGCGTTTATAACTGCATTCTCTCTGTCCGTGATGTTTTTACACAGTGGAGGGAGCGCTGGTTCCCTAGCACAGTCCTCTGCGTGCTGGAGGGACCCCTGGCTCGCGTGCGGCAGAGGTGCCCAGGCACGGCCAGTGCAGCACTGCCTTGCAGGAGCACGTCTAGGTAAAATAAAACCCTTCGGACTGGTATGTTTAATGCTAAAGTTTGTGGAAGTGTTTGAAGAATTCTTCAATAAATTACTTTAAAATGCCAGTCTGGTCTCACTGTGCATGCAAGTGACTCGTATTGTTTGGGAACTGTTTGCAGTCGTTGCGTTGTGCAACTGCAATAACACAAGTTTCTCCTCAGAAAACACCTCTGAGCTCTCTGCACGCGCAGCAATAGACTCCTACCTCTCTTCATCAGCTTTCTGAGTTAACTGCTCTTTCACTTGCTTTAAATGGGAGTTTATCAACATATTTATTGCCAAATTCTCTTCTTTGATTTAAAAAAATACAGTAAATTATATGGTTCAAAATTTAGCTGCCAAAAGAAAACCATGGCAATCTACATGTATCTTTCTGCTGATCTCTCTCAAGAAAATGTGACACACGCAATTGCCTCAGCAGCTTTGAGACCTAAACTGTTATTTCAAGAAATTTACCCTTTCACCATATTACTGTAGGTCTACAAATGCATACGTTTTTTTTCACTTGAAATGTTGACTCGGCTTTAATCTTAAAACATACGGATGTCATTCTCTTTTTGCTCAGAGGCACTGATGCAACTGAAGAAAAACATTAAGTTTCTGGAGGGAGGCCAAGCTGGATAGCGGCAGCGCAGAGTATGCAGTGCTTCCCTTGACATCAGATCTGGAAGCAGATCAGATATGAATGGAAGACCCACAGTGAGTCAGGTTTGCATGTAAACCTCCAGTGAGTCTGAATTAGCTCCAAAAGCCAATGTGATATCAATGAAAGAACTGCACTGTATCCACTTTCAGATACTTTTGCTGCAAAATCAGATTGGTTTTATTTCCTGGATTAAAATTTGACCAATCTGTGGGGATAATTTGTTTAAATGGACGCATCAAAACTTCATTAAAGGATTGTTAAGACATTACACAAAACAATCAGAGCTCAGAAATCCATGGTTAAAGAGGACAGTGTGACCTGCTTTAGTTTAAAAAAAACCAAACCAAACCAAACAAACAAAAAAAACCCCAAAAACCCCAAACCCCAAAAAAACCAAAAAACAGAGAGAGAGATGTTTTGGACTCTGCTTTCTGTAATACAAAATTTACTTTTCTCCATTTGACAAACATGTGTTTTCAACAGAGGGTTCTTGTTATTATCTTTTATTTCCTGTTGGCAATTTCAGGTGGTTTTATCCCTTGGTTGCTGATTGATGGATTTATTAGTTCCTGGAATCCAGGAAGATTTTTGTCTTGGGATTAGAACAATTTAGAGTGAACAAAAAAGTAATTCCTTTCTGAACAGCTTTCAATTATAAATATGTAGGCTATCAAGTATTCCCCTGCTTTTAAAAATATATTTGCTTTTATTGTTTTCTGAAATGTATATTTTACAATTACATCAGTGCTGTTCTGCTCTCTCAATTCTTGCACCAAGTTTTTGAAAAAGAATAAAGTGAATGAAAAAGCCAGGAAGAAACAGAAGCAGCCCAATTAATTGCCATTAATAAAGCACCCCCCTTCTCTTTGTTTTGTGGAAAGAGGCATGCATGTCATGCTCTGCAAATTCAAGGTATATAAATGTTACCAGATCCTCACTTCTACTGGAAAGTTAAGGCTCTTGCTTTTTATAACCTTGCAGTCTCAGAACTTCCTACTTACTGATTTCTTTCTGTTTCTGCTGAACAGGAAGGAAAAAAATATGAATCCAGTCTTATTTTAGTGGATAGGTTTAAAGGTGCTCCTTACCCACTCAGAAATAAGTCCCTGCTGTGCAGACCCATCCTAACCCACCATGCTGATGTCTCCCTGGGTCTCTCAAATGTCATTTGGTAGAGCACAGTGAACTCAATATTTGCTTTTTCGTGTGTGCTGTACTGTGTGTCAGTTACACAATATCAAGGTATTGCAAAAATGTATTATATTTCATGGCATCAAGTCGAGTCCAGAATAAATTTTGCTATCTTTGCAAGAACCCAGTACAATTTAAATGTGTTGAATTTGGAGTACATTTGCAGATAGTAGGTTAGATGTGAGCAGAAGGTATAAACTCATTTGCTTGTGTCCCAGGTCAGCAGTAAGTGGGTTAATTCTACATTGCCCCTATAATTTTGGAGGAGCTCCCTCTGCCAATAATTACAGTTATTTATGCCACCATATCAAAGCTTTTGGGCTTACAAATAATTAACAGATCAAGCATCACATTTTTGCATACAAGACATTTAAGACTGCAAGAAGCTCAGAGACACAGAGGTCTTCCATCAAAACCAGAAAGCCAACACGTTACTCTGCCCCCTCTTCTCAAGTTTCAGGTATACTATAGGTACCCCCTTCTGTACTTTTCTCTTGACCCCAGTTCTGGGGCCGCCCAGATGTTTTGCTGTTCAATATCTATGTTGTAACAAGGTGGCAGCTTTGAAAGACATGAATGGAAATGCAGGATTTCTTGAATAATTTTGTTTTGATATTTTTGTACCATGCGTAAGTATATATTAACAAACAGATGAATTCTGTCCTCGGGACTAGACATTCAGTACCACATTCATTCATTCCTTTGTTCGTTCTATGGCTAGGAAAGAGTACAGTCCCACATATTAAAAACATGCTAAACATTAGCCATGGTCCTGGTTTTAGAATCGTACGTGTATAATCTGGTTCCTGCGTTCTGCTGAAACCTCTGGGAAAACACCCACTTCAGACAGACTCTTTTCTCAGGAAGCAGCGGGGCTCTCTGCTCTTCCCAGTTTGTGAATTTACTGGGCTCTTCATTCCCATCCACCTCCTCTCTCCTCTCCTACCGTTACACATGGACCCAGGGGATCATTCCTGATGTGCCAGTTGGATACAGACTTCTCTCCCCTTCCTTGCAAGGGAACCCAATATGCTCGTTACATGCATTGCTGGGAAGTTTTCTAATGGTGCTTGAATTTCCAGGCTCGCTGCAAATGCCACACCTTCCCTTCGTGGCACTCGTGAAATTCAGCTTCCTGTTTTTATAGTGCAGCATAGACAGAGTCTGACACTAGAGTCTTTGCATGTGTGAACTTTCTAGGTAAATGCCAGCTTGACTCATCCCACAATTAAAACTTGCCAGAAGGAGATCCCAGTTTATATATTTGAGCAGTGTTATTGTTCAAGGGACAAGCATAAGCAATTCATCTTAATTTGAGATGGCAAAGAAATGAGTGAGAAAGACTAGCAACAGATGTACTTTTGTTTTCTTTGTGCAGTGGAAAAACAAAATAGAAACTGAATCCCTGAGTTATTATTTTTGTATGCATATTAAAAAAGATGTCAGACTTGAGTCGAGGTTTTATCTAACCAGTCCGCTTCACACGTTAACCCGCTGCAGGCTAAATGAAGTCTCCCTTCAGCTGTGCAGGAGCACTGTATGCAGGGGAAATGGCAACAATTTCCCTCTTCCCTCCTCAGTCTGCAGGAGGCATCATTCAAATCCAAGCCTAGGAATAACTAACCACTACTGATGACCGTATTAACACCAGAGAAAGACGGTATTTTTAATAAAGCCAGGGATGGCTCTACAGCTCCAAAAGCTCTATCCTACATCCTGAGGAATGTCTGTGCATACACGACTCAAATCTAAAACATGCCATATTATTGATTTCCCCACTCACACTCTGAAAATACCGTGTATTGCAAAGGAAT
This sequence comes from Grus americana, assembly GCF_028858705.1. Lineage (NCBI taxonomy): Eukaryota > Metazoa > Chordata > Aves > Gruiformes > Gruidae > Grus > Grus americana. The sequence goes on along the minus strand of NC_072855.1, from coordinate 66,149,406 downwards.
AATGCCTTGGGATTACATATCCTTTCTGTCTGCCCAAGGCATTAGGCTACCACGTATGACTCCTACACATGAGGTTGATGAGTGTGTGGAAACCTTTTGGCTGTGGTAACTTTAGGGTGGGTGTATTCTTGAGAGCTGGTCCTGTGACGCACGGTTATTTCAGTGTGGCTTCTTACCTGCCTAAGAACATAGGACTGTACTTTTGTCTCATGCCCCACATGGGCTGTAACATGAAAAACCAAAAATCCTGTTGAGGATAAACTTTCATTGTTCTCTACATCTCTAAGAGAATGACTGCACTGACACCTACAAACAACCCTTGAGTAAAGCTTGTGTAAATAAACAGATTTGACCCTTGGAATCAGATGCAATAAACTGAGTTAATCTTCTGAAGATAAAAGAATCATTTTATTCCTTGGTACGAATTTTTAAGTCATAAGAAACAGTTAAAAAGTTGCTATACAATCCTTTCCATTTGAGCTCTCAGAGTTTCCAGTTTCACCCATTGTGTTGATCATATGATTTATGTACACCATCCTGATGATATCCTCAGTACTTTTATCCCAGAAAATACTGATAAAAGTGTATGCGGTCTTTTTTCTAGGTTCCTCTGAAGTCTATGCCCTTTTTCAAATATATCACAAACTTGCTGTCTCCAATTCAAATGCTCTGTCACATTTTTCCTGTCTCTTCAGAGCCTCCTCTACCTCTCATTTTTCTTTCAGGGCAGCAGCTGCTGGGCTCCTTCTTTGAGGCTCTGGGCAAAGCTCAAAAGCCAAACAAAATACACAGAAACCTCTGAACTAGATTTCCATTTTTCTACAGGACTCTTGACCTATCGGTCTTCTCAATCTTAAGGGTCAATCACCACAAGAATTAGCTCCTACCCTGTAACTTAATAGTGACCCTTACTGTAGACAAGCTATTCCTTGTCACCATCCTTCTGGCAAGAACGCAAAACCTGCCGGTTTCACATCTCTCCTCCCTGCATCACTAGCCCCTTTTTATCACAAACACCCATCTTTCCACATCTGCATCCACAGCTGTAGGAATGGGGCCTGACACATCTGCAGACTCAAGGCAGCAGGCTGAACCCTCAGGGCTTGTTTAATTCATTGAGAGCTGCCAGGCATGGGTACTCTGTTGTCAATAAGGGGGGGATTCAACTTTGACATGTAATGTTTCGGGTTGCAGAGCTAAAATCTAGCTCTAAGTCCTAATCTGCTAAACAAGTAAGGTTACGCAAGTGTTGGGATTGCAGAAAAAAACCCACTTAGATCTCACTTGTGTAAATACGCACATCTGTGGATGTTTATGGGATCACAGGCTCAGGGCAGGAAGGCATAGATCCCAACTGCAGCTCAGCTCCAGAATTCACCTCTCATTGCAAAGAATTTGGTCCATGAGAAGCAAGCAATACTTCTTATAAATGAGGTATAAATACTCTCGATAACGCAGTATAACAATATGTCCAAATACTACCAACTGCTGCAGTTTAAGAAGTCATAAGAGAGTTGTAAAAACAATCGAAATGCCAGTTTGCTCAGGGCATTGCACATAATCGGTGTGTCATCCAAACAAGTGTGTTTGTCATTAAATGAAAGGATTTTCACTGGTGAATTAGTATGAGCAAATTCACTGATGATACCGGTAACATCACGTTCATTTTCATACACGAGCGTAACACAGGGTGACCAGGTGGCTATTTCTAAATGGAGGTTTGTGAATGCTCACTAAAATGGTTAGGCTGCAATATCAGTTGTCGATCTGAGGGATTTCTGTTGACTTCTCCAGCAAAAAAGGAAGAAAAAAGATGGATCCAGGCATCCGTCCTTATAAACACAGTTTAAACAATGTGATTTCACAGTTGCTTAAAAGTCACAGAGCAGCTGCGTTGAAATTGTAAAATCTGCAGTTTTATTATGCCAATGACTTTCTATTGGCCTCAGTCATAAAATAACATACTCCTCACTGAAGTTCTCTGCTAAACAAAAAACACATCCAGACTGACTAAAAATCAAACTCAGACAAGCAAAAAACAATTTGGCCTCCATCTCGCTGGGCTCGATTGGTCCAATAATAAACAATTTTATTTTTCTTCCTCGCTGCTACTCCTACTGATAATTACCTTATTCCCAATGGAGAAAATAAAGCACCGAAAAGTAACTATTGCTGAGAGGAATTCACAAATAGTACTTTGTCCTCCTGCAGGAGTTAATGGCATGCTGAAATTTTTCTAACTTTTTCTGTTACTGTTTTTGTACAAATTTCACATTTGCCAACTGCAAATGAGGATCTGCTGAGGAGGTCTCTCTCCAGCAGAGAAGACAAGTGAGTCCTAATCATTCACTACTGCTTGCGAGTTCAGGTGATGGCTTTCAAACAAATTATTGCTTCTGGAGTAATAACTATTTTTAGCCTACATCTTCTGTGCCCATGTTAGAGGGTACATTAAGGTCTAGTGTACTGTATACTTTAGTCAGAATAAAAATAGGTTCTAAATATAGCACTTACTTGAACGCAAAATAGATGTTCCAGATAATACTTCAGGCAGTGAAACTACTAAAACACTGTACTGCTCATAAGTATAATGTCAGGGAATCAGGGAAAACAGCCCTTTTCATGATTTCTGTGACGACAGGTAATGTTTGAATCACATGCTTCAAAACAGGGAAGACATAGGTAGGAATATTGCCCTTTGCTCATTTAAAGAAAATGTTCTAAATCTGATTCCTCTGTGCTCTTTAGCCTCAATTTTCTAATATTGCATGTGTTTTTTTAAAGCTTTGTACTCTCTGACAACAGTGACTTGTCAAATATTTGAAGGACCTCATGCCAGGGTAGATGGGGTGCAAAGCCTTCTTGAGGACTCTGTAAACAATCTAGTATGATTTGCATCAAATTATACTTGTATGGGATTGAGTCCATTAATTTTGTATTTGTAATGGTATTTACCAGCCATACGACAGGATAAAAGATAACATGGTGCCCTGTGGCTATGATCAGACTATCAAATACTGAATCGGTAGGAAGCCTCAAAAGACATTCTGATTATCCATGTACATTTCTTCGATTTAATTCAGTCTGTTGTTATGCATACCCTTAGATTTAGAAAACAGTGAATATTAATCTTCTGAAAGTATAAATGAAATTGATCTCTGTGGACATTATCTGATGACTCATCTGTTGGACTACATAGAAATTCAGTTACTATCAAATAAATTTTATTTTTGGAACAGCTACAGCTAATGCAGTCATCATGCTGACAATGTGTACCATTTAACCTTAGGGCTTGTATTAATTTTACAGTGGAACTAAAACCATAGACCATGCTCATTTAATAGACTACCTAGGTACACAAGCATTGGGCTGAATCTAGATTTCTATGCACTCAGAAGGACGCCAAATTGCTACTGTTCAGCTTTCAGGGTTAGCAGCCTATTGAATTGGAAGGGGCCTTTCGTACCTCTCAGAGATAAGATTTCAGATTGCTTGCAGACTCAGCCTGATCCTCTTAAACTATTTCTGGTTTTATATTTGGACGGCAATGGCAAATGGATTATCTCATTCAGGTCAGCAAAAATTATTCAGCCTTCTGTCTGAATCCCACCTTGACCTTCCACTTCAAAACTAGCGCTCAAAGACTGAGAGCACTGTACAAGTCTCTGCTTTGAGACCCACATCACAGATGAGTTACACTCCCTCAAGCATCATAAACCCACACTGTGAAAAAAACTGACAGCTAACAAAATTGTTTTTTTTTTTTTAATTGTCTGATGCAATGTGTCTCACAGATTTCCAGGCAGTTCACACCTCCCAGAGCTGTTGTTTCAGGTATGTGGAAACACAACTATGAATGCATTAATTCTCTGAAAATTAGTGACTGATGTGTTTCTTACAAAGCCAGAGTTTCCAATACCAAAGGTGGCAACTAGGAAGAAATGCTGGTAGGGTGCACCACCATGTGTCTCCATTTGATCTCCATACAGATGGAAAAGGAGGGGATCACAAGGAGTGCAGGATGATTCCTGGAAAGCTGGGATAAATCATGCAGAAGATGATTCATAGCACTCCGATGCTGGGAATTGATGCTTCACCGCACTGCCTGCTGGATTCTCCATTAGCCATACAGGCAACCAAGGTTCTAATTTAAGTACCCAAGCTCTCACATACTGTATTTATATTTGGCAAGTAAATTCTCGTGAGCAAAAATACTGAGCCCAGGTTACACAGACTGTGATAAAAGGCATAGGTTCACCCCAGCAATTTTTTTTTTTTAAAAATTCAGTAAAGCTTCCAAAAATTCTGCATGGTAAAAAACTACCAGTGACGAAAATCATAAAAGCACGGATTAGTATCAATAATAGTTTTCAAGTAAACTGGATGTTCTGAAATTTCCACATCTTCATCAGAAAAGCTGTATGATTTGACTTCCTTAAAACAAGAGACAGACATGTCTCAGCAAAAGCATGCTTTGGTTTCATTTTGAAACGTAACATCTCACAGAACTAATCTCTCTTTTGTGTTTTATTTTCAATAATCAAAAAAAAAAAAAAAGCTGTCATACAGCAAAGGACTGTAAAGCAGACCGTTATCTAATGCAGTGAAGCACAAAGCGTGATTTGTGTTTTCTTTAACTGATTTAAATCACAGCTGAATTGCAAATACTTCCTTGTCAGAGAGAATGTAAAATCTGGGCAGCTCTAGAGTTCTAGCAAACCTGAACATTGACCTTGCACATCTTTTTCTTTCCCTTTTTGAATGCTCATGAACTTAATTTGAGTGTAAGTGTTTCAAGGATCAGTCTGAAACAGTGTTTTTGAACTCAGCTGGGTCATAGGAACTTTCTCAGCACTCTATTCTAATTTGCAGTTTTGCTATAATAAAAGCCCCAAATATATTGCTACTGTCTAGACATTTTATCTGAAACAAGTGTCCTTTGTAGTCTCAGAGGACTTTTCTATTTTATTTCCAGTAAATCAAAGTCTGTGAAAAGCTTTGGTTCTTATTAAGACATACCCTTCACAGTCCAGCGACTGCCAACGGAGGCAAGCCATTGACAGTTCATTTACATATAAGTGATGACTTCCATCAGGTAGTTGGCTCAGAAATACAATGGACATTTAGAGCATATCCAATATTTCTTGTTCTTTGATGAGCATCAAGTGCCAATTTATACATAGAAACCAACTATTGAAAAGTGAAGGTTTCTCTTCACTGACCTTACACTGTCTTTTGCAGATCTGGAGTGACATATTGTCATTCCGCTAAACACAAGTTCATTCCTCCAAAGAGGCACGTAGAGCAAGCTGGTATCAAGAAACATGAAAACAACCATAAGTTTCATAGAAAAATGCTCTGGCCGCATTCATTGGTAGTACAAGTCACTGCATTTACTGTAAAGCAGCTAGCAAGGTTTGGATTTGGGGGGGCGGGGGGGGGGGAGGTCTGACCCCCACAGTGGGCTGCAGCTGTCTCAGGCAAATGCAAAGCAGGGTTCAGTCCCTGATAGAGTTTCACGCTTAGGTGCTACAGCAAGTGGAGGAGCAGAGGAACCAGTGGTGAACCGTACCCAAAGGTCTGGCAGTGATAGCAGATGATGGACGTGCACTCGCTGTCTGGAGAGGATGAGGGAGAGTAAACCACTCGGGTTAATGTTACTTTGCTTAGGGTGTTTGCTATTGGAAAGCATTACTTACAAGGTCAAGAGCACGGCAGAAGATTTTTTAGAAAATAATAGAAATATAATAATAGAGAATTATAGTTAATAATAAAAATAATAGGAAAAGAAATAATAATACTACAAATATTGAAAAAGACTGAAACGGGCAAAGGGGAACATGTGTACCCTCCTTCTAGTAGCTGGACAGAGCCAGAGTACATGTCCCGCAGTAGCACCTATTCAGAAGTCTATTTTTCACCTTTGTGTTAAAAAGGATGAAGGGGAGGAGAGAAGAAGCCTTCCAATTACCCTACTGTTCCACTGAGAGAAAGCAGGCAGAAGCCACGCAGCAGCAGCAGCAAATGCTCCAACTCTTCTCCAAAGTTTCCTCTGCGCCCAGGTAACCTCAAAGCTGCAGCTTTGAGTTGTTTGTGTGTGACATGCTTATGCCTTCAAACTAATCAGCAGCAGGGTGTTTAACTGATAACATTTTTAATCTCAGAAATGATAATCGATTGACTTCCTTCTGCCAGATGCTTAAGCACCTTGTTTTGGCAGAAGGGGCGGGAACAGCTGGGGACGGGCACTTGGAAGCTCCTGGAGGGCATCAGCTGGCAGCGGATAGACACGTCTCCCTAAGCAGCACATCTATTTGAGCGGGTCCCCGTTGCCTCTCACCTCCAGGTGGGCTGGATGCTGAACCAGCTGCTGGTGTGCCTGTGCGGCAATGGAGAAGAAAACTCTGTGAAAATAATACCCCTTAACAAATTTCTTGCCTCGGTTGTCAGCTGTGCTTACGGGACAAAAGAAACAAGCCCTGCCTGCAGTCCTCAATACCTGCCTCCCTGTTGCACAACCGATTTGTGCCAGTTTCAGGGACAGAGGTGCCACTGCACCCATTAAGAAAAATTAGAGGTGCCATTTACTCTTTTAGGCCCCAAATTCTGAAATATTTACTGAATTTTTATTGGAGGATGTTGCCTCTCCATTTACAGGAAGACTGTCAGCATAACGATTTGTCCCTTACAGAAGTTAAAGAAAAAAGACCTAAAAAAAGAAATCCAGTGGCTTATATGTTGCCCTAGGAGGGTTACTGGTTGGTACAATTTTATATTTTTCTTATGAATTGACTATGTGATAGTGTTTTGATCTTTGAATCCATTATGAACATTGCACACTGATTCAGCCCATCATATGCAAATGTATGTTTGAAAAAATGGTCTAAAATTATATAACCTGCTGGATTTTCACATTTAATTTTATGTCCTTGTTAAGGAGGTCTTCAACTTGAAGAGTCCTGTGTCCTGCTTACTCTCGGATGTAATATTCTTTCCCTGCAAAAGAGTGTCTTGGAACTTGATTTCTACAGACTTCACCAGCTACTTTTCATGCTGTGGCACCAGAATTCCTGATCAGAGAGGGGATTTTCTTTTTCGCTTTCTCATCGAAGAAGATGCTAATGCAGCTGACACTTGAAAATCAGCTTTCTTTGACTTTCGCTGGGGAAATGCTGCAATAAAAAATAAATGTTTATTAATTAGAATTATATCAGAAGTTTAATGATTAGAAGTTTGACAACAAAGGCCAATAATGTTTCAACACTAAAACTCCCAAATTCTACATTCTTGGGAGAAGACTGATAAATGTCTTTCCCAGCTGAGATTATTCAGAAAACCTAGGATGAATTTTCAGACTGTTTCAGGGAGGCCAAGCTCATATTCTAAATAAACAAATCATTAAGCAGAGTGACTTGATCTGACTTTGTTTACAGAACCATGTTGTATTTGCAAGCAAAGCTCAGTTCAAATGTCCAAGTAAAATGTGAAATTGCTAAGTTATTCCTAGTTTCAATTATTGGATTCCCCTCAGTCAGTAAGTTTGCAGGCTGTGTAGAAATGTTTTCCATGTGATCAAAGAGAAAGTACTGCTGGTTTGGATTACTTTCAATTCTTTAAAAAACTTTTCTTTTTTAATTTATAAACCTCATAACACATCCTTAATTTGGCCATGCTATAGCATACAGTTTTTTAGTTTCAGCATTTGCTAACAAAGTTGCTCAGTAACATTTTTTTTTATTTTTTAGAAAAAGAAAAGTTGAGCCAGATATGTAAAATGCAATCCTTAGAAAAAGAGAAAGAGCAATTTTTAACATTTTATAAAGCAAAATAATGGAAAAGGAAGATATTTACCATGTGGTCCTGTAACTCCAGGAATCTCCCTATTTTATTTATTCTGAAGTGGGTCCTTGTTTTGGTGTAGAGGAATGGGAGAGGAGCTTGTTTAAGAAATTTTTCTCATCCTAACCAAGCCAAGGAAGAAAAATATCGCTAGCACATGACGAGAGGAAAGACTTATTAGCACCCATCAAGAGGGAAGAAAAATAGGACCAAAAATACACTCCTGTACATCAGCCAGTCATACGTACAGAAGGATATAGGAGTTGACACAGAAGCTCCTAAGTACTAACACTTTACTTCCCAAACCGAACACTTTTTCGTAATCTCTATGTTCCCCTGGGGAAACACTCCCAAAATGCAAGAGAAAGGGGAGTGCTAGAGAGCCAGGTATGAGTGCATTAGGCACACAAGGTCGTGCTTCGCATGCTTCGCCAAGGATAGAAAAATACGTATTTTCACACTTAAAAGGTAAGTTCACAGTAAGAGGAGGAAGAAGTACTGCTTTCTGTACTACATTCATAAAGCAGACCCTTACCAACTCAGCTTGTTGCACAGAAGTGCCTCGCACAATAAATACTCATTTGAAAACAGGACCAACACCATCCAGAGCTATGTTCTTCATATGTATTTTGGCTTGCTTTAAAGTAAAATAAAATAACATATATTTAGCTTTAAAATGGCACATATTTGGCACAGTTTTTATGAATAGGAGTTTACCATGTGGATATTACTTTCTACAGAAAATAGACTATTCAAAAGAAATAACAAGAGCAGGATGCTTTCTAATATGTTCCAAAAGTAGAGAAAACAAACACACACACAGAGACAAACAAATAAACAAAGGACTTCATTCCACAAATACTTTTACATGTGAGAAAACAACACTTCACTGCCTCCACGCCAGTTGTTATTTTTGCAGGAAGGAGGACTGATTCACTCCTGACAAGACTAAGATTAATGCCATCAGAGTAACAGGTAGTCAAATGACTTTCAGAGATGTAAACCAACTTTTTCTTCTAAAATTATGTCATTATTACAATAGAGGATTCAAATGATGCACAGAGACACGTGCACACACACACACACCCCGTTTCGTGCATTTAACCAGTACCACAGCGTTGAAGAAGGTTGGGTCAACAAGTCCCACAAATCCCATTATTGCTGATGGTGAACTTGCACGGTGAGATTGTTGGGAGGCTTTGTGTCGCAGACAGACTTTGTGGGGTAGGTTTGGGATGAGGCCGGAGACAAAGACCTATTTAAAGAGTTTTTCTTCTTGCATCACTCCGGTCAACACAGCCAACACCATTTTGGCCACTGTGTTACTCCTGCTGTGTCTCGATGTCGAACATGTTCCTTATGAATCCTCTTAAAAGATTATTTGCACCTTTAACATTCTGACTGAGCAATGCAGTCCTCTCTGATAGTCTCCAACTGGAAAATACAATTGGAATCACTGGAGAGTAATTATAAAGAGTATAGAAAGAAACTATTGCCAAGAACATTTATATTATGATTTCAAAGTCTAACCAAGCTTCTCCTCCATCAGTAGTGAAAACAAGGAGACAGAAGGAGAATAACAACAGAAGGGATAAGAAAGAGAAGCAGCTGGAAGAAATAAGCAGGAAGCCCCAGAATGGAAACTCTCTTGGCAGGATCTGTGGAAAAAAAACCCCACATCCATAGAGCTGAACTGTATAAAATAATCCATTAACAAATAAAGACTTAAATAATACACATATTTAAACTTTCCTAGTACCTATTCTGTTCAAGTAAAGAAAAAAAATGGACCTTTGATAGTTTAGAGATCAGTCCAAATAAGAAGGGTCAAGTGAAATCGATTTCTTCCTCTGCATGGTGCACTTGGTCTCTTCAGGTTTTGCACATGGAGACTGTCTCACCAAAACACTCCTCGTTGCATAGAGTACTTGTGGCTTCTCAAAGTCTCATCAGCACTGAGATGTGCCAGAAGTGGGACTGGGTAGTGGGAAGTATGGGAAAAAACGCCAGAAGTATTTCATGAAAAAAAAACAACCAAGAACCAGCATGTTGTTAAATCAGCAAAAAACTGACCACACAAAGCATCCTTCACAATTAGTCCTCAAGATACTTGTAGAGCAGATAAACAAAAAGTTGTAAGCCAGCTCTCCAAGATAAATCCATGCTACCTAAAAATTAACTTGTAGTGTTCACACATGAAGCTGCACAAGCGTACTGCACAGCAGAGGCAGCCACTTTATAACTTCTTAATGACACATTGGAAGGAGATACTGATACTGAATATTTTTCCTGTGGGGAAAAAAATTAGAAAAGTCTAAACCAGATCATTTAAGTGAATTGGTTTTGATGTGTCCATTTCTGCAACTGCTCATTGTTTTTAATAAATGCCTTGAACACACTTTGTGACTGTAATAGATCGCCTCGGTCATCTGCCTCAGTTTCCTCATCTTGAAAGTTAGGATAATACTGAACCCTTTTGCAACCGTTTATCATCTATTATTCTTTTAAAAGCTATAGAAAAATTATGTATCACTTGTTGTTAAAAGTGCAGCAGTAAATATACATCTTACATTGGTCAACATCAGCGGTACAGCAGCCTAACTCACCCTGGACTGCATAAAGGCAGAATTGTACGACTTTGTCACACGGTTGGCAGCAAATCTAACTGCAAGTTCTAGTCACAGGGGAAAGACAAAGAACTATAAATGATTCTTAAGGGCAAGCATTTTTAGGTAGTCTCACAAATACAGCTATTCAGATTTGGCATAGCTGGCCACTGAAAACTGATAAAATTGAAGATGAAATCAAGCATGACCTGGAACATTGGCGGGTACAGCGAACAAGGTCAGTTTGGATCCTTCCACAAGAAGGAAGCTATAGGCTGAAATCTTGAGTGATACCCCTCTTGAGCTTCCTAGCTAATTCTTCTTAGCATGAATGAAACATATTTAAGTTGCTTTTCAATTTTAAGGTATTATGTGTATTAGAGAAGCATAAGTCACCTTGCCTGTTTAGATGGATGCTATTGCATCTGTTTACTGCCATTAGACACTGAAAGTACAGTTATACTCATTAAAAAAGACCATGAAGATATGCCATTTTATTTTTGAACCACTGGTGTTCCTGTCACTGTTTAGGATCATAACTATTTATTGTTATAACAAAAAGAATTTTGGGCTTTTTTTTCTTTTTTTACTTCAGCTCTTTGCAGAAGCAATGGAGCTATAAAAACAGCCTCAGTGCTATGCTGGCTCAAGTTAGCAGCAATATTGTAATGTAAGTTTCTGTTGCAAAAAAAAAATCATTAAAAGCAAAGATGACAGCTTGACTTTCAGATCACAGGCAGAGTTACAGGACTGGCATGTAAAGAAAAAAAAATCATATTCTTATTGGATATGAATTCTCTGAGATAATAAATATGGAAACCTGTAATGACATTTTTGGTCAGTCTCCTGAATATAACTAATACTCAGATAGTCTGCTGTTTCACAGCCTTGGCCGCAATTTACAGTTATACATAGGCAGGTTCCCCAACTCATAACACCAGCAACAAAAATAAAAAGTGAGATGTACAGAGGGGTGTGAACAATGGGAAAAAGCAAAGAATTCTAGCAGAAATTAAGAGATAGGTGAGCATTAGAAAGCTTAGACCTTTTGTCTACATTTGTTAGCTAAATTTGGGGTTGAGAAGACAGGGCTGGCCCTCACCCATGAAGAATGGCATTGCCCCACAGAAGGTCAGGGGAAAGGCTGCCAGCCCATGGAGATACAGCCTCACCTTGACTTCAGAGCAGCACCAATGATCAAAAGTTCAGAAGTGTTGCCTGCCTCCAATGAAAAAAAGTTCCCCTACCTTAAGCATGTCTTTTAAAGTTGGTAAATCCAATGTAACAGCACTTGGAGAAAGGCAGGAGTGACTTGAGTATCTGAAAGCTCTTGGGAGACAAATATGGTAATTTTAGAAGTCTATACTTAATAGAATCTTAGCACCATAGAATGGTTTGGGTTGGAAGGGACCTCAAAGACCATCTAGTTCCAACCCCGCTGCCATGGGCAGGGACACCCTCCATGAGACCACGTTGCCCAAAGCCCCATCCAACCTGGCCTTGAACACTTCCAGGGAGGGGGCATCCACAACCTCTCTGGGCAACCTGTTCCATCATAATACTATAAACCAATTTCAAATTCTCAAAGTGTGAATACATACAGTGTTATGTATGTGACGTAAAGTCATGGGATCCTCTTAAAATATGATTCTATGATCCTCTTAAAATACATGCAATGGAGTACCAGCTCTCTCACTGTCCAGTTCCTCCAATGGGTCCAGTGATTACTATGTATATAAGATTGCATTATGATCTAACAGCTTGGAAAAGCTGGTGTCTCAAATCATTCATTATTATTTTAAATCCAGAAGCACAAAAGCTGGAAGAATGTAATTTCAAAATGAGTTGAAGTGACAAAAGGAAGCAACAAACAACAAAAGACAAATGATACTTAAATATTTACTAAGTTACAAATTTGAAAATATTCTATTCTATTTTCCTTACATATAATACGAAGCTGCTTCATCATGTCTCCATTAGCACTTCCCATATCTTAGCTACAGTATATGTATGCTGATATGGGGTTGTGTTCTGTGCGTTACGGCTGGTTAAATATTTCTCAAAAGTTAATCCACTTTGAAATTTATTAAGCAGTAAAAGTAAAATTCTATTAACCTTAATGGGATTTACACAAGGGAATTCACACTTAATATGGATGCAACACTGATGCTTAAAACTGTTGCCAGGAAAAAAAAAGACAGGCTTAGTGTAGTTAAAGTAAAGCCATCACATTTTCTATTTATGTAGTCCTTCACAAGGGTAATCCTCTGTGTATTAAGGAGAGAAGAAAAAGCCACAGGCTGGTTAGTATTTAAGCTTCTCAGATGCCAAGTGAGATAACTGCATTTGCCAATAAAGGGTGGTCTTATTGGTGTGGGACTAATAAACATTGGTAGAAGGATGGGAAGGCATTATCTTCGGTTTTCTTACAGGTCCTGAAAGCGCTGTTGCTCATATTTGTACTGTATAATGCTGTACAGTAACACTGCTGTTGGAATACATTCCTTGTAATGATACAATACAATACAATACAATATATAATATAATATAATACAATATAATATAATGTAATAGTAATAAAATAGTAATATAATGAACACAAATTCATATTCTCCCCGTACCAGCTATTCCTCACAACGAAACTAAAGTAAAACTCCTCAGATTTTTCTCAAGAGAATTTTCATCTCTACTGTTTCCAGGGTAAAATTAATTGTGGAGTAGCCTCTAAATCGTCTAGTTAACACATGGGAGATGATTGACTTAATTTAGAAAGGCTGAGAAAGCTCTGAGCAGTGATCCTGAATTCACTTTTCCAAGAAGAAATTTATCAAAGTACCAAAATGTAAGATTGCTGAAGAGCTGAGATTTCAATGGGAGAGAACAGGAGGTCCTGAGTTTTGTTCAAAGGGGACCACTTAATGGTGTCATCATCAGAGTGAAGGCTTGTACTGGTTTTGGCTGGAATAGAGTTAATTTTCTTCATAGTAGCTAGTACAGGGGTGTGTTTTGGATTTGTGCTGAAAACAGTGTTGATAATACAGAGGTGTTTTCATTACTGCTGAGCAGAGCTTACACAGAGCCAAGGCCTTTTCTGCTTCTCACCCCACCCCACCAGCAAGTAGCCTGGGGGTGCACAAGGAGTTGGGAGGGGACACAGCCGGGACAGCTGACCCCAACTGACCAAAGGGAAATTCCATACCATATGATGTCATGCTCAGCATATAAAGCTGGGGGAAGAAGAAGGAGGGGGGAGGACGTTTGGAGTGATGGTGTTTGTCTTCCCAAGTAACCGTTACGTGTAACGGAGCCCTGCTTTCCTGGGGATGGCTGAACCCCTGCCTGCCCATGGGAAGTGTGGAATGAATTCCTTGTTTCGCTTTGCTTGCGTGCATGGCTTTTGCTTTATCTATTAAACTGTCTTTATCTCAACCCATGAGTTTTCTCACTTTTACTGTTCTGATTCTCTCCCCTATCCCACCATGGGGGAGTGAGTGAGCAGCTGCGTGGGGCTTAGTTGCTGACTGGGGCAAAACCATGACAGGGCTGCACAGAAAAACATAGGGATCCTGGGGCTTGATGCCTCACCTGTGCCAGGGAGGACTGTTATTGGGAGCAGACCCTGCTGCAGGAGTGACAGCAGAAGCTGGAGAGCATTTTGGCTCCTGCAGATACAACTGCAGGACTCCCTGGGCTTTCAAGCTTTGTGGGATGACACACAGGAGCTGTAACAAGCAGATAACTCTTCTGAGGATGGCCACAGTTAGGAAGTTGTCTTTGAAGTGGTTTCATGAGTTTCAAAGTGGCACATCAGACACATTTTGGGTACTCATGTGATAGAAAGGTTGAGTTATTTGTCCTGGCACTTTGTCCTGGGAGTACGTTTCACTCAAAGCAAGCAATGTTACCGAGGTGGTATCTTGCTCTAGCAGCCTTATATACCAGACACAATGAAAACATTCGTCATATTGAGGTTTAATCTTCTGCAGAATAAAATCAAATAAAAGCCCTGGGAGCAATCATGAAGGGGTTAGAAAAAGAAAATGTTGTGCAAATTACTTAGAAACATCTCAGACTTCACAAGGTTCCTAATTTGGGTTCCCTGACATAAAAATAGCAGCCTGAAACAAAACTACTGAAATAATGCTGTAGTACAAATAAATTGGTAATTTTAGAATAAACCACATTGTAAATGCACTTAGATATACTGACATTAACATGCAGCCTGACATGATGAAAAAGAATCACTTTCTTATGTTACTTTTCTTTCCTTAGGAATTAAATATTCACAATATAAAGCCTTTCTCATGCTCTTAGCATCTTTACCCTTCTTTGACAATGCAACCCTGATACCCTAACACTAACATAAAGCTTTCTAATACCAATTTGCAGCTAGAAGTCTGGTTTGTTATTCCATTCATGTCATTCTGCCCAGAAGTGTTTTGAAGACAACCATTTTAAAGCCAGTAAAGTTGAGTTCCTCTCTGCGCAACATGATCTGCTGTGTCAACATTCTTCACTACCTAAGATAAACTATGCAAACATCTGAAAATGAAATTAGATGGTGCAGAGATGAATTTAATGGTAACTATCTTCTGAACACAGACATAATTTGATTTTGGTTTTACAGTAAGCTTTCTCATACATAGAATCAGAGTCAGGCTACATACTGTGATTGTAAGCCTGGATCTTTTCTCTCCATGTGGGCAGAAGGTCCATTTGCAAGGGCATTTGCATTTGAAGATTTGGAGCTTCTGTATTTTGGATTGTGTTCTCCTTTTCGTCACATAATTGCAATAATAGAAGCATGACAGAAAGTGATTCGTCTTTACATATGTGTGCCAGGAATCTAGAAATGGTGATTGATTTTGGTCATAGCAACTGGTCTTCCTAGAAAAAAAAGAACAGGAAGCACAGGAAGAAAGTCCTGAATCAATCTTTTAATAAAATGTCTGAGACTGGACAGTCAGGTACCGAAATCTTCATTTGAAAAACCACTCGATGGAATAGAAAAGATTTTTTTTCATAAGCCCACCAAATTTAATGTAACCTTTCCCTGACATCCAAGACCCATGGGATCAAGGCTTACATCTGTAAGCAGCAGCCTTCCAGACCAGCAGGGGCTCGGAGCCCTTCAGCGTCGCAGTGCGCAAACACGCTAACTACGGACTGCAACAAAGCGGCAGGACTGGGCATGAACCCACTCATGGTTTCGGTACTCGCTGCCAATGCGGAGCACGCCAGCTTCTCATCAGAGCACTTACGCACTTGTTGATGGCTTAGATCACGCGGCAGGCGGAGGGCCTGCGTGGTGGGTGAGGTCTCCGTTCACTTGCTGCTCTTGCAGACAAGCATTCAGGTTCCCACCAAACTCGTTTAACATTACATTTAATACCTAGTCGCACATTGGATATGAACAGCAAGTAGTTCCCCACAGTGGCTGCACTTTCCAACCAGGGCTTAGAAATAGTGTCTACATGCCTATCTGGTTCGGAGAAGCAGATTAGCTATCCCACAAGGGCTTTCTCTTGAACCCTCTAACACACAGGGTGAGAAAACTGAACACCTCTGAACATTTATGCTATAGTCCCTTGCGGTGCACTGAACTTCACACTAAGATCATTGAAACAAATACTGCATTGCTCATCTTGTATTTCCATTTTTTGTAGTGATATTGAGGGGTTTTTTACACTGAAATGCTATCTGTCTTGAATTAATGAGGATAAGAAGCATGCAATACATTGCTACATATTTTCAGTAGCCCTTATGTTGTTTTCACCCTGTGAATGTTCTTGAGGGGAAATATACCATGAGAAAAGATATATATGAAAGGAAAAAGTAGTTATGCTGAGTTCTCTCTCCCTTACTTCTCATATATCTGTCTTTATTCTTTCTGCAAAATATCCACATGGCTGATGGGCCACATGAGAAAGGATAGAGAGAAATATTGGGCAAGGAAAAAAAAAAAATCGAAAAGGTTTATTTCCCTTAAAAAACTGTGCAGCAAATGGAGAACAGGCACTATAATTCTTTCCTAATATTCTAAATTCTTTACCATCTCCAATCACATTCGGTGAGGACACAACCACTGCATCTGTACTTCCTTGCTGATTTATCATGCTCCACCATGCTCTAGTAACCAGCTTCCCCAAACGCCCAGATCAGGCACCAGTCTGGATCAATACATATCCAGTCATAATTCTGCGCTGCTAAAACCCACAGAGCAGGAAATGGAGGTGTGAACAGGTTCAGGCACATGGATGCAGGAATTCAGAAGACTGGTAATCTGGACAAGCAGAGATAGGACATTTGTAGGCTGGCTGTCCAAGACCGGTTTATTTTCTGCTTTATCTTCTGGTTCACCAGTCATGTTTATATGTGGGTGTGTAACATACATACACACACACACACATATATGCGTATATATGTGTAAGTTTATATGTGCGATCTTTTCTTCTCAAGTTTGTACCTATATTACCATCAAATATACAATTAAATTATTATAAGCTTCACTTTGTTATTTAAAATACTGCTTGCATGTTTCTATACATTTCATTGCATCCCTTTTTAAAGAAATTCATGAAATTATTTTTTACATAGCATTGTGATTAATTTTAGTTGAATATTCAGCCTTAATGGAATTAATATTTAACAGATTTCTGCAATCTGTCCAAGACCGTTTTCTAAAGAACAATATTATTTCTCCTGCTGCATTTGAAGCAAGAATTCCTTGAACTCTGAGAAACAGAAAATTAGGATTTCACAACAGAATATTGGATCATGTCCTTATACAATGCTCCTGAAACATGCAAACATACCCACACATCTGGGAAGCTGTTGCTATAAAATCTCTCTCATGCAAGTAATCCTTTACTCAGCCTTCAGTGAAATTCCAACCACTCAACAAAGCTTGTAATTTCCTGAAAAGTCAACATTTTCTTTCAGAGAAAGTGGTCGGGGAGTCAGGTGATGAAATAGAAATGCTGAAATCAAAATGCTAAATCAAGAATTTAAGAGATAATGCATACTATTCAATTAAATCCCTTTGCATTTTTTTTCCCTTTTGCTAAGATATATTTTTCAATAATTTTTATATCTGGGAGCAAAAAACTCCTCATCAGTTGAAAGCCAGTACGTAGTTAGCAACAAACACACCTTTTGTCCTATAAGGATTTACTATTTTATCAATGGGTGAATCTTGGGAAAGCAACACTTAAATCGTCTGTCAGAATTAACTGGGGATGACTGAGCATCTGCCTGCCCATGGGAAGTGGGGAATGAATTCCTTGTTTTGCTCTGCTCGCGTGTGTGGCTTTTGCTTTACCTATTAAACTGTCTTTATCTCAACCCATGAGTTTTCTCACTTTTACTGTTCTGATTGTCTCCCCCATCCCACCATGGGGGAGTGAGCAAGCGGTGGCTGCGTGGTACTTAGTTGCTGGCTGGGGTTAAACCATGACAATGAATAACTATAAATAAAAATACTTTATGCTTTTGAGGCTTCTAAATTCCATTGTTCTCTGTATTGTCAGCTCTCATAGATACAAAAATTTATCTAGAATAATTCTGCTCTGAGAAGCTATGAAGATTAAACACTATGATCTGTACATTCATGACATCAGACATCCACTGTCAGAAAATGAGAAACTTCTGTGCAAACTGCAGAGACTTTTGGCAATCACTTCTATCTTTCCTGATCTTTCCAGAGCAAGCAAAGAAATGGCAGCACAGTACAAAGCCTGTTCAGGTTTTTTCAGGGCTATTATTCCTAGTTGATGGAAAGTTTTCTTCAGAGTTATAAGCCATGCATGGATGTAGTGCAACCAACTAACAATATATTAGACTGGGTTTCCTTGTTAAATCACAGTAATTGTCTCGATGCATTCTGTTTATTTGAGCTGACCTCAAATACCATTGCATTTATGGTCTGTATTTAGCCCTATAAATAGGGTAGTTAAAATAATTTCTAAGTAAAATCTGTAGAGAAATTTAGGATACTTCTTATTAACAGGAAAAACAGAAGGTACCCCATCAGGGTCCATGGACTGACATAAGCCCAGTTTGCATAAGTATAACCATCCCTGCTCCTCTTTCACCAAGGGTACATCTCCCTTGCTCTAGACTTTCCCCCTGATCACCAGAGTCTTGCTTGTATGAAGACCATTCCTGCTGGTAAAGACTGAAGCAAAGAACACGTTCAGTACTTCAGCCTTTTCCATGTCCTGTGTCACCAGGTCTGCCCTGTTCAGCAGTGGGCCCATGTTTTCCCTAGTCTTCCTTTTGCTACTTACATACTTGTAGAAGCCCTTCATGTTGCCTTTGCCATCCCTCACCAGATCCAGCTCCAGATGGCCTTTGGCTTTCCTCACTGTGTCCCTGCACACTTGGACAGTGTCTCTATATTTCTCCCAGGTTACATGTCCCTGCTTCCACCTTCTCTATACTTCCTTTTTGTGTTTGAGTTTGGCCAGAAGCTCCTTGCTCATCTATGAAGGCCTCCTGGCATTTTCCCTTGAATTTCTGCTCTTTGAGATGGACTGCTCTTGAACTTGGAGGAGGTGGTTCTTGAATATCAACCAGCTGCCTCGGACTCCTCTTTCCTCTAGTGCCCTATCCCATAGAAGTCTTTCAAGCAGTTCCCTGAAGGGGCTAAAATTTGCTCTTCTGGAGTCCAGAGTTGTGATCTTGGATTTTTGCCCTGCTCCCTCTTCTCCAGTTCCTAAACTCCACAATTTCTTAGTCACTGCAGCCAAGGCTGCCTTTGACCTTCGCATCCCCAGCAAGCCCTTCCTTATTTGTAAGTACGAGCTGCAGCAGACCACCTCCCCTCAGTGGTTCCTCTATCACTTTTGTCAAGAAGTCGTCATTAATGGTCTCCTAGAATCTCCTTTTGCCCTGCTGTGTTGTATCTCCAGCAGATATCGGAGCGGTTAAAATCCCCCATAAGGACCAGGGTCTGTGAATGCAAGGCTACTTCCACCTTTCTGTAGAAGATCTCATCTACTTGTTCTTCCTCATGAGGCAGCCTATAGCAGACACCCACTACAATGTCTCCAATCCCCGCAAGCTCTCAGTTGGCTCATCACCCATCCCCAGGCAGAGCTCCATGCACTCCAGCTACTTTCTCACATAAAGTGCAACTCCTTCCTCTCATCATCCCACCCTGTCTTTCCTAAAGAGCCTGTATGACTCCATCAGAGCACTCCAGTCACGTGAGCCATCCCACCATTTCTCCATCATCCCAACAAGATCACAGCCCTGCACCTGCATACAGATCTGTAATTCGTGATGCTCATTCCCCATACTGCATGTGTTAGTGTAAGGCACTTCAGAGAGGCACCCTGGCATGTGGATTTCCCAGAAAGGGTCAAGGAGGGGGTTCCCCAGAACAGTGCTCTGCAGGCACTTCCTTGCTTGCATGCAAATGCTTGAGGTGACTCTGCTTAAGCCCTCTTTTGTTGACTATGTGTTCCCTTCATTCACATGATCCCAGGCCCTTGCAGAAGACCCAAGCAGCACAGTACAGCCTTGTCTTTTAGCTGCTGTCCTTTTTTTACACAGGCCCTGAGTAAAAAGTCCCAAAGCCTCTGGGAAGGACATTGCCAAACTACTGCCAAGCCTCACCCGAAAGATTTGCCTTGCTACCACATTTCAGAGCTCTACCCTGTTCACAGTAGTCACTGAGTCTTTGCAATAAAAACTCCTAATGCCCATATGTGGCAAGCATTTGCTGTTTACATAGCCATTAGCCAATCTTTCCAGAAGATTTCTTTCTTGCATGCCATTTTCTTACTTGGGTTACAAGTGCAAAAAACAGAGGCCTGTAGTAATATGTTTTAACAGGCAAAAACTCAAACATGAAGTCACAGCCACAATTTTTTTCAGATGCGCTTTTCAGCATAGCCTTAGCGCAACAGAAAAAGCAAAAATTTTTTTCTGCTTTCATGGTAAGATTTAGTTTAAAAGATCTTTTCTTCAGACTGATATCTACATTGAAAGCAATATTTAATCAAGAATTACATTGCTTAATACTACTTTGCAGAGCTTTGATTGATTGATTCAGCCTTCCCTTAGTCATATGACAAATGAATGAAATAAAGGATGAATAGTCTCCCTATCTGGTCTCTCCATGCTCTGTGGTGTTCATGCTAGCCTTAGCAAAACTGCTTTTTCAGATTAGTCAAAAAAAAAAAAAAAAAAGGTCAGAGCCTATCACAAACTACTCAAAGAAATATGCAAATCTTTCCTTGTTCCATATTCTCCTTAGCCTCCCACTACAATTATTAAATTATAGGGTATTAATAGAAACTAAATAAAGCACTCTGAAAAGACGAATACCAAAGATGCAAAATTCAAATGCCAAATAGAGAGCATGCAATTAGGTTCTTAAATAATTCTTATCACATTTCATACTAATATTAGCACTTCCAAAAAACAGTAGAAAACTGCAATATTCCCAGAGACACTCCATTGAAACAGCATAGTGAGGCCCAGAGAAAGAATCTTGGTGAATTGTTACATTTTGATGTTACGCACAAATAACATTTTTCTCTAGTTACAATAGTAAAAATCATTTTGCATTCCAAAAAGAATTCATAATATTTATATGGTGATACTGAGAAAACAAAGTAAGTTTGGGGGGTTTTTTTTGAACCAAAGCAATAGCAAAAATGAGGCTTTTCCACTTAGATTTTTTCAGAGAGCACAAATTAGCACAAACTTTTACTTAATTGGGCTCTTCAAGTAAGTATGCAGCAATGAGCATTAGTCTCTCCTCATTGCTTTTTAAAACCTTTATGTCTATCCAGGTCCCCTAGCCTTACAGATTTTAATGGCCTTAATGAAGAAAAAGAGCATTATTATTCAATTTGACTCAAGCAGATCTCCATTCAGAATGACAATGTCGCCATTCACAATTCTATTGTTAGAGTTGTGTCATCCTTTCTATTTTAAATCTTGTTTTTCAGGAGTTTTTAACTTGCCGGTAATTTTTCTTCCTTGAATCTCAGGCTTAGCAAATAAAGTTGGTCAGTCGGTTGGTCAGTCAGTCTGTCTGTCTATTATCTACACACATAATCTACATTCCTGCAGTACACAATGCCGACTGACAGAATCATCCGTTTGGTGAGTGATTCAGAATATCACTTTATACAGCTCAAAATCACCATTGTTCTAAAAAGTAGAGTTTGGCAAATGATTTACCCACCACACAGTCAAATTAATTTGGATTTCCTGATGACAAAAATAATCTAATTGAATATTTGCAGGTCTGAGGTTTAAATATTTGCTTGTGGTTCTCTGCATGTCCTAAATCTCCAAGAACTTTCTCACCCAGAATTAGTATATAATAAGGTATCGCAAACTGAGCTGACATTTTTTCTTTTAATATTTTATAATATATTAAGCAATGTTGCCACATTCAAGAGCATATTCTGTATTGGAGATGATTACATACCAGAACAAGTTCATGAAAATCAAGTTTCCATTTTGTACAACTGCAAACATACAAAGGGCCAAATCCTCATAATTCAGATTGCCAGGTTACATCAAGGAAGACAAAGGGAATATAGGTCCCATCTTTTTTACTAAGGGAAAAAAAGAGTGAAAGTAATTGCATTTCAGGAGGAAATGTAGGATCTGCAGATCCCTAAACTGTGTGAGTATTGTTTCTCATAGATCATCTTGGCCATTACTCAGTTCCCGTTGAGAATGGTCCTGTGGGCAGCCCCAGGTGACTGAGGCTTTGGTGCACCATGTGCACCATCTCCATAGACATGAATATTCCATCTTTTCATATTAGAACTGCTTTGGCCTCACAGACAGGGGATCTTCTGTGTTTGTGGCTGCCCATTACAATCCTTGCAGAACATCAGCACATCTACAATACAGCTCAGCTCTCACACCTTCTACATCCTACGTTCCCACAGGATTTTCTTTAGCTAACCCAAAGAGCCCACGTGCCTTGCATGCGGTTGGGATGCAAAGAACTTTTCTGTTTCCTAAAGCTGATCACTACACTGTGGCTCCTACATATTAATGGTGCTAGAACAGCTGCCTCAGATTTAAATCTCCGTTGCTTCCATGTGCTGTATTAGCAACTCTAAAATGGATTTTCTGCTTTCTAAGTGGGCTGTGATCCAAACCAGGAATTGACCGTAACCTGGAGTTAGATGGCATCTCAGCATGATGTCAAATATTCACTTTAGGGTACACAGTTTGCAACATACACCAAGAACTAGCTGAAGCAGGAATGGAAGATGGGTATTAGCTGAGCATCCTCAGCAGTGCAGCTCTCAGAGAACAAATTATTATATCTAGAAGAAAACATTGCTTTCTAAATGCTGGACCAACTGCTGGGAAAAATTGGAAGGTAAGAGGAACAGATGGTTCTCTCTCAGACCAGGGAAGACTGGAGGGAGACTGTAGGATTCAGAGCAAGTGAGAAAAACTAATATTTGAACTCTCCTTCCCTTGTCTTCCTCTCCTCCCCTTCTTCTCTCAGAAGAACTAAATGATGCAAGTTTGGAATAGCTAGTATGACTGCAGAAACCACCAAGAGTACCAGAGCCTGCAGAAAAATCTTTCAGGCCAGGAGAACTGCACTCACGGAGCCGCACTTGATCCATCTAAAATACTCAGTAAGTGAAAATGGGTTTCTGGAAGAAAAGAATGGCTTATTGGTTTAGGCTTATATCCTTGCTCTGGAGCCGACATCAGAGGTCAGGTTAGATAGAGACTTCTCTATCTTCCTTCATTTAAGAGGTTCCTACAATGGAGATTTAAATAATCTCTTTTTCCCTGAAAATTATTTTTAATATTGGATAACCAATATATCAGCTGTTTTACAAAGTAATGTTTCTATGCACATAGCTGTATCAATTACGTATATCAGTGAAGGTGGCTGACTTGATTTTCTGAAACTTTTTAAACGTGATTTCTTGCTCTAAAAGGTGCTCACTTTAAGATCACCATTGCAGAAGTGAAAGTTTCCCATTTACTAGCTGGCAGTATATTCAGAATATGCTTCGAGCTGACTAGATGTATTATCACCTGTCAGCTATTTAGAGCTCCTATTAAGTTAGAAGAGAGACCCACACTGAGCTGGGGAGAACTACATCTGCTTCCAGACATCAAACTGACATTTCCTGGAAAGAAAACGCCCCACCTGTTCACTGTAGTCTTTGGAACTCCTAATAGGGCAAGCAGACATTATTTTCAGGATAACCAACTGAAAACAGATTAGCGAATATTAAAACTTTGCCACTACATTATTAACTCCAGTACGTTACTCAGGACTGGAAGCATTTATATTAAATATGGCACCTGCTGGAGACTATTCAAGTGAACAAAGATACAGGAATAAGGCCAGTAACAATGATTCTAGGGAAGAAAAAAAATGCCCTGAAATGAATGGATTCCCATTTTCCTAGCACTTTGACTAGAAACTGTCTTCTCATTGATGCTTAGCAATTTCTTATAACGTGGCCAGTGTTGTATTGATCTATGAGTCTATTAATCCAAGACCCTGGTTTTATGTGATGTAGCAATGAAAATAACTGCAGGTTTGCACATTTTTTTGTCTCTGTGGATAATTTGTCATACTTACTAGCCAGTATTGAGAAGTTATCAGGAACTCCAACAATCAGATCACTAAAACAATTGACTCAAATTTCTTAATTTGAATTATATCTTCTGATATGTCTTTCCTGCTCATTAAGGAAGGAGTTTGCTAAGCAACAGCTTCAGCATTTCTCCTTGTGATTGAAACTCTGACAGCAGTTATAAATACTAGAAAGTGAAATGCCTGGGCCATAGAAAACGTTTAGCAACCTGATTCCTGTTACATTAAAAATTTCCACTGGCATCAAGTAAAATAAATGTAAGCAATGTTTTGCCTATGGTACCCAAAGCAAATGCAAGCAGGCATTTTAGCAGGATTACAAAGCACGTAGTTTACATTGATTTCAAAGACAGACAATTCATTCACTAAATTTTTTGCATATTTTTTAAACAATTTAATTTTAAAACATTATAGAAAAACAACATAAACATATTTGTGAAAACTAGCACCCTAACTAGTTAGATCAGGCAAAAAGAATATAAATAGATGTATGGTAATAAACAGTAAATATGTTTCAAGAGCCAAGAAAGTAGGATTTAAAGATTTCTAGTTTCATAAAATATAACTCACTTCCAGGGTTTTAGAAATCAATCTCACCAATGGATTTCACATTCTAAGGACTGCAAGCATGAATCACAGATTTGACAGTACCAAATTTGTTGACTGTACACATAAAGCTATATTTGTATTTGGTTAATTGAAAAAGTATTTTTTAAAACAAAAAGCCTCTCTAGTACAATTACCTTTCTCCCCAAAACACCCCTCACACTAGCCTTGCTTTTATTAAAATTATCAGGAAGATACTAAGCTATCTCCAGGTATCTATCTGGGAAGGGTAGGTGGCAATTGTGATGTTAGAAAACAATTGTTATTTTGATACCCTGTCTTGCTTGCAGCTTCGTCACTCAGAGTATCATGTTCTTTAACTGTAATATTGCAGTTTTGGTTTCTAATGGATCTGATTCCAGGGTTACACTTGTATCATTCCCAACAGAATTTTGAAATAGAGCTCTTCTTGCTGTGGAATTCCAAAGCTTTTAAGTTATTAAAATTGTATGTCTTTGCATATTTGCTATAGACATAATACAGCGCAGTAATTTCTTTGAGGCAATTATGGCCCTCTGAAGTCAAGGCTTTGTTGCACTTGCTAGAGTCAAACTTGAATGCCTTTCAGAATTTGCTCAGAATTTTCTTCTGCTATCTAGCCTAAACTGACAAAAATGTTAGTAAATCAGTTGATTTCCTGATTGCATATCTATGTCAGTAACCTCAAGAGATGAAACTTAAATTTTCCTTTTGTATGTAATGTTTTAATATAAGGACTAAAAGATAACATGGTGTTCCTACTCTGCCAGTTCTTCATAAAGAACTGCATGCATTTTACTATTTTATATGAATTATGAAATTCTTATTCAAGGGAGCTCTCAAATGGTAGGCAAGAACTATAACAAAACTGACATATTTTTCTAGTATTTCTAATGAATGGACTAGCAGTATAGTTAATAAATGGGACAATTTCATTATCTTTCCAGTTCAGGAGATGAATATAATTCTATATTCTTGTAACTAAAAGCAGAATTTTTTAGATTAAACTAACTTTCCAGCATTCCAGTTAATTTGCAAGCAAAAATTATTTTCATTTATTTTTTTAATAGCTCAGATTTCTGCATGTAGCTGTTGGGATGCAAATTACCTCCAGAGTATTTGCAGAATAGGACAAATATTTCTTATTCTGCCATTAATTCATCAACGATGTTTCTCAGGACTTTAAATCCCTAATTCAAGGGCAGAATTCCAGCTAGATTCCTACTGAAATCCTTTATGATCTCTTTGTAAGACCCTTACAGACCTTTACAATATCTTGATTTTATAAACTCACTAACAAAGGCTAACTGAACTCTGGATTTCAATTAGGATTTGTGTTCGTGGCCCACTAGGTGGATAAGTAACTCTATTTAACCATGTAATTGCAAATTAAAAAAAAAAAAATCTCTTTATGATAATATTTGATTATCATTCCTTGCTTCATGATAGGCAGCAAACGACAATGCTGAAATAATCAGCAGTTAAGAGGATAACATAAAAGTATTTTTGGCCATTATCTTTGATATTTTTAAAATTTGTCTTGCTTCACAATGAAATAATGATATTTTAGTTAAGTAGAACTTTTAAAAAGTGACAGCTTGATTAAAAATTTTCTCTTTTATTTTGAAGAGTTTGAAATTTGTATTTCAAATACACTGAAGGAGATTTTTTAAAGAAAAAAGTATCACTGAAGAAAATTGATATCTTTTACTCAGAGGATACAGAAAAAAAGGATGCTGACTACTTCAGTAAAAAAAAAAAAAATTAAAAAACAGTAGCTGCACTTCCCTTAAACAATTTAATGTGATAAAATAAATAATGATTAGATATGTATAATGTTGATATATTAAACATTTATATATAAATGCATGTATGTATGTACATATATATACAATTCTCTATTTCTCATTGTTAAAGTCTTTTGGAAAGTTTGTTCTTAGGAGATGCATTATGTTGTGTTTGTTTTCAAAAAGTGAAAAAGAAATGCTACGCTAATACCAGTCCTCAAAAGTTGCAATGAATTATGCTTTACATTTAAGAAATATCCGTTTAGTCTAGTAGATGTAGAACAGTATAGAAATAATCCTAAATCTGCATTTCTAGGATTCTAGATAATCCTAGAACACTTCAAAATGGTTCAGGCTTGACTCTGTGAATACACGCCCAGAATAATTTGAATACTTAGTGGCATTTTTCCATAATTCTGCTTTGGGCATGTCTCTGCATCTTTTGAGCAAACTTTCAGATGAACAGGCTTGAGTAATGCAAAGCCTATTTGAAAGTCAATATGAAGTCTTCATGCTCCATTACTTGTGTTTCAGTGGGCTCAGTTAATCAAATCAGGGAACAGAAATAGGACGGTGAGATTTAATTGACTAGTCACAAACATGCATGCAGGTCAGATTTCAAACTCCGACTTTGCAATATGATGGATGAAATTTTAGAAAACTGCAGCCACTCCAAGAACCTCTTAAACGTAAAATTAGACAAGTGTTGACTTTTCTCAAATTACTGGATATATTTTATTGCTAAATTATTACCAACGCAAGTGCCACATCCACAGAATAATATGAAAATAGGAATGGAAGGGATGTGACATCTCCCTTTTGCCTTCTTCTAAAGAAATTTCAAATACTATTTTTCACTTTTCATGAAATAAAGTTCTTCCTTTCTGAGCAGTCAAGCTGTCATTTCCAATATTTTAAAAGGAGTTTTAGGCTGAATTTTACTTCAGATTCCTTTGATATCCAACACAGCTCAGGAAACTAAGGTGTGCTCTAATGTGAAATGCCACATAGTGAGAAAGCCACAATTCTCACCTTAAGTGAGGCGGGCACTAAGATGCCGCTGCACTATCTACAACTTCTACAAACGCTCGTGTTGATGTGAAGCTTTTCCGCCCTGCTGCATACACTGCAAACATTTAGAACATAAAGGCCTTGCAGTAGAGAGCTTGAGCTTTCATTTGTGAATTCGAATGCTGCATTCCAACGTGCTTTTTAGAGACAGCTTTACAATTCCCCAAACTATAGCAAGCTGTACTGCCAGACTAAGACAGAGGAAGAAGCAGCTTTGCAAAAATGTAAAGGAAAAAATATAAACATACAGTAGATACTGCTAGCCTAGCCCACTGGGCATATATTGTTGGTCACAGCATGGATCTGACACTGTGGGGTATAGTTACAGCATGGGGTATGGAGAAGTACACACACAATCGTGAGAACAGTATATTTTTTCTTATGTGAAATGCATTGAAAATTGACCATGTTGGGATGTAAATGGGGAATTGGATTGTTGTGGAAATTCTACTGGCTTGTGTGCTTTTTAAGTGATCAAAAGTGTCTTTGAGTCACAGCAGTCAAAGATGGCAAAGACCACATATTGCTCTAATTCTGGTCTTCACGACATCTTGCAGAGATTAATGCTTGAAAGATATTATTAGAACTTTTTATTCCTTTATACCAAACTGACACCATATGAAAAGCTTGCCATGATAGCTCTTCAATATCTTCTTTTTATTTTTGAAGCTATACCATGTAAATTAAACTTGGAAAATCACATCAAAGCTAAAAGAAAGAGCTAATATGCACTACATACAGACAGTTAAACACCTGCCATATCGTCTCTTGCTCAGGTAGTAAAATAATCACTCTGCCCCTTGAAGTATGAGTGCTTCAGCCTTCCATTTTACATTGCTTCCTCTCTGCTTCTTTCTTTCCCCACGGAATTGCTGAGTCCATGTTTACAAAGCTTTTTCTCACGTACACAGCAGGGCCGAACAGTATTACAATTCTCCTAATCGGTAGGACATAGCACTTTCAGGGCCTTCTTATCATAGTTTAGTCTAGCAGTGAAAGGAAAGGTGGATGGAATTGTGTCTGTTCTGAATATTGCCAGGAAACCATCCCCGGCAGAGATTCTTTACACCTGTGAGATAGCTAGCGATGAGAAAACAGACCGCTGTGGGCATTCACCAGCATGTCATAAGGGACAGATCTACATCACCACTGAACGTTTCCATTGACTTCTAGAGGCTCTGGTAGTAAACAGTGGGTTTCTAAATTAGTTTCTCAAGGAAAGGCTTCTCTTCAATAACCTTTTGTAACCTTACTTCTCTATTTGAATTAACCACCCTAAGCCCATTGCTGTACTATCAATATTGATAATTTCAAGGTACGTATGTATTTCCAGCAAGCACAATAACATTACATTTTTTTGTGGTATTGCTTCTTTGTTGCAGTAAAACACTGAAAAAAGTCTTATTTTATGGCAAAAAAAGAACCCCGAACATGTCCTGGTTCCATAGAAGAACAAGACTTTTGTAACAGAAAAAGTAAAAAATTGTGTCCTTCCTTTAACTATCAAAAGGAAATATTGTACAACAAGGCTAATAGAGAAAAGCTGACTCTATGTCATTGTTGATAGTGTTATACAGCTTAGTATTTATTTCAAATTGCTCACACAGCAAAATAAAAGTATTGATCAATCACCCATGCCATTATTTAAATAAGGAAACCATGCCTTCTTTCACCTAAAAGCACTTCAGAAAAGTGAATTTGAAATATTGTCCCATTTTCAAAGATCAAAACTGGGATATATGGAAAGTTGAAATGCTTGCAAAACTTACCACAGTGACAAAATTCGATGTGAATTAAATCTTGATGTCCTGACTTTTTAATCAGTAAGACAATCTGAACAAAAGAGCTAGCAAATAAAATGAGTAGGAAGATGCATTTTCATATAGTCATTTTTCCAAGGAGAAGTGAATATTATCTTCCATTTTCCAGTTAAAAAACACAGTGAAGATTACTCATCCTTAAAGGAGATGTTAGCACACTACTTACTGGTAATGTAGGAGCAATAATAGTTGACATAAGTGCAGAAGTGTTATGAAAACATGCCTTGTATATCCATGATATGAAAAAACTATTGTATTTCAAAAAGTTTAAAAGTGTAATTTCTGCTTATTTAAGCACATGTAGAATTTTTATACTTAGATTAGAAATTAACTGTATACTGCACCAGAATCCATAATTTACATATACGGTATAAATACATGCCTATGGGAACTTCCACTTTTGAATTAAATACAATCATGGGATTATTTATCTTGGCTTAGATTTTTACCAAACAGTAAAAGCCCTGCCTGCAGATGAGTGAGTTAGTGGGTGTTCACTGCTTCTCAGTTACCCGCTGAAAGCTCAATGTATCTCAGAAGCCACAGAAATAGACACAGTAAGCAAAAAAAAGGCTCTATGAATCTTGTAGTGTTTGTGAGTATTAATGGTGGAACACACAATAAATTTCCAGGACTATCCAGAGCTAAAATGCTTATTGGAAGAGGAATCTCTGAGCTACAGAAAGTCCTCCTTCAACAGACTAATCTCTTTTCAAGGCAACTACTGCATCTCTCTTGTCAACCAGTTTAATAACTGCTGTAACTCAAGAAGATGCAATACTCTGGTCACTGGGCAAAAAGCTCAAAAGCCCTCCAGAAGCAGATCTTGCCATATACATCATAATCTTATTTGAAGATCTATTTTGGTCTCCTCCACTATTCTTGTCTATATTATAATCAAAATCTGACAGACCAATATGCTATCAAAGATTTGAATAAGCATTTTAAATGAAAAGTTATTATCTAGAATATTGGCTAACATTAGGAGAGTATTTAAATACTTGGCAGACTTCAATAATCTCACAAAAATGGCACCTGTCTGCAAGTGTTGCATACCAGCCTTGCTGCATTAAAATCGATGATTTTATGACTATTTCCAATAGACAGGCATCTGGCCCAAAGAAAGTATAACTCAGCATATCGTAGCACCAGTTCAAGCACAGTTAAAGACAGTGCTAATGGTACATCAAAAACAATGAAAAGCTTTTGTATGTTTGCCAAGTACCTTTTGTGTCTACAGGTAAAAAAAAAAATCCTTTTACATTTCATTTTCAGTCAGAGCCTTACAGCTGTTAGAGCCATGAATTATTACTTACGAAAATGTTGTAATGAAAAATTAGTTTAAAAACAGATCCTGCAACTTAAAGTTCAAGTGAGATAGAAAGTTATTTTTTGAATAATAATTTCTTCAGCACAGCAGCTGTCATGAGGACACTTGTGAAAAGTGATGGGGGAAGGAGACTGTCTTGTTAACATATCAAGCACAACCGTCTTAATTTCAATCCAGTGCTCTTTTCATCTGAATGCAGCATGAGAACATTGAACGTTGCCTGGACAAGGGAGGGCTCCCACTCTGCCACTTATTCCTTCTTTCCACCAATCTTCTGATTTATATACACATTTGAAAAATAATGTATGCATGCGGAGATTGACATTTGTATTTCAATGTCCTTAAATTCCATATTTTTGTGCAGCTTACAGAGTGCTGTCTTTGGGCCAACATCGTAGAAATAGGCTTAGAAACTAAATGAACTGCAGGAAATTCCCATAAAGGTGTGGGAGTAATGAACAAGATTTTGGCCTTGAGCTTCTAACATATAGCTTGGCTGTTATTCCCTGGCAAAGTAAGGGGACAGGGTATAAGAAGTGCAAATCACGGACCATTTCCCATACAGACTTTAGTCTGATGTTTTCTCTGACTCCAAGCTTGCTACAAGGAAGACTCTTATTCTGACGTTAAGGAATGAAAAACTCAGCCTGCTACACACTTCATAATTCTGTGGAGGTTTTAAATTGATTTTTTTTTTTCCTCTTAGTTTCATCTCTCTCCTCTCACACAGTCCCTGACTGCAGTCATCATCCCGTTCTCAGTGGAACCATGCCCTGAGACATGCTATGTGTATCAGTTTAGACTCTGCAGTAGCACTGTACCCTCAATGCTAGCACAACCCAGAGAGGCATCCTTCTCTCTATCCTTTTCAATTCCTCTCTTCAGCACATACTGTGGATTCTTTCTGCACGTCTAGATTCATTTGCATGTAAATGTGGAGTTCCTCTGCCTACAATTCTGAGGCAAAAGTGGCAGAACACCAGCTCTGCCCCTGAATTTGAACCTTCGAAAAGATGACAATTGAACATGCCCTCCTTAATATTAACACACATCAGAAAACTATTACAGGTTAAGTGTGAGGCTCAGTTGCTAGGTTAGTAGGTTTTGTGTTGGAAGCTCCTGAAAACTAAGGATTTTATCTCATCCTATGGAAAGTCAATAGGAAAACTAACTCAGTTTTTGGAAGGTATATATCAGTTCTTCAGCAACAGGGGCGGTGGTTGTGGTAAATTTGTTTGTGGAGATGTATATACCGCATATACAGGTTCTAATAGATTACGTAGAAGGTGGAATACCTTCATGCCCATCATTACATTCTAATCCTTCTGAGGGGTTCAAATTTTTACCTCATTTCTTGGATACATCTTCCATCCATAAGAGGGTGCACTAGTGGTAGCGGCACTGTAGGTTCTTCACTTTTGCACCGAGAAGGGGAAATAATGTGAAAGACATTTCAATTGCTTGATGCTTTTTGATGCTTCTTACAGTAGCAATGGAAGCTGGAGAAAATAAGAAAATTTATAATGACCAACATATTTCCTCTGATATAGATATAAATGCAATTAACTTTCACAGTAATCATAGAATCACAGAATGGTTTGGGTTGGAAGAGACCTTAAAGATCATCTAGTTCCAACCTCCCCGCCATGGGCAGGGACACCCTCCACTAGACCACGTTGCCCAAAGCCCCATCCACCCTGGCCTTGAACACTTCCAGGGAGGGGGCATCCACAACCTCTCTGGGCAACCTGTTCCAGTGCCTCACCACCCTCACAGTAAAGAATTTCTTTCTAACACCTAATCTAAATCGACCCGCCTTCAGCTTGAACCCATTCCCCCTTGTCCTGTCACCACGTGCCCTTGTAAGCAGTCCCTCTCCAGATTTCCTGTAGGCCCCTTCAGGTAGTGGAAGGCTGCTATAAGGTCTCCCTGGAGCCTTCTCTTCTCCAGGCTGAACAACCCCAACTCTCTCAGCCTGTCTTCATAGAAGAGGTGCTCCAGCCCTCTGATCATCTTTGTGGCCCTCCTCTGGACCCGCTCCAACAGCTCGATGCCTCTCCTGTACTGGGGACCCCAGAGCTGGAGGCAGTACTCCAGGTGGGGTCTCACAAGAGCAGAGTAGAGGGGCAGAATCACCTTCCTCAACCTGCTGGTCACGCTTCTTTTGATGCAGCCCAGGACACGGTTGGCTTTCTGGGCTGCAAGCGCACACTGCGGGCTCATGTTGAGCTTCTCATCAATCAATACCCCCAAGTCCTTCTCCTCAGGGCTACTCTCACTCCATTCTCCACCCAGCCTATAGTTATGCTTGGGATTGCCCCAACCCACGTGCAGGACCTTGCACTTGGCCTTGTCAAACTTCATGCTGTTTGCAGAGACCCACCTCTCAAGCTTGTCAAGGTCCCTCTGGATGGCATCCCTTCCCTCCAGCGTGTCGACCACACCACACAGCTTGGTGGTGTTGGCAAACTTGCTGAGGGTGCACTCGATCCCACTGTCCATGTCACCGACAAAGATGTTGAACAGTGCTGGTCCCAGTACCGACCCCTGAGGAATGCCACTCATCACTGTTCTCCACTTGGACATTGAGCTGTTGACGGCAACAATTTGAGTGCGACCATCCAGCCAATTCCTTATCCACCGAGTGGTCCATCTGTTAAATCCATGTCTCTCCAATTTAGAGACAAGGATGTCGTGCGGGACAGTGTCAGATGCCTTGCAAAAGCCCAGGTAGATGACATCAGTTGCTCTTCCCTTATCTACCAACACTGTAATGGTGTCATAGAAGGCCACCAAATTTGTCAGGCACGATTTGCCCTTAGTGAAGCCATGTTGGCTGTCACCAATTATCTCCTTATTTTCCATGTGCCTTAGCATAGTTTTCAGGAGGATCTGCTCTGTTATCTTGCCAGGCAAGGTAATAACCTATGCACATAGATTTCCTTTTATTACTTAACTGTAACACATTAGGATGGAACTGTCTACTTCTGTATGTTAAAAGGTTGAGAATGTATGTGGGTTATAAGCTGTGGAGCTGCTGGATGTGATTAAAAAGCAGGACAAGGGTGTCCAGTTTGGAAAGATTTAATTGATTTCTGGTCTAATACTTCAGCTAGTTCAATATGCAGATGTCTCCTATAATGACACTCACTAAATAATGTGGTTCAATCTTTTCTGAGTAGAGTCCAGTGATAAGCACGACTAAAATTTTCAAAGGCATTCAAAACTTATTGGGAGATGCATGTATAATTGTTCTTCAGCCTCTTTGAAAATTTCATACTTGATACTGTTTATTGATCACAAACTGTAGCACACCTGAAGTTAGACCATTAAATTACATGGTTAAATGAAATATTTGTTAACAGTAACCTATTAAAAAAAAAAATAAAGACCTAAAATTTCAAGTAAGAAACTATTCTCACCACACTTTATACACTGATCTTCAACAGCAGCTGATCATAACTTATTTTTAAAAATGGAACAACTCTGACATGAAAAAGGAGTCTGATCCTGTAAGTGCACCTCACGGATGTGCTTCTACTGCACACAGAAAGCCTTAGTTCTCATGAGACCAAGGAGCTTTGGCACTAGCATATGGAGGGCTCACTTCCTTGGAAACCATAGCCTTGCTCCTGACTGCAGAAACAGTTCAAGTGATGTAAATTTCTGGATGTGACCTTTTTGTAACAACAATTAGAATAACCTCTCTAGAAGCATTTTGGGGGTGAGAGGTGGGCGGTAATTTTCCCTTCTGATTAACATCCAAATGCAACCCATGTCCAGGATGCTGACACTGACACTCAGGGTAAGAAGACCTGTTGCACCCTTTAGAAAAGGGAAATGAACCAAATGCCTTATAGCGCTGCGTTGCTAGCAGTCTTGGTCTTTAACCATTTGGGCTATGTCTGAACCTATGTCTGGAGGCGAAGGGATCTAAATTACACAAGGAATAAATTTCAAGGCCAATTCAGCACTGAACTTCCAATGTGTTGTTGTTACAGTTCAATAAAATCACTTTGTGTTACATTCATTTGTTTCTCTATAAAATAAAGTGAATGTCACACTTTTTTGTCATACCATTTTTATTTAACAGGTTTTTTTTCTATACCCATTAGTTAAAAAAGTTATAACAAGGCAAATCATTTATCAAAATGAAAAATGCTGTACTCCTTGAGCAAGGAAAGGGGAGTCTAAATAGAATGTCCCTGCTCTTAAATTAATGGAACCATCTTACATTTAATATTTTCTCTTAAGTAGTTATGTAAGCATGCCAAGATCATTAATGAAGAAGTACAGAATCACAATTTACAGCTGAAGGGCAAAACTGCTAAAAAAGCGTTTCAGAATCATGTCATCGAGTGATGCAGTCTAGGAAAATAAATGTAAGAATCATTGATCTACGATATCATAATTAAATATACACAATACATGACAAGGAGAAAGGACAACAAAGTTCATTAAAACTTGACTCAGAACCTAAGATGCAGGACTAACCAAGCAGATGCACTAGGGAAGGCTCAGGTTTATAAACAAGAAGAACTTTCATTTTAATAAAAAGAATTTTAAAAATAGATTTTTAATCACTATTCCAATTTAAAATAAGAGTAGTTATTAATAGTTATTATTTATAAAGACAATTCACTTGTGTGCAACATCCCAAAACATATCATTGCCCAGTTCATCTGTTGATATTGTGATACGTTACATTTCTGTCCCCTAGAATCACAGCAGCAGTTCAGCTGTCCTTTGTAAATCCAGCTCTCACTCGCCATCCAGACACTGATACACACACATTCCTAGCCTTCTTTCTAAAAAATTTGGTAGAACAGATTTGCCCAGGCTTTCTTAAGTAATGCAATAACTGGTCTTTAAATATACAGTATGCTTATTGCAACAAAAGAAAATTCACAGAAATCAGATGGAATTCATCCCAGCGAGCTAATGGAACTTGCAGAAGTAGTGTTGGAGCCACTGGCTATTATTCTTCAGAACTAATGGAGAACAGCCAAGGTCCCAGGGCTGGGAAATGACAAAACATATTACCTATTTTGAAAAGAAAAAATAAAAACCAGCCAACCTACCAGATGAATTACAGAACAGAGAATTCAAATCTGAACTGCCAAGTTAGCTAGCAAAGCAGTCAGTTTGCAGCCTGCTACAAAGGCATGCTGAAAGGTGGGTGATAAACAGAAACAGGAGTTGGCAAGGACAGAGCATGTCTATGATATAAATATTAGTGAACGCAGGCCTCCTTCTCAGTGCTATTGCTGCCGCTCAGCCCCTTAGTACAATCAGGCTGCCTTAAGACTTTCACAGGTGCCAGCAAGTACAATAGTCACCTTTTATCAGACTTCAGGAGGAACAATCACCCGGTCTAATTCCTCTTTGCTTCCCAGCACTTAGGCAGAAAAACTTTATTTTGGTAATGTCCCTTTATACCATTCAAACATTTTACAACATTAGACCACCTTGCAATTTTCAAATACTAGGCTTTAAATTGCACGCTGAGTACATTAAAAAGACTTACAACATACAACAGCAGATGGAACGTAGATCTAGCACACGTGTATTGGAATATTCCCATACAGGGATCGGGTCTACAATCTTCCAAATGTTCCAAAAACAGTTTAAGAAGCAACTGCCAGGTTTTGATTTGCAGTGTTTTAGGAAGGTCATTTCTCTGCCAGATACAAGAAGCTTCTCATGTTGAAAATCAAACGATAAAAATAGATTCCTCTTTGCTCCCACAGGACATGGGAACTAGAAACCAGCAAACACAGAAACACTTAGAACAGCCAGGTTTATCAGGAAACACACAAAAAATTGATTCCCTCTTTAATTGAGCACTAAAGTACTTGGATAAATAATGAGTTCATCTTTTCCAGAATACATCACAAAGTTAAAAAAAAAAAATCATTTTCTCCATTTTAACAAATACACATATATATATCTTTCAAAAAAATCCAACAATTGAACTGTATTCATTTTCAGAGCTCCTTCTTTAGATGAACATACATGCCATTTTATGAACAGTCAGACAAACCATTTTACTTTTGCTTCTTTATTACCGCTACCCTGTTTTCTGGCATGTCATAGCTTCCTGTTTGTGCCACAAGGAAACTCTGTATGTAAGCACTCAGTCTGGACTAGGGACTCAGATCCTAACTCTTGTTGTACTGATATATACGGTGGAATAAAGCATATAGGGTGTACCTTTTGCAAACTGGTGGAGGAAAAATAATTCTTATGCTTCTTAAAAGCGAGGCAGATAATCCCAGGCGTAAGCAAGGTCACGAACCAGAAGGAACACAGATACCTTACCAATCCATTAAGATGTGCAAATTCAACTAGGCAGACTTATGGTGCTGCTAACTTAACATCTTTTACCCCATTCCACAAGCAGTGAGTGAGTGTTCTTGCAAGGACTAGAGCATTTGGTCTGTAATTCTATAAAATAGAAATGCTTACTGCTACTGGAATCGGATCTGTATCACCTGACTATAAAAGTCACAGCAGCATGTCTTTCTTACATTATTTCTTACTGCTATTCAGAAATTTTCTAGTTGTTATAACTCATTTTGAAGACTTCACTTCTGTTAGCTAATCTGTATTCAATGAGAATCTCTAAAAAGTGCAGAGATATGTATGCTTATCACTTTTTAAAATACAGAATAATAATAATTCTTTTCAATATAAGAGAAGTAATAGGCTAGAATGGTTACATTTGCTTAGAATGACCAATAATACAATAAACATTAGAATGCATGCTTGGGTTGCTTACCTTTAGTGCTGCATCTCTTTCAAAAACTATTCAGTGATGTATTTGTAAAAATGTATCCATCGTTGCTTGCTTTTTTTTACTTTTATAATTATTCTCATCCTAGATTTTAATTTTTCTTAAAACATTATGCCTTTGCTATTAGAAAACACAGGTTTACTTCTGAATATTAATCTGTATTTTCTGAACTATGATTCCAATCAAATACAAGGTATTGCCATTTTTTCCCTAATACATGTAGTTATTCTATGGGTTATTTGCTTCAGAGGTAAGAAAGCAATCCATGTCTGGTACCTTACACCACTCACCACTTTGCATTTAATTTGTCAATAGAAGAAAAAAATGTGGAATCAGAAAGATATACTAAAAAGAAATGTAAACAGGAAGGCAAGAGAGATCCAAGCTGATTAGAATAATGTACAAGAAAAACAGATGCAGGTTAGGCTGAAATCTCAAAAGTGCAGTTTCTTAATGGTGTACCCTGGGATTTTATTTTGCTCCCCTCTATTTCTTTTCCTTCCGTTTTTCAAGTCAAAATGTAAACAACTTGTGGAACCAAACAGAATCCTCAGTTAATTTTGAATTATTTTAAAATGTTTACCTATGGGACAAAAATAAGACCTTTAAAAGCTTTTGCTTCAAAGTGGAGTAGCATGGTATAACTGCTAGTTCTTCCTTATCCACTGGACAAAAGTGAAGCAGCAGAAATAAGACTAAGATGAACATGAATCCCACATATTGGTTACCTTCTGTAAGTATGTAGAAATACATTCACAGGATGAAGGACCCCAAAAAATAATTACCTGATAGTACTGGAACAGAAATCTAAGGAAATCCACCGAATTTTCCAAGTCTAGACCAAAGGTCCAGATATGCAGATATCAAGAGCATAGTAAAAAAAGAAAGGGGGCTGGGGGGGATAGATTTCACGCTAAAAATATGGATTTTCTTTTCTTATGAAATTACCCTTTAAATCTTAAACCATGATTAAAATTTGGATTCAGTGTGAAATGCCATGCATAACTCTAAAATATGTTTTCATTTTCCATACAATGAGATAGTTGGAACAGATATACAATACTCTCTAAATGGATTGTGCTTCTGAAGCTCTATTAGAATAAACTTTACATTTATTTTCATCAACATGGCAGACTTGTCTCATTATCCAGATTCATATTTGTTTTCCAGAGGATTTCAATTGTAAGTATTTGGTAGCCAACTCTGAAAAAAAGAAAAAGTGCATTCATCATTCCCCTAATATAGATATATGACAGCCTGAGGTGCAATAAAGCTTGTATCGCCTCTGGTTTAGGAAGACTCTATTAATAACAGGTGGCAGAGCTATAAGTTAGATATATGTATTTTCCCAAACGACTGTCAACCAAAACTTTATAGAATATTGCATATAAAAGAACTGTGTTCTGATATCATTACTAAGGTTGCAAAGTCAAAGTACTACTCAAGCATTAGGAATGCCTTTTGCATGTTCATTATGATAAGGTCCTTAATTTCACGATCCACATGAGCCCTGTCTCCTTCACTGCATCAAGCTGACGGTGTTCACCTTATGAGCAGCTATTTGGTATTTCGTTGTCTCCTTTTTCAGTGTGTTATCCCAGGACTTGATTACCATACAGTACTCTTGCTCTGAGCTGAAGATGGAATTACTAATTTCCACGTTACCTTCTTCATGGGACTCATCATGAGAGTATCAGATGCTCAGAGACATTAACAAATTTACCTTTGCAACATCCTGAGGGAGGAATGGGTTTTATTACGGCCATTTTACTGCTTAGGAGCTAAGGCACATAGGATCAGATTTTTCACAGTTAAATAGGTACCCAAAAACGCATGAAGGAGCCTAAAAGTTTTCCCAAAAGTGCTAAAACACTTCATTTCCAGCACACAGGTGCTTTTGAAATTTCTTCTGTAAGACTATGCCCATCACTAGCCATGCAAATACATTTTAAAATCTGACCAAAACAGACTTAAGGATGAGAGTATCCATGAACTGTGGGTCCCCACTCTCAGACATCTTGGATCTCGTCTTCAGAGTGTTTGGCATTCTACTAACATTTTATATGCTTTAAACACAAGCTTCAAGCTGCAGCAGAAATCTAATCAGTTCTAGCTCTGAATCCTCAGCATTTCTGCGTATCAGTAATCAAGATCCCAAGTCAGGCATCCAAAAATACTGAACACCTCTGCAAACACTTTTACGTAAATGAACTATCAGCAAAAAGAAACTCTGTGGAGCTGCTGTGGGCAATTTTCAAATACTCTAAACCATTCTCTCCCTGCAATTCTCATCATCATTTGCTATGTACCTTCTAGCTTCTGCAAAAAATGGAGGAGTCTTGACTGCAATCTCTTTTGCCATAAACTCTGAATCTCTTGTACTGAATGGGGCAGCAATTTCTCCCAAATATGTACATGATTTTGCAACTGAAGACCATTATGCTATGTAAATATGCAGAGACCAATTTGCATATGCAGCGCAGCTGATGTGCAAACTATAAATCACTTGACTTTGCAACTCCAACAGGGTTCTTTTAATGCTGTGTGGAGTTGTTGGGGGGGTGGGGGTGGCAACATTTAAGATATTAGAAAGAACAAACAGAAAAAAAGTGGAAGACTGCTCTCACAATTTAATATACTGACACTCCTGAGTTTTCAAAAGGCACCAAGCCCTTTGATGCCCCACATACACACAGATGACCATTATCATCATTTCCACGATAAGAAGGCAGAATTCAAGGCCTTGCCTTTGTGTTAGATGTGCCCAAATCAAACTTCAGGCTTCTACAGTCCTCAAAATAAAACTGCCACTTCAAGTCACTTCATTTCACTTATAAACATCAAAGAAATACAGTTCTGTATCTAAACAGATAGCCTTTCCTTAATATAATCAAAGATTTATTTTTTTTACTGTTTTATTTTTGTTGACATATATGAGTTATCCTGAAATAAAGTTATATTTGTAGTAGTGATATAAAGGCAATAGAACTGGCTCCACACATGGAATCCAATCCAAAATCCAAGACCTACAGCAATTTCTTAATTTATTTTTGTCTACTCATGTATAAATGACCTGAAATATTCCAACATATAAATTCTTATATTATACCAGAGATGAGCTGGCTTTTTAAAATTATATAAGTGATAATCATGAAGTGTATTTCTACTAGCTGTTGTAATTGTTACATTAAATCTTCAAACTAAGATCTGTCATATAATAGGACAACAAAACTTGAAGGACATCAGAGGACATTTTTGTCTCTGTAGAAGTATTCGCTTATCACATCCATTGCAGACATAGATGTACAGAAGAAATAATAAATGAAGAGTCGTAATGGAAAGCAATAGAGACTCCTGGATGCTCTAAGAAATTTCCAATGTACTAGAAAGATACTTCAATTGTTGACTAACACAGAAACAGAGAGTAATCATAAGCATATCTTCACCAACACTGAAATATGTGTAAAGGACAATAAAACTATATATATTCTTTTGTTCAACATCTTTGATGGAGAACTATCATTTAGAAATAATACATAATAGCTCTATAATGTACAATATATAATTATGTAAATAATTAGTATAATCTTGAGATGAGATGAGGGCTATTAGTGGCAGTGGATACTTTGAACCTTGCACATTTAGTCAAAAAGACCAATGACATCCAATCAAACTTCTTTAAAATGAATTGCAACAAACAATGGCAGCACAGCTGCTATTAGAATTATAATTGAGTTTAGGAGGGAAACAGCAGCTGAATGCGATGCAGATAATTAAGGAGCAAGCTTTTGTTAACACTATCAGTAGGGTCATGATTCTGCAGATTGTGAACTTATTATGGCTGAACAAACTAGTCTATTTTTATAACAAAGGTATATTTCTGCTTTTTTATACCAATAAAGTATATTCTGGCTACGAGATAGCTGATCACTTATTTATTTAAGCTATCCATTTAGAGAAATGATAAGCATTTACAAAATCTAAGATTACCATGGAAACCTTATTCTTTAATGCTGAGGATTATGGGAACAATTGGTTATACAATTGGATGGCTAAATAACAAGCCTCTGAGTATGACAAAGACTGTAGCTACGAAATTACATTAAGTAATTTATCTCTTCCAGGCTAATATATATTTTATGTTAACCCAGCACTGAAAAGGAAGCAGTATACCTTCCGTGGGTAAATTGTGAAAAGAAAACATTTAAAACCTTAACATTTATGGTGTGTAGACAGAAACTGCATAAATACAAGTTCTTGTGGTCCTAACACCTAACCCAGGTGTTAGGGAGTTACAAAACCCAGGACTGGGAATTACAAAAGTGGTCTAAAATTTGTATTTCCTGTTGTATGTTGAGTAATCTTGAAACAAAGGTTACCCATGTAGAAAAGACGAACAGACAAGAATCACCAAAGGATTCAAAGTCATTCTGAGCTTGCAGTTTGGCACCACAGCCAGGCAATGCAAGAGGCTTGACCATTCACAACCATGAGTCAGGGTTCCAGAAATGGAAAGGAGGTCATTAAAATGCCAACAACATTACACGCTGTTAGCAATATTATTGTTATAATATCATATTGTCATAACAACTGGTACTCTTCAAACAAACCAAAGAGTGTAAGTCTACCAAAGATGTTGTTATTACCATTATACTAGTAACCCCTTTAACTCATGTAGTATGGACTCAGGATCTTTGCTTTAAGACAATCCTGCTGACAACATAGGTCAGTTCACTGGCAAATCTAAATTTGTTAGGGACAAATGAGTAATCCTGCTTTGGAATCTCATTGACCTCAATGTGTAAATAAAGCAAGCAGAATGTGTCTGACTGGCAGCAAGCCATTACCATGGTATGTGCAATAAAAACACTAATATGTCAAAGTGATTTAAAAAATATGCTTTGATATTTTGACCTGCTGAAAATTCTATTTTTGACCATGCAACCTCCTAAAATAATAT
Organism: Grus americana; assembly: GCF_028858705.1. Taxonomy (NCBI): domain Eukaryota; kingdom Metazoa; phylum Chordata; class Aves; order Gruiformes; family Gruidae; genus Grus; species Grus americana. The sequence continues at coordinate 66,106,994 of NC_072855.1, read as the reverse complement.
GACAAAAAAATTTTTAAAAATATTTTAACATTACTAAACAGTTGCCTGTGGCAAAGTCATTTGCAGGTTTTTTTATTCCTGGTTCTGAACCTTCTAAGGTCTTACTTCACCTGACTGTTGAAAGAGTAAGCAAAAGTTTGTCCTGATTTGAAACTATTTTTATCTCTGTTTCTTCAGGAAATCCATTCCCAGCATCAATATAGAGAAGCTTAGTTTGGTCATTACTACAATGGAACTCAAATGTGCTTCAGTAAGACACAAGAATGGTATCATTTCTGCTCGGTTCCTTTTAAGGGAATCTGGAAAAGAACAGGTATCAGCCAGGAATAAAAACATGCCCTTCTGCTCATATGCACAGCATCTTGTGATCTCTTTACTCGCAGCTTAGCTCTCATCATGTCAGCAAAAATTGGAAACACCTTTCAAATTTTATAAAAAGTTGTGTTGATAATTTACTGAAACTTTCCAGATACTCTCTTCACGTTTGCAGTGGGAGTAAATGCATGGATGTATACCTAGAAACTTAGAAGACAGAGCCAAATGGAGGTGAAACAAACTTGCAGATTTTCAGAAAATTTTATAATGGTGACTAGTCAAGCCAACATCTGTCAAGAGTTATGACAGCAGAATCTGAGTATATCCCAACTTTCACTCTATTTACAAAGGAAATTTCAGGGGAAAACTTCACTAATATCATCTGTACCCTAACTGCAGATAGCAGGTTTGCTATCCTGCAGAATTAAGATCCTCTAATTCAAGTGGCCACCAATATTTTCAAGATTACTACAGACCACCTTCCTAAAAGGATTCTAAAAATAAAAAGAAATTGGAGCTCTGGACTTCCCTGTTCTAGGTAAATTCTGGAATACTCTTTTGAAATGGATAGTTTTTCCAATTTATATTTTAAAAGTGCTGTATATTATAGCTGAAGAGCAGCCTGAATGAAGAACTTAAAATTTTAAGGAATTTCCTATCTAGTAAATATAAGGAATTGTGAAAATAACCAATGGACTAATATTTGTATTCCGAACATTTCAGAGAATTGGTGTGATTCAGATGTAAATGAGGCAATGGCACAAAAATGTGAAGGTAACATTTTTCTAAAGGCTATTAATAAATACATATTTTAGCATCTTTTTACTGGACTATCTGGAAGCTTTCCTCAAGATGATCAGATTTCATGAAGGCAATAGCACTGGGGACCTGTCCTTACAAAGCAAGGCCTGTTTTCCTAATTAACCTCTATAGTCATTACTTCAGAGTTTGTCACTCAAAGACTTGGAACCTAACAGATCAACATATCTCATTTTAACAAGAAATTTTTTTCTATTAATTTAAAATTAAAGTCTGTTGCTATGTTTATATATTTTGTTATGATCACCACTACAGAAAATGATGCAAAGCAACGAACAGCTTCATTAGATATTGCTCTAACGTAAGGCTGATATAGTTGAATAACACACATGGAATCTTCCTCTGAAAGAAATATGCTGCTCACCAACCAATTAAATCAGCTAACATTGAACATCTTTAAAGTTCTTTTCTGTCCAATTGCATATGGTTTTTACAGTTATTCATTGACAATAACAATTTCAAATACTGTGCACAACTTTCACTGTTGGAGTGTCTACCAGAGGCAATAAACTGCTCAAACCAAACCCTCTTCACTTCTGTCACAAGCTCCTAGCATCTCCTCCACAGTACCATCATAAAACAGCACAGCATTCAAACAGACATGTCCAAAATTCTCCCACTGAAATATCGTCTACTTTTATATGATAAGCTGATTCAAAATGCAAATGTTTCCTGTTTACACTGAGTAGAGTTATGACAAAACTAACGGAAATTCAGCATTTCAATAAGAAAGCAATTTTCAAAAAAGTAAACAGAAGTGCTTTTTTCCCCTTGCAAAAGAAAAAAAAAAATCACTCTTGCTAAGTAAATAAGTTTGTAAAACTTAATCTGCCACAGCAGAAGCACGCACAGCAGTTAATGGACTTCTTGGTAGAGGCAAAAGTGTCTGGAAACAGAATCAACACTTTGGCAGGCTCTACCTAACAGCTCACTGCCTACCTCAGCTGCTCCGATGTCCCATCATCAAAGGATAGGTGAATACCACTTGTCTCAATAGCAATTTTTTTTTAAAAAAATGTCTCTCTTCAATTAAGAATGCAGGTTTAGGTCTCCCATTCTTGCAGGGACAAAAATCCATGGTAAGAGTCAGAAGACTGTCCAGAAGATAATTTCAGCAGTGGAAAATTCTGGAGCTTAACTTTCTTCCTGTCTTTTCCACTTTCTTTTTTGGAGAACTTTGAGGGGCCATGATTGAAAGGACTATCATGTTGTGGATAATTTATATATGGAGGAAACCTACTTCATTTTTGCACAACTGCATTGGATGTCCTGAGGCACAGCATTATCTGCTGGCATCCCAACGCTGGATGGTCAGGGCTCAGACAGCATTTCACTTGACTAGATATCAGTGAAAAAAATAATTTGGTCTTCAGGATTTTCATTACCACGAAAGCATAATTTCTAATAATGCAGGAGGGATGAAAACCAAGCCTGATTTGCTGTTGTGGAAATCAAAAAAAGATTTACTGATAAGCAGGAAACATTTGCTGCAAGACAACTGACACATGATTAAACATGGAAGCCTTCTTAATGCAATCTGACAGGATGATTTTTCAGCTGAAACTCAAGTTTACTCCTCCCTTTCCTCCTGAATAGCAGGTAACACTCCTTTTGGACTGATCAACAGGTCATATCTGCAATTTCTTTTTTATCGGTGAGACCTTTATTTCCATGGGGATGTAATTGCTACTCCACAAAGTGGTTAAGAGCAAAGCCTGGACGTTGAACCTCCCTGATCATTGCACCATAGTTCCACCGAGCCCTCAATGGATGCAGTGGTCTGTAAAGCACATTTGGAGGAGAATGACTTCTGTGTCGAAGTCACAGTACACAATTCAAACCTACTAGATTAATGAGATATAGTAGAGTACAATAATATTTGTCACTTATATATCACTTTATTATTTTATAACACCTTATGAATATTAATCAAGCAACATCTTTAGTATCCCAAGAGGTGGGATAACCCTACTGTAAGCAATATTGTGTTGTTTTATGCAATCTATAACTCCACATATAATACATAATTTAACAAGATTTACTAATGACCTTGAATTCTATCCAGATTTTCATCCTACCTTCAGCTGCATGGAGCCAATGCCCAGAAACTCAAACATATTTAGGCATGCAGCTTCCACTGATAGCAGTGCAGGTGAGGCAGATAACCTTTCAGAATCTGAAGTGCAATACTTTCATGTCATGCATTAAAGGACAGGAACAGCATTGTGTTTCGCTTTTTCTTTTTCTCGGTTTTTTTTTTCCCCAATGGGAAAATTATGTGGAAGTTTTCAAAATTATTTTTCATTTATTTATTTTATGTCTGCTGTGCTTCACATGTTTGATATTGATCCAAGGTTAATGACATGCAGCTTGCATTTGGAATTGAAAGTGGAGATGTTTAAGGTGGTTCTTAGATCCTGTGGGTATATGGTAGATATTGCCAGAATAAACAGGAGATTAGTATACACTGATTTTTGATAAGCATCATTTAATTTTTCCTATCTGTGCAAATTTGCTGGGTTCACAACACAGTAGAGGTAACGCCTGCATTTCATATATACTAGCTAACCAAATTCAAGGTCAAATCCTAAATTACTTCTTGAGGCAAAACTCTCAGGTAGTTGATTAATGTTTTAGCTGTGGTAGCACGCTAGGTTTCACCTTATGCAATGATTATGAGCCATCACTGAAGCCTTGTATGGAATCAAGGATGCTTGATTGATTAATTTAATGCTGTTAAGGTGTTCCATTTAAAAATACTTCTAAAAACTGTAGCTGTAATTAAAGGCAGGACAATGGTTGCCTCTCCCCATAGAGCATCATAAGGTGAATTGGATCAGTAAAAAGAGACTTCAAATGCATTTGACTCTCATTTTATAAGAGATTTCTAAACTGAATGTGTGCTAAAAAGAGGTTTGAGAGAGAAAACTCTTAACACAAGTAAATCATCTGATTAGGCCACAGGGGAACCACAGTTAGAATCCATTTCTGTTGATGATTTCTTGTGTGTGTGTTGGAAAATCCCTAATTTCTCCATGCCTCCCTATTCTGGTGGTAAAATAGGCATAAAACCCCATCTTTCTTCAGGGAAGTATTGTTGAATTCAATAGTGCTTGTGAGGCATTCACAAATTATTATTGTTGTCATTATTATGTAGGGGTGGGCGAATAAGATTTTCCTCCATACTTTTTTCCCCTCTCATGACTGAGAGCTAGGCTACATTATCCAGGAAATTTATTTATGTCCGGAAGCTCTCAGAAGGCTTGATTTACAACGTGAGCATGGCTGAGTAGAGTGCATATCTCAGTTGTGAAGCATATTGACCAAGGAAGTCATTGCAGTTGAAGAAAGAATTAACTGCTCTGTTGGAGAGCTTCATAAACTCGTTTGTTATTACTGTTGCTCCACAGAGCCCCAAATGTCCAGCACAATCTCCTTCTGACTGTATTGCCTGCTAGGAACTCAAAAGCTATTTTACTGAGTGATGACTCTCTCTTTTTTTTTTTTTTTTTTTTTTGCTATATAATAATGCGCTTAAAACAACATGTTGGGAGCTGTTAGGCATTTATTTACCATGGTGGGTTAATCTCATCTGGGGAGGTATAGAAACTCAATCACGAGTGCTACAGTATATAAGCTAATTGCCAGGATAAAACCAAATGAATAATTACTTAACTTCAGAATGAGGCCTGGGGGAATTTTTCTTTAATAAAGGTTTAATTCACCAGTGATAATGAATGCAATCTCACATACTACTGAACAACACCATTAGCATAATGGCTAAGATACAAAAACTATAATTAGAACAAAACAGAAATGTTAATTACAGCCACGAAGGTACCAAACAAAAAGGGAGTTTTCCTTTACCTGTCAAATGGGTTCCTGCCTGTGTAGCTTTAGTAAATCCCTGTGAACGGGTCATCAATTCTGCTCAAGTGACTGACAGGCAGAAATTAAAAAGTGAGGCTTCCTTTGCCTTTTGATTCCAGAGAGGACTGTGATTCACACAGGAGACTTAAATAGTTAGAGTACAGGTGAGGGCAGTAAAGACTCTACCTCTAATCATAAAGCTTAAAAATTAAGCTCCCATGTATCTGAATTCCACACTTCAATTCCTTTTCACAAAAAGGCAGGCCCATCATGTCAGCTGAGGAATATTAGATCTCTTCCAAGTTTATTTACTACTCCCAGACGTACTTGCTGTACGCAGCACCGTGTAGCTGGACAAGGAAACGTGGCAGCCTGTTGGCTGGGCAGCTGCTGAGAAGTTTGCTGATAACGAGCGGCTTCATTTCCGGCACTAACAACAACAATAACAAAAGCTCTTTGTACATAAAAATTTGCACAAACTCTTATGTCTTGCCTAAATGAAATCTGTGAGATGTCCTCAAGGAAGAACACTCTTTTGTGCTATTTCTGCTGTGCATTTTCTCTAATCTCATGCTACACAAATATTAAATTTACAGATTCAAGAACTCAAAAGTTATAAAATATGAGAACCAATGCTGCATTCCCCCCCCCCCCCCGCCCCATAGGACTTATTCAGTGTATAAAATGGACATTAACTGAATGGGGAGCTATTCAGTTTTTCTTTTTATCCTCATCCTTCTATGTTTGATTCCAGACCTTATTTAGCACACACCATCAAAACCCTGCACTGAATACAAAATTACCAATTTCTTCATAGGCTTTTTTGTGGTTTTCTCAGCTTTTTTTGTGGTGCTCTCAGCTCTCACTATAATTAATCTATCCTCCCAACACCTCTAAGAAATGATATAATTGAAGCACAGAGAGATGAAGGCCACTTTGCTAAATATTCACTAATTTGGGTTCCTGCTTTGACACAACTAAGTATTCTGGAGGGGGTGAGGGGGAAAGAAGTTGTAATTCATGTAGCAGTGCACACGTTTCAAATACAGCCCCTATTAACTTGTACTTTACCCATGAGCTTTTAGCATGTCCATAAACAGAAAATATCTGTAAAATATCTCTGAAATCTCTGACTGAAGAAATCTGCTGATGATCCCATTAGCACACGGTGGTGAAGGTAGGGGAGGAACCCGGTCCCCCGCAGTGGCACTCGTTCATGTGAACCATGAGACTAACCCTTCCACCCTAACACTTCTGCACCTTGCACACTACAATTTCTGCAACAAATGAACAGGCAATCAAAAAAGGGTGGGAAGGAAGAAAGAAAAATAATAATAACCTGAGAAATTAGAGATATTTTTGTTATTGTGTTTTCTAATTCCCTTTTAAATTGGAGAACCTGGGGCAGACGTTGGTGGGAAAGACAATTCTACTGTTCATCTAACACCGTTGCCATTAAAGCTAATGAGGGCTGACTTCAATACCTAAGCCTGAACTGAATTCACAAACCTGGCAGGGAATAAACCTGCCTCATGATGGAGCCATTCAGCGGCTGTTCTGTGAGCATGGGCTGATACGTAGCTACAGAAAGGAGCTAAGCGCTGAGTGGCGAATATGGCACTTTCACTAAGATGTCCAAGAGAGGGGTTGCTGAAAGTGCTTTTTGTTCTGTAACAGGCAAGCGATCAAAGCACTGATGCTAAAGCATTGATTGGCTAAACCACCTTAAGGGAAGGAGGCTCAAAGTCCATCTGTTTGAACAGATCTCTCACCACCTGGCTATACAGGATATGATCCCTTTCCTGTTTAAGCTGGACAACCTCGGCAAAAAATATTCAAGCTTCATTAGATGAAACTGTGGAAGAAACGAAATCTCAGAACCATGACATGACTTTTTAATGCAGTAAACAGGATACTCCTGTGGGTGGCAAGAAATGTGGGTTATGTTTCTGGTCATGTACTTTATCCAGTGGCTATTTAACATGAAATGCATAATAGCAAATATTACACTATGGACCAGGAACCGAATACCTCTTCTTCCTCGTTCATTCCTCCCCTAGCTGCGAGACTAGACTCCTGCTGCCCCTAGATCTGTTTCTCTAGTCTAGCGATTCGTGGAGTCCTTTCTGCCCAGCACAACAATTTCAACAGGTAATACAGTCCAACCCACCCAAACAGCCTACATCACAACAATTATGAGATTAATCCGAGAGGCTGGAAACACAGATTTGAATCTTTTCAGGTTAGGTAAAGCACTGGAACTTGAAATACCACGTCCCAGGCAAAAAACCCAAAGAATGTTGACTTGATAAAAGGAAAAACTTATTGACCATGAGGGCAGTGAAGGAGGGGAACAGTCTTCCCAGGAAGGTTGTGCAGTTTCCATTCCCGCAGGTTTTCAAGATCATACTGGATTAAATGCTGAGCAACCTGGTGTGATCTCATAGTTAAGCCTTCCTTCAGCAGGAGGTGGAACCAGAGACCTCCTGAGGTTCCTTCCAACCTGAATTAATCTATGCTCTCACAGCAAAAGTGGGTGGTGGCCTTCCTCACCAGTTACTCTGTGGAAAAAGCAACAGTTGAAGCCATGCCTTAGGAGAATCTCAGAACTACCTGCAGTAGACTAGGAATGCTTACCAGAGTCTTCCACTCTTTCCCATCTCTCATTCTTTCACAATGTCTAGAGAAGCTATTTGCAGACAATTTGCATGTATAGTTCTTGTAACGGATTTTTATCTTCTTTTATCTCAGTAATTCTGGTATTAAAGCCATGTTAGCCTTACTAGACAGTAAGAATATTTCTAAGTTGATTTTTACATTGCAGAAAAGAGTAGGTTTTAATTTTGAACAGAAGCGACCTATTAGGCTGAACTGCCCACTCCATCAGAATGCTGTGCAACTTTAACAGATTTCAATTCACTCTGTTTAAATTATGATGCACAAAGCTAAACAATCTTCTAGTATGAATTTGTCTTTCATGCAAAGTAAGGTTTTCTAGAAAAAAAATGCTGTAAAACTAACAAAAAAGAACAAAGGAACAGCTGTAAGTCAAGAGTTCTTATGCCAACACACTGTTCAGCTGGGTTCCACATTCATTTCCATCCCCCATATCACGCTGATTATAAACTTAGATGCAGTTCTAATGTTTTCATTTAATTCATTTTTCCCATATTTTAAATTCATTGTATTTAGCGAACATTCAGTTTGAAACAAGCAATATCAAAAGAAACCCCCGCAGGTGCAGCGAATTTGAATAATCAGGTCCACATAATCCGTGAACCTCAATCCACTGAAGTCTCCCTGGGACCATTTTAAATGTGCAAAGGAAACAAATGTCCAAATTACTCTAAACAATTGTGAGATAACAGATGAAAAAAGGCAGATGATTAAAATATTGATACTTATATTACAGTAATGCCTTCAGTCTCCCACAGAGATACCAGCCCTATTGTGCCAGGCACTGTACTACCACACAGGATGGTGCTCTGCCCAGGGGAATTTACAGTCCAAACCTTGATTTCCCGTCAACATCCGTGTTGTAACACCAGGTCAGGAATAGTCAAAACTCAGTGTTGGGAAGAAACAAAAATATGAAACGACTACTCAGGTTGCCCAGTAAGACTGTAGCAGAACTGGGCATAATTCCCAAGCTTCTGCACTCCTGTTTTTGTGCCCTGCTTCCCAGACCTGACTGTAAACTAATCCTTTTGTATGTTCTTCTGCCATCCATGGCAGCTAAGCATTGGCTGGCTGCAATAAATTTTCCAGCTTTGTAGGTGCTTCAATTTTCCTCAGATTATTGCTGTGTGTCAGAATTACTTACGTTACTGGATTCTCTACACTGCTGCTTAATTTTAGGATGGTTCTTTTACTTTCTTTTTTTTTGCAATACTGTAAGTTGGACTACCATTATCTGACGATGTCTTCTAAGGCACTGCTACGTTCCAAAGATTAAGAACAAATGGGGATCTGCAAAATGAACAATGTGATGCACAGTCTTATAAAACATTCATCTTCTATGCACAATTCATTTGATATATTGTTGAAATATAGCCAATGACTGAATATCGCCCAAAGAGCTGAAGGACAGCTTTCTCCTAAAAACTGGCATAGTATGACAAAAGTGGCATAAAGTAAAAGTTGTCATCTAATTAAAACCTTAGATTCTATCCTTTGGTATGTTGCATGACATACATGCTGATGCACGGTTGAAGATATAGCAGTGGAAAATCAATAGCTGAACATCTGCAGGCATCCATACCTACATTACAAATTTGACTGACATCTTGGAAGTGGAGTATTTAAGCAGTCTCTCTTCACAGTTTTATCCATGGGCCTTCAAGTGCTCCAAGTTTCGTATCTGTTATAACTGTATAATCAAATCTGACTGGTTTGTGCAATGGCAATTTTTATTTTATCTATTTACACTTATTTCATCTATTTATACTTTTTTTTTTAAAATGAAAATTCCTCTTACTGAAGTGGGTGGAAAAGAGAAAGACTTTGCTACATGATAACAGATATGATCTTGAGTATTCCAAGGAATGAAGTCTTTTTAAGCAAGGACTGCTTTATTGAGGTGAAGAAATATTATGCATCTCAATCTTTTGCTATCAGCTAAAGACTTTACAAGTTAAAATACTGAGTAAAGGTTTATTCAAACCAGATTTGAACCAAAAGTCATCTGCATAGCGCACATGTCATTCCCTGCATCCATATTGTGGACAAAAAATAGCAGAGGTGCAGAAAAATACCTGATGATACACCATGTTCCTTATTTATCAGAAGAGTTTCTTTAGATATGGCTAAACCATTACTTTTTATTTGGTGTTTTGTTGCAGTACATCCAATGACTGAATATACCACATGTCCTGTTTGCCTGTAATGCAAGTAATAAATCTCTCTCTTTTTGGCTGGGTAAGTAAGAACCCAAACAGCTAAATTCCTAACTCTCTACCTGTAAGCCAGGATGTATCTATTGGTTTTTAACCATGTCAGGCCATTGCCATTTTTATTTACTCAATATGCTAAACAATTCCACTTACACAGTACATTTTGTTACAACTTTTTCTTAGACTTTTTCAGCACTTTTTGTTTGGGGATTCAGGAAGGGAGAGTTAGGATGGTAAGGATTTGGATTTTGGGCTCTGAATTATTTCATAACAAGCAAGAATAGAAAACTACGATTCCTTTCTTATCTCTATTTTATTACACAAGACAGTCTCCTTGAGTCGGTACTAAGCACTTCTGAAAATCAGGCAGGTTCCTAAATATGGATTTAGAGGTCTAAATTTAGGCCTTTGAATCTGAATTGCGTTTGCCTGCAGGGTACAAAGCTCAAATTCACCCTTAGTATCAGGGAGTGCAGTCTCTCTGGCTTCACTTTTACTATCTGTGAATAAGTTTATTCAGTCTTGAGAATGTACTTTACCACCTGTCAACACAATTTTTTGGTTGTGATGTTTTCATAATGAAGCTTTACCGCCTTCTACTAATTTCCAAGTGAGCCCAAACTTTTCTTAGAACAACCAAAAGCTTTACAATTAGCTGTTGTTGATTTGTTTCTTTTCAGCAATGTATCTTGCATCTATACTGATTGCTGGGCTTTGGAAATAGACTGAACATGTATTTATTGACTAATCAAAAATACAGTAAAAGTAGAAAGACACAGCAATATTTAAAATCTAGCTGATTACCCTTTGGTGGCAGATGACTAACAGCTTACCTCAGCAAAGCAAAAATTGCTGCCAAAGGTTTCTTCATAGAAATAATCCTTATTTATTATCCAAGTTCACAGCTGTATACACTGCAGGCAGTAACTAAAAACACTTAAAAAGCACGATGCTAAAAAAACAAACCCCAAGTTTACGTGACTGTGATGCTTATTAAAGGTCCAATCCTTCCTCATTAAAACCAACAGGAGAGGTTCTGCCAGTGATTTTAGTAGCAAAGGAAGTCATCTCAGGCAAAATATTCAGACAAAGTCATAAAGCTGCATTCTGCTCATTAGCAGTAAATGTGTGATTCTCTCTGGCATGAACAGGGAAAGTGCTAAACAGCTCCAAGAATTCTTAGGTTACTCAATAATCTCCTTTCTTGAAATAATAGGACAACAATAAAAGCTATTTTCTGCCCCCAGTGTGCACACACAGGCCCAGCTGTCTGAACTCTAGTATTTCTTTCAGAAAAAAAGTGATTATACACAGCTGTTGTAACAGCTCTTTTTGGGATAAATCAGCAATCTTTACATGGAACAGTATTTTTATAAGACCTATTAAAATCTCACATATTATTAATAATCACTATTCAGTTTGGTAAAATGTATGGAATAAAACCAGATGAAAAGGGTAATATTCACTAAGCAATTCAACCACTTAACATTGTTTGCCTGAAGGGAAAAACACAGGGAAATAGCCTACTATTCCTCTCCTACTATGCACCCCATCTTCCCCTCACATGGCTTTTACTTGTCCTTCCTGTGCTGCACTCTGCAACATTTTCATACAGTTTGCAGGAGCCAAATACGAAGCCGAGTGAGATTAGGTGACAAAATAGCAGCTAGTGATTTGAAAACTGGCTGAAATGAGGTAGAATCAATGATTGCATCCCTTTCCTCTCACATCTCTACTACAGAAAACAATTGTCTTCAGACAAAAAAATCTGATCCCACTTTTGCTGATACTGGGTTTGGGAAGGATATTGTTAAGGACACTCGTGGCAGGTGCCTGATCCAGCAGTTGACCCTCTGCATTGCTCACTGTCTCATCACTCAGCTGCTTCACAACGAGCGAGCCAAAGCATGAAAGCTGGGAGCCTGATGCATGGTGTCCCCTGCACCCTGCACAGAGCCCATGGCCCTGTCGGGACTGGAAAGAGGACTCTGCCACTGAAGATCTGCTTGCTGGAGCCAGCGAGACGAAGAAGAGTGGAAAGCGGAGGAGTCTGGATGAGCAAGCAAGCCTCTGACATGCACTGAAGAACAGAACGTGTTGGCAGACTGAGTATGGAAACAAAGTTTAGAATAAGGAAGCCACCTTGGACACCCTTGTCAGTTCCTTGAGGTTAAACCTGGTGAGAGACTAAAAGCTTCTGTGCCATAAGGTGTCCCAAACAGGGACCCATCCGAGGGCGTAGCTGATGACCCCGTCCACTCAGAGATCCCACAGAGAGCTCTCAGTGAATTAGCAGGCTGACATATCACCATGCAGCAATACCGGCTCAGCTCCCAGAAGCATGGTGAGATTTGTATTAAGTCTGGACTAATTAGCCATGTCTCTCAGCAAGGCTAATTAGTCCAGGTTCCGCACATGTGCTGGCATGGTGGTATTATCCTGGTTCAAGAGCTGGCCCTGCAGTGCTATAAGCTATACTCCATCGTGCAGCAAAAGCAACCCCTGAAGTAACACACACACACAAGACATTTAAAATTTTACAAGTTCAAACTAACACTACAAACCATACTAAAAAAAATAAATACAGGAATCAGTGCAGGTTGTGAATGAGAGGTACCGAGTGTACCACAAGAGAAATGAGCCATACCAGGATTCCCACAACAGGAATCAGTAGCTTAGGAGCCATTTGTTTCTAGGCACGGCAGTATTGCCAGACTGGAAGCCAGGCACCCGCAAGCCCTCTGTATAACTAGGATTAGACATGTGAGCAACACATTGGTATAGCTGTGCGTGTCCCCTGCTTACCCACGCCGCATCAGTCCAGTAACTCAGAGAATTTAGATATAACCATTGATGGGAGCAGGTCCCTAGCGGGTACCATTTGACATCATGCCAAAGAACTGACTGGGAACCCTGGGGCAGTTGGAGCCCCACGATTTGAAGATTTTTTAAGAATTTTTTCAAGTTACTAAGATATCTGTCTTTTTATTAATGTACTCATCTCCCGTCCTGTTCCTTCGCTCCAGTTCTCTTTCCTAACAATTTTCCAGTTCAGGTTTTCTTTTAGCCTAGTTTTTCCGCTCCCTTCAATACACTTCCCGCCTACGGTTATAATGGTCAAAATGCCATTCAGTCCCACAACTCAATGTGTTGCAGTAGCAGCTGCAAAATGCTGTTCAGAGGTTTATGGCCAGTTTTCAGACCTTCTGGTCACCCTCTGATGAATCACAAACCTCCTTAGTCTCTTGCACAGGAAGCCACTTATGAACCCTAGCAAGACTTTGCAGTTGCCTACCCAGCAGCATTATACTTCCAAAACTGTGGATATGCCAGGAATTTTTAACCCTTTCAATTAATCTCCTAGTTATTTCAGTTGCACTTTTGTTTTTGTATACATAGTCTAGTGATTTCTAGTGTAAAAGTAATTCTTCATATAGTATACATGATTCATTTGCATATTCAGTTTTACTATGGCTAAATGGTAAAGAATACTTTCTATATTACAGTATGCATACAGAAAAAACAAATTCCTAAAGGGGAGAACACACCTATTAGTTGTTGAAATAATTCTGAGATTTTTTTTTTTTTAAGTACAGTTCTGGAGTACAAAACATCTACATTGTAACTGTGTTGCTTAACAACCATAAGCATTTCAAGTATATATGTTTTCTTAATAGGTAACTATAAACAAAAGGACTCTGGGAGAGTAAATTCATATTTGCCTATTCTGTTGTTATAAATTATGTGATCTTTCCAAATAGAAGCACTGGAATAATTAAACTAATCTTCCAAAATTATTCTAGTATATTCAATTATGGATTTTAATTATTTTGGAGAAATAATTCACAGTGTTAATGAAAGAGACAGTAGTTAGAATCATGGCAGAGTATGGGTTTCATGTTTCTGCATTCCATACGCCTTATTAGAAATGTAAATCAAATATTTGATGAATACTGAGAGCCTATTGGGACATTAAAATGAATATTACCATTGTGACTCTGAGAATCAGGTTGAAGTATAACAGAAGTCAGTTAAGGTAAGTGGATTTCAGTGCCAAAGGGAACATTAGCTGTTTTAAAGAGGCCTCTAGAGTATTATCCAGTATTAAATATGAAAAAAATAGAAGTTTAAATAACACTCGGGTTGTGACACGAACCAATAAAAGACACCAGAATTTCAAAGTTTCAGCTGTTACTTCATATAAATTAACCTCATCTCCATGTTGATAAAAATTAACTGAGGACAGCAGGGTGGTGGGGAACATGTAGAATGCATATGGAGTTAACTATGAGTCCCCTATATTATCCCCTAATCATTCACCATTACAATTAATAAAAGCTTTGCCACTGCTTTTGAAGAGGGCAAGTCCTAATGCTGGCCCTGGCTTCTATCTTAAAATATGATTTTGTATTTAATGTTCTGTAAAAACATCTAAAGCTCACTATATTCTACATAGGGCATTTTGATAGCCTGAAAGGTTAAACAGCTTTCAGTAATTAAGCCAGTTCTATGTATTTATATTTCATACAGTATATAGTATTTTGAAAACTGTGCAAGCTGAAATTTATTCCTTCTAGGAGATATCATGCTTTAGAGAATGGGCAAATGGAAAACACATGTGAGCTACATCTCCTAAGGCAACAGGCAAAGGCTGTGTCAGGGAAACAGCTATTACACACGTTATTCCATCTCAGGTTTTCCACAAAGCACCACGGCCCATTACTTCTTGTGAACATTTAAGAAAAGATCTACCTCAATTTTATGTTCATTTAAAAGGATGGAGGAATTTCACCAGCTAGAAAAAAGTATAAAAATTCTGTGTGCTTTACTAGCCCCTAATTGGGCTTTACAAACAAACACTATTTGGGCTACAGAGATGATGAGGGGACTTGAACATCTCTCGTATGAGGAAAGACTGAGAGAGCTGGGTCTGTTTAGCCTGGAGAAGAGAAGACTGAGAGGGGATCTCATCAATGCTTACAAAGATCTAAAAGGTGGGTGTCAAGAGGACAGGGCCAGACTCTTCTCAGTGGTGCCCCGCAACAGGACAAGGGGCAACGGGCACAAACTGGAACACAGGAAGTTCCATCTGAACATGAAGAAAAACTTCTTTACTGTGAGGGTGACAGAGCACTGGGACAGGCTGCCCAGAGAGGTTGTGGGGTCTCCTTCTCTGGAGATATTCAAAACCTGCCTGGACACGATCCTTTTCAACCTGCTCCAGGTGATCCTGCTTTAGCAGGGGGGTTGGACTAGGTGAGCTCCAGAGGTCCCTTCCAACCCCTACCAATCTGTGATTCTGTGACTATCAGTAGTCTTGGGGTGAAGAGATAACTATATGCCTTCAAATATGTTTAGGCCATGGACGAAGTCTGTAAATGAATTAAAAACATGTTTGCATTTGACAGAGCCAAGGTTATAAACAGTGATCCTCTAAAATTTAATTAAATTTCTACCTTTAAAGGTGGCAGAAGATAAGCTACCATACCAAGTTTTTCACTATTTGGCTGAAATTTCATGCAGGCGATATTTCTTGAGAAATTTTAATTATGTATGATCTGAACTCTGAAGAATAAAAGAATTTCATGTTGTTCCAAATTGAACTTTTGTACTTTTTGTACCAAAAAGTTGATTTACCTACTAGGAATCATATTCAGGAAATTTTGAGTAGTTATCTCCATTTTCTACATTCTTCCCTTCCCCTGTCATTTCTATAATTATATCTGCGGCCAGTACATTTAATGAGCTATTATGTTAAGGTATCACTGACAATGTATTTAATAACAGAAAATGTAGATGTAGATTTCCTCTGCATGAGGTATTGCTTGAACTACTCCATATTCAAGAGAAAGGGAGAACCAGTGTAATAAGCACTTTTTTTTCTAGTGCTTTGACAAAAGGTCTAATTCTGCTCTGGTTGATCAAGGGTCCACAGTTTTGAAGGGTACCAGACCACAATCTGTCACACAGCATAAACATATCTCAATGAGCTTTTGAAAATCCCACTTCTTCCATGTACAGATGTTCCATATGAACTCAGCAATACAAAAGCAGAGGCTTACATTTAAGAAATACAAGTTTACACACAGCAATGCCTTTCTGGTCACTTCTGAAAGTAGAAAATTTCTTTTCCTGTATCATGATTGTCAGCAGAAGATTTGTTTTCAACAGGAAGCATAAGATCAAGCTGTGAAAGTCTAAATAACTTTTAGTTGTTACACAGGTGCAATTTTATTTTAAAATGACAAAGACTTTACGCCATGACAGACAGTAAAATTAATAAAAATGCAATTTCTATTCTGGATCATGCAATTTCAAATGTTTATATGTGTCTTTAACACAAAACATACCATTAACTCTGTTAAATCCATACAACCAAAACAGGGTGTTTCCCACTAATTCCCCTACAGTGAGATTCTTTTCTGACTCCTCATTGGAAGAAAGTTCTGGAAAAAAGTTCTGAAACCATCAACAAAATAGAATATTGTTAAAATACTCCCTCATAATAGATTGCCAATTTTCTCCTTGACCTAGAAATATTGATGAAATTGGTAAATCTTTGTAAAATATCAGCATTTTCCAGGGACTGTGCTGCAATTGTTTCTACAGAATTTAATGGAATGGACCATAAGTAAAGCTGCAGTCCTTTTTTTTTTTTTTTTCCCAGGATAAAGACATTAATAAAAATCTTAAATTTTAATTCTTAGGTTTTTATCTAGACCCTTTCTGTTACATTCAAATAGCCCTTCAGTGCTGGAAAAACCAAATAGCAAAAGCAGCTTTAGTAACTGTATTCGTTATACTAGCATAAACTTTCAACATAAGTTTTACAGACATTTAATCTGATATCATGAGCTGTTTTTAAAAAGGGATATAAGTGACTGAAATCATTATTTAATTACTTTCACCCAAATATTTAATGCTGTGTGACAGTATTATGCCAATGCTTAAATGAGAGTTTTCCATATGTCTTTGAACCTATGGCGAAGACCAATTATTTGGACTGATGAGCTTAATTTGAATCAGTTTTTCTATTGATGTCATTGGCCTCTAGATTAAATCCTACAACCGAGAGCCTGTCTGTATATTTAGAAGACAATACACTTTGAAATATCTGTTTGAGACTTAATGATTTAGTCTGGAATCTTTTCTAACAAAAGAGTTACAGATATTTTATCTATCATTGTCTTAAACTACATATACCATGATTGCATGTTCTTGGATGAGAAACTAGGAAATCTAGATATAGGTATTATTAGTTTCTCATTATTTTTAATTTTCCATTTAAAAGAAAACTTTTATTAATATAGAAATGCAGAAAACCATCATTTTTTATAGTATTCAAACCAGTAAAAATATATTAAGTGCAGTTTTTAGCTGACAGTGTTGATGACTTTCTTTAAGAAAATGCAGTCTGTTGGTGGGTATTCTGAAGTATTCAGTCATCTACCACACAGAGATTTATTAAATGCTGTCTTGAACTACAGCAGAGAGACATCTTGGATCTTATCCTCCCCATATGTTCTAGAGACTGTTTCAAGAAGTTGGATGGTTATCACAACATTATATAAAAGGCATCCAATGCAAGGGGTGCAGTTTCAAACAATGGATTCAAAAGAAATTGCCACAAGTATGCAGCTTTCAGCACAACTTAAAGAAATTAAAATAATACTTCATGAACCAGAGGAAAAATACTCCAACAACAATGGTCCCAATGATAGATGTCCCCAGTGCAAAACATAGCTTCTTGCTGGGTGACAGACAATATTAGCAACGCTACGCTAAAACTCAATTTCAGACAGAATAGCAGAACTGAGACCAATGTAATCCCAGCAAACCAAATAAGAGAAAACCAAAAAGTTACTCATGATCAAAACTGACAACCAAGTCTGTTTTCTTTAGGAAAGATTTTTGGTTGTGGGGTTTTTTGGGGTTGGGTTGTGGTTTTGGGGTTTTTTTGCCACCGCTTTCCACTGGGAAGGGTCTTGTATAATAACATAGAGTTAATTGGCAAAGTAATTTCAATGGGGCAAAGTCCCCATGCTCCTACTTTTGTTATCATGACAAAAAGCCCTATGTTGTTATTACTGATAGATTGGAATTTGTCTAAAAAGCGCCAAGTTATCAAAATCTAACAGGAAAAAAAAACCAAAAACCCAAAGCAAAGTTAAGATTTTACGGTTCTATTAAACAAATGGGGCAGTTTCTCTACTTTGATAACTATTTTTCATCAGAAAAAGCAAGTGTGATTTTTATTTAAAGGATTTCATATCCTACCCAGTCTCCTGCATACGGACAGAAAGAATTCAGGACCATTTTTTCATAAGTAGTACCTCTCTCAACAGGCAACAAGAACTAGCTGAAGTTGAGTACATGTGCATTAAGTATGCATCTAGGGGAAAGGGCTAAGTATGAGTGTGTATGTGCATACACATATGAAAGACAGTCAAAAAAATAAACTGCTACTTAGAAAATAAATTGCTACCTAAGATGAAGGAGGGTAGATTTAGATGAGATATTAGGAAAAAATTCTTTACTGTTAGAGTGGTGAGGCACTGGAACAGGTTGCCCAGAGAGGTGGTGGATGCCCCCTCCCTGGAAGTGTTTAAGACCAGGTTGGATGGGGCTTTGGGCAACCTGGTCTAGTGGAGGGTGTCCCTGCCCATGGCAGGGGGGGTTGGAACTAGATGATCTTTAAGGTCCCTTCCAACCTAAACCATTCTACGATTCTATGATTAAATCACATATTTGATGACCATGGGCATAAGAACTAGTTCTAAGCCAGTTTTAAACAATCCAGGCCAAATTTCTAACACTTATTCAGTATACAGAGACAAATAATTTAAACGCTTTTCTTTATTTCTCCATTTAAGAAATGAGAATAATATATACTTATCCACAACACAGCAGGATTGGAAAGATTATTGTGCTTTTAAAGTATGAATAAAAATTGCAAAAAAAGAGATTAAATTCTAGCATAATCCATAAAGTAGTACATAAACTGGATATTAGAATGATTCTGCCTTCATAGTTATCAAATAAGATGTTTAAACTCTTTGCATTCATTGCCCTGTCAAGAGATCTTGGAGTATGGGAACAGCAATAATTCACATTTCCTCCTGTGTAACAAGTGATTTCTGTTCACTGAAGATAGATCATTTTTATTTCAAGATATATTATGCAAGTCTTCAACCTTATTTTTATATATTCTATATGGACTATACATACATATCCACGTATCTGTATAGATGCATTGTACTGTGCATCTACCAAAATATATTATAAATATTATAATATATATGTTAATGGGTGTGATGGTTAAGTCAATTTATAGGGTCCGTCTCCCCACAGAGAGCAAGAAGTTCTTTGAACTTTTAAAACCTAATATATATCTTTCTGACCAAGAATACTCCAATGATAAATCTTTTCATGTATTATTGGAGAATAAACCTTCTTAAATCATGTAAAAGACATATTTGTAGCAATAAATGGTGAACATTTAATTTCTCTCCCACATACTGCTATTCTATGCTAGAATTTGTGAATCTCTGAATAGCTAACTAATCTTTAAGCTCATATTTTCCGCTGACTCATTTTTTCTTATTAGGGACCGAAATATCCTACTGAAAGGGTGGATAAATACTTTCTTGTCAAAACTGAGATGAAGTATAAAGTGAGGTCACAGAGAGGTCTGTCCTGAGTCTGGTTCTATTCAATATTTTCATTAATGACTACTAAGATAATGGAATAGAGAAGACACTTACAAAGCTTGTAGGTGACACCATGCTGGAAGCAGTTACAAGCACTTTACAGGAGTGCAGTCAAACTTAAAATGATCTTGATAGATTGGAGAAATGGCCCAAAGTCAATAAGATAAAATTCAGTAAAGACAAGTGCAAAGTAGTAAACTTGGAAAGAAATTATCAAATGCTCAAAAATGGGGAAACTGTCTAGGCAGCAGTAAAGACTTGTGTTACGGAGGACAACAAACAGAACGGCAGTTAACAACACAATTGCGTAAAGAGCAATTGTCATCCCGAGATGTTTTAACAGCTATGCTGCTGTTCAGGCGTAAGAGGCAATGAACCTGCTCCATCAGTATTGGTGGACCTTCAAGAGCAGTTCATCCAATTAAGGAACTAAAGTCAAATTCTACAAGCAAAAAAGTTTAAAAAGCTAATGCCATTAAGACACAAGTGAACTTGATGAGTTCTCTTTATGGAAGGCACTTCATTTTTCACTTCATGTGGATACACCAATAGAGATTTCAAGAGATGTATAGGATCCAGCCACAGCAAAGAGAAAACTTGAGGCCAGAGACAGATGAGGATGAGCTGGAGACAAATCAGTGGGTGCACACTGCTGCAATACTTCCATGTTTGCCCATAATGAAATGGAGACTGCTTACGTGTACCAGTTGCCAATTTGGAAAATCTAGATAAAGACTCCACAAATGCAAAATAGACAAAGCAGCATTATGGTTACTTGTTAACTATTTTGCTGTGGCACACCTGCTAGTTTACTTACACCTTTAAAAAAGTTTTAAAATATGTGTGCTGTTGTACCAAGGGGATGAACTGCACTTCATATTGTTGCATGAAATGTATTAGCAAACTGAGCCACTAATATTTCTATAAAAATATAAATTCCCTGTAGTGACACTAATGAAAACACAAACTGCCAGGTGGAAGGAGATGTCATCTGATGAAATCGTCCTTCTGGGCCTGAGAAAGGCCAAAGTGCTAAGAGAGAAGAAGGGCAACTTTATCAAGCCACTCTGTTGCAGTGATCCTAAACAGTGTCATTAGAGAGAGCAGGAAAAAAAACATCCTAAGCTTCAGACAAGAGGTTACTCCCCACAAATTTGTGATAAGCACTTGCAATGAACAATGCTGGCCCAGGGAAGATGGGAAGATCCTTTCTCCCTAATCTTCAGCCAGATGGTCCCACAAGCAGTCAGGCCAGCATAGAAACTGCTCTGTGTTCCACCACTGGCCATACACTGACGGACAAGTACTGCAGTCCTGTTGTACTTCCCACTCATAACCTGCCACTGGATTCACTGTGATAGGGATCATCCTTCCTATATTTGGGTGTAGAGATGCAGCTGGCATAGAAAACTGGTCACGTGTAAGGACTTATACCCTGCCTATATGGGTGTAGAGAAGTTCCATCATTTAAATTTTAAACTTCCTCAACTTTCTTTAAAGCAGATTTGACAATGCATCATTATTTGTACAATCTATTAGTATTAGGATACTGCTCAGGAGCCTTAGGCACAGAACAAGACCCTCAGTGTCAGATTCTAACACAGATGGAACAAAAAGCCAGTCCAAGATTTTATAACTTAGGTGTAAGAGGAAGAGACAAGACAGGAGAATATAAATAAGACAGCATCAGTCTGGATGACCGGCAGCAGTGTCAGCATACTACCAGTTCAACTGTTGTCAACTATTCAGTAGACATTGTAGCAAAGGAGAAGTTTAAGGACAAAATTTACTTCTCAGATAGTTGCATTGTTGTTCCAAAGCAGGTTTTTAGAACAATTCTAAATATGATGCAAAATGTGAACAGACTTGCAAAAAATCTCTTCATTAACTAAGAAGGTAATTTGTTCTGTTTAGGTCTCAACTTTATTATCAAAACAACTTCATAAATCCATAATGATGTTTTGGACTATTATTACTGTCAAAAAGAAATAACATTTTAATCATGTTAGAACAAGGTCAGTGGCTGGCCTAGGATACTCTTGGCTGTGTGGGTAACCCAAACTGCATTTCCTGTTCCGATGTGCCAGCCCCAGGAGGAGCACACTGATGACATGCTAATAGCAAAACACTCAAGCAAATTAAACTCTTAAGCATGAATTTTACCTTCCTTTAAAAGGGAAAACCGAAACGGAAACAATGGCTTATGTTTGTATATATGTGGCAGGTTAGAAAGGATGCTGGTGGACAAACATTGAGCAGATAGCATTTGGATGCAGCAGGGATCCTTGCATGCTTGTTGACAAACATTCCAGATGATGTGGGAGTTCTTTAAACTTTTGAACTCATATTTATCTGTAATTCTTTTGGGAGAGAATCAGCAGCCAAGGAGAGGGGTATACTATACATATTTTATTTCCTTTTGCTGCACTTGATAGTGAATGACCCACAGTCTTTAAGACCTGAAGGGATCATTAGATCAGATTTGCATTTAGCCTTGATCCAGCAACCATTATGTAGGAAATGCAAAGCTTTGCAATAGTTCTATTAGGACATTTTACTAAAGCATCTATTCATTATCACTAACTCACCTGTAGAGTTCTTCCACAGTGGCATTTAAATTTCTTGATGTTATATTTGGCTTAAATGGCCATAATGATAGCCTACCTCTGCCTTAGAGTTCATTACCACATAGCTGTGGAGAACATTGTTAAACAGCTGTACAATGAAAGAAACTCCCAAGTATTGTGTTCTGCCAGATGCATGAGCGCTATTACACCTTTGTTCCTATTACAGTATTCATAGCTTCCTGTTGCTTGTCCTGTAAGATTTTGTTTAATGAAAAATAAACTGGTTTAGGAGGCAATTTCCTATCAGTGATGCAGGAGGCATATTTTTCTTCAGAATGTGCATGATACTCAACACAGAAGGGTCCTGCTCTATAAATAAGGCTTTTCTGGCATGACTGCAACAGAAATTGCTATTAGGTGTTGCTTATATTTAACAATTTATGCATAAGATGTCACAAATATGAACCACAGTAAAGAAGAATTGAGAGGGAAAATAACTGCAGTGTGCATCGGGGAAAGCTTCAGTCACACAGTGCCGTCTCTGAGCTGAACCTCCAAAAACATGAGAGCTTTCCAAAGCTCCAATAACAGGCACCAGTTATCATGCAACAGCCCAGTGGAACTGAAAAATGATGAAGGCTCAGTATGAGTCAAGCTCTGAACCACAGATTGTGACAAGGGCAGTGTGGGAGTGCTCTACTACCCTCTATCAGCTTCATGCAAGGAAGCATTCCCTGGGGACCTCCTGCATCTCCCCTCCCTCTCTGCAGCTTGAAGGGGAATTGGCATTGACTTTAATGAAGACACATTGCTTTGACATGTTTGTTAGAGTCCATTGTTTTGCAGTATAATTTGTTGTTTCAAATCAAGCCAGACCAGTCTGCAACCTAAAAGCTCCCGTAAAAAACCCTTACCTTCCACTAATATATGAAAATTTAAATATATGAAAATTCTGGACACTTCTTAAATGAAGAGATGGTTTATTACCTCCCTGCAAATGTAGAAAAATCAGCAATCAGGCAAGGCTGATATAAATTGAGATGGCTTATAGGCAATGATTCAAATTCAAGTAGAATGTGTGATATTTCATATCCTTAGCCTAAACACTGGATATTTTGTATGAATACAAGACTAGTTATCAAGTTCACAAATATGGAGATGGAAAAATCTGGGGTTTAGTAGGGCAGCTCAGAAGGGCCAATTGCAGAGAAAATCCTTACTGTGTTTAAATGTTATTTGAAAATACTCCAATTATCAGGATGCTACAACTGTGAACAGTTTGCCTCAACAACAGATACCAGGATCAGCTCACAACTATTTACCTAAACCAGTCTCGACGAGCACTAACAGCAGTAATTCCAGTGACTGCAGACTACATTCAATAACAAGATATTACTGCTGGACTCTTCAGCAAATCTAGAAGCAAAATATCTGGCAGATGCAGTACCTAAACTACATGCATGCATAGTTCCTCTGAACTCAATGTAAATATTTACCTGAATAGAACATGCAGCACTTTGAATCAATCAGAGAAAAAAATATATTTAAACATAGACTACAATACTGCTTTCTGAAAAATATTTAAAGACATATTTTTCATAACAATTAGGTATAATTTCAATGGATATTTCCAAGTATAGGGCCAAAATTGATTGGTGCATTACCTCTATTTTTCCTATTTTATTCAAAGAAAGTACAGCAGTGTTGCACTGAGGTTTTCTCCTGACTGCATAGTGCATGGCATTCTGCTTTTCAATAGCAGAATGAAGGAGCAGCACAAATTGGTTTGAAATATGATGAAATAGCATCATTACTCGTCTATGAAATCTAAAAATCACTGCACTATGACCTTAATTTTAATTGGCTTTTTCTTGAAACCAGCAGCTAAACCTCACCACTGATAGAAAACCATTCAATTATTTCTAGTTGATTCCTAACTCATACGCGAGCAATGTGTTAGCTAGTAATGCAGTCACTTATTTTTCCTCACAGTATGAGGAACAAGATATGTATAGATACATCTAGAGAATCATCTGTTGTTAAATTCATTTGACCTAAAGGAAGCTCACTTTGTTCCCCAGAAGTTAAAAAGCTGATTTCAAAAGGAAATCACAAACATATTTCTCTGTATAAGCCTCCACTCAGCACCTGTAAGTCCACTCCAGGTACCAATGTCGTCTTTATTTAATGACCCGACAGTGTCATTACTGTATTCTCATTTCATAAAATTATTGTATTAGCTTTGCTTGTATAAACATCGAGACTCAAAACAGTATGTCTAGTAGCCTTCCATATATTCCATACTTTTTTCTGTTCCACCTAAACTTTCTAATTCACATTTTGCAGTATTTTATAACAGATAGTCTTCTTTCCTATTTTGACAGAAAGCTCTTTGTTATGTAATGATGAATATTAGCACTTTGCTACAAATATTCTTATTTTATTCTGATAATTTTACCATCTTATCTTCACTGTCTAATCTTTACATCAAATAAGCAGATCCCATACAAATCAGATTTGTAGTTATGTATGATTGATGTAATTAAAACTCTCAAGAGAACATGTAAAATAAAGTCTTCAGGCTTTTCCTGCCTAAATTATTGTTAGCCAAAGATGGTACTCATCATAAATGGAAAAGTGACAGGACATTTAACATCTGGGCACTTATTTTCACAGGCCCTGTTTTATCAGCAATGTTTAGATTCATTAAAAAAAAAAAAAAAGGACAATGGTTAAGAGTAAAATGAAATGGAAAAATTTTCAAGAGAAAATCTGAATTATTTTTTTTTCTCCCTGTACTCAGACTAAATAGCCACAAGGCCAGGGCTCCTTTTCTTGTTTTAGCCTTCTACAGATCAGTCACATGGCCGTACAGGATGCAATGTTCACCCAAAAAAGTTCATTACAGTAATTATCAGTAGATCTCTCCATCATTCTGCCCAGACACATACACCTCCCTCGCCCTTATCTTTCCATTCCTGAATAGGCAGTCTGGTGATATGGGATCCTCTGCACTGGCACAGAAGACAGTTGCATCAAATCAGTATTCAGCAATTCAAAGCATTCAACCAGTTGCAGTGTCTCTCCCAGGCAATTTAGCAAGGTTATACTCTGTTAATAACTTATCTTCAGAAAATAATGATATTTGTATTATAAAATTGAAAAAGAGCACTTTACAGATAAGTGCCATTTATTCAAAATGCTTCCATGTTAGAAATCATTTTATGGGTGCCCTTTAGACACAGGCACTTCTCCATGTTTCAGCAATTATTCATCATTTACACGTTCATAATTTGGGAGTTTTGAACTCAACATGAATAAGAAACCTACACACTGCCTTAAATGGCCGAACAAGCCTTGATAACACTTCATAGCAAAGAGACCCTAAATAAATTAAATAATGAGTAGGGAAGCATGAACCTTTCCTAGTCTTTCTGTGAACACGGTGAAAAGTAGCAATAGTCTCCCAAATCTAGGATATAAGACAGAAATCTATCTCACAGTCATAAAATCTCCTGTTACCATAGTGATGGGGACTGAGCAAACGACTAAAAATACCTGGTCTTATTCACACTGTCTTAGGAATGTGACCTAAATGACATGTAATACATGATTTTCCATGAGAAATTAATTGCATTTACTAGGAGCCAATACTAAGAAGCAGATAATGTGCAAGTATGATGTGTGGTCAGACACTCAAAGAGACCACCCCTCTCAAAGATGCAGCTTGAACACAGAGATGGCTGGAAGAAAGCATACAAAAAATTATGATAAAAAGAAACCACATGTAGGTCATTAACAAATCAAAAGCATCAATTAAACATGGTTTCTCTCACTAAGTTGTACTTTAAAAGCATTCTTTGGAATTGCTGATACATAAAATTAACCATAATCTCCAAAGAATATCACTGTCCACAAGAATCTCCCAGTTGTGATGACAGTCAGACTTAGGAAGACACAGAGGTAACATAAATTCATGTTTAGACCAGCTTTGGTTCACAGCACCTACATATGTCAGTACAAACAAAAAGTGTGCTACAAAAGTGTGCTAGAGGAGAAATTGCAAGTGGCATCTCCCACCTCAACTTGTGAGGTGTCCAAAGAGGCTGCCTCCACAAGTCTCACCCAGGAGCTGCTGGTCTACACTAAGAGTGGAGCATTGCAGGCTCCTCCACTGACAACCCTGGGAAAAAGAAAAGCCAGAAGGAAGATGAGACTCTAAATTTATTCAAAGGGCTTAATTGCTTACAGTTTTATTTCTATTTTTAAAGGGTAATGATCTCCCTCCTATTTACAGTACAGGATATCTTGATTCTTGCCTTGTGACATCATACTTTATTTACAAACATTCATGGTTGGGCTGAGTTTTTAAGGATGTTGGAAGGCAAGCACCACTGACTTTACAAATGGGCAAATGCTTTGCTTGGAGGTGTCTGCAAGTGCAGACCTGCCAAAAATGCTCTACACTCTCTTAAGTATATCCCAAGAAAGTATGGGATTATATTCCAGCATTGTTAGACACAATGGAATTCTAGAAAATGTACATTATTTCAAGTATAATGATAAAATGCTGCATCAGGTAGGGTTTGTTCTGACTATGATTTTAAGAATAGTAGCTTCTTTACCCATGCAAGGGGAAAAAAAAAAAACCAAACAAACCAACACAAAAAAAACTCCCCAAAGCCTGCAGTATCTGCAGTTGAAATTTTGTGGCATTGCAAAGCACTTTTAAGAAACCACTTACCTGGACAGACCAGCAGGAAGACACGCTGTATTCCACTAGCAGGTATTGTCAAACTCTCTCTTGGAAAACATTTTTCATAAACTGAAGAAGAGAAGTTTCCATCAGATACATATTTACAATAAGTTATTATGCACTGGGTTTTTTTAGAAATATTTTCTTCAGAATAAGTTAATATGCTTGATAAGCTTTCTATGAAAACTTAGGCCTACGCAGAGCTCATATGAAGGGGTAGTTTGCTGCTGACTTACTCTTGCACTAAAGTGAAACACACATCATCTTCATCGAATGCAAAGGGGACCAGTTGGGCTGAGAAACGTCTTGCCCATATTAGAATTTCTCAGTATGGAAAGGTGATGGACTCTGCAGAACTAGGCTGTGTCACGGAACCTCACAAACCAGGCCAGGCCAATTAACAAACTAAAACCTGGATTTATTTTTACAAGATGGAAACAAAATCACAATTACTCTAGCCGAAACTGCTTTGAGACTCCAACAGACATTAACAATCCACAGGTTCAGGATGTGGGTTGGGATGTTAATACTACACTGCTGACTTAAGAGCTCCTAAGGTATATAGTTGATGACCCAAAATGCGCATAATCACTCACCCGTGTAAGATAAAGTCTCTGTTTCTGTATGGAAGATGAACCGCAGGTGGCATGCCAGCCCGCAGGGAGAGCCTCCGACCACAGACCTGCTGCTCTGAGGGAGATCGACGCAAAATGGCTCTCTCATGGGACTCCATTTATACCCAATTCAAATCTGACCTGTGGTCATATATTGTAACTTAGCCCTCCCATTGGCCAAAGGCCTCAGCTTCATCACCTGTCAACTGAAATGAACACTGCCATGTGGGCATAATTCAGACTGTGGCAGGAAGGTTTTTTGTCAGGTCTTTGTCAGGTTTTCGCGGGCTTTGTCAGGGCAGGTGCATCTGCCACAGGCTGGTAGAAAGGGGTCAAGGTACGTAGAAAATTAAAGTGGTTAATACTCTTTTTTACTTGGCAGATACACTCAAGCTACCTAAAGCAGTATATTAAACTGCTCCCCCTAGGGTGCAAGGCAAGGGGAAAACTCATAATGTAAGACATTGTCCCCAGTATTATCGTACCAGAAATGCCCATAGATGCCTTGCCACATCTACTTAAAAAAAAAAAAAAAAAAGAACAAGGAGGATTCTTACCTATGGGCTAACGGTCAATTATTTTCTTGATAAATTTAATATATTAAATAATATAGCTTAAGTCAAAAAGACTAACTCAGAGATAGGTGTTGTGTGATTTATTTTGTACTGCTCAGGGAAGGAAAAGTACAAATTAAAACCAAAAAACTTCACAGTCTCCTATACTTTCATATCCACAGAACATTTCAGCTGATACACATACCTCAGATATTTGCAGAATTGGTCCAATTTTGCAAACCTTCCTCCAAGAGACAGAGGATACTAGTCTAGCTGATTTACTATTAATTAACTGTCCTGGTTTTTGGCTGGGATAGAGTTAATTTTCACAAGAAGGTGGGAAGTTACACAGCCAGGGTAGCTGACCCAAACTTGCCAAAGGGATATTTGATTCCATGTGATGTCATGCTCTGTATAAAAGGTGGGGACCTGGCCAGGGAGGAGGGATCACCTCTTGGGGCTGGGCTGGGCATCAGGTTCCAGGTGGTGAGCAAATTACATTGTGTATCATCTGCTTTGTATATTCTTTTATTAGTATTCTTGTTGGAGAGGGACTGATTATCAGGGAGTGTAGTGATAGGACAAGGGGTAATGGGTTTAAGCTGAAGGCGGGTCGATTTAGATTAGATATTGAAAGAAATTCTTTACTGTGAGGGTGTTGAGGCACTGGAACAGGTTGCCCAGAGAAGCTGTGGATGCCCCCTCCCTGGAAGTGTTCAGGGCCAGGTTGGATGGGGCTTTGGGCAACCTGGTCTAGTGGAGGGTGTCCTTGCCCATGGCAGGCGGGAATGGAACTAGATGATCTTTGAGGTCCCTTCCAACCCAAACTATTCTATGATTCTATGATTGTTCTTGTTATTTTTCTCTTCCTTTGCTGTCCTCGTAAACTGTCTATCACAACTCACGAGTTTTACCTTTATGTTCTGATTCTCCTCCCCCTTCCACCAGGGGGAGTGGGGAGTGAGCGAGCAGCCGTGTGGTGCTTGGTTGCCAGCTTGGGCTAAACCACGACATTAACAAGCCACCAGCTTTCCTGTAAGAAACAGATCAACAGATATATTGAACAGCAGGAACATCTATGTAGAACAGCAATAGATCATATTACGCTCTATGTTATGCATGAGCATCTGTAACATGCCTCTTTCTGTCTTCATCAAAACAGAGCAAATTAATGTCAATTTAACATTTCAGAAAAACAGCAGAGTCTTTTACGGCAGAGTTTGCATTCTAATCTTTGAAGACCATAAATACAAAACAACAAAAAAAGACAATACATTAGGCTGCAACATCATATCACATCTACAAACAAAGAAGCTTTGAAGGTATAAATGTAAGATTTCCTATTAATGTATCAGTGACTCAACCATCAACCAGCATTTCACAGAATCACAGGATCACAGAATGGTAGGGGTTGGAAGGGACCTCTGGAGATCATCTAGTCCAACCTCCCTGCTAAAGCAGGATCACCTGGAGCAGGTTGAAAAGGATCGTGTCCAGGCAGGTTTTGAATATCTCCAGAGAAGGAGACCCCACAACCTCTCTGGGCAGCCTGTCCCAGTGCTCTGTCACCCTCAAAGTGAAGAAGTTTTTCTTCATGTTCAGATGGAACTTCCTGTGCTCCAGTTTATGCCCGTTGCCCCTTGTCCTGTTGCGGGGCACCACTGAGAAGAGTCTGGCCCCATCCTTTTGATACCCACCCTTTAGATCTTTGTAAGCATTGATGAGATCCCCTCTCAGTCTTCTCTTCTCCAGGCTAAACAGACCCAGTGCTCTCAGCCTTTCCTCATACGAGAGATGTTCAAGTCCCCTAAGCATCCTCATAGCCCTCCACTGGACTCTCTCCAGTAGCTCCCTGTCTTTCTTGAACTGGGAAGCCCAGAACTGGACACACCGGCCTACAGATGTGGCCCCACCAGGGCAGAGTAGAGGGGGAGGAGAACCTCCCTCGACCTGCTGGCCACACTCTTCCTTATGCACCCCAGGATACCATTGGCCTTCTTGGCCACAAAGGCACATTGCTGCCTCATGGAGAACTTGTTGTCCACCAGGACTCCCAGGTCCCTCTCTGCAGAGCTGCTTCCCAGCAGGACAACCCCTAACCTGTACTGGTGCATGGGGTTATTCCTCCCCAGGTGCAGGACCCTACACTTGCCTTTGCTGAATTTCATTAAGCTCTTCCCTGCCCAGCTCTCTAGCCTGTCCGGATCCAACATCCACTGCTCTTCCTCATCTGTCCTGACAGTCAGGCCATCATTGAAGGCTATCAGATTGGTCAGGCATGATTTCCCCTTGGTGAATCCAGGTTGACCACTCCTGATAACCTCCTTTTCCTCCACATGCTTAGAGATGACCCCCAGAATGAGCTGTTCCATCACCTTTCCAGGGATGGAGGTGAGACTGACTGGCCTGTAGTTTCCTGGGTCCTCCTTCTTGCCCTTTTTGAAGACCGGAGTGGCTTTCCTCCAGTCCTTAGGCACCTCTCCTGTTCTCCATGACCTTTCAAAGATGATGGAGAGTGGCTTAGCAATAACATCTGCCAACTGCCTCAGCACTCGTGGGTGCATCCCATTGGGGCCCATGGATTTGTGGACATCAAGTTTGCCTAAATGGTCTCTAACCCAAACCTCTTCAACCAAGGGAAAGTCTTCCTTTCTCTAGACTTTCTCTCCTATCGTTTTGGTTGGAAAAGAACTTTAACATCATCAAGTCCAACCATTAACCTAACAGTGCCAAGTTCACCACTAAACCATGTCACTAAGTTGCCACATCTACACGTCTTCTAAATACCTCCAGGGATGGTGACTCAACCACTTCCCTGGGCAGCGTGTTCCAGTGCTTGACAACCCTTTCAGTGAAGAAATTTTTCCTAATGTTCAATCTAAACCTCCCCTGGAGCAACTTGAGGCAATTTCCTCTTGTCTTATCACTTTTTACTTGGCACAAGTGACCAACACCCACCTGGCTACCACCTCCTTTCAGGTAGTTGTAGAGAGCAAGAAGGTCTCCCCTCAGCCTCCTTTTCTCCAGGCTCAACAACCCCAGTTCCCTCAGCCACTCCGCATAAGACTTGCACTCTAGACCCTTCACCAGTTTCGTTGCCCTTCTTTGGGCATGCTCCAGCACCTCAATGTCCTTCTTGTAGCGAGGGGCCCAAAACTGAACACAGAACTCGAGGTGCAGCCTCACCATTGCCAACTACAGGGGGATGATCACTTCCCTAGTCCTGCCGGCCACACTATTTCTGATACAAGTCAGGATGCTGTTGGTCTTATTGGCCACCTGGGCACACTGTTGGCTTATGTTCAGCCAGCTGTTGACCAATACCACAAGGTCCTTTTCTGCCAGGCAGCTTTCCAGCCACTCTTCCTCAAGCCTGTAGCATTGCATGGGGCTGTAGTGACTCAAGTGCAGGACCCGGCACTGACCCTTGTTGAATGTCATGCAATCACTCTTAGCCCATTGAACCAGCCTGTCCAGATCCCCCTATAGAGGGATGTATATATATACACATTTCATATATACAGGTTTTGGTTTTTTTTTTTCTTTTTCCTATGTGATGTTAGGAATATAATACCTAATCATGGAATTTAGAAGTCAAAACTGAGACTGATTTGCATCAGTGAGGCATTTGGAGGGAACTCAAAGTCTACCCACTGAATATGTTCAAATTAAATACTAATTCCTCCTACTTTATACTGAAATATAAAACTCTACGAATGCAGAAGTAAAGGACTGAATGGAATGGGAATCAAGATATAAACAATTAATACATATCAAGCTCAAATGGCATAAGAATCAATTAGAACCTAATTCCAATATTTAATAGGTAGTACATCTTTATTTCTCTGGAATGCTAATGCCTATTTAAAGGAGAGAAGAAGAAAAAAAAAAAGTACATTTCTAAACCTTAGATATGAAAATGGTCACCTAAGTCTAACTTGCAGTATTGCATTTTGGTGTATGGTTGAAAACTCATACTAATTCTCTTTTTCTCAGCTTTTTCCCATCAGGAAAGTTATTTTCTAGTGTACACACTCATCTGATCTTAAATAGTCTCTGTGATGAGATGGCCATCTCTTACTCTGGAAGAGGAATTTGAGGGGCAACGGATGGGTCAAAAAGAAAGTTTAGATTAAATTTTGCAGTCTAAACTGTATTTTATTTTCCCTAATATTTTCCTGTAATCCTTGGAGTGATAAGGACTACACAAACAGAAACATTCAGAAGAATGCAGAAGGCAATAAGCAGAGCATCTGGAGCTAAGGAACAAGTAATTTTGGTATTATACAACTATTTCCTCTTCATTCAACACTTCACTGTTTATGTATCAGGAGAAGCAGCCCTTGTGTCTGTGTCTTCTTGATTATGCCTTCAAGCCATTGTCATTTATGCTTCTCCTGACCATTGCTGTTTATTCTATTGTGCATGTCCATTAATTTTCTACCATACAGCTGAACAACATAATCTATCTTCTTGCTTGACTGTACAGTGAGCCATCAAACTGATGAGGAAACGGGAAGCAAAAGCAGGTATAAAAACTAGTTCCATTAATAAAATATATACTACATGGATTGCTCAAAAGGATCTGCAAATGGGTCATCTTTAAAGACGCTCACTAAACATACTAGTTATTTCATTGTGGGAGATGTTTAAGCGATATTCATTTTCTGCACAGTCCTTCAAAAATACAATAGGGCAATAATATTAGGGGGAAAAAGTCTTGGCAAGAATGAATGAAGAGGGTAAAGTGTTAAGAAAATTGTCTTGATACTCAGTTTCGCACTTTCTCACCTACTGTCTCATTACAAGTCCTCCTTCCTGACAGTTTGTGACACTGCCCATCATTTAATAGTTAACAGTTACAGTCTAAGAAAGACAGCACAACACAACCAAAAAGTGCGAGAGATAAAATAATTAATGATAATAGTTAATAATTAATGTCCTCATCAAGTGACCAGGAGAGTCTCTTCATGCAAGCTAAACCCTACAGTTCTGCAGTGCCAGAATGACATCTTAGAAATGCTGCTGTGCATATGGAGACATGAAATCTTCCTGGCACCAAAAATCACTTTAAAATAATTGTGTTGTGGACATGGAATATTACTTAAGAATAGACACACAACTGAAATTAAAATAAAATATAATTCTATTTAAAAATGTGATGACTTTTACATTTTTTTCTCGTCGATCCACTCCTCTAATTCAAAATACTGAAGTGGCGTAGAGAGATCCAAAACACCAGCTCAACATTTAATGCAGGCTATCATTTTACAGTAGTACCTTACGACTGCTGGTAGGGATGTTCCATGACTTGTAGACTGTAATTACAGATGTTTCACTTTCACTGCTGTAAGAAATAAGTGAAGAGTGACTAAAGAAACAGCCAAGAATGTGGAACTAAGAGGTGTGCAGCATACAAGAAAATCTTAAAAGAAAGCGAGAACAAATTCCATTCCCATAAACTCATATGGACAGATACATAAAAACAATTACTCCATAGTGCTTATAAGGAATGATCCTTTCCAAAGGTGATTGGATAAAACTATTGAATAAAACTATTTTGGGATAAATAAATTTTATCCCAAATTACAGAAGTAGATCAGCAACTATGTGAAATACCATCTGCACATAATCAGAATCTTGGGGGAAAGACAAGGTTCTGTACCTCAGCAGAGGAAAAGTAGCACAGTGAAACTTGACAAGGTGAGAAACTCGGTGTTCAACATTCTTTTTTTTATTTTTTGATTAAAGTTTTTTGTGGGAGGAAAAATACATGTTTGTTTTCTACAGCCCAGGAGCAGATATCAAAAAATTCTGTCTGACCTCATCATTAACTGTATCAGTGGCAAAAACTCCCTCTCCTCCAGTATATAAAGTGAAGGAATACTTTTAAAGGTTGATGATTATCAAATAGTATGACCTGATTGTTATTACCCTAATTTACAATTCCAGAAAACTAATAAAATAGATTGTTTAATGGATGACTTAGTTCCTATTTGACCTATTTATTTGAATTAGGTACAAGTTTTTTTATTATATACTTCTTATATAGGAGGCTTAGACATCACCAGAAAAATGATATCTTAACTGAAGTTATGCAGCCTCCATTAGCACTCAACCTGCAATGTGCATAAGCTCTTTTAACTTGATATAAACTACAAGACGGAAGGCAAAAGTGTGTATTACAGCATTCTAGTATGTCATTTCTCAGGAACTGGTGCGTCATTTAGCAATACTACATGGCAAACATGAAAAAGAATAATTATACTATAGAATCCATGATTAATTTTTTTTCAGTAAGTGAAGCTTAAAAGGGAGTGGGAGAAGAAGAGTGCAATAAACAGTCTCTTAGTTACAGCCTGATTCTCTACCCAAAAAACTGCAAGCCCCAGAATTAACAGTACAACATGTATGTACACCAAGACTCTCTGAAGGCAGAGGGAGCAAATGTCACACAGGCCATTCTCTTGTAAAAACTAATAGAGAGCTTTCTTGAGATCAAGTAATGGAAATGGGTCCCAGTAGAGCACTCGCTAACACTGAATTCTCCCTAACCTTGAAGGGGCAGAACAGCCATGACAGACAGACTAGCTAAGCATGGGTGTTTTTTTCATAGCAAAATAGTAATAATCAAGAATTCTTAACTACTATAATATGGCACATGGATTAAACAATCAAGACTTTACCTTAATTTTTACTCTCTTGAATGCCCTGTGTTCAAGCCACCCTCTCACATATCTTTGAACGCAAAGGACTGCTTTAAGTACTTCTCTATTGCTAATATGCTTTCTACTATCACAAGAAGCTCCAAAGACTTCCGGGTGAGTTACGTTTTTCTTCACCTTCTTCTGAGTTTGAAGGTCAAGGCGTTTGTCACTAGAAATTAAAGTATGGAAGATTTATTTTTCAGTTTGGTGGACAAATGCTGGAACTATGAATCAAAATTCTAGAAGACAAATTGTAATGTGCACCTAAAATAATTACAGAATCACATAGAATCCTTTTATTTACATGAATAGCTTGAAAAGATTGAAAAGGAACTGTTGGTCATTTACCATCTACAATTACAGAATTAGCATCCAAATCTGCTTTCCAACTCTGCTGCTGCAGCTGTGTAGATCTGCACAATGCCCATGGCTTTGTAAACTAGAAAGATTAAGTTATTATTTCAAACATTGTTAACATTTTGAATTCCTATTCAACTGTACAGTTTTTTACAAAATGGAGAACACAGAAAGTCATATTTTGTGTGAAAATACACTATTTAAAAAAAAAAATTATTTGAGTAAGACTAAAAAAATAACTTACATACCAGGTCTTACAACTGAACTGATAATACAAACTATAGCAGATAGACACATCGAAACCTTTAAGTGTCTCTTTCATCTGAATGCTAACTTCCATGGATTTTTATTAATGTGTATTCATTAAAGTTGCCAGGAAATATAACCCCCCAAAAAAATATTTTACGAGAACATAGCAAAGTTTTGAAACCAATCCTTTTCATAAGAACACACCAAGAAAAGCTGTATTGGAGATTTTCCTGTCAAAACAAGATAGCAGAAACACCAGAAAAGCCAAGCTATTCAATAATCTGAATTGTACATGTACTTGCTACAGTAAAATTAGTAAAAGTAATTTTAAAACCCTGAAAGCTCTCAACTTTGTCTTGATACAGAATGAGTAGAAAGGAACTCTCCAAAGTTTCATTTCTAAAGTCCTCCTGTGTGATTACTCGCCTATGTCCCAGCTGAGGAAATGATCAAAATATATATGATGAATAATCAAAATGCTACATTTTGCATTTCAAGCAGTGTAACTGGCAGAAATGTAAACGAAAACATAGCTGAGGATTTTTCATCAACCACATTTAGAACTTTTTTTTTTTTTCTGAAGGTACAATTGTGAATCAAAACAGTAATTTTATAGTAAAGGTCATAAGTAGCTGTGTGCTGTAAAGTCAGTTGTAATTTTACTTACCACATCCAGATTGTGCCAAGACTAAACCAATCTGCTTGAAATATCATTGAATTGAGAGGAAAATGTTTTTTGATGCTTGGTCTTAATTAAGCAAGGTGCTAGTCAGATAAAATGCTTGAGAAATTGAGATCTGAGCATTTATCAAAATCTTATCTTTTGATGGGTTTTTTGTTTGGTTTTTGGTTTTGAGTTTATAATATATTGTGGGGGTTTTTAAACAAAATAACTTAGATGATGAATTTCAAACTGGTTATTTTCTGGTATTCTGTAACACTTTCTCTTTCTAGCCAAGAGCCTGCAGGATTTCTCATCGGACCATCTTCTTATAATTAAAAAATATCATTTGCACGTATTCATCATTCCACTCTATGTCACCAAGACAAATCTGTTCCATCAATCTTGATCTCTCTACTGGCTAAAAAATCTTCCAGGTATTTCATATAACCTCACAGTATGGGACCACAATTTCACCACTCACTTGTAATCTGGTACACCCTCGATCCTTTTCCACTGAACAAAGAATGAAACCCTCTACCAGCTTAATTCAGCCCCATACCAGCAGAGGTTGTGCATTTATTATTTTCCCCAGCGATTCTATCAGAGAACAGCAGCATTTTAATTTGCCTGTAGATTGTTAAGTAAATTGCAGTTTCATAGGTTGCTCGGGGAAATGAGTGGACTTATCACCACAACTGCTTCTAGACAGGTCTAGCCAGTTTGCAGGTAACGCCTATCTACTCTGAGACACGAGAATGTGCCAAGCATGAGGATACCCAAGACCTACATCTCTGGACTGATCAAATCAACTGTCTTCAAACCAAGGAAAAACATTATGTCAGAGGGACTGGAAGGGAACTACCTGACTTATTAGAAACATGGGTATATAGAATATATACAGTATTTCTATAGATTGTTTTTTTCCAAATTTTGGGAAAATTTTTATCAAAGGCAACAATCTATGTTGGGAGGGCAGGTCCCATTGTGCTATCTTACAGGAAGAAAAGTTTGAAATGTTTTCTTACCACTGTTTTCAGATTTATTTCAGATTCTAGATATAGTTTGATTTTTCAAGCAAGATCCTCAAATCACTATGTAAGTGGAGGTAGAGGTAGATTATTTGGGGGAGGCAGGGCACTCGGAGGGAAGGAAAGAAAGTCTTCCTAAAATCAACACATTTTACTTTTTAAAAATGAAAATGTATTTCAGAACAATTCTGATTTTGTAACCATTACATTCTTTTTTAAATCCACGATAATAAAAATGATGTGAAAGATATGGACAAGTGGCTGTTTGAAAGATCGAGTGTACAATCAAATCCTCACTTAGGTACAGCAGCTGTCTGCACTACAGATGTCTTTGTAAAATCAAATCCATGCTGCAGATCTGATGGCAATGCATTAAATGGATCTTCCTACTGAATTATACATGTGGCAATTTTTTTTATAATCTCACAATCATGCAATTTACATATTCTGATTAATAGTGCTGTGTAAAGATATATTTAATATGCTCTGGCACTGCTGTATAAATAATGTCTTATATCAGTATTTTGTGCTGTTCTTAAAGATTAAGATTTAGTTTAAGGTTGTGTTCAAGTTACACTGTTCTTATATGTCACAAAAAATGCATACTAAACTACCACTTGCTTTATGTGATTTCTCTCAGTCATACTATCTCTAGTGATAACTTTTACAGGAAAATTTGTTGGTTTAATAGAAGAAAATAGCTAAACAGGAAAAAAAAGGTAGTTTTTATGTAATAAGTGTTTAGAACATACTAGAACAGAACAAATAGCAAGCATGATGTTTGAAAAGGAATTTCTATCAAACCAACAGTTTATCTGCATTAATATATATTCCATCACTCACAAATTTCAGTTCAGATAATGCTACTAATTAGTTTTGGCTGATATCGGAGTATTTTGTATGCCCCATTTATAAAAGCTGTATGCCCATCTGTTAATAGGTTGGAAGTGATTAAAGGACACTTATTTTGGCTGTTGCATAGGCCAAATCATTTTAAAGCTGCAAATATGTGACAAAATCAGCTAAAGGTTTGCCAAGTTCAGGACCTGATTTTCCTAAAGAGTTGTGGTGTCTGCTTCCTTTCCCTCAGATCTCTAGCTGAAAAGCATTTCTGCCATTTGTAAAATAACTTTGAAGCATCACTTCTGAGATCTTTACTAAAATGTGGCTTACGAGCGTACTCAGTATCACTATATTGCAATGCCTGTGCCTTCTCTTCCTGTCTACTGTTTCATCAGTGTGCATAAAAAAACACAGGAAAATGAGAAATAACTCAATATGGGAAATATCAGAGGAAAAAGAAGACAAAACAGAGGGTAAAGAATTTGAATGAAAAAGACAGTCATGGATAGTGAGCTGGGATTCAACACCAAACCAAAAACTGTAATGGAAAGAGATTTGTGTGTGCCGTTATTGTGAGATGATTACAGACTTCAGTTCCATCTGGGGAAGAGTATTTCAGTTACATGTTTAACTTAAATGAAGACAGGAATTAGTCTAGTGCAGAGAGCTGGAATAACTCTTGTGTACCATTTACATCCTATGGCCTACCCAAAGGCAAATCTCACATATTAAATTATACGCTGCGTTTTCTCCATATACTTAACTTGGTGCTTTACAGGACAGATGGTCAGGACAGAACCCAAGCTGACCCTTACTCCAGATGAAAAGTAGCAATGGAGTTGTGAAAAGAGTATTCAAACAGTATTCTAACCCTAGTTTGTCTGCAAACCCCTGAATAATTTTTTTTCCTTGACTGGATTTGAACTGTAATACCAAAGGGAGAAGACCAATAACTAACCCTAGACTTATTTGCTTCATCTGCAAATTTAATTTTATAAATGAGAAACATAAAGTGCTACCAACATACATTAAAGACATACCACCTGCTTTGTACTACTTTAATGGAAAATCTGTCAAGCACTTTCTTTAATGATTATATGTCTTAAAAATTCAACAAATGAAAGGATTATCACTGAAATCATATTAATCTGCTAAGGATTAACAGCCTACTGTTGAAAGACTTCA
Source organism: Grus americana (assembly GCF_028858705.1). Lineage (NCBI taxonomy): Eukaryota > Metazoa > Chordata > Aves > Gruiformes > Gruidae > Grus > Grus americana. Next base: position 66,067,864 of record NC_072855.1, on the reverse strand, counting down.
TGAACTGCAATAAGAGAGGATCTGAAATAAAAAATGCAAAGAGCTTTTCACATAAATAGTGCAGAAAGATTGTAGAGGTTGAAGCAGCAAGAGTGAAAATGGACTGAAACAAAGAATGGTGCTGTGAATCAAACACTTCAGCATTGAAAATAAAACAAAATCATAGCAAACACGCTATAAGCTGTAACATCCTTACCACCTCTGTACAGTTTACTCATTTGCTTTGTAAGTTTCTGTGACCAGTTGCACTCTTATTATTATTTGTAATTTTAAACAGATTTAGATACATTATCTGAAATGTCTTGTTTAAAGAATGAAACAGAATTTTATTGAACATTCTGAACTTAATGAAATACTGAGAATGAAGTCTTGATTTCCTACTGATACAGTCTTCTTCTAGGGGTAGAAAGACACTCCCTCAGTTTATAAAATATTTTATCTTCAACAGTACACAGTTTAGCTTTTAGAATTTCAAGAAACAAATATATTATTTCTCTGTTACATTTTCCCTGCCTGTAGAACACTAACGAAATCATGGCCAGGCATTTCTTGTTATTTCATTTCATCAAACCTCATTTAGTAGTTATCCATATTCATGAAGACACTTAAGGATGTGTTTGATTTTAGCTTTAGTAGGATTTAAGGATATGCTTAAGGTGAGGCATATACTTAAAATGCTATAGAGGCAATTGCATGCTTACCTGAGCTAGAGTTAAAATTAAGCATATGCTTAAGTGTTTTGCTGAATACAGATGGAGTGCTGAACTGGAGCCCAGTGATTACTCATAAGTGTCAGTATGTTCTCAATCCAGAAATTATCACTTTACAAATAAAATCTGAAGATATGCATATACATAATCAATGTATGGCTTAGTAGAATTTTGATGACCAGCTAATTACAATTCATGCAGACATAAATTAAGACGACGATGAAACACTGCTTAAATTCAAAGATACATCCCAAATTATTCACTCAGGTTGTACACAGAAGGCAAAACACGACAAGGAAACAACACGGAGGAATAAAGGCAAGCCATAAGGACAGGCACAACAGCTTTCACTTCCAGTTGGAGACACAGTTTTCAACTTCAGTGGGCCTGATACTAAAATTTGCCTAGTTTCCTGAGGCTGCAATGATGTTAATGGGAGATCAAACAAACAGATCTCATTCATCGCACAGAAGAACCCAGAATCACCTTTCTGAGGTTTTTAACTTAATGACATTGAGAAACTATGGATTCTACTTGGAAATAGTGTAAATGTATGACTAAGAGCTATTCATGCTTTCTAATGCCTTTGTCAGTTTTCAATATTAATTTCTAAAAGAAAAATATTGAAAAATAAGTTTGAAAATAAGTAAATCAGTTTCATCTGCTGCCATATTTACAAAAGATGAATAGGAAAAAAAGCACCTCATATTCCTCCTTTCTGACTTAGCACTTGATGCAGCACTCTTCTTTTTGTTGGCTTGGTAGTCTACCACAATCTGGAAAGACAGAAGAAAGACCTAATCAGTTAGATAGATAGGTAAAATCTAAGACAGCTTATAACTGCCATGTATGTCAAGAACTGTACATATACTTTAAAAGATTTTAAATTTAGATAGGACTTACTGTTTTACTGAGCAAAACTAAAAAGTTAAAGAAATAAACCAACCTAATCGGTAACAGCAGATGTTAGGGATGAACCTAGCAATATTTTGTTATAAATTCAGATGTGCAGGTTCAAAAAGGGTAAATATTGCTTTCTGCTTTCCATCTCCTCAATGACTACTCCCTGTCCTGCTACATTATAATTCTAACAGCGTTTTCATTTAATTAATTATGAAAACACAAAACCCACAAACATTTGCTATCACTGTTTGGCTTTTGTTGTGATGCATTTCTGACCTGGCTACCTCTTAGAAAGGATATCATCATCTGTAAAAGTCTCAGAGCAAAAAAGAAGGAAAAAAACCCCAAAACCAGTATATAACTGAAGCATGTAACTATAACCCCCTCAGATGTCCTTTGTCATTTTAATTCCTGTGTTCCTGCAACGCAGCGATAAACAAAGCATGTTTAATAATAAATATCTGACATCACACCAAATACCAACCCATTGCAATATGCTCTTCCTAACAACGTCCAACAAAGGAGTATAGGCAGGCTTAAGAAACATGGCACTTTGAAGGTTGGTTTGTCTCCGTTATAGACTTCTGATTATCAGCAGTTTAGTGATTGAGCTAGAGACAACATGTTTAATAGCCACTGAATAACCAATCAGACATCAAATTGTCTAATCCCTTTTTTGATCCCTTTTCTATTTTCAGACTTTGCAACACCTGTGGCTGCCAGATCCACAATTCAGTTATGCATTATATGAAAAAGATTTTTGTATTTTTTTTTCTAAATATGCTACCTGGTGATTTCATCACATCCCTCTAGTTCTTGAGCTAGAAAAACAATTTATATTATTATTAGCCTTTCCCCCACTTTCAAGATTTTTATTCCTGCTCTGTTACCTCTGTCATCTAGATTTTATGATACTGAATCAATGGATGGTAAAATGGTATATGATATCCATTATCAGTAAATACAGCATGAAACAATTTCCTACCTGACGATTCCCAGCTTATTTAGTCTGTTTTATGACAGAAACTATTGCACACCTCTGGCAATGCCATACACTACCTTCTAAATTCCTTCTTTTTAGGACAGCATTGCTGGCACATGGTATTTAAGACATTGGTGTACTGTGGATGTAATAAAACCTCTATCCCAATCAGCAGCCAGCTACACAGGTACTTTGATAGTCTTAGTAAATTCCAATTAGATTACCAGCATTACAGTTTGTCTCAGGAGTCTTCCTATCAGATAAGGACCTGATGCATTCAATCAGCTGAAGGAAAGACTGCATGCCTGACAGGTGAATTGCTCCTATCTACCTCATTAAAAAGTGAGTCCCACTGGTTGTATGTTTCCACATATTTTTGGCTACCTCATGCCTCAGATCCTGCTCCTTAGTCTCATTTACTCAAACCAGACTCTCATATTTAATTGTATGCTAGCCTTGCCTATTATCTACCAATTTAGACTTTACCGTTCTCTATGGACTTCCTGACACTTCAGCCTAGCTCTCAGCCATGCTATTCTCCCAATACTTCCCCTGATTCTTCTTCTGACTTGACGTGCTTGGCTTCTGTCACTAACTCCTGACTGTAACCTCTCTTCACACTGCTACTTGCCTCAAGTTACACAGACATAGTAATGTTTTCTGTTCACCACTAAGTTCTTTTCTTTTCCATACCCACCCTCCTACTGTGTTTTGCACTCCCTTTGGTTAGCCATTTCAGGCAACTAACCACAATGGTTCCAAGTTCCTGCCTGTGTGAAAATGCCAAATTCAGAGCTCATTCAGGTGTACGTGTATAGGGTGATTCCCTCCACCAAATGCTTTCATTACTTTTTCAATTACCAGCATGTTTTCATGAACAAATAACAAAACATGATTTCATTTGAAAAATCAGATGTGGTACATGCTAGATTAATGTCGGCAATGAATTAAGTACAACTAAATCACTCTCTTAAGTGTTCATTTAGCAAGTCTACCCACAAAGCTTGAATGCTAGACACTGATTATCATTTTTTAATCAAAGAAGGCAGATTTTAAAGGCTGCAAGTCAGTGTGCTGATTTGTATTACAGATTTCAAGCAGTGAGGTATGAGTTACCCAACTGTTAGAAAAAACATTCTTCTTACGAGACTGCTCTTGCACTTCAAGCAATTGCTATTGCAAACAGAAGACCTGGCTCTGCACACCCTTGTATAATTTGGGATCATCAGCCACCACTGCAATTAACTGTTATCTGGTGGGAGAGCTAAAATGCATTCCCATGCTCAGGAATAGTCTTACTTAGTACATTATTTTATAGGTGTATGGTTCTTTGGTCATTTATTTATTAAGTTCTGTGTCACCACTGAGTATTCTGGTCCAGTTTGGTTGGCTTTTATACTAGCTTCCTATATTTTGGTCTTCACTTCTGGTTTTGATCAAATCTAGGGATTTGAGCCCTGAAGTTGCTCCTCCCAGAGCTAGAGTAGCTAAAGCCATCATTTTATCAATCCCATTCATCCATTTGGAAACCTGTCAGGCATGTAGGCATATGCTGAAAGGCAATCTACATTTTAGTTCATGTGGTCTAAAGCCAAGGCAATGCCTAATAAAGTCACCATCTATGATTTAATATGAAGATGAAATTACACTTTTTGTGCAATTGAGATGTGACTAGTTATTTTATTGGATGGTAACACCAGCTGTCTGAGAGAAAACATGAGAAAAGAACGGACATAGAGGTGCAATAAGCATGCTATCTGCATAAGACCTCAAGAGTCATTCTCCAAAAATGAATTCCTGGGCAAAGATCCAACACTACAGTAAGTGACTTTGCACATGTCTGGGTATAAATGTATGAATTCAGAGCAAGATAGATACTTGATACATTTGAAGTAACTTAGAAAGTTATCTTAGTAATTCACATATTTCCCAAATGCTATCAAGACATTGTCCAAGGGACTCAGGTCCTCCAGCTGTGCTTATCAGTATGTGATTCTGATTATGAGCTGACAATAGAAACCATAATCCTACTATGCATGTGATCAGTATGTGCTGGGACCTGATCTCTGAATATCTCTGATATTTGTGAATCAAGTTTCAAATGCTTAAAAGTATTGTTCATTTAAAAAATGAACATTTTGAGAAGATAAACCTTTGATTAGCAGATTGCTACCCATCAGGCTTAATACAGCTGAGTGAAAACTATTTTTCATCTTACTTTCTTAAGTATTCTTTCTTAAGTAAGGTATATTTTACCTTACCTTCTTAAAGTAAGTTGACCACATAGCTTGATCTTCCCTTTTAACAATAAGGAAAATCATGTTATCAACCCCTGAAAAGTGGGAGGTGAGAAATACATGCAAAGGTTCTTTACAATTTGCACTCGCCAGGCTATTTGATACACTGCTATAACAAAGGAGTCAAATGGCTTTATCTTCTCAGAACCTTCCATATAAAACAGTGCAGTGAAGCATGTGTTTGACTCTGACTGAGCTGTTCCCACTTCACACTATGATGAGCCACTTGCCAATTGAGTTCAGTCTCCTGCCACCCACTTGCAAAGGGAATTTAATTGGCTGTTACTGCAATCTGTACTCTGATAAGGTTGCTTATAAAAAAAAAAAAAAAGAAAAAAAGAAAAAAGAAAAAAGAAAAAAAAAGAAAAAAAAAAGAAAAAAAACCCACAACCAAACTATCTCATCTGAAGACTTCATAGAGTATTTTTCTTCCACAGCCCTCTATTTCTACTGGTCCACCATCTCAGTGTAGCTACCCTTTGAACAGCCATTCCTCCCTCTAGATTTCAAATTTTTACCTAGGGCTTTCCAAAAATTCACAATTCTTTTCCTTTACTTCCCAAACTACCTTTCAAGTCTCCACTATGTGGTCCAGTAGGTTCCATACGCTTTCATGTAAGGCTACCTCCCCCCTTTGAATTTAAAGTTTTATTCTGCCTGAGACAAGGGTGGCCTGCAATAAAGACCTTGTTTCCACTTCACAAGCCACCTGTTATCTTCTTCACCAACCTGCCAACTCCTCTATTGCTTCCCAGTCCTGCTGCTCCCCAGCCCACTGTGCCATCTGCACAGCAGGAATTCAGAGATAAACTTACAAAGTGTTAGAAGTCTCAGCTTTGTCTCAGAGCTGGTGCTGCTTTGTGAGCAGAATAATTATTCTGGAATAAAAGTAACTTTTTTATTTAAGAATAATGTTTGCATGGAAAGCTACTCCAGAATCAGGGGTAGCAAACTAATAGATTCCATTCTAGCTCTGCTAGTCTGGTTCCTCTTTTGTACAGGGCCCAAGATCTGTTTGAGAATACCTTCAATTTTCTTATTAGGACAGGATATATATGGATATAATAATTCCATTAATCTACAAAAATAATGAAAAAATTCTCAAAATATCATTTAAAAATTTCCAGCAATTTCTGAAAGTAACATTTCCAGCATTTCTGAAATTGAGGAAAAGCTGAAATGCAGGACCCTGATGACTCAAAAGACCATTAAGGGTTCTGTCCCAAAGTTAAAAAAAATAAATAAATAAAGAGAACTTTTGCAATAAGACCACAGATCACTGCAGCCCAGAAGAAACTGGACGAAGAGTGTCATATGAAAGACTGGAAGAGGTGACTACGTAGCAACCACAAAAAATTCAGCTCATCTGTTATAGTTAGTGGTACCACGCCACAGAAACTCAAGACCTTAGTCTTGGCCACAGTGCCCCATAATGCTGGACGCTGCTTAAATACAGTAAGTATAGAACAATTACTATCTCAGATAATTCACAATTGCAGTAAAAATCGTGAGACAACAAAGGAATACAGACAGATGAAGTAACACGAGGAAACGAAGTGATTTTGATCAGCATGACACCGAGTTGTCACAGTACATCGGGAGCTTAATGGTTGTTACTTTAGAACTGATAGTGTGGTAAAGGTTAATCTTAAGAATGAACATAAAGTGCATTAAAGAGGTTTTTTTGGACCATCTACAAAGAGTTTCTGCCAAGCCTACAAGGTAGCACAGGAAAAACACCTACAATTGCATGCTGGAACATTGAAACTGGCATCATTCATCAACGGGAAGAACAGAAGCTAATCATTCTATTGTGAATCAGAGATGATAAGAGTGGAAAAGGGTGTTTCATATTTTGTTCAATTCAGATTATTATGGTATTCTGTCTAAACTGGTGAATTTGAACCATGGAACCACTTTGCATGATAAACAGTAGAACTCTTTATCAGCCTTGAATCATAATGTAGAAATGGGTAGTTCACAGCTAGCTTTGAAAGAGCTTTCGATTTAAATATATGTCTCCTCTTTTAGGTCAAGTGCGAAACCCTACTAAAGTGCAAATTGCAAGCAAACCCAGCTATCTCAGCTCTTAAAACACCACAGCTATATTCTATTTCCTCTCAAAGAAAATAAATCAATAATTCAAAATAATGGCATTCTGGTAACGTAACACTTTGCCTATAACACATTCTTCCACATGTGTCTTTTGGGGAACAATTTTATTAAGCACATTTTAAAGTTTAATGAGCCACTCTCACTTTTTTGTTTCTGTTAATTTTTCAGAGAAAACATGAAAGCCATTCTGAAACAACAATACTCCTTGTGTGTAGATGTAAGCAAAGCTACAGGCACTTTCTGAGCACACTCACTGTTTTATCCAGATTCATAAAATCTCTGTTGCCTTTTCTCATTAAAGAAAATGCAGTCAGACATGGAAATACTCTGCAAGGTGATTTTCCTTCACATGAAATGTTCAGTAACAAAGATGTCTTTGTGTATGGCATGCTTTCTACTTCTTATTCCTCACTTCTTCTCTGCATTTTAATCCAGGTTATCTTTTCTTCTTGGTAGATTAGACACTGTAGCTGGCTTTAATCAAATAAAAATGCCATGAAGCAAGTACCTAAGTTTACATGGTAACTTACCTACCAGGAACATGGGTATTGCAAATACAAAGCTGAACTGATGTGGAAAATAATTGAAAGGATGTACCCCAGATTCAGTTGTGAAAACAGCGTAACTGCATTGGCAACACAGGCCTATCGTCAAAGCCTCTTTCGAGAAGGTAGGTTAGCTACGTTTATCTATACAAATAGAGAGTACTATCCTGTCTTTGGATAATGTGTTCTTTACAGGCTCACTCATAACTTCACATGACATTTCAAGATTTTGAAGTACAGCTTTGTTTTGTTGCAGAACAAAGTCAAGAGATTCTACACAGTGGCTACCACATTCACTTGTGATGCTGGAAACACATATTGAATAAAATGCCCTGAATGAATCAGCAAAGTGATTTCAACTTCACGTTTTCACAGCCTACCCAAAACCCCCTCTGCATGCTTGTTTTCATGAAAAGGTTAGAGTTTCTGTTTTTCTCCTTTCCTCCCCACAGTAGATATTCTAGGCCTGAGAAATTCTTCTTGACAAAAATGCCATTGAAACTCATTTCTGCAGGGAAAACATTTCAGCAGAGCTTCAGGATTTGCCTAAAGTCAAGGTATACTTCACAGAATCACAGAATCACATAAGGGTAAGGGTTGGAAGGGACCTCTGGAGATCATCTAGTCCAACCTCCCTGCTAAAGCGGGATCACCTAGAGCAGGTTGAAAAGGATCATGTCCAGGCAGGTTTTGAATATCTCCAGAGAAGGAGACTCCACAACCTCTCTGGGCAGCCTGTCCCAGTGCTCGGTCACCCTCACAGTAAAGAAGTTTTTCTTCATGTTCAGATGGAACTTCCTGTGCTCCAGTTTATGCCCATGGGCCCTCGTCCTGTTGCGGGGCACCACTGAGAAGAGTCTGGCCCCATCCTCTTGACACCCGCCCTTTAGATATTTATAAGCATTGATAAGATCCCCTCTCAGTCTTCTCTTCTCCAGGCTAAACAGACCCAGTGCTCTCAGCCTTTCCTCATACGAGAGATGTTCAAGTCCCCTAAGCATCCTCATAGCCCTCCACTGGACTCTCTCCGGTAGCTCCTTGTCTGTCTTGAACTGGGAAGCCCAGAACTGGACACACCGGCCTACAGATGTGGCCTCACCAGGGCAGAGTAGAGGGGGAGGAGAACCTCCCTCGACCTGCTGGCCACATTCTTCCTTATGCACCCCAGGATACCATTGGCCTTCTTGGCCACAAAGGCACATTGCTGCCTCATGGAGAACTTGTTGTCCACCAGGACTCCCAGGTCCTTCTCTGCAGAGCTGCTTCCCAGCAGGACAACCCCTAACCTGTACTGCTGCATGGAGTTATTCCTCCCCAGGTGCAGGACCCTACACTTGCCTTTGTTGAATTTCATTAGGTTCTTCTCCGCCCAGCTCTCCAGCCTGTCCAGGTCTCACTGAATGGCAGCACAGCCTTCTGGTGTATCAGCCACTCCTCCCAGTTTTGTATTGTCAGCAAACTTGCTGAGGGTACCCTCTGTCCCTTCATCCAGCTCATTGATGAATATGTTGACCAAGACCAGACCCAGTACTGACCCCTGGGGCACACCACTAGCTACAGGCCTCCAACTAGAATCTTTGCCACTTATCACAACCCTCCGAGCTCTGCCATTCAGCCAGTTCTCAATCCACCTCACTGTCCACTCATCTAACTCACACTTTCTAAGCTTATCTATGAGGATGTTATGGGAGATGGTGTCGAAAGCCTTCCTGAAGTCAAGGTGGACAACATCCACTGCTCTCCCTCATCTATCCTGACAGTCAAGCCATCATTGAAGGCTATCAGATTGGTCAGGCATGATTTCCCCTTGGTGAATCCAGGTTGACCACTCCTGATAACCTCCTTTTCCTCCGCATGCTTAGAGATGACCCCTAAAATGAGCTGTTCCATCACCTTTCCAGGAATGGAGGTGAGACTGACTGGCCTGTAGTTTCCTGGGTCCTCCTTCTTGCCCTTTTTGAAGACCGGAGTGATGTTGGCTTTCCTCCAGTCCTCAGGCACCTCTCCTGTTCTCCATGACTTTTCAAAGATGATGGAGAGTGGCTTAGCGGTAACATCTGCCAACTGCCTCAGCACTCATGGGTGCATCCCATTGGGGCCCATGGATTTGTGGACGTCAAGTTTGCCTAAATGGTCTCTAACCCAATCCTCCTCGACCAAGAGAAAGTCTTCCTTTCTCCAGACTTTCTCTCCTACCTCCAGGGTCTGCGATTCCTGAGGGACAGCCTTAGCAGTAAAGACCAAAGCAAAGAAGGCTTTCAGTAATTCCACCTTCTCTGTTTCTTCTGTCACCAGGGCACTCACCTCATTCAGCAGCGGGCCCACATTTTCCATAGTCTTCCTTTTTCTACTGATGTACTTGAAAAAGCCCTTCTTGTTATCCTTGACATCCTTGCCAGGTTTAATTCTGTCATTTGCTCCTTGTAGAGGAAATGCTGGCTTATCCTTGCTGAAAAAAACACTTTTCACCAAGTGCTACAAAGCAAAGTAAAATGAGGTGTGCTCACTGCTGTTGTCCAACACTGGCATAAGAGCAGGGCACCCCCTGCAGCCTGACACCGCATGTTCCCACCGGGGCTCTGTCTCAGAAGCTGCATCAGTTGTGGCGGGTGCAGAGCCCATGTCCTTCTGCCAGGCGGACACCTTTGCTCCCTGGTCGAACTGGCAGAGCTACAGCGCCCTTCGTGCATGCCCTTCCACATGAACTGCTGCACAAACTGCACCAGAGTTGCTTACCTCAGCGTCTGAGAGAATTTTTATATTCTGTGTCACTGTGGTCACGCAGCATTCCAGCAAGGTGAATTCTGACTAGTTAAAGTGCAGAGAAATGTCTGTGAGGACAATTAGGGCAATGAACAGTGTCTCATACGAGAGGACAAAAGTAATTTCACCTTTTTCAGCCCAGAGAGGCAAATGTGAACAGTGGACACAATTGATTCAGGCAGGAGTGGGTGTAAAAGGTCAAGGAGGGAGAAGAGCTATAAAACCAAATAGCAATGCTGACAAAACAAAGAGTAAGTATAAACTGGCCTTGCCTAAATTTAGGATAAAAACTGAAGGTTTCTGACCACCAAAGGAGACAAGAGCTGGTTTTTCATGGAAGAAGTGGGAGCAAAAAAAAATAAAAATTAAATAAGTGAAAACTAGTGCTTAATGAATATCTAAATGGCACAGCCACCCTCAGCAAGGTCCTGGATTCATTAGGTGAAAATACCCTTATCAGTCCAAAGTCATTCTCTTTGTGAATTAACTGACTGAATTACAGTACAGAAAGAAGAGTTCTTGTTTATACGAAGGCTAGGTTCGTAGTGTTTTCCAAAGAATACAGAGAACAATTATCTGACTGTATATATCTGAGGATGACTCATTTAAAAGTAACTGTCATTATAAGACGCTTTTAGGGATAACATCTCTCAATTGAAGAGGTGCTAGAATTTCAACTGTCACTATCCAGAATCCTGTCCAACTCCATTTATGCTATTAAAACTTCTCTCTTCTTTTATATTATGCTTTATTCACAGATAGAGGCTCCTTTTTAAGAGCAAAAGAAATATTTTGTTTCTTGCAAGCCTTTCAGTCACCACAAGTGTTTTCCAACAGGCTAAGATATGTTTAAAATTATTTTTTGAATAATAGGATCTATTCACTTCTAAGGTCAAATAGAAAACTTTGAGTAGGGAAGTTACCTCCAACAGCTGCTTGCTACTTTAAATTACTTTTAACATTTAATCTTTGTACTTCAAACCATATAGTATCTAAATCTTGTGTATAGAACGTGTAAAGTTTTGTTAAATGTTTCTATTGCTTTCTGAGCTTTACCTCATTTTAACTATATGAATTTGAGAATCTGTAATCTTTGAAGTGTTTGGTATTTTTCATAAAATATTTGTTTAAATTTCTATAAAGGTATGGTAACTTGAATTATCCAGTTTCTGTCTTATATTACATGAAGCTAGGTCAAACAATTTCAGCATTATTAGCCCACTGGGAAAAAAAGCTTACATTTCTGGATAGTATGTTGTAAAAGAGTCAAGTTGGTGAAACCCTGAGATAGCCGTGCCATGACGATGCAAATATTGGAAATCAAATATCAGTCTACCTGTCCCTCTTCTTAAAGAAAGGGTTTATCTAGATAAAGTTATTTCAGTCTTGAAATTAGCCTGTGTTATCTAACACATGGTAACTATCAGCATTTAAAAGTCTGGGTACTCCAGAAATCTAGATGTACTGTTTGGTTTAGTTTAAAACAGGGATCTGTTCTTTATATGACAGTCTGTATGTAATATGTCATATGCATGTACATAAAGCAATAGACTGACATTCATGGAAGTTGTACTCGTGGTAGTTCTACTCACGGTAGAGCACCAACACTGAAGCACTGCTTTGTCCATAGTAATGGGCATGGTATTCATAATGGTACTCATAATAATGTAAGGGTATCTGGTAAGCTGAGAATTCTCTGGACCCAAAATTTTGGCTACTGCTCCAACTGTAAACTTTGTTCCCCTGTTTTGATAACAACATTGTTTATATGATAGATCACTGATGTAGAAAGCAAAGGTCATTACTAAAATGCAAGAATTTCTAGTGTATACAGAGCTGATTCTTCCTGACCAATATTTGGTCATTTTACACACCTCCTTGCCCTTCATGGTTTTTGCCTTGCTTGGCTGTAGTCCTTCACAGGATTTGGGGCAATCATGCCTCTCCAGTCCTGGTATACTTTGCCTGTTGGGAAGATCGGTGTGTTTTTGAAAAATATGTCATTTATCCATATTGTGTCGTATTATTTATTTGTACTCAAGTTATTGAATTAGTAGTTTCAGTTCCCAGAAGTGGAGTTGCCATCTGCTTCCTACTGGGTCAGTCAGCAGTTTCCATAAATCACTTAAAATATTCTCAAGCTCATTGTCTAGATCAATAACAACAAAACTAGTAAAAACTCAAAGTCTGCAGCTCATTGCATAGCTTTTAACGCAGTCCCACAAGTATTTTCAAAGGAAAAATAAAAAGCCTAATTTTCATCCAGATATCCTCCACAGCAAGGCATAAAAGCAGCTCTGCATTCTTCCATCCACCCTACCATGGAAAGAATTAGCATAGGTTCTTGTCCTTCTCTTCAAGCATGTTGGCTGCAAGACTTACTGTTCTTTTATCTGAAAATTACCTAATTAGTACACCTCTTTTCAGATCAGGGCTGAAACCAGGAACAGGGCTGCTTTTGAAGGTATTTTGAAGAGCCAGTCTGATTTCTTATCAAACTACAACTCCACTACAGTCACTATGAGTGCCTCGTGCCAACTCACAACTTAGTTCTCGCTCTACTCTGATAATATACTCTATCGTCAAAATATTCTGAATTGTAAAATACACATACACTACATTATTTTCTAAGACTTCCTATCAGCTTCAAGTTCATTGAATTCCTGGTTCCTATACAACCTTATTTAATGAAAATGCATACATTGCTTAAAATCATTAATTGCCAGCTTACATTTTAAGATAAAGTACTTAATGATAAAGTTCTCGAAAACAATTAGATCATCTGATGGTTTTGTACAAATGAATGACTGTAAGTAGTTATTCCATCAGATGGTAGTGATTGTTACGTTACAAATTTGAAATGGCAACACGCCTAACCCATACTGCAATAGTTTTTATACTGATGGGAGAAAGAATTTTCTGCTCTAGTTTTTGAAAAGCAAATACAATCTTGACTTCAGTGAGTGCTCTGGAACATCAGGGAGATCAAAAGAGTTTGATACCTCTTGTAGTAGATGTGACCATTTCAGAAAAACAGAATCAAATCTGGCTAATGAAATGAAAATGAAAATCATGCTAGTTTTGCCCATTACATACGTAACAATAGAAGCTGCCTCACTGAAAGAGGTCAATGGTCCTTCTTGTCCAGGACTCATTCTCCAAAAATAGCACACACTAAACACTGCTGAGACAATTTTAATTGCAAACCATACAGAGAAATCTCCATTTAACAGAGCTCCTTCCCCTCTCTAGATTGGCTGGTCTTCAGTCATGGAGTTTAATGTCACTAGCACATTTTAGTTTTACAGTTAATAATGACTCCAGGTATTCTTGATATTTTTACATGTTGGTATCAATAATTTCATTTTTAAAAAATTACCTCAAGAAGTAATTGCAGTTTTGTGAAAAGTGTGTGGGGGTATTTTCTCTTTGAAATATCCTTTTTCTTTTTTTTTTTTTTTTTTCTATTAGGAACAAGGGAGCACATGAAGATGGAATTTCCTGATCTGTCTTTTCTTTACTACTCAGTAAGCCTGAGACATAGGTACCTGTTTAAATGTCCCTTTTTTGTAGTATAGTGCTCTTTTCTGAAGCTTTTTCCAGGTAAATTTTGTCAAGGCCTTGGACTGTAAAAGTGCCACCCTGCTTCTGCCACATGCTTTTTGGAATGCTGTGACCAGGACTGCACACTCTATTTCAGCACCGGTAATTTATTATTATCTTTCTTTCTTTTCTTTATTATTCTTTCTGCATTTGCCATATTAACCCTTAAAAATATCATATGCTTTCTTTTATTCTACTGTGCACAACACTTACATTTAATAGCACATGACAGCTTAGCCTTCTACCCAAAACCGACAAAAATTCTGTCAAGGATTTACCGATGAGAAAAGATGAAAAACACTAGGGAAAGATGACCATGTAAAGAATGCTGTGATACAATGCTTAAGACTCAGGCCATGCTCTTCTATTTTCCTATTTTGCCAGATAATTTCTGCAATCTCTACCAGCCTAGGAGTTGCCATCGCTGCCAGCTAGATCCAGCATTGTCTCTAAGGTTACATAATTTTAATCCCTGCAGGGAACTGATGGTAGTCTCATGGCTGCTACCAGGATAGATGATTTTTCTAACTACTAAGTTCCTTAGGACTGAATGACCTCTTAGACTATATTTAAAAAATACACAGTAAATTCTGCTCTATATTTGATAGAGCAGGTACAGCTTACCATTAGGAAACATGCAGCTAAATGACGTTTAAGCCTCTACATGCAAGAAAGAACAGGATTTAAAGATCTATCTCTTTCTTTTGCACCTTTTATTTATTCGGTTAGGCATAGGCAGATTTTACAACTTCTAACTTTGTCTGTGAATGTCTAATGGAATCCACTGCAAAGTTCACTTATTTGAGTCACTTCTAAAAAGCTTGATCATTTACGAAATACTGCAGAATGTTGTCTATTGCCTGTATTTGCATTAATCCCTCCTCTATGAAGAGAAATTATGTTTGAAAAATGGCTGAGACACCTAGGTATGAAAGATAAAGAAGCCATGTAATGATCACAGGCAAATATTTTAATGCAGAGACATTCAGAGATCACAACACATTGGGGCTCTCTGCTTCGATTGTGTATTCCCACAGCTTGGCAATATGCTTTTCCATTATACATGACACCGTTCACCTTGGAGCCTGAGAACTTAATAAATATCAGGAATATAAAAAAAAATTGGTGAGGAAAAAACAGAGTTTACATCACTTTGCAACTCCAGGGACCAGTGAGTCAAAATTCAGTTTAAAAAAGAAATAAACAAATTAATATTCTTTATACCTCCCCAAGTTCTCTACACTTATTGAACTTTATCAGGTCCCAAATTAACTTCTCTTCTGAATTCCCATTGTGCTTCATTTTGATGTCAGGCATTTTTATCTGGCCCTTTCCTATAAAGAACATTTGTGTAAAGTCATCCAGGAGGGCTTTTAACCTTCATGGACCCTTTTTAAAGTCAAAGATTGTTGCAGGAATCCTGTGAAAGAAACATCTATATGATCCAATAAATAACTGAGAAAAGCCAGAGTTTAAACCAAGCTTCTCACAAATGCACTCTTTTTCCCAGTTACCATTTCACTCCAAAAATGAGCACGTGGAGGAAAGAGGAGGAAGTTGATGAAAATTCACAGCTAGCTAACGCCTTTTTGAATAAGACACTCATTTTTAATCTATAGTACTTACAAGTAAATATTAACTGCAATATAGAATTAGCAGTTCATAGTTTATATGTAAAATTTAAAGGGGGCTAGTTTAATAACTTTGTGTTAGAAAATTAATTCAAAGCATTTCAATTTTATCTATAAAGTCAGTCTATGAGTGCTCTGAAATAGTGAACAGGAAAAATAGTGGCCAGGATCAAGAAACGTAAAGCAGTCTTGGAATGCATGAGGTTGAAGTTTGTATCCACTTTGGTATCTTTTACACTGCCAGGATAGCATAAATAAGATTGTGGCTCAGCAGAGCACCAAAATAGGAGACTGCACTCCCTGTCTACATTGCAACTTCTATTACATTTATTTTAAGTTGCATAACAAGAAATAAGTATTTTCTGTATGTCTCCAGTGGCACAGGCTGTAATAGAATTAGTCTTTTTTAATACAACTTTATATAAACTTATGGAAATGTTTTATGTATATTTATGTGTATGTATAATAAGAGATTATATACATATATAAGAATTAAAAGTACAACTTCAGTGCAGCAAGAAAGTATTTAAATATTCCAGAATGAACATAATGTTATGATGTCTTTGCAATTCTCAGGTAATATAAGATATAGGAGCATTTAAGATCTCATTAGAAGCTCATAACACTTAAAGATATAATATCATGCTAATAAATTCCTTTGTTATGAACTATTTTTGTTTTCAAAACTTCATCTGAAAATATTTGCTAATTAACTTTTTTGCTTGACACGTGATTTGTTTGGGGCAAACTTTAAAAGCATACAAAAACTTGGCTGTCTAATGGAATTTTGAGCAATCTAAGACCTTAACTCCTGTATGGATCGATAGAACAATTAAAACTTGATGGGTTTTCCTAAAATATCCAGTGCTCAGACTGCATTTTGACATGCCAAAACATTGCTAAAGTCTGACTTTTTAGCCTCATTCTTGGTCTATTTTGTGAATGCATTAATTTAACTTGCCTTTTTTGATATGCAGAATGCAAACTTTCCCGAACGGGAACTACCTGTGCCCACGTGTAGGTACAGCAGCTACCAATGCAAAAATTACAGTTTCTGTTCCCGAGCTCTTTCATCTGCAAGCTTCAGCCTTTGTCACTTCTACCCTTGACTTTAACCCTATGCTAGCTCATTTGGACTGCTGCAATTTTACTTCATGGTTACCTAGGTAAACTAGATTTAACTAACACACCATGACAGTGCTCATAATCATTTTCCCTCTCAGCTATATACTTAGGCTACTTCAGAGCTTGTTGAGTTTTCAAATGCAAGAATTTTGGTTTTGTAGTTTAAACAGTATAGAAATTCTCTAGTCCATTTCTCTTATTTCTACTGATTCACAACTTTCATTTCATTTTTACTGATTTGCATGTTGTTGCAGACAAAGCACTCATAACACTGAAATTTGTTTTCTTTCTACTAAGCTCTTTTTCTCAACTAAAGGAGGTCTGTTACTCTTCCTAATAGCACAGTTACTGCTGGTAGCACACTTTCAGTGCCAAGCCGCCAATGGAAGATGTAATGATTCATGGTGTAGAAATAGCTATTGAATTGGCACTAATTTTGCTTTTGGTGTCAGGTTCAGCAGCAAGAACCAAACCAATCCCTGCTACCCCACAGAAGTGGAACTGGTCCCTGCCAGACATGGGATATTTGCTAGATTTCATTCGTTGTGTATCACAGACACGTTTTAAAAACCTGGTTATTTAAAATTAAAACACATTCTGCATTTCCTTTCATTACAGTTTTATGAAACATCCTTCTATATTCTAAACAAAGATACATATTTAGCAAATAGTTTAGTATGTTTGGGAAAACATCAGTTTGTTTACTGGAAATGTACCAGACAGAATAGAGAAGAATAAGGCTTCTGAAAGTGCACCCACAAAGGTTTGCTTTTCAGGGTTGATATTACAAGTAATTAGTTTGACATTTAATAAATGGCATTTCTAAGAACTACTAAAGCTGGCTTAACAAGCAAACAGAACAACCTTGTTTTGTTTAGAAAAGGTAGTTGCATTGTTGCACATTTTATGTAAAGTGGTTTTGCCAGCTCATGTTGAAAACATCTACATGCATGAAATACTTGAAATAAATATGCTCTCTGTAAACTAAACTTTCTATTATGGTGCTCTCTGCTTAGCACAAACTCTGATAAAATGTCCTGTGGAAAAGCTGGTATACACTGCAACTGAGTGGGCCCATGCTAGAGTTATAATAAATTTATGCTCAATTAAAGTAGTGTGTTTTTTCTAAGCATGTTTCAAATCATAAACCATTCAGACTGTGTTTTACATTTTGGTCAAAAAAAAAAAGCAGATGTTGAAATTATATGTCCTTAAATTTTCCTAGGCTTTAGAATTGAATTTGATGTTGGCAAGTAAAGCGATTGCTTTGAAGAATCAAGAATGCATGTGTTAGTCCGGTTAGCCAACCCAGAGGATAGGTTTGTTTACATGCAACACATTTCAAGGGCATATAGAAAACAACAGTAATTCAAGAAATACATCTGAAATTTGGTCTCATTTCCTGCTTGTGTTGAGAAGAATATTAAGTGTTTATGTCATGCCAGTCTCAGCAGCTTTATTTTTGTGCATTAGAAATCATGAAATCTCCTCCAAGTGCCTGTAATATCAGAGTATCATTCACCCAGTTCAGCTGCTTGGTTAGCACACCCACACCTCACCAGGGAAGAGAATGGAGTCTTCAACCCGAATGGCAGAAATCTACTTATAAATAGGGTTCCCATACAGCATTTGCAGACAGCATTTTTGAAAAGCCAGGGGGTGGCAGTTGGGGGGGGGGATCGTTTATGATGAATTTTACTTCACTGGGTAAACATGGGGTGAGGCGGATCTACAAAGCTACCCTGTTTAAAAGGAAACATGAGCAAAGCCCCAGACTCTATTTTTTTTTTCCTAATGCCAGAGTTCAATGATGACGTGGTCTACTTAACCAAGCAGTGGACCTGTCTCGAGACAGTATTGGCATGTACACAATTTTGTTTGAGATCTGGAGTTCATAATGTACAAAAGAAAGACAAAATGTGAAATGCTAGAATGAGTGAAAACAATGTCAAATGCCTTATCTTCTATATTCTTAAGATTTTGGGGAAAAAGGAAACATATGCCTTTTTTCTCTTTCCTTACTTCCTTTGCTAATTCCTTTTATAATCTAAAAGAAAAAAGACTGTGGGCTCCATAAACATAGAAAAAAATTAAGGGTATAAGAAAAATATATTTATTGGCAAAACCAAAATAAATCCTTAAAAGAGTGATACTTTCCCAAGAAAGCTTTCATTTCTAAAAAAAAAAGGAAAAGCTTAATAAAATCAACAGTTCTTATTTTGCAGCAGTCTTGAAAGAGCAGAAACATAACCTGAAAAAATAAATGAATATAGAGTTTCCAATTGTGGTGTACAACTAGTGCTTGCAAATAATGAAAATATTATGCCGCTACGATGGCTCATCTTCACCAAAGCAATACTGGATTTACAAACACAATAGAAGTTACACCAGCACGCTCCTGAATACCTTGGGGGTCCTTCATTGGCATTGCACCTCCACAGGGACATTGATGGAAGGCAGCCCTAAGATTTCCAGTTCAGGAAAGTGTCTTCACTGACACTCCTTGACCTTGACATCTCTCCTGCTGCACCTTGCACGTCTTTTGTTGCACCCTGCTACTAAGTCTGATCACACAGTTAATCTTCTCCCTTCAACCCCTTGTATAGCTGATCCCCTCCTAGCTGATCCAGCTCATTTCCAGCCTCCCAGTGATGCCCTGTTTCACTGCCTTTCTTTACTTCAGTCATATAAACCTTTCCATTAAAGAATTCGTTTTCTGCCCACAAGGCACTTCCATGGGCCTGTTTTATTGTAGTGAAAATGCAAACAACGGGGAAAAGAATCTTGTATACACATGAATGAATTATGTTCCCTCAGAAAAAGCCCTTTGAACTGCAGTTTCTTTCCCTTCTTCCCCATCTCTTGTCACCATGGGTTATTTTTCAAATGTGCTTTCACAGCAGCTCTTCATTGAAGTAAATGGTACTACTTTGGGACCTTGGTATTTGTGCAGTAATTACTATTGTTCAGCCCTGTATTTAATAGGCAAGTGAGAGGACTACTAAAAATATAGCAGTACTCATAAAGATTGCCTACAAATCCCTTTAGAAATCCATACAAAGCTGTAGTCCCAAACAAACCCTGTTCCATTCAGCAAAGCTTTTATGTTAAACTGTAATGCAAAAATAGAAGATGAACAAGAAATAATAGTGGGTCAGAAGAAACAGAGGAAAGAATAAAAACGGGAGTTCAAAAGACTATGGCCTTGGTTAGGAGAGCAAAAGTCTGTTTTATCACTGCTGCAAACTGTTCTTGTTTTTTCAATTGCTTCAAAATCAAGCTAACTCTAATTTGCTCTAAACAGCTTTTGATTTTATCAACAAAGCATCAAAGGGCCTGAGCAATACATAGTGTGAATATCTTTCGTAAAGGTCAAATTGTTTTCCTGTCTTAGAAAGTGAAATCTCCTCACCTTTTTTATTTTATGATTCAAGCTGTATTTGAAAATGCACTGTTTATTTGCAGTGCTACAGCTCTTTCTTCTCCTTTCCTTGCTGCAAATCTGATTTCCAGCTAACACTGTCCTTTATGAAATGAAACATTTTACATGTATTCCTATGAAAACGCTCCCATCAGTTGTGTATCTTCATGTTATTAAACAAGTATGCTTTTTCTGATAGATATATGAACTGTGATGAATCAAGCAAGAAAAATAATCAGTTCCAGAGTTTCCTGTTGTAAGATCGAAGTGAGCCATCATAACATTAAACCCCCACAAATTTTGCTAGATGGTTTGAAATTGTAATAGTGTTAATTACCAATGGCCCCACCATTTTAGGAACACATAATTTAAAACCAGTTACACTGGAATCTAAAAAGGATAACATCTCTTCATCTGACACTTTTTTTTTTTTTGACAGAAAAATTGGCCATTTCTCTTACACAATAAGAAAAAATTAGGTAAATGTGCCTGAAGCAGACAGGAGTAATTTGATTGTTTCTTAAAAACCCATTTATATTGAGGACTCAAATTGAATCCCAGCCTTGATTTTTTCCATTCTACCCAGGTGTGACTGACTACAGATCACCTAAAATGGTGACACAAAAGAGAATTAGAGATAAGACTTATGCTTCAGCTGAAGCTCAGCAACTAGCCAATGTCCCTTTATAGAGGAAAAAGGGGGCGCAGATGTTTTCACACTGAGTGAACTCAAGAGACAGTGTGATTCTGCAACCCCTGTTTAGTGGTGAGCCTAAGCAACATACTAAGGCCTCCAGCTTTTGGCAGTCCTTCAGCTCTGAAGATCAGATTTTCAAAACTGTTCAGCTGTCATAGATAAAGCAATACCATCCAACACTTGGCCTTTCAGTTTCTGGCCTCTATCACACCAAGTCTTTCATTCAGAAAACAGATTTCTTACTAGAATCATCTGTTAAGCCAGGAGAGGAAAACTGACTTTCATTGTAAAAGTTAATTTTCACCAGGGCATTCAGAAGTCCTAGTATTAATGTATTTTTTCATATAGAACCTATCTGTAGAAAAGATAGGTTTGGCAAATATTTATAGATCTATGGCTTCTGGGATTCTATTTTCTTTCCAGAACCAGATCTCTCATAGCTTAACTATGAATATATATATATACTAACAGTGACTTGGAAAGAGTGCAGCATTTCAACTCATTAAAAGAAAGGTGAAGAATCTGAATTAGGCTTTGTTGGCCAGGATGAGCCATTCTGGAGACAGCAGTATTACCTCATTGAGTAAGTCCAACCATAAAAGATGAGTGGTCTTGCAAGTGTTTCAATTATAGCATTATTTTTTTTTTCAAAGTATAAACCAGATGGCTTATTTGAAGCACCTCACTCAACATCGAGGGTGCTGCTAATATGTTCAGTGAATCTTCCTTCAACCACGCTTTTGCATGAATGGGCAACATGACCATTTTTACCAGCCCTTCCTATCAAAATTGGGCAACGCTTTTCCATTATGATGATCTGTTTTCAGCTACTTGGAGTAACTTCAGGTGTTGAAATTAAAGTTTTCTTTGCTGAGCATATGCATCTTAAAAAAAACCTCACAAACAAAAAACAAAAAAAAACCCCAATCGAAAACCCAAAACAGCCTAGTAGACAAAAACTGAATTCCAACTTGCCTCCTTGTATTCTGCTAGAAAATCATTATTCCATATGACAGAAATAGAGGTGGGCAACAGAATGAAAAAGCTGAACTAAGTTCAAGCCAGTGCCTGATTGTGACTCATCTCTGTTCATGAATAAGGATGAACCAAGTCAATGCAAGGTTTCTGGCATTATTTCCTTATCATCAAATATGTTTGATTTCTCACATATTTGTCATCAGCTCCTTTGGCTTGGATTGTTTTTGGCTGATACAGCTAAGCTAGACCCTTGATTTAAGTCACATCTTTAGATATCTAGCTCATTGAAAGAGAAATATTCTGCATTCTATCACCTTTATATGTGGAATAACTTATAGCAGCAAATAAAGAGAAAAAAACCAGCCTTAAAGTTTTGTTGAAAAGATTTCACATTTTTCTGAGCGGAGAAGGAATAAAAAACAGGGTCTAGGTCAACCTGCAAGCCCCTTAGGCCCTTGTAGGCCACAGTGGACTACCAGAAGAAAAGAATCAGGGCTACTCCACAGTTTACACTACCCTGAACTCACCTAGTTCCTCTGTATCCTATTACTCATATGAACTCGTTTCAAGAAAGGTGGGTGGAAGACAGCAAAAGAAGCGCTTTTACTCCTCTTCCCTCAGTCTCTCCTCACTTGCCCACTTTTACTCTTGTGGAACATCTCTCCAGGGTCCTGGAGGAAGACTGCCAGCAAGAAACAGACAAAAATATGTGTTGCCTTTCCATCATGCAAGATGGTAGTATGAACCTTAAGAGGTTCATGGAAGTACTGCAAGGAGCTATGTTGATAAGCTCACAGAACATTACTGAGGGTTATTCTTGTTACTAATGTTTCAAAAAAGGCAGTTTGCTAATTATTTGGCATTAACAAATAAACAGATCCTATCCATTCTGTACTATCAAGAAAGCATTTTTATCCACTTTGCTGTTAACTGTAAGCAAAGTGGATCAGTAGATCTTAGGAGTTCAGAAGTATTTTTACGTATGCCTGGTGATATACACACAAACACCAATGTTAACGTACAAGAATTGATGTTTGCCTACAGCCTTAAAACTGTTGCCTCATATTTTTAATTGAATGACTTATTTAGCTTTTTTAACAGTGTATCAAGCCTCTCCTGCAAGAGGAACGACAATATGCATAATTTAATATGCAGTTTAGACTCAAAGGAATACAACCAAATCTGTACAAACATTTACAGAATTAGTCAGGTTTTGTTCCTAGGAGATATGGAAAAAGCTCTGGTCCTCTTACTTTACAAGACAGCTGGACTAATGTCATTTGCTAAAAACATTTTAGAATTAATCCTGACATTTTTAATCAAATAATTTACTGTTTTTTACTGAGGACTTAGGTATTCAGCTACTTTGACAGTTGCTTGAATATGGTTTGAGGAATATTGGCACTAACCATTGAATAAATTATTAGAAAACATATTTTTCTTGCATATTCCTAGCCTTTTTCATCATTATTTACCAATTCTTAGCTCTTAATGATAAAACCCATTAAGCCTAAGGAAAGAATCACTTTTACCTCAAAAAGAGGAATAATCTGAAGTTTGTGTTCTTTTAGTGTATTTTTTCAAAAAAATCATATTTATACAAATGCAAAGACTTAAAATCTTTACAAGCATTAAATAGCAGATTTTTTAAAACTCTTTCTTTGAAATCAACATTTTTTGCAGATATTGCAAGGACGTAATTATGAGGCTTTTTTATAAAGATATGTAACAAACATCATCTCATAGCTGAGCCGATGCTCAGCTTCAACTTTCTCTACCTACAGTACAAATGTACAGGTAGTACCAATAAAATAATCAGTTATTTTGTTTTAAAATATGCTGTGGAATTATGTTCCTCCCTCTTTTCATTCATGACCCCAGCACTGCCATCTAATCTGCCAGCATTCACACAGCAAGATTTGCACACATCTAGGGCTTACTCGCATATACCAGCTCAAAAAAAACACAGTAGATGTTTCTGACTAATAGACCCAAAGACTATCACAAAGTAAAAACAACTGTGTCCTTTAAAAAGGACAATTATGATTTTTTGCAAGATTGTCTCATTTTTCCATTCCACTGAATAGCATCAAGCTCTCCCAGTGAGTCCACAGAGGTTTCTGCTCTTCATCACATACAGCAATATGCACAGCATGAGTGGTGGGAGCAGGATATCCAGCCTCGTTGGCCAGCAGATCTGGACCAGCTAGGAAGGAAAAGTAATCCTGTGCTGAATAGACGGTAACAGATTGCTTCCTTCTGGTAATGAATGGAGGACCAAAGCACAAACTGTAATTGAGAGCTAGCTCCCTGCCTGATCCGATCTGGGGGTGGACAACTATAGGCTGCCGCTGAGTCAGTTTAAGGCAAGTTGTCATGCTGCAATTTAATCCTAAAGAACAATCAAATGAAGGTTTTCAGAGCCTTTCTTTGCCTTTTTAAACAATATTTGCAAAAACACATTGTGGATACAGTCTAAACATTCCCGTTCATTGAGACAGCAGTATCCTATTGATAGTAGCTTAAATCAGTTCTTTTTGTCTGTTTGCATGAAAATTTAGATTTTGAAATATGTAAAAGACCTAAACAGAAGGCATTGGAAGACAGAACGGATGTTAACTCGTTCTCGATACCTGATTGTTTCAGAATCCATTGGCTTTTCGTAGTCTTACATTTCCTTATACCAAGATTATAGAGTGCAGAGGAAAAGGGAAGATCAGAGCAGACAGATCATTTTGCTGCTAGCAACAGCCTACCTGGGGACTTTTAAAAGCAGTAGATTAAGAAAATGTTTAGTGACTATCATGATTCAGAGCCCAGTTAAGTCTGTGAAAGCCCTAAGAAGCATTTATGGCAGACACATTTTTGTTATTATTTCTGTTTATCAAGGAAAACTCAGGTCAGAGAAGTGTCTTGTTTTCAAGTCAGAGTCAGATTTTTTTATCCATTTCTCAATGTCCTTTGGCTGAAAGAGATGGAACTGAGTAAGTTCCTTAGGTCTCAAAAGCATTAAGTCTCCAATTTTGCATCAAGAGCTTTTACTGGAGATCTCCTTTCAGTCACATTATTTTTAGTGAGTTTCCACGGAGGAACAGGAGTTCAGGCTCTCAGCTGGCCCTTATACTAGAGCGGTTTAGGCCAGTGAAGCGCTAATACGAGCTCACGTCAAGATTCAAGCAGTCGATGTTGGCAAAGGGAAGACTCAGCTGAGGGTTACGAGATCCATCATGCAAGATGGAGGTGTCAAACAAAGAAGGCTGGAGCAGAATTAGGCTGGCTGTTTGGCAGCAGGAACAAGCTGGGACATGAGGCAGGACAGAGGGATACATATCCAGGAGTCAGGATATCAAGAACCGAGGCTGGACCAGATAGAAACAGGTGTTAGGTCTCAGGATCACAGACCAGAGCTACACCCAAGTGCCTGACGGGGAAACCCGACTGATGAGAAAACCATCAACCAAGCCTTCAAGCCAGTGTCTAAATCCCTGTGGGACAGACTGTGGCCAGCCCATTTCTCTCCGGTTTGGATTGACAGTGATTAGGTGCCCAAGTATCCAAGTAAGGTTTGGAAAGGGGTTTGATGCATGCTAGAATTGGATCACAATGCAGGAGGGGGCACAATGGGACTTGGCAATAGTAGTGTCAGTCAGTCAAGCTCTTGGTACATGCTCATGGATACAAAGAAATATGTGTAATAGCTCACAGGAAAAGAGAAATTGTTCACTTTGGGTTTGAAGGACAGAGCATAAAGGTTTCAAGTAAGCTAGTAAAGCCTATTCAGTAGGAGGGGATTAGGAGATAAATATTGAGTGTTGTACCTGAGATACATGGATTTACAAAAACCTCTGAAATTTTAAAAAAATATATCTAAATTTGTCTACACTTAATTAGAAACATTAGAAAGAATGCACTTAACATGATTTTTTTTTAAATACCTCTCCCTCCAAAAGCTCAAGATAACTTTTCTTTTCCAATACTCACTATAGGTTAATCAGACTATATCTACCCTCTGTACCAGAACAGAATTTACTCCTCTTTACCTGTGTGTGTGATCTGAAATCCAGGAATACCATATGGTCTAGGAGAAGCACAGGGTAAATCCAAGGATCTGCTTTAAAAAAATAAAGCAAAATTTTATCTTTTCTCTATCTCTACAAGCTTATATTGTAAAATAAAGTCTCATACTGTGGAAAATATCACTTCAAAACATATTTTTAAACACTTAATAGTCAAAATTAACCATTTGAATAAACACTAGCTTTTGGGCTGGGGACTTTTTAATGCTAGAGTCTTTAATTTCCAAATTAGTTGTTCTTATTAGATGTGCTTAAATTCATTACAATCTAAAAATTGCTTTGTGGTAATAGGAAATAAATTGATGGCTTCATTCTAGTCCTTCACAGAATTACTTCTGTCATTGTGACTGTAATTAGCTGCCACTCTTGTTGGTATTGTGGGTATGGAAGTCAAAGAATGAAAGTAAACAAATATTTTCTATGGTAGCACTGCAAAGCACATAATTGTCCACATTGGTAAAGAAGACTGGGCAAGTGGCATTGCCTACAGATATGCTCCAGCTGTTAGGTGAATCATAGGTGTCAGTTAGACAAGGAGAACGACTTATGTGAAGCTTCATTCTCTTTTGGATGGGTGGAGCAGGCTGGTCTGGCTTTTGCTTCTTCATAGTCATGCTGTTCTGTCTGCTCATCTGTTCACGGCCTGCTCTGTGGAGTAATTCTGTCGGTTCCAGATGTTTCATTTATTTTACCATTAAAACAATGTGGTGTGTAGCTTGTCATAGTGGGTGATTTTCAGAAATGAAAAAGTATATTCTATTTGAAAAATCAGTTACTGAAAACTACTCACTGTTAATGAGTACCAGTCACATATTTGCTGAATTTTAATTCAGTCATGGAGATTGTGCTTTTGGGTGCCATTAAATATATAAATACATTATATTAACATAAATAAGCTTATCTAATGTGTTTCAACCTAGCTGCTTAACTATGGTTAATTTTGCATAATTCTGGACACATAAAACATACTCATCCCAGGGAACGAGTTTGTTCCCATGGCCAGTTTCTAGAACTGTTGTGAAATAACTAAGAGCCACAGGAGCCTCTATGGGATACACACAGCTCAGTTTCAGCTCTGGCTTGGAAATAAAGCTACCAAGAATTGCCATAGTCAACAGTAAAACAAAGTGCTTTTAAAACTTGAACACTTTGTTCCATACCTGCTGTGCAACCATGGTCACAAGGATTCAGATATTATCAAAAGATCAACAGGAAATTGATGGGAAATAAATCACTATCGCAACTCATGTATGTAATTAGGTTTGGTATTTAAGTATGCCATTTTGTAAAGAATGCGATTTTTTTTCCTATTTTATTTAATAGCCAAATTCATGTTCATGAAGATCTAGGATACGATCTGTATAGAAAAGTTACTAGAGGATCATCAGATTTCATCAGTGTAAAATGTATTTAGCCTTTTCCTTAACCCAATACGTTGTGACACCCAGCAAGAAGAGTTATCATCCAGAAGCATAGTGCCCAATTCTGCTTTATTACTGAGATATGTTACACTTCCTAAAAATAAAATCCAGATTATATGCCTTAGTTTTAAATCTCTCATGTTCTTTTATAATGTACACCTGGAGTGATCAGGAGGCTGATCTTAAGTTGTTTGTGAATTCCAAGTATGAAGGAAAGGTTACATGACATACTCAGGCTGAAAAGAGGTTACACTGAAAGCAACACAGGATTAAATCACAAGTACAGCTATATTTTATTTTTCTTTGGGAGTGTCACCACTGGAACCTTACTTAAATTCACAAGGATTTGGGGAGACTAAACGAGCTTTCATGGAATTCTTGAAGAATCTTAAGAGCCTGATGTAAGAGAAGGCAAAGGAGAAATTCTGAATAGGATTTTCCACTGATTGCGAGTTTAGGGTTCATGTTCATGTACTACTGATAATGGTGGGCCACTATCAATTTTATCTTCAGCCAGGTCTCTGCACTTCAATACATATATACAATTGCAATGGATGTGCGTGTGCCCTTAAAGTAGTTAGGCAATGTGTTCATGTCACTATCTTAGAAAACACATAAGAAGGTGTAAATGCAACTACAGGTGTGGGAGATTGTAGCAGGCACACACAAGGATTTCCAGTACACAGGGTTGTGTCAAAATTGTCACAAAGGTGCAGGTAAACTCAAGGTAATAAAAAAAGAGAAGTCCAAAAATTCAGGATTGTAGACCTCAGTGCAAAATCCATTTGCACATAGCCATCCTTCACCTCTGCTTTTTCTGCTTTATAGCGGTCTTCTTTCTTTGTTACTTCCTCCTTCTTCCCCTCATTATGATTCCAATTCTCTTTTCTGTCTAGGTGTACACATGAGTTGGGAGATGAAGAGAGGATACCAAACAGTGGAAACCCTTCAAAATCAATAAACATTTTAGTAAATATATTAAGGTTTTTTTTTTCTTTTTGGATGGAAGCAGAAACAAATTAAAAGTCTTTCATAAGCTATAATTTCATCTTCCTCTGAGGATATGTGGAAAGAAGGAGCCAAAGCTCACTGATACAGCTAAACCGTTTCCTGTGAGCAGCCACTTCATTGTGTTCATGCAAGGCAAATGTAATTACCCTGCTAAACAGATAAAATGGTAAGTCTCTAAGACTTAGATCTCTATATTCTCCTAACAATATTTTAATCTCAAATTGAAATTGAAAATGTTCTGCTAAGAATGTTCCTTAAAGTGCTAGAATTCAGATGATAAAAGAAAGTTATTGTCAACAGTTTTGAGGCATTATTAGAAAGGTGTTTGAAATGGTAATAAGGATGTTTGAGGAATCTTTCAAATTATCAAAAGCATAAAGCAACTTTTGGGAAGATTCAGCTCACAAAGTATCAGCCAAGATTGCAAATAAATATCCATAATGGGTTAGAGTGTGCTCCATTACTCATGTTGGTGGGTGGGCATGTGTTCATACATACAGTATCTTCAGAGCACATGGTCTGCAGCCATAAGTAAATACTTACCAAAAGAGTTAAGAGCTGCACAGCCCAGGTCTGTGCAGATTCACAAGAGGTGGTGCTACCACAAGGGAGAAATGTGCTACAGAATGATTATGCCATGCTGATCAGAACAGAACAAAGGGAAAAAACGATTTCTGGGAGCAGAACTGGGTCAGATCTTCAGCTGCTGTAAATTATCACCACCTTGTTTGGTCAAGGCAATGAAAGATCTTGTTCTTTTTGTAGATATGGTAGTTTATTGCATAGCTGATGTTTTAAATAGGCAAAGTAGGTACTCTAAAAATTATATAAGTGCATCTTTTTTTTCTTCTTCTTCTTCTTCTTTTTTTTTTTTTAATTTACATTTCAGTAGTGTTTTACTACATTCCAATAGTGTTTTAGTTTAAGTATAGGGCCTGACCAGAGATCATAGGTTGTAAGTATGAGTTTGACCACTAAAGTCAATGGCAAAAAAAATCAGGAGGTTAAACTATTAAGTTTATACATATAAAAAGGAAGGTTCCGTTCTTTTTACTATAAGAACTAAAGTCTTTAAAGTATATCATTGGAAAGATAGCTCATCCTGCATTTTTCAGTGAGATCTTGGGAATAATCTATATATTGAAGAGGCAATAGTGAACTCCATAAAAATAAATGTAAAAATCAAATAGAACTTTTATTCCTAGATTTTGTAGAACTTTGTAATGTCTCAAAGAATTTACAGTAAGAAATTTACAGTAAATATAACACATAACATTTAAAAAGGCAGAGTCGACTTCTTGTTTGGCTTTGAGAGGAAAAACAATAGTCCAGTCAATTATCTCAGGTCTTACCTAAGAGATGAGAAGTTTTCCTTTTTCTCATTTTCCAAAGCTCTACAGACAGAGTCAATCCCAGACAATGACTTAGGCATACTTATTCTCTCTATGAAAAAGGCAAGTGATATAAGAAAGATTTAAAATATATTTATTTCTATACATATAAGCACAGCCAGCTAAAGAGAGACACCAAGTCATCATGTTTTTCTACAAGACTATGAGAAACTCCTCAGGAAAACTACAAACATATGCACATACTGCAAACAGACTTCTCCTCCAGTGTCACTCTGCATTTAATTTTGGACTCCAAACCATTATGCAAGTGGACCACACACTCCACATAGCTCTGTTTTATATTCACAAGCACGGAGAAAACTAAACCACTTTTAAGCATAAAAATTGCTTTAGAAAAGATATTAGGAATGTACACATACAGCAATTGTTTTAGAAGTACCAAAGATAGCAAAAACATTCAATAGCCTTCAAATATGTACACTATAAGTACCGTTTCTTTCCCCTCGCTCCCTTCAGGAACTTTCCTCAAACAGTAAAAATATTCCTTCTATATTTACTTCCCATTTACTTCCTCAAATTAGCATATTTTAATTTTAAAAATTTTGTACTGTGTTCACACATACAGACAGATGAATTTGGAAGCTTTCTGTTTCTTTTAGTACCCACATAATCATACAACAGTACATTATAGGTGACATAGAACTGAAGATGCTCATGCCTCCAAGCCCCACCATGCCAGTTCCGCACACTGGCAAACAAATCATTACTTAAGTCTCTTACAAACACTCATACTTTTTTCACAGAGAAACAAAACACTGGGAAGAAAACAAATGAAGTCCCTTAATTTCAGTAAAACAAAGCGGAATACACATTTGAACTGTAATTTGAGAGTAAAGAATATACGGGGATTCAGAAATCAGTCGATTCCAACTCATCCTGTGAACTCCTCTCACCTGGCTCCAGCAGCTGCAATGCAGCGCATGCAACTGTCACCCATTCACTCCCAGTAGCCTGGCAATACGCCTGTACAGTCACACTCACGTATCAGACAGGAAAAAATACTGCCAAAGCATGTATCTCTAGTAGGAGTGCCAAACCCAGAGTAGCAGCGCTGATGGCTGGATTTGTACCCACTTAGGAATATAAAGTTCCCCCAGATTTATATTGTACTTTATAATATATCACTTTGAAATCAAAGATCATTCCTCTTTTGCATTTAAAATGTGTACATGTTCGTTTAACACAGGTAAAAGTTTTTTCAGTTTCAGTGCCATAAGTAAATTCACATATTCCACAGGGGGGAGTTAGGCAGGCTGCATATTTTTGGTCTTCTCTTTATTTTAGATATTTCCTCTTGTTTGTGTTCAATACATTCATGCATTTTGGCAAACTCTGTTTTAAACAGAATGACCCTAAAGCCATTCTCCTCTGAGTTGTACAACTTTCAGTCTCTTTGTTCTTGTCATTATTAACATGTCATTAGCTCCTCAATCAACAGAGACTTTTCCTTGGAGAATATGAATTTCAAATGCAGAAACCAAGCAGAAAAATTCTGTCTTTGGCATGAACCTTTCAAGATTTCTTTATGTATCATCAAGTACATGGAAAAGCTTTACAGGACATCTGTAACTTCCCCAGCAAGCAGTACACTACTGTTCCAAATGCCAGGTACACATCTTTTATGAGAAGACTTAATATTAGCATTAATCCCATGGCTTTTCCAGCTGATATTGTCTTTCCTATTTGCATGCAAGTTTGCAACATCTCTCTCACATTTTGGCACTTTCATTTCATACTTCACAGTTTTATTAGCACTTTGAGCTTTGAAAGATAGCTCATTTATTTGCTATATCTAGATGCCACAAAACTTTGAATACACTATATAATGATGTAGAGCAAGATAGTGATGGAGTACAGTCAGACACAGATAATTATCCTGAAAGCATTCCAGAAATTGAGCTAGTATAATTGCCCATTGTCTAAAGTAGCAAAAACAGCAGTCCTGCCACACTGCAGAATCATGTCTGACAATTTGCACATTGTATTGTTTTTTCAAAGACCAGGCATTCTGATATTAATACACAAGATACAGTGTCAGGTCATGATAAAAGTTCCATCAAGACTATGTGTAATTGTTCTTTAAGATATTTCTCTTATATAGCCTCTATACAAATACACATTTGCGTAAGTACAAGCAAGAATGGTTGCAGGCTTCTGCTGCTAGATTCCTTTTCAACCATCTCCTAAAGAAGGGGTGGTTTAGGTCACTACTGTTCACTTAGATCTGCTCTCTCCTTTTCTCACTACCTATCTTCAAGCCAGGCTTTTCTTCACCTTCTTCTCTTCTGCCCTCAGCCAGCCATCATGGTAGACAGCAAGCTGAAATAAGTGGGTCTTCAAGAAGATCCAGAGGTGTTCAAATCCAGAAGCATTACTGTCTCCAAATGAAGGTGGAAAGTGAAAGGAAGAGTTTGGTCATAATTTGGGGGGGGGGAAGGTGTATCAGTTACCTTTGAATATATGGTGCAAGTTCTACACAAACCTGTATGGTTCTGATAAAAGTAGATCTGTTTCTGCAGCATTGCTGCTGTTCTGCTCAATGAAATATTCAATAATGGTAATTCTCCTGCTTCTTGCCATGTGCAGGGACCTTACTCTCTGAAAGTAAAACCATTTAACAGCCAGAAACATTGGCCAAGACTAACGCTAAGGCAGAGCATGAAGTCATAAACATGCACAGATGTTACTATTTGAAAACATTAAAGAGGTACTGAAGTTCCTGAGAACATCCCAAGTTGTGTTGATTTCAGCAGTAATGAGTCATAAGGGAAGAAGATACTACTAAAATTACATGCCCGGGACACTTCTTTGCCACTTACATTTAGAAAAAAACCAACAGTGTC
Organism: Grus americana; assembly: GCF_028858705.1. NCBI lineage: Eukaryota > Metazoa > Chordata > Aves > Gruiformes > Gruidae > Grus > Grus americana. The sequence continues at coordinate 66,035,331 of NC_072855.1, read as the reverse complement.
TGTAGAAAAACTTAATGGGGAGGAGAGCACTCTGAAAGACTGCCGTTACCAAGGGCTAAAATGAATAAATCTGCTTGCCTGTATTTATGCAGTTAAACAAATACAATGCTAATGCGTTACACATTTCTGATGATATCATGGAAGGCTCAGGAGATCCGATTTCACAAGTGTCTAAAAAAGGTTAGAGCTGAAGGTTACAGGAAGTTATAAAACTGATTGTTTTAGGGAAAAGTTTATTTAATGGAATTTGGGAAGTTTTATAAACAGAGCAAAGAAAGTGGGACTACTCACACATTCTGTGCCAGTCCTGCTTTGATTAATAATTGCGTTGAGTCTACTGAAATATTCAGTTAGGTGAGAAACACATTCAGGAGGTCTCAGTTTTTTAGAAGTCCCTGAACCTTTCCTGATTTCACTTTAGTAGCAGCTCAAGCCTACTCCAACATGTGGAAACAGGGATTTCATGCTGAGCATGAAAACTTACCATGGTGTGCTAATACAGTTACGCTCATGCTATCCTTTCTGAAGCTATCGTATCCTTCTATTCCTGAAGAAAAGGCTCCCAAATGAAGAAAATATTAAAAGAGATGCAACCCAATAACTCTATTTGCTTTGGCAAGTATAATGAAGGTTTCAGAAATATTTCTTTAGGAAAAGTAAAAAAGAAAAAGTAAGAGAAAGTGAGAAAATAAAATCTCTGACAGCTGTCTTGGTCTATTGTCAGCTAGAGAGCTGGACTTTTAACTGAGGCAGAGAAGAGCTAATATTGTCCATTTTGCACTTTTGCCAGTACAAGAATAAAGACGCACACAGATAATTTAAGCTATTGCTGTGTTACTAACTCAAGGAATAGGGTACCAAAACTGGCAGAAAGTATGAGTTCATAAAAATAGAAATTTCAGATTTTTCCCCTTTTTTGTTGTTGTTCAGAGATTCTTTTCTTCACTTTTCTGTGTTGTTTAGGGATTCTCTTTGTAGAAACAACTTTGCCCTAGACACTTTCTCTCTAGAAACACTCTTATTTTCTCTCATGCCTAGAGAGAACTACCTAACCACACGTACTTCAATAAGATAGCAGGTATCAATAAAGATCTTCTTGGTGGGCCCAAACTTAGCTAATGAAATGAACCATGAACAAGTTCCATGTCACCTTTTACAGAGTGGTCACTCATATATTCACCTACATATTACAGTATTAGGCTCCTCTGCCTATTCCTGTTTGCTGTGGTTTGATTCTAGATATCTATATTTAGATAAATACATTTAGTTTTAGTTATCTATCTAAATACATAGATGGATACTAATGGAGAAGCTGGTTTGATTCAGAGTATTTGAAATGAGGTGCAATCCACCAAAGGTAGGTACACTCTTTCTTGAGGGGAAAAAAATGTAAATAACAAATCTAAATGTAAAATTGGATCTTTGGGGCTTCAGAACTGCCAGGTAGACTTTCTCAACATTCTTACTAAATTGCAAAGATTTTTTTTTTCCCTCAGAACTTGCCAAACTTCATAGCACTGTGGGACTTGGGCCACCTGTACAGAGCACAGATAAAAGTCTATAGGTTGAAGATGACAGGAAGCTGGAATTGGTTTATAACTTGCAGTATTTAGTGGCTTCATTCCTTTTATCTCTAAATAAATACTTGACATGGCCAAAAGAGTAACGTTTGAAGGCATTTTCCCCAAAATGCAAACAGTATTCTCAGTGTTGAATGGCTTGAACATTTGCTCTACAGAAAAGGAAAAATCAGACTTACAGGTATTTTCCTTCAGAGATATGCATCCACCAGCCCTTTATAACCATGTATGAGTTTTGTTTTATCTCAAGTAGAAGTAGTGAAAGTTATTAGACTCATCAGCTGGCTAGGTCTGAAAATGTTGGAAATATTTCTATAATGTCTATTATTACAGTAGTTTTCTTTTGAGCAGATGGCAGGGGAACACGCGAAGCCAGGACATTCATGTTTAAAAGAGTATTAAACTCCAGTCTTCAAAGCAAAATTAACACAGAGATGTTTGGAGAATGTGTCCTCTTCTGACATACAGAGTTCAGGGTCTTCAGTCAAAGAAAGAAAGAAATTCTTTAACTTCACAAAATGTGAAGCTCCCTTCCACATCATGGAATAAATAAATTGACCCCAAACCAGGACCAATCACATGACACCACATGAATGCCACAGAATAGCCACATGATTCACATGTCATCTGCTTCATTTTCTTCCACATCAGAGTGACTCAGACCATCATTGTGAAAAAACAAATAAGAGTCATGTTGAATATAAAAACCTGTTGGCTGAAAAGATATTGTTTTGATGGAAACCGGAGCTTTTAGGAAATTAATATTTCATATCCAAATTATCTGCTTTCAGCAGAAAAAGTTACTTGTGAGAAACAGAAAACAAAAAAAAAGCCAACTTTCCAAAATTGTGTTCTGTTCAAAATTTTTTTCACTGTGCAGTTTTGCTAGTTTGCAGTTTAGCTACACTGTGCTTACAGACCGAGAAGATTAGAATGTAGCTCATCAGCTGCATAAATCTATTAATGGACGTGGAAAAGTACCAATGTCAAGTCCTATGTAAACATGGCCTCGTGACAAAAAAGGCAGCAGTGGGCAAACAGTAAAGTGCTGAATTTCCTCCTGTTTAAAAAATTACACGTGAAAGGAAAGACTTCTCAACTTCTTGCTCCACAGCGTACTGTGGAGATGGGTAGATGTAAGCCTTATAACTTTTGCCAGCCTTCTCAGGGAATGTGGGGTTGAACGTTACAGAAGAAAGTGGTCTTGCAGGTAACTTGTACAACTTTTCTTCTAACCGAAAATCTTGCTGAAAAATTCTTTTCCAGCTTGCCTTTCCAAAAGCTTTGGTGTTGAAAAAGTTGGCATTATTTTCTGAAATAGAAGGAGCATTCACAGGAGTCTGAGATGAGCCCCAGCTGCAATAAGTTACAGAAAGCTGCTGGGAACATATGGACCTGTTGCATTTCTGTTGATAATGTGAACATATATGTTATTAAGATGGTGATAGTTTTTAATAATTTCTTTTGTATTGAATTATCTCCAAGCCCCTGATATCAAATAAGATAACAGTGAAATTAACAGTTACCTCAGAAATGCCACAAGTCCAACAGTGGCATTTCCCTTCATTTCCCTTATGAAATGAAGATTCATCATCTGACTTTTTATTCTTTATTTCCATTTAAGAGAAATTGTTGATTTTGTTGAATGACAATCACTAGCTTGTTCTTAAATAAAAATATGAAAAAAGGAAAATTAATAAATTGAGCTGCAGTTTTCAGATCTTGAAGTTTCTTCTGATTGCAGAAATTTTATATACGGCCTAAGTGCCCAAATATGACAATCTTTGGCAAGAACCCATCCATCCTTGACCCAGAACCTTGAGATTAGATTTTACACCTATTTAACAGCTGGTCACTTAGCATTGGCCTATTTTATGCAAATAGCCTTCCATTTAAATAACAGTCATTTCCATTTATTAAAGTAATTCAATTTCCTAAGGACAGCCTAATAATACAGCTGCCCCATTATGCCATGGATGAATGTAGTCAAATACGTGTAATTATATTTTAAATATGTTACTGCTATTTAGTATTCTGTCACACCCACAGCATGGTTGGTAGCTCACAGATATGAAGTACAGAGATCCCTGTGTTATCTAGAGAACGTACAGTGTAGGTCCTTGTTCTAACAAGGACCAATATATTGGTGCATTTTGTAACGCTCATGTAGGTAAAATTACTAGACCTTTAATGATGAAAAGTTTAATTGACAATCATTTTACACACATATCTATAGGTAGTTCAGCAGAGGTCAATTACTGTGGTAATTACACAGTATTTTAGAGAGTCCTTCTTCCATCTAAACTCTGAGCCTGGTTTTGCCATGGCTGTAATGCCACAAAAGAGGGGTGCATTCAGAAGGCCTCAACTACTCTTTTCAGTAGGTGAAAAATATCCTAAAGGTCTTTTATAACTAAGCCAGTTCCTGTTGAAACCAGTAGGAAAGGGCTGTGGAGAGAACCAGTCTCTGTGCTGGAACAGACAGCACAGACCAGACTCAAGAAGGGTAGCAGCTGAGCAGAAAAAAAAGAAAGGGAGAGAGGTTTTGTAAGACAGATTCAAAAAAGAAACAGGTCATGCGTATCAATGCATTCACTGTCCCAGAATTTCTAGCTTCAGTTAAGGACACAAGTTCCCACTTTGGTGTCAAATGACACCAAAATTCTCCCTTTTCTCTCACTCCCCTGAAAATAAAGTGTCCTTGATTGATAAAATGTGCCCAACATCCCATCCATCCATCCATCTTAAGTTCTCCTCACTGTACATTCTGATGGCCTTGCAATAACTTCTTGGGCCACTGTTCAGGGATGCAGCGGATAACATGTGTGCTCCTGCCATAGCCACAACGCCTCACAAATGAGTACCCCAAGTGCAATCCTGGGGAAGGGCGCTCTCGCAGCATGGCTTCCTGGCCAAGCCTTGGGTGTAAACCATCCCTGTCTCCCTGCCTGATGATGGCTGCCCTGGGCTGCCCCACTCCCTCACTGGGGTGGAGGGATGGGACCTGCTGGTGGCCCCATGGTGAGCTCCTGGCTCCTCTCCTTTGGGAACTGCTAGCCTGCACTGCACCCCAACACAAGCCACATTTGTGCTGCTCTGTATGGTGGTACATGCTTCTCCAAGCTGCTACAAACAACTTGACTACATCTTTCCATGGCTCAAATACAGTAGGCTAATGTGGTCAAGCTATGCTTAGACTGCCCCTCTCATCTGAATATATGTTAATAATTGTTTAATAATCATGGGTGATGAAAGGTAAAGTAAGCAAGGGAGGTAACTTAATCAGTTCTATGACAATTTGTGTCATCCGAGACCTTCCTCAAGAGGTTTGTCCTTAATCTGAATTTGTTGTAGGCTCCTTGAAACTTGTGACTTCCTCCTCCACCAACCCTCTGCCCAAGATGCAATAAGAGAGAATTTTCATTCTCCTGTTGACTTCATCCTTTTGAAGGGGCTACATTCCTTCCTTTATTCCTTCTTCTTCGGAGCCTACATGAAAAAATTTTCAATGATCAGAAACGATGTTGTCTTCTGCTTGGTAACTTAGAGGTGCTGGGTGATATTTACACTCTAAGAGTTTGTTGGCTTAATGATGCCTATTTGGATTCTAAATCAGGAGAATCATGTGAGTTTTCAAGTATTTTAATAAAAATCACCATAATGATGCACTGTTTGGAGAAGGCAGCTAGCAGTTATTTGGCTGTATGTGTTAAACACACCAAGTAGTAATATTTTAAATATTTTACAATGATGATGGGTGTTGTTCTTCATAAGTCAAGAGAATCTCTTTTCTAAAAATTATTATCTGCATCCTGGGCTAGTCACTTTCCAAATTTGTGTACAATCCCAAATTCAAAGCACTTACAGTCAAAGACAAGCAACATTGAATGAGAGGGAAAAGGATGAAACTGCAGCTATCCTCAATTGCCTTTTCCCTGAAAATTATGAATTAATTATTTTCATGAGGCATTTAATTTGACACCAGCTTTAGAAGGGACGTGCAAAAGGTAGGAGTTTCTTATATAGCTTTTCTCAAGAAGGATATGATCTTGTCAGGCACAAGAGAAGCACGAATATAGCACTCCTCATCAAATTTGTTTTCATTAGGGAGGCTTAGAGAGTACTGATGATGTAGTAGAGGTTAAAGTACATATGACAAAAGTGAAACTGTGGAAGAAACTTGAATAGAAACAATGTAATTTAGCAAGAAGGAATGAGACAGTAAAAGGATTGAAAGGGTATGATGGGCATTATAGATGATCTGGAGAGGTACAAAGTCTGGGCATAGTAAAGCTAGAGATAGGAGGACTACCAAAATGGGTGATGAGAACCAAGATCAGTAGTTGTAGGAGATGGGTCAGAAATAAATTAACAATATAAAAATGGTAGTGGATGCAGTGCAGAGGGGAAACCCTTTAGGGACAGATAGAAAGCCCCTGGCATTTTCACAGTGTGAAAAACAACTGAAAGAGATGCTGTAGAATTAAGCAGAGAGGTAGGCAGAAAATTAGAAGAATGCTTCACCAAACCCTGCAAAAGATATTATTCTCGAAGGAAAGATTGAATTGAAAGTGTCAGTGGCATAAAGGAAATAAAGGAGAGAAAAGAGTGGAAGACATTCCAAGCAATTCCAAGATTTGGCTAGCCGAGAGGAGTTTCAGGAAAGTGTTGAGACAGAACACTGACTAGAAGTGACTCAAGGTGTAGTTACAGAAATGAAGTAAATACTTCTGTTTGCAGAGCCAATGAATTTAGATTTCTAAAGAGATGGAGCAGTGGAAATTACTGAAGGGAGACCTGCCTGCATGTTACAGCTTGAGGTATTGTGTATAGAGAGGTACTATGCGGCTCACAGCATCTATAAACTGCTTAATCAGATTGAACTGCTTTTTTATAGCATATGTTTCTATGGAAAACAACATCACGTATTTAACTTCATATCATTTACCTGTAGGAAAAATTATCTGTGAATGCATGTCACTTCACCCTGCAAATGCATGCTACATCACACTTCTCTGTGTAATGTCTATGTTTACTTACGTAGCATAGTCTTGTTCATTACAAATAAAAAATTATCACCAAGATGGTGCCTGCATGACAAAAATTAATGTGCAGTGTGATAAAGAATGTTTTATCTATTCTTTTTACAGCTGCTCATACATTTGAACTATTTTGTGAACACTAGCTCCATAAGGAAATGGTGCAGTTGAGTAAATAACTCCTTCCTCTCCCAGTCCATCATCAGCAGGAAGGCAAGTCCCATTGACTCCAGCAGAAAACAGAGCTAGACAAAGCCAAATATTTTTTAAGATCCTGCCAGTCTAAGAATTAAAAAATCATGTGTCACCAGTTTACAAAATGGAGAGGCACAACAGACGTAAAAAATTTTGCACAGGCTGCTAAATCAAATTTACACTGATCCCCAGTTTTACACCTTCCTCAGTTCAGACCATGTTCTCACACTCCTACTGCACAGCTGAGCTGGCCAGGTTTCTGCATCATCATCATCACCATCCTCATAGTTTTGAGCTGGTTTAACTCCCCAAGCCTCCTTACCACAGATCCAAGTGAACACTGATAGTGATACAAAACATGCAGCTCTGTGCAGCATGAGGGAAAAAGGACTACAGCAGCTCTGACTTAGATCAGCTTACTCTGTTTTGGAGCTCCTTCAATAGGAACAGACCAACAAGGAGATAGAGGTACCACCATCCTCATAACCAAAACACCTGACACCATTTGCTAGCTTCAGATGTCATTCTTCATGGTCCAGCAGGGACATCACAATGCATTAATCTTGTGCAAGCTTAGAATGAACTACTGTTTTAAAATTTAAATAACATTTTGGAGCTTACATCCTACTATTAGAAAAAAGGATTGTGAAATGTGGCTTTCTTATCTTCCCCAAAAGTTTAATTGATTTTATGGAAATGGTAGATTGTACCTTGAGCACTCTAGCTGAAAGCTTTAGAGTTTTTTCTTGAGAGAAGAAAATTGGTTAATATACTGTACTTACATGACTGTAAAGCATTTGACTTATTTCCACATTCCGAGCTACCACATTCTTGCTGATTTCTTGGAGTGAGGGTGGATAGTATTAGATACAATAACTTAAATGGTATTTAAATCATTGTTTATTTTTAAAAGTATTAATTAGTTATTAGCTATAGCTGCTATAAATATATTCTACATTCCTCTTCAGTTATAAAGGAGGAATGCCTGTCTAATCACAGTTTTTCTAATATGGGCTAGCCAGTGTCTACGTCTTAAGTCCTAAGTATCATTTTCAATGATCTGGAAGAAAATACAAAGCAATTGCTGGTAAAACTTGAAGACCATGCAAAAATTGGTGGAGTGGCAAGTAATAAGGTAAATGTTCTATAGAATGATCTGTCTCGATTGGCTAGGTGGCTTCATTTGAACAAGATAAATTTTAATAAGGACAAATGCAAAGTCATAAATCTAGGCATAGGGAATGCAGGTCATATTTATAGGATGCGACACTGAAAAAAGTGACTCTGAAACTGTAGGTAGGTAAGAAACTGTCTGTGAACTCCCAGTGCAAAGCTGTTGCTAAATGAGCTCATTCGATCTTTGGAAATGTAAAGGAATATTGAAAAGAAGTAGATGCTTTTCATTATTTCTGTATTCAAAAACTGATGTCACCAATGCTGGAACATGATGTTTAGTCTGGTATCTGCGTTTTTAAAAACATATTAAAAAATGGAAAATATTCAGAAGAATACTTTGACACCTGAAAAATCTGCCTTAAGACCAGAGAAGGTCAATATACTTAGTTTAATCAAGGGAATGCTAGAAGATTATTTGCTCACATTGAGAGAAGCTAGAGTAAAACAGCAGAAAGTGTGGAAGACAATAAGCTTAAAGTCTCAGCTGTTTAGAGGAACACATATATGTAATGTATACAGAATTCATACAGATAGATAGCAATCAAACTATTTAACAGTTTTTAGTTATGTACCTGCAGAAGGTTTTTTCCCTTTCTGTTAATACTGCTCAATATAAAAAGTATCATTGCTCTTAAAGTGAGAGTTTGGCAGTGTTAATTTCCAAGAAATCAGGAAAACAGACAATATCAGAGTTAAGGAAGGGATGTTGCCTTATCACTACTCCTTTTCAGGCCAGGCAGAAAAAAAACAAGTTTAGTCACCAGCTGAAAACATAATGTATTTTCTTACACCACTCCTTCAAAAAGAAGGAACAAAGGAATCTGGATTAGCTGGTCAAAGAAGGATTAAGATAAATTCAGATCTGAAAAGAAGATGGAGACATTAAATGGGGCTCAGAGGTTGGGGGTGGTGGTGGTTTGGGGTTGTTGTTTTGTTTTTTTTTTATAAAAAAAACCCACAGCATTGGAAATAAAGAAAAATCCAGAGAAAGTTGAAAGGACAATTCCTTTAGAACCACCTCATCAAATACAGACAATATCTCTAAAGGAATCAACAAAAATTGAATTGCTTGCAAACTAAGAACACTTACTGTGCTACTTCCAACAAAGATTCATTAAACCTTGTGTGTCAACTATCAAATTCTAATTTCCCTATTTACAGTGAAGGAAAAAATCTTCTGTAATAACAGAAGAAGGTTTGTGCAACAAATCACAATTTGTATGTGCCTACTTGGAAAGATTTCAAATAGTAATTGGCTTTTTAATCAGACACAGAGAGGTGTAGCAAAACCCAACATGTAGAATTAAAATGAAGTGCACTTGTTTACATTGAAGGTAGACATTGTAAGATAAAACTCACCGAGAGATGTTAGATTTTCCATAATCTGAAATCTTTAAGTCAAGATTGGATGTTAATCTAAAGGATGTATTTGAAAAAGTTGTGGCATCATGCAAGAATTCCTCAGCCATGTTATGCAGGAAGCCAGTCTAGATTAGATTATTTTTCCAGCTTTGAATTCATTGGACCTATGGAGAATAGAGGGATTCCTAATACCACTGCAACAGAAAAGATAAATTGCACCAGAGAAATATAAACTGCAGCATATACAGACTGACCATATACTAAATGAATCCTCATCTGCTCGAGAGGGGTAGGTGACCCAGCATTTTCCAGCTTTCTTGAAAACGTATTTTATAAGAGGAATGGGGGGGGGGAAGAAGACTCAAAAGGGTAAGAGGGGCATCAGAAATTAAAACGAACATCCATATGTTTTCATATTTCTTCAGACTGCATCTAGTAACTCTAAGGACACTCATAATTAAGCAAGGATATAGCATTTAATTTTCAAAGTACTGTACACACATTGACTAATCACCTAGAAATACTTTAATTTGTTAGTTTTTCAGCATCAGCTTCATTTTTAAAGGTTTAAATATTGTTTAAATATTGTTTATTATAACCCTGAAGTATTCTGGTGATGTTTCCAAATATATTTTTTGTTTTGTAACTTTAAAAGATTCTCTGTTATAAAGAACAGTATGAAATATTAAACTGCAGTAATGTATTTGAGATTATGCTGATTTTATTTTGTCAAATACATGTTATTGTTTATTGCAATAAATAATAATAACAATGTAGATAATTTCTGCAGGGAAAGAAAAATTATACAGAGAAGAAATCTATAATTAGGTAAAAAATAAAATGCAATATTTTCATGACAGCAGGTTCCATGATAAATAGCCAGTAGGAGGCAAATTGGAGGGAAGCAAAGGAGCTGAGAGAAAAATTATCAAGTTGTTTAGACGTATGACACAATCATTTTCTTCCTGAATATGGACTACCATATTTGAAAATAAGGCTTTAATCAACATCCCTGTGCCTGAATTTAAAGCTTCATGGGTTATTTTTCTCAAAAAATCATCTTAGAATTACAGCACAGGTGAAAATAATTTTTCAAAGTGTGAAGGGGAATGTAGAAAGAAAGTTCACCTTCAACCTTCACATTGTGGCAATTGCAGCCAAAACACTACCTTATGTGACCATAAATTCTGCAGAGCCTTTACTTCTCTCTTTTCCCAAAGATGTCCAGAAATATAACCTGTTCCCTTACCCTCCCGTCTGACAAAAAAAGTAATTCTATTTTGTTAAGACATCAATTTTTACCTCTTTCCTGATGATTTATAAGGTTGCAGTTTTCCTTTTATGCTGTCAGACAGACTTCTGTATTCTCATTGCAGCTGACCTCTGAATGCACCATAGGAAGCAGAAAAGTTTGATACCATCACCACAGGGTAACTTCTTGTTATTGAAACAATGACTAGTTGAGCAGCAGGAGACTCTGTGAGAAACCTCTTAATTCTAATCATTGAAAAGACTTCTTCTTCATCAAAATGACCCTGGAGTTCCCGATCTGATTCTTGAAAATGACAATGTTGAAGTAGCAGTGTTCAGTCAAAGGAGGATTTTACTATGAGCAGATGCAGTAAGCGGGGCCTTATTTTTCTGGGATGTCTCTGAGAAAGGAATCTGCAATTCTTTACAAATTCACCACATTGTTTTTACCTCCAAACTATTGTTTTAACCCAGATTAGACTCACTCTAATTGTGCTCCCTACTGCATTGCTACCAGTTGTTAAATAGCAAGGAATAACCTTGGACTGCTGTCATTAAAGATAATGCTTCTCACAATATGTTTGGAAGTTAGCTGGTGGGAAGGTACACATGCAGGATGAAAGCAAAAGAAGACTTCTGGGGAGACTCTCATTTAATTTCCCTTTCTCCCTCCATTCCTGTTTGTAGAAAATCGCTTTTATTCATACACATACACACACGCAAAGATGTCTTAACTTCACAAGGACAATTAATAAAATGATTGAATGGGAAAAACAAAAAGCTTTTGTACATAGTTATCTGTAAAGAATACACTCTATCCACAACTGACAAGACAAGAAATAAAATTGCAGCAGGGTAGATATAGGTTAATTATGAGGAAAAACAATGTAATAGATAGGAAATGCTGTAATGGATTGTTATGGGAATCTGCTGAGCACCACTGTTAGAGGTTTGGCGAGCATATACAGGATGGTATTGCTACAGCTTATCCTGCTTTTGGGTGGACAATTATATATATATAACTGTCTTTGTAATTAATAAGTGGATGATGAATTTGAGAAAAAGAGGGTCATCTTGTATCTGATTTACCTGGCACATTCCAGAAAAAATATTTTTTTAAAAAAGTATTTAGTTTTTAGGTAAATAAACTAACTCCTTTGTAAAATGTTGTTTAATGGAATATTCTGATCTTTTTTAATGATGATATTTGAGCATCCATATCAGCAGCTCATGAGTATATGTGCAGGGTTTTCAGATTTGGGAGTCATTTTGTAGATCACCTTAAGAAGCTTTATCAACTACCACAGATCAGCTGCTTGGAGGTTCAGTAATACTGCACCAAAAGTCCTCCTGAGGGTCTTTTCATCTGTATTATTCTATGGCTTTATTTAAAAATAAAATTTAATAAAATAATTTTTTTAAAAGACTGTTTGGAAACCTTATGACCTGAAACTATTGGTAGGGAAAACCTCATTTGCCATTACCACTCCTTGTTAAGATAAGATTGTGTTACCAATAGATGGTATGAGACTGAAAAGATCTGTCTTAACACAGGACTACTAGGTAGCCTTTCTGGAGTTCCTGTCCCAGCTCTGGCACTTCTTTCAGGTGGGTCCTCAACGCTCACTCTGAAGCCAGGGGAATGTCTATAAAACCTTCTATGTCTAAATATAAATAAGTAAACGGTGGTCCAGGACCAAGCCCCAGCTTTGAGGCCAAGGGATGCTGATTTCTCTTAGAGAAAGTTGTTTGAAGTAGTACAAAACACAGTGAGCAAGAGTCCAGTGCCTGAGTTGGACTGCTGTTCTTTTATTTGACACTATGGACAAACATGGGCAAAGGGGAATGCCCAGGAATGTGAATGTGTCCAGTCTGTTCCACCTGACCTCAAGGACCAGAGAACAGATCCTGGCCTTCATTTTATTTAGTAGTACAGAAACAGTCAGAGGTGCAAAGAAATACACCCAAATATGACAGGTGTTTCTCTCCTAAGTGCAAGATGAAAGGCACTAACAGGACAAAAGCAGCTCCTGTGAGAAGACCAGCATGAGTCAGTGGTAGTAGATGGGCTGTGCATCTTGCAAACTGAGCCCTTCTTCCTTTGAAGTTCCTTGGGTGATTGGCTCAGGTGGAGCTCAATGGCAGGGCCTGGAATTTGGCCAACCCTCAAAAAGAGGATCTGGGCAGGGAGAATCCCTGGCTATTCATAGGGCAGACAAGCTCAATACTTAAGCTTTATGACTAAAGCACTCTATCTTGTTTTCATCATCTATAGAATGGTGCTATGGACACCACCACAACTCCTGGAGCTGTTAAAAAGCATTCTATAGCTGTTCTAATGTTAACAATAGTCCTGAACATCATCCACAGCCCTCTTGACTTCTCTTGGGTCCACACTGGCTTTTTCATGCTTTTCCTAATATATATAAAATCAACTTATTACCATTTACAAAAGGCTTTGCTAATCTGGTATATTTAAACAACTAATATTTTTAATAAAGAAGTTTCTCTTAGTTGTTCTTCCAAGGTACCAGTGCTCAGCTTTTTGGCTTGTTTCGGTTGGTTGGTTTGTTTGTTTGCTTGTCTGTTTTAATGGGGGAGCAGAGACGAGAATACTCTGTGGCAGAAAAATACAACAATGACATCATGGTAATGCTACCTTCTGCAAAGTTGCAAATCAATCCCAAAATGGTATTAGCTCTAGCAGTCACTTGGGAAATAAAAGTATCAGGTTGACTCATAACTGTAAATGTTAAAGGCTAAGAAAAAAGAGGAAAGTATAGGGTCAGCTGCAAATATCAGAACCTGCTGGAGAAAGAAAAGCAGCATGAAAATACTGCATATCAAAAAAAATTGCTGGTGAATATTAAATACTGTGCAGGTCAGCTGGATCAAGTGGCTCCTGTCCAAAAATAAAAATTAACAGGTAAGAGGAGTTTCTCTTTCATTGCCAAAAACCTGTCTCCCTTTCCTCATTTATGGGATATGACTAGCAATAAGTGAAGAGATACATTTATGTCTAGAAAGACCTATAACTTCCACAGGAATAACTGAAACTCTCTCCTTCTGTGTATAGTACTGACAGCATAAGTAGTAACACAGATTCGAGCACTGAATTGTCAGTTGAAGGAGCATGCCATAGGATGCTAACCTTTTTTTTTGCTCTCTGACTACTTATGCTTAGGGGAGCTCTAGGCCTTCAAAATACTCTGTCACTTTTTCTTTGGCTACATCTGGGGATTTAGGAATCTCTGTGTCCCTCTTGTTATCTCAACAGTGGAATGAATCTACTTTACTTTTCTGTTTAGCTTCCAAGTGCTGAGGCACAGTTATCTACAGTCATCGGTCCCCAACTCTCCCTAGCATAAACAACTGTTCAAAACAAGTACCAGGCTGTAAACATCATATTTTGAGGGGTTTTTGTTAATCTGAAGGTACATGTATGTATGGAAAAGAAAATATAAGATAACAAGCAGTATTGCAGGAAAACATCACAACAGAATGGGTACCACACCACAGATATATCTGAGACAGAATGGTGTTAACAACAAGACACACAACTAGGAAAAGCATGAGAGAAATATAATATCAAATATAGTAGATATGGCTGACAAAGGGAGGAAAAGGCAAAGCAAAGGTACTCTGAAGCAAAAATGAAGCCATGAGAGATTTCAGTAGCAGCTCTGTATTTTAATTTTTTAAAACAGAACTTCTGAAGCTTCCCTAAAGGTGGTTTGCAATGAAAATCATCACTATTTGCAGATGTGTACAGTTGTTTCCATTTGACAGTGTATACATGGTTTATATCTATGCCATAAGGATATGCAGAGTAGTCCTTCATAAAGAAAAAACAAGTTCAAGACATAACATAAAAGACCTAAATTTAAGTTTTTCCAGAAACAATATGCACACTCAGAATTTTATGACACTGTGGTGGGTTGACCCTGGCTGGAGGCCAGGTGCCCACCAAAGCCAGTCTATCACTACCCTCCTCAGCTGGACAGGGGAGAGAAAATACAACAAAAGGCTCGTTGGTCGAGATAAGGACAGGGAGATCATTCACCAATTACTGTCACAGGCAAAACAGACTTGACTTGGGTAAATTAGTTTAATTTATTATCAACCAAATCAGAAAAGGGTAATGAGAAATAAAACCAATTCTTAAAACACCTCCACCCACCCCTCCCTTCTTCCCAGGCTCAACTTTACTCCCAAATTCTCTGCCTCCCCACCCCAGTGGCACAGGGGGATGGGGAATGGGGGTTGTGGTCAGTTCATCACGTTGTCTCTGCCACTCCTTCCTCCTCATCGGGAGGACTCCTCACACTCTTCCCCTGCTCCAGCACGGGGTCCATCCCATGGGAGACAGTTCTCCACCAGCTTCTCCAATGTGGGTCATTCCCATGGGCTGCAGTTCTTCACAAACTGCTGCAGTGTGGGTCCCCCATAGGGTCACAAATCCTGTCAGCAAACCTGCTCCAGCATGGGCTCCTCTCTCCACAGGTCCACAGGTCCTGCCAGGAGCCTGCTCCAAGGTGGGCTTTCCACAGGGTCACACTCTCCTTCGGGCATCCACCTGCTCTGACATGAGGTCCTCCATGGGCTGCAGGTGGGTATCTGTTCCACTGTTAGCCTCCATGGGCTACAGGGAGACAGCCTGCCTCACCATGGTCTTCTCCATGGGCTGCAGGGGAATCTCTGCTCTGCAACCTGGAGCACCTTCTCCCCCTCCTTCTTCACTGACCTTGGTGTCTGCAGAGCTGTTTCTCTCACGTATTCTCACTCCTTTCTCTCGCTGTAATTGCTGTTGCACGGCAACTTTTTCCCTTTCTTAACTATGTTATCACAGAGGCACTACCACCATCACTGATGGGCTTGGCCTTGGCCAGTGGTGGGTCTGTAATGACAGCCGGCTGGCATTGGCTCTATTGGACACAGGGAAAACTTCTAGCAGCTTCCCACAGAAGCCACCCCGGTAGCCCCCCGCTACCAAAACCTTGCCACACAAACCCAGTACACATTGGGACTTTAGAGATGCAGAATAATCTTCCTTTCAGAACCCCAATATTGAGATACTGCAGTTTCGTTCCATTTTTTTTTAATTCAAAGCCTCTGTTTATCTAAATACTCTAACAAATTAAAGTTTTAAGAAATATGAACTTGAGATTTATAGATCAGTTCAACAAATATTTAAAGTAGTATTACTTTCACCACTCTATGAACAGTATCAGATAGCACATCTTATTAACAGAGAAATCACCCACAATGACAGTTATCTAGCTACTTTAAATGTCCACACAGGAGACCTACTAAGCACTTTGTTGAAGTAGAAATCTTTAACTATAAATGGTTTGTTTAGCACAGCCAGGGACATGTAGGTATCTTAAAATCTAATTGTCAAACAACGTGGAAAGGAGACTCTGCCGGTCTAGCTCTTTTTGATCAACCCAGTGCCTTCAGTAACCATTCTACCACACACTGCAGAATCTGTCCTACCACACAACACGGAACATCACATTTCCTTTTATTATCAGTTCTCTGGAAATCAAAACATCTCTATGAAATCACAATAGCTATTGACTTATTCTGAAGCAACCTGCCTTATTTGCTCAGCTCCTCCTCTAGCCCAACACCATTTAAAGACATCATTGTTCTGACGTGTACTTTCAAGTACCAAATGAAGTAAAGCCCATAAACTCCTCTCTCTTGCAAACTTAGCTCAACCTTTCATTTTTCTCCACACCTTGTATGAAAAGTTTTAAAAAAATAAAACCAGTAACTGCAACAAAAGGTGACTAAGACTTCAGAAAGGTTACCTCTTTTGAGATCATTTCTGTGAAAGTGGAACACTGAAGCAGCACAAAGACCTCCATCTAGTTCTGGAAAGGAGAGAGAGAGAAAGGATTACAAATATTTATTTTCCCACTTATCTGTTTCAGTTTTAACCATTGTGAACTTTTCATTTAGAATTATTCAGAAACAATTTCACTTCTGAAGATCTTTCCATTTAACTTCTCAAAGCCAAATATCATTAAAATTTGAAAAACTGAATCTTCAAAGCACTGTACTAATTTTTCAAACTAAACCTAGAAACCTACATCCCTAAAAAGTGAAAGCCTAAAGTTTCAGCTTTTAAATCACCAGTTGGCAAGAGAGCATATATATGCAGAACATTTAAAAATATTAACATTTCTATGGCAAATTAATACTGAAATATACTGACAGATCACGTTAACCTGTTATGCAATCTTGTTTCTGTGACTTCAGCAAGGTATGGCCATACTTGCTTATGATATCATCAGAACACATCACTGAAATCAGAACCTCCTGGAATAAGTCCTGGGAGATTCAAGTTAGAAGTCAAGCAGAGCTTCCTAATCACTAGATTTCTTTTTAAAAGCTACTTGGATTAATAAAAGAACAATTACTTTCACTCTCAATCTTCTTCTAAATTGTTGTAATCTCGGATAAATAGAGTTTAATGAGATCACCTTATGTTAAATTGATTTTTTTTTATTCTACAGAGCAAAGTGCTTTTCAGTTCAGAACTCAGAAATACATGCAGTGAAGTTATCATGATCAAAATATTGCTTGCAGTATATGAAATGTGAAGACATGCACAATATATTGCTTTGCTATGAAATTCTAATATAAATGTGGGTAATTTCTATGTTCAGATTCCTAAAATGAATGTTTCATTCCTTGCAATAAATTAAGTTTTTTCCCTTTTCAGTGGAGGATTTTTCAAAACCAGATACATTGCTTTTGGAAATCACATATATCCTCATAAGACAGATAAAGTCATCTTATGTTGAATTGAAGTCAGGACCTACCAAATCTAATACATCTTTTGAATCAAATATATGATCTACTAAATCTTATCACTATTATGTATATTGAAAGCTAAACTGATGAATCACTGGATAAATTAGATAGCAAATGCATGACAATATAGTATTTATTAAAATGGATCAGTGATTCGTTTCAGTTCCCAGAACTTAATATATCAACTTTTGAAGAACTATTTAAAATTGCAGAGATTTTGTAGAAAGGCAAAAGACACAGGTAAAAATAGACTAGGAAAATAAATGGTCCATGAATTCATTCCAATTTACACACCTGTTATAATTTTAGACCTTTTTAATTAAGAGGACAGAAAAACAGATGTTGAAATGAAAGACAGCAACATGATAAAACCCAGTAAAATATTACCAAGCATTACATTTCTGATGGTTTATCTTAGCCTTTAAAAAGAAAGCGTTTAAAAGTATTTATACGGATAATATCCCTAACACTATTTTCCATGTGTTTGGAGGCCAGATTGTCTCTTAATACAGGCTGAGGTAGGGCTGGTGCATCAAGTGCATTAGAGACAAGCCCAGGAGTTGGTCTTTTCTGCTCTCACCCTTAAGTGAAAAATAAGTTCCTGAAGATCTGAAGATGACCTTTTTCCCTGCATAACCTGTCTCCCAACTTTAATCTGCAAGTACAAGAAGCAGAAATAATTTTGCCTGGTCTGGCTGATGATCAGGGACAGGACGTATTTTTCCACAAAGACCTAACTCCCTTGCTGAATTAAAAAAGGACATAATATAAGTCTGCAGCTATACATTGAAGTCAGCCAATTAGCCCTCCTGTCCTGCACAAGGCATCCTTACTTGCTTTGCTGAACACTTTCTCAGAGTAAGGGTAGTTGTATCTTAGCCAACCATAACAGAAGGTCTTTAAAAAGGCCTGCCTCTTTCCCTCTCTTTTGTAACCTCCTACATTTCCAGTATCCTACAAATAATTAGGCATAATTAATTTTACTGAGATTTTTCACAACCCTAACAAGAAGTATTTAAAAATGGAAGAATATATATATGCTTATATATGTTTTCTCTGCACAAATCTTCCCTTATACAAAATAGCATAGTGCACCTTTAGTGTCATGTTGCAGTACTACTAACTTTGCAGTCATGTCTTTGTCTACCCATCTTCCACTGATGTATTGGTCCAACCAGCCTCACTTGTCAGAGGAAACAGAGTACCAATACCCACCCAATTTCATCCTTACACACAAAAGGGATTAGACCACGTCAGGTCTGGCTCCCTTGACCCCCTCAGAGTCCTGCAACATTGGCCCGTGAGGCTTCACATGCCTGTGGGAAGTGTTACAACCGATTGAGGCAAGTGGGCTCCCTGGAAGAGCACCAGCACAGTTGGGAGCTGCCCAGCCCTGTCCCATGGCCAAGCCCAGCCCACCAGCAGTCACGACCGGCAAGAGCTGTCCCCCAAGGCTGCTGGGATAAATGCTCATGTTAGTAGGAAAGAATAAATAGATATAAAAAACAAAACAAAACAGAAAAACCCACTTGAAAACAGGAGTATATAGGCTGCCAAGGATACATGCATGGCCTGGTACAGCAGGTGACTTTGGCAAGCGTGAGACGAAGGTCAGCAAATTCGCAGCACGCTTGCTAAAGGCACAAGCTGTGAAGGTGCTGTGGTGGATGGATGAGTTTTTTGCTCAGAATGGGACAGAGCAAACTCCTTAGACTGCAGAAAGCCCAGGCAGGTAAGGCCAGATGGTTCTGGAGCTGCTACAAAGAGAACATATTGGCATGCCACCACTCAAAATGGGTCACTGAAGCTAACACCAAGGCCCTGCCCATGCCCAGGGTGGAAACCTGAGTATTCACTCGTGCTGCTAACAAAGACAATAAAAATCTAGTCACTCTGATGTTGCCAGATGTAAGTGAAGGGGGAAAACTTAACAGGTCAGTTGTATAAAAGGGTATTGCTTCGCATCAAGGTCATTTTATGCTCAAAAACATCACAATGGCTGGCTTCTCAGCTAACCCACCAGGGCACACCAGAGTACATCTTCAGGCACCCAAATTTGAAAGAAATGGCTAGTATATTTATGCTAATTAACTTTGCATATTGTCCGTATGGAAAGACAAAGGGAATATTCATATGCTTACCTATTGGGATGTGATAGAGAGCCTTGCTACACTAAACTGATTTAATATTCCATTCTGTGTTCTCATATGTGCCTGTATAAAGACTTCTGCTCCTAAAATTTGTAAACGGACTCTCCTACAGATTATAGCATTATAAATAGGTGATAAGGCAGAACAAGAACTACCTCAATGGTTTCAACATCTCCAAAATCTGATATTTAATTTTCTGTAAACTAAAGCACCAAGAATACTGTGGAAGAACACTGAAAGATAAGAGATAGGGCCAGTTATTCCACCCAATTGCCTTTTTATTTTTTGTGGCTTCCATACATTTTTGAATTTATCTTCCTCATTTTTCATGATTTCTGTGTTATCTCTTAGAATGAAGCCATTTCTATTAGAAAACATTCATTCTCGTGCTGCTGGATTCTCATTAGTTTTCCCAATCTCTGAGTATTTTTTGCAGTTCAGATGCCCTAAGAGATTTTTGTTTTGTTTTGCAGCTCTTGAAGTCCAGCTCAGGATTTAAGAAGATAATATGTATCATAAAAGGTAGTTATTTTGAAATTACTCTCACTGTAGTTTATACCTTTTCCCACAAGTTTATTGTTCAATCTATCTCGCAAAATAATAGCAAGATGATACTCTCTAAATGGGTGTGTACTGCAACAGCAAAATGAGAAAATGGGAACACTTTGGCCAACATAATTATAGTCATCAGTATCTGTCCTTCAAAAATTACTGCTTGAATAAATACTCGCATGATAAGAGGTCAGTATTGCTGGCATCTTAATTGTGACACATTCCACAGTTTTCTTAATGACTCTTGCCTATTTGCCAGGTTTCGTCATTTCTACAGGAGTAAAGTGGTACTGCTGGCATGGGACAGCCAGCAATCAGTTTGCCACCTTGTTTTACATGGAGGTTGATAAAATGAACACAACAGACTGCAATGGCAGTATGTGTGATGCAGTACAAAAGCAAAAGGGGGGCTTGAGAGCAGTATTGTTTAAAACTTTTGAAAATTACAGAATAGAAAAGCAACATATCATGAAATAATATTCAAAGCTGAAGATGTTTCAACTTATTGATCAATTCAATTGCTTTAATACGAACTGCTATTTGGAAAGACCTGCAGGATATATGACTTAAGTAATTTTTTTTTAATTCTAGTCTGATTTTTGTGGTTATAATACATATTTCCATACATTCGTACATACATACATATATAAAATATATATATTACAATATATGTAATCTTTATCTCCCTCCCTGCTTAGAATTTACTTGTGCCTTTCTCACTCAAATTCTACTAAAACATGCTTACACATTTACCTAATTTGATGTCCTCCTGAACATTTCCAAGTCTTTGTAAAATGACACTCCTTTTATACCCCTTTTGTTTTATGGCTCCTACTCTCTTCTATAATTTGCTAATAATATCCACTCTTTTGGGTTGTTTGGGGTTTGGTTTGTTTGGGGTTTTTTTTAATGTGGCAGTTAATCTGAAATGCATTCTGCTTTCTGATAGCCAAGGAAAAATTCCTATTTGCCTTGTAAAGAAATTGAACCCCTACTTCAAAAAATGCAGCATACAACATGTTTCATGATCCCACTCAATATAATGTTGGGATGTGTCAGTCTATCATTCTGAAGAGCTTGTGTTTTTCACTGTCATCTGTGTGTAAAACTTTTTAACATTCCTTAGGAGTCATGTCACATTTTCAGAAGTCAATTATGAGTTTTGGAGCCTAATTCTATTTGCTTTCAATGCATGTTAGTCTTCTTTATTCCCTTTAAAATTAGGACATTGGATACTTTTGAAAATTTTGCTGCAATGTGACCATTCTTGTTATATTTACTGCCTGATAACTAAGGCAATTAGAATATCTTCTATACTATCATTAGCATGCATTCAACATACTCAACTAATTTTTGGATACTGGACTACTTTATATTTCTGAATTAACATCCACATCATCAAAAGTAACATCTTCTTGATAAAAGCTAATGGCAATCTTTGAGGTACAGCAAACTGAAAATACAGTTCCTGTTCACTGCATGGTACAATTCACAATGCTCAATGAACAATGTAGTGACAAACTTGTAAGAGTGACAAGACAGTAGTCTGTGTATTATGAGGTTTTTTACTTTCTTTTACACTAGGTTAGAGAGGGGACGTTTAAGGTGAAGTTGTAAAACATTTGCATAGGAAATAGCAACCACAGCTCAAGATAAATCTTATATTAATCATAATTAATGTTATTAGATTACCTTTAGCATAGCTCATGAGAGGAGCACCTTTCTGCAGTTCTATTTCCTTAAAATGTCTATAATGCAGATAAATTAAAACATATGCAGTAATGATTTAGCTGAGATGCAACACTATGTCTACAATGGAGTCCTTCTGTGACCTTGCCAAGTTTACAGAGTGTGCCAACAACAGAGCTGGGATTAGAAAACTGACTGATTAAAATTTTGCTCACTAGGATAAAACACTTGAAATGAATCATCTAATTTTCCAGCATGTCCTCGGGTTGCTGCAGGCACAATAAATTACATTCATATAAAAGCAAACAACTATAAAAAATTAGAGTTAATACATTTCATATATATTGTAACACTATGTCCTATTTTTAAAACTCTCAATTACCTAAAATTTTGATGTTCACAGATAATGAAATATATGACTGGTATTTCTGAGGGTGAAATTTCAGAACCATCAGCCTGATCCAAAATACATAGAACTCCACTGAAATCTTTCTCCTGACGCAGTAGACTTCAGAACAAGCCCTATCTGCATGTTTCTGACTAACATCAAATGCTGTCCTTACTATCTCCACAAAGAATAGACTTGCAGAGATGCTGAATGTTCTGGGTATAACCTTGCACTCCAGTGAAATGAGCAGAATATAAATAGAAAACAGCAACAAGCAGTTGCAGTGGAAAATAATCAGGAGAAGTAGTAATGGAATTAATGGCTGCCAAAGCCTTGCACATCATGGCAAAAATGCAATCTATCATGCAGTTGTTTGTCACTCTTGCAATGGTTTCCAAAGGGCTAAGGTTCACCTAAGGAGGCAAATCTCCTAGGTTTCTTCTCCAGTAAAGAGTGGTAAGCTCCTCCGGAGGGAGATTAAGAGCAGACTCTTGATTTCCTTCTCAAGGAGCCCATCTACTCAACCCACTGTAAAGACAGCCCAAGAAGATTAGCTGCCATGGGGTAAAAGCCTACAATTTGCAAAAGCAGTTACACAAAACTCCGTTTTTCTAACTGAGTAACATCTACATTTATGTAACAACCTCTAACTTTTGTCAAGATACGGACAGAGCTACTCAGCTAGTTTGGTGGGCCACTAAACAACATAATCAAGAGAGTGGTCTATTCTAAGGTTCCTAAAATTTAAATTAAATCCTTTTACATTACCAAAAATATTACTTTTCTTTGTATCTATTTTTATTACATCCATTAAGTAGTTCCCAAAAGTTTCAGAGAGAATTATGGTGGATGTTCTATAAAGACATCCAAAAAATCCATGGTATCTCCTTAAACTTGTCTTCTTTTTCTGTTCATCTGATGCCATAAGTAACTACAGCAATTGCTGAAAGGTACAGGAGTTACATTTTGTACTCTGTGCATTAATTGGATTGGAAAGCACTTGAACACACATATATGTCAGAATGCCAGCTATCAGGTAAACTGGGGAAATGCCCAACCTAAAAGAAAAACGCAAGAATGAGAGCATTGCATCAGTTCTCATTGTGCTCAAAATTTTTAACAGGCTTTTGAACCGGATTTGAAAGCATATGGACGCTCTTAAAAAGAGCATCATCATTTTTTATCTCCTGAAAGACAACTTGTACTCTTGAGAATATCCTACCATTCTGCTGCACTGGGAACCTGGTATGTCCAAGGTAACTAAGATTGCTGTGCATCATGAAATACTCCATCATCATTCCAGAAAATGACTGGGGGGGAATGAATTAGATTACATAAGTAAGCATGCTGAAAACTAACAAGACAAATTCTGAAATAAAAGTAAGACAAATTCAAGACAACTTTAAATCCTAAACCTCAATCTAATGTATAGATCTAAAACACAATCACTTCTCAATTGTTTTGTTTTGTTTCTTTTCTAAATGAGGTACAAACTAGAATTCCTTACATAAACATAGACTGAGATTCACTGGTCTACTATTTTTGCAGAAACTGGCTCAGATCAGTGTGCTTTTCCACAGTTTTCAAGAGTAGAGTATTAGAATTTCATTGTAGATTTGAAAATACTTGAATTTTGTAAAGGATGCACTAGGATTTTTGAAGAGAAATATGACACAGACTCACAAACTCTTTTTTTTTAAAAGGAGGGGAATTATTCTACTGGTGCAAGTAATTTACAATCTCAAATGCATTTTCTGGAAAATAAATGTTCACAATAAAGAATTACATACAATATTTAAAAAATTGTTACAGAGAGATTCCTAGAAACAATGTGTATTCTTAAATACCTTCTAAATTTTGATTACCTATATTAGATTTTTTTAACATTGTAAATTGCATTACCATAACAGGGAGTCAATATATTGCCAATTTTTTTAGATCACTACCACATAAATATTAGCAAGTTAAAACTGGCTGCTGGGCTTCAGCCAAAAAGATTTCATTTTTCATGCTAGATATATTCGCTTTCATTTTTAAAAAAATGACAGCCATTGTTATTGCAGACAAACGAGTTAATCCTAAACAACCATTTATCTAAGTAGTAATAACTTACAAATATACCATCTTGAAAGAACACATTAAAAAAAAAAAATCAACAGTCCTTCACTGACTTTGCTATATGCTTGCTTTAATGTTTTATAAATGACAAATTAAAGAGATTTCTCCAGAAGAGGAAATTTCTCCTTTCTCCAGAGGTAGACAATAACCCTTCTGAAGCAAATCTCTAATATTCATGTAAGTTAATAAATTTAGAGACCAATGATGAGATGCTATTCCATTTTAAAGAATATTTCTCTATCCCTTTGCAGCCCTGAATTAGAGGTTTGCTCTAACAGTCATATAATATGCTATAGCTACAGAAAAAACATTAGCTTAAAAACAGAATTTAATCCATGTGATCCACTACTTGTTTCTACACTAAATAGAAAGAAAAATATATTAACAGAAGCTCAGACTTTGGTACAATGCTGAACAATTACATGGAAAAAGATGTTTACTGTTCACGTGGAGTGCATTCACTTTAAATTTTCATTCAGGAAAGCATCCTTATTCAGGAAAACACTTAAGCACATGCTTAACTTTAAACACATGCTTTGGGCCCAGTGAAGTAAATGAGATTTAATCACATTCCAAATAATGATGGATATAAAGCCAAAAGATGTTAACATGAATGGTTTTTGGATTCAGGCTTAGCATTTTTCAAGTCTTAAATACACACATACAGACACGTACATACACATATACATACACCCCCACACAGACACATACACAGAGAGTTCTGTCTCTAAACTAAGCCAAAACATGAAAAACTAGAATTCAAAAGATGATTTGCTAAGAAACCAGAATTAAACTGAAAACAGAGATTTTTAAATACAGTGGCCACTTCATCCTACTGGCTCCTTAAATCCCAAGTTTGCTTACTCTAAAGTAAACATTTATGAAAGCCTCAGCATTTTCTATCTGGAGTCTTCCTTCCATACTCTCACACCCCAGGTTTTGATCTCACTGAAAAAAAATGGTTTAACTCTAACAAAAATCCAGTTTACACAGTTGTTTTTGTCATGTTTTGATGCCAGGAACAAGAATCAATTCCTCTTCTAAAAAGATGAGTCTTCCGATAAGAGACTGATGTTGGCAAAAGCACAGACTTTGCATCACAGATCACTTTATGGGCTTTTTTACATGAGATACAGAAGAAAAGGCACAGTTTGTAACAGTATGATAAATCTTTACAATTAGATTATTCTAATCATTAATTACTCAATTACTTGTTGGGTTAATAATTAACCATTATTTTCCTGATAAAGAAAATGAGGATTCCCCCTCACGTTATCTCTCAAATAAAGAAAAGATGCCTTTGTAGAAGCAATTGCTAAAAGGGAGTTGGGTGAAGCTTCATTGAAACTGTGTAGCACAATAACTTCCTTTTTCTGGAGTACATTTAAAATGCAGTTAAGCTCTTTTTAAAAGCTTAACAATAACTGAAGCTATAAGACTTTCCCCCTAAAACACAGCACTCACACAAATCTGCCTAGTAGTAAGACTATATGTTGAGGAGGCTTTTACTGTGGGCTGAAGGTAGAGACCTATTTATTATTTGATGAAGATCTACAGATGTGTGAACAGAGGCAGCCAAACAGCCAGAAAAGCCAGGGGAACAGCAAAAGAAATACTTACCATCTGACTATCAGGTAGTCTGTATTTTGAAATCAGAATGAAACATAGAAAAAACCTTGCCACCTCTTTCATTCCTACTGTGCTTGAGGAAAGAGTTTGTTACACACAGTAAACACGCGAAGCGGCATCTAAGAAATACTGCTTAATACCACCAGTTTCTCCCCACAACAGGAAAGGGAAAAGCATGCAAAAAAAATTCCAAACCATAAAATTAGAAAGAAACAATTTCTAATTGTTTAAAAGGCTCACAGCTGAATCGAAGGACCTGCTTCAACCAAATGATTTACAAGAATAAGTGGAGAAAGTTCTGTGCCTTGATGTTCTGTAAGAGGTTTGTCTAATGTTTTCCTGCACACTTAAAATTTGCAGTTTTATAAAACCAGGATATATATCTCCAAAGCCATAAGGAGCCCACTTCAGCCAAACCATATCACAGAGGAATATGGAGCAGAAACAGATAGAAAGTGAAAGAGAATCAGCTCTTTGTAAAGGAAAGCCTACGCTAAGCCGACACAGTCTCGAGGCCTGAGCACATGTAGACTGACTGCAACTATGCCAGGAGTACACACAAGAGATTTTTCTTCTTACCTGTGGCAGAAGATGCCATCTCCAAGAAACATGATGTTCAGGATTCTATCTAAGAACCCTTTCTACACTGTTTTTTTGTAAGAGAGAAGAATATAGTATCAGTTGTGTTCCTAACATTATGTTTAATTAAATGCATTTAAAGTAATGCAGTAGTCTGTCTGATTTCCTTTCTATATTTCCACAAAAAAACAAAAGATGATCTTGTCCCAGTAATCTCCCTCTGTCTGGAGCACAGATGAAAGCTGATCCTGCAATCTATACTAATTTCAGTAAGGTCTACAACAAGGTGACTTACATTTTCAGCATTGTACAAACTTAAGTGAATCATTCCTATCTTGTTTGCAAAGCTGATAACTTCCAAGGACAGCTTAGCGAATATATAAGGAAAACATAGCTGAAAGGCATCTAAAGGGTGTTCTGTACCATACATTGAAAAGACACAAAGATGTCCAAGCTGGTAAATTCATATATCACATATATAACAACAATCTTCAAGCTTGGATTCAGCAGCTGTGCAGTTCTCAGTACTTGAAAACAGCTATGCTGCTCTAAGGAGTGAGATGAAGATGGTTTCTGGGGATACAAAAGACTTTTCCTCTTGCTTTTAGTACATTTGATAAGTCCAAGTACACAAGAGTTATCAAACTTTCACTTGTAAAGGGTGTTCTGTTAAGATCAGCGTTTTAAAATTTCCTTTTGGCAGAAAGAAAGGGTTGGTCTTGAAACAGGAACAAGAACTAAGATGACAGACAGCATTTCAGATACAAATTTAAAATCTAGTTTCTGTCTGCACAGCTATTCTATACAGCTATATAAACATTTGTATCAATAACTAGAAGTTTGGGATCCCTAACCAAATGGTGTTGGAATTTTAGGTATTATTGTGATTATTCCATTTCTATTTGATAATGAATCTGATTTGCTGTTTGATTTGATAATTGTTTTCTTTATTCTTTATGTTAGCATAACATACAGAACTGTAATTCTTGAAATACATTTTCTTGAGTGTATTTATATTATTCAATAACACTAGTCATTACCCCAATTATTATACTGCTAGAATTTTAATAAGCTTAAGCATATTTACGATAATGGATTCTAAGTCTGTCTTTTTTTTCTTTTTTTTTTCCATAAAAATATGTGATTCTCTATTAGACAACTCAGAATTTTACATAAATCTTCTATTTGCCTCTTATACCCAAAGTATTACTTACATGGAACAGCAGATAAGCAAGAGGACCTACAGTCCACAGCCAGCTTAGATACTTAAACTGACAAGTATTAAGATTCCAAATGCCCAAAGGAAGGTTTCCATGTGGAGAAGCAGTTATCATTTGTCTCTTTCCCAGAGAGAAAAAGAAATATACTCTTTACAGGCATAGTATTTTACAACCTGCCCAACTAAAAGCCCACACTATTCTTTTTTCAGATTGCTTTTTTTCTTCCCAGATTACTCTATTAAGCATGATTACTACATGAATTCAAAATATTTTATTGAAATGTACATAAATATGCTTCAATGGTTTTCAGTCTTACTGAAGTAAAATGTTTCCAGAAAATCTTTTCAGTATCCCCTGAATGAAAGCTTCAGGAATCTTTTTATTAAGCCTTACAGGTTTTTTATTTTGATTAAGGAAGAACGGACAGAAATTCTGACTTTTCACCAGCTTAAAAATAGCTAAATATTGTTTCCTATAATTAAATGTTACCATCACAAGTACATATCTTTAGAGACTGCAGGATGGAAGCACTAGGAACTGTATTAATACTATTTTACTTTTCATCATCTCAGCTTGCACACCTACTGACAAAGCTCTCAGTATATCAAGATCAGATTTTTCCTCAAAGCAGATTTTTCAACCTGTTTTGCATTTTAAGTTGGAATTTAACCTCAAAACTGTTAGGGCCAGGCAAAGTATCTACAAGGGCTCCTAAGCTATCCCTAACCAACATTGCTAATGTTTTGCAGTGGTTTATGACATTTCATTTACACTGTTTTCATTTCAGCTCCAGTACTCTCAGCGCACACTTCAGATATGAAGAGGCAATACATACCCAAGTACAGGACACATTTAAAAAAAAAAAAAAAAAGGCAACATCAAGATCTTTTATTTCCGATGACATCTGTACAAAAGAAGATTCTCTCTGCTTTGCATGCAGATTTATTGAGATCTGATACCAGTTATCCTTGACTAGTGACCTTGACCAAAATTTCACTAGTATTCCCTCTCCTCTTTCTCCCCAGTTTGGAAGCAACTGATTGCAAAGGCCATTTCAATTCTTTTTGCTGTATTTATGTAACAGCAAAGAACATGGAATATTTGAGCTCTGTTAGAATGAAAAGTGGAACTTACTGCACCTGCCTTGAAAACTGGGTGCCCAATGCCTGCCAGTTGAGCTGTTGTAAGGATAATCAGGGAACCTGCATCCAGAATCTCTTAATTACATGGATTATTCCTCTGTTTGTAAGGCACTGCAGATTCCTGAGAGAGAGAGGAATAGAAAGTGCTCAGACTGCCGGGAAAGAAAATAATTCAACAACAGCATTTTATTTAAGTCAACGTCCCTAAAGTGTTTTAAATGAAGCCAATCATTAAGGTCTTATAATTAAAGCCTTGGACAATTATAAAATAATTAGGGCCTGATCTTGTAATGTCTTCTCTCTAGAGAACACACACATCAGATTCCCTTGGAATACTTGTAGACTAGGCACAGCTGTTGCTAGCATAGATGTATCTGAACTAGCTTTACACAAACTAGCTTGAGTACTGGGTAGCAGTAACAGAGCAAAGCTCAGAAAAGGCTACCATCTTAAACATTTACAGGTCTCCTTGAGCATATCTTTAATAGTCCACGCTGCATTCTGCTACCGTAGCTACTCTGCTAGCAGAAGTCAGCCTAGACCATTTAAATCTGCAGTGCAGATGTATATTACTCTGATGAGTATATGCTATAGAAATAATTCTAAGCCTCTAGTTTTCCAGACTGCCTAAGGATGCCACGTATCAGTTCCCATAGTATTAATAAATAAAAGTATTTTAATAAAAAGAACTATGTCCAACTAATCCTTAGGGCTTTAGTTACAAAAGCCACATCAGAATTGGGGAAGTATAACTGAATTATCTTTGGTAACAGTATTTCTTAGCTACAGTGAATGTCAAGACAGGGAAGTAATGTTTGTTTTCCTCCATTTCTCTTGGATTCTAGCAGACTTTCTGTGTAAAAAGTTAATAAAATAAAAAAAAAAATCAATGTCTATCTATAGCTATGCAACTGGATGTCAGGTATCATTTTAAAAGCTTCACTGGGCATTCAGAGCATAATCATACTTCAAATGATGTCCTTACTTTACACCACAGAAATGGCTGCATGAAAATGTAGTAACAGCCTGAGAAATGAAACTCATGGTCCCCTGAAATGCTTTGGAATTTGTCATTCTTGTACACAGATTTCACACAATGACATTAGGCTGCAGGTTTTATAACCAAGTGAAAAATAAAATATTAGAAAATACAGGTTAACCTCTCAATATCCTTTCAGAAATTATGATTAAGGATGCCTTACTTAATGTTAGCAATAAGACTTTGAAGATATAAAATACAGCTAAGAGCTAACTATTGTTCTCAACCATTCTGTGTATAATAGCCCCCCCAGAAGGGACTAACTAACCAGAGATTCAAGCAATTCAAAATATATGCCAAGCAAAACTACTTTTCACTGCCAAAAGTTTTCCCCAAGAGGTGAATAACATTTTCCATAAGTCTGTGGAAATGACTGAATTAAGTTTGGTAATGAAATACTCATAGCTGCTTTTTATGTATGATTCAACATTTCATTTCTCTACTGAAAAATATGGGTTGCATTAATTACATAAAAGGGAAGCTCATATTTATTATTCAATGAAAAGATTAACAGTCTAAAACACAATATTTTAATACACTAGGGATTATTTATCTCAATATTTAAAGCATGAAATTTGCTTATCTTAACCTACTTTTCATACTGAAAAATTATTTATGTTATTACAGTTTAATTTTACAGAATTTCAATTACATATAAAATATATTGAACACATTTTGTATTATGGTGCTAATTATACAGTGGATATTTTGTAATTAAAATGGCTTAGTTCTAATTTTCATGAAGTTCTGTACATAGACCAATTCAACAACCACCAATCATAGCACTACTAGTGGGTTCAAGAACAGAATATTTTTTCATGTTCTTTTCCCAGCAAGAAATACTAAGGGAACCCCATGTGTGTGATGCCCAGCATTTCACTTGGCAATCTCTGCTTTGCTTTCTGACATTTTTGGGGGTTACTCCTACACACATAAGCTTCTCTACTTATGTTGGCTATTCTGTTGTCCCACTGGAACATAGTTCTGACAGGAGGTGAAAGCTATGTAGAAAGACAGCTTTTTGGTTAACGTAAATTAATATAGCAGAAGTCTGAAAGTATTAAAACCTAATGCCTGAACTTGACCCAGTGAATTCAGGAAAAAAAACAATGAGATGAAATATTCTTGGTGGACTGCATTGCTGAAGAAAAAGCACTGAGCTCAACTCAGTTTCGCACTGTATACATGTATCATTTGATTTCTGTAGTAGATATGTGGATGTTCACAATAAAGCCTGCAGGTAGCATCTGCTTGGATCATACTAATAAAATCCAACACAAGAATAATTCTGGTTCCTCCCCCTCTCGCCAAAAGGCATTTTTCCAATTATTAGTATTGAGTGGCTGAAAGGAATGAGGAGTCTAGATATCAGTGGTGGTGTTAATAATCTGAAAATTGCTTCAGCAGTAAATGTTACAAACTGGCAATTTCTTGGAAAAACCAAACAACATCAACTCAGAGTTTCTATGATTGGCTTCAACCAGAGCCTCCTCATTCTGATCACAGCCAAACCATTGCATGGCTGGACAATTATTCTCAGAGTTGTGACTGTCTCACTGTTGTTGACACTAAACTAGTACCTTCACCTTCTGTGTAGGAAAGATACATTCATTAAAGTGGAGGACAGATGAGTCTTCCTGTCTTCCTTCTCCACTATTATTAAAAATGCAGTCACTGTGGGAGAAGAACTGGTTGAGAAGACAGTCTGGCAGTTGAGAAGTCCTGAGCGTCAACATGATGACATGGGGCCCTAAAGAAATCTGCCCCTTCTTCCGATCAGTTATATAAACTCCCATGAATTTTATAAGTTGTGCTTCTGACCGGCTTCCCTCCAGATCCCCAGAAAATCAAGACAAGCTGAGATCCATAGAACTGGAGGTATGTAGATGATGGCCCAGAGTGATACAGGGGAATAAAGTAAGTTAAATAAAGCATTTCTTCCTCACAGCAAAGAAGGACTCCTGAAAGGATACGGACATGTTAAAGAAACTTCACAAGATGTTAGGGGCAAGTAATTAGTTTTGCTTTTTCTTTATTTGGCTCTTTATACAATTGTGTTTACTTTCTGGGAAAAGGATGAGCTAATATTGGCTGTAATTAAGCTGTGCTCCTCTGCCTGATGTAACACCACTGAAGTCAATAAGAAACTTAAAGGCCTCATCTCTGGACCCATTTGAGAGCTGCTTCTTTCATCCTGCACCATATACTTACTCATATATCCCTTCCCCACCCATTCTTTAACTTAAGATTGAAGTGAGGAACTCATGTAATTGGTTAATTTCTTTTGAATTCCATGTCTTTTTTGTTTGATTGGTTGGTTGGTTGTTTTTTTAAACACATTAGTGATACAGTCTGAATGTAAAATAAACTGTATAGCAAGGTTATGTCACAGTTTATTCAGGATAAAGCTAATGAGTTTTAACATTTAAGTTTTGTGTTTGCAATAAATTCTTCTCACGAGGCACACCTAAGTACAAATGCAGGCATCATTTTAATTTATAAAAAAAAATGGACAGTATCAAAATAGAAATATCAACAGCAGCACTCTTCTGGTCTAGCTTTCTCCATGAAATACGGAACAGCTAAAGTATTCAAGCAATTCCTCAAATTTATGTGCTGAAAGCTATTCAAATATAAAATAAGCACTAACAAACAGGAAACCTTGTCACTTGCAATGCTAATAAATCAAATTCACCAAGGTAAGTTAGCTACGTTTTCAGTACAAGTGGATATATCATAAGAGCCTGATAACGATACAACTAGCAGAAAAATAAATGTGCATTCTCTGACCTTGACAATAATTCACTAACAGCTTTCCTCACAATTTTCCTAACATTGAGCCACTCTTCATAGGCTAGAAAGTGTTTATATTTCTGTCGATGGAGAGTTTCATTTGTGTCATCACGACTTTATTAGGGATTTTAGTGTAGTATTAAGATAAGTTATAGAAAATAATAAATTTCAGGATAATATTCTGTGAAACTGCCTGGGGGAATTTGCAGGATAGGGGTCAGAGGAACACTAGGGGTTTTCATTATGTTTGGCTCTTTTTTTCTTTTGGAGCACTGATCTGATACCCTTCACCTCATTTCACATGGCTCTAAAACAACCAAAGCTGGTACTTTACTGATTCGTTACCCCCTAAAAGAAGTAATGAGTGAGATTGCTGCTGAGCTTGTAAGGAACAAGCACCTTGCCAATATCAGACCCTTAGAAAATATTACTGGAACTAACTTGGAAGAATAATGACTTCAAAGAAGAGAGACCAAAAGAATGTATTTTATTTTAGATTTGTGAAATGATGGGATATGCCCTTTATTATTACTTTATAGGGTAAATTACAGACAAAATTAAGAACTATTTAAACTAGAGCATGGTGTCAGCACAAGAACAGTTGGTTATAAACTGGCCATGTGTCGTGGTTTTACCCCAGCCAGCAGCTAAGCACCATGCAGCCGCTTGCTCACTCCCCCTCATCGGGATGGGGGAGAGAATGGGAAAATTTAAAGTGAGAAAACTCTTAGGTTGAGATAAAGACAGTTTAACAGGTAAAGCAAAAGCCACGTGCACAAGCAAAGCAAGACAAGGAATTCATTCCCCACTTCCCATGGGCAGGCAGGTGTTCAGCCATCTCCAGGAAAGCAGGGCTCCATCATGTGTAACAGTTATTTGGGAAGACAAACACCATCACTCCGAACGCTGCCGCCCCCCAGTACCTCCTCTTTCCCGAGCCTCTTATAAAGTGAGCATGTCGTCATATGGTATGGAATATCCCTTTGGTCAGTTGGGGTCAGCTGTCCTGGCTGTGTCCCCTCCCAACTCCTTGTGCACCCCCAGCCATCCTGCTGGTGGGACAGTGCGACAAGCAGAAAAGGCCTTGGCCCCGTGTAAGCACTGCTCAACAACAGGTCTATATAACAAAAACGTCTCTATATTATCAATACTGTTTCCAGCACAAATCCAAAACATAGCCCCATACTAGCTACTATGAAGAAAATTAACACTCTCTCAGCTGAAACCAGGACACCGTGAAAAAAAATTCAGGCTCAAAACTAAAAACAGAAGAGTATAGGTCTTAACAACGAACCTAAGCAGTTAGAAGATGGAATTTGATAAATTCTTGGAAAGGATTATATGATGCAGTTCCAGAAGAGGCAAGAAACTGAATGTGGAGGTCCTCATGTTGTTTCTAATGTGAGCTTCAAAGAGGGGATAAGGGAATAATGCAGTTCCTTTGCATCCTCTTTACAGCCTTTTAGGGTCAAATAAGGACTCCTTTGTCTTTAATAAGTGTTTTATCCCCTGGTGATTATTCTCCTTTTTGGTAAGTCAGTTTAAAACATGCACAGAGGGTAGCAGTCAGGCTTTGCACAACACAAAGCCGCAACTATGACTGCCACCACCATTTGCTCTGTGTTTACTTGTTTTCCCGTGATCCTGTGTTGCCAAGAGATATTTGTAGTCAGGAATCCTGTCATAGAACTGTTCCCAGAGTCTGAATTCAGCACCACAAAATGACCCAAAAGAAAAACCACCAAGTAATCAATACGACCCACCAGATCACTTTAGGGCCTTGAGCCACAGGTTCAGGCTTTGGAATTGTGGCTACAGAGCAAGATGCTGAGAGCCAGCTATGGGACTGTGAACATGTTGCTTCAGCGCAGAGTGTGGCTGTACATCTCATCTCACTCTCTTGTCTCCCTCCACCCACAGAGCACTGAGCGCTGCTGAGACTGTGAAAGACACTGATACGCTGTTAACAAAAAAGCCTGTCAAGGGAGAAGAGGGTTAAATATCAAGACCAATATCTCATCCAGATGTACCTACTCTAACGGTTCTGTCATTAAAAATTACATATAACCATTAGTAAATTATATTGATTATAATTTCTTTCACAAAGCTAGAAAATGTTGAGAAATATATTTCCATTGCTCTTCAAGAAGCCATGCATAGAAAAAACACCTTTTTAATTTTTTTTAATTTACAAAGTTAACTTTCTCTAGAAATAAACTCAAAGACCAGTATCTCTGCCTTGACTGGAAATACATCAACATGCGTAAACAGCTTTGGGTGTACAGAATGTGATTACAAAGAAGGCTTGACTCACTTTACTATCATTTTTTTCCCGTTGTCTAGAAATCTAAAACAATGGGCAAGAGGGAAGAAAGTGTACTTATCTAATTTTGAGAATTTTTTTTTTTTTTAAACTGAGTCAAGGAGCATTGCTTTTCAAGGGAGGTTTAGATTTCTTACTTTTCAGCAAATACATTTTTCTCTTGCAAAGTGCAGTGTGTGTAGGAGTCAGCTCACGTAGAAAGTGGTTCCCTGATCAAAACAGATGGCATGCTGGCAGGGTAAGTTTTAAATGGCAGAGTGTTGATGTTGAAAGATTTCAACAGCAGCTTCCATGACAGGGACAGAGACATAAATGACAAATACAAAATACAAAGACATTTCAATAACTTACCAGTGTATCACTCTAAGTTAATATTTCTCTCTGGGTTCTAAAGATGCTAGAAGGAGTCTTCCTAGCTGTGGGCACAAGACTGTATTCTAGCTTAATAAATCTCAAAAAAATAATGAGGGTTCTATTTTTAGGACAATGAAGCATGAAAACTAAGGCTTTACTGGCATGGGGAAAGAATAAGCTGGTTACTAGAAAGGTTTTTAACAAAGCTCTTGGTGAAAAAGAGTGACCAAGTAATTCTTCTCCTGACTTACCAGTCTCAATGAGTTCTCCTGGAAGAAGGTTTTTATTAGACTCTCTGAGCTTTTGTCACATGTTTTCATTATCCATCCACTAATCTGTGAGGCACAGTAAACCAAAGTGTTCAAACTGGGGTATCTGTGAGGGTTTTTTTCAGTGTGTGAATAACATTTTCATATTTTCCAAATTTTAAAAAACATTTACCCAGAGAAATTATTTTAGATATCCAGATTTACATATCTCCTGTCCTTGCTCTCATCTCTTCAGTTCTCTTTCCTTTTATATATATCTGTAAGTCATTATTGCTTTTAATATCTTAAGTCATCTTTAAGAAGTTCTTCTTGATATTTTTTATTCTCCAAACATTTCCTCATCTCCCCCTGTTTTCACAGGCTTTTCCTTGAGTCTAACTGTCTCTTTTTTTTTTTTTTTAAGACTGAGGCTAACCTATCTTTTCTCTAACCTTCTTATCAGTACTCTAATGTTTTTCTGTCTTTCCAGATTCAGTTCTGCATCCAGCTGTCCATGAAGCATTTACTACCAATAAGATATGGCAGGCAGTTTTGCATTTTTGAAGGCAAAAACAGAGCAATTGAGCCTTAATTCAGCTCCTTGCTGCAGAGGGGGGTGCACAAAATGAAATGACAGGGATGCTTGGTAAAAGCTCTGGGAAGCAATATATCACCAAAAGGAGATCAACAATTTATTTTTCCTCTGCAATGAGAAAGGTGTGTAGATGTCAGCTTGTACAGGAGGTACTCCCTGATCAAAAGAAGTGATACATAGCCAAGGCAAATTTAAAGTATTTTGCAAAAACATTTTTCTCATAAAATACTCTCGGCAGGAACATATGCAGAGGCCTGACATGAGCAGCGGTATTAAGTAACTTCTTTGTAGCTTGCTCAAAGAGATAATGGGGGGAAGGGTGGGAAAGACACGATAGCTGTTAAATTGGTCTTTAACACCTGGTAACGCTTGTGGCCAAAAATTAACATTGAGCAAATTCTGTACAGTCTTCAAGGCATTATTTTTATGCCTCTGACAGATTACAGATGACCTTTTTTACAGTCCATGTTTTCTATGAAATCATAGAATAATAGAATGGTTTGGGTTGGAAGGGACCTTAAAGATCATTTAGTTCCAACCTCCCTGCCATGGGCAGGGACACCCTCCACTAGACCAGGTTGCCCAAAGCCCCATCCAACCTGGTCTTAAACACTTCCAGGGATGGGGCATCCACAGCTGCTCTGGGCAACTGACTCCAGGGCATTTGGCCTTGTTGAACTTCATTGTCAACAGGTGCCATGACCCAGTTCATTGCTGAATAGCTTACCTAAACAACTGCTTGGTGATGATGGCTCTGCTAGCCAGGGGTCTGATTCTGTGTATCTACTATTCTCCTATTCCTTTTTTCTGTTTTGGTTGGTTGGTTGGTTTTGGTTTTGTTTTGTGGGGTTTTTTTCCAAAATCAGTAGGTTTCTGTCAAGTAAAATTTCGGGGTTGTATGGATGGAATGTTTGGGTAACAGTACAACAAGCAAGCAAACAGACTTATGCCACTGAAATGAGTATAGTGACTCATTTTGCTGAGCAGTTTATGATGATTGTGGGTCAGAGGTTCAGTGGCGGCAAGCTTGTCCAATCAAGGCAGCTCTGGTTGGAAGTACTTTTAAGTGCACTTTCATCTTGACCTATGTGAGTTCTGGTCTTGGGGCCAGCTGGAGGAAAAATGATGCTAAGCAATTTAAAATAGTCACCAACCTTTTCTACAGTTTGATGTCAGAAGCAGCAATAACTGCTATGTTACCAAGAGTTGAATGGTGAACTTTTCCTAGCACTGGGGACCTGAGTAGCATTCAGTTAATATCTGGACTTCTAGGTGTCCCAGAGTTATTATGTAGTTATTCTGTCATACTTTGCCAGATCCAGATATAAATGTTATTAGGAAAAAATATTAGGGTTATGGTTTTTCTGGTTTGTTTTGAGGCTTTTGTAGCTTTTTATTTCCTTTCTTGCATTTCTCCCTTTGTCTCACGCTGGCTGTTTTAGCTGTTCCCTACTGCTAGCTGCCAGCTGTTTTTGTTTTACTAACACTTCACTCTCTCACAGAGAAGTGGGAGGGATGCAACGCCCAGACTGCTGCATTTCTCCTCTTTTAGAATGGGTGCTACCTGAAGTTGAACAGGTTAGCATAATAGCCAGACCATGACATTTTACAAGCCTTTGGATGTTTTGTGCTTTTATTAAAGCAAAAAGTGACTGAATTCAAGACTTATTTCTGTATTTTATTTATTTATTTACTGAAAGCTACTTTTCAAGCTTTTCTGGTTTTGCAGAGAAAAGCCTGAAAATACTACTTAAGTCTCAAAGACCACAAGGCAAATAAGAGGATCCCTCAGATTGTTCTCTAAAGCTCGGCACATTAGACTCTGACTCCTGATTCTGAGGACTTGAGATAGACAAACTCAATATTGTCAGTCTGGCTTCTCTCAGCTGTTAGCTGCTTTGCACTACACAGGACAAACTAGAGAGCTCAATGCCGTGAATCACTAAGCTTTTCCTAGTAGAGGAAGGTCTGTAGATAGTGAACAGCAAACCTGAAAAGAATAGTGGAAGACTAATTGGCACAGTCAGGTTTTGAAGGGGAATTCATGATATACTGATACCTTGTCAAACTGCATTGCTATGACCATAAATTACAGTGACTTGTGGTAAATTAACTTCATTTTTGCCTCTGACTTCCCCCTTTCTACTTTCAAATTCTACTCAGAAAGCACTTTGTTGTTTCTTAGCAAACAGCAGTCATAAACCTAAAGCTCAACCAGTAATTCCGCTTTTGCTTGAATAAATTAAACGTTTTATTTGGCATAGAAATGGCAAACAAATTAAAATAAAACCATATCATAAAGCTTCTCAATGAATTTCATTCTAGAAGATTGTCTGCAAAGGCTTCTTTTTAAACATAACTTTCAAGGAGAAAACTATACTGATTTTGGCCATCTAGTTTGTGGGCACCATTTTCGCGGGTTCAGATCGTGCTAGTAAAAGGGGCAGCATGTTATTCAAAGTCTGAGCATGCAAACTAAAGCAAAATAGAGGAATTATGTGCAAAACTGGAAACACAGGCCTAAATATTCAAACCTGCCTGCTAAAAACTAATATATCAATTCTTGGTTAGGCCTGTAATCGTGAAGTCTAATATTGTGCTGCACATAGCTGATTAATTCTAGCCAAATTTGCCTAAAAGTTCTTGTTAGCAGTTCTAACTCCTACTAAGGTAGGCGCTTGGCAAGGATACTTCAAGTTTACTCAACCTTATTATATATATATATATAACGGCAAAACCTTATATTTATATAACTGCACACCTAAATTTGAGAATTGCTAACAGTTGCTCTGGAGAGCAATAATTGAGGTTGCTTGTGGCTGTATGTTTTTATTAGCACTAAGCAAATTATTTTGGAAGGGGAAGTGAAAAGAAGCTTACTGAAAACTGGGAGTTTCATTACTTTGCTGTTCCTAACCTTGCTTCATTCATGTCAGTTAATGAGTAACTTATTGACAAAATAATTCAAGTTTCTTCATATCAAATAATTAAAAACACCCTTAAGTTTACTGCAGTTTGGTTTTAATCTTCTTAGCCAAATGGGTGAGGCAACACCCCATATTTTATCATATCCCTTCGATAATACTGTTATTGTGGTGATAGGTGGCAACTTGTTAACAGTGCAAGGGCGCAAGTCAATTTCTGGGATGTAGTTCCTTGAAGATACAGTATATTTTTTCTTATGAAGAGGGATGCATCCTTCCTTAGTAAGGCCTACAAGAAAGCTGGAGAGGGACTGTTTACAAGGGCATGTAGTGATAGGACAAGGAGTAATGGTCTTAAACTGAAAGAGGGTAGATTTAGATTAGATATTAGGAAGAAATTCTTAATGTGAGGGTGGTGAGACACTGGAACAGGTTGCCCAGAGAGGTTGTGGATGCCCCCTCCCTGGCAGTGTTTAAGACCAGGTTGGATGCGGCTTTGGCCAGCCTGGTCTAGTGGAGGGTGTTCCTGCCCATGTCAAGGGTGTTGGAACTAGATGATCCTTAAGGTCCCTTCCAACCCAAACCATTCTATGATTCCATGAATTTCATCATTAGTCATTCTTCCAACAGTTTAATATGATGACATCCTGGTAGAATAATCATCCAGAAAAGAAAGAAAAGAAATAATATTAGTTAAAGCAAAGGGGAAGTAGAGAGGCAACACTACAGAAAGGGAAGCCTATCCAACATCTGGAGCAGAGAAATGCACAGAGAGAGTCTGTCGACCTGGCAGGTGGAAATGGAGTACATGAGTACAAGACTGCTTGTAAGTCAACGCATGGGAACAATGAAACACACTTAAAAACATACTCTCTTATACAGCTTTTACATCTCTACAAGAGGCTGATCAATTCCTTGAGTATTACATGACCTAAGTCATTTCTAGACTGAGATCCTGGCACTCTACAGATTGATTTGATCCCAGGCTCCACAACATCATATAGGATACAATTGCCAGAGAAAATGGACCCATCCCTCTTTAAAGGGGTTAGCTAACATGCACCAGTGGGATAAAAAAAAATTCACAAGAAAACAAGAATTTCACGT
Organism: Grus americana; assembly: GCF_028858705.1. Taxonomy (NCBI): domain Eukaryota; kingdom Metazoa; phylum Chordata; class Aves; order Gruiformes; family Gruidae; genus Grus; species Grus americana. The sequence goes on along the minus strand of NC_072855.1, from coordinate 65,995,053 downwards.
ATCATGTTAAATAGAACGAAGAAAATAGAAGAGTTGCTGTTAAACCAACATGAAGAGAGCTATGATTCAGTGCTCTAAAGTAAAAACATGCGGTAAGAGATAAGTATGCAATAATTTAAAAACCAAATATTGTACCTGTGACTTACTTGACCAGAAAAGCCACACACATACCTTCCTCTTCACCATTTAACGCAGAAGAAGAACTGAAATCACAAAGCAGCTCAGAGTTAATACTGAACTGTAAGCCATCTAAGTATTCTCAAAAATAATTTTTGTGATCACATGCCAGTTCTACAGAAGAAAAATACCCAGGTTGTTCCATATAAAAAGCACCTTATTTCTATACCATGGTACAACCAAGGTTATATGTTTTACTTAAACAACTACAACCCTGACTTTATAAAGAGATATTATCACTGTTGCTTTAGCACTGCTGCAGCATACTGTTGGCATTATCTGGAGATGGGCATATTTAGCATCTGACAATTGACTCTCCTAACAGCAAAGTCTTGTACCTTTAGCTTCCACTGGTGAACATATACTCATAATCTGAAAATTGTAAGACTCTCACTATGAAATGCCCATTCCTATTTTTCTACCTTAGTAACATTTTCAAAATGACACACAATGATTAATCTACAACAAAATGTTCATTCAAAAATAATTTGATGTTCAGGAATCTTCAAAAAGTTCTTCATATTCTGCAATCCAGCTTTTAAAAATGCTAATTTTATAACCTAAAAACCAAATCCTTTTGCTGTTTACAGCATACAATTCAATACACATTGACGACCAGACAAGTAGCATATTACAAAGAGGCCTTGTTCATGTCTTATAGTACATAATAAGTACTTACAATGGCACAATATATTGCTCTGATAAGATTATAAACACAATATCAGAGGAAAATCCATAAAAATCTAATTATGCACACAAAAGTTACAGCACAAAAAGCTAGCTGAGGCATTTGGACTGAAGGTTTGAAATTGTAATTAATTTTAAACATATACCACTACTGGTTAATTCCTACAGGAATTTAATTTTAAAATTTTACTACTACATGCTGTTCACTCCAAGGTGAACAGGCTTTTAGTATTTCTTTTAATTTAATACAGATGTTTTATACAAACCCAGCTCAGGTTAGTAGAAATAGGGAAATCAGATGTTTAAGAGCTTAGTGATTTAAAGTTACCTGTAATGAATTGCTATGTCAGTCTGCCAGAGGTTTTTCAACTGCCACCTTTGAAAAGTTGAGAACAGGGAAGTACAAAAAGCAGTGCACAATCCAAACTGCAGAAAGGAATAACAGAATGAACTCATCACTCATGCTGACGTAATCACAAAACTGAAGTGGTCTATCCAGATTGCCACAATCATCTACTTGGGCCCATATTAATATGATGGACGTGACACAAATGTTTCTAACTGCCAGTAACATGATACAGGAGTTTCACTTCTCTATCATGACCATGACCTCACATGAGTAATGGTAAAGTGTCTGGATGACAAGCAAAAAGTAATGCAGAACACATTAAATGAACTTTTAAACAGGCAGACCATGCCTATATGTCTTCATCTGTTCAGCTGTTACAGGAGTAAACTGGAGAAAGACAACAACCTTGTAACCTAGGGTAGTATAGGGATGATATGAAAAATTTATTTGGATACTCTCCCCCTTCCCATTAGCAACACAGAAGAGGATAGCACATATGAAGGAAAACAAATATTTCTCTTGCCAAGAGGCAGGTTTGTTAAGTTTGTAACCTCAAATGCTATGGAGTCAAACCTATTAAATTTAGTGACAAGATTTTCATTGACAAGATGACTGAGTGCTAAAATCTCCACAGGACACAAGTAGAAGAAATCCAGTTCTTTGTTCTCTATGGTAAACAGCAAGACCTCTGAGATATATATAAAAATATAAAATACATATATATATAAAACCAGGATATATACATTTATATATCCTCATGATAAGAAAAAATGTGAAGACATGGAAGTCTCAGGAGAGGATGCCAAAATTTGAGCAGAAAATGGAAACAGCAAGAGAAAAGGTGAAGTTAAGTTCTCTGCAAAGGCTGATAACTCAGACTGTCATGCTGAAGGAGGTTTCAAACAGGGAAAAAGATTCAGTAAAGTTGATGGATTATATGTACAAAGTCTTTCCATGGTTTTCTTAAATTTTAAGAATAATTTTTTAGGAAGACTATGAAAAAGTGGAATAACCAAAACAGGAGCTAGCAATTAACATGCTACAAATGCAAACAAAATCTGACTGCATTCCTGTCACAGTACTCTGAAGATTTGCAGAAAAGAATAAGAATTTTTTTTTTTTTTACCAAACAGGCCTTATTTAAAACATTGGAGTCCCTCTATCATATTATGTTCTCTGTTCCTCTTGCCTATCACCCTCTTATCACTTATTATCACACAATCGTATATGTAAAATATAATTAAGATATTTTAATGAGATCCTAGCAATAGGAAATTTGGGTATATTACTCAAGCAATATGAAGAGTCAAAATAAAGCCCTCAGAGCTATCAGAAAATAGGTAAGAAGCTGAAGAACTAGCTGTCACACAGACCTGAAATCTAATTCTCCTTTTAATTACACTATTGTGAACCTGTGATGTTGCAAGAATGAAACTGGTGAAGAATGTAGCCTGTGATACCAAGACTGAAACTCTGCAGAGAGAGAAAGGAAAGCAGGACAAAGGTGAAAGAAAAGAGGAACCCTGCTTATTTTTCTTTCGACAGGAAGAAGAAAAGCAAAATGGAAAAAGAAAGAAAAAAATAAAAGGAAAAAAGGACAGAAAAATCCTTTTCTCCAACAGATACTGTGAATAACAGAAAAGATGGGACTGTTCACCTCAGATGTTAGACCTATTTTACTGAAGAAGTCGCAATCCAGAGAAAGGGAAGAGAAGACAGCAGAATATATTTCTATACCATCCAAGGACAGCAAATAAAGCAGGCAGATCAAAAATATTAATGAAAATATTAAAAAAGCTGTATGCATTCATTTTGCAATTTCTTAAGTTTAAACTCTTTGGTTTCTCTTTTCCAAGTGACAAACCCTAGAAGTCCACAAAATAAAGAATTTTCAGGTGAATTTTGCAGAGAAGTTTTCATTCATATCCTTCTTTCATTGAATCTCTGTAAAAAGTCACATCACAAAATGCATGGCCTCAACCTTGGAAATAGGAAAATAGAGTAGTGATGCAATGAGAAAGCAAGGAACTTTCTCCATATTTTATCTCTAGTACATAAGGATAAAGAGCCATGACTCATAGGTAAACAAGTATTTATTTTCCCAGCTTATGTTAGGGAAAAAAAAAAAAAGAAGCAGGAAGAGCATGGGATACAGATACCACTAGGCTAGCTTATTAGAACAGCTAATTATTTTGTAGCTTTGCAGACAAAGGGAGTATGCTGCACCCATAAACTTGAGTGTATATAGCTCTGCAAACTGGGGAAGACATTATAATTGTGCTGCTTGGTTTCTCTATGTATTTCTTGTAAATTGCCATAAACGTATGGATAGTGAAAAATTTTTAATGGATCTGCCACATGCCTGATTCCACTGACCCAAGCGAGCAGTCTTTTGAATCCATGTATTTTCATGTCGCTAAATAAGGAGCTTGAAAAGAGTAGCACAATGTTAAAGTATCTGAGTTACCTGTCTGCAAATTTTGGAATTGAATGTATTGCCTCTTACAGCTGGCTCCCAATCAGGAAGTCTCTTTCAGAACAATAAAAGTTAAATTCATTTGTTTCTTTAAGAGAAAAGTTATGCTTTACATACATATGCCTTAAGCCCTCAGTCACCAACCATCTACCTCAGTCATAAATGTCAAGGCTTTGATGTTTCAAGATGCTGCAGTGAAAATTAGATAAATACCACACTCCCTCAGAAGAAGAGCATAAGCTTCATTTACTCACATGTTGTTCACATACAAATCTATGTTGAGTAGGTTTAGGCTGAACTATGGAGCAAATCTGCAAGGGGATCCTTCCATAGTCTCAGCACACATTTAGTATTGACAAGTCAGGCATCAATAAGGCTAAATATATCACAATCCAGGCCAGTGTCAGTAATGTCAAACACAGAGTTTCCTGCCTACAGCGAATCTAAGAGCCACTGATTTGAACAAAATCACATCTAATTAAGGGTCCTGTTGGACTAGTAGGTCTAAACATAGCCTACATTTGGGAGATGTTAACTTTAAGGAAAAAAAAAAAAGAAAAGAAAAGGGGGGGGGGAGGGGCAAAGAGTCTGTTTACCAGAGACATGTGACTTTAATAACTGTACTCACCAGGAATAAACATTGAACTTGTGCAAATGCTACATGCACATGGTGTTTAGATGGCCACCTCAGAAAATCCTGCCTCACTTAACAATAATACACTTTAAACTCAGAGATTTGCTCATCAAGACAAACATGTTAAGGTTTCTTTTGCATTCAATTATTGTATTGACATAATCTTGCTACAATACTACTTTATTCAAAGTAAAAAGCTAGAATGTATGTCAATATTTACTTTAACGTCTTTTCTACTTGTTTTCTTCGTCAATGCTGCCACCTTCTGATAGCCAGAAGATTCACCAAGCTTAAGTCCAGTGTTAAGGTTACAGCATGGTGGACAACATAATTGCAGTCTTTGCCGCCTTCAGACGCAGGAACCCTCTCTTGCCTCCCCAGCCCCATCTACTTCAGTGGGATTTTTACATACGGACGTACAAGAGGATTTGCAGGTTATAATTTGTACATCAGCAAATGTTTATGAGACCAAACCTGAAAGATGCCAGTCTAGTTCTAAACTGCCCATGCTCTCACGTCATTGAAGCCACTGAGAACTTTTGGAAGTTGCCGGAAACTACACTTTCTGTCTTTTTGCCCTCTTTCCTGGAATATTTACCATGGGAAGTCCTTGTTTTTGTGAGTTTTAGCCCCTATTTACTGTTTCTGTGCCGTAACATAGTTTCCCAGTCTAAGTTCCTGGGTGTGTCTAAAGTACTGTCAAGACTTTTCAGTTTGGTCAACTGTTTATCTGTTCTGTCTGTCAAGGTCAAGGCTACCTAGGGAAATGCAATGGTTCATATAGGTGGAATTATTCCCTTGAAGGACATTAAATACTGACCTACAACCTTGAACTGAACTCTCCTCACTAGGAAAACTGCCAATTTAATACACTCTCAATATCCTTAAAGATTTTCAGCAGAACTCACTTCATTTAATAAATTCACAGGCATTGAGATAATTTGAGGGAAAAATAAAAATTAAAAAACAAGGTAACTCAATTTAATAGAACTTCAGAAATCCAGTTTCATGGAGCTTTTATCCTGATGAACACAAACAAGTGCAATGTTTGGAGGGTAAATAGAATAGCAGTATTTGATTAAAAATAAAAGAAAAAAAATCTAGATGTTAAAAGATATGTCGATGTCCAAAGCATGAAAACAAACTTCATAGCCAATAGTCTGTCACAGTATCTTATGCAGGCTCCCCTACCAAGTGCAAGAACAGGCCATATACATGTAAAGCAAGCACAAATTTTAAGCTTAGCAGAGAGAACACAGACAAAGAAATCATAAAACCTGAAAGATGATCTTACCCTAAATTCTTTTGCTGGAATAAGAACCTATACATAACTTTCTTATATCACAGTTAAATGCCCCATCCTCTTGTCTACTGAAATAGAATCAGTCATTCTCTCTCTCTTTTTCACTCAGGGGCCTAATGAATATTTAATACAAAGTGGATCTGCTCTGATCTGACTCCAGAACAGACAGATATTTTAAACTGCAGTCTCTCATATCCCAGGCAAGTAGCCTGATCACTAAACCATTGGTAAACAGGGTGCCCATGAGCCTCCCTCTGTTGAGGGCAGTCATCAATGAGTGTTGGCCTCCAAGTGAGAAAGGCAGAGGAACTCTCACTTTATGAATGGTGGCAAGATTCAAGTTACAAAATGCCCAGTCTTGTGAGAATTTGACATCTCTAGGCATAGACAGAAGTAAAAATGTACGTGACACAGGGACTTTGTTGACAGAAATCTAGGCAGTCCTGGGATTAGTCAGATTATTCTTGTACCTAGATTTTGGACTAAGGTGCCAACTTAACAGTAGCAAAACTAAGATGTCTATAACATGTGACAGAGCAATACAGAGAGGGCTTTCATATGCCATTTGCAGATCCAGAAGCAATATAGCTCTTCCTGTTGGCGCTGCACCAAAGAAAGGACTGCTGAAAGGAATTCCTTTTAGTTTAGTCCTTTCAATTTTGTTTCATTTTTTTTTTTGTTGAGAATATGTTCACAAGGGGCTCAGCAGTATAATATGGTCCACATGTCTTCAGGCTTGCATGTGCAGCTCTAATGCACAACAATATGATAACCAGTAACTTGTTGGACATCTGCTACTCTGACGAATTCTTTTAACAACCGAATAGAACAGTGCACTCCATTGGCTTTTAAGTGCTTTACAAGATATCTAGGAAAAGAGGTTACTCTCGCAGCTGATTATTCATCAGAGCCGAAAATACTAGGTTGTATGTCAATCTCAAAGTTTAGCAAGTTGAAAATACCAGATAAGCTTTTAATACCATATACTGAAAGTGGTTTGTGACATAGAAATCATCTTAGTTGAATACATCTCAATACTCACTGATTATTTTTACAGGAAATCTTCTGGAAGAGCCACAACTCCACATGAACGGCCTATCAGTCGTGCCAGCTGGCTCATCATATTGAGAAACGAAAAATAACACATCTATAGATTTTTAGGTCATTTTAAGACACAGCCTGAGTGCAAACCTGTGTTTGCCGCATAACCAAAATTTCTCTGATAGAGAATGCAGGTGCAGAGTCAGCTGCTAGAAATGTTTATACTGTAATAAATTTCCAAGATGAGTAATATTCCTCTTAGAAATTATCAGTAATACTATTTTTAAAGAGAAGTTTCCACAGAAGTTTTTTGAACTGTCTGCATAATAGCCAATAGCATAATTTAACTCTGGAGACCTAAATTACAGTCCAAATTCTTTATTCCACTCATTTTAAAGTTATTTACAAAGGGCAGATTCCACTCTTGAGTAAAGCCTTTCCCTCTAAATATGTTCAGAGAAATAAGCTGGAATACTTCTAAATAAAGGTATTCTGTCACTTGAATAATAAAGTAGAATATTCCAGACCCAAAGGAAGAAGAAAAGCAAATATATCATCTTATGGGGCCAGTAGTGTGTGAAAAAAAGAGAAGCATCTACAGTATGTTCATTGAATGTCATGGCATATAAAAAAAAGCCTGATCCACAGATGTCAATGACTACTGAATTAGGTCTAAAATATGTCAAGTGAAGGAAAGCCAAAAGCTGCAACTCTCACTCTTGAGAACACTCTCCTCAATTTTCTTAACAAAAGATTTTTAATGTTATGCCAGTATTTTTGACACTTTCACTTGCATTATTCTTTGAAGATATATGCTTTTAATTATCACATATAATAAGTATAGTTGAAAGGTACAGTAATGCAGTAAAACAGTGAGCTGTAATACTACGTAATGTTACACAAAGCCATTGGAAAATACATGTATTTACTTCTTTAAAATATTTAAAGTATTAAAGTATTTAAAATATATAATTATTATTTTGTGCCCTCTAAAAATTTTTGGAGGACACATTCCTTCACATTTCTTTTGCTTCAAATAAAAGATAGTAATTTTCAAAAGATCTTTATAAGAATTACAGTTGACTGAAATAGCTTTAGGAGAGGGATGAATAGATCTCACAGCTAGGCAGTGAACCTAAATATTGTTGCTTTAGAAAAGGGGTTAGGGTTTTCCAAGCCTCACACATTTGATTTATCTTTTCATACATGTAGAGAGAAAAAGGATTGTGCAGAAATGGGATTTTTATATGTGGGAAAAAATGGTGTGCAATTCAGAAAGCTGAAGGAGGAGGGAACTAACATAAACAGAGATGGCAAGGAGACAAAATCCATACTGTATCAGTGCAATGGTGATATCAAATCTTGAGCGCGGATTATGAGCTCTCCCTCATGCCGCTCAGTAGCATCTCACAGAAAGGAAACCCACCAGAGTATCTGTGTGAATAACTGCTCTTTGCTGCAAGGCAATCACAAGGCAGCAGTAAGAAGTGACCCTGAAAAGCCTGCTGTAGTAGGAAATGTATTCATACCTAGCTCCTTATGCTCCATTTCCCTTCCAGCAATATATTTTGGGAGATCTTCATTAGAAATGCTGTATGGAACTGAAGGGGAAGTTGCACAACCTGCTGCTGAGTTGTAAAATAAGTCTGCACATGTAAGTGAAAATGTAAATACAACAAAGGTAAAAATATTTGAGGTAATCCTAATCTATATCATATAGGTACCACTAGCAACCAGAGGACACACACCAAGAGCCAAGCTGTCTTCTCTAGAATAACTCATACTTGTGAACTTGTGTATTTACGTGAACTATCCATGGTAAAGCCATCACAAATAAGCCTGTCTGCTTTACATTCATTCACACAATCATTTGTTTCTGTGATCTGATCTACTGGAAGAATTTAGCCATGTGGATTGTAAGGAGCCACAGGGAAAATTTGAGCTGAGCAGTCCAACTGCATCTCCCTCGCCTGTAAAACAGAACTCAAATCAGCACTTCTGTGGGGAGCAGTCTGCAAAGTATTACCCTCATTTCTCTGTTCTCTGATCAAAAATGGACCTGTGAAGGCTTTCTTGTGATCACATGAGGGAATCTTTCAGTCTATTTCTGTACCCTTTGTAATTATGAAGAAAAATCTTCCAGATGCACAGCTGATGTAGTGTCTTCTACCTGAAACTGCAGGTAGCAAGGCACCAGGTGCACAGAATCAGCAGTAGTAACCCAGATGTATCAAGTGCCCCTGTTGTCTCAATGGAATTGCCATTTATTGAAACCAGTACTACCCTCACTTCATACAAAATATAACAGAAGAAACTCCTTCTGAAGGGCAAATAGAGAGTAAAAAATATAGTGGAAGATAAACATGAAAATTTGAGCAAGAGGAAGTGACTGGAAGGTGAGGAAGTGACTGGACGGTGAGGAAGAGAAGATTTGTACAAATGATGTTCTGAATATACTTCTGGATCAGCAAGTGTAGAAGAACTGCATTGCCACTAGGTGTACAAGCACTAAAAAAAAAAAAAAAAAAAAGGATCCTTCCAGCCCTTAAATAAGTCTACTGTTATTTCGCCTTTGCCTCTCCTCCCAACCCTTCTGTTGTGCTGGCTTTTGCTGTATCCAAGTAACAATCTCTGATCTCACTCTTTGACTGTTTTTTCCTCAATAACTATTTGTTCTTTTCAAACCTTATGGTGCTTCCCAAATTGGTTGTTTCAGCTGTTTGCTAAACCTCTGGAAAAAGAAAAGCAACAGTCCCCGTTACCAGGCAAATCCAGTTTCTGCTACACATGGTTGTGATGAGGTGCAGTCCTGCTGCCACTGCTACTCCGTCTCTGTGGAGTTCACTCAACAGCACCTGAAGCTGACAGGCAGCAGTTAGCCTCTGTACTTTGCTCTGACAGATGTTTTATAATTAAATCAGGTAATACCAACTTTCTGCAGCCTGATTTCTAAGCAAAATTTACAGCAGCAACAGGCCAGAAAAAGCACTTAAGTGTAGATTTGGTAAGGTTATTAGATTAACCAGGATTGCATGAATAAAGTAGTATATCTAAATAACATCTCATCCTCTGGCTGATTGCTTTGGGCATCACAAAGAAATCATTTGTTCCTTTTAATTTTTTATTTTTTCTTTTTCTTTTTTTTTTTTTTTAAAGTCAGGTGCCTTGTTCACTTCTTGTTCAATAGAGTCTAGCAGATCAGGCTGGACAGGCTGCAGTCTACCCATATTAGAAGTTCCTGGTGGGTCCCCCCATGCCTTGTGTACAGCCAGCCTAGCCCCAGAACTTCCCAAGCCTCCAGCACTGCTTGTAAAAAGTTCCCGTTCTCCATTCTTCTGGGTGAACAGAATTCAATGTTTAATATTTCTGTGAAATCATAAGACACGGGATCCAGAGCACCAGGCACAGAAAATTTTTACCTTCCTCTAAAATTCTTTATCCAGTCTGTACAGTTTTAGCAAGATGAAGGGAATGTCTGTGCTGATATGATTGTACAGGCTGTAGGTTCATCTAAGCCCACTGTAAACTACCAACGCCATAGTAGCAATAGCTAATAGTAGCAGTTTCAGCACTGCACTCTCAAGCTCCAGCACAGGCTAATTTACCCAATTTCTGAGGCACTGCAGTAAAGGCAAGCCCTAACAATCCCAAATGACATTGCATATTTTAAATTCCTGCATGCAAAACTCTTTACAATCTGAAAATATCTCACTGCTCACAGAGATGATAACATATCTTGCAGCACAGAAACAAGACTTCACCCTTTAGTTAAATCAATCCTTTCCTTCATATCCTTTTGTATAAATTGCACCAGATAGATTCAGCCTGTTCCTGAATATAGGCTGCAAATACTAATCAGACCTCCAAAGAGGCCTTCAGGATGATTGACGGGGAAGCCCTTAATAAAGGCTTTCTGGTTTTGGCAGGCGAGCAGGAGAGCAAGCAAGAAAGGAAGCAGCTTGAGTTACTTGAAATGCTGAGGTGGAGGCGTTTGAGAAACTGTGAAGGGAGAGGTGTTTGATGAGCCCTGAGTGGAGAGCAGCTGCAGAAATTCTGATGGGCCTGCTGAAATGGCCATGGAGTACGTGGTTGTTAAGTCTTGATTTTCCATTCTCGCCAGTGACAGAGAGAAGAGACAGAGTACAGTCAGCAAAATACTGATGAGCAGAACCATCTTAATTTTCATTTTCCTGTGAAACAAGGAGCATGGAGACCTCCCTGCATTCTACAGGTGATGTCTGAAATCCTTGCTTTGCCAAGGTCTTGGAGATGGACACTGTTTTCAGAGCTCTCACTGAATTCTGTGCTAGATTTCTAAAGACATGAGAAGAAGAGAATTTATAGCTTTGCTTCCTCATGCTGCAAATAGTGGAAAGGCTGGTGAAAAGACTAAGATCATCTCATAACAGTACCAAGGCAATAAGGCACTGAAAAGTCACCGAAGTAATAGTCCATGAAAAGGAAAGAAATGTTCGTAGCATCAAGTGTCCTGAAGAGTTTCTGAAGAAAGAGTTATATTACAGAACAGCCTAAGTCATTACTCCAGGCCAAGAAGATTTAGAACATGTCATCTTGATTGAATAATTCACAGCAAATGGAAAGTTCTGAGATCTTCCTTCAAGTTTGAGCAGTGGGAACTAAAAGCATTTGATAACATGCCACAGATAAACAAGCAGAGAAGATGTGGAAAAGTATAGGGAAAGATGCTGGCACTACATTTCGCCAGTTTTTGTAGCATTGAAACTCTTAATCTCATGTATTCTTAAAACATTATTCAAATTGAGACTTAAGTAGATTTCCTGATCAGCACTATTACTGTGTAGCATGAGGGTTAGAACCTGATTCTGTGGCACTGGCCTCAAGTGTGCTTTCAGAACTCCCTTGTATTCCAATGCTTACGCTGACCTCAGTTTTGTAGAAGTTATTAGCTGTGACACTGAGCGACCATGTAATTTCTGACTAGCAGGGCAGTTTGTTTACTTTGTGCAACACCAACAGACATGGCTTAACCAGCCTAGGAGTGGAAATAAGTGATGTTTAACAAGTGAAGGTTTATTCAGACTTCATTTGGCAAAAACAGTCGGAATTTGATTTTCTCACAATTACTACGAGCTGAGAATAGCTAAATTGTTGCTATGGAAGTGGAAAGGTACAACAATAAAATAACGTACAAGTCTAACAGTCTTGAGGCTGAAACATAAAAATATGGCTTCACATACAGATTCACCACAAATGGCATATTATAGTAAATTATAGGATGATTACACCTAATTATATAATGACAATAGGTTACTGTAGCTATACAACCACGTTTGTGGTTTTTCCCAGCTCAGTTCCATTCTGCAAGGCAACAATGGCAAGGTATGCATGACACAGCATTCATATCCCATGTAAAAGACAAGAGACTACTGCTAAATATATGTTATTAGTAACCAGTCGAGTTTTTCCTCAAACTTAACTTCTCTTATTATGTCAGTAATGCATCTTTGACGCCTTCCAAGCTATATACCTAGCTTCTTTGTGTCCATTCTTACAGCTATTATAGGTTATGCTCTCTGACTCAGCCTAGAAAGGGTTTTACTTGCTTCCTTTCAAACATGGGGGAGGGGGAGAAAAAATTTAAAAAATAGGAAGTAGTTGCATTGGACATAGTTCAATCTCAAACTATTCTATTCAGGCTGTAATTTAATTCCCAGTACAGATCCATATGCCCTGACCCAAAAAGTCTAGCCTCCAGCCCATGGAATTTTGCTACTAACTTCACAGGGACTTTGCCTGAAAGAAATAATAATAAGTTCTTTCACCAGATTGGAACGCTGAGGTACACAGGGCAAAAAAAACCTCATTGAAAATTCAACAGATGCATCGCTTTTAGAGACAATCAAATTAGCCTGGATAACCTCAGTTTGCCCTCCTTTATGACCTAGTTTAATGAAATCTTGAGTAAAACTTCACATCAAAATGTCACAGAAAAAATACAGATGCACTCAATGTTTGGGACTTTAAGGGGGAGATGCTATGGTGTTATCTTAGAGGATATATCTTACTGGTACAAAAGGTGAATCTCTTCTCATTTGACAACTAATTTATTTTGAACTTGATATTAAGACCTGTTTGGAGATAGAAAGTTTTAGCTGATATCTAAAGTACCTAAAACAGTATTTACATTTTCACAGTAGTGTACAATGGAATCATTATTAAGAGATGAGTCACAGCTTAGAATTGCTTTATCAATTTAAAAATATACATTTTGACTGACATTTCTAAATGCTGACTTCTCTAGGTAATAAGGGAAGTGAAAGAAGTGATTAAGAATCTAACACTAACTTTATGGATACAGGTTTCTTCTTGAAATATCAATTGTTACCTAAGATTCACAAGCACCATGGATCACAATTCTAAGAAATTCTGAAATATGGAGAATATTCTTGAAAAAACTTAGTCAAATTCCCAAATTTTGTCTTAATCCCATTTGTTCCTTGTGCCTGGGAATTTTTCAGCTGAAAATTATTCTTCCCTTAAGAACATTTTCTCCTTTGTTAAAAAAAAAAGCCCCCCCCCAAAAAAAAAACAAGGGGGGGGGAATAATTCCCTGTTTCAGTGTTGGTATTAGATGAATGGATTTTTCTCATCCACTCCTATTTCCAATCCTCTGCCAAAATTTTCACACTTTATAGCATAATTCAAGTAAGAATATTATTTAATATAATAAAACTTGTGTTATCTTACATCATATACATTCTTATTGTTATATATAAACATATTGTCTTGGTTTTCCATCTGGGATAGAGTTAATTTTCACAAGAAGCTGGGAAGTGACACAGGCAGGATAGCTGACCCAAACTAGCCAAAGGGGTATTCCATACCATATGACATCATGCTCAGTATATAAGGAGAAGCTGGCCAGGGAGGAGGGATTGCTGCTCGGGGATAGGCTGGGCATTAGGTTCCAGATGGTGAGCAAACTGCATTGTGTGTCACCTGCTTTGTATATTCTGTTATCAGTATTGTTGTTGTAATTTTTCCTCTTCCTTTGCTGTCCTATGAAACCATTCTTATCCCAACCCACGAGTTTTACCTTTTTCTTCTGATTTTACTCCCCATCCCACTGGAGGAGGGGGACAAGTGAGCAACTGGCCACATGGTGCTTAGTTGCCAGCTGGGACTAAACCACAACACTTATGTATATATAAGAATAACTGTCTTCTGAGATAGATATATATATATATATAAAATTACACATAAATAAAATATTTTATCTACATGAATAATATAAATATTATTTAATATTTATTAAATGTTCTGGTTTAATTCATAAGCCTATAATATATACTATGTAAAACTATGCTTTTGCTCCTTAATCCTCTTCATGGTTCTTTTGTAAATACAGAAGTATCTGTAACTGTGCTGTGCAGTTCAGCTTTTGGCTCAGTAGTATGCTGTGTCCCCCAGACCAGCTACATGATTTGTTTCAAAGAGGACAAAGATCAGAGAAGGTGGAATTAGGAAAATCAGGATACTAATCCTAAATACGAGAAAAACAAGGAAGGGGCTATATGGAACTGCATAACAACACACTAACATAGTAACAGTGCTTTCAAATTATATTAATTTTTCCTGCTTTAATATTCTGTGTATTTTTAAAAGTTTACTTTAGATATAAACTCCATGGGGTTCCTGGCAGAGCTGCTCTGCCACAACAGTTTATACCGACCATCTGTGGTGTGCCAGAAGCTTCCCGAATGTTCTGCCACCTGACTCAAAATCCTGAAGCTTTTCACATTTTTCTGCCAATTTTCATCCATACTATGTCTGTTTCCAACACTGAAAACCTAAAAAAGCAAAATATATATCTAAAAGATGCACAGGATAGTAAATTCAGCCACAATATCATGGCCAAAAAAAGACCAAAGACTACATTAATCTGCATCTGTGGGTTTTAATCATCGAGGACAGTTGCATAGTCTGAAAATAGAGCTGTTAAAGAGCAAGAGGGCTCCTGCATTTTCGCGGGACATAGAACATACAAAACTCAGTGTCATTTCCTTTTAGCACATAATAATGTCAGGCTAGATGTAAGGCTGATTTTTATTTTTGTAGGTGATCAGAAAACTTTTTTTTGTCACCACAGACAACATTTTTTCTGTTGATGTTTCAGTTTCTCACATGTAAAGCATAGACAGTATATCTATGCTTTGATAATGATTGCTCAATATGCAATAAATTAAGACCCTCTTCTGGACAATACAGCAGATTATCAAAGGAAGCACAAGAAGAAAAAAAAGGACACTAAGATAATTGAACTGCCATGCTCGCCAACAAGAAGAAAGGCCATGAATCAGGAAAAGATTCATATTTATGCTGCATGGAAATCAGCTACCAGGGAAACAGATCAGCAGCACATGCTTAAGCTCAGTTCATGGAAGTGTTTCTACTGAAGAACAGACTCTTGAAAATGAAGCCTTATTTACACCAGGAAAGGTAAGACTAATTTCACTGAAGGGTGACGCTGAAGGATTTAATTAGTACTGAAATAGGGAGCTTGCTAGGGAACATGCAGAAAATAAATATGATGTGGTGTGAAGAAACCATCAAGAGCTGGTAATGGCATGGAATTATCATGCTGCCAGTATGGATGTGCATATAAGCTTTGCTTTTCCTTCTGATTTCAACACCTTGAAATACTGTGTTCTGGTAAACAAACAAAAGCTGCCTTGTTTGTAAAGATCATCCTGTTTTTCTGAAAAGTGTCTGCTCTTCACATAGTCCCAAAATAAAGTCTCTAACAGGTTCAAATCCTCATGGAGTCTGCCTCAGCAATAATTGATACCCACATGCAAAAAAAGATGAAAGCTTAGAATGATGTATTAAAAGAGCATATAGAAGAGCAGCAGTATAGCAGTCAGAAGCCAGTTTGCTTCTTGATCCATTTGAGCAACTCTACAATAACTTGCTTTTCAAGAGCTAGGAATAAGCCTCTATCAAAGATTTGGTCCAGCTGTTTCTGTACAATTCTATTAAGGTTAGACACATGCTAAAGTATACATATCTAGATTCAGATTAATTTTTTTCTGGTTACGTTATATTTTAAAGCAGAGTACAAAACCACTTTTTACTAACACAACATTGATGTCACAAAATAGATAACTATAATTTATCAATATCTTATAAATCCATCTGACATTTGAGTAATAATATCCAGCTTGCTCTTATGAATAGCTGGCCAGTAAGCATTGAAAAACCACTTCTGTTTTTAAATCAAGATACTATAAAGTACTGCTCCCTGGTGACTTCCAGCACGGAAAGCTTTTTTTACAGCCTAAAATGGCTCTTTAATTGTGATTGTCCCAACACCAACCTGTTGAGCCTGCAACTGTCTTCCAGCTGGGCACCCAAGAACAGACGGATTTCTCAGAGTCCCCAGGTGATCCTTTCTAGACCCTGTCTACTCTTGAGCAACACTAACAACATAATTTAAAGAAAATTTAAAAAAAAAAAAAAGAAGAAGAAGAAAAGAAAGGGGGGCTATTTCCTATGCCTTGATGGAATAAGCCTCCTCTTTCAAGTGTGATCAGAAAAGGGCTGCATTGCAGATTTGTTTTGCCATGATATACCCCAGATCAATGTCTATCTTTAACCAGGATGTTGGGATCCCATAGTTTAAATGCTTATCTCTGACTGGGTGCTGCAGAAACTTTCCAGACATGCTTTTCAATCAACATGTTTAAACAATATTAAAAAAGCAAATATATATTTCAAGCACCTACTGGTACTGGAGTTCGGGGGGGGGGGGGTTGGTTGTGGGCTTTTTTTTTTCTTTGTCTATCTCAGCTAAAGGATTTCATCAATTTGCTTGGAATTCATACCTTGTGTAAGCCAAGCTTTTCAAAGTCATTTACCTGAAATATTCTCAGCATGCATTCTTATACAAGTTTATATAACTCCTGAAGCTCCTGTGAAAGAGCTGAGTGTTCAAAAGCCAAAGTCTTTTTCTAACTTTCCTCACATACCCTTTGAACTTTTTAAATGGGTAATGAATTTTCTCAGCCACATGCTTCAGCTGGTTTCCTTGGATTTGTTGCTGATATTAAGAACACCACCAGCTGTCACTTGCTTTACCAGACTCTAGACAATGAGTCAGAAATGTGTTGGCCTTTGCATGTATTATCCAGCTTTTGCTGGTGTAGTGGTCTCAAATCTGAATTGACAATTTCCATGCTACCAGATTAAGTGTGCCTTAGTATAAGGCACAGATGAGCTTCCATACTTTCTACTGAGCCTTTCCCTCTATATTCTCTCTTCTATTATCATTATTATCATCATATTTCTCTCTTTACCTTTGCTCTTGTAAAATTTACCCCGGTTTTTTTAGATTATACCAGGAGTTTGCAAGTTGTTCAACAAAAGCCTATGACAAGCAGCATGTCAACAACAAGAAAACGTTCTGGTTTCAAACACTCACTGTATGTTCCACAATAGCCAAAATATTTCATTCTCCTGCCATTAACACCATGCTATTCCCTGTGACTGTACAAACATTACTTACCTTTCTCTCATGAACAGCTGGCTGACTGTCTTCTGTCATAAGCAAGAAACCTGCTGCCTCTAGTAACAGATTACTTTGTCCATTTCAAAAGCTACTAGTGATTCTTGACTCCACATAAAAATAGCTCTCTGTCCTTTTGGCCTACATGCATCTTTCCCACTGATAATTTTTTTTTCCTCTGCCCCTTCCTCCCCTCCCCCCCCCCCACCCCAAGAGTAACTCCAAATGTTTACATTTCTTAATTGAATTTCTGTAGAAAGGAAGTCCAAGTGAACTTTGGCTTGTGTTCAACAGTAATTCAGATAAGAACTAGAAGCAAGTCTGAATTTAGAGAAGAGAAATTAGAAACTCTAGCCACCAAATGTTATTCAATGGCATGTCAAATGCTTATCAAGATATCATTTATGACATATTTAATTGGTTCTTGTAATTTGAGTAATATGAAAGATTTTAGTAATAACGGATGTTTCATTGTGTTTCATTTTGAATTGCTGTCTGAAACCCTGAAACATTTAAAAAGGATGCTATAATTAGACTTGGCTGGAAACTTCTTGATTAAACACTTTTCATTTGGAAAATGCTGTTTTGTCATAAGCGCAACTTTTTGCAGAAATGTGTTTTATTGAAACTTTCACGAGAAAAGATTCTCAAGTTAAAACAGGAGATAGCCAGAGATAAACCATGAGGATACTCACCTCACAGAGGTAAGATGTTGTTCTGCTGTGTCCTGAGACAGTGGCCTAACCAGGAAGCTGTTTCAGTCTGGGTTCCCTAGTAAATGATACAGGATAAACTGCCATGGTATTGGACACTAACTGGTGACTTGTCTTTCCTTCCACATCTGATCTTGTCACCTACTTCCTCCATAGCCATCTACACATTTACTTATTGTAGAAACTTTGCCACTTTGGCCTTATCAGGTTGTCCTGACTGCATTCTCCTTGGCTATGCCAGTTCATTATAATATAAATTTTGAGTACATTTTGAGTACATTTCATTCCACCAGGTCACCCTCCACGCTGCACCCAAGTTAGGGAGAGCTTTTTTAGTTGGCTAGCTTGCTTTCACTGGTGTTTGTCAGAACCAGTTCAAACTGATGTTTTCTTCATGTCACTGAATGAAACCAAAGATAAAACCCCTCAAATCCTGCATGACTTTAAGAGTTCACAGAGCTATCTTTAAAGCTTCATCTGTAATAAGAAATACAGTAAATCAGTCAGTCAGTTAATTAAGACTGAAAAACCACTCTGACCTTTTCAATCTACTTATGAAGTTCATAAAGAATTGCTTTCCAGAATGAGTAGGATTGTATGATATAGTGTAATAGACTGAAGCCAAAACTAACAAGATCTTTGAAGGTCTTGAATAGTCTGCTTCCAGTGAAGTCTAGAGTCTCCCAGACTTGTTACCTGGCACACGAGCTATACCATCAGTTCTCATGAACAGATTGTGAAATTTGCAATTTCCTAGGAAAATTTTTGTGCTGCAATCTACCCTGATTTTTTTCTGTTGTCAGGCTGCTCACTTCTCATGCCAGCTGCTCCACCCACCTGTTCCCCTGTGTATAACTTAATAATCTCCATTTGATATAAACTAGAGCAGACCGAGGAAGTGTAAACTTTCAGTGTAGGATGATAGCACGGGGCGACTCTGGGGGAGTAGAATGTCTGGCAGTATACATACAGCAAGCACAAGATTTTGATCAGCAGTAATGAATAGATTGGTTCAGGGATAACGCTCATTAAGTTGGTTGGTATTATGGGGATTGATTCTGCAAGGTGCTGTTCATCTTCTAGCCACACAAATATTTTCTAGCAAATTAGATGTTCTTCCCCCCTTTCCTATCTTCTAGCATTCCTCAGAAATCACAGTAAGGATTCTGTATCCAAGTAGGAATTCTAGCTCCTACAGTCAGAGGATGAACAAACCGATAGACACATCTTCCAGACTTTGATTTAAAAAAAAAACCCAAAAAACAACAACAACCCCCACACACACACAAAAAAAACAGACCAAAAAACCACCCTACTCTTGCACCACTTTAACTTTCCCATGGAATTTCCCAACATCTTGTGTTGAAGTGATTGCTGGGATTTCCTAGAGTGCTAATAACTTATTGTGTCAATCCAATGGTATGAATTCTTTGGTAAAAATAGTGATTTAATGTCATAGAAAATGGTGATCTTTCTCTCTTCAAACATCAGCTGCTGAAAAGTTAAACATCAAAGGTAGGCAAGCTGACCAGACTCCCCTCCATTAACAGTAGAAAGAGAACTTTCATTCCATGTTTCTTAAGAAGGCAAGAAACACATTTTAGAGTTCCTTATTTCTCTCTATTGACTAATGAGGCAATCTAGATTAGCAGGTTGGAGTAAATGTCTAATTTTAGAGAGTTAACCTTTTAAAGTTGGAGTGTGACACAAAGTCCACCCTAGAAATTTCCTTGTACATACCACTACATATATGTACAAATATCTGTATAACATTACATAAGAAATGCCAATGTATTTTTATATTACCATTATCAAAAATCAAGTCTTTGAAGATCAGCTGTACATTAATTTTCAAGATTATCTTTGAATAATTTATTAATTGAATGAGAAATTTTCATAGTTTCTCAATCTGGTGGCAAATTTTTCCCCTTTAGAAACAGGAAATACAGCACTAATTAGTTTTCTAATTTTAGATTTTTATATCTTGGTTTTGATTTCACATTTGTTTAATTGCATTTATAAGTATTGGTAAGGGGTTTAGATACTGAACAAAGGTAGTTTAGCTAAGTAATTTAAACAACTTGTTTGTTTAATTATATGTTATCAGTCTACAGCCAAACACTTCACCTCATTTGGTCAAGCAGTGCCACTGCCTTTGCTAGTAAAGGCAAGTAAAATGAGCAGAAGTTGTCTGCCATGACTCTTAATTAGATGGGTAACTCATCACTGAAAGCTATGGGGAATCAGAGGTTTAAATCTGGACAATTAAATACCTGCAGGCACCTGGGCTTCGGTGGCCTCAGTGTGCTGAGCCTGCTCTTCTCTTACTGATTTCAGTGTGCGCCAAGGTTGCTCAGCATCTCACATTTCTCTGCCTGGATATGAATTCCATTAAAAGCTGGCAGTAGCTCTAAGGACTAACAGCTGGGAACACAGCTAAGTAAAGAGGTGCAGAGTCCATTTGGACTACAACAGTGGAAGCAGGAAATGTATCTTGGGGCAAGAAAATAGTAGATCTCAGCTGATATCATCTAGAGAACTTTGGAAGCAAGATACAAAGAGCGGATCAGCAGAGGTTCATTGTGGCACTGTGAACTTAGAAATTACAAATTAAAGCCTATGCTACACAGGCAAAAATAAGGAGCATTTCTGACAGGCAAAATATTACTAACTCTTACTCATCACAGGCTTATGAGAAATAGCCCAGAGAGCAGTATATTCACACCACTATGAAAATAATAAACTAAAGCTACCAATTAATTTAGAGAAGAGGGATGGGATATTCTTATCCCTTTTGGAGGCAATTGCAGTTTTCTAGTTACCCTCATTTGAGACCAGGACTGTGATCTGTAGCACTATAGATACTATAGGTTTCATTTATTGCTTCACTGGATAGAAATATTTTAGCCTCATTGTCCTAATCATTATGGATTCACAATGTTTGTGCAGGTCGTTCTCTCCCTAAGTTTTCTACCACTCTGTTGGGTATTGTTCTAAGGGAATCTATACCTCAGTGATATTAAGGTACAGCACTTATTTCTAAAATCTGACGACTACTGCTACTGGTTTTCCTCTAAATAACCAATTCTGTATTTTAGTCATTGTTACACAAGGTGGCAGACAGGAGCTCTTTTTTCCTATAACAAACCTGGAAGAATTTTTATTTCTGTAACTGTGACAAGATGCAGTCCTATAATCCCAAAACTTTAACCACACCCAAAGACAGAAGCAGCATATTCTAGCTAATTTTACAACACATGATGGGTGCTTCCAAATACCTTCACCTGCAGTGACTCTTAAAGACATATATTGACATGGATATATTTTATTGATTGCAGTTCAAAACTAGTAACAGCTGTTCTGTGCGGGCCTGACAAATACTCCTTACATGTATGACACACTTTGTTAAATTATTAGACTGTTCCACTTCAGAAAGAACAAAGCCTGCCAACATTTATGTATATGCTTGACTTTACCAGCGTGACTACTCCTGGCATCAAGTATAATGTTCATAAGATCAAGGCCTAAGATATCATATGCAATAACTTGGAGTAGAAATGCCTTCTAAAAAAATAACACTCGCCATAGCTGAAAGCTACTGAGATTTCATTGCAATTAGCAGCAGCAGCCTGGTGAATAAACATGAATCGCTCAGGAATTTACTCTGGTCCAGGCATCAGGGAGAAGAAAAGTATGAAACAAAGGAGGGAAAAATGAGGCAGAAGGGCAGAAGAGATTCTTTATAGCTTCTGAGTGTTGTAATTTATTTTGAAATGTCTGATTATTCTTAGTGAAAAGTCAGGCAGGCCTAGAAAAGGGCCAAATGTGCATGCTGGGACAGAATTTAGTGCTAGACAGATTTTAGAAGCAAAGCTCTGGAATCACAGTAGCTTTGCTTCTGAATTCTGCACCTGGTTACTACAGAAATGTTTAATGTATCTAACAGGAAAAGCAGATCTGTGGCTAAAGGCTTTCTCTTTATTGTAGGTGTAGTGGAACAGAGGATGAAATACGATATAGGTGATTAACAAGAATCTCATGCTGCTCCATGTTTGATATGACCTACATCTGGGAAAAGCAGGTATTTACTAATATGAATTATTAAGAATATAGGGAAGCTGTGTCATGGAGTGGCTTGGACATCTGTCCAGCTTATGCTATAATTTCTTTTATTACAAAGAAAAATTTTGGGTTGGGTTTTTTTTGGGGGGGGGGTTATAGATTTGCTGCTTTTCACTGGCTACTTTGAGCTCTGCACTGCTACTTCTCATCATTAGACCTTTTCTATCTAAACCAGCCTCTCATTTTCGTCCAAATCCTGATTTCCATAAGGGATCCATTATTAAATCCCTGCACTAATTGAGAGGATCTGACGAAGGTACACCATAAATAACCTCAAATTACTGAGAAAATTTTAAATGGTAAGTCATGGACAAGCTAAACCAGTGACTTCTACTATTTCTGCTGAAATTCCCTAAGTTTTTGTATCTGTTAAAAAAGACTCTAGGATGTCACGTTCCTTGTACATGCTTCTAGCAGCAACTTATTTAATATTTTCTTATATTCAATGTTTCCTATATCTAAATCACAGAATGTGGGAGCCCTTCCCAGCCATTTGGCCTAGCTGCAGTCTCTCTCCACATCCTGACTCCACGTCAAGACAGGCATTCTCAAACTTTCTGGCTCCCTCCACTCTTTTTCCCATACCTTACTTCCCATGGGAAGAAAAACAGACAGGAAGGGTGGAAGAGGGTTGTAGTATGCTGTGGCCAAGTCTTCAAGTAGGACAATCATGTGATCAGGTCTCCGGGTGGATCCCAGTGTTTAGACACAGTCATTATTCATTCAGTGTTTAGAGTAGTATAGTCACTTTCCTTCACATAAAATGAGGTGGTGTTGGAAGTAATCAGAGCCCAGTTCCTTCTTCTTATGGGGGACAGACCCGAGTCATTGGAATATCATCCTGGAAGATCTGTGATAACAGAACCTTTGAAAGATGGATCATAGGCAGAGTAATTAATGTTACTAGGACTTCCCCCAGTGCTGAGGAAGTTATTCCTCATTGCTAATTTCTACATTAGCCACACTGGAATTGTATTCTCATTTCCAGATGTATGTGGGTGAGATGAAAGGAAACAGATTAAGGGACTTAACATGAAGGTGTTGCAACAATTTTCTGGTGGGGCAATTTGCAAGGGCTAAAGCAAAGAACAGTTTGCTTAGCCATGCTCCTAGCTCTGAAGGGACTTGTAAAATAAAATTGAATCAACAATAAAGCTCATCACTTTTAGATGATAAATGCCATTTTACACAGGATATTGAAGGAGAAGGTATAAAGTATATCATAATTGCCCACTGCTTGTGGAACTGCTGAACCAATTTCTGGTTCTTTTTTTTTTTTTCCTTGCCTTTTTATTTCTCCATTAGCATTCAAAGGGGTTTCTAAAAGCTACACTTCTAGAGCTTTTAACTTCCTGCTGTGATTTGTGGGCAGCAAGACTGTTGTATTCCTCTATTCTTCTTTGGCAGTGAAGAACAAAGAAAGAGATTGGAGGTTTCTGAGATACTAAAAGAAGAAACAGAAGAGAAGGAATTGCCTTGCTACATAAGGCAGTAAAAGACTGCAAATTTTCTTCAAATACTCTTCTGAGACAAGCAAAGGCAGTAGGATCACTGTATAAATGATCTTTTCCTTGAAAACTGTTAGGAGAGACAATCACAGGGAGAATGTTAAAGTTCTTAAAGTGTTGATAGATTATGGCATAGATTATGGCATTAGCTCAAGGAGAAGATCTGCTTTGGAAGGAGATACACTCTGAGGAACTGAAAGAGAATTAATAGTATCACCAAACCAGCTGCTGAACATAGCAAATAGAAGTCTGCTTCATCTGACCTGTCTGTACAAACAAAAACGCACACTACACTGGGCTTGATAGACTTGAAATAAGGATAATTTTCCTGGAACATTTTATCTAGATAATAGAAACAGATTGTGAGCAGAAATTCAGGAAATTCACACCTAATCCTAAGATCCAATAGTTGAGAGAACAAGTAATAGGAATTGACAAAAGTTAGTGTAATGCAGAGATCCTAGTATTGCTGAGAATTATTTAGGATTGTACCTAGCGTTCTCTAAACTCCTTGCTTTCATACCAGTCATGGTTCTCATTAGGTGCACTAGAAGCCTTTTAGAAAGGAATTCTCATTTTGTAGTGCAAGAGTTCAAACACACTTGGGCAACTGGATTCACCTCATCCTTTTCAGTAGGTGTTCCAAAATGACAAGAGTCAGAAGCTGGACTGGCAGCCTGCTCTTATCTATCTCTATCCTATTCAGTCAAGGACAGCCTCATTTGGAGATCTGCTGATCTGCCACTCAACGAGCTATTTGAACTCTAGCCCCCAAAGAGAATTGTTCTTCTAGTTCCTCTTGGTTTCTCTTGAGTTATTTCAAGTTTCTTGACCAGCAGCCACACCATACTGGGGTATAACTCTACCTTGCTGAGCATGTGGTGCAGTAGAAGCTGTGGTAACACAAGCCCAAAGTCTATCTTCAAAGTGATCTGACTCTGCAGTGAAGTTCCCCACTTCTGCCAACACAGCGGTACTCCTTCTCCTTCCTCTCTCACCAGACTGTCTAGACAGCCAACAGAAACAGCCTATAGCTGCAACAATAACAGCCTCGTGGAAACACAAAATAGTTAGATCCAAGGAGCAGGGTAGAATGCCACATGAGACTGAACAGGCCGTGGGTCAAGGATAAAGAATATTTAAAGTAAGTAGCTGAATTTCTGAAGAATTCTACCTCTGGAGAATGTTTTTTGGTAAAGAGGTCACTGAAGCAGACAGCTTGCAATCTTATTTTAATTAAAGCATGCATGTAGTTATGAACAACTAAATTCATGACAGGAAAAAACCCCACATACCGGTCCACAGATACTGATACAAAATTAGTTGTAACTGAACTTACAGACAAGAGAAAAATGTGCTTGTGTCAAAGATGTATCATTGGATTATCCTGAGTAGGAAGACACAGACTTTGCTGTTGAAAGAAAATGGTTTCTTAATATATTAAAAGCAGATCCTTGGGTCAAGCTCATTATCACAAGACTAGACTCCGGTTTGGTATGCATATCTGAGACCAGAAAGTAGTCGCTCTCACACTGACCAGTCTGCTCTTAGTGCTTCTATCACACAAATGTTAATGGTTTTGTCGGATTCATTGAAACAGAAATTTCCAAATAGGTAAGGAAGGGTGAGGGCATAACTGCTGTTTCACTCCCACACACACCATGATTCCTTCCCTTCCTGTCATTGCAGTAATGTCAAATTCAAGCTTTCAAAAATAATCGTAAACCAGGACTAAAGTAATAAAATGACTTCATAGAAGCAGAACTAAAAAAAAAAAACCCAAACGGCACAGTACATAAGTAGGCAGGGAGTTGTTTCTTATTATTCACCTTTTACAGTGCATTGTTCCAAATTGTCTTAAGAAACATTTCTCTAAACATACTTTAAAATTAGTGGCAGATAATACTATCTATAATTAGTTAATTCCTGGAGATGTTTAGAAGAGACATCAAGTATCTTCAGACTACTTCTTTATAGCATTATATTTCCATAGCCAATACATAAATATTCTCCTCTCTCATGCTTTTCTCAGAACACCTTAAAATTCAAGATTCAACAGGAGCCAAACAATACGGAAGAGAAAAATTGGCCAGACATCTTTTCTAATTAAGTACACTCAACAAAACAGTTAGAAAAAGTTTAAAAACACACTCTCTACCTATGTATCTTGGTAATATGTATTTGGAAAAATATGTACTTTCAGTGATATAACACAGACATGCAAAAGATTAAAGATACAAAGTCATGTGTCTTCAGATGTAGGGTAAAATTAATCACTAACACAGGAAATGGAGAAAAAATTGTGACTGTATATTAAACAAATAAAAGGAAAAATCAACCAATCAAGTATTAATTACACTCACATTCCATACAGATTACAAGTTCTGCTTTTAATAGACCTGACTGCCATTTACAATTAGAAAGGTTTTATCTGGTGTCCTCTGCTCTGCAAAAACAAGACTATATTATTAGGACCCCTCTTGAAACATATCAGATAGAGTTTAAGTATGACACAAAAACCTGAATCCAGTATGATACTACTATAGTGTTCCTGAACTTTAAGATATATATACTGGAAGTGACACAGAGCTTTGTCTTCCTTTCGAGTTGAAGTAACAAAAAATTCTTTCTTCTATCCCCACTAAGCTGACTATCTCCTCATAAAATAACACTGAAACATCAATAACATTTTATTAAGAGCAGGTTGGCCAGTACTGTGCAAATGCAGAAGGACAGGCTCTTTGCAGATAGATTTCCGCTTATATTTGCAGGCCTTTCAGATGGTTCAAGCAGGGGCAAAATTTGCTCTTTGCCATATGTAACTGTTAGAATTACTAATTTGCCAAATCAACAAGTCTTCTAAAACAGCATTGTTAGGGGAGTTATAACAAGAAACATAGCTTAGCAACAAGGGAAAAAATTCCTTTTGTAATTTACAAGAAATGGTGCTAGCCATTCTGCTTCTGTACTTTTTCTTCCATGTGTATATTCTTGCCAGCTCATGAAGAAACTAGCTGAGAGAGCTGAACCCCACAGGAGATGCAGATGGCTCTTTGATTTAGTTATTGGTGAAATAAAAAGAAATTCTGCCTGTGGACACAAAAGTGGGGTTTGTTCTTTATTTTCCATTTACTGAAGATGAAAGCTCCCATATAAGAAATGTAGAAATACATGGTGCATTTCTTGCTTATACAGTCATCAATGACCTAGCATGCCCACAATTCCTAAAACCTAGATTAAACATTGTAAATGATCACAGCATTTTCTTTCTGGAGCTAAAGCTATGATGTGATCTATGGCCATTTTTCCCTTATTTGGAAACTGCAGGGTTCATACTCCGGGCACAGTAAAAACACAACACAGAGCTATCAAGCAAAAGTAATCCTCTTTATTTCAAAACAGATGACTAGCTATTTGCATGGTTAAAAATACCAGAGTTTTCCCGGGGTAATCCGCTAGCCAGTCTGGTCTACTTTTTCCCCCCTCAACTCTAGGTCATTCTTGGATTAAAAACAAAAGACCTTCACATCATAAAACAAATAAACAAAAATCCAAATCAATCACGCAGACCTTTACAACTCATTTACTTTTGTCTTTCATTAGCTTTTTTTCAGTTATACTTGCATGTAATGTTGTAAATATTTAATATTTTGAACTTCTTATGTATGGTAGTCCAACTTTTGCAACTATTAGATTTTTGTGCTTCCTGTAAGAATAATTAAGGTTTCTGCAAACATAAACTTAGTAGCAAGATGTCTGCTATAGAAACTGCAAGAAAATAGAGGAAACATCCCCATCACTTCGTGAACTGTAGAGAGCTGACACCACCCACAAGAATGGGTAATGCTGGCTGTCCAAGAGGCTGGGCCATACCAACCAGGTAGGGATTCAGCACCTCACAGGAGCCACATATCTCCCAGCAAGGCCATAAGAATTGTTCAAATCTCCTGTCTACCAAAGCAAGCCAGCTCCTGAGGACGCGGTGGTAGACAGAGCTTGCCGCCTTTGTTGCGCCCAGAGCAAGGATTTTGCAAAGGAGTCCAACTTCTATCGTAATGAGTGAGATCTAGTGAATGTAACAGTAAATAACCAAATGTTCCTGGTGTGATAGTGTTAGATATTCATTGTAGGAATAGATGGATCGTGGCAGGTAAAATAACTCTGTCTTTGGCAATTTTACAAGTTTTGAAGTTGTATGCCGGAGTATACAGTAGTCGCATGAAGCAGGAAGAAATTAATGGGCTTGCTTAGAAGTCAGTATTATGACCCAAGCCATCAGAGAAATGGTTTGAAATAAGAATTAATTCTTCAGTAAATGGTAAGCGCTGACAGCAATATTTTTCCCATCACTAATACACGTAAACTTTTTTAAATAAAAATAATGATATGAAAGAAAACTTGACCTAGAAAGGGAAAAAATCATCAAAATATAAATCTTTCTAAAGTAAAACTAAAGAGAGGAAAAAAAATTAAAACATTAAAGGGCACACAAATTAGCTTTCTGATAAATTTCATGCTTACTAGCAATAGCACTCTTTTTTAAGAAAATAAGTATACACAACTATTAACCTCATTTTAAGACATAACCCACACTGAGAAATTACTGGCAAGGTATCTTTTATAACATTGCACTAATATAGATCTCTGGTAACAGCCTTACACAGGCTGTCACTGCTATTCTCTGATGTAGGAGGGAGACAAGTATGTGAGGCAGCACAGACTGGCAGAGCAGGCTATACACACTACACTTGCCAAGACGCCTGAAGTATAGAGCAAAACTGTGCCATTCAGCCAAATACAGAGCCTGGGGAAGTCTAGCAGCGATAAATAGTGACACCTAAGGGAAGGAATGAACATTTCCCAAGGGAAATAAACATTCATGCAATGGAAGAAAAAGCAGCTATCCAAGTCCTCTCAAAATTACCTTTATGATTCCCTGGAAAAAACAGTTTTAAAAGGGCAAGTTGTCTATCACACTACCTGCCCAGAATAGGAAAACTGGCAGAAAAAAACTTCAGACATTAGAAAGGCCTCTAGTTATCCAAAAGGTCAAAGCAGCTGCTTCCATTATCACCTAGGACAACTTCACCCACCTTTGTCCTGTGTGTAGAGTTCATAAAAACCCTGCTATCCAAGAAAATTTCCATATCCAGAACATTAGAAGTGATATAATAAAATAATGACAATATTATGATTGATACCACATCAATTCCACAGCAAAACTATCTCCTCTAAAAGGGTCTGATTCATCTTCTCTGTAGAAGACATTATTTCCCCCTCTGGAAGAACATGTTTGTAGGTTCATATCACACAGAAACAACAAAGCCCACACATCCTCCAGACAATCTAGGTGCTAGCAGGGAACACTTGTGTTTTCTGTTCTGCTGTTCTATGGCCTACACTTCTTCAGGAGTGTGCTTCTCACTAATTTTCTGCTCCCCAGCTCTGATTACCAGAAGTACCATTCAGCAATCATAATACTTAAAGATGCTGTCACCTGAAATAGAAAACTGTACTGGCAAAAGAATTACATAGGTTTAGCACAGGGTAGGAGACAAAAAATCTCCCTTTCTTTCTTGCATGAACACCTCTGAACCCAATTTTAGCTCGAGCAATTCCCTGATGATATAAGAAAGATACTTTTAACTGAGAATAAGACCTCAGAGAATACTGCGGAATTCAACCTTAAGTCAGTCTCTCCATTCTGACACGTATTCTGTATCTTATTGTGTCATGTTCTTGTTTGTCCATGTCCCACAATATAGCATCTGTGTGTTTCTCTATCTTAATGTCACCAAATGCTAGTTTACACAGAAGGGCTTGCTTAGGTTCTAGTTAGTTATATACTGTACAAACACAAATTAACAGCTTGCAAAAATTACTCTGCAATCTTCAATATCTGAGAACATAAAAATAGTCCATTTATTCTCTCCAGTACTGATATAATAGTAGATGCTTAGGGAAGAGTGCATAAGAACAGAGCAAACATGCAGTGATGTTCCCCAGTACTCCAGCTTCCAGTGGTCTGTGACTTGGGCAATTAACTTCGTCAGCTAGAAGTCTTATCATTGTGTTTAATAAACTTAGATGGGTTTTCTTTCATGACTCTGAACCCGTGCAAACCTTTTGGCATGCACAACATCCTTCAGCAGCAAACTCCACAGTTTGGATGCACACTATGTGAACACATTTTTCTTTTATTGTTTTGAACCTCCTGATAGTTCTTTTTGATACCCTTCTTTCATAGACCAGAAAAGACAATGATCACTTGCACCCTATCTGTTCTCTCAATGTCACTCATCATTTTATATATCCTATTATATTCCCCAGCAGCAGACTTCCACAGACTGTAAAGTCATTAGGCCTGTAGTCACTTCTCATGTGGAAGTCATTCTGTAACTTCCTTGTTTCTCTTTCTGCTACTGACTTCTGAGATCAGAAAAGTTACAGTATTTGTTTTGTTCTCTATTCCATCTTTATCATTCCTAACGCCTATCTGCTTTTTTGTAATCACCACAGAGCACTGTGCTCACATTCTCATAAAAATACTCATAACTACAGTATATCTTTCCTGACTGGTAGCAGCTAATTCAGAACTCTTCATCACATGTATAAGGTTAAGAATATTTTTTTTTTTAATCTGTGTTGCTTTACCTTCCTCTACAGTGAATTTAATCTGCCATTTTATCAGTCAATATCATGAGACCTTTCTTCTTTGCAGTAAGTTTTCTTTTTTTACTGCTCTGCACAGCTTAATGCCATCAGCAAATGTTGTCACCTCTCTCTTTACTTTTTTTTTGCTAGATTGTTTGCATTGAATGGCATGGGCCTTAGTGCAGATGTCAGTGGAATTTGCCTGGTGAAAATCCCATGCTGAGAAAACTGAACATTTGTTTCTACCTTCTGTTTCCTATCTTTTCAACTGTTACTAATCTATGTGAAGACCTTTCCTTTCATCCTATGGCAGTTTGGTTGCTTTAAGTATTTTGGGAGCATTTCTAAAGGCCTTCTAAAGTCAACATCAATTAAATCACCTTTGTCAAGCACACAACAATGATTCCTTTGGGGAACTACAGCAGAGTTGTGAGACATGACTGTCCCCTGCAGAAGCTACACTAGCTCTTCCTGAACACACTTTGTTTATCTACAGCTTCACTGTCCTGTACAGACATCAGACTCACTAGTCAGGAATTTTCCACATCTTCTCCAAAGTCCTTTTAAAAACTGGTAACACATTTGCAACCTTCTCTGGTACTAAGTGATAGTGTATATAACACAAGTAATGGTTCAGCACTACCTGAATAACAACCTCCAACTGTTCGCTCAGTCTCATCTGTATTTCACACACATCACCTTTTTCAGAATGTCACAGTAAACTTTGCTTCCCATCCTCTAAGGAAAGCGTAGACTCTAGATTACCAACAACTTCTTATCAAAAACCTTTACCTTTTTTTTTTCCGTTTGTTTAATTCTTTTCATTCCTACATGAAGAAGGCCTTCTCCTATATGAAGAGAGCCAGCTGACCAAAGTTTGTATTCTGTACACAGCAGGTACATCACAAACAGAAACATCACACTTTCAATGCCCATTCAAATCTTGACCTCAACTAAAGGATGGTGCTGAACACCAAACAGCAGCATTTGCAATGATAAACATCACATAAACAGTGATCAACATCCATCTGCAGGGGAATTTGCATGCAAATAACTCAGCAATGATAAAAACATATCTGTTTAGGAACTACAGGACTAATCAGTTGCAAAGTGCAGGTCTCTTCTGATTTTAATTCTTATTTTGGTTTTGTTAAGAAAATCTAAGGGATGATAATAGAAAATTTATGAAAGCATAACTTTTAGTGATATTTAGGCATCAAACGCTCTATTTTGTGCATCTCCTTTCAGTAATCTTAATTACTGAAATAAAAAAAAAAATAAATCAGTACAACGAGAAAATCGGTACAAGAGGTGCTTCCCATTGAAGTTCCACTGTTGACATTCTGTTATGGCAGACTTAGGACTCAGCACAATGGAAATGTGCCAGAAGTAAACTGTATTTCTGTGTTCTTAAAGACAATGTAGCAGTTTAAAAAAAAAAAAAAAAAAAGAGATACAAGCTGCTGTGTATCCTAGTGAAATGGTAAGTTTGACATTTGTTATAAACAGATGAAGATGATATCATAGAATTACACAATGGTAGGGGTTAGAAGGGACCTCTGGAGCTCACCTAGTCCAACCCCCCTGCTAAAGCAGGATCACCTGGAGCAGGTTGAAAAGGATCGTGTCCAGGCAGGTTTTGAATATCTCCAGAAAAGGAGACTCCACAACCTCTCTGGGCAGCCTGTCCCAGTGCTCCGTCACCCTCACAGTAAAGAAGTTTTTCTTCATGTTCAGATGGAACTTCCTGTGTTCCAGTTTGTGCCCGTTGCCCCTTGTCCTGTTGCGGGGCACCACTGAGAAGAGTCTGGCCCCATCCTCTTGACACCCGCCCTTTAGATATTTATAAGCATTGATGAGATCCCCTCTCAGTCTTCTCTTCTCCAGGCTAAACAGACCCAGCGCTCTCAGCCTTTCCTCATACGAGAGATGCTCCAGTCCCTCAATCATCTCTGTAGCCCTCCACTGGACTCTCTCCAGTAGCTCCTTGTCTGTCTTGAACTGGGGAGCCCAGAACTGGACACACCGGCCTACAGATGTGGCCTCACCAGGGCAGAGTAGAGGGGGAGGAGAACCTCCCTTGACCTGCTGGCCACACTCTTCCTTATGCACCCCAGGATACCATTGGCCTTCTTGGCCACAAAGGCACATTGCTGGCTCATGGAGAACTTGTTGTCCACCAGGACTCCCAGATCCCTCTCTGCAGAGCTGCTTCCCAGCAGGACAACCCCTAACCTGTACTGGTGCATGGAGTTATTCCTCCCCAGGTGCAGGACCCTACACTTGCCTTTGTTGAATTTCATTAGGTTCTTCTCCGCCCAACTCTCTAGCCTGTCCAGGTCTCGCTGAATGGCAGTGCAGCCTTCTGGTGTATCAGCCGCTCCTCCCAGTTTTGTATTGTCAGCAAACTTGCTGAGGGTACCCTCTGTCCCTTCATCCAGCTCATTGATGAATATGTTGACCAAGACCGGACCCAGTACTGACCCCTGGGGCACACCACTAGCTACAGGCCTCCAACTAGAATCTTTGCCACTTATCACAACCCTCCGAGCTCTGCCATTCAGCCAGTTCTCAATCCACCTCACTGTCCACTCATCTAACTCACACTTTCTAAGCTTATCTATGAGGATGTTATGGGAGATGGTGTCGAAAGCCTTCCTGAAGTCAAGGTGGACAACATCCACTGCTCTCCCCTCATCTATCCTGACAGTCAAGCCATCATTGAAGGCTATCAGATTGGTCAGGCATGATTTCCCCTTGGTGAATCCAGGTTGACCACTCCTGATAACCTCCTTTTCCTCCGCATGCTTAGAGATGACCCCTAAAATGAGCTGTTCCATCACCTTTCCAGGAATGGAGGTGAGGCTGACTGGCCTGTAGTTTCCTGGGTTCTCCTTCTTGCCCTTTTTGAAGACTGGAGTGGCTTTCCTCCAGTCCTTAGGCACCTCTCCTGTTCTCCATGACTTTTCAAAGATGATGGAGAGTGGCTTAGCAATAACATCTGCCAACTGCCTCAGCACTCGTGGGTGCATCCCATTGGGGCCCATGGATTTGTGGACGTCAAGTTTGCCTAAATGATCTCTAACCTGATCCTCCTTGACCAAGGGAAAGTCTTCCTTTCTCCAGACTTTCAGCACCTGGGCACACTGCTGGCCCATATTCAGCCAGCTATCAACTGATATCTCCAGGTCCTTTTCCACTGGGCAGCTTTCCACCTGCTCTTTCCCAAGCCTGTAGTGTTGCATGGGGTTGTTGTGACTCAAGTGCAGGACCCAGCACAGAGTCTTGTTCGATCCCATACAGTTGGCCTCAGCCCATCGACCCAGCCTGTCCAGATCCCTCTGTAGAGCCTTCCTACCCTCAAGCAGATTAACACTCCCACACAACTTGGTGTTGTCTGCAAACTGACTGAGGGTGCACTTGATCCCCTCATCGACATCACTGGTAAAGATACTAAACAGAACTGGCCCCAGTACCGAGCCCTGGGGAACACCACTTGTGACCAGCCGCCAACTGGATTTAACTCCATTCGCCACAACTCTTTGGGCCCAGCCATCCAGCCAGTTTTTTACCCAGTGAAGAGTATGCCCCTCCAAGCCATGAGCAGCCAGTTTCTCCAGGAGAATGCTGTGGGAAATGGTGTTAAAGGCTTTACTGAAGTCCAGGTAGACAACATCCACAGCGTTTCCCTCTCCCACTAAGCAGGTGACCTTGTCATAGAAGATCAGGTTAGTCAAGCAGGACCAGCCTTTCCTGAACCCATGCTGACTGGGCCTGATCGCCTTATTGTCGTGTATGTGCCACATGATGGCACTCAAGATGATCTACTCCATAACCTTCCCTGGCACCGAGGTCAGACTGACAGGCCTGAAGGTCCCTGGATTCTCCTTCTGGCCCTTCTTGTGGGTGGGTGTCACATTTGCTAACCTGCAGTCAACTGGGACCTCCCTGGTTAGCCAGGGCTGCTGATAAATGATGGGAAGTGGCTTGGTGAGCACTTCTGCCAGCTCCCTCAGCACCCCTGGGTGGATCCCATCCAGCCCCATACACTTGTGTGTGTCTAAGTGGTGTAGCAGTCGCTAACCATTTCCCCTCAGATTATGGGGGCTTCACTCTGCTCCTTGTCCCTGTCTTTCAGCTCAGGGAGCTGGGTACCCAGAGAACAACTGGTCTTACTACTAAAGATTGATGCAAAGAAGGCATTAAGTACCTCAGCCTTTTCCTCATCCTTTGTCACTATGTTTTCCCCCACAATCAATAAAGGATGGATATTCTCCTTAGTCCTCCTTTTGTTGTTAATGTATTTATAGAAACATTTATTATTGTCTTTAACAGCAGTAGCCCGATTAATTTCTAGTTGGGCTTTGGCCCTTCTAATTTTCTCCCTGCATAGCCTAACAACATCTTTGTAGTCCCCTTGAGTTGCCTGCCCCTTCTTCCAAAGGTCAGAATCTCTCCTTTCTTTCCTGAGTTCCAGCCAAAGCTCTCTGTTCAGCCGGACTGGTCGTCTTCTCCTTGAATATTCAATATTCAATAATTTTTTATGATGCATGGATGACAATGATGATAAGTCATCACAGGGGACTCCACAAAGCAGAGTAATCACACTTTTTGGTATCAAATTTGGTGCCTAACTTAGAAGTTTAGGATTTGACAGGTATCTCCCTAAATTGAATGCTCAGGGTTAAATAAAACTAATCATCTGCTCTATACTCCAGCCACCTCTTCCCAGCCTCCCACTCATCAACACAATGGTGTAACAAGACAGCAACACAAGCCTTTTCAGAATTAAGTCATTTTTGAAGTATTGTGCTCTTTTCTGTAGAAATGCTAGGAACATAACTTGAACCTGTTTAGAAAGGACTCCCTAAGGCAAAGTGTCTCATAGTCCCATCTCTCACTTTCCTTTATGCTGTGATAACAGCTGAAAGATGCAGAGCAAACTTGTGAATCTCCAGTAGGTAACACACAACCAAATCCCCTTTCCTGGGATATTTACTTACAGCTAAGTATCTCCTTTTGCCTGCAAATTTCCAGACATAATAAAGAAAAGGTAACCTGACTGTTTACAGGGCAGAGATGCTAAACCCCATTCCTAAATTGGTGCTGACAGTGTCCCATTTAAGTGGAAGTTGTGTGGAATGAAACAAAAGGAAGCTTAGGCTTAAACGTGTTTATTTGGCCAGAACCTAAAAAGCCTAATTTTTCATCTGTTCTGCTAATTTGTATGGAATTTATTTCACTCCTCAAACATGCAAACAATTAATTATTTGAAAAAAAAAAAGTATCAACCCTTTCAAGTTGCTATTTGTCATCACAGAGTTTCCTAAACTCTAAATGGAAGACCTTTCCCATTGAGCACAATCCTCTCAGAAAGCAAAAAGGAAGACAGTTATCAAAACAAATCTAGCAGACTAGCAGAGTGGTTCGTAATGTAACCCAAGTGCCTAACCAGGGCAAACATCAATGCTATGTAGATCTTCATTAGGATCTTGGTATTCTCTGTATTGCAACAAACTATTCATTGTGCTCCAGACAGTCACTACACTTTTCCTGTGGCTAAAGAAATCTATAATCCCTGCTTGCCTGACAATAGCACTACTACCTGTAGCAAACAGATAAGAAAAATTAAGAAGGAGATGAAGGAGAGAAAGTCGATGAAGGAGGAAGGAAGGAAAATATGGAAGAAATCAACTATAGAATACCAGAGGCAGATTCAACAGGGTTCAGTTGACAGAAGCTTGGCAATAGGTGTCTGATGATAAACGATTGCTCTGTTAATTCAGTAGGAGTCAACACACAACTCCTGCTAGGTTTTAGGATCAGCTGGGGACAAGCTGTTCCCAGCTCCAATAGTTACCACAGCATAGATAGTTCATCCAAAGGAAAAACTAATTCTCCCCATAGGCAGGGAGTCTTGGTCTGAAGAGCTCCTATTCAGGTGGAGTGTAAACAGCTCTCCTAAATTATAAAACACGTGAAAAGATTGCAATAGATTCTTGACCTTTTGTCCTCCCCTGGGGGGAGCACTTGCAGTAGACTAGCTGTCCATCTGCCCTGTTAACACCATCTATGTTTCAGTAGCATGCAATATTAAAGCTATTCAGTATCAGGCAGTGCAAAGCTCACCTAATTTAACACCTGTTACAAAAAGCAGCAAGCTATTATTACAAATGGCAAATATACTGGAATGCATTTCAAAGAAAAAACAATATAGGCCCATGATTAATAGACTAGCCATGCCACAACTAGACAGTCGATTACTAGTATCTTTCTATTTCATATGATTTTTAAACACAAAACAGTGACATTAGTAACCTCCATTCAGACTGACTAGAGTAACCTCTACTCAGAGTGCTAGCCATTTGGAATTACTGACTCCCATTGACTTGACAAAAAATTGTCATTTCTGTAATTTCTCATTTAAGTTTGACAAAAATGAAATGGAACATTTTGTGAACACTCCTTTGCAAAAAGGGGTATTATCAGCTGTATAGAAAAATTTCTGGAAAAGAATA
Source organism: Grus americana (assembly GCF_028858705.1). Lineage (NCBI taxonomy): Eukaryota > Metazoa > Chordata > Aves > Gruiformes > Gruidae > Grus > Grus americana. The sequence continues at coordinate 65,958,325 of NC_072855.1, read as the reverse complement.
CAAGGAATAGGAAGCAATCAGGGACTAATCGTGAATCTAAGACTAAAAGAAAGTTGAGTAATGGAAGCAACAGAATACAAATATACAGAGTGTGTTCCTGCAGCAAAACGAAGGGCAGCCAAAAAGCAGAATGAATTAGTGCAGTCAAATCAGTCAAGAGAAAATTGGATGGGTTATAACAAATCATGAAAAGAATGAAACTGGAGACAACGAAGGACTTTTAATAAATGAGGAGGCTGTTGAAATTAATGAGGCACATCAAATGGTTGAGATATTGCACTGCTTTATAAAAATGTGTCTTCTGTGATGCAAGTTGAGAACAGAACTGGCAAGTCATCAAGTGGTAGAGATATGTAATGCATTGTATTGATCGTAGGTAAGAGAGGACTTTTAAACATGACCATATGTACCTAAGAACTTCTGAACTCAGAAGAGAAGCATTTCTTTTTCAAGACATGCATGCCTTGAGAGACACCAAGCTATGGGAGAAAATAAAGGCAAATACAGTATCAATTTATCAAATACAAAAAAAATCTTGTGATTATTGTCAGTAAATTCATCTCCAGTTAGTGGCCAAATAATGGAACTAAACCATTTCCTGTGCAGGAGGTGAGCTGTGATCTAGAAACATCATAGGTTATTAATTGTACCCAATCATAATTTTAAAATTATCTTTAAAAAAAAGGGGGGGGGAATAGGAAATTGAATTTTTGAAAATTATTTAATAGAAACTTTTGAGGTTTCAATTCACATGTGCATGATAGCATCGTGTTAAGTCACCAGAAAAAAAAAATCCAGACAAGGGAAAGAAAAAGACTAATGGCCACATTCATTAGGGATTTGCCTGAACTGTTTCACCTTTTGAAAGTCAATCAATGGAAAGCAAATACAAAGCATATTGATAAAACTTCTGTTTTATCAGCTGAGGAGGTGTATCAGGAAATGCAAGCATTATGTCTACACTTCAATATTTGCCTAATTATAGGAAGCATAAACCTGACTTTTTCCTGTCAAATGTGACGTATTCTACATGTCTTGCCATTAATGAGGTGGCAGGGAAGTAAAACAGCATAACAATTAAAATTACCAGAAGAATATAAATTAGGAAATATTGCAAATAGCAGAAAGAACAAAATAGCAAGGCAGAAGACAAATAGCTCAGGTGCAGAAGGAAGAAACTGAAAAATCCTGAAAGGAAATTTAAACTATCTTTCAGAACTCTGACTTGTGATGGCCAAATCATGGGAAAACTGTTGCTAAGAAAGCTAAAAGAATGAGTAGCAGATAATAAAAGTGTTCTCTCATTAATCCTTCTGGCATCCTTTGCCCTGACTCTGCTATTCAAAATCCCTCACATCTGCCACAATCCCTGTATTTCATACCTAGCCCCCATATTCTGTCTAGTTAATATGCCTGTCCTGGCCTTGCTCTGCCACCCTACTTAGTAGAAGGGTGAAATGCAAGTTAGAACAAGGCAGAGGGTATAACAGCATTTCTCTATTCTTGTCATTGACTGACATTATGATCTTAGTCAAATTACATTCTGTGGATTTCCTCACCTTTGCAACAGGATTGAGGGCTAAGAAGGGCTTTCAGATAGTGTTTTTAGAATTAATTGCTACATGTAAAAGATTTAAATCTTGTGTTAGCAGTACTATAGAAACCCAGAGAACTGTAACCTTTTGCCCAGTCAGTACATGCAATTGTGCTTTCAACATGGGGATTCTTGTTTGGATTTAGCTGCCTGCTCAACCATTGCCACTAACATGAACTATTCAAGTCTCCTTATTTATTCATCAGTGTTCAGGGAGAAGACTAAAATCAGCACAGTTAGAATATGACCTTTTTGTTTCAGTTCATATAAATAATGTCATGAGATCGTATTTCTGCTCTCCCTGATGTGAATAGTTTCATGAACTGAACAGAAATAGAAGCTTTCAAAACTTTTGCAGTCACAAACACAGCATCTCCCCTAAGTGGCTAAACAGCAAAAAGGGCAATTCAACCTCTGAATAGCAAGAATGCTAGAAAAGGCAAATCTGACCTATTTACTCAATGAAAAGGATATTAGCAGTACTTGTAATCCTCATTGATACTGACAGGAAATGTAAGATTTATTTTTTACTTCCTCCACATCTTCAAGAACACGAGAAAAAAAAACATTTTACCCTAGTACTGAAGTGAACTACTCCTGTCTAAAGCTTTTATTTTACCCAGAGAGATCAAAATACTTTACAGGTATTTATGCAAGAATTATCTCTGCTTCACAGATGGAGAATGTGAAACAGATTCTGGTGACTTGTTTAGCAGCTTTACATCAAAGCAATGTCAGAACTGTAATTCTGGCTATGTAATTCTCTGTTGCATGATCTTGACAAAGCTGGATCTAACTTTGAAGCTGGTCCTGCTTTGAACGGGAGGTTGGACAAAATGACCTCCAGACATCTCTTCCAATCTAGTAGTATTCTATGATTCTAATTTGCTTGGTATCTTGCAGCTTTCCAGCCTGAACATACAAATCACTATGCAGACTTCAAACCCCAGATACAACATATTGCTAAGCTCTGCGCAAAGTCAGTGCTTAATCAGGAACCTAGTAGGACATAGAATTTTAAATAGCAAAATCTGGTCCTGAGCATTTGAGCATCACAGTGCCTATGGAATGACAATTGAATATTGTCCTGATTTTGGTTGGGATAGAGTTAATTTTCTTTCTTGTAGCCAATATAGTGCTGTGATTTGGATTTAGTATGAGACTAACGTTGATAACACACTGATGTTTTTAGTTGTTGCTAGGTAGTTGCAGTGTCCACACTAAGTCAAGGACTTTTCAGCTTCTCACGCCCTGCCAGGTGCACAAGAAGCTGGGAGAGCACAGCCAGGACAGCTGACCCAGACTGGCAAAGGGATATTCCCTGCCATAGAACATCATGCTCCGTATGTAACTGAGGAAGTGAGCCCGGAGGTGGAATCGCTGCTCAGAAACAGACTGGATATCAGGGGTTTCTTTCCACAGGTGGTGAGCAATTGCATTTGTGCATCACTTGTATTATGTTGTTGTTGCTATTATTACCATCTTCTTTTGTTATCCTATTAAACTGTCTTTATCTCAATCCATGAGTTTGGTTTTCTGGGGGGGTTTCCATTCTCCTCCCCATCCCACTGTGGGGAGAAGGGTGAGTGTGCGGCTGCCTGGTGCTTAGTTACTGACTGGGGCTAAAACCACAACAAATATAATTTCAAGTTTTAAAATAAGTGCTAGCATGTAGCACATCATTGTCCTCCACAGCACATTGAGCTGAACAGCACCCAGCTGTTCTCAGTTAGAAGAAAGCACCCCTTGACTTCACTAAATGTAAATAAAAGTATCTTATTTGTAAAGAACAAAGCATGTTCAGCAATAGAGATCACAAATCTAGTTTTAAAATATCAATTTCATAAAAGAATTCTAAATTTCTCCAGTAGTACTGAAAGGGGGAGATCTGTGCTGCAGTTTTGTTTGGATGCCCATCAGCATTCTGTCATAAAGTGGTTTGTTTTCTCTCCTCTAGGAAAACAACTTGAAAGCATAGAAAATATTAGTTGAGAAGCAGGATAGAATGGATATATTTTAAAGCAGAGAGGCAAATGATCTTGTAATAGGTAGCTTGGCTGAAAGAGTTGGAAAAAAGAGCTGGATACCTTGTTAGGCAACTAGCAGCGTTATAAAAATTCAAAAATAAAATTACTTTTAATTCAATTAACACTTTGCAAATTAGTACACAGGGTGGCTGATACCAGTGCCTTTTTGATATCACATTGCTCTGAGTAAGAGGTTTTTACTCCAGTTCTGTAAAATTATGAATTTTTAAAACAAACCAAAACAAACCAACTCTGACCAGTTACCTTGCAAGTCTTCTGATTTTTGTTGATGTAGCTGTGTTTTAATAATTATCTCATTTGCCTTTTAGCAAGGACAACACATCTTCTGATTTGTCTAATGCCAGGGGTTTTGCTGACCATGCTCTAGCATCAATATTCTTGTTTTGCTGCTCCTTTCTCTGCAACATTTGCAAGAGATTCTTAAATCCTTGCAACTACAACAATTTAAAAGTTATTTTAATTATTTTAGTTTTAACCTTCTTCCAAATGCATTTTTAGAAAAGTTAATGTAAATTGTCATTTTTGTATGCTAACTCCAGCACTGTTGCCTAAGAATCAGATAGTCATTTCTTTAATTCTTTTGGTTCTTTGCTCTTTTTAACCCTCTATTTCAGTACTGCTTGTTTCTTCCAGATTTATTTTCTCTTGGAGATTCAACAAACTATTTAGCCACAAAACTAAACCACAAAACCCACTTTTGATGAGATGAAAAAGAAGTTTGGGATCTGTGGAGTATTTCACCATTTACAGCTAAAAATCAATTACAGGCCACCATGTCTTTTAACGGATGATCTTTTGAACTTGGGTGCACTTGATTAAACAGTTACCATCACCTACAGTCTTCCCTTCCATGAAAAGCTATTCCCCTGTAACAATCAAGAAAAGCAAATCCGTAAAACTACTCAAATGTCATAGTTCAGTCTGCTGTAGTTGATTAATTCACCAGCAAACACAATACCACAGCTAGTACCTTAGGTAGGGAACAGGGGGAGCTGAAGAGCTGACAGGAAAAGTAACATTCTTCAGAGACAGGCAGATGGGGAAGTAGCAGCTTAAAGCACCAGAGGTAAAGCTGACAGAACCTGTCTGTCAGAGTCTTTGTATGTTTTTTAAAAACACACACAAGCTCTGTTTCCTTTGAGAAGAGGAATAAGGCACAGAGGGATGTTTCTCCAGCAACATACTTCTGGCTCCTTTGCAGAAGCAGCTACCTTGTGCCACTGCCTCTACAGTCTCATTCAGGAGAACCTATTAACATCCTTTGTGGTTTTTGTTTTGTTTTGTTTTGTTTTTACTTATTTGCCCTCTGCTTTCCATAAGAGAAAAAGCAGCCCAAGGAGCAATAGCGTGCAAGGGTGAGTCTGCATGTTTGCTAGCTTCAGCTGTCAGAGAAAAGTTGGGGCTTTTTTTTTTCTTTTAACTGGATTTCAGAGCTGCTTTTTTACCCTTCCAAAGGATAGCTTTCAATTCTTTTATTCTTAGAGTTCATCCACATGGGTAGATTAACAGGAAAAAGTATTGTGGAAACAAGTTGTCTGTAGTAGCTATGAAATCTCTCTCTGTAGATACTCATAGCCAAATGAGGGCACCTTTCCCTGAACTAGTTGCTCTGTAAAGACTGAACAGAGGGACTGGACATAGGACATATCCAGAACATATACTGCAGTCATTCAGTACTGAGCTGACTCTAGTCACTGGATTGGGCTGGGCTGCAAGTTTTCCCTTCGAGAATTGTGACCAAAATTGAATGCAATGATTCCTGCTAGGGCGGGGGTTTTTTGGGATATTGTTTGTTGTTGTTTGGGAGGGGAGAGTGTGTTGGGCTTTTTTTGTTTTTTTCAAAAGAGAGTCACATTTAGTTAGAAATTGAATTTTTGATTTCTACCTTACTCTTTTCTCCTTTCCAGGACTATTATTCAGTTCGCCCCAAGCATTTTGTTCTGTTTTCCTGTCTGGCTTCCAACTCAGCATTCTGGTATGTTCAACAGAAACACCCTGAGGTACTTGACACCCACAGTAAAGAATTAGTACTCAAGCTGTGCAAAATTTATTGTCCTCACTCTTCACATTGTACCATCCAGTCTCAAAATATTTGTTGCTCTTATATTTGGGCATACAGTATTCACAAAATACTGTAAAAACATCAACACATTCTTCGGCTTCAACACATAAAATAGCTGTAGTCTAACGACTTCCTACCACTTTGCAGTCCTCTCATGGAGAGCTTGATCTTGACACATAGTCCTCTCCTCCATGGTGCAAATCGCTAACTTTTTTTGTTCCTAGCAATGCTTAACTACTATTGCAATTCAGCTGCTCACTTAACTTGCTGTATGTGATATGATTTCTAAATAAGGACAAACTCACTCATTTTATTTTCCTGTTGGTCTACTGCCATTGTAAATAGTTCACGATATGTAAAACTGTGAAGATGAAAGGGGTCTAGGAAAAAGGAGATATGAGTTCTAACTCTAGCAGACTCACCACACGATATTGCTGTACTTGTTCCCTTTTCTAAAGGAAAGATAAGATGCCCTTTCTTCCTCCATTCTTCTGTCCAGCCTGCTTTAAAGGTAAATTCTTTGGGTACTATACTTCATTACTTATATACACACACCCTGATCTAGTTGAAGATATCCCTGCTCGTTGCAAGGGGGGGGTTGGACTAGGTGACCTTTCAAGGTCCCTTCCAACCCAGACTATTCTGATATGTTTGGAGAGCACCTCTTATTGCTCATTACTTTCTGCTAAAACCAGCATATTTGTGCAATAGCAATAAGGCAACAAGAAGTCACCTGACATCTTCCAAATGTTATTCTTCTGAGTTGCACAAAGAAATAGGTCTAGATTAATCAAGTTTAGTGAGTTATGTTGATGTCTACATCCCCAAATAGCCTTTCCCCATGCATTTTTGGTTTGGGGGTTTTTTTGGACCATCAGAGACATACACAAACCACTTATTTTCAGTACATAACAGCACACAGCCTGAAATAAGGCTAGATAGATCCAATTTGTGAGCTAGAGATTTCTACAGTTGTGTATAATCTCTTCTTGCAACCCTTCCCAGGCCTGAAGATGAGCATGACAGCAATAGGTGACACAGTACTCCTCAGTGACAGAGATACAAAGATACAACAGTCAAGCAATCTGTTCTAAAAGGAATCTTTAAGACAATAGAGAGGTTTTGTTTGTTTGTTCTGTTTTGCCCAGCATTTTGTTTGTGTTTTTTTCTAATAGACAAAGAATTGTACTTCAGAAAATGAAATTTAAGTTTCCCTTTTTGTTACTGTTCAATGCCATATGTAGCAAATACATTCTTTAACTTAAGAAAAGCAACGAAAAGGAAGAAAAAACAAAGCTGTGTAATAGGATACAAATATGTGATTAGCTAAAGAACAAACATGCATTTGGAAAAGACCTTCTTTTCACATTTGTTGCTTGCTTATAACAATACCAAAATTTTCTTCCTGCAAACATTAACCTACACAAATATAAAACTTGTATTTCTAAAATAAATAAGCAAAAATTCTCCATATCCTCGAATTATCCACAAGATGGCAGTGCTTCCATCATACAGAATAATCTGACCAAACCGATTATCAGTAGAACCTGGTTTTCCCTGACTACATATACAGCTGTCAGAAGATGGTATTTCACTCGTATCCAGACAAAACCCTTACCATTCAGTAACTAGCTGAACAGTATTTAAAATGCTGTTATAATGACTTTTACAGGCTAACAACTGACAGCCAGATTGAAGAAGGTCATTTGGGGTTGACTTTTCTGTGAATGGCCTCCAAATCTTCTAAAAAATAATAATAATTATAGGCTTCATCTCTGATGCAAAAAGTCATAAAAGGGCTGCTAAATTGGTTGGTTTATCCCCTCCAGTCAGCTGGCTACCTATCCAAGGCCCACTCAACAGCTTCGTTCAGACTGGTGACGAATCGTAATAATCAAATACCATCCTGTGTATTCCTATGCAGTAAAATAAAGGCATGATTGTGCATGCGTTACAATGTGTGTACTAGTTTGAAATAGCTATTGCAATGAACGCAAAACAACTTATGCTGTCAACTATAGTATAGACTCCTCACACACTTAGTTTTCATTCACCTTGCTGTTGTTGCTCATGCTAACAATATCAAACTTATACTGAAAACCCACGTGGCCTACAGTCATATTTTCATTTAGCTGCACAGATTTTCACTGTCCAGATTAAATCAAGTTTTATCTGAAAAGAAAGGAACTATCATTGTTTTAGACAAAGGAACAAAACATGGAGAATATTGCTGCCATTGTGAAACTATCACCACTCTGCTTCGCTTTTGTTATGTATTTACATAACTGCAGTCTAATGCAAAGTTGGGGCCACCATTTTTTCCCAATTTAAAAATCTTCCCTAAGAGAAAAAAAAATAAAATCATGTATCAATCAAGTAAGAAAAAGCTTATGACCTTTTGTCTGCAAAATTTTTCACATATGAAATACTTTACAAACTAAATATTAATCTCCTGGTTTAATCCACAGCATATTCTTCCAATAGGTGTTCCAAGGCCAAACAATATTGACCTACAATTTCAGAGGTTATTAAATCTCTGAGAATTTCCTGCTCTACAGTACGTGAGCAGCAGAGTGGCAAAAGTTCTAGCATGTCCACAGGAAAGTTGTTTTCCTGCTATTCAAACAAAATAAAAATGTCAGTGGGCAACACAAGTGTCCAATTTAAAAAAAAAATAATTAAAAAAAAATTCAAACTAGAAATATTTTCATAGTATGATAACAGCAGACTCTCGTGACTAATTTGCCAGTAAAGAATAAGACAACAGAACAGAAAAACAGATGGAATATCTGTTGAAATATGCAGGTTTGCACACCAATCAAGTATATATCATCCCAGCTGGTGTAAACCCAGCTCACATTGGACCATAAGCCTGTATATTAATGGCTGAAACACTGAAATAGGACAATTACTGCACTTGAATTTGGACTTTGAATGAACTAGTACACTTACACTCTTTTTTACCCCTACATGTCTTGCTAAATTTGAATTCCTCTTATGTAAGAACAGAATTATAAACGAGCACAATTTAAACTACTTGGCATATGTCCTTGTTAAGCAGATTAATAGCCTAATTCCCTGTTATCTGCTCTGGCTAACTACTAGTTTTGAGGTGTTACAGTTTTCTGTTCTATAAAAGTAGTCCACATGCTGATAGTAAATATATATATATAAAAATAAAAATAAAACCTTTGGGGGTTTTTATAAAAAACAGTAAGAGCTATCATATTTCCTAAGAATTCTCTACAAGAAGAGAGTAGAAGTTCCTAGAAAGGGTTTTTCCACAGATTTTGCTCACCTCTAAAATTCACCACTAACTTACACAAAATAGCCTAGACATGTGACTATTTGACCATTGAGGGAAAGAGACATAAAACACCTGTGTGTATGTAACAGAAAAAATTGAGTAGCAATGAATGTTTTTTGTTTTCCCTGTACTCCAGTCATTTGATATTTTCTGTATATGGCAGGAGAGGAACATGGGAGTGACTAAAGAAGTCTCTAATTTTGGGGGGAAAAAAAATCAAACACCTAACAGTAAGGAGAAAACCCTCTCCAGGACACTTTTGGGTTTTGTGTTTATCGGTTGTATTTGGTTCCTGTTCTGCAAACATGGGACAGTTTCTGAAGTCAATGAATTACCATTTGCATGCACACCCTTTCAAGATAAGAACTTCAGACTGTAACCTCTATGAGTTTAGGACTAAGTCCTTTCAGTGTACATATGGCATTTAGCCCGTTGTCATTATGGAAAGAACAAATAAAGAAGGGATAAAACTAAGTACTTCAGGCAAAGTTTCTTTCTCCTTACTTCTACAGAACCAAAGGGTTACACTGCATTTAAAATCTCCCATCTCTCAGATTTGAGGAAGTTCATCATGAAAAAAGGATTCAGACTCCCTGAGTTCTCTGAGAAGGTTTGATTTAGAAAAAAAAAAATCAGAATCATTACTTCCATTCCAAATTCAGCTTCAGCAAATACATTGAAAGCTCTGCAACAGCCCAAGGTTACTTTGTGCCTATAGCCATACTTGGTTTTTTGTCAGCAGCTAGCTTCTCATGATCTCTGTGCCCTTCAGCTAGAAGTATGACCAAGTTATTCCTGATTGATTCACAGCTGACCTTGAAATTATTTAGCTTAAGGTTTTGCCTTCTTCAGAAAAAGATGACTGCACTTTGTGTTGGGTTTGTTTGGCAAGGTTTTGGTAGCGGGGCGGGGGGGGGGGGGGGGCTGCAGGGGTGGCTTCTGTGAGAAGCTGCTAGAAGCTTCCCCTGTGTCTGATAGAGCCAATGCCAGCTGGCCAAGGCCAAGCCAATCAGCACCTCTGTGATAACATATTTAAGAAGCAAAAAAAAAAAAACAGTTAGAGCTTTTGCAGCCGGAGAGAGGAGTGAGAAGATGTAAGAAACTCTGCAGACACCAAGGTCAGTGCAGAAGGAGGGGGAGGAGGTGCTCCAGGCACCGGAGCAGAGATCCCCCTGCAGCCTGTGGTGAAGACCATGGTGAGGCAGGCTGTCCCCCTGCAGCCCATGGAGGAAGGATGAGGGGGTGTAGAGATTCCACCTGCAGCCCGTGGAGGACCCCACGCTGGAGCAGGTGGAGGCACCTGAAGGAGGCTGTGGCCCCATGCGAAGCCCGTGCTGGAGCAAGCTCCTGGCAGGACCTGTGGACCCATGGAGAGAGAAGCCCACGCCAGAGCAGGTTTGCTGGCAGGACTTGTGACCCCGTGGGGAACCCACACTGGAGCAGTCTGCTCCTGAAGGTCTGCACCCTGTGGGAGAGACTCACGTTGGAGAAGTTCGTGAAGGACTGTCTCCCATGGGAGGGACTCCATGCTGGAGCAGGGGAATGATGAGAGGAGTCCTCCCCCTGAGGATGAAGAAGCAGCACAAACGACTTGTGATGAACTGACCGTAACCCCCGTTCCCCGTCCCCCTTTGCCACTGGGGAGGAGGAGGTTGAAGCTGGGAGTGAAGTTGAGCCTGGGAAGATGGGAGGGGTGGGGGGAGGTGTTTTAAGATTTGATTTTATTTCTCATTCCTCTACTCTGTTTTACTTGGTAATAAATCAGATGAATTTCCTCTCTCAGTTCAGTCTGTTTTGCTAGTGACGATAGTGAGTGATCTCTCCCTGTCCTTATCTCAACACATAAGCTTTTCGTTATACTTTTTCTCCCCTGTCTAGTGAGTGAGGGGAGTCATAGAGCGGCTCTGGTGGGCACCTGGCCCCCAGCCAGGGTCAACCCACCACAACTTGAAGATCTCTATTCAAATAATTAATTCTATATTATTTCCGCTCTTTGCAAAGCAGCACAGACCACTACTCTTTCTGGAAGAGACATGACTGGTTTTGCAGTAAATTGTTCACTTTCTAGCCCATACACGCTACCAGGACCTGAGAAACTCAGCAGATTTCCTCAACTTACCTCTCATGATTTCTTTATTTATTGATAAATCAGATTCTTTTCCTCCTCCCAGACCTGTCAGGATGAGTGATCCTAAAGAAAACAGTAAAATAAGAAGTCATAAAGTAGCAATAGTCTCAATCTAAGTCATCTGTAGAGGAGAAATGTGATATTCACAACATCACTGCCAATAATTAAGCTCCAAAGCAGCACTTTATTGTTTTATTAAGGCCAAAAGCTCAATTTGGCAAAGTTCCAGGACAAGCTTCGACCATGCTGGCTGCACTAGTTGAAAGACATCATTCTGCTGCTAATGTAAATGGTTTTGCTGGCAGCAAGCATTCAAATGTATAGATTTCTTGTCAAAGATACAAAGAGTACTGAAACATGCAAGCTAAAGTATGACTGATACAGAAAGAGCATATGAAGATTAAAGGAATATTTCACAAAACTCTATCTGACTTTCTTTTAAAAGTTAAAGCAAGATTCTTATCAAATGAAAGCCAAATGACTGCTTTCTCTTTTCTGCACAGGAGTAGACCCCATTGACTGAACTTCATTTTGTATTATGCCTACAAACAGGCAAAATAATTTTGCTAAAGTTAACTAAAACCTTTGCTTATAATTAGCAGCAAAACAGCAACATGTCATAGCAGCCTTCCAGTACCTAAAGGGGACCTACAGGAAAGCTGGAGAGGGACTATTTACAAGGGCGTGTAGTGATAGAACAAGAGGTAATGGCTTTAAACTGAAATAGGGTAGATTTAGATTAGAAGTTAGAAAGACATTCTTTACTGTGAGGGTGGTGAGGTAGTGGAACAGGTTGCCCAGAGAAGTTGTGGATGCCCCCTCCCTGGAAGCGTTCAAGGCCAGGTTGGATGGTGCTTTGGGCAACCTGGTCTAGTGGAGGGTGTCCCTGCCCATGGCAGGGGGGTTAGAACTAGATGATCTTTAAGGTCCCTTCCAACCCAAACCTTTCTATGACTCTATGATTCTCCAGTAAATCTGACAAGACACAAAAAAATATTCACACCATAATTACTAGAGCGGTCACACAAACCTGTAAGGCCAGGATTGGGTTTGGTTCCTCAGCTCCAAAATGATACTTATCTTTAGATGCAAGAATTCTCTCATAAAAGTTACTAGAGCTCTACGCTGAAAGCAGTCTCCAGTGATGTGCACAGAGCATATAACAGCACAAAAGGGTGAAAACAGTCTGAGGAGATACAACTCAGGCTCTCTCAGTAGCTGGCTAGGTGACAGACCTTTAACTATTAATATAAAATTATCATCAGCAATTTCTGCAACCTTTCTTGATCATGTCCATCACTGTATTGTTACAGTACAAAACAAGAAAAGGCTCTGACACTTTACAGAGTCTGTTACTGGGAATAGCACCATGATCCAGGACTTCCATAACTGTCAACAATGGTAAGGCCCATACAGAGGCTTCCAAAGCAAGATGTGCACCCACAGGCATGACCACACTCATCCTAGACATAGCAACACATAGCAGCAATAATAGCTTGCTTCCTCACTGCAATGAATTAAAATTTAATTCTTCTTTATAAGAAAATAGGTTACATTCAGCCATTGCTCATTCAGAAAGAGATTCTCATTTTTTCATTAAATATCTAATAGCCTTCAAGTGAAGAAGGTGAAAGGCTACATTTGCCTTTCTTGCAGCTTAGAGAAAACTTCTGATCAACAGTTCATTCCCCTCTTTCATTCCTTCTGTTGTTTCCAAGTGGTGAATCTCCACCTTGGAGTAGAAATTAATCCGTAAATACATGACTTCACACTTTTACTTCTACATTTCATCCCACTTCTCCAGTGTTAAAGGTATTTCTGTAAAGCATCATCATTCTCTGCTACATTAATTATGCTTTTCAAAATTCTCAAGAGAGTTACAAGATTCCTCCAGAAAGTAAACTTAAGTAAAATTCCTATTTCTACTAGGTATTAAAATTAATAGATTCAATAAAGGTTGGGAATTTCTTTTACACATAGAGTTTTTCTTATAGGCAGTTCCTTGTTATGTATCTGTCTCCCACAGGCAATAATCACCTGTTTTACTCTGTATCACACGGCTAGTAAACCTTTTCTCTTGCTAATATGCCACTCTGATCTCAAATTTGATTAACATAATTACTTAATTAATTCATTTTGCTTAGAGCAAAACTGTTTCCAAATGATAATATATTGGTTCTTTTTTGGATGTGAAAGAGGTTTGTGTGCTTGAAAGCTTGTCCTTTTTCTACCAACTGTATTAACTGCTCCGATGCAAGGTGTTACCTTTTCTTCCAGCTTGGTGACATTATCAAAAGAAGTCATTTGTATGCTCTCCTTCTTTTCACAAAAGATCATTCCTTGGATGAAAATACCCCTGAAGCCAATGCTGTCAATTGTGACACTGGCAGAAAGCAACTAGGAAAATTATTACTTGTATCATTCTCTGCAGTTGTTCTGTTGCCTGCTTCTTCATTGGCCTAAAAAGTTGATGGCATAATAGCTACTCTATGCAATGTCTTTGTTCTCAAAGCTAGCTAAATGTGCTATCCTACCCTACTGCCCTATCCCATTTTGGGAGGTGAGGATTAATATTCAACCAAGATCATTCCCCAGATCAAATTTGCACAGATATTTGTACCAGCACAAACAAGGGCAGTAACCCCAGCCGGGTGGGAAAAACCATCTAGGAACAAGAGTGTAGATGAGACAATTGTACATAGTTGGCTTTGTTTCAGTAACCACCATATTACAAAATTATATTTTTTAAAAATTCCTTGAGTAGTTCATTTGTTTCAAAATACGTATTGTTTCATTGTTGTTTTCATCTCTAATCTCCATATTTCATCAGGTATGGGTCTTCAGTGAACTGTAGACCTCTGCTGAACTAGCTGTCTCAGCACAATTAATTTTTCATTTTTAAGTATATTGGTAACTCACCGTAACAAATAACTATTGGTAGTGATCTTTGAAAGACTTTTTTGAATCTTCTCCTTACTAATTATTTAACCTCTGAAATAACATAATTCTTTGGGGGTTTTTTAAGATCCTACATTTTTCCTATTTTTAAGACTGTGTGACTAATCATACTTTTAAGTAAGACAATAGATGAAACAATCCATTTAATCCTGGATCATGGATTGTTCAACCAGACTTTTAGCAACTATCCAGCAACTGTCCAGCAACTGCTATTTCTATTGAAAATACAGATTTTTTATGTTTTGTATTGAAACAGCAACAGATGGAATTAAAATTATTAATTATTATACAAAAATGATGATAAGTTTAACAGCAAAAAGGTAATAGATATGTTTTTCAAACCCCAATGACTTCTTTCTAAATGGGCTAGAAAAACAAAAAAAGATGAGTAAAAGAGGCATTTCTTTGTCTGTAAATCCTGCCTTTTCCCTCTTCAAATCATCCGTTTTGTTGAGTTTTACAGACAAAATTATGCTGAGGTCCTAATCTTAGAATAGATAACATGGTTAATTCATATAAAACATATCAAACAGTCTTGTTGACGCCCATATGCAAAATATCTTTAATATTTTTTTAATTACAGAAGCTGAATTGTTAGATTGGTAAGTAGAAATTAAACTTCTCAGGTGTTACAGAATATATAGTCAGATAACAGACAAACACTGTACTCTTCTATAATAATAATAATTTATTTCTATTTTTATCCAGTTATGGTTGTATTGGATAGTCAGAATTACTCTCATACACCTTCTTGGTTTTCCATATGCAAAGCCTAAATGAGTCATACAAATTAATGTAGCCATCTTAAACAGTTGGCAAAAACAAAATTCACAAACATCTTGCAATGTAGGTTCACTAGTAAGGAAGTACCATTTGTAGGTGTTCCAATGCCTCTTCCTTTTTAGGCTTTCAGCTGTGTATCCTTTAAGATTTGGAAACTTCCCTTTTCAAAGCAATGCTGAATCACATCTGGAGAATTTGGTGAGAAAGGGAACCTGAAGACCTTTATATAGTCCACCAGTAAAGGTACTGGGAGTTAGGCATTTATTCATATCCTAGACATACATACTCAATTTATTTAACGTGGCAATCTCTGTTCAAATTTGAATGGGTGAGGATCATGACCTCATGTCACTGAGCAATTAATGATAACTAGGAACTGATTTTTACTGGAGTGCAGAAGGACTGCGATCTCAGTTGGCTTCAGAAGGAGCCTATCAGGAGGGTATCCTGGCTTTTCCGAGATGTTCACTATATCACAAACGCTATGTTTATGTGAAGTATTTACTTCTTTTGAGAATATTTTACAATTTCATTCATGCTGCTCTGGATGGAGGTAGCATCTCACTCCTCTCATCCATTACCACATCAGGGACAGCAAAATGGGAAAAAAGTGAATCTGTTGAATAACAGCAAAGTGCCAGAGAAGTTCTGCAGGAAGATGCTAATCTGGAAGAAAAATAACTGGATATTAACAAAAACATTCCTTTGAGCAAACTACTGGCTGATATGAAATCTCACCTATGAAGAGGCTTTAAAACCAGGACCTTGCTGAGAATGGTTTTGGTATATTTGAGTCTTCCTTGGTACAGCAAATTGAAATAGAAGATACTGTGAGGATCTTTCTGTCTCTACATTTTTGTATTTCAGGTTCAACATTGGTTTTATAAGGCTTTTATTCATATGATTTTTACTTTCAGAACTCTTCAATGGATGTTCAGATACAATACTTTAAGGAAAAAAGAATCTTTTCGGAAGTGTACGAAGTTGTTTAAAATGTATCTGAACCTCTGTATGGCACTTCCATCTAGTCTCTTGAAACAGGTGAGTAATTCTGAGGCCTTTTGAATACACATTTACAATGCCTTATCACAGATACTGGATTCAGACATTTCTTTATCTATGATACATTAAGATGTACTAAGGTAATTCAATACTCAGTGAGCCTCAGACTCACATTCCCACTAATCAACAAGTGTTCATGTGACAAGAACATCCAGCATAAGGAGATTACTGACTGAGGGCTAAAGCATCTTTCTAATGCCACCTATGCTGATGTATTTCTCTGTATGTTTTGTTTCTGTATAGTTGTCTATATTCACATCTGCCATTTAAAAGCAATACTATATTTTACATGGGATTCATGGAGAAACTGTTGAGTGGATGAAAAGAATATGGTTGAAGAGAAGGTTGTTTGTTCCAGTCTGACTTCTCTGCTACTTGGGCAAGTTGCTTAAATTTTTGGTTTCCCATTTTAGGTATCTATGAAGTAGGGCACAGCATCTCACAGGGATGCTGAGAGGTTTTATTGCAGGAATATTTTAAAAGTATTTTAACATCCTTGGTTGAAAACAAATCATTACAAATAACTGTTTCATTGTTTAAATATTCAAATTTTATATCTTTGGTGCTACAAGCAAACATTTTGTTATTGAATTATTCAAAGAATGTTTTCACATAATACATTTTGAGCTAACAGACCCCAAGTTTATGGTGGTGTTTTTTTCTTTTTTGGAAACATTACATATTATTTTCAAGGTGAAATCAATGAACTAAATGCAAAGGTCTGATACATAAATGTTCTTCTAAAACTAACCACTGTAAACTCTGATCCTGAACTAAATTTTGCCTATCAACCCATTAAATGTGCTAAATAGCTTGAATTCCACTGATTCCAAACAGGAAGGTAAGGAGTTCAGGTAACAGAAGAAGAAGAGATATTGTATCTGATGGTAAAGTTTTCTTGGTTTCCTTTTAGATTTTTCTAAGAGGGGTTGCTTGTTACAAAAAAAAAAACAAACAACCAACAAAAAAACCAAACCAAACAAAAAACAACAACAAAACCAATGGAGCAAAAAAAAACCCCAAAAACAAACCACGTAGGAGGTCTTCTAGATGCAGGAAGAGATTTAAACCAAGAATTCGTTATGCCTACCACAATAAAGCAGAAGAAAAAAACAAAGCAAAGACAGGAGGGAGAACTGATTAAGTAGATGGACATGAAAACTGGAAGCTCTTTTCTTTTCAAACAGGAAATGTATATTTATAGAATAACAATATCCCAAGAATGAATGATAATCACAATTTTAGGGTATCAGGAAATTCAAGTTAATAAGCAAAGAATAATTTATACATATAACATTGCTTGCTGTTAGGTGAACTGCTAATTTATCAACCCGATTTGGAAAGATAAAGTAGCAAGAAGATAATGTGATTGCATAGCTCACTTCCATACAGAACTGCACATTAACCATATTCACTTTCTCATGTGTAACAGCAAATGTAGTTCAGCTGCATATGGGGTTGTTTTGGGGTTCTATTTTTCATCTTTGAAAGTCTTTTAAAACACCTCTGTTTGACTATAGATAACTCGTTAGGGGAAATTAGGTGGCAAGGAAAAGACAAAGCATACATACAAATAGAAGCACTGAGACCCATTCCCAATGGGGGCTTACAGAGCTTATGAAAAATACAAACAATATCTGAAGAGAACCAGAAAGGAAGAGTACAAGTTGTAGAAATGTGTTCGAGATGTCACCCGGAATTTCCTTGGCAGTTACACATGCAGGTCTAATCACAACCTCTCTATAAATAACCTCTTAATATAGAAGTAGTTTAGTTTTACAGTCCAAAAGTCAATTTCATGTTTATATGCTCTATAAAACACTGTGGCTGTACAGACTTCAAAAACTCTCTGTAGTGGGGATTATCTTTGAGGAAGAGAGAGGATTATCCTGGTCTAAGGTGTGAGAATTCCCTTTTAGTTTTATTTTACAGTAGGGGTTTTACAAAATTCCTTTTACCTCATCCCATCTCTAGCTAGAGAGTTCAGAAGTCAGAGCAAGTCCTGCACATGACATACCCTACCACTCAGCAAAACAACTTGAAGCCAATAAAATGTCTGCCCTGATGTTGAATTCTCATGTTAGTCTGTATGAGTCACCTACACATAGTTGAGCACTGTACTGTGGATAGCAGGCAATAGTTAACAGCTGGGGGAGGTAGAAGGTGTGTACAAGGGGGAGATTAGACTTTCTTGAGCTTTTGTGGTCTGCTTCTGAGCTAATTGGAAAAGGTTAGTCCAAATAACCTTCAGCTGAGGTTTAAACTAATTAATTTGACTTGTTCTGCAAAGACTAGACATGCCCATGCAATGTGGCACCATTTCGGAAAAAATACAGCCTCACAGCTGAGACCAATCCACTTTGGAGCAAAGTTACACAGGTGAGTTTGAACTTCACTTGTGTGACTTTGCCTGAAAACAGGACTAGAAACTACACATCAAAACCAGTCTAGAAAGTTGTTCCCTACTGTTTTGTGGCTTCTAGGTCCTGGATCCTAGGCAGGACCTGCATGTCTAATCTTAGTAGGTGTATTCATGCCCCAACTGTAACAAAACTCCTGCCTTGTTCAATTCCTTCTGTTGATTTTACAACCAGAGGAGATAATCCAGCTCCATGGTTTATCACTTCCTTTTGCTTGTGGAGATTTTCAGGTATCACTGAAGCTGAGACTTCAAGAAAGAGTGAAATTCACTGATGTTTTCCATGTACTGCCTTTATGAATATTGTAGCTAGATGTTTAATCTAGTTAGTAATAAACCCAGTAATTACAGTGAGATAGTGCTTGACTTTATTGGTATTTCAAAATATAAAAAGTGAAAAATAATAAATCCATAGAAAGTGTGGCAAACAATATTTTCAAAAACTGCTGAAACACAAACCCAAACATAGATAAATCATAGAATGGTTTGGGCTGAAAGGGATCTTAAAGATCATCTAGTTCCAAACCCCTACTATGGACAGGGATACCTTCCACTAGACCAGGCTGACCAAAGCCCAACCTGGCCTTGAACACTTCCAGAGAGGGGGCATCCACAACTTCTCTGGGCAACCTGTTCCAGTGCCTCACCACCCTCACAGTAAAGAATTTCTTCCTAATATCTAATCTAAATCTACACTCTTTCAGGTTAAGGCCATTACCCCTTGTCCTATCACTACATGCCCTTGTAAATAGTCCCTCTCCAGCTTTCCTGTAGGTCCCCTTCAGGTACTCGAAGGCTGCAATAAGGTCTCCCTGAAGCCTTCTCTTCTCCAGGATAAACAACCCCAACTGTCTCAGCCTGTCCTCATAGGAGAGGTGCTCCAGCCCTCTGATCATCTTTGTGACCCTCCTCTGGACTTGCTCCAACAGGTCTATAAATCTTCTTAGCCAAATCTCTTCCCTTTCCCAATAAGTACAAATAGACAGAAAACATATCTCCTAGGCTTTGTAGAATGCCTTTACTGAAGAATTCTGTCCTAAGCATGAAAAGGACATTCATAAACCTATCCTCTCCTGTATGTGTCTTTCAGTTAGTAATTTAATTTTCTTACAGAGAAGCTCCACCTGCAGCAGTTACACTTGCAACGCAGAGGATCAACCTGAGTACCACCTCCTGACACTGAGTGAGTAATGTGTGGGGAAGGATGGGTGAAGGTTCTCATGGGCCCAAGACAAACAAGCAGAAACTGTGACCACCTGTAATTATATAACACAACTGGAATCTCTCAAAGCAAGAGAATTTTAAAAAAAAGTTAAAACCTTTACCTCTTGTAAATGCCTTTTACTTTTTTTATGTATTCATTATGTGAAGAAAAGAAAATATATTCTGTAGTAGTTGAAAAGAAGTTGGAAAAAAGTTGAAATTACATCCATTTCAATGCATCTGTCAGCCATTTCTACCAAAAGTGAATTTGACTTGAGCAATCTAGGGAGCATTGAGAAGCTACCTGGGGAAGCTGTGAATCATGAGCCAAAGCACACTTAGGAGGTTAAGACTCTGGGAATGGGAGTTGGGCTTATTTGGTTCCTCAGAGAGGGCGGGAAGCTCAGTGGCAGCGGTGCTCACAAAGGAAAAAGGGAAACGGCAGGGATGTGTAGTTTTCTGTCCTGGGGGATATATTTTAGGGAAAAGGCCATATAGAAAGGAGCCCGAGAAACATTTTTAGCGTTTTAACCTAGTAACTGAGTCAAAGTAGAGGGCTAGCAGACAGCTCCACTGGTACGCCTGAGGGGGCGGTGGTTGGATTGACCGGTCCTGTCAGAGCCGCCGCGAGAGGGACAGAGCTGCCCCTGCGGGAAAGCCGCTTCCCCAAAATCATTCTCCTTTCCCAGAAGAACCCCTTTCCCTTCTCGCTTCATCACCTGAGCCTCGCCGAGGAGCCGGCCGCGTCACCAACGCTGCCCTCGTCCCGCTCGAGGCCCGTCCCCGCCGCCGTTGGGGACAGCGGCACCACCGCGCCCGCCTCGAGCCGAGATGGCGCCGCCCCCGCCCCTCCTCGCGCCCGCCCGCAGCGCGGCCCCTCCCGCTTCACCGCCGGCACCGCGGGCGGCCGGGCCGCAGCTCGTTCTTCCCGCCGGATCCGCTGCGGTTGTTTTCTTTCTGAGGCGGGAGCTAGCAGCGCCCTCGCCCACTGAGGAGCCGGGAGGTTGCGCCGCTCCCCACGCTGACTGGTGGCCGTTGGCGCCGCAGGGATTCTGGTGCCCCCACGCCGGGACCAGAGCCGGAGCTGGCCGGGAGCTGGCGGAATAGGCGCTCCATCCCCACCCCCTCTCTCCCGCGGAGCCAGCAGAGAAGAAGCTGAGGAGGGGACCTGCGCGTACGGCGTCCTCCGCATTGTGCGAGCCTGCATGGGCACGGCGCGGGGGCGCGGCCGTGGGGCTCCCCCGAGCCTCTCTCCCCAGCATTGCCTGTAGCCGGGAGGCGCCGAGTTAAGGCATGAGGGATGCTTTTGTGCGCGACTGCAGGCGGAGCAGCGGGTAACAGCGGAGCTAGCAGCAGCTGGAGCCGCGATTGCGGGGCAGGTTGGGCGCCACGGTCACCCGTAGCCTTCCCGGCGAGGGAGGCCGAGCGCGATGCTGAATTAGGCGACCGGAGCCCTTGTGAGCGCGGGGGTCAGGCTTAGCAGTCCGTAGCCGGCCTGAGTCCCAGCAGAGCTGGGAGGGCTCGCAGGCAGCTTCCCATGGCGAGCAGCCGCAGCATCGAGCTGGAGCACTTCGAGGAGCGGGACAAGAGGCAGCAGCGCGCCGGGCCGCGCCGCGGTGGCACTGGCTCCGGCGGCGGCGGCGCGGGGCCGCGGGGCAACGGGCTGATCCCCAGCCCGGCGCACAGCGCCCACTGCAGCCTGTACCGGACGCGGACCCTGCAGGCGCTCAGCTCGGAGAAGAAAGCCCGGAAAGCCCGCTTCTACCGCAACGGGGACAGGTACTTCAAGGGCTTGGTGTATGCTATCTCCACCGACCGCTTCCGCTCTTTTGACGCCCTCCTCGTCGAGCTCACCCGGTCCCTGTCGGACAACGTGAACCTGCCCCAGGGTGTCCGCACCATCTACACCATTGATGGCAGCAAGAAGCTCACCAGCCTGGACGAGCTGGTGGAAGGTGAGGGGGCTCCAGCGGGCCAGGGGCAAGCAGGGTGCAGGCCGTGGGTGGTTCAGCCCTGGCATGTGGAGGTCGGGTGAGAGGTGGCATGGGGTCTGGTGCTGGGCCGCAGGCTCTCCTTGGGGTGGGCTTTCCTCTCGCTACCCTGATCAAAACTGAGAGGCTGCTTTGCTGGGAATCGGCAGCCACGGAGCCCCTGAGGGAAGTGGGCCAGGGTTGGCCACTGCTGTGAGGCGCGGTAGGCCTCGTTTTCCCAGTGTGGACCGTCCGCTTCTCCCATCGCCCAGACGGGTGCTGTTGGCATGTGTGGGGGCTGACTATCATGGTAGTTAAGCAGAAGGTACTCTTTTCATCTACAAGAACCGTAGTAAAGTTCTTGGCTACCTTTCAGTCATCACCATTTGTAAGAGAGGGAAATGCCATCATTTAGTTTTCTAACAGTTACTACGCTGTCATTGATGCCTCACAACAGTTTAAGCTTTCTGAGAGAAAACCCCTGTGCTATGAAAAGAGATATTTATACCCTACCACTTATTAAAACAAACTCGTGTAAAATCTCATTTTCAAATGTGATCAGAGTCCATATTCAGAAAGGGAATTATCTACCTTATCTGACTTCCAAAAGCATTTTATAGAGTCAAATGCTTTTCAGAATTGTCCCTAAGTAGCATTTGGTAATGGGACTTAGCTGCTGAGGTTGTGTAGACCTTGCAAATCTGAGCAGAGCAGTGCTTGATGACTACTCAAAATGGGGCCAGAAGTACTTTTTTTCTGAATGAAACATATGCCTTGTTTGCAGGGAATGATAATTACCAGAACAAGGAGCAGACTTCCCCCATGTTCTTTCATGGTGTCTTAAAATACAGTTTAAACTCAGCATTAAATGAATCAGACTTCCAAACACATTGGTTATGTTTTGCACACTGTGAGGTTCATAATCAATTTGCGCTTGATGCTTCTTCTCAGGTATCCAATACATTGACCACTGCGGTCTTCCACGCAGTGACTCTATATGCCAGGTGTAGCTGATTCAAATTAATGAAGAAGTACCATTTGTAGGTCTTCTAATGCTGCCTCCTTTTTAGGCTTTCAGCTCTGTATCCTTTAAGCTTTGATTTGGAAACTTCTCTTTTCAAAGCAATGCTGAATCATATCTGGAGAATTTGATGAGAAAGGGAACCTGAAGACCTTTATATAGTCCACCAGTAAAGGCACTGGGAGTTAGGGACCAGCCACTCCAGAACATGCAAAAGGAAGGGAGAGGCCACAGCATTTGCTGCATCAAGGGGGTCTCACTCAAAGAAGATGTGCATGAAAGTGCACTTTATAATAGTAACGTCGTGCCTGAGAACTTCCCGCTCACGTGATCTACCATAAGGCTGTTCCACAGTCAAAACAGAGGAAATATGAAATGATTGCAGAGTGAAATGTTGACTCAGTGGTAGTAAAATAAATGTGGAATCAACCAAAAACTTTCCTGTGATTAATTTAGAGGTAGCTTAAAAAAAAAAATTTAAAAAATTGAATAAACTAATGATAACTTGGGGTGACTTTTGAAATTTTGCAGAAGGAATGATCTTAAGCTTTTATGGCTTAAAGCAAAGACAAAATGACTTGCTGGACAACAGTATAAATGCAGAGTATAGTCTCACAACTCTATTTTAATTAACAACTGAAAGCAAAAACCTAACTTCCTGTCTCCAAATACCCATTGAAAGAGTGACCTTTGTCATCGCTCTTCACTGGAAGAATAAAGGAAAACAAATGTCACAATTGAAATGCCACTTCCATGCTTTCTCAGTAAAATGAAAGGAAGGAGAAAAGAGTCAACATTACTTAGTCATCTATCCATGACCAATACAACTCTCAGGAATCTTAAGAAAATCCTGTAGGATCATAATTGGATTAGTATGTTCTCCAGTTAGCATGCAAAAACTTTACTAGTGTCTAATCACCATGCAGAGAAAGGAAAGCATATACAAACAAGTAGTGAATCCATCATTCCTTGAAATTAGCTAAGCCCTTTGCCAGCTGTTTTGTTCTTGAGATGCTGGAAGATGGTCTGATTTGTTTTTATTTTCTTTATTTCTTGTAGTTCCAGCACAGCAAGCTTGAATTTCTACTTTAGAATAGATACTTGAACATTCGTGATATCCTAAAACTTGAACTGCAGTAGCACCAGAAGTAGTTTTGAATGGTGTTTTGTTGTATTGCTTTTTAATTTTCTGAAAGGAAGATAAACGTGCTGTTGTGCATGCCAGCTACAGGCTGATCACCAGACTGAACAAGGCTTCTTGATGCAATACATAATTGACTAGTCTGTTTGCATATCATCAGTGTTGTTGAACTGGTACATGGAATCGCAGCAGTTCAGGTTCAGTAGTGGCAGCTCTATGAAATGAGCAGAAGGTGAATGCTCAGCTACCCTTGCCAAGCCAGCAAGACCTGCATTAAACCTCCCTCAACTTGAGCCTGTGTGTGTAGCTCTTGGACGCTGATGTGCCCCAGTGCAGGCAAGCTCTTTAAGGCCTATTTGCCTTTTCTCAGATTAATACCTGTCTGGGGTATAAAAGCTGACAGTATCAAATTCTGTATCATAATAGTCCAAACTAGCTGAATTGAGTCACTGATTAATGCTTTTTGGCGTTTGCCTGTATTTGGCAATCTGTTTTACCGTTTATCATTTTAAGAGGAAAATAGCTGATGCACGGACGTACTGTATATTTCAAATATTACTGTTACAGGTTGAGTCCGTTAAAAATTTGACCAGATCATGTTTATTAGTCAAAAATTGACAAGCTCCATTTTAAGCATATTGCTTTTCTTAACTGGATATGACAGTCAAAAAAGCATGCTCTTCTGGACCAGCCTTAGGCAAATACTATTTATATTCCCAGCCCCTGTAGATTAGGGAATATTATGGCTCATGAGTTTGACAGTTTTCACTGCTTTCTTAGAATGGGAGGAGTGAAGAATTTCATTGTCTCCTCCTGGTCTTGTTTGAGCAGACTGATCCAGAGAACAGATGAGGGTTGGGAATATTATGACTTTCTTATAGTTTTCTTTATTTCAACTTCAATCAGACATTACACTACTTTTTACTTTTGAATAGCAGATTCCATGTGTAATTTTATATTTCCCCTTCAGTAGCAATAATGGAGTAGTTCCATTTTTATTCTCTACCAAAGTTAAGTCATTAAGTGTTTGCCTAAATCTTTCCATTTTCTTTAAAAATGTAACCTTCCTAAAGCATGACACAATGATAATAGTAAGAATTGTGCAGTTTTTCAGTGCTGAGGTTTGCGTTTGACATTGATGTCTGTCATGCTCTGTCTTGCTGTCCTGTGTTTTCGTTTTCTTGGTGGTGAAAGACATGGAAAACTCTAATTGTTAAGGTCTGCTGCAAAGTTGGGAGATGTTGGATTTTGGGAGAGGAAACCAAGTGTAGACTCTATTCCTGGCAAGAAAAGTTATGTTGATTTGGCACATGATAGGGAATTTTTCTAGTTCCCTAGATAGTAGCATTGCTAAGAGTCTTTGTTCTTTCAACTGTAATAATTAATACAGTCTGTTAAAAAATGTCAGTAGTATTGTCTGCAGTTGTGCAGACAATCAACAGGCATTTGTAGGGAGGTCTTTGGGCAGGAGATGGGAAGGTTCTGAGCAGGGCAGTCCTTATGCACAGCTAGGACATGTAGCACAGGACAATATCTGCTTTAAAGAAATGGGCTCTGCCACACTAATAGAGAGTAAAAGAATGTTTTTGAAACAAGGTATTGAACAATCCAAGTATTTCCTGCCTTAGATCATTGTTATTGTTACTGCATATTACATTTTAATCCAGCTTAAGTACTTGTGATTCTAGTCAATGCACACTGTTATATTAGGTCAAGAATATCTTTTCTCTTGTCAGGGCAAGCAGATGGTAACAGCAAGTAGGCAGTTTGTATTTTTACTTCTTCCAAAAGGTATGATTACCTTCCTGTGCTAAAGCCAAAAGCTGTAATGCTCTAAAAAGATGCAAATGTAGCAGATTTAACAAAGAAGGATAAAAAGGAAGGATAAAAAAAAATTAAAAAAAATTTAAAGCATATGCTTCCAAATATATGTTCAAATCACTGTAGTTACACAGTCTTGGAGCCATGAGGTGTGGGTGTGAAATATGGATGTAATTGTTAGTTAACTTCCCATCCAAGCAAAAGAAAATAGTTCCACCACTGTGCCATCTCCTAGTTTCAGGGATGAGAGAAATGTAATTTACCTCAAAAGAGTTAGTTACTTGCTGTGGAGGAGGCATGTGGTATTAGGTGGGGTTGATACCAGGTGGTCTTACTGCCTTCTGAAAGCTTTTACCCTGCCTGAGCAGGGGGTTGGACCAGATGACCTCCAGAGGTCCTTTCCAACCTTGACTGTTCTGTGATTCTGTGAAAGCTTGTAGGAAGTTGTCATCTGAACATCCAGATTAAATAAAGTCAAAAGAGAACTCGAAGCAATTAGTCATCTGCTAAAATCCTAGTTGTCATCCCAGGTTTTAAAAAGTGCATGGAAAACTTAAATGCTGTCGATGAGGAAAGATTGTGACTTATACAGGGTTATTGGAGGTGACGTGAAAGTAAAGGAATTGTAAGAAACTGGTAAGGAAGGAAGTTCTGTGAAAGAAAGGAAGGAAAGAGAGATCTAAATAACCTAATCCATCATAAAAGGGGTTGTTTTATTTTTAGATTAGTCCTTTTATACATGCTGTAAATACAGTGTTCTGGAAATCCGCTCAGCTTTGTGTTACAGAACACAAAAAGGGGTACTCTCCTGTGAGTCCTAAAGTAAAAAGGTTAGTAGCCCTAATAACTACTGTGCTATACTGAATAAGCAGCTTTTGGCACCCTTGAAACTAATGAGTTCCACCAAAAGAAGCTGAGGAATGTGAAATGGATAGATGAAATGTACCTAGAGCCCTACCCTATGTGCTTCACAGGGGAAGACGCATTTAAAAAGTACAGAGACTAACAGTTTTCTTTCTGCAGGGATTTTTTTACCTGTGTCACCTATATCGTTCTCTGTTATGCAGTGTGTCATTTAAAAATGTGCTTTATGTGACTGTCAGGAGACAGTAGTTAGTGCTTGTTAACACCTTGCAAAAAGCAAGCCAGAAAACCTTGTTCAGAGACTTCTGTTGCAAATATCCCAACTCCGGATTTTTGAGTGTTGTACACTTAATTTCTTCCTTACGTTACCCACGACATGGCGTATCCACAGTTTGTTAATGCTAAGGAAAATGAAATATCTACAAGTCTGTTTAGTAGTCTCTGAATTTAGGACAAAAAGTCTGAATGTTTCTAGGCTATTTGTTAAATGCTTAGCAGTGGGCTTCAACTCACAAAACTTGTACTGTGAAGAACCCCAAGTTGTCAGACAGCTGTGTTTACTCAAAACTGCACATAGTTGGAAGTGATGTACAGTTGTGATACAAAAGGACAAGATACAACCTTCTTTTCCTATCAGTAACTAAAATTGCATGGCTGAATTTTGGACCAGTCTAGACTCTTTACTTTTGCATTTATATCTTGAAAGGTGAGCTAGGCACATTTTCTGTGAATAACAGGGTCAAAAGAAAACCTTTGTAGATGAGTTTTTAAATAAATAAAACAGTATTTAGGCAACTGGTGGTCTATGGCTATTTATCAGTAAGATTGACCAATGAAATCTAGTTTTCTCTTTTATCCATTCTCTGTGTTCATCATCTGTATTTTACTGTTGTGACGGAATGGTGAATATTATGTCTAGACTGTTAGCTCTCTGAAACTGGGATCCTTTTACAGTGTGCGTAAACTGTATACATGCTGCACACACACAGATAGTGAATAGTGCATTTGGTTATTAATGCAGTACAGGTAAGTGATTTAGAGGCAGGTAATGTTTCCTTGTTAATAGGCAGTGTTTCATGTCTTCTAGTTGTTTTTCTGATGTTAATAAGACATAGAGAATCAGAAGTAAACTCACTCCCTTTGGTGATTATGTTGTGACCCAAAATACCAGCAGATGTTGCTCCTTTTACGTAAGCATATGCACCATTCAAGGAATTTTTGGTGGTAGCAGGATTTCTTTGTGGAAGAATTGAAACTTAGATTGCTCTGGGTACTGTCATGGAGTGTGGGATGGATGGCACATATGCTTTGTTGAAATTATAGTGCCAACTTATAAGGAGGTTTTCTGCCAAAACTGCTCTGCAGCTTGGTTAAGCTTTCTGCTGTAGAATAGTTTGGCTGGGTTCAGAGTCCCAGCTGTATCCTATGTCTGTAATTCTTGCTTTTTTTTTCTGCATTAAAAAAAAAAGAACTATTGCTTAATAGATCTTTCTACTTCATTAGTCTATAGTTTACTACTTTACCTGCAAATCTTAATGTAATATTAGTGACTAACGTCTGGTCTAAAAACTAGGGAGTTGACTGATGTTAATGCAAATGTTGTTGGCTAATGACATGATATTTATTCCCAGTAATGTAACTGCTGTGACTATGTGCCAGTTAAGGCTAGTATGCATTCACTTTAAAATCTTTCAAGACTATAAATGGAAAGCGGGCCTTCAAACCATAAAACTGACCATATCAAAGTCAGCAACACAAATATTTGAAGTATTGTTTATGCCTGTTTGCAAAGTTGTCAATTTTCCAGGGCTGGTAGATACGAGAAAAAAAAAAAAAAAAGCTATAGCCTCATCAAAATGCCACTAAAGTCTCAGAAAATATTTTCTTAGTAATTGAGATTATATGTATTTAGGTTAGACATATGAAAAATCTCATTCAAGGCAGTGAAACAGCCAAACAGAAGGCTCCAGGGAGACCTTATTGTAGACTTCCAGTACCTAAAGGGGGCCTACAAGAAAGCTGGAGAGAGACTGTTTACAAGGGCATGGCTATAAGTTGAAGGAGGATGGATTTAGGTTAGGTATTAGGAAGAAATTCTTTACTGTGTGAACAGTGGGACACTGGAACAGGTTGCCCAGAGAGGTTGTGGATGCCCCCTCCCTGGAAGTGTTCAAGGCCAGGTTGGATGGGACTTTGGGCAATGTGGTCTAGTGGAGGGTGTCCCTGCCCATGGCAGGGGGGTTGAAACTAGATGATCTTTAAGGTCACTTCCAACCGAAACCATTCTATAATATATAAATGCATTTTCTACTTTGGAAAATGGCTAAAATAACAATTTAAAAAATAGCAGAGTGTTCAAAAGTTAATGCCTGCTCATCAAGGGGTGGTGTTTTCCTAGGTATGCTTTTGAATACACCATTCTGTAGAAAAGTTTCCTGTAGTGAACTTTATGGGTGTGATTTAACTTACCCTTGCCATTTTTATTTTCTTCCTTAAGTATTTTCTTCTGTTGAATAATTAATTGTATAATCCATTAAACCGAAGAAATGTTTAACTCTTTCCTAGAAAATCATTCTTTATGCAGAAAGCGGCAATTGGTTTCCTAATTATATTCAGTTTGTAGCGGGGTTTTTTTGTTGTTTTGCAAGGTTCTCGATAGAACTTAGAAACTGTGGGTGAAGCCTTGGCTGTGGTGAAATCATTAGAAGTTTATGTAGTAGTTTTAGTAGAGTAAAAACTTCATCCTTTTATCTTTTAAGTCGTGAACCAAGCAAGTCACTCAGTGCATGTGTTTTCTCACTTACAGTCCTTGCTCTAATCCTGCCATATGTGTCTGCCTTGCAGGTGTAGTAGTAAAATCTGTTTTCCGTGTAAAACCTGTGTTACTAAGTTTAGTTTATATGACTGGCATAAGAAAGCAGGCATGGAATTTAAAACACTTACTAAACAATCTGTAATACACTACAGTTCTCAAGTAATTAGTCATTCCTCTACCTGCCAATTATAGGAAATTTTCCAATCAGTTTTGCTAGATACTTTTTGGTTTTTTAAAGCTAAAATAGTTCATGCTTCCACTTAAGGTTTGGCTAAATGCCGTTGAAACAAGTTATTTGAAATTCATTCTTTTAAGGTATTACATAGTTTTCTTTTTGTAATGAAAAAAAAAGGAAGTGCTTTCAACTTGGAACTAGGTAACTAGTAGAAGGCAGAGTTACACTGCTGTTTTAAAGAAATAAAGATCTTTTTGGATTAATACTGACTGCAAATTTTATAACAGGTGTTGTAGTACAGCTCTGACAGACAGTAGATGACATTCCATTATAGTACAAAGAAGATATTCTGTTATGATATGTGCCTGTAAAAGACAAAGCTGGCATACCATATTGAGACTCTTCTATGGTAAATCTAGCAAAGGGACCTTTTGTTCTCTACTTGTACTTCTTTATGTAGAGCAATTAATTAATTAATTTCAAGTTGGAGAGCTTGTTTCTGAATAGCCTTAATTTTCAGGGAGTTTTGTGGTGGGTTTTTTAAACTTTGTTAATTTAAGCTTCAGCCCTGAGGTTTAACTTTGAATTGTCTTGGATGCCTTTGTTGGTTTTGTTGTTTGTTTTTTTTAATGGTCTAGGAAGTGCATTCTTTTGATTTTTAAAAGGATAATTCTGAACATACTCAATGATGGTGAGTTTTGAGGTACCTTGCAGTGCTGATTGCTAGAATTTATTTAACTCATTTTCACACAACTGGACAGGCTGTACTGAAGAGGTTGCTCTGAAGTGATAGGTGATCTCGTGTACTGAAGCTTATGTAAAATCTTTCAGATGGTAGGGGCAGTCAGTGTATTTAGAAAAGTATTCTTTTGCACAGGATGCTGTCAGGTGTATTTATATATAATTTATTATCAGAGGATGATTAAACAATTCCAAAGTTTTATACAGATCAATAAGCATCAAAGCAAGCAGTCAGGGACTTTCCAAAGTTGAATGCCTAATATTATGCACCCAGAATAATGACTAAATTACCTTCTGTTCATTTTTTGTAGGAGGAAATAATAATTCACATTCTTAACCAACACGCACACACAAAAAACAAAAAGTCACTTGGTAGGTGTATCCATAAATAGTTTAGCATGTAATCATAGAAAATGTTGTCCTAAGGGTTTGTGCTGGTTCTGTCTGGGATAGAAATTTTCTTCATAGTAGCTAGTACAGGGCTACATTTTGGATTTGTGTTGGAAACAGTGTTGATAATACAGAGGTGTTTTCATTACTGCTGAGCAGAGCTTACACAGAGCCAAGGCCTTTTCTGCCTCTCACCCCACCCCACCAGCGAGTAGGCTGGGGGTGCACAAGGAGTTGGGAGGGGACACAGCCGGGACAGCTGACCCCAACTGACCAAAGGGAAATTCCACACCATATGATGTCATGCTCAGCATATAAAGCTGGGGGAAGAAGAAGGAAGAAGGGGGAAATATTTGGAGTGATGGTGTTTGTCCTCCCAAGTAACTGTTATGTGTAACAGAGCCCTGCTTTCCTGGGGATGGCTGAACACCTGCCTGCCCATGGGAACTGGTGAATAAATTCTTTGTTTTGCTTTGCTTGCATGCTCGGCTTTTGCTTTACCTGTTAAACTCTCTTTATCTCAACCCACAAGTTTTCTCACTTTTACCCTTGTGATTTTCTCTCCCCCATCCCACTGCAGAGAAGTGAGCAAGTGGCTGTGTGGCGCTTAGTTGCTGGCTGGTATTAAGCCATGCCAGGGTTCTACATCACACAGTTAACTAGTTGTAGAGGAGGGAATAACAAAATGATCAGCAGTTATAATGTTAGTAAGTCTATTGGTATGAATTAGAACTACCAGCTTCTTTGAAATGCTTCTTATTTGGCAGCACTGTGTTTAGAGACAGACAGCTTCATGGCTTATTAGAAACTGTTCAGAAAATAAGCATAGTCCTTTAAATCTAGTATTAGAGGATATAGAGGGGGAAGCCTTTGCTATCTGTTGCAGCTGAGCTGCTGTAACAAAACTTGAATATCTCATGCTATTTCACAATAACAGGATAGATGAGTGAAAGGTCTCCAAAAACAGCTATTGAAAGAGAACTGGTCACCTATTTAGAATCATAGGATAATTTAGTTTGGCAGGGGCCTTTTGGGGTCATCTCATCCAATGTCTTGCTCAAAGCAGGTCCGATTCAATCGGATTGCTTGGAGACTTGTTGCAACTTAGCATATAGTTCTGGGGCAGCGTAAGCTTCTAGGCCACCACAGTTCTTCCTAAGCTGTGTGGTTTTGCGTTTTTCTTCCCCCTACCTGTAGATTAGTGCTAGTGTGCATGTAGCTGTGTGGAAATCCCATTCATGGGGTTTATGGGCTGAAAACAGCTCATTTTTCTTTGCTCATTTTTTGGGGAAAGATGAGTCTGGTTTTGTCTGTATTGTTTTCTGTTTTGTGCACCACTTGGTCTCAGAATATGAGGAGGAATGGTGGGGATGAGTGAACAGGAAGAATTACAGGCAAGGCAGTGGCATCCATAAAACCTCACACCACATTGTTTCTTTGTACCTGTGGAGTACTGTCCTACCGATGTTTATGGAGGCAGAACTGGCTGCCAAACTTCCCCAAACAAAATAATTGTTAACTTGTTAACTTATAATCTGTTTTCTTTCAAATACAGCAAGTAAACTTTTAAGAAAGTCTAAATACAAGATAAATTAGGAAGCAGTATAATTGGTATGGGAAAAGAAACATGAAAAAGTCTTTCAGATCACAGTAATTCTTCAGAGGTTTGAAAGTAGTTTGCTATCTTGCTTTTAGAATAAGCTATATAACTTCTAAGCTAAAACAGCTCTCCAAACTAGAGTTCAGAAAGCAAAAGTATTGTTTAAAAGCTTTCTAGTGTGTATCTAAACATAGGTATACATTTTGTAACTTTTACAATACTGTCCAATAGATGTATGTGTATTCTTTATTCCTGTGTATATAGGAGGTGAGTTTGGTTTGTTACACCAGCGACCTTGAGCATGCAGCTTTAATCTTAGAACAGCTTTTTAAGATATAGGTAGCTCTTCTGCCTAGAGGAATGGTGTGTTCCGTCAGTTTGGAATGCTTCCCTTTCATCCTTCTGGCAGTATGCTGCCTCTTTGATAAGGTCTTTGGATGTCATTTTCTGAGACCCCAGGGATGTGGGTTACAGAAATAACCCAGAGTTAAAGATGTCTCTTGTCATGGTCTGCATCTTGAATATTGTTGTTAGACATTAGAAGAGTTGTGGTAAACAACAAACATCAAATTGAAAACTGCCGTCTTCTAAAAGAAACCCAGTTAGTCTCCAGACTTGCATTATGTCAAGGAATGGAGAAAAGTAACAAATGCCTTAGGTCTGCACCATGGCTGGTGCCACTTTAATAATTTGATGTAAAGATGTGTATTACTAGCCTGTGATAACTTTTTTTTTTGTGCGTGTCCTCTGACCTCCTTTTCATGACTTCAGGAGATATCAGCAGTGCAGGCTTTGAATTAGGAAAGAAATTAAAAAGGGGGAAGTTTAGATGTCCTTTCATATTCCTATAGTCTTAGTCTCTTTTGTGGCCTCAACAGGTGTGTGTTGGTCTAACAAATGCTGAAGTGAATACATTTCAACAGTGTATCCTTGGTAGAAAGGGAATAACTTCGTAAATTAATGTGTCCTTCAGGGGAAGGATCTTGAGATACTTGAATTTTATTCTGTTAAAACTTGCTCCTTTTAAAATAAATTATTATTAAATGTAGGTATGTGTGTATACGTCTTGAATTATATACTTGAGGAATATATAGGGAAGGACCTGAATATCTGCTGTAGAAGGATGCTCTTAATGTCATGTATTGTGAGCTCAAATAATTTAAGCACTTGGAAAATGACTCTGCAGTCAGAACTTATGATCCAAAAGAAATGGGAAGTATCTTCAACCCCCTTATTACCTTTTACTGGTGTGGTTTGGTGGTTTGGGGTTTTTTTTATTTCTTAACCAGAGGTCTGTGGAAACCACTCTATGAGAGTATTGTTTGGGTAGAAAGCTCTGATAATTTACAGTCCTCCATTTAAAATGGCCTGCAGCTGAAATACAGGAAAATCACTCCTACTGAAAAATCCGGTTTGTTTGGTTTTTTTTAAAATTGAAAAAAACCAAATCTGCAAAACCTCTTAAATTATGAAAATGTCATCTTCTTTTCAGGTGAAAGTTATGTATGTGCATCCAACGAACCATATCGCAAAGTTGATTACACCAAGAATGTCAATCCCAACTGGTGTGTGAACATAAGGACTGGGTCCACTCGATCCTTGACATCTTTGACATCCACAAAGAGTGAAGTGAAGGAGAGTAAAGATTTCATTAAACCCAAATTAGTGACTGTTATTAGAAGTGGAGTAAAACCACGGAAAGCTGTGAGAATTCTGCTGAATAAGAAGACTGCTCACTCCTTCGAACAGGTCTTGACAGACATCACAGAAGCTATTAAGTTAGATTCGGGTGTAGTGAAGAGACTTTGTACACTGGATGGAAAGCAGGTAGGAGAATAAATGGCTGTCACCATCTAATAATTATGAGTTAATCTAAGCTTCTTTGTTTTTGTAACTTGAATTCTTGTTACTGTATATGCTTTAACCTGCTTCTGAATAAGGACAGTTTAATAAATGGCAACTTTTAAAATTTGTATTAAAAACCAATATCTATGAAAAATTAAAATTGTACATAATGCAAAAGAAGTTGACCACTAAATTCTAAGTAACAAAAATAAAAATTAAACCCCCATCTTTTTATATACTAACTCTGCATTGCTAAAGAAAGTGCCTGTTGATTAAGTAATACAGTTTATTTGAAACACTTGAAAGCAAACTTGCTAAAATACACATGTGTTTTCAGACTACTACATAGTGCTGACTGGTATAGGAAAAATATTGCTGGCTCCTTCCATTTCACAGCCACAGATTGCTATTTACGTAGCAAAAGGACTGTCTTTCTGGAGGTAGTAACTGACATGATCTAAGGTCAAGAATGTTATCTGAAATTAATAATTCGGGGGGGGGTGGGGGTAGGGGGTGTCCATCATGTCTTTGCAACTTGCTTTTGCTTTTAGTTTTATTACTGCAAAAACATGCTGCCAGGATTAATGATGTGGTAGGTCTTTTATTCGCACTCAGAAATACAAAGGAATGGTCCACAGAATGTTCTGCTGCACCAGGTAAAAGTGTCAGGACAGGAATACATTTGCTGTTGATCAGTCAGGTTAATGACTCAGCTCTTCATGGAACAGGACTTTGATACTTGATACTTTTATTTGACACTGATGTGGAACTTTGACAGCATTGTGACTTTAGTAATACAGAACAACACAGGCTGCAAAGTAGATCACATTCAGTATCAGGTACCTGGACTATTGCATTGGTGACTAAATATTAGGATCCTTGCTCATTCAACAGGTATTTTTGCACATCTTCATACTTATACATTTGCATGAACTACTTGTAAAAGTTTCAATTGTGTTCAAACAGATGTGGGAATTTTTATTGTACAAGCTTTTTATAATGGTTATAATCCTATAGACTACTTAAAAAGCAGCTTTTTGTGTTGCAGAACAAGTGCGCTTACTCAGAGTGTCTCAATATGATGTCAGTCTGGTTATGTTCTGTGTGCTGTGGATACACTTTTTATAATTAAGTACTTGAAAAGAACTTCTGTTCTTTGGTATTAAATATAGCAAAGCAAATGTATAACTGAGACTTAATTTTCAGTATTTGGTGGCACTATAATGTGTTCTTTAGTATTTCTAATAGGTTTGATTTTTAATGAGATTTGTTAACAAGATTTGTTAAAGGAGAATCCTTTCTAGGAACATCCAAAATGTGATTTAGTCATGTTTAATTTAGTTCATAATAAAATAGCTTTGAAGATATTTATTATACAGTAATTAGTCTCTTTTGCCTGCAAAGTCTTCTGTTACTGTCTCAGATAAGATGAGTTTAGTCTTCTCAAGCAAGTAGATAGAAAGAGTCAGGAAAGGAAACTGCAAAAACTAGGATTCTCAGTTCAGATTAACCTTTTCTGTTGCATTGTTAATACATTAGAAACTCACTGATCTGCACTGATGTGGAAGATGCAGTAGTGTATCAGGGATCAATAAAATTAATTAACATTAAATCTCACATATGTTGCTTGCACATTACTGCCACCCATGGTGGATGGTGGCTGTCCTCAGTCCAAAGTGAGCATGACCAATCATTGGTAATGCTCAAAAATAAGTATAAGATTTCTAATTGCTGCAGTACCTCCTTCTGCTCTTCTGTGATAAAGGCAATAATCAAACTTGGACTGCAGATGTAGGTGTTCTCAAGCAGGACTGGGAAATCCCTAGTTTTCACTGCTAATAGGTGCTCCTTACAATTGCCTCTGTGTAAAGTGTTTCAGCAGTAGTAGTGCATAAATGTTGTGACCTCCCTTCCATGTGGAAGAAAGCCCTTTTGCTTTTCCATAGGCTTTGGGAAGGAGCCTTTGCTTGCACAACCATAGTGTAATTGTGACTTTAGTGGTCATGGGATGTAGTGCCCCAGATAGAAGACCTATGGCTTTGAGCACCCTGATAATAAGTCTCCTTCTGCTTATCTAGGAGGATAGAGACTTCTGGGTTTTTTTTGTTTGTTTGTTTCTTTTTCTCCAAAGTGAAGGGCTGACACCAGTTTTAGGCAATAGGGATTTTTTTTTTCCTTTGTTCATTGCTTGTGTATGTAGAGGTTGGTGTCCAAGGGCTTTGTGGGGTGTCCTGGTTTCAGCTGGGATAGAGTTAATTTTTTCCTAGTAGCTGGTATCGTGCTGTGGTTTGGATTTAGGATGAGAATAATGTTGATAACACACTGATGTTTCGGTTGTTGCTGAGCAACGTTTACACTAGGTCACTGACTTTTCAGCTTCTCATGCTGCCCTGCCAGCGAGGAGGCTGGGGGTTCACAAGAAGCTGGGAGGGGACACAGCCAGGACAGCTGACCCCAGCTGACCAAAAGGATATTCCATACCATATGACGTCATGCTCAGTATATAACTGGGAGGAAGCTGGCTGGGGATGTGACCACGGCTCAGGGACTAGTTGGGCATTGGTCATCAGGGGAGAGCAATTGTGCTGTGCATCACTTGTCTTCCATATTCTATTATTATTATTCTCTTCCTTTTCTGTCCTATTAAACTGTCTTTATCTCCACCCACGAATTTTACTTTTTTTTTTTTTTTTCTGATTCTGTCACCCATCCCACTGTGGATGGTGAGTTGAGCAAACGACTGCATGGTTGTTTTAGCTGCCTGCCTGGTTAAACCACAACAGGGGTTTGGCAAATGAAGAGTTGCTTTGCTGCCAATTCATGGAAATTTCTAAGCCTATTTTCTCTAATGCAGTAATTGCTTATTCTTCTAAATCTGCTAGGGAGGCAGATCTTTTATGCTCGTTGTAGTGTTGGCACAGCTTGAAAGGCAACCATTAAAAAAAAGAAGAGGCATTTTGTAAATGGCTATGTTCCTATAAATGTAGCTTTTGTGTTTCTCAGCGTTTTGGTTCTCTTTTCCCTGCTCCTCTGTATTTTTATCTCTGAGGAAATACATATCTTTTGTGTTTTTTGTGAGCAGGTAGCTTTAGGTTGTATTTTCTGTTTAATACAGAATTGATGCTGAAATTCAGGTGTTTAAAACATGCATGTACAGAATTTGTATCCTTTTATTAGGAATGTGTTGTTCTGTTAACGTATGGGGCACTTTGTTTTCCAATAGAACTATTTAACATGTGTAGTAAGAGATGATCATGAAACCAGAGATCTATGAAGAAACCTTTTTAATTTTGAGCAGTACAACAGAAAGGATGTCCTCAAAATAGTTTTTATTTACTCTTCTGACTTCATTAATCTTCACTGTAGCAACATCTTGATGATAATGGTAACACAGAGAATAACATCTATGTCAGATATTTTCCTTGATTATTGTGTATGAAGACAGACAATGATCTAGCTTTTAATTGTAAGATTTTATAACATTTACAAGGTTTCCTTTTATTTTCAGTTTCAATATGGATGCTGTAACTTAGAATATTAGTGCTTTGTAACCTCAAGTACAGATTACTTTTTTTTAACTACATTGATGCAAGGCTGACTTTTCAGTTTTAAGCTGTTGAGCAACCAACTTCTTTTTACCTCCCAGGACTTTTGTGATGGTTTCTATGTGAGGGGAAATATTCCTGTAAAAGTAACTAGGCTTTAGCTCTGCAGTGCAAGCTTCTGCTATTTCAGTCTTTGTGCTTCTGATATTGAAGCTTGCCTAATATATTTGCTTGACCAAGTGTTTTCATTACTTGGCTGCATTTTTTCCTTTCTATTCTTTGCTGGAATCTGTCACTATCCTACTGTGAAGCAAGGACAGTCAGACTGAAATTTCTCTAGTAGGGAAGTTAACCTTTCATTATCTTGGAAGAGAATGGAAGTTCTCTATCTTGCTAAACAAGCTTCAGCCATTGTGAAGTGTAGAGTAGCAACTTAAAGGTAAATTACCTGCACTAATTGTTTAAAAGAATATACTATATGGGGAGGGGTGTGTGTGTATGTAATTTCCTGTGAGAAGCTCAGGAAAAGCCATACAGAACTCTGAAGTATGAATTATTTGACACACAAAAGAAAATTAAATCTTCATTCCAGGAAGACAGTAACTTTTTAAGCTTGTATTGTGTTGCAGCTTCGTGGATTAATATCCATAACAGGATTGAAAAGGTGAATGAGCCACCTTTTCTGTAGCCCATTCCCAAAATAGTGAGAACATACCACAGATAAGCGTTACTTTAAAGGTCTTTTTTGATGGGCCACAGGTATGTTGGTGGCTATCTCTGAAACCAAAAGCTTCCTAATTTTCTGTTAATGATGTTTTTCGTAAGATGCTCATTAAAAGTAAAGGGGTAACTGAAGAAAACAGGTACTACATTTGGAAGTATTTATCAGACTCATCTAGCTGTCCTCTCAGTAATTTTTTATTTTCCAATGACAGATTTGAGAATTCTTAGTAGAGATAATAGCTTCTATAAACTGAATTTGGTATTTGCTTTGTAGTGAAAATACTAAGGAGACCAAGTGGACCTATTAACGTATCCATCATAGAGGACAGAAACCAAAACAAGAGCTGAGCAGGAGAGATCTTATTAGTACAATCGATATTCCCCATATGCTTGTTTCGGTTCTTTTGGCACATAGACTTCTGTCATTCAGATCTGAAAATCTCCATTAATATAGCGGGCTTATAGGATCTTAACCTCAGCAAATATTTGCCTTTAGTTCAATTCTCTCCTACCTAATTACAGTGGAAAAGCTACTTGGTTTTCAACTGTATTTTATTCATTAACGGTAGACTTTTTGGTGGGTTTTTTTTTAAGGAATCAGGCACTAGGAGTTAGTTGTACGCTTTTTTGTGTGTGTCATTTAATTGTATTGTTACATCACTGTCTGATATCTCATTGCAAGCTGAGAAGCAACTGTAATAGAAACTTGCTTCCATGTTAGCAGGCATTATGTGTAGTAAGCTACTGAAACCAAAAGAAGTCTTTATCTTAGGTCTCAGGCTAATGTAGGCACTTTCACAAATGTATTGGAAATAGCACAGATTTGAATTTCTGCTACAGGCAATCTTGCAAGAACATAAAAAGCTCCAACTTTTGTGCAGTTCTAGTTCTGCTGAAATTTAAAACAGCACTTTAAACTGAAATGTTGCATTAACCTGCAAGTACAAGGGGGAAAAAAAACCCTAAGCCCTTGCATTCCTCACAACACTTAAAAAGGTTTATATATTGTTATAGAGGAATGTTGGTGGCAGCTGCAAAGAGAGTGATTCTCTGCATTGCAGATCCCACAGAAGTATGGCATTTGTGGACAAGGGACCTTTCCTTGCCTAGCTTCAAGACTTTGAACAGTAGTGATAGCCTCTTAAAGGCTGAGGGTCAGAAGAGGTAGAGTCAACTTTTAGAAAACCATTTTAAATTTGTGAAACAAACTGCAGCAGACTACTTGGTGATTTGACACTGTGCGTTTGATTGACAATATAACTACTGAAAGAGCAGATACGTTGGATAGAAAGGCTTTTCAGAATTTGTGGTGGATGTCCACAAGAAAAAGCACATTAATCTGCTTATTATGTGGCAAATTACACAAATTAGACTTATGTCTACTCTGAGTGAGGGGCAGAAATCACTGCAGTCTTTATATTGGTTTATAAGACTTAAATAGCAACAGAATGTGTGCAACATCATATGAGACAATGGGAACAGGACCATTACCTCTGAGACCTCTTGATGCAGCAGTGGATAGCACTGCAATGTAAAAGTGGAATATCAACTTGAAATGGGCATATATATTGTTGGTTTGGTCGTTTGGATTTTTTGTTTGTTTATTTCGAGGTTTTTTTAGCTGACATGAGTCTACAAACTAATATTGCGTGTGAAACAGTAAAATATATTGATGGAGATGCAACCAGAAGCAGTACTTAGATTTTCTTTAGAAGAGAGAGAATATAACTTCTGAGAGAGAGACCTTCCAAGAGAATAGGAACTAGGTGGCTGGGAAATTAAATCAGAAAAGATACGTACTTACAGTACAGAGGAGGAAAAGAAAAGCTCATACTAGATGCTGTCAAGAGTGATGTTTCTCATTCACTGGATGGACATGAGACAAAACCAATGTGGAAGAGCTAAAGATTATTTTCCAAGGCATAGGGAAACCCTGAAAAAGAGTATAGAGGAGTTCTGGAAGACTCTAATCATCCTACAGCTGATGTTCATTGGATGAGATGAGTGTCCCTAAGACTGAGCTAAATAAACTTCATTCTGAGACTTATGTGGAAAAAAATTCAGGAAGCAATGCTGTGAATCACTTGCTGATGGTTGGCTGGATCCTTTTCCCTTTTACAAGTAAATATGTAGCAGTGGAACACCTCTGTTACTTGGAAGTTGAAAAGTTCCAAGTTATTTGGTACAGCCACCTTTATGTGTGTTATAGGCTAGAAGGGCTTTGACATAGCACCTGTCTGTTCAGGGAGCCTGCTGGTTTGGGTTGAGCTCAGGACACAGAATGCTTCAGCAGAGTATATGATGTGGGGTTTTGGTGGGGGAGGGTGTTGTTGGTTATTGGTGGTGGTTTTTCAACAATAAAGAGTTATGGAACAATGACTTAGACAAGGGGAAGAGAACAGTAGTGGCTACTTGTATCTGAAGTAAGCTTTTTGACATCGTCTTTTCACATCAGTTAGCTAGGGAAGGATTGTCTAGAGAAAAATGCACTACTTACTGGATGCACAGTTGGAATACTGCCATTCTGAATGATTATTGATGATTCACTGCCAACTGGAATTTTATATTGAGTAGGGGTCAATGAATGGGTGTCTGTACTAGTCACTGTAAATGACCTAGAAGATGGAAGGGACGATATGCTTAATAAATACAAAGAACACACCAAATGGATGAGCTACAGGAAACCTGGACAACAGAAAATTAGAATAATCTTGACAAACTGCAGAAATAGTTTAGGATAAGGCAGGTTGAGTAATCTTAGACTCACTGGTTATTGACAATGCAGATAGGAAATGGCAAGTAGTTCTGGTTGAAGTGGTAAAGGATCACAGCTGAAGATGAATTAATAGTGTCAGCGGTTATGCATAGGATTTAGGCGAAGTTGGGCTTGTACTAGAGGCTAGAATTGTTTCAGAGAACTACTGTAGAGAGATGTCTGTCTAGTCAGTGTAGGATACAAATCTTTGAAGTCTAAGGAAAACAAAAGAATTAAAGTGGCCCTAATGTTGAGGAAGGCTGTGTGACAGGAAATTAATTCATCCATGGACATCGCTATGTGATATTTTTGTTCAGACTTTCAATTGGTATGCTCAGAACTGGAAGCTGAGGTTATTTATTGCTAGAAGAAAGGAGGAAATAGTGTACTCAAGCAGAGAGGAGATAATTTTGGACTCTGTCATGGACATAGAAATATTCCCATCTGTAGTTATTTATGGAAGGAAGGGTTATCTGAAACTAACCTGAAATAAACTGTGCCCTGTCACAGGTGCAGATATCTGAAAAATACCCTAAATATGAAAATATCTTCTTCTAGCTACAAATCTTGTCATGCAACAATTTTTAAAGCGTTTTCATTACATGCAGTGGTAAAAAGGCCACAGACAGATAATGTGTGGTTTAGGATTTACCCTAGAAAGTATTTATAATTTTTATCACAGTTGTCAGAGGATCATATTACTAGACCAATTACCATTTTAAGAAAAAAAGAAAATGTGAAATGGTAAAGATTTTGTTTAAAAGTAACAGGTGCTACAGAAAAAGTATTAAAAAAGAAACAGAACCTTTGACATCTAGTTAGTCATCTCAGAAGAATATCTTAAACTAGCACTGAATAATAATGCTGAGGGAGCTCTTCAGCTTTGTTGCGTATGCAAAAAATAAAGGTCATGCCATGTGAAATGGCCACAGTCTAGCACTGGAAAACTTGGCTCTCTGGAACAAAGGTTTTTAGAATTTGTTGAGGGTGTGGGGTGGACAGGGGACCCCCTGTATATTATTCTTAGTTTCTGGAGATCAATAACCCAAAATATAGTACAGATAAAGTAGAGAATGTATATCTCCTCACAAGGATGCATAATTCTAGCTTTGGGGATGTGGCTAATGTTGCTGAGAATGTAATGGCCAGGGTCCACTGGGTGTGAATCTAGTCTTTTTCAGTGAGATAAGGTTTAGATATGTAATTAGTAATACCCACTGCCATCAAACTAACAGGTTGGTGAAGTGGGATGTTAAAATAATAGAATATTTGTCAAAATGAATGCAAAATCAAATCCTGATCTGAAGTCAGCACTTTTAAATTAGAGCATGGCAGCTGAAAAAAATTGCTGATATTTTAGCTAAAAGCACACGTGGATCCTGCTAAAAGTGACAATCCAACTTACTGGAATCTTTGTGGATCTATAGAGAGGATAAATCCTACTGGGTTTTCAGTTTTTGTCTGTGCACACCAAGAGCTGACAACACTTAATAAAAATGACATGCTGCACAGTGTGGGAAACAATCACTACAAAAATAGTGGTGTCACCAGTGGTAACATATCTTTGTTGATGTATGATTACAATAATTTTAGTTCTGGGTTACAGAAATGGTGCGTGTAGAGCTCTTGGAATAAAAGACTGGTATGCAGTCATTGTCTGCCATCTGCCATGCTAAAGATCGAATCACATGACTTGGAAACTAAACCTTGGGAATTTGTTGTATCCTGCTGAGCCTGGCCATTAACAGATAATTAGTCTGGTAAAAATCTTTTGAGTTCATTCTGCAGCTGTCATATGCCAGATTAGGATTTGTGTCACAGGTTCCTCATTACTTTGAGATCTTAGAATTTTTTTTTCCTAGAATTAAATTACCCTATGTTACTTCAGTAAACAGTTCTTGCATTATCACATTTAAACATGCAAACTTTTCTCTAAGAAGCCTGTTACACCTTACGGTTTAAAGCTATTTACCAACTGCATATGAAAGGCTTTTAAGGCTGAACTTTCTCCATTCCTGTTCGTAACAGTCTATAAGCAGACTTTCTAATTTTAAGATTTGTCTTTGAGGTTGTCAGGTTGATTGATCTGTTACAGTAGCTGCTTCTTGGTTGACTGTAATCAGATTGTCAGTGTCTCAAGTCTATTGAAGCAAAAATACTGAAATCTTAAAATATGAACTTTTCTTCTAGATTTGTACCTGTTATTAAGAAAAATGGCATTCTCTTTGATAATAAATTAATGGCTGTCCTTGTTTTGGCAGGCATAGAGTTAATTTTCTTCCTAGCAGCTGGCATAGTGCTGTGTATTGGGTTTAGGATGAGAATAATGTTGATAGCACACTGATGTTTTTAGTTGTTGCCAAGCAGTCAAGGACTTTTCGGCTTCTCCTACTGGCCTGCCAACAAGAAGACGGGGGGCACCCAACAAGCTAAGAGGGGACATAGCCAAACTGATCAAAAGGATATTCCATACCATATGATGTCATGCTCCATATATAACTGGGGGTTGGCCAGGAGGTGGGGCAGCTTGGGAACTAGCCGAGCATTGGCTTCAGGTGGTGAGAAATTGTGCTGTTCATCACTTGTTTTGTATATTCTTTATTATTATTAATTATTATTATTATCATAATATTCCTTTTCTGTCCTAATAAACTATCTTTATCTCAAACTATGATTCTTTTTTAAATTATTATTATTTTATTATTTATTTTTTATTCTCTCCCCCATCCTACTGGAGGCAGAAGTGAGCAAATGGCTGTGTGGTTTTTTTTAGCTGCCAGCTGGGTTAAACCATGACAATGGTGGGAAATATGAAACAGTTTGTCAGAGAAAGGAAAG
Source organism: Grus americana (assembly GCF_028858705.1). Lineage (NCBI taxonomy): Eukaryota > Metazoa > Chordata > Aves > Gruiformes > Gruidae > Grus > Grus americana. The sequence continues at coordinate 65,914,517 of NC_072855.1, read as the reverse complement.
GGAATATTCATCTTTAATGTTTAAAATATTGCTAGCTGATTAATTTGCAATGAACCTTTAAACACAGTGGTCTGAAGACTCTGAAGGGAAAGTAATGTTGAAGTAATAGCAACACAAGCCAACTTTTTAAAAGCAAAGAGCTTCCCAGCACTTAAATGGAACAATGACCCTGATTGTGGCTTGAAGTTAGTAAACTTTGCATATGCTGTAGGCAGTAAAATTCAGTGTTCTTGCAGCACTTTTCTTTTTTACAAAGTCAACAATCATTTTATTCTGTTATGCAAATATACAGTCTATGGCATGTTATTAAATATTTATTTTGTTCATATTTATTTGGTGTTTTATTTATTGATACATGGCACAGGGTGTCTCTGCAAATGTGGAAGGCTTTTTGAAGAAACTAAAATATTTCAGAAGAAAGCAAAAAGAATAGAGCATAACTTGTAAACTGAATGGCAAGTTAGAATTTTGGGCTAGTAGGTTTGGCATTTCTTGGCTTTACCTTTCTTACCTCTAACCTCCAGCTCAACTTGTATTTAGTTAGGGAGTTCCAGTCTGGATAAAATTATTGGAAAATAGGCCAGCTAGTTAAGAAAAATAAAGATGGTTGAGTACCAGACAGCCAGAATTCTCTTTAAGCGCTTTCTGAAGGTGCTGTTTTCTTGCATGTGGAAAATATGCATTTTCACTTTTAAAGAAATCAAGGTTCTGGTTCATTTAAATCTGAATAAAATTGAACAAGAGATATTCAAGCATAGATAAATGTGAAGTTGGATCCTGCTTAAAGAGTATTTGCCTTATTCTCCCTGTATTTTGCAAGGGACCCAGTAACACAGACACTTGGAATATGCCTACATGGTTGTACAGGCAGACGTCTGACACCAGCTGGCTTTGATTTGTATAACCTATGGACCCGGAGGTGGTCTGTGTCTGGTCAGACTGCAGACTGATTGACATCTTACCTAGTTGCTATCAGGTGGGTAGATGTATTCTCAACCAGTCAAGTATATAACGCTTTTTGAGGTAGGAAGTAGTGTTTCTACTGTGAAGAGAATCGTAATATAATGTGTGCACTTGGTAATAGTTTTCTTACCAGACTTCTACAGGGGTAGTAAACAGGCAATTGATTTTCCCATTCTTTCTCCTCTTATAGACCCTCCCTCCCATGTGTCAGACAGTAACAAAAAGCTTGTAAAAGTAGTATTTTTCCCTCCAATGTATTTGCTTTATTACCAAGTTTCAGATTTTTGTTTCTCCTTTTCCTGCAAAAATGAAGAGTGACTTTGATGAAGGGCATTTGATTGAGCAGTTGGGGTACTACTCATACTGACACTGAGACATCATGGCTACATGACTTTTCTGGATTAGCTGTACTAATATATTTCTAATATTCTATTTCTAACATATATATTATGTTTCTAGCATATACTGTGCTATAAACAGAAGTGTTCTGAATATTTGGTTACTAGGCTTTCCTAGAACCTGGGAGAGTTTTCAGATGCATTTAGATTTGAGTTCTTTCCTGCAATCATGTTACAACTGGGAATAGTAATCCAGCCAAGGTACATTTAAAGGTAACTATTAACTAGAATCCTTCATATAATCACTTTAGGAATAGCAGAAGTAAACAGCCTTGTTGAGATATAGGACTGGAAGGGACAGCATGGCTGAGAATATTCAATCGCCTATGTTGGCCTTGGCAATCTCAAATGCTTTATGTCCAGAATAGTTCATGAGAACGTCCACTGTGTCCTTCTCCTACACACTGCTAGTCACAAACCCATCCCCAGGACCTGTAACAAACTGGAGATTGCTAATCTGTGAAATTTTGGGATTTTGATGTTTGTGTATTACAGGGAAAGAATGGGAGAGATTAAAAATGTTCTTTATATCCTCAGCTCCTACACTGCCAAGTAATTTTAGATGGGCTATTCCAAAACAATTCCAGAAATTGGGCAGTGTTTGGGATTTCTGAGCAAAGAGAACACACTGGTGTACTGACATCTGACTCAGAAAACCATCTCTGCAAACAAAATCCATATACCATGATTGGCTTTATATAACTGTAAGAGGAAACATGGCACAGTGAAGGTTCCTGGTAGACTTAAGTATTCTGGCGACTTCTCACTGTGGCTGATTTTTTTGACTCAAAGGGAAAAATATTCTCTCTACTTCCCTGGAGCTGAGGGGTTAAGCAGGGAAATCTGTCTTCTGCAGGTACCCATGTGAGCTCTGATATAGAAGATTAGTGTGTAAAAACTTATGTATTAGATCATATTTGTAATATTTATGTTACTATATACTTGTAAGTTTTATAGTATATAATATTTTATAAGTTTTTACTTAAAGCATAAATACGGTAAAATCAGTATTGTAAGCTTGTGAAGTCCAAGAGGAAGAAGATGGACAAATGATGAAATCTGCTTCACAAAGCTCTGTATTTTGTCCCTTGTTTTCATATACAAACAACAAAATTTCCTGCAGTTTTAGTATCAGAGTGGCTGTTGGTATAGACAATGGCTTTGTTATTATCTGCAGTCTTTGATGCTCACTTAAGAATACACTTCTGGTTCAAGTGCTAATACTCCTTTACTGAAAGGAATTTGTTCTTGTTTTTCGACTGAGATACCTAATTGGACCTCATCATTGTCTTCTGTCACACATTATCAAGAAGCCTAGGAGAGAAGGTGCAGTCCAAGATGCAGAGGTGTTTGTTGAGGAGTTTTTAGGATCTGAGAGGGATTCAAATACTCTTTGAACTAGTAATTATTATACAGACTTGCTTGGTTTTGAATAAATTTTTATTTCTTTCAGCACACTTCATCTTTTGCACATATTTTTTTCCTATCTTCTACTTTTCAAATATTTGACTTTAAAAATGTATTTATGATACTTATATTTAAACAACTTATTTTTCCTCCCATATATATGTCACTAAATATACAAAATTTAGAACAGTGTTATAGTAAGTGGGTGAATGAAGGTATTTGATACTACTACTTAGGAATTGCAGACACTTGACTGGAATTTCCAAAGTACAATCGTGGCTTGCTCGCATATTTTGGCAAGAATCAGTGGAGTTGAAAGTTTCTGTTCCTTGAAATTCTATTTTTGAAACTTTATCATCATAGTAATTCCATATTTGAGATATATATATGTATCTTAATGTATGGGACATATAGAATAAATGCTAATATTAGGAGTCTTCACTGGTCATAATACTATGTAACAGTTTTCTTGCCAAAAACTGCATGTAGGGAAGTGCAGATTAGATGGATGAACATTTTTATCTTTTTTTTTAAGGAAGTTTTTCATCTTCATTTAAGACCTATGTAACAAAGTATGATTGACATTACACATATATTAAGAGAAATAAATAAGACTTACCAAATATCATTTGTTTTGTTCCAATACAAGTCAAAAGACATGAACAGAAAATTATCAGAAGCACTGAGACATTATTTACCTCTAAAAATGATTAGGAGTTTAGTACCTTAGTCTTATCTGAGGCTTTCAAGAAGTCTCTGTCCCAGTCCTTAGTAAGAATTAAGATTTGTATTAAGTTTTTGGAGGTAAATACTAGTATAAGTTATCAAGTATGGGGGGAGGGTCTGTCTGAAAATTCAGCCTGATTGCTGTTTAAGAAAAAGAAAAGCACCTCTAATTTTGAAGCTATTAAAATATGATTAGGCAAATAGTCTATAAGGCCAGATCACAACACTTAAAACCTTCAGTGTCTGATGACCTAATTTAATGAGTGTAGTTTTCTAGTGAGAACAAGTAGAACAGTGATCTACTTTATAAACTCAACGTTCAGTTGTATCTCTGTGTGAGGGGGAAAAAATGTTTTGAAATTGTGTTGGACATCTGAACTGTTAGGGTGAGGGGTTTTTCATTTTTTTACTCCTATACTCTAGTACAGAAATAAAGGATAGCCTCACAGCTATTTGGACTTTTACAGAGCTACCTCTGACTGGAGAGAGAACAGTGACATCCAGCTACACTTCTTTCTTTGCTCTAGTTCTCCTTAATCATCCTTAGTCTAATGCATTCCTTGTAGAAGTATTGCGAAGTCAAGGTGTGCAAAACTACTCCACTGTTCACATATTAGTGGCAAAAAACTGTGCAGGGATTTTCATCAGCTCAGAACCCAGCAGGCTTCCAGAATGAAGAGGGACTCTGATTAATAGTCAGGCTTCCAAGATTTCTACTTCCTGCTCACATAGTGGGGAAGATCCTTGTGTCACATCCTAGACCTTCTTTTGTTGGGAGGTAGATGCAAGCCTGGTAGTGCCTAAATGCTTATCTGAAATTGAAAACTTCAGTATATGCATCTTGCTTAAATAAGGATTCTTAAATAATAAAAGCAGCTTTCATTGCGTTAACCCTGTCACCAGGATCTTCGCTTGATGGTAGGGAATGGAGGGCAGCGTTTGTTTATAAAAACCGTCCATTAAGAGAGGAAACAGGATAGTCGAGGGCACTATCCTATGGAGAATGTTGCTGTCACTTATAAACCATTTTCTACTTACTCTTCTAGTTACAAAAGATAAATTATAATAAAAAAGTGTCCACTGGTAAGCAACACGCAGGAAAATGAGATGCATACGTGCTCTGGCTGTTCTCGAGTGTCTGGACACAAATGCTCAATACACGTTGAGGTATGTTTTCTGGACAACAGATAAACTGTGAGAATAGGGCCTTGGATATTTCTGCTAAATATAACTCCCCAGTGTTTCACTGCTCTCGAGTTTGCAGCATATATCTGAAATGACTTCCAAATCATTTAGTGTGGTTTGTCTTTTGGGGTTTTTTTCCCTTCATCTGTAGCAGAGTTTATTGATGAAATTCTATTGAAATCACATGTGCATTAGAGGAAAAATATGACTTCTGGCTTGTTTGCCTGATAGTTAGAAGTGGATCTATCTTTTAAATGGAATCTTTTCCTTTTCCCAAATTTCTTTTCCAAAATTGTAAACTCTGTCTTTCCTCCTTCTTTTCAAAGCCAGTGGGAATTGATACAGATCCTGGCAACAGGACATATAGCTGAAATTCTCATTGCTCTGAATGAAAATGCTTTGTTGCTGTAAATATTGGGAAAGGACAGAGGAGGAAAGCTAGGATCCAATATTTTCACATGTAGACCCAACTATAAATCCTTGTTAGTACACTGGTACGCTAAGTAAGAATTACAACACTTCCTTTTTTGTATGGTGGAAAAAAAGGGTTATGTGAAGTTCAAATCTGACTTGGGACTGAACTAGAAAAGCCTTGTCATGTGTGACATGAGAAATAAATATTAATACCTCTTGTGTAAATTGACTGTGTTAGGGATGAGAGTGAAGTTAGAGTTCTTTGTGACCTTATTTTTTTCTCAGAATTTTGTATATCCATATATAATTAATCTCAAAATGTTTTAGATGATTCATCCTCCCTCTTACTGTGAGTCATTTTCAGTCTGACTGGCATACTTGAAAAATTTTATTTTTAGCTAAGGGCTAGATACTGTGTGTATGACACCTGAATGTTTGTGAGAGTGACTTATCTGTAAACTGTCCTCAGTTGGCAGGGAACAAATTATAATTTTGTCTTATTCTATAAAAGTTCTCTTTTAATTGTCATTTGCTATAGTAGAAAGTGCAGGTTTTCTGTGAAATGGAGTATTTAGAAGGAAACTCTTATTCTAATAGTGTATTACAAGGTTTCAGTGAGAAAAGTGACTTTTAGCAGTAGCATTCTTTACCACATATATGCTTGAGTTTGTCTATTTTGTAAAATATGTAAATAAAATTGTTTTCTGAATTTGTATCCTCAAAACAACAGCAAATCTAATCTTTTTTTTTCATTTAATAGAAAGTATAGTTTAAACAGATTGTTCACTTTTAATATTGTACTAGACTAGATTCTTTAATGCTTAAATCTGGCTGACAGTTCTTTGATATATTAGGTTATAGTTAAAATCTCCAAACTCATTAACACATTTCCAACTATTTTAAAAATTAAATTCTCAGGGCAAAAATCTGAGTTCTGAAAAATTAATTTTCCAAACCCCCTGCATGTTTTCACTAGTGCATAGATATGCTTGAAGTATGTAGCACTTGACAAGCTATTCATTTGTAAAACTGTGATTATAAAATTGCTGTTTGGAAATTATTTGTTCTCTATCACTTTAGCAGAAACTTGATGTCTGCCTTTAACTCACTGTGACCCTTCTCCATCACCTCTCTGATGGCATTTGATTTACATTTGTTTTGCTTGTTTTGCTTCTATTCTTATTGACGTAGCCTTGGAAATCACTCAAGTGATTTCAGTCTAAATATGGCATGCTTGTTTTGCCTTTTAAAATTTTTTTTTATACCATCAGTAATGTTAGTGTGTGCCAGGGAAGGTAGAAAAATGAATGCATCTTTGGGCAAGGTGTTAGTTGTACAAAGTTGAATGTACAAGTTGAGGGATAAACTTACCTGCTTACACGCTCACTCTCTTTGCCATGTTTCTAATTTGAAAGGGTTGGGAGTGTCCACAGCTTTTAATATTTTTTGTATATTTGGTGTAAATGGTTTACTTAGGGAATGTGCTTTGGTTCCTGGTGATAATGTACAGTTTCTACTAAAAGACAGGTAACATTTTAGTAATTCTAAAATTGCATCAATGTAACCATAAATGCTGACTCTCTATATTATAATAGAACGTCATGACCTTATTCAGAATGATAGTATGGGCTTTTTATAAATAATAGGAAAATGACTTGATGTCACTTGATTTTTCTCCTCCCTCTCTTACAATCTTTCCTCCAGTGTGGAATGGATTTTAGTAAAAAATGGACGTTGTAACGTAGTGATATCAATAGGGGTATTTTTGGTGTGTGTTTGTTTTTTTTATTGTTGTTATAACACAGTATTGAGTAATTATAAAATCTTTTAATGGCAAATTTGTCAGAAGACCACTATGAATTTTTGGCTATGGATGTAATAAAAGTTATTTAAAACACTGTGCTGAAAGAATAGGTAATCTTGCAACTTGATGAAAAATACTTCTTGTTTTTTAATTGATGAAATACTGAAACTTCAGAATACTCAGGTAAATATCTCACTATGCAGGAGGGGAATTTGGTCAAATGAAGAATTTTTTTTAATTATTATTATTATTTTAGGAATTCTGTCAAATGAAGACTGTTTTTTTAATGGAACTCAATTCAGTGGGCTAAAGTTTTACTTTCCTTTGGCTGCATTTGTCACAAGCTTAATGTTAATAAAGAATGAGTAATTGTTTCCCAGAATTGTGAAGTGGAGATTGGAGGGGCCATTATGAAGTAAATGAAATGCGCTTTTGTGGTGTTCTTTTTCTAAACCTGTCAGGTGACGTTCTTTTAAAGCTGATGCAGCATCTGCCACTTCATATTGGCAGACAATAAATCCACATAGAGGATTTCTGCATTCATTTGCCTCGGATATAAGGAGTTTACAATGACAGGCAATAAGCATGGCTTTTACTTCAGTCTACTTGACTGAAGTAGATCAAATTAAAAGCCTTTATTTTAAAAGACTTTATTTCAAAAGCAAAAGCGTCTGTGAAATTTGCAAATTTAGACAGAGAAAGTCAATGTTTACTGTGAAATCTCTGAGTTGACAATTGACTTGAATAACTTCAAAAGTGCATGACCAAGAAGGTGGCACAGTTAGAGGCTGAGGGTAGATACATTTGCATATAGCCTATGAGGCATTAAAATTAATATGATTTACTTTTCTGACTTCTATACTTGCTAAAAAGCCATAAAATACCTCATCTCTTTATAAAAACGTTTAAAAATTTTGCTGTTCCCATCTCTAATATAAGCTTGGAGGGAGATGAAACATGTACGTTTTTAAAAAAGTGTTATTTTCATAACTTATATTACTAAATTTTGCTACTTTCTATTCTTGCTGAGTCTCACTACTTTTTACTTCCCTGAGTATACTTCTCGCAGTAGTAACCGGCTGATGCACAGGGCAATACTTGAACATTTCTGGGGTCTGTGTGTAAACTTCAATTTGGGTTGACAGTACTTAATTAAACATGAAGCATAGTAAAAGAAACTGTGTGTAGGGGGAGATTGCACTTCTGCTGTGAATTTTTTAAGTGTTTGGGGTTTTTTTTAAGCCTACTGGTTTTAGAGTTATCCGAAGTGTTACAAATAAGTCAACCAAATCCGAGAGAAGAATCTTCCCAGGAGGACTAAAAACTTTCACTGAACTTGGCTCTTGTACTGCAGGCACTTCATACTGTATCTTTTAGAGTGTTCTCCAGATAGACTTTCAGGAATATCCGTACTGATAGATGCTGAGTTGAGAAAAATCAGCACAAGTCCAGAGAATCTTACCATTGCTCACTTGCAGGCTCTGAGCTGTTGTGTTTTGTTTGATCTGGGTCTTAAATGCAATAAAGGAATAATAAAAATAAGTTTTAGACTTCAGTACAGCTCTGCAGAGAGCTGTGTTCAATCCTTGCATGTAAACAGATTTCAGGATGGCTGAGTTCCTCCGTGTTTATTAATAGTTCTCACTCCTTTAAAGGCCTCAGTATGTAACTGCCATGTATCAAATGTAAATATTTGTACAAATTTCAAATGATTTTTTTTAGACAAGTAAACAAAGAGTTTTATAACAAAACATATTGCTATAGTCCCCTTTCCACAAAAGAAAAGCCTGTCAGGGAAACATCTATGGAATACTTAGTAGACGCAGTGTGAACCATGAATTCCTGGAGTTGCAGTTAACTTTTCCACACGGTATTCTGAGCAGCAGTTTCAACATGGTGTTCATAGAAAACAGATGGGTTTTAAAAGCTAATTAGGAATAGTAAAGTAATAGCTAGTAATTTTAAATTCCCTTCTTGGGGATCTGCATCTCTACTAGAAGTATTTCTGGGGAGGCTCGGGGGGGGGGGGGGGGGAGAATCCACTGATCCAGTATGTGCTTTCTACAAAATCTTTTAGCATTATGCTCTTATTTTGGGAGCTGTGTTGCCTCTTATCCCTCAGATGTTCCACTGAGTTAAAGACTAATGTTAATGTTTGTATCAATACAAATCATATCTCTAGGCATTTTCTTTAAGGCGGTTTCTAAGAGGGCTGCTGGTTTGGGGAAGGCTTTGCAAGTCAGACAGGTATCTGCCAGCCCATTTTAATGCACTGTACAGAGTGCACTGTACTGCCAGTCCGTTTTAATGTGCCAGTAGAGAAAATGTCAGGGTAAGTAAAATCAAGTAACTATGATTGCATATGCTGAATCCAGATAAGAATTAAGACTCTTGCAGTGAATCTGCCAAAAGTAGATGGGCTTGGGTTCTAATTTTGAACACTAAATCAGTTGATCACTGACAGAGTCCCACAGAGGTCGTCTTGGCACACATAGTGAAACTCTACCCAGAGCTAGTAAAAACAACATATGTTCCCAGAAGCTGCTTAGGAAGCTCTTTAAGCACTGGGGAATATCTGCAAAAGCCTTAGACCTTGAGAGTAGAAATAAGGACACCAATAACCTCATAATGAAGGAGTAGTCACCAGAACTATACTCCTGCTTTAGCAGTAGTGACTAAATGGATTAAGGCTAATACTGCTGTAAACAAGTGTAGGAGTGGTTGAAATTCTAACCAGGACTCCAGTATGGGCAGAAATTCTCTCAATGGGAGGAACTGCAAGAGCGGGAAGTGTAAAGTGAATCTGTTAGTATAACTGGTACGTGAGATTCAGTGATAATATCCTGACACATTTTTGTTTAAGTGCCTGCTTTACCCTTTTATGGTCTGTATTATCTCTAGACTGTGGTGATATTTCAGCATTTGAAGAGAATGTCAGAAATCATGCCTGAGGAAACATTTGGAGAATGTCAGAAACCATGCCTGAGGAAACATATACTTGGAGAGTATAAGATTCTTGTGGTATAAGGAGTAAGAGAATGACAAAAAAAATCAGGTGTTTCTGACACAAGGTACCTATAAAATATTAGTCAAGTGAGAAATATTAGGGGTTTTTTAATGTGCTTGTTCAGAGTCAGACAACTAACTGGGTGAGTTTATAATACATTTCAGTTCCAGAAGGATGTCTTGACAGTGAGTAGGTGCAATTGCAGCATGGCTTTAAGTTGGCTCTGATGCAAATGGCAGTGAACTGGCAGCAGCCCAGGCCTCAGCTGCTGGTATTGGTACTCAGGATGCCAAACTTTGCCTCTTGCAAAGTTTTAGGCTGGAGCGTTGCTACTGTTAGTATTGAATATGGCTAGATTAAAGCTACCCTGGATTTGTCTGCATGAAATGGAGTCCATATTAGCAGTCAAGTTTTGAACTCGTATGCAGATGCAGGTACAATCATCTCCAACCTCAACATTGTTTTTATGTTATCACAGAATAAATTAAAAACTTGTTGTAAATATACTTTTCATCTCTTTGCACCATGATTGTATGTCTGCTTATTCTCGGTGAGGACATTACTTTAGTTTTTAGGAAAAGGAGAAGGAGGAAGTTTGGAAGTGTTTTCTGTTTTGCAAATTAATCCTGATAATGGTAATTAAAAAAACCCCTGTAATACAAGGATACCCAAATTATTTGCACAGGTATTGCCATCAGCTGCAACAATAGGTACATTTTAAGTCAGATTGAACATCTTGATACCATTTCTTTAAGCTGGAATATGGAGCATAGAACAAAGGCATCAACTCTGCAGGTTAGCTTCAGCCAGACTGAGCTGGACCTTGATTGATTCCACTTGTTGGGAGCTGAGATGGCAACATCATGAGAGATGCCAGAGAGGTGTTGCAGCTACAGTAGCTTCCAGTTTTGTGCAGAATAACATGGCGATTCACCTGTTGGGGCTGCATTTGCTATTCTTAGCTGCCCCAGACTAGCTTAGGATCAGGCACACAGGGAGCATCCTCTGTATCGTTGGAGGTGATCTCCATGTCACTACCTGCGTATGTATTACAGCTGGGAACCCTCATCTGTTCCCAGTTTTGTTGTAAACTGTAACATAGTTTACATTTTTATCTATATTTGCAGTTTAAGTAATGTTTTGAAGCAGTATTATTTATATTACACAGTGGCACTAGCAGGCACAAAACTATCTCATAACTGCTGTTGCTGTTATGTGATTATTGAGAAATAAATGATATAATCTCCATATATAACTCTAGCTTACAGTTCCATAGCCTGGTTTTAGTTTTAGTTTGAAGCAGACTGGGTTTTGCTTGTTGTTTGTGTGTTTGTTTATTTAATGAGAAATAGGTAATTAGCGATTTCCAGACTGCCTGGCTTTGTACACAATATGATTAGGAATGTGAAGGGATTCTACTGCTGCATTTACTGGTTTTCTGTATGTGAAAAAAAAAGTGTGATCAATGCAGTGACAAGAATGAGGTCTGATATATGAGGTCTTAAGCATCATGAACACAAAGTATGATGAACTGTTTGATGAACTGCTGATTTAAAAAAAAAAAACAACCCCAAAAAAACCCCAAAATCCACCAACAACTTGATATTAACAGATGTATCCCAGTTCACATTTCTCATTGTATTTAAATGGCTTTCAGTAATGTATTAATGCTTCTAAGTAGTTTTTATATAGAGGAAAAAGGGTTATTTGAAAAAACAGCCCTCTTATAAAATAATGTATTTAGTGAAGTCTGACTATTATGGGAAAAACACAACTTGGGAGACAGTTTAGCAGCAGTTATCTCGAGTAAAATTTTGGAAAAATAGATTAAGCCAAACCACTGAAAATATTTGGTCAGCCAAAATCTCAAGATTATACAAATCTAAATTTTGCATTGAGCCTTCCATTATGTGAATTAGGTTTATGCAATTCTAAAGTCACATTTACATAATTCTGAAGTCAGAAGGGGTTTGTATTACAGGAATAAATATGTTTTTTATTTGCTCTTCAATGAGCGGTAGGAGTTTGGAAGAAAGTACTGATTCAAGTATTGCCAAATATAAGTGGATGAAAGCAAAAAATTCTTTTAAAGTGCCAGCATTGTTTTCTGAGGTTAGCAGAGCCTTCAGCGACTGGCCTTCAGTGTTGAGTTTCACTGTGGTTGATGTTATGGTTTGAACATTGTGTTTGCTCCGTTTTACAGTTCACAGTTCAGTATCTTATAGGAAGAGGTCTGGAATGTATTTTTAAAGTTTCTTCAAAAAAAAAAAAAAATCAGTGGTTTGGAAGTGGATCTTCAGTAACAATCTATAATGTATTGTTCCTGCTTTCTGAAAATTTATTTCCAGATACCAGTAATGAATTCTGAATTAATTCAAAACAGGATAATATTTCTCATGCATTTGAAAAGCACCTATCATATAATTGATACAGAGGTCCACAAAACAAGATAATTTTACCAGATACTTCCGATGTTCAGCAGCATCTCTGATGTTCTGGCTCAGCAGAAACAGTCATCCAGACTGCTTTAGGGTTTTTTAGTATTTAGCAGTTTATTGCTGAATTGTGACCCTCTATGCATCTTTTTCACCTTCTAATTTACTCAAAAGTTAACTAAAAAAAACCAAACAACAAACTCCAAAAAAACCCCAACAGCCATTAATTCAAAAATAGTACTGAGTCACCTAAATCCCCTGCCTAACTCACCAAAGTCAAGTTCCAGGCTGCTAATAGCAGTATAGCAATAAAAGTGTGATACAGTGTGATTTTAAAATAGGATATCTAAAACACTTCACCCAAGCCTTACAGCAGATGCCACAAAAGTGACTGAGAAATGGGGCTTAACACTTCTTCTCTGTACTGTTATGTGGTCTGGAAAGTTTGGGGGGGCAGGGTTGGTTGTATTCTGTGCTTCTAGGGGACTATCCATTTTGCATTTTTTCTGAAACTTGTAGATGTTTGTTCAAAGGAAGAACTGACATTTTCGGTCATGAAGGAAGATATGTGCATGAGATTTTGTTGGGTTTTATTTCCAAGCAGAAACTGATGGACACACCTTTTTTTTCTGGCAGGACTTCTGGTATAACAATATTGATACATCTGTTCTTTTGTCAGTGCCTAAAAATGTTACTTTTCCACTGTCTTCACAATCCATTTGTTGTCTGAACATGAAATCAAAGATGTGTCTACATCTTCAAATGTGTTTTACATCTGTTTATCTGCTTAGTAAAGCAGTTCAGAAGCAGCAGCAGCAGACTTAGAAATAACGTTGGTCGAAGTTGGGAGCTAATGGAATTGAATTGGATCTCTGAAAGCCAGTGACAAAGTACAGGTTCTGTTTCCTGTATTACTGCAGTTTTTCTCACATTTCTGAGCATCTAATCTTTCGATTGATACGTTATATCCTCATTGATTTTACTTGATGCCCCTAGCCCAGCATAACTGTTCCAGATGTTGTATACAAGTTGAACAGACCTCAGTAGCTCATGACAGGCAAAACAGAGTAAGCATGGAAGCTAATCTGCTGAGGTCCAAATACCTTCATAGTATATATAGGTACTATTTTTACACTGAATTTCTGATATTTCATCTGTGAAATGTCATTGTTTGAAATGGTGAATAGAGAGCATCCATAAGCTTAATTTTTTTCCATATTTCCAGCTGGCAATTAAGTGAGGAGGATACTTCAAGAGTCAAATGCCTTTGAAAGGTCTGTGTGCTGTTTGAATGCATGGCAAGCAATTAGCATTGCAAAACCTATAAGCTAATATTATTAAAATAGAATTGCAAGGTTAGTTGGAAGTGCAGTTGTTGTTGTACTGAAACAGATAGAATGCTGATTAAATAAGTAACTTAAGGGTTAAAAATGTTAGATGACTTACAGACTAGTTCACATATATTTTAAGGAGCTCAGTGGATTTTACCAAGTCTTCTTGTTATATCAAGTGGTATATATGAAGGGGACAGAACTGAGAGGAGACACCTGAATTTATAGGGTACCTAAACTTTTTCCCCTCCTATTGCAGTGTTGTGAGAAACGGCTTTGAGTACAAAATTGAAACCCTGACACAGGAACTCAGAAAACAGTATATTTTTATCTCTCTATGTAACAACATTAAATTGCAGTGTCATGCATTTCAACTAATATTTTGAATCTTAAAGTTACTTAATTTGATTTTTTTTTAATAGAATTTGAGCAGAAACCTGACTTTAGCAGCTACTGCATGAACATTTCAAGCCATAGGAAAATGATAGAATCACAGAATGTTTTGGTTTGGAAGGGACCTTTAAAGGTCATCTAGTCCAACCCTGCTGCAATGAGCAGGGACATCTTCAACTAGATCAGGTTGCTCAGAGCCCTGTCCAACCTGACCTTGAATAGTTTCCGGGAATGGGGCATCTACAACCTCTCTGGGCAATCTGTTCCAGTGTAAAACTAAAACTTCCATTTAAAGTTTAAAGATTCATGAAAATTTATTTGTACCCTCCCTCAAAGGACGTTTCCAGATTTCTACCTTTTATTCTTTCTGCACTGGCCACAAACACTAAGTTTTAATTTCTTATTTGTCTATGGAAAAATAGTTCTCCTTTAAAGAACTGCTGCTTCTGTAGCCTTTCCAGGAAATAGTGTCTGCCCACAAACAGTGGAAACCTCGGATTGCAGTAGATTATTGCAGCATGCTACAGCAACTCTTCTGATCTAAAGAATTAGAGAAATGAAAGTACATTGAATATTGGGCCATATGATTTCACTTTAAGTTCTCCGTAGTATGTGAATGCCATGTTTTTCATGTAGGGTGATTAGCTAAGGGCACTGATTTCTATAATAGTTCAAAAGGGGTAATTTTAGGAAAAAAAAAATGGTATGGCTTATATTTTAACTGCATTTGTGTTGTGGAACAGGGTGTCATTAAATCCATAAGATTTTACTGAATTGGATGAGCCAGCTGTCTGTCCTTATACGTACACTTTTTCTTTTAATGTTCTTTCATAATACAAGTAGCTCTTATTTTTAGACTAGCTACTCAGTGGTAAGATGGAAGGTTAGCTGTGTGAAGTCAGGTGCTATTTTTGGTTCTGTATTAGGCTTCCCAGTTATGCCACTTAAGGAAAGAATCTGTTATGCTGACTTTTCAGCTGCTGGGATTAATGCATCTATGGGCAAAGACATAATCCTTGTCTTCTAACTGAAAATACTGTTGTTTTTTTTTCTCTTCAGCCAAACTGGATTATGGTCATATCATGAGCTGCATTTAATTATATGTTTCCAATTTCCACTTATTCCATGTTTAGTAAGGCTGTTGTTTCTTTGTGTAACTCTTGAGATTGAGAAGCATGATGTTTAATACACTGAAAATATTGACTCTTGTTGAAGTTGTGGATAATACTGTGGGAAGGATTGTTCCGGCGTGTTTTGTGTTAGAGATAGACAGAGGAGTTGTACAGTGTGATTCAAAATTTCCAGAATTATAGTCCTTTTCAACTGTAATTATCCGATACCTAAATAGCTGCACATAATCAAGGCAATGCTTGAAATGTGATTTTGCAGAAAGAAATCAGTTTTGCCCTTAGGAAAAACCGATGAATGGACCTTGCCAGAAAGTCCTAGAGTACTGGAAGGCTTTAAGAAATAGATATGCATAGGAACTCACTGTAACTTGTGCATATTTCTACAGCTTATTTTTCTTACCGTCCTTTCCATTGCAGTGAGGACGATCGGTTTGAATCGCACCCATGCAATCTTCCATGTCCACATGTGTTCATTTTCTGAATTAAACTTTGAGATGTTAGAAAATACATGCAAAAATCTGTTTAAAATTGAAATAAAACTAAAATGTGATATGTGCTCTATTCTGTCCTCTGTTCCCAAAAGCTGTATGGCTGCATGAGTTGTAGTGACCTGACCGGTCTGTTTATGCAGTCTTTCTGCATTGTCATACTGTATTAGGCGTTTCCTGGGCTTACTGCCAGACCTTTTCTGTTTACAAGGCAGCAGGCAAAGATTTAACATTTCTGTTTTCTCTCTTACTCTTTAGATTCCCTGTGAGTCAGAAGGGTTTGTCTCCTTTTTCACTGCTGTTCCTCATCACGGAGTATCAGTGAAAGGAGGTTCATTTTCTAATGATGACTGTAATAATGTGACACAGCCATTGATTAAATAGTCATTTAGGAAGCTGGCCTAGAAGAATTATTCTCATTAAGGTCTTTGTTTTAATATTCTTTTTTTTTTCTTTTCTTTTTTTCCTAAGTAGGTTAACAAGCTGCCTTTATCCAAGGCAGGCAAATTCAACATTTACAAATTTTTAAACCCAGAAAACTTAGTTTTTCTCTCACTGTTTACTGAATTTGATAAACTTGAAGGAAAAGACAAAGGGGTGCCAGATGCCAAACCTCAAATGGTAAATGAGACGATGTCTTGTGGAAGTTCTGACCTAGAAATCAGATTTATTGTATAGTTTTACTGCAGTGTCCAGCAGGGCTGGGGAGGCCCTCAAACCCTTCACAAGCTGTGGTTGTGCATAGCTTCATGAATGTGAATAATTCCATTGACTGTAGCAGAACTGCTCTCAAGCCCAAAGCTAACCAACTGTGTGGGTTAAAAAGGGACTTTAGATGACATCAAAAAAGAGGTGAACTACTTGAATTAGCTATAGAGAAGAAAGACCATCAACACGTGTTCACAAATAGATTAACTGCAACTGTTAGAAAGGTCTTAGGTCCTCTGCGTAAATTATAAACAAACAAACAAACACCCCCACTTCTAAAAAGTTTCTTTAGTTTGTCTAGTAATACAGGAGATTAATATAAAGGAAAATCACAGTCTTTAAAATCTGAAGTAAATTTGCTGGTCAAGATGCAGAGTCATATAACAGAAGATCAGGTAATGAATTTTTTAATTTTGTAACACAGTCGATACTTTTGCATTCTTTCTGCACGATCTGATCTCTGTTACTGTATTTCACATTTTAGTTGTGGACAAAATAATTGTGCATTTGAGTCTCAGAAATTAAGAGGTATTTCACCTAATTCCAATTATTTTTAGAGAACAAAGGAGATTTTTTTTTTTATTATTTTTTTTTTTTTTTTGTCCTGGTCTGCTAATGACCTTATGGAAGTTGGCTGTTGGGGACGTTACTATGATGCATTGCATAGTACTCATAGCTACAGCCAGTAACAAAGGTGTCTAGAGTCTGTCAAGTTCATATGTCCTCAAGCTTTTAGGACTCCGCAGCCTACCCTATAGCTGTTTCGGGCAGATGTGCCCAGTCTTGGTAGTGTTTGAGCTTGTTCAGGCATTGCATCAGTGGTTAGTAGCTTGCTTACCCTTCTTTTGGTGTTGTGTAACTTTAATTTGGGAATTCCCAGAGAGATTCTGTAGTAGGGCTGTCACAGAAAACGTAAGCTGGTGAGGAACAGAAGTTTTTGCAAGTGTCAAGTGCTGCTTCTCTATACTAGCAGGAATCTTATCACTTGACCTGATTTTCCAGGTTTACTATGTATCTGATATAGCAGTAGTTTCTGTTGCTGTTCTTGTGTACAGTGTGGGCTTCCATACTTGCCTGACTCTTGAACAGTTTCTATTTTGCCTGCTTCCAAATCACTCAGCATAGTTGCATTTGACACTTTGTCATTTCTACTAAATGAAAAGATTGTTGATTAAAAAAAGAATACTGGCAATTATGGTTGTTGGGTGGTGGTTTTTTTTTTAAAGGGCATGTCAGACTCTCACTGGTTTGACTTTTGTCTGTTTTTCTACTTCCTGGGCATATTCTAGCTACCCATCTGGCTAGTCTCTTGCTGTTTGCTGAAGACATGTCAGGAAATGTGACTCAGTATAACCAGGCAAACAGCTGCCCTGAAGCTACTAGTGAACCTCTTTTCTGCCGGTCTTGGTTTCAGTCGTGAAGGATATTGATGGCTTAGTAGTTAAGGGTATTGGTTAAACACATACATTCCTTTTCCCTTGGTCAAGCTTTTCTGTGAAAGTGCAGAGACCAAGGGGAAGTTCCAAGGTAAGAAAATCTGTGTTAAAGTCACAGTACTCAGTAGGAAAGGGTTGGAATGCCCTTTTCACCTTCCTTTTTGAGTTCCTGAGGCTGCCCAGAGGAAACTCTTCCTTTTGAAAGATAAGTCTGCCCCTGTGGGTGATGGAACTGAAATAGAAAACAGACAACTGACCTGTTTCTGCAGGAGTGCTTTCCTTGTTTTTTGCACTTTAGGACATGCATAAACCCTTAAACTGTAAGCTTGATAGCCTCAAAAACACTGCAAGAATTTTTATGAGACTGTATGGTGGTGAAGTTGAAGTGGTAGTGCTAAATTTATTTGAAAAAGGGGAAACAGAAATTATGATTACAAATCTGACCTGACTAGCAAAATAGACAAATATTTGACTTTTGCTTACTTAGAAATAAAGGTTGATGCAAGGGGCAAAACCATCAGGACAGCATAGCTGTGATCTGTCCCGGTCAAAGAGGAATAGCATTTCCCAGCAGAAATGAGGAGACTCCTCACACAGAACGTGGTAGCAGGGAGGTTGTATCTAGATTTGTCATGCTGATATTTAACAAATTATTTACTTTTTTTTCAGCAATTCATGAAAAAACCCCACTGCATTTCTTTAATAATTTCAGTCTCGAATGCCTGTCACTACTGCTGAGCTGAAAACACGTACACAAATCCAGCTGTTACTGTGCATGCCATTTTTCCTACTTATCCTTTTGCCTCCTGTTATGTGCTTCCTTTTTTAAATATTTACACCATATCCTGTTTTCTTGAAGTCAGTAGATATAAATATTTCTTCCATTATTAAAACAAATAATCTTGCATATCTTTTCCAGTTTTGATGTTTTAGTTCCATTTTCAGCTGATGTAGAGAATTTGTCATCCAGAGAAGCTTTCCCCAGATGCAGGGTGTGGTTCTTAAACTGTACAGTCCTGTTGCTGCTTACTTAAATTGAATCAGCCATACTAAATGGAGCCAAACCATTTGTCTTTACAGCTTTTCCTTCTACATTTAGTATAAGCATATTTATAGAGCTGGAATACAGTGGCTCCTCCTGGCTGGAGGGTGTTGATATATGGTTACAAAACTCTCTTTAGTGTGAAAGATTTGAGAGAAATTGAATTCGTTAGTAATTTTTCAGGTGTTTATAAAACCTCCATGGTGTTAGTGTCTCAAATTTATTTTAGGGTTGTTTTTTTTTTCCTCTGGAGGTTGGAGGAGAAATATCTTGTGGATAAAGGTTCGTTTATATCAGTCAAATTTTTTAAATGTAACGTCATCATAAAGGACAACAATTAAATACCTGTTAAACTCTGTCTATAAAAGATCCAACATTATTCATGTTTCTTCTGGTGGGAATGTTTCTTCTGCTTGTAAGATTCAGAGATGGCAGTAGGGCTTGGTGTAAAGGACATTTCTAAGCCTGCATGATGGTAAGGGAAAGGGATTTCTGTATGGATCACAATTTGTATATTCTTGTCCAGTAGCTTGATTTGACTGAAGAAGTATTTCTTTGGAAAGAGCAACCTTCTTTGGTTATAAATATTTGTCAGAAATATTGTTGTGGTTTAACCCCAGCTGGCAACTAAGCACCACACAGCTGCTTGCTCGCTGCCCCCAGAGCAGGATGAGGGAAAGAATCGAAGAGTAAAAGTGAGAAGACTTGTAGGTTGAGATAAAGACAGTTTAATAGATAAAGCAAAAGCCACGCACACAAGCAAAGCAAGACAAGGAATTCATTCACCACTTCCCATGGGCAGGCAGGGGTTCAGCCAACCCCAGGAAAGCAGGGCTCCGTTACACGTAACGGTTACTTGGGAAGACAAACACCATCACTCCGAATGTCCTCCCCCCTCCTTCTTCTTCCCCCAGCTTTATATGCTGAGCATGACATCATATGGTATGGAATATCCCTTTGGTCAGTTGGGGTCAGCTGTCCCGGCTGTGTCCCCTCCCAACTCCTTGTGCACCCCCAGCCCAGTCCCTGGTGGGGTGGTGTGAGAGGCAGAAAAGGCCTTGGCTCTGTGTAAGCTCTGCTCAGCAGTAATGAAAACACCTCTGTATTATCAACACTGTTTCCAACACAAATCCAAAATGTAGCCCTGTACTAGCTACTATGAAGAAAATTAACTCTATCCCAGCCAAAACCAGCACAGAAATATAAACCTATTTTAAAAGGTAAATATGATGGGTGTAAATGATATTAAAACACTGCACTAGTAGACAGCAGAGGATCGGGAAATTGGTTTTTCAGATAGGTGTGTGTGTTTCTTTCCCTTCCCTTTCAACACCCTGTTTTCACATACTGACTTGCATTTTTGCCCATTCCTGTGAGTTTGTGTTTACTTTTTTTCTTCTTGTAAACCACATTTTTGTGCTTCCAGCTGTGTGATTTTGAAGTGCTTTTACTATTAATGGTCTTGCAAACTACTGTTGGTCATACCACTTCTGTAACATAATGCCTATATAGTAATGTGTACCCCTGTTAGAAAGGTCTTTGTGTTTTTCAAAAAGCTTCATCCATTCAGTGTCCCAAGATTTCCTCAATTGGCGAGGGTAGATTTTTTTGTGAGAAAAGACTGCTTTTTTTTTGTAACAAGCAATTAAAGTTTTGAATCATTGGATCATTGAACCTCTTGCATACTTGTTTGGGTTTCTTGCAGTTGAAGCCAATTACAATTAATTCTTGTGATGCTGCCGCTTGAATTATGTTGTCCTCCGTCTTTAGTCTAACGGTGAGCACAGCCATTTTGAGCCCATCAGGAAGGAGTGATGCCCAGAGTCATTTACTCATAGTCTTAGAAAGCTATGGTGAGAATGCAAGTGAAGCGATTCTGTTGAAACAGACACACAATAATGCTGTGGGTGACCCTACTAAAAAAGAAAATGTGATGTTGACTTCCAGTTATATTTATTCTGAGACTTCTTGCACAACATTTTTGCTTTTCCCTCTTCCCTTGTATTCCTGCTTGTAATTCTAAGCCATTAGAAGTATTTTTAAAGGACTGAGTACAAGTCCAGTCCAGTCCTATCCAAATATGCACTACTCTGCTGTGTATAGTGACATATTTTGAACAAAAGCAATGCAACAAGACAACCTGGTAGCAGTCTGAATTGTCAGAGGAGCGTCAATAAGTCACTTTTTGTTCTAAATACGGGGAAGGCAGTGAAGTTACCAGCAGAACATAAGCAATGTTTGGCTAGGAAAAGGATGTTCTATTTAGAAATAAATAGGGTTTAACACATTTTAAACATGTTAATTGAAACATCCAGAGTTAACAAGATAACATTTTTCTAAAGTGTTCCTAAAGCAGTTTTTCAAAATATATTTCACCTTTCTATGTGTGTGTGGGGGGGCGAATTCAAGGCAGTATGAAGCTCCTTTGGTTTAACCCTTTGTAGTGTCGGCTATAATGATAAACCCTAAAGATCTTCCTTTTGCAGCTCTGCATATGCCCTCCATTAAAAACATCAGATTTAAAATAGAACAATTTTTTTTTCCTGTGGAGAAACAAATCACGTTCATCTTGTTCTTTTAAAAAAAGTGCATTACCTTTGGTAATTAAAGCCACGGACAGAAGAGAGACATTCTGATTGAGCTTTACTGCAAGGCCATCATTGGAAAGTAGGCATTCTAAGTACTTGTATAGAGCTTTTGTGGATGTAAACTAGGAAGTGGCCGGATATGAATCTCAAAAATGAACGAATGACTGTAATTTAAAAAAAGGTCTCAACACTAATGAAAATCAGATCTCATTTTGTTGCTTAACCTCTTCAAGTTGTCTAAAGCTTTTCATATTGTCAACTTCATGCATGGAAGCTCACAGCATCAGGACTAGCAAGAGAGTTGTTACTTGAATGAATGACTACGTATTTGACTATTTGCTGTAGTACGCTTACATGCAGTTTTGCTAATATCGTCTTCGGCTGAAAGGCATTTTAGGAAATATTTTGAAGGACTGAACAGTTCTTTTAGCACCAAAATAAAGAATAGGTAAGAGAATACAGATGCTTAGTGAAAAGAGAAGCAGCATTTGTCATATACTAGTTTGACAAATGAAATTTTGATCCCTAAGTTACTGGAATGACTGACGTGCTATTCATATGCACAAGTTCTACTGCCAATAAAACTAAAAAAAAAAAAAAGAGTGTTCAAATTTTTTTTTGTTTTTAAATTTCTAAACTGATTGAGTCCTTTGTATATGATTGAAGTATAGATATTTTTTGGAGCAGAATTATGTGATTTGCAAGTTAGACCACAGTGGACCTGCAGCATTCAAAATCCCATGCAAATAATTTATTCATTTTATCTTTCCCTTAATAGTTTTTTGCACACTAAGTGAGCAAAAATTACATTAATTTTAATTCTGTAGGAAAGGAAGACTCTTTATTTTAGCATCTGTTTGCACCTTGGGAGCTGCTCCTTTGACTTTATTAAAATAAAGGCCTAGAAAAATAACCATTAGATTGTACTTTTAGGAAAACAGAAGATTTTCCTGAACTTGGTTTTAAAAATACTTCCCTTACCTCATAATGTGTGGTTATTTGGGATTGGTAAGTTCTAGCAGATCTTTATTCCTTGTAGAATATGCTTTTTCAGTATTTTTTTTCTTTTGTATATTTTGTTTAGCCAGTCCGGACTATTTGTAGGGAGAACGAGGTCTTCCAGTATTCACTGCTGGAATATAATGAGCATCTATGTAAATCTTTCTCATACTTGTATTTACCTGGCTTCCAGTTATAATTGAATTTTAGTATATTTTACAGTAAGCTAAAGTCTGTCTTCGTCTGTGAGTGGCAGGTGTAAGTCACCCAGGTCAGGTACACAGTGCGCAAGCAGACTGAGAGGCTGGCGTTAGCCTGAGCTCCAGGGTGGAGGTGCCGTTACTCCACCTCTAGTAGTTTATCTGATCACTGGTATTCACGATTACTCCTGTGTAATCTTGTCTGGGGAAACTGTATATACATGAACATGTGGGAAAGCACCACTGGAAATTAATACCTTTCTTAAAGTTCTTTATTCCCCTCCCCAACAGCCATTTAGAAAAGATTTTTAAGGTGCTTTTCTAAGGGTACTCCTGTCACCTTTAGTGCACAGATCTGACCCACCCTTTGTAGAATTACTCTGCAGACAGCAACAGGATATTGCTGCATGCAGTTATGTTCCTGTGTATTTCCCAGAGTCTGACTAGACCTGTCATTCTCTCCTTTGTTACTCTCAGCTCGGATGTTAGACTGGATGGATTAAGGGGTGAGGGGGGGCTTTGAATCAGAACAGAAAGATTAATTTTAGGCTCTGCTACACCACAACATTTAACTCTAACCTGCGCAAAACAGGACTGCAAGGGCACTGGGGGCATGAGTAGAGCAGCGATGGGTAGGCAGAGCTTGTGGAAACGGCACCCAGTTTTGGGGGCTTTGGGTGTGAATCTGTGCCTTGCAGAGCATCTCTGCCCACGTCCAGCAGTGCTGCTGGGATGAGTGTTCTGAAAGCTTTCTCACGGCTTTTCCTGTAGTGGTGGGTTTGGGTTGGTTGCTGGACTCCTGAAGTCTGTGGAAATGATAATGAGTCCTCTTATTAGTAGAGAGAGTTATTAAGAAGAGAAGAATAAATCCCATGTTAGCAAAACTTCTCTTAAATTTGTACGGCCTTTTGAATCCAGTTATTACTGCCTCTTCGGTTAACTAGAAGCAGCTGTTTCAAGTACAGCTGAAAACGTCTCTCATCAGTGAGAGCAGATTGCCATTGCAATGGTAAGATAACCATAAAAGGATTTTGGCTGCGTAACACAGTGACCCAAATGCTGGATACTGCGTGTGGCACTGTCGTGAGGATCTCGCTGTAAGGGCACCGTTATTCCTGGGTTAGCTGCCATGACAACTGCGTTGCTGGTGAATGCCCTGTGTGGGTGTTCTTGCAGAGAGCTGAGGGTCATTGATATTCTGAGTGTTTCTCAGAATACTGCAGGCAGTAGAGACCCCTTCCTGTAGTTCTGCCAATGTTTACTATTATCACAGTGGGTAAAATATGCAAATGGTATTGACAGGTATCTGGGAAGGAAAAAAGTATTTTCCCTAAAAGCAGTTGTCTTGTTTTACCTCTTTAATTACATGGTTTTACCAAATGGTTCTAACTTTCTTAGGTTCTACATAGCTTTTATTCCCAAATCTCTTTTGGGTATGCAATGTTAAAAAGAATAGGGAAGCAATTATACAGTAAAATTTTAATCCATTTACATTTAAAAAATAGCTTACTATCTACAAACACTTTTTTTTTTCCTCTTAAGGGGGTTAGAATGAGTTTGGTGGGATTTCTTGTTGTGGCATTTTTTGTTTTAATTTTTTTAAAGCAGACATGGCTTCACAAGCTGATTTTTAAAGACTTTGGAGGCGTGATCAAGGTCTTTGATTTTATGTTTTTAAAGAATGTCTAAAACATTTTTCTTTCTGATATCCTCATCCTTTTGAAATACATTGTAACATCATTACTGGGACAATTAAGAACAAAGAGAGCTGCAAAGGGCATGGAAGGGACTATATTTCTTTTTTTTTCCTTGAATATGAAATGCCTTTTAATAAAGGGGGGAATTAATTTATTTTTTAACAGTATATTAAAACATGGAAATTAAATGCTTTGGAACATAAAAAAATAAATTTGTAGATACAATCATTTTAACTTGACAGAATTTCCCATAAGCAACTAATGTAAGAATACAAGAAGCTTTGATATTTGAGTAGTATTCATAGCTGATTTTGTCAAAGTCATCAGCATATATGTGTAGTTATAGGCAAAAATACAGGCATTAAATGTAAGAGAAGGTATTTTTGGAGGTGAGGGGCAGTCATATTTTACATTCTTCACCCTGAGGTTTCCTGTGCTACTGGGAAAGCTGAAGTACTTGAGAACTGAAGTGTTTCTGCCATTATAAAAGAGCATTATGGTATCACTGTGAAGAGGAAAACACAAACTTATTAATCATTGCCAACTAACTGAAGATTTAGTATTTGAAAGTGCTGCATTTGTTTATTTTGTTTTGTATATTTTGCTGTCAAGGTGACATGCTTGCAAGACTTCTTTGGAGATGATGATGTCTTCATTGCATGTGGGCCTGAGAAATACCGGTATGCTCAGGATGACTTCGTGTTGGATCACAGTGGTAAGGCTGTACATCCTAAATTCACTGAAATAGTCAACTTCATTGAGAACTCTTGCCCCTTCCCCCTCCCCTTCTCCCGGTTCAATCTTCAAGAGTTGTGTGATTTAGGAAAATATACATGGGAATATATTTTTCTATGGATTAAAAAGTTTTTCCAAACCATCATCTGTATTCTGAAGTCTGTTAAAATGCACTAACAAACCTGATCTATTTTCTTGGAAAACAGACCTTGTCCCTAAAGTTACATGAAAAACAGCATTGAATTTTGAAACGTTTAGTTATGGATCTAATGCATCTAAAATGTGTTAAAAACATTCACTTTTGATATATCTGACTATAAGATAATTTCCATATTACTGCCTTCATGAAATTTTTGAAAAATCATATATATAACAACACTCATTTTAGGTCTTGAAATGTCCTGCTAGACAGATCACACATTTCAGTCTTGTCTGCTATAGAGCAAGTGTTGAGCCTGTTTATATTGTGAGCTTGTAAGTGGTGTTGGGTGGGGAAGGAGGTGAGACAAACTGGGACTTTGCACCCAGGCTGTCTGCAACTGACAGATCATGAATTTAACTTGTTTACAAAAATTATTTTTCTGTAAAGAGAAAATTTGTCATGTAAATTCAAGAAAAAAGCTTTCTTCTCTACCAGGGATTTATAGAATTGACTTGGAATATCAAATCACATATATGTTGGGGTTTTTCTCCATGTTCTTAGAATCATAGAATAGTTTGGGTTGGAAGGGACCATTAAAGGTCATCTAGTCGAACCCCCTTGCAATGAGCAGGGACATCTTCAACTAGATCAGGTTGCTCAGAGCCCTGTCCAGCCTGACCTTGAATGTTTCCCAGCAGGGGGCATCTCCAACCACTCTGGGCAACCTGTTCCAGTGTTTCACCACCTTCATAAAAAATTTCTTCCTTATCTAGTCTGAATCTACCCTTTTTAAATTTAAATTAATTTTATTTAAATTTAATTTAAAACCCCTTGTCCTATTGCTACAGGCCCTACTAGACATGTTTTTTTCTGTCTATATTGGTTCAGCTGTAGAATCACCTTGATTTTCTTCTACGAAAAAATAATCTGTGGTAAAGAAAACTTGCCCTGGCAAGAATCATCAGATTATTTGAGGAGAGCTTCAGGTTGTGAATGAGGTGGTGTGGGGGGGTGTTTGCCTTGCTCTCAGGTAACTGACAACAAAAGCACCTGCTGTTTTTCTTATTTGTACAAATGCTATAATTTCATTACAAAATTTTCAGTTACACCAAGAAGTATAGGTAAATATCTAACCACTGGTCCATATATTTGGATGGATGGAGGATTCAGCTGGCTCTTGTTCTATTGTTATTGCCAGCATGCTACTTTTCCAGAACTGCCTGATTAAGTTGATTCAGCTAATGTGGAGGTGACAAAAAGGGTATTTTTTTTTTTTAAATAGTTTTAGACTGGCTAAGATATGATTTTATTCTTATGCTGGAATGGAAGAGCATGCTTGTATTAAGTCACACTGCAAATCCCAGTCTGGGCAAAATCATAATGTCCCTTGCAGATTTTAAGGCCATAAGTTTGCTTTTCCCATTACACCATGCACAGACTAACTGGGCTCATTTCTTTTCTGAGAACCCAGTGATGGAGGGGTTTTTTCCTCCCTTTGTCTCTTCAGCTTTGGTGGTCCCTGCTTCCTCTAATAACTCTGGAGGTCTTAATGGAGAAAAGCAGGTTAGGTACAGAGCGGAACATGACTTGATTGGCAGGGCATGTTCTACTTACTATTTTTGATGGTGATGTGGCAACATAATGATGGCATTGACATCATAGTGATGAATAACAGGGACAAAATTAGGAAGGAAATTTATGTGATTCCATTGGGAGTGATTTGCAGTAGATGCTAACTGTAGGAATTAAAATGTTTCCAAAATGTCGATGCATGTATGTCTATTGATTCCTTTCCCATTTAGGTTGTCCTTTATTTAATGATATATAGCTGATGGTAAATGGTAGTAATCTAATGTCTCAACCTTTTGGAAGCAAGAGACATTTTTCACCTCTTTAAAAATTGGTCGCAACATCAGTTTCTCACAAAAGAAGGTGAATGTGGCTTGCTGTGCAGTTGCCCTATGTGAAGCTGCCATTACAGTATGCAGGATTTACTGAATTATCAGAAGAACCTTGGCATCAGCTCACATTACTCTTTCAGCTGCGTGTAGGTACAAACTTGAATTATAGTAATGATCCAGCTTCAAGACATGAAGAAATATTACATGCAGAATGTAATACAGCATTTGAGTACCTCAAATATGTTTGTATGGTATGTAGGTTAAAGTTCTGAGATGCTTTTATAAATTTGTTTTATTCAGTTGGGCAAGCATGTTTAGAAAATACTGACGTTCATTTTCTGGATAATAAACAGCAACAGTAGTGTTTGGAGGAAGCCTGTACAGTGAACTGTTGTCAATGTTCTATCTGCTTGTTTTGTAGAATGCCGTGTTATGAAGTCCTCTTATTCCCGATCATCTGGCATGAGGCATACTGGGTCCAAAAGTCCAGGACCTTCACGTCGAAGCAAATCACCTGCCTCAGGTACTACTAGGAAAGAGCTGAACACGTAAAATACATGAAAGTTAGAATTTGCTTAATGGCATGAAAAAACTGTTGGCTCTGTCTGGAATACAAGTGCCATTCTTTGTTTTCTGAGGGAAAAAATATTTTTTCAGTTTGTCTCATAGATTTAATACTAATTTATAATAAAATTTGCATTTATTTTTGAATCCTGAAAAGAAATGTGGTTTCTGTTTTTTAATTAACAGGCACAAAAAGTTTCAGTTTATGAACATTGGAATAATTTGTGCTAATTGTACACTTGGGATATGTTTTCAGCATGGCACTTGATTTTCTTGAAGACTATTAACTTACAGGATGGTTATGTGGTTAAATTCATGTTCATTGAATGGGAGTATACCCTTAAGTGTTTTGAATTTGAAAGGTTTCTCCTATATAAGCCAGATACTGTCTGAAATACAGGATTTTGCTGTTTCAAGTAATTTTAGGAGATGTTCTGGAATGTTATTGCCCATTAACAGAGAATTTTTTTTTCTTCTTGTGCTTCCTGTAATTTCAAAGAAAGGTTCACATTGTGTTTTGCCAGCAGTTTGGCTGAACACCATATGTTCCAACCATTGAGTCTTTAATGCAAATAAATAGAAGGGCGAAGCTTACTTTTTTCCTTTTTTTACCTCTGCATTTAATTTCTAAATACAATAAAACTTAATTATTTTTTTCCCCTCAGACCTGGAGAAGTAGCTCTGAAATCAAACCATTGAATATGTAAATAGATGATGCTCTATTTTGAATGTAATTACACATGTATGCTCCTGTGTGTGTATTCAAAACTGCAACATGTTCCATATTCTCATTTCCATATCAATATTTGTTGTGTTTAATTGATGCTGGTTAAAGTAATTTTATGTCTTTGGGTTCTTTCAAAGAGGAATATTTATCATCTGTTTATAAAGGTTGAATATTTAACTGAAAAGCTTCAAAGAAGGATCACAGTAACAACAAAAAAAAATGTCGCATGAAGAGTGAGTTTCACAACTGATCTACATTTTGTGCAATCCTGTTAACTCCAATGAGAGCGCATGGGATATCTATCAACAGTGAATGTTATGCAAAGTATTTAGAAATCAGTGCTGTCATTTCCTTACTTATTTCTACTTGGACACCCCCTTTGGTTAGATTAAGTTGAAAAAATTATCCAAAGTGTCTGGTATTTATCCTTCTATTTACTTGCCATTTTCTCTCATGTAGTCTTTACTTATCTTTATTTACCCTTCTTCCTTTCATGCATGTTCAGAGCTGTTTAATAACTTCTTTCCTTAATGTCTTTTTCCTTTGTGTCAAATATATGAGTACAGTAAAGAGGGGTGGCCACTACTCCAGTGCTTACTCTTCAGCAAAATCCCCAGGTGAGCCATTACTATTATGGCTGTATATCACTAGTGTGTCTCCTCCCTCTCCATTTACCTGTCTTCTTTTCGCTGCATTTGTGAATATTTTCAAGCTTGAAACACACGGTTTGCATTTGTTGAACCAGAGACATAATAGGTGTAGGCTTTTTGTTAAAGTAGGTTGTTTGAGTGAAATAATATAAATGATGCTTTATAGTTGTTGGACATCTGCTAACGGTGTCAAAGTTAAATTTGTAAAGGTATAATTTGACGACAAGTAGAGGAGAATTCTGAGGAGCAATGCATTTTTATGTGTATTCTAAAGCATATAAAATTTCAGCCAGCACAAAAAGATGGGTAAGTGTTGCTGAAAAAAGCAGTGCAAAATCACATGTCATAGTTTTTAATTTTATTTGCAGTTTCTTACCTTCCTTTGTTTTGTTGTGTTATTTCAGCCTAAGTTCTAAAACACTAAGAAACCTCTTTGAACCTTCAGTTCAAAGTGAAAGTATCTCTAAAACAAGTAACATGCATTTTGACTAGCAAGTAAGTTGAAACTTTGGACCTTACTAGACATAAACAATTTAAATTCATAGGTTTTTCAGTTTTCAGCATTCCAATATGCTAAAGAGTTGTAGCCTAATGTGTACTGCTTAAAGAACAACAGAGAAGAAAATTGTTTTCTGTATATTCAGGCTGCTATACATGTCGAAAGAAACCTCAAAAGACCTTATACTTAGAAAATAGATAAGGTAAGTTTTGCATATACATGAAATAATCAGCAAATCAATAGCAGTGGACAAGTTTGTGCCAAAAATGAATACAGATTGCTTGTGTGTTTTTTGAGTTTAAAAAAAAAATACTACTGTCTGAAATAGCATTTGGCTGACTTCCTGTAGATGCAAAATTTTTACATCTACACAGGGCCAATTCCAGCTTTTACTGTTGTTGCAGTTGTGTACCAACTCATGTGCAGTGGATCTCAGAAGACACTGGCAAAGCTATGTACAGGCAACTCTTTTAAATAAGATCCTCAGCAGAGGAGGATATCACAATAAATAATACAGTTTTAAAAGGCTATGGCTATTAATTTGCCCAAAGCTTTTGCACTGGCAAAGGACAGAATAGGCCTTAATCTCAAGAATGACAATGCAATATTTGGATGTCGTCTTGATCCCATATCCAGCCACATGAGTTTTGGGGGCACAGTTGTGTAGCATGCAAATTTGTAATTTATTCCTAAATGCTGAGGAAGTCTGTTTTGGTCTCTGTATGCAGACTTGAGTGTTAACTTGTCAGAGATATATGTTATGTTTAAAAGCAAGTTAAGTTTTTTTAATTTATTTGTCTTTTCTTTCATTTGTTTGCTTTTATTGCTTTGGCCAGTTAATGGAACCCCAAGCAGTCAATTATCCACCCCAAAATCTACAAAGTCCTCCAGTTCTTCACCAACAAGCCCAGGCAGCTTTCGTGGACTCAAGGTAAGTGCAAGAACCATTAAAACCCCTAAATTCCATTATTTGTTGAATGATATGTTACAGTGATGCTAAAGAAGAAAAAAGGAAAAGGGGGAAAAAAAGAGAATTCTGTAGGGCAGCCTTGCTAGTATGATTTTTTAGTTGAAGTGGAGAAGAGATCTGAAGTAAGATTTTTGTATTTTGTCTTTCATTGGCAGGATGGAACTCTCAGCTTAGGAAAGGTGGAGGGTGATGGTGGCTTGAATATACCAATTTGGCCTCCAAATTTTCAATTATTTTGGGGGCTGCAGAAGCCCCCCAAGTAATTTATATTCCCTCAACCTATATAAATGTAGTATCCTCTTTTGTATACCTTATAGTCTTGTAGCATTGCCCAAAGTTTTAACTGAAGCACTCTTCTTCATCTGTGGCACACAATTTCACCCCTTAACGCAATCTTCTGCCTGAAAGTGTGTGAGGGGTTCCTTTGGGAGGAGCCTGATGTCTGGCAGATTTTTCTCTGTGTTGTACCGAGAGAATTCTCTTCATCTCCCACTTAAAAATTGGTAGCATTTACAGTTCTTAGAGGCTGCTCTGTGCCTTTTAGTTGGTAAAATAAAAGGAACAGTCTGGAGCACAGTTGAGCATCTTACTGCTGCATTTATGCAGCTGCCCTTTCAAGGAGAATTTTCTTATGAAATCATCAATTGCAGCCTTTCTGGAAGCACACTGGATGGTTCGCACTGATTATTCTGATCAAGTAATAGCTCCCATTGGTGAACACAACAGTTGTGAAGAGGCTGCATAATTCTGTGGAAAACTGTTTTCTCAATTAAGAGACTGGCTAAAGGACGTGATTTGAATAGTATTTAGATTTGGGTTTTGACATGCTAATTGTTACAAAGGCTTTGTCTCTTTTGTGAGGAGTATGACTCTGGTTGCTGCCAGGCTTCTGTGATAATTCTGAGAAAAGATTTTGATTTATTTGTTTAATTCTAATATATTTTTAGTTGTTTGATTCATTGAGGCAATTGAGTGTTGATCTCTGCCTTTATGTTGTTGAGCTGTACCATCCCATAGCTTCTCTTTGTCCAAAGCAACATAGCTTGGCCTTTCCCCTATACAGCATTTTCAAGAGCAGTAATACTTCTGACACTGAAAATTAGAACTGTGTGTCTTAAAATTTGTCTGGACAGCTCTGCTATAGAACTTATAGTAGAGGACACCAAAATTGTTGGACTTGAAGCTATCAGCTGGTCTGCACTATATTTAACAAATGCTCTTTTGTCTTTCTTTAATGAAATTACGAGTTCAGAAATGAGATAATTTGGTTCATTTTTTTCCATGCTGTCCTGTCTGCTTTTAGCTGATTAAAGCTCCATTAAGACAGAGATAATTCTGATACTAACAAGGAATTTTCAGTAAAGTGGACATGTCCTCTTTCTACTGTCAATTTCACTGAAGTAGGCTGTTGTACTTTTTCGTTTTGGAATTTAATTGATGCTGGATACTAATGGGTTTTTGTGTCAAATAATTCATCCCTATATGACCAAAGGAAACAGCAAAAACAAATTAATCATCTCAGACCCGACGTGCTGCTGAAGTAGCGAGTACCTCTTCTTTTATCCCATTAGGATGCATCTGTTCAGTGGGAGGATCCCAGCTGGGCTCCTGAGACTAAAGATAGGGAAAGTTATCCAGTGAATCTCAGGATAAATACCAAAAGGATCAAGTGCACTGTGCTGTGACCCTTGTTTTTTGATTATGTTCTCATTGTAGTGACTCTTTTGATGAAATTTCAACATAAAAACACTAACAGGGAGGCATGGCTTTATGCAAAACTAGATTCTTCTAAGAAACCTATTATTATTTTCGTAGAACTGATCTTGGCAAGTCCAATGAGGAAAGCAGGGACCAATTTATTATTTTGAGATTACTGCTTTTCCCTATTGTTAAATAATTCCTTGTTGCTGTGCAGACAAGTACCCTGGCTTCCTGCACTCATATAAAGAAGGTTGCATGATTACAGCTGAATGGAAGTGTAGATATAAATACCATGGCAGGCAGTGAAAGAATAAAGTATATTTCTGAGTTTTCTGGCTTTGGAAATGCAATATTTTGGCTGATTTGTTGTGTAGAAATCATGTATGTTTATTTTTGTAGAACATGAAACAGCAACACTTTAAGAATAGTTTTATAGGAGCTTGGAGCAGCAGGAAAAGGCAACAAATCAGGGATGATTTTTCTATTTCCTGCAAAGAGCAGACCATTGGAGCAGCTGCACATGAACTGCTTTTTAAAAACTGTGTTGTTCAGAAAGCCAGAGCAAAATTAAATATTTGACTATAGATTAGAACCTGGCTAAGCTTTTTGAAGTTAGACGATCAACATAGAGCTTAAGTGATAGTACTAGTCATCAAGGCAGTAAACTTGCAAAAGGTACTGATTGCAACACCAAATTTTTCCTCAGTCTCAGACATTGAGTCTTACATCATATTCTCCAAACACCACTTTTCCTTTACAGTGAAGTCTCTTTGGTCCCCAAGGATTCCTTCTGCTTCACAACACTTTATAAGCAGAAGTGGTACGACCGTCAGGCACAGAAAATTCCTTGCAGGAAAGCCTCCTCATGAACAGCTTATGTTTTAAGAGGAGGGCTTTGCTTCTGTTGTTCTTCTTGCAGAAGTGTTTTAAAAAAATTGTGCTGCGTATGAGATTATATTGAATTAAGGAATTTATGCTATGGCTCAAGAATACAGAATTTTCCCACAACTCCTGATAAATGCCTTTATTCCAGGAAGTGTCAAATATGTATACCATTGCATGCTACTATGTGTTGTTAGTAAAGTTGTTTATTTTAAGGTCACAATTTTACGCAGTTACTAAGCACCCTTTGCAGAGGGTTTGTTTCAAGGTAAAAGATTTATATATAAAAGTTGACAAGTACTGTAACTCTGTATGATACTCTTTTTGAGCAAATGTGCTGAGTTTCTTTTTTTTCTGTTACCTTTTCCATAGAGATTAAAGCTAGTGCCAGTCCAAGCCTTTCTTAGAATCCCACTTGTGCTAAATAGCATTGTGTTTGAATTTGTCTCAGTATTACTTTTTCGATTGATTGACTAAATGACCAAAGTGAAAGGGCATTAAAACCTGATCCAACAAATAACTTAAGTACTTGTTTAACTTTAAGCTATTGACTAGTCCCTTTTACTTCAATGAGGATGTTAATGTACTTAAAGTTAAACATGTGCTTAAGTGATTTGAAGGATTAGTGCCTATCTTCATCAAGGGTTTAATCTCTTCAGTTTTGTACACATGTGCTTCTGTTAGCAGTTACATGTTAAGAATATTTACATGCAATTATCCAACCTACTGACACAGGTGTAATAGCAGTTCCTAGAGGAATTCTTTAAC
This sequence comes from Grus americana, assembly GCF_028858705.1. NCBI lineage: Eukaryota > Metazoa > Chordata > Aves > Gruiformes > Gruidae > Grus > Grus americana. Next base: position 65,880,627 of record NC_072855.1, on the reverse strand, counting down.
TGCTGCCTTTGTTGAATTTACAATTCAGCATCTTTCTTGCTCATACAGTAGATAAAAAGAGCTGACTAATTTGTGCTGGACTGGTGTTAAGTCCGTTCACCATTGTTATCAGTTTGCTAAAAGCTTTACATAATGTGATGCAACTCAAAATCTCTTTAGAAAAAGGGTAAACCTTTATGTTGTTCTTCAGTGTTTCCAGAGCGGTGCAACAAAATGCATGACTTTATGTATATGCCATACCATGTATGCTCAAATTAATGCCAGCAAAATCACTACATTTTAATTGGCTATTGTATTATTACAGGTGGGTCCTCAGTATAGTTGGGTTACTAGTGGTGTTTAAGTATCACTTAAAAAATACAATGTTTCTGTCTTATTCTTTCTTATTATGCTCTTGGACTCTGTGATGGTTTAAAGGCTTTTATATGGGGGGTGGGAGGTGTGTGTGCGCGTATGCTTTCAATTTCTTATCATTAACTTGAAAGTAGAAATCCTGACACACACAGTATCTAGCAGGATGTACCTGTCTGGCACATTATACCATTGTACATTGGATACTTCAGATAGTAAAAAAAAATCCTACAATGCAAAGTATAAAACAGAGTTTTTAATGGGTTTGGATATTAGTAGGGGTGAAAGGAAGAATGCTAAATACCCGTTCCTTAGTTGTTATGTCAAGGTGTAATAAGCACACTGGGTACTAAAGTAGGTGTGCTAAGCTTATGCATATGACACATCGAATGTGAATGTTTCTCACAAAACTACGTGTCATGTTAATAAACCTGGTGGCTTAAGTCACAGTCAGTCTGTATAAAATAATAGAAAATATAGAGCAATATGTTTAGATATTTTTGTGAATCTGGAAAAATGGTTATTCCACAGAAAATAGTTCAGCATGTGAAGAAGACAAAACAGTTGGGCAGGTTTTTTTCAGCCCAGTAACTTTTGTAACTTTTTATAGCATCTTTAATTAGTCTGTAAAATTATATGCAACTAGTTTTGAGAACTGTGTATCCACTGACATATTCTCAGTATCTCTTGTATTTGGCTCTGGATGTGCTGTTGAAACGCAAATTACCTGTGGGGAGACAACTTAAGGGAAGTGAAAGCAATGATTGTTATATTATGTATGGAATGATGTTTAAATGCAACAGAAGTGCCTATCAGCGTAAGATGTTCTTGGCCAGTAGCATCTACATTCTGAGGCGATTGTTTTTGAAGGGCTGGATAGCCATTGCCGCTCTAAATTACTCCGTGAGCTTTTAAAAACAAAGAATCAAATTCTGCCTCAGGTCTGAGTTTTCTAGGACTTGCATTTGTATGTGAGGGTGGATCTAAGACCTGTGCACTCTGAATTTATCATGTGCAAGGGGAACAGTATTGGAAGAGAGCAGTAGCACTGTGTGGACTAGAATACAGGAGGAGGAATTGTTGCAAAACCTAATCTGTGGTGTGATTGTAGATGCCGTCCATATTCACTAGTGTAGTATCAAAGCAACATGGTTCCTTTTCTCCTTGCTACTTCAGGAATGCCTAAATGAACAACTCAAGTCTACTTGCACTTCTAAAATCTTTACTTCACCTTCAAAGTACCTGCAGCTGTTGGGATACCAACAGTACAAGGTATTCTAAATATTACATGTCACTGGGTAGTTAAATGAGTAGAAAATTACTTTAATAATAAAAATCACTTTATTCCGTGTTGCTTATTGTCAATTCCTACCTCCTCCCGACCTTTTCTGGCTAGTCAAGCACCTTGCAAACATCTTAAGAGTTTATTTCTACTGTGCTCTGACACAGTAGGGAAAGACTAGACTGATTTTGCTGCTGAGGAACTGAGACACAGACCTACAGTACCCAAATTACAGGCAAGCTCTGTTGTAGAGTGAGTTCAGCCTCATGTCTAGAACCACGAGGAAAATTAGTGGCAGAGCTAAGATCAGAACCTGCCGTTTCAGATTCTGATCTAGCACCTCAGCCACAACAGCAGCATTAGATTTTTTTTTTTCCTTTAGTATTCCTTCTAGCTTTTTTCCTGTTGCTGTTTGCTTCCTTCTTGTAAATACCGTGGTAAGAAGGAATGTGCCCTGTCATGCTCTGAGCTGATTACAAGGATGAAGGAAGTTGGAAATGTGAGCTAGATATTCCCATGTATTGTCATTCACTGAAAAGCCAAAATAGATTATTAATATTTTTGGCTGATGACTAATACTTTGCAGTGATCTGTTCTGGTATCTCCGCTTCATGCTTGAAGAAAATGTGACTTACTGGTTAAGAGACTGACTCGTAATTTTGCACAAATGCCATTTAACCCAAATGTCCTTGTTTCTTGTCCTTGTTAAGTAAACAGATAACTCGGAAAGATAACAGCATTAACATAGTCTGGTTTTAAGTTATTAGCAAGGAGCAGAGTAGTAGCTGACTGGTTTCTGTTTGATGCTACTTCTATGCCAAATGCTAGTAAACATTGTTTTAGGGGCTCTGCAAAATTAAGTTGTACAGCTTCTAGTTACTGTACCTTTAGCTGATTTGGCAGCTCAGCTGCCACAAGAAACTTAAGCATTCATTAGCATTTCATGAGCCTTTAGACAATATCCCTATCTGTCAGTTCAGTTCTTTCATTGACAATAGTGTTAATGATTTAAAATATTCAGCAGTGTAACCAGACAATGTCAGCTAAAATGGAAAATGCTGCATTTGCATTCCTGGTGTCATGCAAAGCCATTTCAACAGACACTGAGCTTAAGGCAGAGAAGCATTTTAATCCTTTATGTGGTGAGTGGTGAGAACTACTATAATAGCCCATGAAGAAAACAAGATATGGAACTTAACGAAACAGCAAGAAATGTTCCGTAGAGGAGGTGGAATGATTTAAAATATATTTTAATTTCACAGAGCTTCCTTATACTTAATTGTAATGGGAGCACTTATAAAACAATGGTGCATAGAACACATCCAGTACATTTTACTATTTATGGCATTCATTCCTATGCCCCTGCCCCTTTTTAAAATAAAAATTGATTCTTGTGCATGTCCCTGGGCAGTATGACAGGATGACTTTAAGTAGAATTGTGAAGATTCAGATAGAGTACCAATTAAGTTGTTAGTGCAGCAAAAGTAGTTTTCTTCTGGCTTCATCCTTCAAAATCATTTAGATGTTTGTGTTACAGTTATTAAAACTGGATCTGTGTCTGTATGCATATCAGACATCTAACCTGAAATGCTTGTAGATGTCATAAATCCGTAACAACCTAAAACATAGACCACTAGATTACCAAGCAAATCTGACTATCCTAGATGTACTCAGCCACCTATGCCAAAATTCTTTTCTTTAAATGAAAACTAGTAGGGCCATGCAAGCATTTCTACATTACCTTCCTAGCATGCTTCAGTGCTAATCTGAAGAGAGCATATATGGACAGAGTTCAGTTAAGGAAACCTCAGACAGTGCTAGCTATGAAGAGATGTGTTAGACTGCAGCATGAGACCACGTGCTTCCTGCACTGGCCGCTGAATAGTTGTCTGGAGATGGCTGTCTATGGCTCACATGAAAATGTACACAGAGCGTATCGTAATGGTCTTGTTGTGTAGAATAAGGAGGGTATGTTGCCTTCAAACACACTGGCTCTATAGTGCTTAAATGGAACTTGGTGCAGCTGGAGGGAATTTTCTTTGCTGTTTACTGAAATCTGTTCAATCATTTATCTAAATAGGAATATCAAGGCTGAATCTTAAATTGGTGCAAGGGACAATGGTGTATTATAATGATGATGAACTGTGAGAAAGCAAGGATAAAAATAAGATGGGAGTAGAAAAGTAAACTGACTCTTCAGGGTGGGTTTTTGGGGTTTTTTTTTAATTTTGCTGCTTTTTGTCAGGCTCCTCCTTGTGGTTACCATCAGAAATAATAAGTTCTTACGTATCTCCATAGATACCTCCACATGGTGGATCTTCTTCCAATGTGAATGGTGTACCTGAATCACTCCATTGCCAGAGTCCCGAAGGTAGGACACCAATAATTGCTAACAATCTTTGCAAAAATTTTGTTGTGACAATTGTTTTAGCAGTTTTAGAGGGTTTCTGATGACTCCAAATCATTTTTTTTATTCTGAGATGTTTGATACCTTGTTGACAATCTTATCTTGGAAAAATTGTTATTGCATTTTCTACATCAAGGCAGTAAAGCTAGGAAATCAATATTTTGTTCTTTTTTCTGTCATGTGGTAGTACATTAGTGGACCCTGCTCTTCAATAGTCACTATTAGGAATTTGAGTGATTTTGAACATGACCTGCAGTGTATCACCAGAAATGTGTTTGTGGCTGGATTGAAAGTGGAGCCCTCCTCAAAACAGCATGTTGTGCTTCAGGTAGAACTACTAGGCCATCAACTGACCTTAGCTAAACTTAACCCTTCATTCCTTATCTCTTTAAAGCAATGTTATTTTTGTAATTATTTTAAAATTTCATTTTAGAGTAATTTTTTTAATTTAAAAATACTGAAATAAGCTGCTATCAACCTTATTTGCATTTTCAATGTTTTAGCAGCAGCTAAGGGAACATGAAGGAATTCAGCAGATAAAATTTCTGGTTCTTTTACATGCATTGTAGATGAATCTTATTTGCATTTTTGCTTTGAGTATGCAAAAAGATACTTCAAAAAAGTATTTTGAGCAGAAAATATTTAGACTAAGGATTTCTAACTGCATTCATTGCTTTAGTAATATTTGATTTGTGTGTTAAAAGGTTAAACAGCTCTGATTAGTCCTTATCTTGTTCTTATGTTTGAGATAAAAACAAGGGAATAAGCTGTGAAGAAAACAGCTTACTTGTAAGTTTTGTTTTGCATCTGTGACTGTTCTGTGTCTGTGGAACCCATTGGGGATATATTACATCCTGCTGACACTTCTCTTCAGCTTGCGTTATTGACCTTTTTTGCAGGTGTGAATGGAAACAAGTGCCTAGGGTCATCTGCCATTCTTGAGAAGTATAAAGTGGGGAAGGTGATTGGTGATGGCAATTTTGCTGTTGTAAAGGAGTGCGTAGAACGGTGAGCAAGGAAACTTTTCAGTATTGCTGTTTATTTTACTGGATAAAGCCCTGTGTATTAGCATAATTTCATAGAAAATGTGATGAGATGAAAGCAAAGAGCAGTTAGTTGCAAAGATATGCCTACACTTCAGGAGAACTCAGCATAGCAAAACACACAGAGCTTCCTATGTATTATTGCAGCAAAGGGACATGAAAGCAGCAGAGGAGCGTGGCTTTTTATCCCAAAAACTAAACGAGGTATCACCTTCTAATGGAGGCTCTTAAGGAAACCCCACAGATCTTCAAGAAATCCCCTCACACAACAAACTGTTGTGGATGGCAGGAAATTGTATGTGGCATCTAAACAGTCTTTGAGAGACCCCCCTGTTCTGCCTCAGCAATTCTGCTGCTATAGTATCCCTACTGCCTGTCGCTTAAATGATTTTTCACAGTTTTCAGTATACTGTGGGCAAAGTATTCTTAAAGGCATGCAATTGGTGGCTATTAGCCTGTGCTACTGACTCCCTTGTGCTTGCTTCTTCTGTGAGGTAGTGCGATGAGTAGCCAGAGACTTTTCAAATCAACCCTTTAATACTCCAGACTCTGAAATATTCTTGTGCCTGATTTCCCATGGGGAAGACAGGATACCTTGACAAACCTGTGCTGTGTAACTGCTCTTCCTCTGCAAACTTTGTGTCACACTTTGCTGCTAGTGCAAGCATGACAGATGATTTGACTGTCGCTTTCTCAGTGTATTTTTTAGAACCACCTTCTGTTATCTTCATCAATCTGAGAGTTATGTCAGCTTCTTAAATATTATGAGGAATCTCCAACTTGTACGTAAATATTGGGTAAATTCAGCAAATGTCTGTAAAAACCTTAAAAGTTATGGAAAGAGTTTCTATTAGTGGATCCTCATCTTCTGATTTTATTTAAATGAAAAAAAAATATTTATGAATGGAAACATCTTATTCCAATCTTAGCAGATCATAGATATTTTTGCTGAGTCACCCAAATGGGCTGAAAGGGTTGGGTACTGAGGCTGAACCTGGGGATTCCTCTACTGAAACATAGGTAACTGGATCTTACAGTCCATAACTTTCTGCAGCCATTATTGCTTTTTCTCAAGAGAATTGTTTCTTCATACTGTATCTGGATTATTTCTCTCCATTACTGAGAATAATATTGGCAGACCCCATGGACTTGTGAACATTTGGCTGATACAGCTGGTCCCTTACAATTTCGATGTCCACAAATGGAAAATCACTGTTCCCACACTTGTAGTCCTATGACTCAGGGGACTGGACAGCCCAAGGTCTATCGACTGGTGCAAAAAAACAGATTGAATGACTTTGTTTTTTCTTTACCCCTATTAGTCAGATGACCATCTTCAACAATTATTGGACCAATGTTTTCTTTACATCTCCTCTTGCTATTAGCGTACTTATTAGCCTTTGTTATCTGAAACAACGCTGGCCAGTTTCAACTCCAATTGAGCTTTGTCCTTTTGTGTCTTCTCCCTACATATACAAACCATGGCTCTGTAATCTTCCTGCGAAGCCTGACCTTGCTTCCAGAGATCATGCAATTTCTTTTTCTTGTTAAGCTCCACAAGTTCTCTGTTCAGCCAAGCTGGTGGTCTGCCCTGCTTGCTTGACTTATGACACAGTGGGAGGCTCCTGTGCTTCTCAAAGGTGGTTCTTAAAGAGTGACCAGCAATCATGGACTCCTAAGCCCTCAAAAGTTCCTGGGGTACTCTGCTAAATAGCTCCCTGAATAGCTTAAAGTTTGATTTCTTGAAACCCAGCGTAGCAACTCTGCTGTCTTTCTTTCTCATTACACCAAAAATTTTAAACTCAACAATTTCATGATCACTGTGGCCAAGACAGACACCTACCATCACATCCCCCATGAGTCCTTCTCTACTCACAAACAGAAAGTCTAGCAGGGCATCTTTCCTAGTTGGCTCACTGAGTACCTGTGACAAGAAGTTATCTCCTACAAACTGGGTGATCAGTAGTAGACACCCACTGCAACATCTCCTTTCTTTTCCATCTCCCTAATCTTCACCCAGAGGCTCTCAACCACATCATCACTAACTGTAAAGGGCTGTACACTCCAACCCCTCCCTTACTTATAGTGCGACACCTCCACCTTGCCTGCCCTGCCTATCCTTCTTGAACAGCCTGTAGCCCTCCATCCCAACGCTCCAATCGTGGGACTCATTCCACCAAGTCTCAGTAAAACAAATGATATCGTAGCTCTGGGAGCGACCCAATGCTTCCAGTTCATCATGGTTTTTTCTCATGCTACGTGCCTTGGTGTACAAGCATTTCAGATAGATACACTCCTGAACCTTCCATGCTCCCAGGAGCAGTGTAAATGTTCCCACTAGCGTTGCCACCCTCAGGCGATGCCATGCCAATCCTTGGCTTACCTCCTGCAATCCTGTTGGTATCCCCTTCCCCCACTGATTCTGGTTTAAAGTTGTCTCCATCAGCCCTGCCAGCTTATGCCCAAAGATGGGTTTTCCCCGTTGGGACAGATGGATCCTGTTAGGTCTTGAAGTTTTGGCACAGGCACCAAATGAATGATGCTTCACAGTGTTTTCCCATGCACCCTGAAACTGGCCACACATCTTTTGTTATCTATAGAGTGAGTAACATTCATGAAAGATAACAGGTTAAAAGCATAAGATAACATAACTTATTATTTTCAGGATTATTGACTGTGCATTTGGAAATCACTTAAGTTCCACTGAAAATGGGACAAGGGCGGCCAAGTGACTTGGGTTTCAAAATGTCATCTGTGCTTTTTGGAATGAGGAGACTGGACTAGAAAAATGACCTTCCAGTTTTTTAAAAAAAGCAAAATTAAACTTAAAAATCTAATTTTGTATGTGATCCAATCTTTATATTCAGTGAAGCATTATTAAATTAATTTTATATAAAATAAATTTACAACAATAGTTGCTAATAATAACAATGAGAGAGGAAATGCCAACTATAAATGCTTGTCTTTTAATTCCTATTAATTATCATACTTCATTTCTAACAGTGGTATGCTTAGAAGCCTTACTTGTGGAGCCAGGATTCTATTATACCAGCTGTTCTACAGAAAGAATAAGATGGTCTCTTTTGTAAAGGGTGCTTATTTGTCTGTATATACAGACATGCGTCAACAGATGGACACTGACAGCTAGACAGAAGAATACTAGAAACCTGTCAGACAATACTGGTGTATGATAGGCAATGCTATTAGCACACAAATTACGTGGATGGTATCCAGGGTTTTTTCTTAGGTGCTATAGTAAAGGACATTTGCAAGAGGGATTTGAAGGTGGTTGATGAATTGGCTTTGTGAGTATTAACTCTTCTTTCTACACAGCGTAAGTGCCGAAGGTTTACTAAGTGGGTTTTGCTGATCAGTTGTTTGCAGGCTTTCAGATAATGCACTTAATTTAGTATAACACTTAAATTGTGATTCTGAATTGCACACTGTATTCATAGTATATTTTACATCAGGTCTATAATGTAAGAAGATGGCATTTCATAGATGATACCATTTAGATAACACTTCTGTCTAAAGACCAGATCAGGTTGTAACTATGACAACCTCGCAGCTACAGCTGCACTTTCAGAGCAGAGATTCTCTGCTGCATTTTTTCAATAATGGATAAAATTAATGTGAGACATTAATTCAGTTCCTTTTTTTGTAAGGTACTAATTTTGACCAGTTGTATCTAATGCCAAAAGTATAGTGAAAATTAACCTGGAAGTTTAATAACATGCCTGACTTGCTTTTGTAACTGCCTCCAGTGTTTTTTTACCATACAGCCAGTGGTGTTCTGATGCACACTGGAGCCTGCAGGTATTGATGCAACACAAAATAGTAGCAACAGCATCTTATGGCATTTTCTTGTGTTTTTTTTTTTTTAATTCATCATTTATATAAGTAGTAATGTCATCTTTTTTTTTTAAAAAAAGAAGATAATTCATTCGTGTTGCTTTTTTGCTCTCATCATTTGTGTTGCTTTTTTGCTCTCATTTTCTCCCCTTCCAGAGAAATGGAGAAGATTTTTATTGCTTAAAGGCATGAAAGGCAAACAAGAGCTCTTTTCTGTGAGAGTAATTACTGAAAACACTAATACTTTTTACTTTATATATAACCACCCTCTTAAATGTCATGGGACTTTAGATCATTGCTATAGAATTCCATAGAATACTTAAAAAATAAAGACAGAATGAAATACAAAATGTTAATATTAGTGCCTAATAAATTCTGCGGGATTTTAGACTAATCTGTAATGAACTATGGGGTTTTAGCTCTACTGAATCCTATTGAATTTTTCTATTAGAGTATCAATCTTTCTTCTGCTCGCCTACACCTAAATGTGTATGATTTTATCTTTAAAGCCTACCAGTTGAACAAAGCTAAGTGGAAGGTTCAAGACAAATTTTGCATGTTGCATTAAAGTGACAGAGAGTTGTGCCAGGTGACAGAAGAATGAATTGCAGCTGGAGCCTGGGATTAATACACAAAGTGACCTAGGTTGTGGTAGTCAGGGAAACAGCAGGCACAAATGCTGCTGAGAAAGCAACAAAATCAAGTCTGTTCTGCGAATTTTGTGTCAGCAACCTCCGTAGGTCAAGGCATTCTGTTACAATGTATATTCTTACAGATAATGCCACAATTTGTTGACTAGTTTCTAATTAATGGTTCTCATATTTTTCTTGTTAGATCCACAGGAAAGGAGTTTGCACTGAAGATCATAGACAAGACTAAATGCTGTGGAAAGGTAGCGTACAATAATTTGCATGTGTAAGAAAAATAGCAGAAACAGCACTAGCAGCTGCTCATTAGTCATAAATGGTGGGTGTGTTTGGGTTTTCTGACTATTTTCAGAATATCTGTTTAACAGGATAATAATGTATCCAAGAAGCAAATAATAAAACTAGTGAGTGTTAGTCTGCTAGATAATAGAGTAACAAACAAGCAAATTGTCATCTGTTTTATTGGACTGACAAAGAAAATGCTAATATGTGTCCAAAATGTATTAGAAAGATTTTGATCTGTAAAATGAGAGAGGAAATTTGCAGCTATATGTGTATTTATATAATTCCCATCCCTCTCTCCCTCTTATTTTTATCTTTTTATGGCTGTGCATGCTCCTTTTATATGCAGAACATGGATTTGGAAAGAAATTTTTGCAACCATTTCTTTCTGTTTATATAGTTTCATCATCCTGTATAACAAAGATCTCTTAACAAAAGAGTTCCTTGAACTTTCTTTCTGATTAAAGCTCAAAAAAAAAAAAAAAAAAAGCAAAATTGTCGCTTTAGCAGAACAGCATGTTACATAATCGAAGCAAATATCAGAGTGTCAGACATCATCTTCACCTTTCTCCCAAATATGGAGATTTTAAAAAGGAAGAAAAAAAAAACCCCAACCTACGGCCAAGAAAATAGATTAAGTGTTGGAATAGATAACAAATAAAATACTTCTATTTTCACTGCTTTGCAAAGTGTTCTTGATAAACTTATGAATCAAATGGATCATAGTTTAGCATCGGCTAAAAGAACACTAAGGGCACAGTATTAATTAGTAATCAAATCCTGGATTCAAGTCTCTCAAAGAGTAGGAGATATACCATTCTCTCAAGGATGGCTGAAAAGATAGGCTTTTTGATGGAAACACCTTATTTTTTTATGTAAATGATTGCACTGAAATGATTCTGGAGGTAACTTTACAACTAAGTCAGGGTTTAAATTCAAAGGTACTCTTTTTGTTGGTTACATAGAGTAACTGCTCTGAAGTGTAATTAAGAGCTCCAAATGCTGAATGTGACTTTGTGGGAAGATGTAGCAAGTCTGTATGACATTCTTTGTAGGGTAAGGAGCTGTACATTACCTGCTGTGATGACTTGCCTTAAGTAGAGGTCCTCAAACAGAAATGTTTTATCTGTGCAGATTTTCAGGAGTGTATTAGGTGCTAGGAGGTAAGTGTTCCTGCCTCCTCATCACTTTATCTCATATTTTCTAGGTTTACTTAAGGGAAAATTAAGAAAGGAATCTTCAAAATGTATAACCACAAGAAAAAGTACTAGAATTGCCTTTTTGAGATTAAAATGTTGCTATTTCTTTGGCCGTGGGAAGGGTGAGCCAGTGTGTTTCACCGCAAAAGAAAACTTTTGGGTGATGTGTACAGCTTACAACTTTAGATGTTTTTTATTACTTGCCTGAATCAGCTGCTTAGGTATCATAAATTGGAATGGTCTAGAGATAGACAATCCATTTTATACAGCAGAGTGTAGACATATTTTCTATGTATCGTTCACACTGCTTTAAAACAAACTAAAAAAATAACTGCATGGATGCACACTTATCTGTTTTGAAAGGACCTGTGTCTGTATAGCTACATACAGATGTATGTGTATGTACAAGCAGAGGACTCTTGTTAAGAAGATGTTTATACCTGTTAGGCCGGTGACAGAACTGTCCAGGAAGAATTCCAACAAAGAAAATAATTAAATTTTTGCTACAACTTACTCCTTCCTCACTCAGTTTCACATGCCAACATAAGCCCTGCCGTAAAAACACCCATCTGGCCCAAATATGCATGACTTGTATGTTGCTCTCTAGCAGTTTATCTTGGATGTCCTAAAACTTTAATCCATTTGAGTGATGTTTTCCACAGGTGGCTTAAATATTAATTATACAATAATTTCTCTGTAAATAAATCATATTAATGTAGATTAAAAATCTGTATTGCACTATCCAAGAGAATGTTGTAACAAGTTTGAGAATTATTATTTTTTTACAAGACAAAATGTAGCAGAAACAGTGGGGTGGTTGAAAATAACTAGCTATTAGTCATCATTTTGAGGACTCTTATTAGACCAATAGCACAACAACATTTTGGAGACTTTTTAAAAAAAAAAATTATTGTTTATTTTAAATAAACATTACATATGCCTGGTCAAGTGAAACAAAGAAAGCACAGGTAAAGCTATTGTACCTTAGTCATAATTAATGGATGTAATAAATTTAATGTTATCTGTTCTTTAGGTAGAAAAAGCTATAATAAGATTCTAGTTTTTGCTTGGACTCTTAATGCTAGTTTTGAATTTACAGGCTTCCATCCATAAGGCTTAGTATGCTGTGGCTGTTCACTTTTGTCTGTTGATGAGATTCAGCATTGTGTTTAACAAAATTGCTTCATGTTTGTTTGTTTTTTTTCCTCCAGAGCATTTTGCTTGGAGCAGACATATGTTTGTTCAGAATGACAATTGATGCTCTTTCAAACTGAATTTCAAAGGTGTGACTGTTTAACCCGTATATGCCGCAACATACTCTCACAAAATGAGATGCACACATGGCATGTGGTTTCTGAGTTACATAGCCACATAAAGCTTTGGCAAAAACACAATGCATCCTTAAATAACCCTGGAAATAGGAGGTGAAGTAGCGTAAGATCTTCAGTCACTGCCTATGCACAGCGGATCACATCTACTTCTACTGCTCTGCTCACAAATGCATGAAGTGCATGCTACTAATCAGTGCGTTAAACATGAATAAATTCCAAGTCCAGTGATATGATTTGTTATCTGCCAAAGTGTAAGGAAACTACTGTTTTATGCAAGCATTGTTACTTATTTTGCAGTGAACCTAAACACAATATCTGTATTCCAATATTTATAAAGGAAAATGCAAATCATTCTTCACATGAAAGGGGCATGTTAATTTTCTTCGCTCTCCAGTGTTAACCAAGTGCAAAGATGTTCTAGATAACAAAGCATTCTGAAACTAAATCGTTCTTGAAACCCATTACTTCCTCAGAAGTATAGGGAAGGGGAAATTAAACTCTGTCTGTGTGCTGGTAAGCTGTTGGAGCCATAATGACTTAACTGAGCTATTACGTACTTTGCAGATTGTAAATCTGAACATACATATAAAATGAACTGAAATCCATAACCAAAGAAGTTATAATATTTTTCCATGTAATCCACAACTTTTTTAAAAAATAAAGTCCTTGAAAAGAAATCCTAGGTAATCTGTCCTTGAGTAACCTATGTTAAATGAGAGCTGACAGCTGAAGAGGATCAAGAACATGTTAACTATTGATGTGGGGTGGCAGGTTACAATGATCCGGCAAGGGGGTTCTGAACTTAATTTCACCTCATAATACCCACATAAGAATATAAGCTGCATTTCCTGAGTTCCTGTCATGTTCTGGGATCTTTTTTTCAGAGATATCCCATTGGTTATGTGTGTGAAATACGTTTTTTTTAAAATTAAATTTGGTCAGTGATGAAGCACAGTTGGGTTAAAATCCAAGTTAAAATCCAGCATCTGTCAATAATCCTCTACTATATAAGTTAAACAGCAAAAAGGGTGCTCACTGATTGAGTGATCAGTGGTCAGCTGATCAAAGGAAAAGTGAATTGGGAATTTCATGTATATTCAGATAAACTTCTGTCCTCTTTTCTGAACAGGAACACCTGATTGAAAATGAAGTGTCTATTCTGCGTCGAGTGAAGCATCCAAATATCATTATGCTTATAGAGGAAATGGACACCCCGGCAGAACTCTATCTGGTGATGGAGCTGGTCAAGGTTAAGACTAAGGAGACTTTTTTTTCCCCCTTAAATTCTCTGTGTTGGTGTGAAATCTGAGAATCTAGGAACATTAAGGTTTTGGGAGACACAATCAGATAAGATTTCAATGGCAACTTGCATTTTTAATCATGCAAATACTCCTGTCAATCAGTTGTATTAATGGAATTTATGTCCCTTCAGTTGTAATTAGATAATTACACAGATCTGAGGTAATTTTGCAATGTGCGCAGTCTAGAGAGAAGTGGATAGTGGTTTTTATATCATGTTTACAATATGCAGGGGTAATAGTGATATACATTTACAGACAGAACACCTGCATTTATTTCACTAATATATTTATTTAATAATTGTCTTTAAAGAAACAAACTCTCATGAATTTATCTTAGTAGACAATAGATACACTTAATAGTTTAAACTCAAGTGATTATGGTCCAGCAAAATTAAAACAAAAAATCTCACCTGTTTTGCTTATACCAAACATTCAGTCACCTTATTTCCAATTCCACTAGAAAATAGATTCTGCTTTCATATGTGTAGACAGAAAACAAAAAATCTTCATTTTGCAGTCACCCTGTGAACCAAATACATAAGTTCCACCAACTTTTAGTCATGCACTCTCTCATCCGTGTTATGTACATAACAGCAACACTGCACATCAGCTTGATTGGCATGTCAGAGATAAATAATCATCATAATCACTTTTTATTTCTGTCTGAAACATTGTTAGATTTGAGAGACCCCTCTAGAATGGTTGCCAGCCTGGGAAACCTCTAAAGAAAGTCTGTAGTTGTTGAATTCATAATTTCTGTAGTCTACCCATTTCTCTTCCTTTCTAGAAGTTATTTTTATATAGTAGAAGCTTTTTTGGGTTTAAGACAGTATTTTTTTATATATTTTAATACACCACCATCTTGGCCTGTATCTCCAGAATTGCTGCTTCTCTTCCATGTGTATTGAAATGCTTGGAATGCCACCCACTGCTCAGACAGATCACTCTTACAGATGTATCCAGGGTAACCATCACAGAGACACCCACGTAAAATTTGTTGCAATGACTGGAAATGCTGCATCAGTAACTCATTTACATGTTGTTGTATATTCCAAGAGGAATAGGGCATCCATAATCAGAGACTGCACGTTCAGAAATCACCTGTAGGTTCTGCACTTTGGTGTATCATAGAATCATTTAGATTGGAAAATATCATGCTAATGTTTTTTGTCCTTTTCAGCTATATTTATTTGATATTTCTGCAATATCTACAGAAATTCCAATTTGCAGTTCATTACAATTGCTGCATATTTGTTATGTTATGCATTTTATTATTAGAGTAATTATATTACTTTAGGCTTTATTCAGAATCAGGGCTGGTTTTTGCCATGTAAAGGTATTATATTGATAAGATGAAGAAAAGGGAAACTGTATGCCCATACCTGTACGTAATATGAATGAGTGATCAAAGGTAAGAAGATCAATAGCATGAAATCAAGACAGAGAAGAGCTGTGGTTTGCCCAAACTCAAAGCCTGGAGTACAGTTGAGAATTTAACGTAGATGACCCAAGTCCCAGTCTAGTATCTTGGTGACAAGATCATCTTTCCACAAAATTATTTTTTTACTGTTGAACAGACATTTGAGCATGCCTTTTGTAAAGGAAGATTTTACGCAGCTTTTTTAATAAAATACCATGATCATAATTATTTTTCATGTAGTAATCTGCTACCTTTCCATTACTTAGGGAGGAGATCTATTTGATGCTATCACTTCTTCTACGAAATATACAGAGCGAGATGGGAGTGCAATGGTCTACAATCTAGCCAGTGCACTCAAATACCTTCATGGTCTCAACATTGTGCACAGAGACATCAAGCCAGAAAATCTCCTGGTATGTCCCATTTATTTTTCTAATATCTTCTCTTACTTTGTTCTCATTAATGCAAATGCTTGTATATAAATGTCAAGGAGCTGAGCAGAGAACAGCAGGAATATTAATTCAGAATAAGTATGTATGAAGTAAATCTTCTGCTATGAGATAGCAATCACCATAACCAAAATGAGCTGTACTCAAACCTGTCCTTAAACCTATCTTTATTTACATTTTGATTGGCTGCCACTTGGATAAGCAGGAGTATTATCTCACAAACAATGAATTTTAAAGCTATGTCAATGAATTATTTATTTTAGTTTTCAAGTGGGAGAAAAGGTGGGCTGAGTGCCATTTCTTTGAACGATCATATGGTTATGTCAAGTAATTTTTTTTTTTGTTTTCTTTCACTGTCATAGTAGGAACATCTTTCTGATGATTTACCAGTATTCTAGCAATGAATTAACTCTGTACACACATTTATTTTGTCCTAGGGGACTGACTACTTTTGTTTTCAGCAGAGATATAAAAAAAACTGTGTTGACAAGAATTACCATGAAGTCTGCTTTGGGAACTGCTTAGACTACAGCTCACAGAATGGGAACAGCATTCTAGCTTGCTTATACAAAGAGGTTATACTTACATATTGCATATTGGGTATTAGACATTACGTGTCATGCACTGAACAGGGCCGTAGTCCCCCTGCTTGAGCCACTGTCATCAGGAATGCTAGTGGCTTTCATCAACACTTGGTAGGCATTTCTTAAAGCCTTCTGTGCTGTTTGTCAATGGTGTTTAATGAGGTTGCGTCTAAAGTAGGAGTCATGGCTTATCCCAGACTGGATTTTGAACTATTACAAGGATAGGGCTATAAGTTGAAAATATTTTCCAATTATTAGTCAATTCTTTCCCAACTAATTCCAGTGTCAGTGTTTAGCAATTTAAATAAGCCCTCAAATAAATTAGATTGTTTAGCAAAAGGAAGGGAGGGGAGGCTTCTCTAGGAAAATGTAGTCACAGCAACATGGCACTTCAGAGGAAGAAAATGAAGGTGGAGTTCTCACTTATTATCAGTGCATCTTCAAACACAGCCAGTCCAAAGAAATTTTAAGCTCTTATTAGTGATTGCATCAGTTATAAATAGGTGCAAATGTCCTTTCTGCCTAGAAAGCCTAAAGAGATTAGTCAACAGATGCAAATCTTACTCACTGTGATTGACAGTGGCAGAATGTTAAAGTAACATACTGGTATTGAATGTAAATGCAAGTAATTCCCATCAATTGCTACCTATAATTGCAAGTAGTTAGTTCTTTTGCACAGGGTCATCCAGCTGTCTGAAGTACATTCTCTTTACTAGTCATGCATTTAAAAATACAAACTCTAATAGCAGATATGAAGGTGTTGTATCAAGGAGGAAACACTTGTGTGTTTCCATTAATGATATGAATTACACAGGGAAATGAAAGAAGATGTTGCTGCTTTAGCAGTATTCAGTTGTTTGAGGAAACCAAATAAATTCAGCCATTCTGGAGTCCTACATTCTAGAAACTAGATGCTATTGAAATCATGTTAACATAATCATTTTACTTTAAGAACAAAACTGGGATTAATTTATTAGGGATGTTTCCTTTGCTGTTGGTCTGGTTTGATTTACTCTTGCTATCACTGTTGTAGAACACTTTTCTATTAAAATTGAGCATCTTTCATCAACAAAATGACTCAGAACAAGGTGTGCTAGATTCTTTATGGGGCTTTTGGTAAGATGCACGTGGGTCTGCACAGAAACCTAAACACTTCTCAGTGAGCTTTCTCACTCCTGTGCTGAACTTGCCTAGACTAAGCTTAGGGAAGACCTATGAAATATCCAGTACGCTAACTGACTAGATTTATGCTAAGTTAGTGAGAGATGTTAAACAAATCTGATTGTAGCTGTCAATCCTATTCTAAACTCCAGGTCCCAATCAGATGGAAGTATAGTATTATATTTTTCTTAATATACTTAAAACTTCTCAGCATTCTAGGATTGGGTTTTCTTTTCCCACCTCTAGTTGCTTAAGGCTCTATCATGGTGTGACCTACATAGCTGGCAGACAACTCCATTGAACACTAGCTCCAGCTGCACTGTGGTAATCAATAGTCATACCATTTTTCTCTTCTTTCCCTACAGGGCTGGGGAAGTTACCTCTTTTTCCTGTCTTCTCAATGTGATGATTATTATTTTCCAAACAAATTAAAGGATTTAAAAAATTCAGATGTTTTCCTCCTCATTCTGTTTTTATTTTGCTGATCCTAGGTATGTGAATATCCAGATGGAACCAAGTCTTTGAAGCTAGGAGACTTTGGACTGGCAACTGTGGTTGAAGGACCTTTATACACCGTCTGTGGTACACCCACATATGTGGCTCCAGAAATCATTGCAGAGACAGGGTGAGGATGACTGACTAAGACATAGATCTTGTAAGCAGTTATTTTTGGCAGGTAGCGCTCAACTCTTGTAAGAACTAGAATTCTCTAATAGAATGGGCCTCCATCTTTTTGTAACCAAACTACCTATGAGAAAACAGGCATCATTCAGTTTCTCAAAGAAGCCAGTTTCCTCGCTCACCCTGCTCCCAGAATTCACCTTTGCCTCCCTACCATCTCCCTAGGACCAGCGCTGGTGCAGTGGAGTTTATTGGTTTGTTTTCCATGCCTCACCTCACCGTTCAGAGCCCATTGTACCAGCTGCGGAAGCTGCCTGGGGATAAATGGACAAGCAAAACCCAGGGTTCATGTTTGAAACTGAATAATTTATATTGGAAGAGACTCTAGAGGTCACCTAGTCTAAACCTGTTCTTAGAGGAGGTCTAATTAGATCATGTTGAATCAAATGACCTTGTCTGGGTGATGCATGCTATTTGATAACTATTGGTTTAATTAAACAACACCATTTTTCTGTATTTAACAGGTGGTTGCATAAATACAAAATAATTTTTTAAAATGGCAGAATTTCACAAGTCATCTTTCCTTTTAGACTTATTAGACCTCCATTCCATCCTAGCTGATTCTTGCCATAGCTGTGACCATTCTGAATTTGGTCTTCCTAATGGAAGGAGGTTTGTTGTATTGTTTTTTAAGCATTGTTCAGTGCATTTGTCATATTGAGAAAGACTTCACAGCTGCAGTGAGCTCAAACGTCAAAGGGCACTTCATCTGCACATTTTAGATTTTTGACAAACTGAGCCTACTGGATAGAAAAGAATAGGAAAAAAGACCTCTGTGACCTTCAGTGTTTTAATTCTGTGCTTTAAAAGAAAGGTGCAGTTCTTTTTCCCTGTGTTACTCAAGAGACTGGAGAATTGATATCTTTCTTGTTGCTTAGCAACACATGATAACCTTAGAGATGGTAACTCCAATGTGGGGACTGAGAAAGCACATCCTTGTCTTTTATCATTAGTGATTCTGGATTGGGAAACCCTGATGCTGAATTGAATTTGAGTATGTTTGGAAGACCCTGGAGAGCCTTGAGGCTCATCAATTAAAAATTATGTCATCACGGTTTCCTAAAGACTGTGAAGAATACTAAGCAAAATGATGCTTAGGTACAAAGTACATTTCCACATCATCAGCAAGTAACTTAGAACAGATTCTCAGTATATATTCATGTTAATGTAATCAATTGCTTGATTGGAATGACTTTTTTTTAATCCAGCACAAGTAACGCAGTCTTGTTTTCTCAGATATGGCTTAAAGGTGGATATTTGGGCTGCAGGTGTGATCACATACATACTGTTATGTGGATTTCCACCTTTTCGCAGGTGAGTGTCCTTGTATGTCAAGGGAAAAACAGTAAAGAAGAAAGTTCTTTCTGAGCAAGTCTTACCTCCCTGAAGAAGGCATCCTGAGGAAAAAAAATGGATTAGATTCACACATACTCTTTACCATTTTGTTCTTTAAAATTGTTTTCACTTGTTTCTCTTGTCAGGTTTTGGGATCAATTTTATTTACTTATTTTTCTAAGGGAGCAACCGATTTACTTCTGTGTGCAGGGATATGGTGGTGTGAGGGCAGTTTTTATTTTCCTTTTGTCTGCCGTGTATATCCCAGTTCAATGAATGTGTATACTTTGCCCTCTAGTGTTTCTGTTTGGACACAGCAGCTTACTTACTTACTTACCACTTGTAGTGTGGAGGGTGAAGCTTAATGGTAAACTGAGGTGAGGGGAAGAATTTGCTTATGTTGCATTTTTAACCTTCTTAGTCTTTTAGATTAGTGTCATATGAGCAATGGAGTTTGCAAACATGGCTCTTGCTACTCACTGTCACAATATGTATGAGTTCTACTAAAAAGCAAATGGATGTGCTTTGTGCTTCAGCAATTTTTTTGCCAGGGAATGAGAAGAAATTGACACATTTTAATAGGGAATTCTCCTCTTAACTTGTAAGTTGTTTGTGCACAGTCTGTTTGTCCATTTTTACAGCAAAATACTTAGTTTTTAACTAAAAATTACCAGACTGACTATTTTGGATAGAACACAACATAAACAATTGTCAATGGAAAAATTATAATTTAGTTTAGGTACTTGTTTTTGGCATGTTCATGTTTAAACTGAAAACATGTTTTGAAAGATATACAAACAAATGGCAATTGCTTTGAATAGAGTTTGGGGGTTGGGCATGGAGAGTGTTCATATCCATGCTATTAGAATCAGGTCTTAGCCAAAGTTAATAAATATTTATGCAAAACCAACCCAAGAGGTAAATTACAGAAATAGGTTGGGTGGATGTTCACAGTGGCTAGGGCCAACACACAGAGGTTAAAAAAAAAAAAAAACCAAAACCAAAACAACCTGCTGCCATTGATCACTGAATATTCATGTTACCATGTTTTTGATACAAAAGTACTTATCCTTTCAATAGCAGTAGCCTGCCAATACTCAGTAACTGAATATATCATGTGTTTTCTTTATCTCATGTTTGGATTTTGAAAATTCTCGTGTTGTGATAGTTTAACAGAAGAGGCTCATTTCACTACGCTTCATGTCCCTATCACATGCTTTTTGTAGCAGGTCCTTTAGAACTAGGCTGGCAAGTGACTGACTTTTTAATCACCTTTCCCCTTCCTGTATGTTAGCTATGCAGTCTCTATTCCAGTGGAAGTCATTTCACCTCAATATATATTTTTCACCTCAATATATTAGTTTTTTTCTGTTCTGATCACTCATGACAGCGTAACTGTGGCAAACACCTCAGAAGTGCTGCCGCTATATAAGCTTGCAAATTATGCATTTATAGCAGTTAATATAACATCATATCTGTTCCATCCCCAAATCAGGTTAGAAATTCACATGACAAATTGACTTCTTTCTCACAATCTTTTTCATTACTGCTGTTCTACAGTGAAAACAACCTCCAGGAAGACCTCTTTGATCAGATACTTGTTGGGAAGCTGGAATTTCCTTCTCCCTACTGGGATAACATCACTGATTCAGCAAAGGTACTGATATGTTTTCCAACCTGAAACACTGTTTCTGACAAGCCACTGAAAAAAGACTGTGCTGTCTTGGAAAGGCAGACTAGAAGATTCAGAACAGACTCTTCCCCCTCTTCCAGCTGCTGTGCCTTTTTAGTTAGTTAGCTTAGCAATGCTTGATGAAAGCTGAGGTTTTGCAAGCCATCATGTTATTGTCTCAGTAAGTGTAGCAGAATGCCAGTTGCATTCAGTGAACATCACAGGCTATTCAGTTTACTTAATGATGGACTATTATAGCAGGTTCAGTGCTTCAGCTGTAAAATAAGTGTGTGTCTGATTTTTTTTTTTCCTCCTATCACTCTTTTAAAAAAGAAAAATTATTGCTATGTGGACTGAATGCAATTGACATAATTTGTTCCTATTTTACTTGAGCCAGTTATTAGAACTTTTCAAGAGGTTCAGCCAGCTTGATTTGCCATTGCTTATAGTTTTTGTGTTATCATTGCCATTTGTGCTTAAAATGATTGTGTCTGTAGAATAAAGGTTCCAACTTTTTAGCCCCACTTCTCAAGCTAATTCAGTAACATGCTCTGAATGATATCTGAGGACTCTAATTAGCAAGTGGACATTATTTGTTATCCAGTCAATGAGAAGTTGCATTTTTTCTGCATTTCCCAATGGCTGTTTATCCATTTGCCAATGTTTCCCAAGCCCCAGTCATCTCACACTCTTCCAGACAGGCATTCTGAACAACCAATGTCCTCAATCTTGGTACTAAAGGTGACCTTTCACTTCAGACTTACACAGACTAAATAACTTCGCTGGTTGGGAAACCTCTCAGTTAGGTATGTAGTTACCTGCTTGAAGAAGCCATTTCCCAAAACTGAAGCAGTGAACAATCTCTTTGAAATACTCCTGATAAGAATATGAAGACTGACAATTTGGAGGCTACAAAAGGTTTTTTGAGGGGGAATTTGGCTCCAAGTACATGAATTTCTTAATTTGGGAGGGGGACATATTTGTCTTAATAGGCCTGTAGACCCAGGACTGACACCAGTAAACTAGTTGTTAGTTACATAAGAAGAAACTTGAAGAAATAAAGAACTGAAGAAAGTTGGTTTGGGTTTTGGTTTTTTTTTTTTAAATTTTATTTTACTGATTGCTTTGTATCAATGACCTCTTAAGGTTTATTGTATCTCTCGGCACCATTAACAGAAGGCTCATGGAAGCGTTTGATAAAGCTAAAGACATCTGCACTAGTGCATCTAAAATATGATGAAAGCCACAATACCAAATATTTTGGGATTAACCATATAATTAGTAGAATTAAGCCTTTTTCTCCGTCTATCTGCTTTTTCCTATACCAGCTGATCCTTAGCTGATGAAATGAGTTAAATGTCTTTTTAAATGTTAATAGTCTGGAGCAACACAGAAGAGAACATAGTTTTCAAATAATTTCAGCAGTTTCTTGAATTTCAGATGCAATTTCTTGCCTCTGATTTGTGCTCTGTATGGACTGTTACTATGTGCACGTACACTGCCCGTAGAGGATCTCATCTGTCCCAGGTTTGTTTTCATTCTGGTCTCCTGTATGAATATATAGATAACAAACTGGCACATTACAGCTGATTTTTTTTTTTTAACATTTCCTTTTCATCTGGTTTCAAAAGACTTGGTGAAACATGAATACAATAAGGAAGTTGATATGAAATATGCTGTCTTAAATATTTTTAAAACTAAAGGGCAAATTTTTTGTTACACTAAAGTCACACTGGTATCACTGGTTCTGGTACCAGAATAAGCTGGGTTTTTTTCACCCAGGTAGCAAGAAAATTTCACTGAGAAGAACTTGGTGCAATAATATTTTCCATTGTAATATCCTTCCCCACTCTCCTCAAACTCTTCTTCTTTTTTTTTCTTTTTTTTTTTTCTTTTTAATAAAGGAGCTAATTAGCCTGATGTTACATGTGAATGCTGAAGCCCGATATACAGCAGCACAGATCTTAAGCCATCCCTGGGTGTCAGTGAGTAAATTACATTTTACTTTTCTCTAATTAGATATTAGATCTGTAAATCTAACCATTAAAGTGTAGTTTTCAGAAGCAACATTACACTTCTTCCATGCCCATTTCTGTTTATTGAACCACTAGTCCCATTTCCACATGAAAGAGAACAGCAAGAGTCTGAAGTTAGCTTCAGCTCTGACAGCACTGTTAGCTTCTGTGCTCTGAAAGAATAGAGTGAGGGTGTCGCTTGCTGACTGCGATTAGAAGGTGCTGGGGGTTGCTATAACCTTGCTTAAACATAACACAACAGACAGATGTGTGACTTGGGCATCTTTTTTGTTATTTCACGTTCAACCTAGAGAACAGTCATCTCAAGAACGTGTACCTGGAAGCACTGTTATGCATGTTGGCATCTTACTTCCTGCAATGCTACTTAAAGTACAATCTCCTGCTTCTTGAAGCACTTCAAGCTTCATAAGAGAAATAAAATTAGCAAATAAAATACCTGATTTAACATAGGCACTAAGCTGATGGCAACGGGGAGCACCAAAGTGCCTTGTTTATTGATTTAAAATCAGTTCATTATTAATAAATACTAGGTTTATATGCACATAGTCAATGTTTATTTCCACACACATTTTAAAAGAGGGACTGAATATGATCTATGGAGTTCCCTCAAACAAGAGAAGACAACTATAATGAGTGTGTCTATGCATAACAGCTCTTCTCAAATGTATTTATGTTACTGTAAAATGTTTCCACACTTAGGACATGATGGACCATTTAATACAGCTTATAATTGTGGGACAAATCAATGGATTGAAAGTATGCAGCGTCACATGGAATTTTAAGAAATAGAAGTTCATTCATAAAACATTCCTTTCCTCTGTAATTTGTCTTAACCCATTTGAACTATATCTCAGAGTGCATTCTCTTTTGGGGTGCCTGTCTGAACATTTACTTCACATTAAAAAGCAGGAAATACTGACGGATAGTAGAAAATTTCTCTTTTACTCAGTTACATTCAAACATACTTTTGGGTTTTTTCCTAACTTGAATACTGTGTTTATTCTTATACAGGATGATGCTTCCCAGGAGAATAATATGCAAGCTGAAGTAACAGGTAAACTGAAGCAGCACTTTAATAACAGCCTACCCAAGCAAAATAACACATCTGCTGGGGTTTCTGTCATCATGGTAAGAGAAATGAACATTTTTATACATCAATATTATACTTTGCTATTTTCCTAACAGTGCTCTATGAGCATGTGTGGTGCAAGAATAGCAAAAGCAAAGCTAGAATAGTCTCTAATTCTAGTCTTTATTTATGTATAGTGTGGATTGTCTCATCATCGCTTGAGAGCAACTGAGTCTATCACAGTGTGCTAGCTAAGCTATAAAAACAAGCTTTCAAACAGAAACATGTAAACACTAAGTAGTTGTATGTTGAAAGAAGCTTATTAATGATTTGAAATCTTTCATTATAAAAACTGTAATTTTTTTATCATACTGACCATCTAGTTAGTTAAGTAGGCTCTTCCCCCCTGCCCAACCAAGTATTGCTTGATCTTGAGCATACTGTTGTTCAACACTACACTTGCTGGGAAACCAGACTCCATTTCAGAAATTTTCTTTGTCATCTTGAATGTTTATCACATTAATTTTGTCTAACACCTGCTATGTTTTTTCTGTTCCCTAATAGGGAACTTTCTTCACAGCATACAAAGGAACCCTGATGGTCTATAGTTGAACTTACATAAACAGTAATTCCAGAAGGCAGATGTGTGAATCGTGGTAGAAGAAATGGAGTTTACTGTTATCAGTACTCAGAACTGCACTTGTAATTGACCAGTCACTTTTGCAGAGAATATACAACTGCTATAGAGACTGAACTGCCTTTCTGTTCTTACTGTGGTCCGTTCTTGTCTAATGCAAGGATGGATGCTGCATACAAAGAGTACCTGCGGTTACTAAAAGAAAAATAAAGCCATTTATGGTAGTAACATAACAGTGAATTCTACCCCCCCCCACACACACACCCCTCCCAGTTAGTATTAATTACTCTCAAAGTCCAGCCCACTTATGTTAACAAAGAATTGTTTTAATCATCTGAAAGTAGGTAAATGTAAATAACGTTTCTGCATACATGTATGCTTTTTCAAACACATTTATGTGAATTAAATAGGCTAAAGATTTAAAATAGGAAAAGTGGTAACATAAAATTAAAAATGAGAGAAGTCAGAAAATGGATTTCAGGTTCATGCTGTTGTCTACATTTCATTTGACAGTTTGACTTGACAGTTTGAGAGGGACTTCAGAGCTTCATTCTTTATACTGTTGAGACTATGGATAAGCCTGAAGCTGAAAACTGGTATAAAATGCACTATATGTAGTAAAAGCAATTTTAATTCTAACTCTCAGCCCCTCTCCAACTTGCATGGCACTTAAGCCTGTCTCAGATCTCTGACACAGCGTAGCTTCTGGCTGCTTATTGGTGTGGGTTTTTTCCTGATTCTGTTAGCTACTGACATTCCTTCAGCCAGGAAAGTACACCTCGTTAAAACTTTTCATTTTCCCTTTTCCTGCCTTATTTCCTTCTAACAGGTATGGAAGGATGTAAATGCATAATTATTTATTTCTGAATACAGCTCCCAGTTATTGCTGAAGGGAAAAGTAACTTCTTGTTCAAAACCCTGTAATCTAATGAAGGTTAAGCCCCCAATTTGTTATTCTTGCCCTGGTTTATCTAGAGCATTGAAATTTAGTTATCTTCATGTTAAGTTCTTCACTTGTACTAGCACTCATCGCTTAAAACCATTCAGATTCAGACAAGCACAGTATTGTAATTCTCATGTATTGCAGTGCATTGCTATATCAGTACACCTGCATATTTAATGGAATCCCTTTTAGCATCACTTCATTCAAATATTGTCATCTGGCCAATGCAGATAATACCATCATGTGGCAGATAAGTAAAACTGCACATACCTACTTCAGTGTTCTTGCACAGGAGACTCCTCCTGCCCCTAAAAGCATGTTGCTGTTAATTCATTACTGATTTTTTTGTTAATTTCGAAATGTTCTGTAAATCTATATTTGTCGCAATTGTGTTAGTTCTGCTTAAAGTAAGTCTAGTTTCTGTCCCTTGCTTCCTTCCTTTTTCCTCCTTTCCCAATGCCTGCGTTGCTTTCCTCTGAGTAGGTCCAAGGCAATGGTACGTACTAACTGCGATGCTTTGTTCTCCTGCACAAAAAAATACATGTTCTTCATTTTTAACAAGAAGAAAGGAGAAATAACGCAGCCAGTCTGAAGTGGAAAGAGCTTTACAACCACACAAAAACAGTAAAGGAAAATAGGAAAATCTTTTAAACAGAAAATGTTTTCTGTACTAAATGATGCATATTTGAAATACTTTAAGCAAACACTGATATAGCTAGCTATTTTTTACTTCCTCAGACGTATCTTGGTCTATTCCCCTGAGAGTAATTTTGTGCATGTGTGTATCTTACAATATCCAAAAGCAATTAGAAAAAGATGGGAATCCTATGACGATAGAACCAAAAAACCTAAAACCACTGAAATAAGCATTGTTTCCATTTAAAATAAAAATTTTAATTGTTACTTCAGCCTTTATGGCATCACAGAACTAGTCAGAAGGTAATCAGTCCTAAATTAATAAAAAAAATTCTTACTTAGCAACAGTAAAATTATCCCTCCTCTTCAATCTTTAAAAAAAAATAAAAATCCTAAATTGCATTACATAGGTATGTATTGCTATGTGCAAGGTGTGACAACTATCAGAGGCTACTGTAAGGACAGCACCAGAGAAAATCACCGTCAGCATGAACTGAAAGCATTTCCCTTCCCTTTTAAATAACTTATCCTGCCACTGAAATAGCAGCAACCTGTTTATTTACAACTCT
Organism: Grus americana; assembly: GCF_028858705.1. Classification (NCBI taxonomy): domain Eukaryota; kingdom Metazoa; phylum Chordata; class Aves; order Gruiformes; family Gruidae; genus Grus; species Grus americana. The sequence goes on along the minus strand of NC_072855.1, from coordinate 65,853,740 downwards.
TTTTCCAACAAGCAAAAGAGGAAATGCAATCCTGCCAGCATAGCAGCTACTTCAATAATGATATAACTACTGCACATCATAGCTAATGTCAAAAGCCTAGATACAGTTCAGCTGGTCATTTCCTTGCACGCTCCATTTGCAAAGTCATTTGTTAGTAGCAGAGAATTCAATTGTGTCCTATTGAATTTTCTCCTTGTTACCTGTATGCATGCAGACTAATGTTGTAACATGATTAAAAAAACTCAACCAACCAAACCCCACCCTAAATTCAAAATACTTAACCTTTTGTTGTGGGAACTTTTATACTCAGTACTTTGGTCTGAAAAAGCCTGGCAGGAAGGCCTGGCGGGGAGGAGGGGAATCATGAGGCTGCTTACTACCTTCCCTGCCCCACCACACAGTCACATCATTGTACAAAACAGAATAGTTTCAGCAAGGAGAGTCTGACTGAGGCTGATTCAAGAATAACCCACCATTTGTATACCTGCTAATTCCGGAAGTCCTCTGTTTGAGAAATTGGAGATACTAGTCCAGCTCTCTTTCTTTGCCAAGTCAGGTGGAAGAGAAATTTGAATTCAGGTACCCCATAATGAAGTTAGTTAGTTTTCACTACCAAGCTATATGATCAGTTTGGAAAAAGAAGGATAAGTACCTTATTTCTGCTGTCCTCAGTGACTTTGATGCAATAAACGACATCTGAGGAAACAAAAAAAAACCTCCAACATGCTAAATTCAACTTGTATAAAAAAATTATTTTGGTATCTAAAACTACATATTTTAGTGGATAGTGTATTAGACAAACTCCATTAAGAATACATAGAAATTTTCACATTAGTAAAGCAAGTCCCCCGAGCAATCAATTAAAAAAAAGAATGCTTATACATACATATGAAGGGAGTGTCACAAAGGTGAAATGCATTTTTTGTCTCTGTTCCTCAGTTCAAGTATCATACATTTGTGGATTACTGTAGAAAGCCCAAGCTGTACATGGCCAGAGTAAGTGTACCTTGCACTATTCTACATAACTGAATAAACTACAAAGAACTTAATCTGTATTAACTTAAATCTGTATTACCACTGGTACTTGGAGATCTTCCCCAAAGTAAATAGTTAAGCAAGCCAAGTAGTATACAGATTTATGATGCTCAGCATTAGCCTTCAAACTGTGAAACAAAACCAATGACACTTTCCCTCCAAGTCTTATAAAGCAATTTTGACCTATGTTTTTGATACAGGAACTACTAGATTTGCCTGTACGTCACTTCAGACATTCCACTAGCAATTAAACATTACACTGCAGTTTAATATAACAGTATCAAAAAAATCAAAGTTGTTGGCTTCAGCAGACACACCATATACTCCAGATAATCCACCCACAGCACTATAGAGTTCTCGGTTCTCATTCTAACCTGCTACACTCTTCTCCAGTAAACTTATTTTTAAGTATAGCTTTCAGAAATGATGCATTTTTGCTACTGTGTCAGCTTCATGAGAGGTCATTTGCCTACTCTCAACGATAAGCAGAAAAATAGACCCTTTAAGATGGAAAAAAATTGTTAGGTTTTTTTCCATCGGACATTTTCACAGATACACTTCTGTACCATGTGGTTTGTTACAAAAAATGTATCACTAACTTTTCACTAAGCAGCATGTGATTCTTTATGTCTGCAAAAACACAGGTACATAAATTTTGCTAATAGCTAGTATGAAGAGATCCTGCTATAGCATAACCACTCATGTAATTTTTTTTTTTTAAATTTTTTTTTTTTTTCCACATCAGACTTGCAAGACAAGATTTTAAACTTGCACCATCATTGCAAACAGAGGTCTGGAAGATAAGTTTTCTAAGTCAGCACCACTAAACACTGCAATTAATTATATATAAGATTTCTCATGTTATTTCTCCTTTTTTCCTGGCTCAATGCATGCACTTAATGTCTTGTAGATTGTTTTAACCCTTAACTGCTCTTTTCATATTTTGCCTTGGGTTTTTTGTTTGTTTTTAGAACACAGCTCTAGATAAAGAGAGTCAGATTTTCTGCAGCAAGCGCTGTCAGGACTCTGGTAGAGCTGGAATGGAGAAAATTTCTGCAATTGTTGCTGCAGCTGATGATCCTCGTGTGGCTGGGTCCAAGACCCTCTTCCCTGCTGCTTCTGAGCCACTCAGATCGCCCATGGTCCCTGCCTCAGTGTCTCCTGAGTTTGCTGGGGATCAGCCTGGTGCGTAGGACTGATGAAACCAAATCCAGCTGAAGCTCCCTGCACTCTTGCCACAATTTCTCTTCATTTCACACGCCAGTTTGTTTGCAGTTTGCGTGCACCCTCTCGTGGTGAGCCCAAGGCAGGCTCTGTCATGGGAGACTGATCTTCTAATAGTGGGTGAGCAAATGTGCGCTTTGAGTGCTCTTGGCCCTTGTCTTGAGAACAGCAGTAGGGGAAAGATTCTGGCAATGTTAGATGATTTTTAAGTGATCTGTGTTAGTTTAATTAACTGCATTTCACACAGCCTTGGGCTCTAGACTAACTTATGGTGTAGCTAACCATATTTTTATATGAGCAGTGAGACAATGAACAGTTACCTGGCCTCACCTCTATAAGCAGGCCCTGTTCTGTTCTTCTGATGAGGATTCTCAGAAAAGTGGAAAAGGAAGACAAGGGAAAAAAAACCTTATATTCACCTTCTATTCTGATGCCTCTATTTTTAGCCAAGTTTCTACTAAACTTGAAGAGGCAAATTTTCACAAAAAAATTTTTTTAGCGGACTAACTGTAAAATATCATGAGACAAACACTGGAGATAGAGGGAAGAATGGTTGTTTTTGCATCAAGTTTGTTACATGACTTGCAGGCTGCAGGGTAGTGTTTAGATAATACGAATTTAAATAAAGTGACTTGGGATGTAAACATGAGCACTGGACATTTATTTGTAATGAAGACTGGAGTCAAGGAAGCCTTTTTGTTTTAGCCATTTTCTATCCTAACCACAAGTGTCCCATCCATGCCTTTCTCCAGGATCAGACTACCTATTAGATAAAATAAAATTACTTTGGACCTGTGAACGGAAAGCCTGCTGCATGTTATCTAAGCTAGGATGAATGGAGCAGTTCCTAGTTCTAGGGTGAGCTGGTAGAGGAGCTACTACAAATAGCTGCCATCAATAGCTATCAGAGGTTTGTCAGTGCTATCCCCCTGTTCACCTGGTGCAGGCACTGGAAACAAGGATTGAGGAGCAGCTGTCCTTAATCTGCAGTCACAAGATAGATGAGGTTTTATCTTTACCATAATGCTTAGTTCAATATAGTATGTATTCAGCTTATTCTCTTCCTTTGCTCGTTCTTACGAATTGGTCATAGGTCATTTTCTTTCTTAGCTATACTTTCTACTAGAATTGTAAAAGAAAAACCTGCAATAAACTTTCTTCATTAAAAAAAAAGTCATTAATTTCTTTGAGAACTCATTTTTTTGTCATCTTCTTCACTCTGGAGAGATTGAACAGTTAGGTACCTACCAAAAAAGATTTCATAAAAATTATCTGAGGGGTTCTGTGGAGTACTGTGTCCAGTTCTGAGCTCCCCCGTTCAAGACAGACAAGGAACTACTGGAACATCTCCCTTATGAGGAAAGGCTGCGAGCACTGGGTCTGTTTAGCCTGGAGAAGAGAAGACTGAGAGGGGATCTCATCAATGCTTATAAGTATCTAAAGGGTGGGTGTCAAGAGGATGGGGCCAGACTCTTTTCATTGGGGCCCAGCAACAGGACAAAGGACAACAGGCACAAACTGGAGCACAGGAAGTTCCATCTGAACATGAGGAAAAACTTCTTTACTGTGAGGGTGACAGAGCACTGGGACAGGCTGCCCAGAGGTTGTGGAGTCCCCTTTTCTGGAGATATTCAAAACACAGCTGGACACAATCCTGTGCAACCTGCTCTAGGTGATCCTGCTTTAGCAGGGGCGTTGGACTAGATGATCTCCAGAGGTCCCTTCCAACCCCTACCATTCTGTGATTCCCATAACCTTTTGCAGTTCATTGACTCCTATGGAAGACATAGATTATACGTGACTGAACATAGGTGTTTTACCTTTTGAAGAGGCAAGTAAAGATCAAAAAGTGCCAACTGATAACTTAAGGCCATGGTATAGCTGAAAGATGTACAGCATCTTGGCCAAAAAAAAAAGGGTAGTAAAAGTATGAAAACATAGTATATGTCTTAAGCTATGATAAAAAGGTTGGGCTACAACCAGTCATTGTGAATTAACTTTGTTATGGGTTCACTGGAGTAAATTCAAAATATTTGGAGAGTATGAGAATGGCCTTTGTACAAAATTCTGTCCGTTTATATTTTGGTACAGTGCAAAAATATGAAGATAACACTCTAACCAACACTCTAACCTTACTCGGAACAGAAACTAGTGAGACCCCATTAGCTAGCCGTGTGTGCAGTTGGTAAGTTCTGTAATAAGTCTTAGACTAAGCTAGAGAAAGGATGCATAATTTCAGATGGAGCGGGCTAACCAGCCACCTACAGCAAGGAAAGGGAGCCCCTGACAGAGAAGACTGTGACAGACTACTGAATTGGGAGATAAATAAAGAGGGAGCAGCAACAAAGTGATGAACACTGTGTTTTCTGGTGTGGTGGTTTTTTTTTAAGAGGTAGGATATTCAGCTGTGCAAGGCCTAGATAGTTGTTCTACGAAGAAAAAAACCTGTCATGGATTAGCAGCGATACCTAATAAGTTGTGTTCCACAAAACGTCATGCATATATAAAAGAAAGGATGATAATGTGCCTGGTCATCAGCTCCCAGTTCTAAACTATTGCTTTGCCTCATGGAAGAAGAGAGTAAAGACATACATACCCTGAATTCATGTCCCTAACTTCACGACTGATGAACATCCACACCTTTCTCCAGGGTCAGACTACCCTATGGTAAGCATTTTGATTCACCGAGCAGTTGATAGACTGTGCCAGAACACCTATTTAAAAATAGTGATGACAGCTGGAAAAGACGATCATGTGGCCAACATAATCAGATAAAAACATGGGATAGCTTGGCAAGTTCTTAACTTCCTGCATGACCTTAGAAAAGTTGTATCACTACTCCATGCCTTAATTTAGTTCCACAGATGTTAAATCTTTGGTTGCATAGGTGGTATGTTTGTGATGCTCAAGGATCACAGTTTAACATAAAAATAAAGACATGTTGGTTAACACAAACACTTAATGAAGACTCATAAGTATTATGTTTGGATTGTTATCTACTGCACTTACATTTAATCTTTCTCTATTTGTAGAACCATCAGTTGCTGAAGGAAGGCAAAACCAGAAAAATTGTAAAACAGAACTATGCTATCTACTATAAAGGGCAAGAAATGACTATAGAAACTGTAAACTCAAAGTTACACTTTTAGCAAAAGAGGACTGACACCTTTTTTGTTTCATAGAAGTAGCTGACATTCATAGAATGGTTTGGGTTGGAAGGGACCTCAAAGACCATCTAGTTCCAACTCTGCTGCCATGGGCAGGGACGCCCGCCACTAGACCAGGTTGCCCAAAGCCCCATCCAACCTGGCCTTGAACGCTTCCAGGGAGGGGGCATCCACAACTCTGGGCAACCTGTTCCAGTGCTTTTGATAGATACTGATTAAATGCCATTTTTTTCCAAACACTCACCAGTGACAGCACAACTGCTACCATGCTTACATTTAAATTATTATTTTAAAAAGTTTTTTTAAAAATCCCTGCTCTTTTTAGCTCTTTTGAACGTGAGTAGTTGTTCACATATCCAAATGGAGCCTATTCCTGCAGTTCTAGATTTGAAATCCCAGAACTGAGTCCTCCCCTGCTGTAAATCAGCACAACACTAAGTTCACTGCGATTCCCATCAAAATTTACCATTACAGACAATTACCCCCATTCTTGAACTCACGAAATTAATTACAATAATTGTCAAAATACATTAAGGTAGATGGTGTTTTATGATGATGTTACTTTCAAGTATTGGCTCACGCTTACAGCTAGTCATTGAGAATATGGACGTAGGTCAGCAAATGTTACTTTGGACCACTTTAGTAATCCAAGATCTCCTGGGTTTAGATGCAGACATAGTTCCCCTCCCATCTAAACTGAATACCTGAGGAAGATAAGCTAGGAGGAAGTAATAACTAAGATTAAAACTAAAAGATTGCAGGGAAATTTTTCCTAAATTAAATAATTATATTTTATTTTTAAAAAATATATATATATAAAAAAGATACCAGAAAGTATTTTTAACCTATGTCTCACTCTGAATTTTCCCCTTTTTCCTGTGTTTGTTTTTTGGTTTGTGGTTTTGTTTTTGTTGTGTTTTGGTTTTTTTTTAATAAAACAAACCAAAGCACAGGCTCTTCTACTACAGTAGAGTATACCCAGTGCACTGGACTTAGGAACAGAAAGCATGAAGCTTTTTGTTTGAGCTGTGGAAGTTTAGTCTTTTAATTCAAGGAAGCAGGTCTTCTAAGACCTCATTAACCTCTCTCAAAAATAGAAGTTCTACGATTTAGGTATGTGGTGAGAAGACTACGGCAACAACACTAAGTTCTGCAAGGAACATGCAATGACATTTTTCTTGCTCTATGCTTAGACATCACACAGAGTGTGTACGAAAGAGGTTGTCAAAATACACAGTAGAAATGATCAAGCATCCTTCAGCAAGTGCCAGACACTGTGCGTTACCTCTTGGAAGGCCCTGGTGATACAGGAGACGCTCCAGCACCCTGGCGTACACCGAGGAGATCAGAAGCAAGATCCTGTATATGATTCCCAACAGGGAACACAACTTTGGCTTTTATGACAAGACTTATTTTCCTAATCTACTTGAAATAAAAAAACGTTAGCTAGGAAGCAGTAACTTGTTATACCACTGCCTGTACGTTCACCAAAAAGGGGTTCATATTCCAATTCACAGAAATTATTTTGATCGATCATCTCAAGCTAAACCAATAAATTTATGCAGCAAGCAGGAAATTTTTATTTTAGAAGTCTCATTTAAGCCTGGTTTTCATGTCTGTCTTCCTGCCAGTAGTCACTGGTCTAATTATTACAGATTGATAGGTAAATTTACTGAAGTATTTATTAACTTTTATATAAATATACATATTTATCAATTATCTTTTTGTTTTAACAGTTTTAAAATGGGAAATGATATTTCACATGTACTCATTATTTCTTTCAAGCTACATTCAAACAGCAATTGGAAAGCAACAGAAACGCACAAAACTAGTAAGCTATCCAAAATGCTGGTTAAGTAAAAAGATTTTAAAAAGGCAAGGAAATCAAACACTCCTACTGCAATCAGTTTCAATGTCTAACGCATACAAACAGGTATCTAGCTGAGTTTTTCTGTCAGGGGAATCCTTTCCATGGGGATTTTTGTTTTGTTTTTAAACTAAATTAGCATTGTATAAAAAAATACCAGGGCAAGGACTAAAGAAGCAAGTTTCCATGCAACCATCCATTAAGAAGTTTTTCCTCAGCTGTTGCTTCTGTTCTTAATTTTGTTTCAAATAGCATTTGAATTTTAAGTGCCTTTGTCATATTTGGAAACAGAAAGCTCAGAGTGAGAATCGTGCAAGCTGCAGGTTTCAGAGAAGCACAGCTTCACCAAGAAGTACCAGCAACTATTCCCTTCTCTCCAAAATATTTGCCAATTAATATGAAATACTGAAGTTTAGAATGTTTAAACGCTGAACGTTTAAGCACTTTCCTTGAAAAGACACTAGCTCTATTGTTTACAATGGCCAGATTTTGGTTTTGCACCTACGGGGGCTTGCTTGAAAAAAGATCCTTAGCACACAAGATAAGAGAAAAAGCAAAATGTGACAGCAATCTTAGAATCTTTATAATAATATGCTTCTTTATAAGAAGTCTCAACTAAAAATATTCAGAGATACAAGTTAGAATTTATTCTTTCAATCTTTGTTTCGTATGTTTTAATCCATTTTTTCCTCATGAGACTGACTGTATTTAAATTGCAGGGCTTTAAGTTGAATTTCATTAGATCTAAACAAAATCAGAAACCATTTCCTACAGTTTTTGATCCAGAGCTTTCAAAAAGCAGCTTGAAATTATGACGTGTAAGCATGGACATGTATCATTAACTGTATTAGTATACTGAAGATCCTAGGTTGGTTCTGCATAAAAGTAAACTATTTTGGATTTCATGTAATGTTGTATCACGTGGGAAATCCAAGCGAATGACTCATCTCAAGCGTTACACAAATATCCTAACCCTACATGGGAAAGGTCTCACTGGTTGAGAGCAGCACCCACATAATGGCCCATCTCTGGTTTTATTTAACTAGGATACAGCCAGTTTCTCAAGAATTCTTTTTATTTATATTTTATTTTATTTATAATTTTTTTATTTATATTATTCTCAGTCATTTTTTTTATTCCCTTTGAATTACTTGTAAAAGAAAGAGAAAGCAAAACAGAGATGCCATAACACAAGCACACTTAAACCTCTGTGAATATGAAACTTAGTACATAAAATGGAAAAGCTACAACCTAGACAGTCACCATATCTAGGCCATTCTTACTCAATGTTTCTACCAGCAATTATGCCCTGACTAAAGTTGCAATAAAATTAATTTCCCACAGAAGTCTCAGTTTTAAATTTCTTTTTGCTGCCAAAAGAAATTAAAACAATTTTTTGTTCCAGGACACCAGCTCTGTATGAAAAACGTGTGAGGTTTTTGTTGCTGCTGGTGAAATAACTGAAGAAACTCCACTGTTCCTTAAAAATCCCCAGCCTGATCCCACACATCAAAAGCATCACAGCAAAAAAGGTTCTCCATTAACATTTCTAAACAGAAATTCAATTTGCATATTTTAAAATTACAGTGAGAACCCCAAAACTATGCCAACTTCTGACAGTAGTTGTAAAAAGCAGCTACCACTGTACCACAGTAGTATAAACCGTGTGGATGGAAAGCTGCTCAGTGGAAAAGGACCTGGGGGTGTTGGTCGATAGCTGGCTGAACATGAGCCAGCAGTGTGCCCAGGTAGCCCAGAAGGCCAACAGCATCCTGGCTTGTAGCAGAAATAGTGTGGCCAGCAGGACTAGGGAAGTGATGGTCCCCCTGTACTTGGCACTGGTGAGGCTGCCCCTCGAGTACTGTGTTCAGTTTTGGGGGCCTCACTACACGACGGACATTGAGGTGCTGGAGCATGTCCAAAGAGCAACAAAGCTGGTGAAGGGTCTAGAGCACAAGGTTTATGAGGAGCAGCTGAGGGAACTGGGGTTGTTTAGTCTAGAGAAAAGGAGGCCAAGGGCAGACCTTATCACTCTCTACAACCACCTGAAAGGAGGTTGTAACAAGGTGGGTATCAGTCTCTTCTCCCCAATAACAAGCAACAGAAGAAATGGCCTCAAGTTACACCACAGAAGGTTTAGATTGGAAAAGATTTCTTCACAGAAAGGGTCATCAATCATTGGAACAGGGTGCCCAGGGAAGTGGTTGAGTCATCACTTCATTTACCTTTGCTTGCAATAACACCACAACGCGAACTTCCTTCAGAGAAACCACAACTCTGATCACACCATCATCTCTTGCCAGCTCCTACAAGGTTTACATCAGCAATCTTCACAGAACAGAAGGGATTTCAAGCTACTTGCGCTATTTCCCCACAAACCAAACTTGCAGCACTGCTGCTGACCAGCCTTGCCCTCAGCAGCAGAAAACGCTGCTTTCCAGAGCACCTGCCATAAACTACAGCTAACATCATGTCTGTTTGAACTTACCAGAACAGAAGAAAGCCTGGACTGTCAAGTGAAAAAAAACCCTGCTGTTCATAAATGCTCCCTCTGAATTTTGAGGCAACAGAGAACTCAGCTGTCTCTTTTCAGGAATATTCTACAAATGACAGGTAGCTGAGGCCCAGCTGCACGTTAATGCCTGGCACCTGTTGGTTAAACAGGTTTCACACAATCCATTTGGTGCAGGTGCTGCCCTGAATAGACTAACAAATACCTGAATAGTTGGAAATTTAACCCTTTTTTGCCACCTCATCATGAACAGCATGACGTGGACTAGTTCAGCCAAAGCTGAGATCCCAAGTGCAAGCCTGGCCTCCCATGGCAGTGCCCGAGGTACGGTTATTTACCTGCGGACGGAGGGGTACGTCCTACTCACCAAAGCAGTCCAGAACTGGGGTGTCTTCACGGGCTTGCTCACGGAGCAGAAGGTGAAGATGTCCTTTTCCACAGAAGGGCTGCAGCACTCGTGATGTGCAAAGCTCCACGCTGCGCTGCTGCTTCCCCAAGGAGCACTTGATACCATCAGCCCATCAGCGGCTGGATGCAGCTCCGCATGGCACGCACAGGTACAGTCGTGCTTTCGGTTTGGGAAAGCATCTCATGATCAATAGGGCCCTTTCTAAAACAAGCAATCTACCAAATCAACTCCCCATGAAATATTTTGGCTCTAAGATCAGAAACTATTGCTTCTACCAATAATAAAGTGTTTCCTAATTCAGCAGGAGAAGACTCAGAGTCAGAGAAGACTTTCAGGATTTCCATTTGGCAAAATACCCCTTTGTTTGTTTGGGGGTTTTTTTCCCTCCACCTAGCCTAGGAAACCCACCCCTGGCTTGAGACAAAAGCAAATTGCACTTCAAGAGCATACCCATTCCCTCTCAAAATGTTCTGATATAAGGCTAAGCATGTGGTTGAACTTAAGGAAGCGTGAAGTACAAGTTTTGCATAACAAATGTTGCTGCTCAATACACTGGGCACTTACCACAGAAGCAACAACTATAGTCTTTGTGTAATCAGATCATCCTTCTGCTACACAACACAAAAAAAAAAATGTAATTCTACTGATACCACCATAACCACATCAGTATAAAAATGTAGAAAACACAGAAAACTTAGTCACCATTGCATAAACACTGAGAGTACTTTAAATGCATTAGCCATAGCACCTATTTCCGCTATTGTGAATATACATTGAATCACAAGAATCCAGTACTCTACTGAAGCTCTCAATTACAAATGTAATTTTATTTAATTTCTTCACTCAAACTGAATTTTCTCATTCCAAATCTTTACTGAAAGAAAGAGTAGCTAAATGCTTAGAAAAACCAGGAACTGCTCTAGTAGGCAGCTAGAGAAATGTATGTATCAATACAGATATGGAATGTAAATTTCAACTCATATAGATCACAACATACAAAGAAGATTTTTATGCAATACAGACTTACAAAACAATAACAGTTCTTTTCACAAATATTTTCACAGAGTTCTGCACAGCAATCTTGTAGAAAAGTAGATTTGTGCAACACCAAAATAACTTATTGTTCCTTAGTATAAATTATTTTTCATTTCCTAAAAGAAAGAGGTAATTTTAAATGATTGGGCAGGACCTGACTGGATTTGGTGATAGCAAAATATAAAAGATATTGTTGCTTTACGCAGAAAAGGAATATGGCATGTGCTACAGTATTGCAGGGGCTAGTTCGGGGAAGGAAGTCGCCTGCAAGTCTAGTGCTGCTGCTGCTGTACAGAGGCAGTGCACCAGCAAACACCTGCCTTTTTAGTGCTCTCACAGTCAACCAGCAGAAGTGTGCTTCGGTACTTGCACCTATTAAAAAATACCTGCCTCTGTGGGTTTCTAATTTGAGTTTAAAGTCTTCAGAATAGCCTTTCTGATTTTGAGGAACAATCCACATTTTGGTGTGCTTTGAAGGAGATGCCAGGTAGAAACTGGAAGGATTCACACTCGATGTAACAGAAACTCCCATTCCCAATTTCTCGCTCTTAACTGCACGAAACATACAACTAAAAAAGAACTAATTGTCTAGGCCTAGAAACATGCTTGAATAGTAACATTGATGGAAATGATTTGCAAAGTTTAAAATTACATTAACCATAATTTAAATATTACCATTGATTCCCAGAAACTTCAGTGCTGATGTAGTACAATCATTTGGAAAAGTACAAGACAAAGTGTGGTACAGATAGCACAGATTAAAATTCCTCAAACATCGTAATTAATTTCCATTATGTTAAAATCATATATTCCTCAAGGTTATAGATAAAGCTTCAGACGGAAAATCCGTTTCTTCATAATATAGCTAGAATGTGAGTTTTAACCACCTTTACTTTAGGTTTCTTTTACATATAGGGATCAAAATAGACTTCTCATTATGACTAAAAATATAGATTTTTAACTACAGAACCCAGCAGCCATTTTTCTGCTTCTTTGCCCTTCCCCAAAAAAAGTCAAGCAAGGTCTACAAAAATAGCAATTAACTTTAAAAAATAGGTTGCTTCTTCCAGCATATTTAAGTTACATTCAGATGTAATATAGCTATTTATAAGGACAATGTTGTGGCGAGACACCAAGGAAGGTGCGCTGCGTTCAGTTTCCTTCTGACAACAGCTGCCTACGTCAGTGCTAATCTCGGTCTCTGTGAAGATCAGTATCTGGTTTGATACTCGTGGTGCCAACGATTGAAATCATTGTAGAAAACCACTATGCTCCCAGACGCCATGCCAGTCATTATACACCTAAGGAAAGCACAAGAGCACATTCGTTAGCGAACTACCTCATGTTCAGGCATCTGAGTCAACGCACCGATGGGTTACATCAATATAGGCATGAGAACCCGAGGCAATGACCAACTTCCACCGAAGACAGCTGGAGCTGGAAGTGCTCTGCATGCCAGAAAAGTAAGGCTTTGGGGGGCTTCCATCTTGGGCTTCCAAGGACTCCAGCAAGCTGGATTTGAATAAACCTGCCATCTGCACCACCTCTGACAGATTTATGGATTGCAAAACATACAAAACACCATGCAACACGTTCGTATCGTCGGCCTGAAGCTACAATTGAGAGTTAGACAACAGAATTGTTTACCAGCATCGCTGTCTGGCAAGGCCAGTTCAGATTTCCTGGGATTATTTCTTGGCTTGCTTGGTTGGTTTTTGGGGGTACTGGAGGGGGATGAGCCCTGGTGAATCAGCCAAGTGAAGGAAGGCTAGAAGTGTTCATTTCAGTTTCGCCTCCCCCATTTAAGCATGTGATCTACACGAAGGAACTGGAATTCAGCTGGAAACGTTAGTGTTTGCGTTTGAAAGCAATCTGAAGGCTTTGATCGTTTTGGAAGTGTCTGAAAGCAATCACTGTGCCTTCCCACTGAGGCACTCTTTCTGTCTAGATGCCGTACCATTGGCCTACTACTAGAGATCATTTAGATCTGTTTGAAAAGCCATGACCTTCACAAAGCACACAATTACAAGAGTTTCTATATCGCCTTTTCTATTGTCTCATACTAAAGTGCTAGGAAAATCAAAAGTATGAGGACACTTAAAATTCCGGCACTTAGGAAAAAACCCTAAGAATTGGGAAAAAAAAAATCAGAGTAAAAAGTTGTAATTTTCCCTTCAAAAAAAAAAAGACTAAATATGAGATCATCAAAACATTGCATTTTGAGAGTATCACACTATTTCATTTCAAGAGCACCATTTTGATTGTTTTTCCATTAGGTTAAAAAGTCTTTTCACACATTGTCATTCAAGCATATACATTCATGCATACCAAATAAATTACTCTGAATAATTGCCTGTAATTACTCAGTAATTAAAATACCGAGTAAATCTCTTCTGAGTTTCTGTGTCTTCAAACTCAAAGTGAGTAGGTTCCTAACTTGAACACATGGATAAATTTATAGATGTCCATATTAAATTTCAATTTATTAACATGCAAGGATTATGTTGGCATGTCAATTATTACAGTTTAAAGAGTCTCTAAATGCAAAATTTTATACATTTCAGAGGTCTAAAATTCAACAGCTGTAACTCCAGCTTTTGAAACATTTTTAACAACAGGGGCTTTTTAATGGAAAACTGTTTCTTCCAAAATGCCTATAATATCTACTTATACTTAACAAGAAGAAGTTGAATGCTTAATTGAAGTCCACAGATACTGCTGGCTTGGAGTTTTTTCAGTTCATTTTATGGAAGTTTTAGAAACGTAGTCCCGGTAAAAATGTTAAAACAGTCAGTATGGACTTCAGTAAGTGGAAGGTTGAGTCTTAGCAATGTGCTTTACTGCAAAATGCAGTCATTCCTAGGGGATTTAGGAGCCAAACTGGCTTGAAAAGTACACAGAACTCCACTAAGCAAATACGCCAAAGCAAACAAAATTCTAGCCCACAAGCTAAAAGCATACAAATGAGTTGTAAACATCTACCTTATAAACAAACAATTCTTTTGCGATAAAAACACAAAAGGACTTTTAAGTACAGCTGCATTGGAAAATATAATGTAACAATGCAGCAAAAATATTAACTGATTGCCTTCAGTAGAAGGAATCCTCAAGGAGGGTCATGCTTTGTGTGGATAAAATCACTTTTATAGAAGTGAAAATTAACATTTGCTTTAGCAAAATATGGATGTGTGGAGGGAATCTTATTGTGCAACTCTTCTAACTGGTCTATTTTTAACACAGAGGCCTGGAATTAGGAATGTGATTTGTATCGTAAGTGAAAGAAGAAACATGAAAAGCACATATGTAACCTTCCACCACCATGTGACCCACACTGTACACTGACACAGGCCAATAACTCAACCTATCTTGAAAGCATGCCAAAGTAAGATTTCTTGACTCTCTCTTCAGTCCCCCAAGAGCTGAAATCCTGAAAAAGATTATCTACCCTAAATATGACATGTCAGAAAGAAACTTAGGCAAGCACAGACTTCTCAATATAATCACCAGGATCTGTGATCCACAGAAAATCAAAATGAGAAGAAAAACAAAAATGCAACTTCATTGCAAGTATATATCCTCTGAAATTCCGGTCTCTAGACCAGACTTTGTTCTAACCTTTGGTCATATGACAGGGCCATGGATCGGATTCCAGCATCACACCCTGGGTAAGCAAAAAGCTGCTTGAGGTCCCACAACTGCCACACCATGACAACTCCATTGTCTCCACCTGTAAGCAGATACTGTCCATCTCGACTCAGTTGAATTGCCTAAGGGAAAATCACATGGATATTTGTCAGATAAATATGTGTTGCTCTTACTCCCCCTCTTTTACTTTCATAAAAAAGTTTCATATCGACAGCTGAATGTCTAGGAAGACTTGATAGTGATACAAGCTTTTGGGAAGCAGCATTATTGTTATTTTACCCGGCAATAGAATGGATGTTATTACGCACAAATCTCTTCAAAACATTAGATGTCACTAGTAAAGTTTTACCTCATCTGTGATTTATTCCATATTCCAAAGATCTAATATGAGGTCAGCTGAAGAAATTTACTCTTCTAATTAGCTAGCTTTACAAGATCCAGCAGTACTGCCATTAAAATATAGTACCTGACATTCCCCCAAGAGTCTTTAAAACCAGCCTAGCAGAAGCTATCTTCCTCTCCTCTCTGGCAAAAGGCTGAATGATGGAGGGACCTGAAGTGTTATACAAATTAATGGAATTAATTTAGATCAGCATTTTTAGATTCTTGCTCGGGATTAATAAAATAATGACCCACCCCTCTTAATAGGACATGATGATCTTAAAAGGTCTTTTCCAACCAAAACAATTCTATGATGCCTTTCATTATCTATCCTGAAACCACTTGTGACAAATTCAATGGCTTATAGCTTGATTTTGCATCCATCATGGGGACTGATGGCAAATCTACATTTCAAATCTATATTTGGGATCCAGATCGTGGAGAAAGATGGGATATCACCGGTTTTCACAGTGAAAACTTCTTGAAACAAGAATCTTCAATCTATTTTTATATTTCTTGTGTGCTGCTGGAAAAATCATGATACATACTGAGTACCTGGAAGAACAGCAACTTTCCTCAGTTACCTGATGACTATACCAGATGATACTATCAGATATTAAGATGACTGAAAGCATGAGAAATATTTCTTAAAGAGGGATTTTTCCAGTTTAAATAACCCAAAATGTGTTTTAAGAGAACTAAACTTGATATTTTATTAAAATAAGTGATACCCTATGGTGTCAGACAGACCATGATCCACCTAGCCCAGTGCTGTGTCACCAACAGCGGCAGCAGGAGATGCTGGGCCACTCTACAGTCCCTCCCCTTGCACTCCCCAGCAGCTACAATCACTGGATGGGGAATATCAGAAAGTGTTATCTCTGTCTGTTCCCTTTACTATCTATTTATGGACATGCTACCCATGAATTTTCCTAATCTGTTTTGTTCATTACACAACAAGAGAGTTTTACCTCTTTTAAGTGATCCTCCTAGTTTCAGTGAGTACCCCATAGGTTTCATATTGTGGGGTTTCCTGAATAACAGTGCTGCAGTCATCTCATCCATTGTCATCTTTACTCTGTAGACCTTCAGCATTCCCCACCCCAGAAAAACATTGAATAAAACTGGTTCCCAACACCAACCCATGGAAGACTGACTTTTCTCACAGCAATAGTAAGATCTTACCCTTCCTTTCAGTATGGGCCTTAGCAACTACTACTACAGTATCCCTGAAGAGTACAAAACTTCTTCTGAAAGGAAGACTCTGTCCTGCTACCATGCAGAAAAGAAACTAAGGCAGTAAATGATACCAGGCCCTGATTTTATAGCTTCATCCTCCAACTATCCAGGAAAATTGAAGGGTTCATAGGGTTTTAAAAGAGCAAACAAACAAAAAAAACCCCACCAAACCCCCCCAAAACCCCAAAAGTTGAATGAATTCTGTCATGTGGAATGACATCTGTATGAGCTACCAGCAAGATCAAGATCCTTAAAAAAGTTTGGACCATTATTAATAACTCCTGTAAGCCCAAACCTTTTCCTATGCTCTCCTTTTGTTTCCAGATGCCTCATCTCAGTTCTCATCTGACGTTTCCCCCCAGCTTGACTCCTGGTTTTGCCCTTCTCTGCTCTCTACTTTTATTTTTGTATGCAATACTCAGCACAGCAGCAGCCTATCATCCTCTTCATTTAAGCACACGGAAGGGTGAGAAACAACTTTGCTAGTTGTTTGCTGGATGATTTACTGTTATCAAAAGGAAAATAAGGAATTTTGCTACTATGAAGCACTATTATCTAGTATTAAACTCCTGATCCTACCTAATCCTTCACTCCATTGCTCCTACTTTCAATTCTTATTTTTCCTTCACTCCCTTCTGCCTCTTCTTGTCTTCTCCCAGTTTCTACACTCGCATCTCTGTTTCTCTGCTCCTGTCGCTCTTGCAAACATATCTTTCATTCTGCCCTTGGTTCTGTCCTCGATTCTGCTCTCCTTTCTCCTCTGCTTCCCCATCAGTCCTTCCCCTTCCTCATCCAGAACCACCTCATCGCATTTCTTGCCACGGCATTTTTGTGCACCTCACTGTAGGGGATGATTGATTGCAGGGGAAAACTCTGCATCCCTGGGCTACAGATGTTCAGTACAGAACGTAGATGCTATTGAATGCATTTAACCTGAGATTTGTGAATCAGCTAAATTTGGGCAGCTTTTCATCAAAATACACATCCTTCACACTAGGACTAATTAGTGATTAATTTCAGCTCCCTGACCCAAGGCAGGGAGCCACAAAACTTTTCAATAGAACAATGAAAGAATGGAGGATATTCAGAGCAAGAGCTTTTAAATTCCAAACACAGGCGTTCTACAAATAGATTGATCCCCTTTAACTAAGTGTCACTGGAAGGCAAGGAAATTGCCTCAAGATGATAGTCTGCAAGCAAAATTCCAGCTCAAAGATTTAAATTTAGGAAACAGTAGAAAGAACTGAAGATAGGATCTTACAAACACATCTCTCTCTGCTGAAGTCTGCAAGTCTTTTGGCACTTGCAATCTCTGCTTCTACATTTTTTCAGTACGCGAAACTTGTAACATACTGTGATTTTAAATTCCTCAGGAAAAGGAAGTTGGTTTTTTAATATGCAGAATCTATACCACACGCACCACAAAAATGAGAGAAAATAAAACACAAAAATGTTAAGATCATGCAACATTTCAGTGTTTATACAGACTGCTGACAAGCCTAGAAACCAAAATATACAGTGTACGTAAGATACTGCTTCATGAACACCAATAATTGAAGTCAGACACATTGCACATCTGTATTTTCTATATTGCTGTATTCTATGCTATGATGCCAAATATATCCTTTAAGAATTGTATGATGTGCAACACTTACATTAAGATAGAGTTTCCATATTGTATCATAAATTTTGAGTGTTTATGGCAACAACTCCCAACTGATCAGAATGAATCACATTGCTAAAATTTTATTTCGCACATAAACTTTAAAATTAAGGTAATTGAAATATAAGCCCACAAAAATATGCTAAGCACCTGCCAAAGCACAGACCCAAGGAGCTTGAAAACTCATTTAGAGACCTTCTTAGAAGAGTATAGTAACTCAGTAAGAAAGGGGTAGAAAACGAACTGAGATAAGACTGTGAAAGTTATCTAGAACTTGCACGCACTGAGTAGATGATCATGTGATCTAACACACCACACACAATGATTTAAAAAGATTATTCATTAGGAGCAAAAATCAATATGGGGTGGTTTTCTTCTCTATAGCAATGGCAGTCTCCTAAGGGTATTTTCAAATTGCAATGAAGACCGTGACAAATAATTATTTGCTACACTTATAAAATTCAGCTGATGAAAATCCATTAACCTTATGGTCATGGTTCACTTGAATTTTATACTTGAGGCTTTTACTGAAGAAATGCTATATTAAAAGGCAAATTAAAGCCATTAATCTTTAACTCTTCCACTACCTGCAAAGTGCAGTGGATTTTGTAATCTTTTGATTAAATAAAGTATAGGCTTTGAACCCTTACTAATACCTACGCAATTTTACTAAGTCATTGGCTTGTCATGAAGATGTCGATTTATTTATTTTTATAGTTTATTAATAAATTTCTCAGGCATTTGACTATATATATATATATATATATGAACGAAGGAATGAATGGAAGAAAAAGGTCACCCTGTCAACATTTCAGTTTCATGACAGGCCCTTCAAGATTTAACAAACGAAAGGATGCTTTTACTCCCAAGTACTCCAACTGGTATGGAAGACGACATGAATCAATTTTACTGTTCTGCTTTTCCCCAGCGTAGTTTATCTACGATTCTGCTAGGTATGAAACTGAAACAACTCTGCAACTAATCTTTCTCGCTACATGAGCTTCAGACTCTCAAATAATCCCCAAAGCGCACAATTTCAGCAATGTTCTAAAAGCTGCATTTCTGACTTGTATTTTCTTGGAAAGTCTCGAAACTTTGCACAAATCCCTTTTAACGTCTCAGATTTTTGAAAGGCAGTGCTTTGTAAAAAGGCAGAGCTGACACTGTGACAGCCCTGGCTTACAGCAGCAGGAGTCTTGTGGGCACTTCCACATTTCAAAACAGACTCAGGAAAGGAAAATAAATTGGTTCCTCTGGGTGAAACAGCGTACAGTCTTTGTTTAGGGTAAAATAACTTTACTTCTCAGAACAAGCAGACTATTTAGAGTTAAGTTATTCATTAAGATATCTAAACATTACAGAGTAGATGTACTGCGATATGCCTAAGCTCCACTGAGCAATACACTATTTAAAACAAAAACAGGTGGAAGGCATTGATTAGACTTTGAATTTCCCCAGAGCATCTGAAATTCTTCTAGCAGTTTTCTAGCACAAGAATACAGGGAAGAAAATCCAAATGTTTCAAACATCACTATTGAAAACCGCTAGTGTTGTCAATAACGTTCTGAAATACTAGTCCATAATGACATACAAAAATAGAAACTAGAATGTTTCATTACAGATTCAACACGACCTTTTCCTTCCCTTTTCTATCCTCCTCGAGCAAAAGCCAACGAAAAGTGTTTGTCGGCACAGCCCGTGGGTAGGTACTATTCATTTTAAATGCCCCTACTTTAATCATGCAGTTGCCACTTGCCTTCTAACGTGATATAGTGCAGAAGCACTGGGAAAGACGCTGTAGGTTGTTTAAGCGTAAAGCCCAACTGGGACCACTGGGAGAGAAAGAAAACAAAACCAAACAAAACAAAATAAAACCCAAACCTCTGTACATATGTAATTCTGGCCCACAGAGAGCAGAACTACCATTGCCTCCAGCAACGTTCCTAAAGCTGTGGGTACTGACTGAAACACTACAGAAATTGTTTTAGCCGGCAAGGGATTTCTAGATATTTTACAGATTTGCTGGCCTAGCTGACAACATAATCACAACTGAAAGTGACAGATTATCAACATTATTATTGTAAAAAGAGAAAACACTGTGATATGTACTTGCTTTATGGAAAGAACTGGGATGAAGGGTAGGCTGCAAATCTCAAAAGCATTTGTACAAGGACAGCCAAAGGTGCAATTTCAGAGAACTGAAGAAAGATTCAAATTGAAGCAAGAATCTACATTAATTTGGAAAAATGGCTTGGGACAGAAATATACACATTCCTACATCGCTTCCACAGCCTCAGATCTGCACTTGGGGCTGCCACAGCATCCAAAGTTCGAATGCCCCCTCGGTCCTGCAGACAGCACTCTCATTATGGTAGAGACACCTACACAGAGTTATTTCTGCGTATTCCACCACCAACGTATCCAACATTTTTGAAAACAGGGATGCTGGATTAACGGAGTATAGTACACCACAGATCTTAGAAGGTTTTAAGTGGAATACACTGAACTACACTGGAGACTTCAGTGCTAATGGAACATTCACTGTTCCATGTAAATTATAAAATGGAAATAATGAAAATAATGAAAAATGGTTTAGTGGTGGAGATGGCAGTGCTAGGTTAACAGTTGGACTTGATGATCTTAAGGGTCTTTTCCAACCAAAATGATTCTATAATTCTATAACTGTAAGATCAAAATTCTTTCAAATATATTGACACATTCTTCCATGTTAAGAATTAATATGAGTAGAGTCAAGAGAAGAACAGGTGCAAATATAAAAATACTCACAATTTTGCAAAACATCTGAAAGAATTTCAATAATTCTGTAAAACAAACATGAGGGCAAAGAGGCATTTCCTTCCTAATTCAAATAAAGGAAAAACTGAGTTTTCAACTCCAGAGTAGATTGGAAATCCCAGCAGCTGAGTTGCTTGGCTCTTCCGTCAGATTATGGAAGTCAGCTTGTAAGTGTAATACTGCTATACGCTTACAACAACAAAAGTCTCCTCTTGCTGATGTTAAATAGTTAAACAGTTTTTATATAGGAAACACTTCTTTACTGTGAGGATGACTGAGCACTGGCAAAGGTTGTCCAGAGAGGCTGTAGAACCTCCACATCCTTGGAGATATTCAAAAGTCGTCTGGACATTGACCTGAGCAACTGGCTCTAGATGGCCCTGCTTGAGCAGGGGGGCTGGACCAGATGATCTTCAGAGGTCCCATCCAAGCTCAACCATTCTGTGATTCTGTGCCTCTCAGACCATGACTACTGGCACAGAAACCATAACTTCAGATAATTCAGGTAGCCTGAACGCTGACTGAGCACTGTGAGCTTGCTTGATGTCTCTGCTGCATTCTGTAACTTTCTAGCAGATTTGGTAATGCTTGTTCATTTTTCTTTTCCCTTCCCTTTCCTTTCTTTCTCTTTCAAGGAAAAAGTGGGAATATTTTTAATTCAAGGAAAGTATTCTTTTGACATTTCTGCTTCATTGCAATATAGTTGGCAGGTTCTGCTCTGCTTCATAGGTACTATTTCATAGGAACTGTCAAAAGACCTGCATTTTGTATTATAAAATAATTTCCATAAACCCCTAAGCTTAAAATGCCTCCTGCCTAGTTTTGGACTTGCTCCATGTCTCTTGCAGCTAAAGATGTGAACCTAGCTGCCTGCTCAGCAAATGCCAAAGGGCTAAAGAGTTGAAATATAGACATATGCCTACAACTTTCCTGAAGCTCAGTACAACATATGCTATCTCAAGCTAAGATGAAGGAATGTACACAAAGGTGCCAAAAAAGGGAAAGCCAACATCCAAAACAGCACGTCCAACGACCTCCTACCTTCAGACTCAAAAGTAAAGAAGTAGCCCGTCTTCTTCTGGTCAGCAATTAATAATATTTGTATTCTTCAATTCAAGGAAATGCCTACAGGGTATTCCTTACTGAACGAGCAGTTATTTTAAAATTAAACCCAGTACTATTAGGAGTACATGGTCCCCTTAAAACTTTTTTTTTTGAGAATGCTGCTATTATAGTCTAGTATCATGTACTTCGGCTATAGAAAGAGTCTCCACACAACTCCAACATTGGTGGCTTTTCCTGATACTGGAACTGATGCTCCTTCGCGCACATTTGAGTACACTCACCTTTATCTTGTCATCTGTTTCCATGGTGGCTTGAAGTCTCCCATTCACACTGAACACACAGAAGAGGCCGTTTTCATAATATATGACACAGTGGCCTTCTCTTGAAGCTTGAATGAGTTTTGGTCTCAGACGGTTTTCGGGACCTTCTAAAGTTTCAGGACCTTCTAATGTCCTCAGCAGATCTCCATTCATAGAATGTATGAGACATGGTCCTTCTAATGAGACAGAACAAAAGTTCTAGTTACTGATTTACATGCTTATTTAAAGACATCATATATCAAATAATAAGTAATGACTTCTACTTAGGTAATCGGTATTATAACACAATATAATGATTTTTACCATGTTTCAGTGGATGGCCTATGACTTTAAGGGTGCCAGAGAGTAAAATGAACAGTTTATCCCTTAAAAGCTTTGTATTAAGGTATTTTAGAGCACCTATCAAAACTAGTTAGAGACCTAACAGGTTTTCTTTTGTGGATTTTCTTTTGAAGCTGGTAGTAGTTAATTTTGAGAGCACAAAAATAAATGTACTGAATACTAAAATGAAATTTTCAAAATATGAAGACACACAGAAGTAAGTGTAATGAATTTACATAGGTAGGTATTCTAAAAGTTTACATAGGTAGGTACTCTAAAAGTCTATATTCTCATATTAAGATTTTAACCCATCCATGATCCACTAAATATTTGCTTTTTTAATATATTCGGACAAATAGCTGATTTGCATGTAAGCCACAAGCGTTCACATGTATAAAACAGAAACACACAGAGGTGCACATGGTGAGTACACCCAACTTTGAAAAAGTGTCTCAAAGTAGGTACTTTGGAAACAGTAAAGCAGAAAGATCCTAATTCTAAGAAATTTCCAGATTAAAAATAATTGTGGACCAGCAAATAGGAAAATGATAAACAATATCCATGGAACCAACACCATCCTTATAATTTGCCTGCCAAAAGCAGGTCTTTGAGAACACAAATGGGGCATATTACAGGCTTTGTAGCTAAGCTCAAAGAGCCTGAACAGAATTACTATAAATTTTAGTCGGTAGTTTAAATATACCCTTCATCAAACAAACAAGACAGCACATTCTCTTTCTCCTGAAACTAATTTTTGCTTCCCTTTCTGAGAAGTTATCCATAACAAACATTCTTCACCATCCTGGCAGACAAGAGCTGTATCCAACTGTCTGCTATATGCAATTATACACTGGATAAACAAACAAAAAGAAATAGTAATCAGTGGGTATAATAGGGAAACTGATGTGGTTGTCTCTTCCTGTAAATGTTTGAATAATCCTCAGTTTTAACGTGTTTAAAAAAAGGTTTCAAATTCCATAGCAACTAAAAAAGGGTTAGAAATAAAACCACCATAAAGTTAATAAATTCTGCCACATGAGACTATATTTCTTTTTGCATTAAGATTACAGCTTCATGAACAGAAAGAAATGACAACAGCTACCTTACCTTTTGAACCACTTATTACCAGGCCAAGTTCAGCACAAATGGTAGCACAGGTGATCTCATAGTCATGTCCTGTCAAAATAGCTCGAGGAGATGCAAAATCGCCTTCAATGAAAAAATAAGAAAAGCAAACCTTGGTTACAATCTGTTTCTAAAACCACTGCTTTCGATCACTGAAGCGTCTTTAGTTTCCTTGCTCTTTGAGGGCACGTTCCTTACAAATCACTTCTGTGCTACCGTTTGCATATGGTTGTTCTCTACTCCTATCTATATAGTACAGCAGCAGTATACTATAGAAATTCAGCCTATGCATTTACTAACGCACGTTAACATAAAAGCCAGGTGTGTGCTAAAACCAAACAGAAGTTGGAGCACACAGATTTGCGCTTCCCCCTCCCTCCATCCCTCCTCTATTTTTTTTTGGGGGGTGGGTGCGTGTGTGTGTAAGAAGAGATCTAAGTCAATTACTACTTTTTCCTATAAGAGGCATAAGTAAACGCCGGTGTCACTATGACAGGTACTGAGACGAGACCCCTACAGTATCCAAAGATGAAGTAAAACATCCATTGACTGAGTTTATTTTAACCTAGTAACAGTGTTGAGAACTCAGCCTGATGTCTAGTTCCTTGTAAGATGTGGAGCTTGGACCATAATTAGTGTGAATTTCAGATGAGTTTGCAAAATCAAAACACCCAAACCCAACATGAATTACCACTGCTCCTATTAGACATTTCCCTGCAACAAGAACAAATAAAATGGCATTTTTTTTTAGATTCACTTTGTAATCAAACATATATGAATACCATAAAGCAGAAGAAATTGTACAACTGGGACATTTAAAGGAAAAAAAAAAATATTCTCCAGGTCAAGACACAGAAAGGGTAAGCAAATGCTGTAAGGCTCTTTAAATAATTTTATAACTTCACTCACAGGTCATTCACTGGATCACCCTCTTCAAGAGTGCTAGCATTTCACGGAAATCTCAATGTTATTTCTGTATTACCATGTAATTAGTTCATTCATAGCATTTTACGAAGCTATTAAACTGTAAAGAATGTATCTCGGGCAATGTTATCATGCAGTTTCACAACCAAGTTTTTACGTGGCAGGGAATAATTTTACTTCACAATAAATGATGATATGTGAGATACCAACAAGGCAGTAACGCAGTGGTAAAATCAAACTTTTTTGCTTCAAAAGCAGGAGATGGTTTTGCAAAGAGCCAGAGCAATAATAGGGCCAACTGACTCCACTGGTTACTAAGGTAGCATCATTCAAATCACACTTGGGGTTCTAACTTTTCAAAAGATAAAACCAGCATAATGTCAGTAGTTCGTCCATGTAGTCTTAACAGTACTAGCACTACTGGTATTGGGTCTTATTACAAATTATGGAAATATATTAAACCAGGTAGCTACCCACACCCTGCACGTGCACAGTGAGAGACTTCTGTGGAAAAGAAGTGTAGATCTGGGCTTGCATAAATAATAGCTTAGCTTACTCTCCATCTATTACATTTTTGCTCAGGCCCTTTGCAACACCTCCCAGAGTGTCTGTGTAGCTGCCACATTCAAATGGCTTTTTAGAAAAGGTCATAATCTATCACAAAAAGTATCAAAGAATTTTGACCTTTCAAAATTGGATTTATTCTTCAGTTACTGTTATAATTTACAATTTATATCCACAATACAAAATCTTGAAAAGTAAATAAATCTGTTTCTTCTTAGATATATATTTAGCATCTTTGTATATATATGTGTGCACATACACGCACACATATATGCATATATGTTATCAGCATTTTAAATCTGAAAATGCTTTGGAGCAACTGGCTGAATTGTCCCTAATCTCTTAATAAATAATCATTAAAAGCTATTGCTTTTGTTTCGTATAATGTTTGGCAAAACACTCTCAAGCCCAGGAAGTATGGCAGACAGTTCGGAAGCAAAGGAAAAACTCCCAACAACTTAGAAGCGTAAGGGTAGAATTAATGACCTCTAGGTACTTCTCAGGTGGCTGATCCTACGAATGCTCACAAACCTTTTAGAGAAAATTTGCTCTATTGAACCTTCCTCACCTACACATGGGGCAGGCACCTTAGAAGATTTATAAATGAACGTTGTGTAGACAAGCCACAGATTTGCAGTTTTAGGGGAAAGTGTAACAGCAACCATAACAGTCTTATTATCCAGTAGCAATTTAATTTTGTTGACCCAATTCTTTCTCCCTGTTGTCCCCAAGCCATAAAAGAGGAGGCAGCTTTGTGCATTTAAAGCTTTTGTTAGTTTGTTTTATTTTAAATGAGCTGCCTACATTAGCGAAATTCTAGAATTCCGGTTTTATTGCTTTCTTTTGCTTCCAGAAATTACATTTAACACATACTTGCATAGATCAGCAAGGAAGAAATCTAATTATATACAACACGTGTCAATGTAACTTTTGAAATCAGAGAAGTTTTAAATGTACAGTGTTGTGCAGTAATCAATATAAGATGTTGGAGTTAGAAGGCCTTACAAGAAGCAAGGTCTGAACGAATGATTAGGAGGTGCAGATAAACAAAATCCTCATAGTAAACTTATTGCTTACAGCAACTACATTATTGTAGGCTTTATCTACATTAGGCTGTCAGTAACTATATACATAAAATGTAGGAGGTAAGATTCTTAAAACAAGAAGTAGAAACTGGGCATATATATTTATCAGTCCACAGAAAAGTAAAATTACATAAGTAACGTTCACGGTCTTTTTAGAATTTGGACTTGACTTCAAACAGAGTATAAATCTACAAGTGGCAGGATCGGTGTTTCATAAATTGCATCGACTGTTTACTAAATTACATTTGTTCTAAAGAAACACTTTAATGCAAAAAAGAAATAGAAGAAATCCGAATAGTATCTGTAAAGAAACTGGGACTTGAATAAATACTGTAAAAGAGGAGGCCTGTGAAAAGTCAGGCTGACTCCTTTTATAAGAATGTCAAGTATTTAGGGGTTTCCAAGCCTCTGATTTTCCAAATAATGGGGTCAACTTAAAAGCTGGTCGTAGAGCAGAACAGATTTCTTTAAAAGCTTTTAGACTGTTATTGCTTCAGAAGATTGTCATGGTTTTCAATAATGCAAAGAGAAAATTTTATTTTGTTGCTGGTTTAAGGGGCACCACTTCAAACTTTTCTAAATTGTTTTAGGGGAACCAGCTTGCAGACCTTTTGAAAAGCTGGGGAAGTGACTTCAAAGGGAAAAGAGTCTTTGTCCGCTAAGCAGGTTTACGACCACTGATGCAAACCCTAACTAAGGACTGAAAAGAATACTCAGTGCATCTTTATGGAGATCCTTAAGGAAGATGAACAAGTCAAATGAGATTAAAGATAGTTCAAATCCTACCACTAATAACCAAGACACAACAGTTTTACAGATGTGCTTTTCTCAGCATAGTATGTAATAATATCCTTAGCCCATACCATTGCTGGACTGCTACTTGAAGTTGAACGCTGTAAGAATCTTAACGCTACATTCACATTGCAACAAATGTCATCAATGATTTAAGTCACAGGAGGTATACATAAAGTTATTTTCCAGTAATGGACAGAATACTTTACCTTTACAGTAACCATTCAAATTATTTCAAAAGAAATCTCCTACATTCCAATAAATATTTTCTGCAAAGCTGTTTTCCCATAGAAAACAGCATAAAATATCACTCTTCCTTAAGTGACTAAAGTACATTTTAAATCATAAAATTCAAGCTTCAGAAGATAAAAGAAGAGCACATGATATCATGTCAGCTTATGGCGATACTTCAGTGAAAAAATGTAAGGCGTTTGGAAACTACGGTTAAAAAGGAACAGCAGGATTATAGCAAAGTCAAAACTTTCTTCTAGCTTAATGACATCCAGAAGAAGATACGCCTTGCTGGATAACAAGAAATCAGTTTGTGTTGCTGTGTCTTTCTCTGCTGTTTTTTCAGCTTCGGTGATGTTACAAAACAAAACTGGATCATGACATTCTAAATCCATCAGTAAATTCCTAAAATGACTGCTTTCTATGTTTTCAGCACTAAGCTGTAAGAGCTGAGCCAAACACAGGAATTCATTTAAAGAAAAATATCTCCCTAAAAAGAAATCAAACTAGAGATTGACTGAAAAACTTATGTCACAATAAAATACGAGATACTCTTCCTATTATTTCTGAGTGGGATTAATACTAAGCAACACATTAAAATTTAAAATATTTGAGTATGGTCCTTTTTATGTTTTATGCTGAGAAGACAGTCAAATATGATAAGTCACAGACAGCCAAACGGCCATTTCTAAATTATTATTCTATGATTGCAGAGGCTGTAGGGCACTTTTAAATGGCAAATTAATTATGTGATTTTATGTCAATATAAAATCTGAATTAAATGAAGCATCAGTTAATCTTTTTACCTATTTCTTGCAAAAATAAGTGATTGAGTACTTTCCTAGAAGGATACATCAACCAAAATAAATTATATATGTAAGAAAAGTCTTCTAAAATAATTTTACAAATTTCACAATTTTGAAGTTGTTTCGTATGATAAAAATCGAGGAAAACAATAAAAGGTTTTAAATCAATTTGAGAAGTACAAATGTACTTACAGAACATATGACATTTGGACAAAAATGCTTTCAGCAAAATGCAAGTAGATCAAGAAACTCGCTGCTAGGCTTCTATGCGGATTACATAGCAAGTTTCAGAGTTTAATTACATCAAAGTGACAATTGTCAAATATTATATAAACTCTGTATATTAACATTATTTATAGATCACACACAGTGAACATTTAAGTAACAGACAACTGGTTAAAAACTCATCTCACTGGTGCAGAAAGGATGTGAGATCTTACTAAAGCATTCCTAAACCTTCAGTTTGAATAATCTTTCCTTTGTAAATATGCGTTTTCATGTAAAAATGTAATCTTTTCATATTATACAGGAACTTCACTGTTGTCCGGTTCTTCACATAACGCTCCATCAGCATTTCCTCTAATTCCTTCAAACTACTTCCCATCTGGTCAGACTTTTTTTTTTTTTTTTAACAACAAAAAGTACAACCTGACGCCTAGATGCGAGTTTTGTTTTTGCAAAAGACACATCAACTGTACCATTTTCTGAAAAAGGACCAATATCTTTGATCAACATATCGTTCCGTCCTGAAGCAAAATCTAAAAACTTAACACAGAGATGATGCTATGGTGCTATTACATTTGTTCAGTAAAGAAATATTAGATTTATCTTGCAGAATTCATTTCAGCAAATATAACACAGGGAAGGCTTACTGTACTCCTTCCCGCAGTCACACTGTGCAACAAGTGACTAAAATTTATGCAGTACTAATATGAGATTTTTTCATACACATTGTGTCAAGAGAGCAGGTTCACTGCCTTTCCAGAAAAAACACAGTAAAGAAAAAGATGTAACAGGTCTTGGTGAATTGGATACTACAACTCAGATTTCAAAAGTCAATAAACCCCAGCCTCTTAATTCCTACACTACGTGCAAGGCGAGGCTTTCTGGAACGAGTTCGCCCTTACTGGGGACTCATCTGCTGGAAGTCCTGGAAGTTGTTCCGCAGGACTCCTCCCACCGACTCCAGAACTTTTTGAAGCCCCTGGAAAGTATCTGCAGGTGAATATTCAGGGTCAGTGCTCACTAATATTTTCATATTTGCACCATCCCAACTTCATAAACTGCTACTTAAATATCAGCTTTGAAGTTTCAAAACACTATCATTTTTGTTTGAGAAGGTTCTAAAACAGCTTTATGAAGGGGCTTTTTTTCTTTATGCTAAAAAATAATCTATTTTCTTCATATTTCTCTCTTACGGTTTATAGTTCTAACTATTCCATTACGTAGTGAGTCCAAGAAAAAAAACCAACAACAAACCTCAACAGGAAAGGAAAAAACCCATCAAGTAATCATTTCGGTCAGAAATAGCACCTACTGCAGAACTGTTGTAAGACAAAAAATATTTTACAACCTGCTGAAACTGACCACTGATTGAAACTTATACAGTATTTAATACCTTGGGCAGAAAATAATCTGAGATGAGAGGTTTCAGATGAGAATTCAGCTCAATTAAGCATTTTTTTTAATTATATTTTTTCAATTAAAATACTGTATTAAAATAATTTAATTTTGTTTAAAATAAGAAAAATGTATCACTGAAAAATAATACTGTTCCATAACAGCACGTATAAAAGTCTGTGCTTTAGCGATTTTATTGCTTTTGTAAAGTTAATTTCCAACCAATGCTCCAGTGGTGTACTGCACTAGATAGACGCTTACCGCCTTTACGTGTCCATGTGACTGGCAAAACCGATGCATACACCAAGTTCAGAGCATACCTAAATTAGCTGTCTTTTCAAAAGAAACTGTTTTAAAACAACAGATACTTTTTTCCATTAAGCAGGCCATAATTCTCGTTACATATAGTATTCTTGCACTTAGCAGAGTAATGCTTATCTCTGTGATGCTAGCGTTAATAGAATTTAGATCCAGAAAACACTTAGAAAATAATTTCCAACCTGAGGCGGGATTATTGTATTGACCAAATAATTTTTACAACATTTAAGTAGGTAATTTTATTCTAGACTATAAATTATTATATCTTCTGCATTACTCTGTTCTGTCTTACACAGTATAGACTTTGAACTGAATGGTTATTTTTCCCAGCAACCAAACAAGGTAAATAAATGTGATATATTAGTACATCATCCCACCACTATGCATATGGTGCACATTAAGGTTGTATTCATTTACCATATGAATATAATTCCTTTTACCACATCAACTATTAGTTACAAGTTGTAAATATAGCATTGTTTTTCCTGGAACTCAAAGGTCTGCATTATATCATGAAGCACTAAATATCCTTATCCTTCTGGAGAATTTCATGTATATAGTTTTAGTGACACCTGAAGCTGGATACCACCAAAAAAGCAGCATCAAAACTCCTTCTGTGTTTCCAGCCTCAAAATACATCCTGCCTTCGCTTGCGTCTGGACTGTGCCTCAAAACTCGCTCTACAGTGTTACTTGCAATTACTTACTCTGATTGACAAATCCTGAAACACAATCTCTCTCAGCCAGGTGAAAACAAGGATGATACAGATGCTGAGCTTAACACTGTAGGACATACTTTTAGCCAAAACAACTATTTATAGCGCACAAACTTACATGCTCGTCAGTACCAAATCACTAAGACTATTCAAGCGCTTTCCAAAGCATCAGTGGGTGCAACTGCAAGCTTCTTTCAGTGAAGACCTTGTCCTCATATCTACGACGTGACTTTCTTGGCATTATATAAATACAAAATTATATTGCTGATGCAGCATGATTGCAGATTTCCAGATATACCAGAATTCATCCACCTGTTATACCTCATCTTTTTTCAGTTTAAATATTTGGAGGCTAGAACCATCATTTATATGTAATTTATAGAGTACCTGGAGGAATGAGGCCTCAATCTCTTTGAGGTATCAATGTGTTACAGTTTAAAAATGAAACGACAGTGACCTTTTGTAGCTGTGTAATTTAAAGCTCTGTTCTAGATTCATGCAGATAGTCCCAGTACTTGCTGCACTGGCTACAACGGTGCCCTGTGAAGATACAGGGAATTGTAAGAGCAATTACAGCATCAGGGCCTCTGTCCACTAAGCTTTCATGAGGCTTTCAAGACTAACATCAAATAATGCTATAAATGTTACGTAGAAGAATATTTAGTGGTTGCTACCTTTTTCAAAACACGTTACGGATGCTTTTCTAAGCCTTGTGGGTCTTCTCTATGAATAAATTTTATTGAATTTAACTTAAAACAGGAATGGAAAAATTTAATATTGCACTTGATAAAACTAGCAAAAAAGAAAAAAGTATTCCATTGCTTTTTACAGTCGCACTTAACAAAACACTCCTGAACTATTTCTATTTCAGTTCATACATTAACCTTGAATTCATATTGTGTTTTCTCACTATAATTTTAATAAAAAGGATAAAAATTAAACTACAAATTTTTTTTGTTTGTTTTTGCACCGAATATGTGAACATAGATATATTTTAAACATTTTACTAGGCAGTGCTTTGGAGAGTCAGTCCCAAGATCAGCTTTCAACTCAATGCCAGCAGATGGTGCTAAAGGATTCTTGCTTTATACAGAATACTGTGCTACTCTGTCCAGCCATTTCTGACAAACAAAGAATATGTGTCATGTCTGCAGTTAGGCACTGTTAAAATAATATTGAATTATTTACTGGCCTTTTTTGAAGAAGGACTCTCACAATAATATAACGTGTGTAGGGGTAAAAAAATAAATGTGCTATCGAACACCAGAAGGAGCACATGCAGACTGTTTTTAAACTCTCAGTGCTGTACTATCACAGACCAACACTCTTTCTTACACTGACTACAGTGAACGGCATCTATAGCCTTAATAGGTGCAGCAATTCCAAATTTATTTTAGTATTTGGAGGCTCTGCAAATTTTTAGCTATTATGGTAGACCACCATTTGGCAGAAATTAACAATAATAGCAGAATTTCCATTACTAACATGATTACTGATTTATGGACTATTTTGATACCCCTATTACTTAGCATGATAAATGCAAAAGGGAAAATTGACAGATAAGATTTTTACAACTACTTCCCGATTACTTTTTTTAAGAAAAGGAGGTGTTATGCAAAGTACTTCCTATTTTTTTAAGAAATAATAATTAGAATTCTAAATAAATATTTATGCTATAAACATTCTTTAGAAATGTGGAACGTTATCTTCTCTTTTATCATTGGTTTTGAAACTGAAAATAAAAGTCCAGATCATGCAGAAACTTGTGAACCAAGATGTACGTTAATTCAAGATGAGGATAAGGATGGGGGAAGAAGGCAAAGGGGGTTTTTTGCTACTAAGTCAACAGCAGACGTAGGACCTGCTTGAAATCAGTGTGACTACTCACTGTGTACAGGGGCAAACACACATGCAAATCTTCACAGAATTCACATTTACAGGATTAGTGTGTCTGAGTACAAAGAAATTATTTCTTATGACATTACTCTTTAATCAACCAACGCAAACATGCTCATCAGGTCATATTTTCAAAATTTAAATCACCTGCATCATCCACTTAGACAACCGATTATCAAGCACTCAGTTATAAAAAGGTTACATTTTCAAGCTAAAAAATGTGTGTAGCTGTTGTTGAAATACAGGTGGTTCATCTTTTGCTATTATCACTAATAGAATTAAAACTAATGATTTCTCTAGTCTCAATACCATAGCTTTAATTTAATGATAATGTTAATTGATAAAAAGTCTTTCAGGTATTCAAATACTTATTTTGAAATTGTAGCTACAAAAACCCAAACAAAATACAGTTTCTTTTAAAAGTAGCTTGGATAGTAGCTAGACTGTTCTTTGGCAAGACAGGAAAGTGGTGATTAAATTTTGAATCCTTTGGGAGATTTCAGATTTTATAAATTGAAAAGATTATGTATTTTAAACATTTGTATTTGAGAAAGATATTCTACATGTTAGCAATAGTAAAACTGTTCAATGAATCCTCTAAATTAAATCTCATTTAAGTCCAGTAATTGTTTTTTTTAAAGTATGTGCTTACATTCACACATGTGCCCTGCTACACAGCTACACTACTAAAAGCATTTCATTTCTCTAACACACTTCCAAAAACCTGAATACAGTACTCTCTGAAACATATAAAACTATGCAATGAAAGCACCCCCACAATCCTCGTGATGCAAATGTGATACAGAGAGTAACGTTTTCTAGTTTTATGGGCTAACATAAAAGAGGTAATATAATTTGTTTTATTCACATATGTGTGGAAGATCAATGCAATAACTCAGAAGAGATCACATTAGTATTAGTAGTAGTAATACAGTTATACACTGACTCTACATTTCATTAGTACTGAATACTTTTATCGGTTAAGCCTTAATTTCATTAAGCAAACCAAATTTCTAAATTAGATATTTTTGTTTTTCAATATGAAAACTAAAAAATAATTTTTAACAAATCTGTAGATATTTTGAAAGCAATAGAACATCTATTATGTTCCATTCATATAGAACATTCTCGTCACATTTATGAATATAGTGCAAGAACAGCAGAAAAGCGCTTCATCTTCACCTGACTATGGAAATGCCTACCATTTTATTAGCACAAACCATTTTATAAGCATAAACAGTATTAAGACAATTAAATTCACCACTTTAAACCTTCCTTCCAAGAAAGTACATCCAAACAAAATAATTACAGTGAAAAAACAAAAACTTTGAAGACATAAATTGACATTCACCAATGTGATTGGCCTCTACCAGTTAGTATAGGTGAGGGATCATTAAGAAGGAGGATTGCAGAAAATGGGATATTCCAATTACAAAGATGTTTGTTGGTAAAGGAATACAACAAATATGTGTGTAGCAAGCAAACTGGTGACAATTTTTAATATATAAGCAACAGCTAGAGATGACCTTCTAGGTATGATTACAACCAATATAGCAAAACAGATCAAAACCATGGTGGTGAAAGGAACTTACATGAACGTGGTGAAGATATGACAGTGTTCAGTATGCTTTATAAGGGAAAGAACAAGGACAACAAGATAATTTTTTTAAGTATTTTGGGAAGACAGGTTTCAGTAGATACAAAACATTGTTCTGTAACATCTCCTGGGAAGTTAAGTCTACAGAAAAACAAAGGAAAAGGTAATAAGGAACAGAAGTTCCTGCTCCAGTGCAGCAGAAGATGACAGACAAGAAGATACCAGCCGGCACAACTGAAAGTTCTCCAGTGACTGTAAACACAGGAAAGTCAGGCAGAAAGATCAAAATAGGTGAGATTTTTCTGAACCAGTGTAACAGACAAGGTATGAACAAGCAGGGACAAAACCAGGATAGCCAAGCATAGACGTGATGCAACTAACAATGACATCAGGAATAACAGTCATTCCATAAACACAAAAATATGTGAAGTTTTCATGAGCAGTTGGTCTGTTATTAAGAGCAATACCAATAGATGATGCCACGCATTTAGAAGTGTATCAGTAAAAGTCTTCAATAAAAAGGCCAACTGCAGTCAGGCAGCAAACATAAGTAAAAGCAGCAACGAGAACTGCTGTCTCAATTACAGAATACCTAAACAAGGTAAATGTTTGGAACTCAATTGGCTTGATAATACTGATTTGAGGCTACTGTGAAAAGGAAAATACATAATCCCAGAGCTGTAACTCTTGTTTTATGGATATTGGGCGAGGTTCTGCAAGACTAAAAAAAAAGTCTTGTGTTGTTTAAGAAGCAGGAAAAAGAAAACTGAGAAATTAGTCTGCTTAATCCCAACAAACAGAAAAAATACTGGCAGAACATTTATATTTATACACACACACACACACAATTTCCTAGAAGAAAACAAGGAGATGAGTAACAGCTGATCTGGATTTGTTACGAACAAATCATGTCAAAGCAATTTTTTTCTTGCAATGGCAGAGTAACAGGACTTGTGTTCAGGAAGACATCATGTATTTTTACTTTAGTCAGGACACTGTTCTTAAGGAAAATAGGGAAGCACATGTTTAGAAGATGCTATTATACATCAGATGAAAAACCAGTTGGAAAGCTATATTCAGAAAGCTATTAATTGTCAAAATGGTAAATGTATTGATGGGCATTCCTGAACTGTGTACTATTGAATATTTTCTTTAATGACCAATTTGATAGAATAAGACTGCAAATTACATTTGCAGACATGAGTTGCTGCAAGTCTGCTGGAAGACAAGATGAGAATTCAAAATGTGTTTGGCAAATTGGAGAAACAGTCTAAAAAGAATACAATTCAGAAAGTTTAAAAACAAGGTTCCACAGTCAAACTACACAGAGGAGAAGAACGAACTGAGTAGCCGGTTCTTCAGAAAAGAATGGAATTTATATTAGCTCATACACTTAAAGAATTAACACTGTCATGCTGGTTTGAAACAAACAAATATCCCATGGGGATGTGAAAAGTACTGGTCGGTAAAACAGGTTGTTTTCTACTTATTACTGGAAAGGCTTCAGCTGCATTGCTAGGTCTACTTTGAGGAAGACAGTCAACTGAAGAGGAGAGGAACACAAAAAATAAGAGGTCTAGAAAAACATGGCAAAAGACAGAAAGAATTGGGTTATTAAAGCTGGAAGCAAAGAACTGCAGGTCATGGTAATCCAAATAACTGGAAGCTGTTGCAAGGAGGAAATAAGTAATCTGTTCTTTACACAAAGAATAAATATATAAGAAATGATAGAACGCAACTGCTGCAAAAAAGAACTGAGTACTAGGCTGAACACTGGGAGAAGACTGCTAACGACAGGGCTTCTAAGGCCCAAAAATATATTTGCCAAAGTTTTTAACAGAAGGTTGGACAAACATCAGTCAAGAATGCTTTTGGTGTAGTTAAGCCTTCTTTGGGATAAGAGGATAGATCAGGTGACCAAAGCTCCTGCCCGCCCTGTTTCCTATGGTTCTGTGATTACAAAGTAAAATGCAATCCCTCAACCTAGGAAATGTCCAAACACTAACAGTTGCCACTGGAGCTTCAAAGCAAGAGTGGGATCTGAAAGTGATGCACACCATTTGTATGCAAATGAATTCTCTCATCTCTTTTGTCAGCCGTCACACATAGTTCCTCCCCTGACCCCCTACTTCTCGCCTCCCCTCCACCTCCATCACGTGAGGCTGGGCAAGTGCAAAACATGGCATCTTTCTGCTAGTACACCGCCCTCTCCCAGTAACCTCTACACATTCCACCACCCTATTCAGGAACACAAGTCCTGAAGCATAATGTCACGTCCCCAAGTGGTACCTTGCTATTAGATCGGAGCCTCTAAATATGCAAAAGCCGACCTCGTGATACAGATCACACATGGGCTTCAAGAGGTACCAGAGGGAGGGTTACATCCTCTCCCTCCTACCTCCCCCAAGCAAGCCACATGCTGAGGAGAGAAAAGTAAAAGCCCCTTACACTATCCAAAGTGACTTTACATCTCCACAGTAAATTACGTTAATTAATGTGAACTCAGAATGGCTCAGAGCTATTCTAAAGGATAGTACTATTTCAGATCCTCTGCTCTGTTCTGAATTATTCCTAGGTTTGGTCAGAAATTGTCCGCAGAAACGTTTCTGCATCAGAAAAGGCCTGTGCACCAAAGTGAAGT
Source organism: Grus americana (assembly GCF_028858705.1). Taxonomy (NCBI): domain Eukaryota; kingdom Metazoa; phylum Chordata; class Aves; order Gruiformes; family Gruidae; genus Grus; species Grus americana. Next base: position 65,816,747 of record NC_072855.1, on the reverse strand, counting down.
ACTGCCATGCTTCTACATTTTCAAAAACAATTAATTTAGAAAGAAAAACCCCTACATTTGATCAAAGAGCATGGTGAAATATTTTTTGAATTTCAGGATTTACTTTGAGAAGGAAAAAAGGACTTAACCTAAATGTAATCAAGCTGTTTTGTGAAGAATAAAACTAGTTTCCAGCAGATGTGTCCCACGTAGGAATTTCATATCTTTGAGATTTAAATTCATCAAATTTGGTTTACATTGATCTATCCATTTGAGAGTTATTAGGGAGAAACTAAACAGACAGTGAGACTGCCTAGATATAATTTCTTTAAGGAGTCAGCTTAAAAGTTAAAAATTAAAGAATGTAAATAATGAATATTTCAGTAACATATTTCTTCTGTTAAACTAAAAGCGTAAAGAATTTTTCCATACAGTCCAGTTGGCCAGAACTCCAGTTGGTCCTTGATAAAGAATATCAAACAAAACACTTATTTATCACGTATGCCATAGCCCACCTGGCTTGTCAGCTTGAGTTAAGTACCACTCTAAAACACGAATGTACGCAGCCAGAGATCAAGAGCTCAGTGCTTCCTAAAGTAACAAAACCAGATAAAGGAATCTAAATAAAATGTAACTGGTGGAGTAATGGGTGCCCAATGGGATAGCATTTAGGGTAGCTTGATCATACCAGTCTGCTGACTGATGTATATCAGAGGCAACAGGTACTATGAAAGGAGGAAATAAATGCTCCTGGTTTAGATTATTTTTGTTGAAACTACTCTGGCATCATGATTTGGTAGAGTGCCATTGGATGCATGTTGATGTGAAGCCATTTTAAGATGGAAATTAGAGGTAATTAAATAGAGAAAAACATAGGAAAGAAGTATCAACTTTGAGAGTATCTAAAATGCCAATGAATAGTGCTCATGGAAACCATGAATAAAATATATTTTGAAGTAAAAAAAATCATAAGCTTCGAATACAAAAAGGCATCTGACAAGTTAAATATCTAGCATCCCACAAATGGATGGAAGTTACAGATGCAGTAACAGGGCTCAAACCCAAGAAGTCTGCTGGTGCTTTCCATTTCTGACAAAATCAGAACTAAGCAGAAACAGCTCTTTTATTTGCCTTTGCAAAAAAAAAGTTTGACTGAACAGAGATGCCTATAGAAAGCTCTTTCTGGGAAAAATTAAACCCCCCAGATTACCATCTCTTTGAAGCAGAAACTGTCTTTTACTATATACATGTCTAAGCCGATGTACAGTGCCATGAGATTCCAATTCCTAACAAAGGCTTCCAGGCATGCTATATCACAAAATAAGGCTACATAATGGCAACTAGTAAACATAGGAGCCATTGCATGTCCCTAAAAGTACAAGTTTAATAGGACTGCAAAGAGACTTACCAGGTAGCTATTGTTTGACTTTAAACAGTAGTTAAAACAGCCTAGCATTACCTTTGAAAACTGCAAAATTTTAATACATTAGAAATTTGCGTTAGAGCAGACTGTCAACAGATCATAACAAAATCTATCTATTCTAAGATACTAGGTACAAAATCTCAGCACGTGATCTGTTAAGATCATAAAGGAGCCTATAGCCTCAAGGTCTTGTTCACAAAGCTGGCAAGCCTGGCAAATACTCAACAAGAACTTCTCAGGACAGGCCTAGGAATCTGCAAAGATGGGCTGCACTTCCAGGCTTTGAAAACTCCATAAGGAGACATCTACTTTCATTGCTTCACACCAGTAAAATATTTAGAGTTTTCTCCTCAAAAGTGCAGTTTTGCTCTTTAGGAGTTACAAGCTCACTTGACTGTCAAGCTCTTAAGTTCCCTTCGCAGACTTTTTGGAGTTTCCAAGCTCTGCAAAAATAGTGCGGACTTTGTATTTTCTTTAAACTGATAGGTTGCAAAATATGTATAAAGTATTCAACAGAGATTTTGTCCCTCGACCGAAGCCATATTTATTTAAAGATGCTCATAAAATTCTGCTAGCCACATCCCAGAAAAACTCCCATCTCTTGAATCAGACTGTTGGAAGGATAATGGGCCTAGTTTGCTCTCATCCTCTGCCTGAAGATTCTGTCACTGCGTGAACTGAATTTCTGTATCTTGTGCAATTTTTGAATAGTTTTCGCAGTCAACATCAAATAAATTGCAAGTTAAATTCAGATATGCATTCTGATATTTATTAGTTGTGCTTCTTCAAAGTAGTTCACGGGATGCAAACCGTCAAACCACCTCTTTGTTTTCAAATTCGAGTAACTCCAGTTGAGTAACAGATTGAGTATGGAACACACAACTTTACCAAATTGATTCACTTGGAAGATATTAGATATTGTTTACATTATGTGAAATTGTATTCCAGTTATAATTGCAATATGACAGATGTAACAACACTTCTTGTTTTCCAGATGCCCATTTTGTCCTCTGCAGGTATGTTTTTACTAATATAGAAACAGATCAGAGACTACCTTAAGTGTATGGCAAAAAACCAAACAAACACCCTTCTGAAGACAGACAGAACATACTGCTTCTCACTCCTTCTCTTCAGGACATTTTCTTTTTGGCTGAACAGGGAGAACAGGACCGCTGTTTGGCTATGATGCGCCCTTCTGTTCAGGTATGTAAGCTCTCACCAGCTGTCTCGAAAGGCTTTTATTCCTGTGCACTGGCTCATTCAGGCTTTTTGTCAAGCTGCATGTCCGTCGTCGTCTTTGCTTTGGGCATTGGGAATTAATTTTGTGTGCGGAGTGAAACTGGCATAATAACAAGAGCACTTTCTACCTTTCCTGTTCTGTAATATAGGCACAGCAGGGTTGAACAGTCATAGCATTTCATTGTTTTCCATAGACAATAACGAGTCAAAAGAGAGAATCTTCCTGAGTAAAAAGATTTGGGATTTCCAGGGAAAAAGTGCAAGATGGAAGAGATTAAATTCTTTGGGAAGTGAAGGTGAATTTGGGTGGGGAGGGGTTAAAACTTAATTAGGCTGAAGCAGGGCTACTCTGACTTATTAGGTTGGTTATAAGGTATGAGCCCTGTTGCTTGCACTGGAACCAATTAAAATGCCTAGTACGTGAGAGCAAGGATTAGGCACGTAGCACCCTACCAAAGTGTTAAACGAAGAAAAGTTTTAAGTTTGCTTCTTTAATCCGTTCCATGTGTCTGTCCTTCTTTCACCTAAGCGTCCTGCTCAGGCCGTTACACATCTCGTTATAACGATGTTAGTTTAAGTTAAAATTCACTGTCTGCATAACACTATTGGTAGGTAAGGTACCGCTGTGACAATCTATATGCATAAGATTAGAGTTGCATAGAATACAGTCTGCACCGGAGCAATGTACAGTCTTTTTTGTTTTAAACAACTCAAATGCAGGTATAGTGAAATCGTCATGGTGAGAGAAAAAGATTTACTCAGATTGAACAGGAAATATAAAAAACAAATTCCCTTTGCTTGCTGCAAAGCAAGCACTATTTTCTCTCAATTCTTTAAACTAGAACTGATCACAACTACAAAATAAGAAACACCTTACTTTGATGTTAATGTTACATAAAATTTTGTCATGCAAAGTGTTCACTCAAACCATTTTTAGACCACGTCCTTATCAAACAGGTTCTCCTGGTTTTGCTTACCTCTTGGGTTATCACCAATGATATTGGTTTTGCCATTCCAGTACCAGAGCAGCAATGTTGCATCACGGGATCCTGAGAGAATGTAACAATTTCCTCCAATATAGGACTCGGAACGAGCAAGACAGGTTACAACATCCCAGTGTCCAAATATTACTTGCATCAGTTTACCTGAAACACATAAAATTTCTTGCTTTAAAACTACGCTTTTATTCTTTCTAAGGCAAATTAAATACATGGTAAAGTATTTTAGAAATATTTTACGAAAAAAAGGTCCCCAAAAGAACTATAGTGGAGAGTACTATTTTTTTCCCTTGATTTGGTGGAAACTTACTTACAAGTGCAGTAGTCCATACAAAAAATATTTACAGTCTATAAATACTAGACTTTATTCAAAGGCCAATCATGCCAGAAGGGTTTTTTTAATTTTATATGTTTACATTCACTTTACAGACAGGAAACACGAGGGGATTCTCTTTTTAAAGCAAGTTTAAAGTACGTTTATTGGTGAAAGTAACAGTAAAAATGCAAATATGATGATGATGTGGCAAACAGAACCAGAAGCTACAGAACATTTAGGACCCAGAAGAAATTGGTAACGTGAGAGCATATATGTGCATATAGCATATGCAGCTTTTGAGCATCTCCTTTAACAGAGAAAAGGAGATTTAGTTGAACAATTACTCTTGTATGTAGGTCTTTCCATCACCATTTAAACATTTGCCCATTATTTCAACCAGCATCCTTCCCTTTTAAGAATTTCTGTAACGTTCAAAAAACCTCAGAAGACAGACCTGGAAAAAACTCTCTTACCTATTGCATATAGGGCAAACACTTGTACCACTGATAAAGAAAGGAAAGCCTAGGTAGTTAAAAATGTGCCATTCAAGAGTCTGTTTAAATATGAATATGGCTATTACCTTTTAACCTTAACTAAGGAGGACAATATTTTCAGAAAAATGTAAATTTGGGAGCGTGCGCATAGTGGATTTGCATGTGGGAGAGCAAACACACGTAAGGTCACCCACAGCAGATCTCTGCCAGACCACGCTGCCAGAGGCTGGGTCCCACACAGCGAACACGTCGTGTCTCCTGCTGGTTTCTGGATCTGCCAGCAGCGTACGTGGTCCTACGAAATGAGAATGTAAGCACTAAATATCCACCTCACTGGAGTTTGCTGAAGCCTAGCAACTGCAGATCTGGTAGAGACAGGACAAGAGACACACACACACACATTTCTTATGTGCCTACTCAGCCCATCCAGGTAAGATGGGCCAGGCCAAATTCCGCATCCAATGAGGCAAGGAAGTGTGATGTGTGATGCCGTTAATGTGTGACCTCAGATTCCTCAGCCCAAATGACCATGCATCCATATGCGCTTTGGGCTGACTTAAGAATAAGGAAGAACAGAAGGGGAAAAGAGTGATGGAGGGTTGACAGCACAGGCCTATAAAGAAAAAGGAAATGCAAACTACTGTACTGGAAATAAAATGTTCTGAAAAGTTTCTAAAAATAATAACTAGTAACATGACAAGTAGTAACACATATCAGTGTTGGAACTCATCTTAATAAAATATTTAGGTGCATGAATTAAAAACAATCAGTCAATCTTATAATACAGCTAGTAGGACACATTTCATAGCCCTCGTTCTACGTGGTACAAAGGCATTGTATTCCTGTCCAGCCATTAAATAACACTAATGGTAACAAAAGACTTAAGGGAGTGCTTCTGAGGAAAGAAGAAAAATAACGTTAACAGCCTGATTTATAACAGAAGATCAAAAAGGTAATTGCATTAAAGTGGAGAAAATCAAAGAAAAAACCCAAAAACCACCAAGAGAGAGGTATGAATATCTACAAAAAAAAAAGGGGGGAATTACTTACTTTAGTGCATGAAGAAAAAATAGAATAACATGCTGCAAATTAAAAGAAACCTGTACTTCATATTCAAAATAAAACACTGACAAAACTTATTAGGCAAGTATAAACCTCCAAGAGAAATTGTGAGATGAAGTACTATCACATGAGCCTTTTCCAACTGGAAGGGGCGAAACCCTAGAGGGTACACTTACTGTGCAGATCCACCTTGTATCGGAAAGGAGAGTAACTCGGGGACCAAGTCTTTCGCTCATCTCTCTGAGTCTGTAAGAGCATTCTATAGCGGTCACTTCTGCACACCAGGGCTTTAATTTGTGCCGCAGGGTCACCCACCCGTCTCAATGCTGACCGGTCGATGGATTTAGTCAGAAAAAATTACTGAACTTCACAGCTAGGAGCAGTGAAACACTCACAGATGGCGTAACCTCATTTTGGCAATATACAAAAGCATCTTACCAAGCGTGTGTTTCTCCCTGAAAATGCAAGTTGTCAATTACATAGTTTAGATTTCAGAATAATTTAATTATGGGATATATTTTTCAGTTGTATAGCCGTAGGTATTCAACTACCTGAGGTGATTTATAGTTTTAGAACACATGCTTATGCTATAAACATCGCTGAGTTATAGAGATCTCTCTTTCAATTATATTCTATGTTTATAGGTTCTGTTCTAGAAAACAAACATTTTTCAAGGCTATTTGTTTGACAGTTGTTCATGCAGATGCAAAGCCTTGTTAGTTTTACTTTGTTACTGTGCAGCTAAGGTTCAATCAATTCCATCAAAACAAGAAATAAGCTTTTGCTCTGTCATATTAGTAAAAAAAAAAAATCATTAATCTCATAGGAGTTCCTCAATTTTTTTGTTTGTTTCCTCTAATATGAGTTGTCCTCTCTATACAGTAATATCAAACTTTAGCATATGCACTCAGATATCCCTTTTTGACAGAACAAATTTTCTAGTTAATGTTTTATCTGACAGCTGTGCTACAAATAATTAAAAGAAAAGTAAGACTCAAGTCTCTGCACTACTGAATCTAAACTGCTGTCTAGAAATCATTCCCACTGCTGGAGGAAGGTTTTATTGTGCGTCTGCTATACTAGCTGTGCTGAGAACCCGTGATTTATGTTAAAAGTATTTCCTGTTAAGAAACCCCAAACAAACCCAAAATCTAATAGGAAAAAGGTTCCCTTTTTGTTTAAGTGCTAAAATAGAATTGAATTCAACACTTGTGATCACTTGCCATTATGCATTACTGATCACATCACCTTTTTCCCTTGCTGTTCTACCGATTTCAGAGTAAGTATTTCACTGCTATATTCTCATTTTAATTTGAAGCAAAATAAACTACATCTGAATTCGCTTGATTTAAACTAGAGCTAGAGTTGCTACACTGACGAACAGGAGACACACAAAAGACACAAATCTTCTGCAACTTTTTAACAACAGTATTTTGGTTTATACCATAATTAGCTATGGTAGTAAAGAGATGCCTGGTGTATCTGACTTACACACAGGGGACATAATGAGGTATTTGTAGCTCAGACTGGTACAGGACAAAGCTACCAAAATCATACAAGTTTCTTCCATAGCTTTAAAGTAAAATACATCCTTTGACATAAAAGAATTAGCTCTCTATTCATATAAATCAAGAATATACACTGAATATTTATTACTGCCAGCTAACTTTTCTGAATATCTCCTTTAAATTCACAGTTCTATGTAAATTTATTTTCATCAGTGAGAAAATTTAACTAAGAAGGGTCTAACAAGATGTCTGTATAATGAATTGTAGGCAGTCAATATGAAGTAAATGGAACTTCTTTGAAATTGCAAAAATGACAGATATGCTAAAATATGCCATGAGATCTAGTCTTAACAGAATTTCATTAAAGGCCATCCTGTGTTGTTAAATATTTTGGTTTGCCAAGTGTGAAAAACACTGTTAACTAATATATTTAAGAAATGATGACAAACATGTAGGATATTCCCTAGGCATTAATAACCTACTGGAAAGCTTGATGGCACACACACATTAACCACACTGGGTCATTAATCCCAAAGAAGTACCTTGCAGTGAGGTCGCTATTCCCATTATAAGATAATGAAAGGGAAAAAAATCATACCTATTTTTTTCTGGGGCTCCATGGCTTTTGAAATTCCTGTAGCTCTTGCACTGAAAGATTCTTTTCTATTTAGCATGACACATGCATGACTTCAACGCTTTGGATACACGCCAGCTGACAGACTAATTTAACTGCTGCCCATTATATATCGATCAGTTTATGTTATATGAAAGAATTCAGTAGCTCCAAATCAATTTTTCTATTACAGCATAGCTTTCAAAGGCTTTCATAAGTATTCTTTCACCAGATTTCAGGACTTCTGTTCTTATTCTGTGGTGCTTGCCCCTATTCCCTCTAAAAAAATTCTCTGGTGGTAAAAATCAACCAGAGTTAAAATCAAGTAAGCACTCTAAGAACAATTAATTCTCCTGGTATGCAAAGCTTCACAAAAACTCATTTACTTGTGGAAACTACAGTGTAAGAAGAGGCATGCCTGTCATATAGATTTGAAGCGTGATGCTATGGCTAAACAAGAGCTCCTTGTCTTACATTTGCCATCATTCCACAAAAACAATGGCAGACAATACACAGTAGCAGTAGGTAAGGAAAGATTTGACAAATATTATTAATGGGGGAATAAATACATACTCCACTTTCTCCCCCCATGCCTCATTCTCTCTTTATTTGAAACAGTAGGTTGACAATGAGCAGAAAAATCTTTTAGGATATTCCCATATTTTAAAAATACATTACCTGAGTCGGTAGAATAAACTCGGAAACTCTTGTCCCAGAAGCCACAGACCAAGATGTAACGATTATCAGAGGTGATGACAAAACACTGGGAATGTACCTGAATGCTTTGGTCTAGAAGGTCAGTGATTTGCCTTCTATGCATACCTGTATTGCTGGCTGAACAGAAAGACACACAAATCAAGAAATTTTAGCATCCACATTCAGAGAAGAAAAGCACATTTTAGAAACTTACGTTCACGCCAAAGCTATTCCTCACTGCTGTTCCTTAGTTTTTTTGTGGCAGGGATGTTTTCTTTCTACTTTTACTATAAAATACTCATTACACTTCTGGGAACAATGCTAATTCCTTGTAGTATATATTGTGAAATGGAAGAAATCCCTTCTTTAAGTCAAATGCAGCCGACAAATATAAATGAAAGATTGCAAAAAGGAACGATACATAAAAATGTAATAAGCTTCCTTCCCGCCGCCTTCTACTATAGGAAATTAAAAATTAAGAACAAATGAAGGGAATGTAATTATAAGACAGTACATACATGCTATATAGTGGCTCAAATGCAGCGGACAATGGAATTATGATTTAAAAACCGTACACAAGTTGTATTTCATTGCAAGCATTGTAATTTAAAAAAAAGAACAACTGCAGTAAACATGACTACCATTTCACACTTTTTTGAGCATTGCACAAAAATTAACCAGCTTATCTCCACAGTCTCCTTTAGGGTTGAGAGAAAATATTTACCCTACTTTGATCACCTGCTGTTTTATTTCTCCAAGATAATCTTGCATTATGAACCCACAGAATGGACAGGAATCAATTAATGAACACATTTTTCATATTACATTTTGTCCTTATTAATTGATGTGTGTGCATATATATATATGGGTCCCTATTGATATCTATTTCATAAAAATCCTACACTGTAGGAAGAACTTTTAATGTGCTTTCTTCCCGAGGGAACTTGACTCCCATTCCAGGCAAATAAGTTCTCCTGGGCCTGGATTTGTCTGCCGACTGCTTGGACCACCATTACTTCCATTCCAGGTGGTCCCCTGGACCTGTCTCTGTCCTGGTCTTGTGCTCTTCTTTACTCTTTGTTCTTTCACTTCTTTCCATTCTCAGGGGCTAGCTATCCCCTAAGCCTTGGGCTTATTCCATTTACTCTATATCAAAGCCTTGATTTATTTATGCTTGTAGCTACGTTTCAAATGTTGATACTGTCTTGTCCATATGGGTAGCAAATAATTTAGCAAGGTATTGCCACTTGCTCTGCAGGTAACACCTAACAGGGCGTTGACCGCTGTTGGGACCACTTAAAGAGTAACAACAACGTGTTATAAATGCGCAGTGAAGCGTTCTGTATGATAAAATAATGGCAAATAAACCCCCCCGAAAACCCATGCAGATCGACACATTCCGTGTGGCTAAGACCTTCAGAAAACTTCACTTCAAAAAGAGGTCTAGGACCCATGTCATATCAGACATTGCTCTTTTACATCCTCCTGCGCAACTGGAAAATGAGGACAGCCGGAATCCCTCCTTATGACTAAGACAGCAACAAGATTCCTGCTATAACCATAAAAGTGTAATTTTGTGGTCCTCTTAGGTGCCATTTCTAGGTAAATGTGTCTAGCCACAATTAAAAACCTTTAATATTATCTACATAATTACTTGCTTGTACCCAGTGATGCTACTTAACAGTGACAAAGAAACCCTTAAACCTTTTAAACTGTCCAATGTAATCACAAGGCTGATTTGAGATCCACTGTATGAAGAGAATATGAAACCATTTTTCAGAACTGTGAATATGAATTTTAAAGGCGTTTATAACAAACAAAAGTCAAAGTACTTTGTAAATTAAAGGCAAGCCTGAAAATGGAATTATAATTTTTAAATTATGAAAAATGAAAATGAAAATAAAATTTTTATTTCCTTCCTAATGTTCCCCACAATATGCAGAAAAATCATCAGACAGGCCCAATGCAATGTTGGTTTTGTTTTGGGTTTTTTTTTTTTCTGTGATGTTTGTTTATATTTTTAAGATCTACTTGATAGCAAGTTTTAAAGCAGAATATACATTGCCTGCTACAAACGTTTTTTGGATAAAATCTTTTTCAGGAAGGAAAGGAGAATTACAGCACATGTCCTCATTATAAATTGCATTATTCAGATGGAAATTGATTTTTAAAACTCTGGAAGAACATTTTAATTTTATCAGCTCTATAAAATGTTTTAATATGCCCACTCTGTTCCTGATTTAATTATCATAGAGCTTACCCAGCAAAATGGCTACACAGCAACAGTCTGTATCTACAGGCCGATACAATGCAGTTCCTACCGTGATATGCATATTAGTTTTGTAATTAATTCTCACTGGCTGACAGACCTGTCATTCTAACCTATCCAGGCAAGTTCATTTTTGCTCTGATTTTTCCATGCTTCTATAATTGGCCACTTCACTTCTTTTTCACTTAAACTACTCTCCTGAAATGGACAGTTTAAAAAACAGAGCTAAGTTTGAACTCTAAAAGAATTGGGGCGGGGGGGGGGGGGGGGGGGGCGCAAATTCTGTCGTCTTTGCTCCCGTGAACTCTCCTAAAACTAGTTTGTATTTTGGGGTTAGGCTGTTTGAGTTTTTCGGGTTTTGATCACATTTAAGGTTCCATTTGCCACGCTACAGGCTCCTGAATTATAGTCCAAGTATGCACTCCCCAAAGTTGAGCCTGTAACGGAAGAACCGACCAAACTCTAACTATGCTAATAGAAAAATCAGCTCTATTTAAACTAATAAACCTCTATAATAAAAAGTCATGAATTGAATCTATTACACTGAGTCATTAGAGACATTCCTCCACCCCTTTTTAATAAAAGAAAAACATACACAAATTTAACTAGGGATGCTGATCAAAAGATGCAATACCCTTGAAAAATGAATACTAATACCTCAATACTAAAATGGAGTGGGCAATATATTTCAACTTTGAAACCGTTTTGCAATTACACATTAATCCCCTCAGCCTGAACAGCAGGTCTACGAAGAAAGGATTGATCTCCTTTAATGATGAAACTCTGGCACCACGGTTTTATTTTTCACAACACGGTGCAGTTAAGAACCCCACTGTTATTATGAAAATTTCCTCAGCAAAGGAGCTCCATCACATTACCAGTGCACCAATTCATCATAACGTGCCTCGCTCCTGCTCATCAACAAGTCTGAGTGATGAAAAGATCCAATATTATCCTGACAGTACTTCATGCACATTCTCAATCACACATTATTACAGCATCCATATTAATTTTCACTGACACGCGTCCTAGGCCTGTTCAAATTAGGCAAACCAACGAGGGGGAGTTGATGAAATACCAGCATAGCCACAGCTCATTGCATTCCAATTTGCATGCAAATGGTTTATCAGGAAAATTCCATTCCCAGCAACCAGCAAGTGAAAAACAACCGTAATCTACACTTCAGGGCCACCATACAGAGCTTAATGAATCGCAAAGAGAGAAGGAAGTGACAGACCTATGAGAGGATCGATTTCCACTGGCAGCTGGTAAGGGTGGTCTTGTACAGCACCTTGATGAGCTGGAATTCAGGAAAGAAGATTTTAAAACTCTGCATTTTTTTAATACATGAAGCCACATACATTTTATAAATCAAAGCTATGTCCTTTTTTTTTTTTAACTACTCAAGATTCTTCTGCATCAATTGAATTAAAAAAAAAATTTCCAGGTGCTTTCACGGGCTGCTTATTAAACATTTATTTTAGATTAGTGCTATTCTGAATGTATGCCATCAGCAGCAGCTCCGGTCCTAAGCCATAAGCTCTAGCAGATGCTTTACTGGCAACCTCTCCTGTCGCAACAAAACAAAATTAAGTGGTAAAGAGCACTGAAAACAAAATGTGACAACCATCTGCTGACTGTAGCAAATACTATTTTCCTCTTTACTTTTTAAGCACTGCTTTGAACAAGTGAAGCACAAAGGACATTTTTTTTAAAAAGTCAGTTTATGATGCAGACAGGGAAATCTCATAGCCATCCAGTATTTAAGGGTTCATCCATCACCAAAACCCATTTATTTGCAAGTTTGCATAGAAGTTAATATATAATTCTGCCAACCTACATTTCATCTGGGCACCTGGCATACCGCTGAAATGTTTACCCCCTGAATTTTCCTTCAGTGTTTTTTTAAAAAAAAAAAAAGGCGCCTTTTTTTCCACAGCCTCACTAAAAACAAACAAACAAGCGAACAAACTCCCCCCACCTCCCCAAACAGCCAACAAGACATTCTTGGAAGCGGAACAAAAAATAATGGCTCAATACTTACACCTATGATTTTTCTATCTACCGTCCATAGCTTAATATAGTAAACTAGTATCAACAGAAGGGTTTCATAAGGAAATGAATTCATTCATTGGGAAGCCAAAGTTCCACTGCAGTGAAACACTAACACAGAACAAAACATGAAATTCATGTGACAAAATGGAGGCGCCCTGTTGGGTACAGGGCCATTAGGTGTCAGAAAGCCACCAAACCCATATACAAAAGCAGGAATGAGATTTTTAATTACACTTTGGTGACAACTGGTCACTTGGCAACTTAACATTTTTGTCATGATGCCTCATTAGTAAAGACAATGCTAAGCCCACAGCAGGACATATGGAGTAGTAATGATACCTGCCCTCTAATCCTAGCAGATCTCATTTTGGTATCAGATTTGAAGACAACAATAGTGAAGGCTAGTCTCAGGAGTCCATACCCAGGTATCTTAAGCACAGCATTCCATTAACAGCCTGCAGCTGATCAGTGTGCTCTCAAAGGGGTGGGGTGAGGTGGGTTTTTGCTGAGTTTTGGTTTTGTTTGGTTGGCTGTTGTTTGTTTTGAACTGTAGGTTTTCTTGAGTTCTTTGTAAAGGCAAGACAAGTATAACATGCCTCTTAATGAAAAAATAGCGACTCAAAAATTACAACTTACTGTTCTCCCTTTCAGAGGTGAGGGAAAAACCAAAATCTGAACGTTTTGTTCAACTCAAAACAGTTGATTACTGCGCTCAACAACTAGTTGCTTGCTCACAGATCATCAACCAGCAGACTTAGGAGGAAATCAAAATCAACTCCTACCACATTCAAACCTCTTCTTTACCCAAGACTGTCGTATGTCCACAAAGGCTGTTTGTTAAAATCCTTGAATATTATATGCCCAAGGTCACACATCCAAGGTATGAGAGGACATTGCCATCCTTTCAAACAAATGTCAAAAGCCCTGTAAATTGTTCTTGCTCACAACTTGTTATCTAGACAAGCCTCCCTTCCCCCATTCCTTTTTAGCATTTCTTGGGTGGGTAAAATAATACATAGATGTTTCCATTTGTACAATGTTGAGAGGTAATTTGTAAGAATTAGGAAAAAGTGTGGGAGTCATCTGGCTTTTTTCAAAATGCAATCTAGGACCATGGGTCCAGATTTCTTAGTAGGAATTCCAGTGACGTGAGTATTACTCCGGTGCAAATATCTTCTATTTAAGTTATTTGAGTACAAGCTCTTTTTTTCCCTTTCTTCAAAAGCATTTGACCAGATTTACTGCATAGCACTGAAATAAAACTATCTTTCACTGCTTGGGCCTGAGACTCTTACAGTCAGGGAAAGGAGGATGAGAGAGAACATTAGAATTGAAAACAGAATGACTGTATTATCCTTTAAAAATGTGTTGGATTTGAGAATTCATTTGATTGGTTGCTATGCAAATGGATATGTTGGTCTCCTTTCATACTGACAAATACATAAGCACCTAATAACTTTGGGATGTTTAAGTTACAGAAGATACAGACTTCCTATATATTTTATCTTCTACTTCTCATTGTGTGCTTTTAACATCAGAACATGGTGTTCTTAATCAACTAGAAAAAAGCAGAAAAGATTTCAGGCAAGTTCTACATGCTTCAAAACTTGTCTTTGACAATGAAACAGTTCAGGCTTCCATCTGACTGAAAAACAAATTCAAGAGGAAGAGTGTGACTTTATCACAATCAAACAGTGACATACTGGTTTTGTCTTCTTGCATAGCACCTGATGGCCTGGAAAGCAATATATGGTTGTTACAAACCTTTTTGGGTGCTACACGTTTTACTACACAATAGTTCAGATTACCTTTTTAAGGAGAAACTAAGTCCATGTGTGAAGAGCATGCTGTGTCAATAAACTGTGCCTGCTCTTCACACTTTAAATTTAAAATGGTTCTGCAGCAAATTTGGAAACAAACCACAGAAGTACTGCTTGATGGCAGTGGTTTCTTAGGCTACTTACTTTAATTTACTTACCAGGAAGATTATGCCACTTGTTTACAGCAAATAGCCTATTTGCAGTAACTGTGATCACAGCAGGAGTGGCCAGACCAGGCTGGGTGTTGGCTGCTACATGGGTGACAGGGGAGTTGGACGGGAACTTTAGAACCATGATAACGTCCTGTTGAGCTTGGTCTGTGAACATCAACGGACTCTGCAGGAGGAGATACTGTTGAGTGCACACAACAAGAACCCAAATAACACGGGAAAAGAAAACATGGGGAGGAGAAAAGCAGACAGGACAAGAGAAGGAAGATTGGATTAAAACACACAAGATCCAATAGCAGCTGCAGTGAAAAGCAAATGCAGTAACAGTAGATGAGCTTGTGGAAACAACCATTTTAGGTAGAAAAACCTTCATGTTTTGAGCGCCTTGTTGAGCACAGGGTGTCTATATACAACATTTGCTACAGATCACAGCAGATTAAACTAAAAGTTTCCAATCACCTATCTCTGCCAAAAGAATTCTCCTTCATATCTGCAGAGATAGTATGTCAAGGAAAGCAATGCCAAACTAAGAGGGAGGGGAAAAAGAAAAAAGAAAAAAAAAAGTGAGCAAAAGAAATTCCTGCTCCCAGAGATTGTCTCAAGTTGCATAAATTGGCAGACTGCAATTCTTTACAAGCCAGATGAGAACATGAAAGCACATTAAAATAAACAGATACACACATACACTAGATATATGTTCTGTATATATTTCTGGTGTACAAAAATAAGATTTATGAAGGCAAAGTAGAAGACTTCACTACAAATGTGTTTCAAAGGACAAACATAATTAAATGCAGTTGTAAAGAATATAAAGTGGACGGGATTACAGACACTACCCTGCGTTGTTTCTAGAAATACTAAAGGGAGGGAATGAATCCAGACTCTCATTTTCAACATAATATTTTTAGGTTTTAGGGGTTTAATTTAATAAGTTGAAAAGTTTAATAACTTTTTAACTAAGCTCTCTAACAATATGGCAAATGCCAAAACAAAATATCGAGGACCTTAGATCTGGATAGCAAACATAAGGAGGAAACCCAAAACTTAACGGGTTTGTGATTGTGTGGCGTACCTAAAAAAAAGAGAACTCCTTTGAGATGTAGAAATACAACCATCCTAGTCACCAGTAGCCATATTGCTCTAGTATTTGTAATTTTCTAATAACTAAATTAGAACACTAACGAAGTGTTCTTGGCTATTTTCCACCTGCAATATTTCATTACATATATGTGTATGTAAGTGCATACATTTAATGTATATTTATACAGAACTAATAAAAAAATTAAATACATTTGCATTTTTATTATCACTCCTTTTTAAAAAGTTATTAAGAGTACTTAGAAAAACATATTGCTCTATGAATTCCTATTTACAGTCTTTGCATAAAGGTGTAAATAAAAGCAACTAATAAGCTACCCAGACACCCTTCTGAGCAAGTGGCTAAAAGCCAATCAATATTATGAGTTAATCCTCCCTGGATGCTCATTCAATTAAAGGTGTCAGTAATGCCTCATCTGATGTGGCCTCAATTAAATCCAGCTATCTGATGGTTGAAAACACAAGGGGATACAGCAACAGCAGCAAACCCAGACAAATAGGCAGCCTTCGTGTGACTGCTAATTACTACACCTGGTGTATATTATGGCTTGTGCACTTAACACAGCACGTGGTAGCTTTCAATTCGGCTGTATTCATGCATACATACATACACACACACACACACACACGAAAACAGATAACTCAGTAAATAATACAACTAGAAATAATTCAAAATTGTGACAGGAAAAAACATCCTTACTGTGTTTGGCTCCAGGAATACTCCTTTTAAAACCACTCAATATAGTGCTATCGTAAAATCATGTATTAATAACCACAAAACTGGTCAGAGCAAGTGGAGAACTAAGGGTTTTTTCCTGTATGTACCTCAGTCCAAAAAAACCCGCAGGAGCTAGAAATAGTTAACTTCATAGAATTTAACTTCTTCCATTACACATTACACACTTTACTAATTCAGCGTCATGAAAAATATTATGATAAAACCACACAGACTGCTTCCTGGCATCAAATTTATTTATATAACAATGGGTCTGACAAACATGTCAACAATCAACTTCTCAAGTTCCTCCTCTTCCTGAAACAAAGCCCCCTGAATTAGGGCAAGTGCCTAGTGCACGGCACCATGACAGACGGACACACAGATGGCGTGTAGCTGTATGATGAGGGCGCCTGGGCTCCCCGACGGAGGGGAGAGCCTTGTGAAAGAGAGAACCCCGTGGGGTTGCACACCCAAGTCACTGCAGAGGTCTGCAGCCCTGGGACACTGTGTGGGAGGTGCAACGGGCCAGCAGATCACAAATCAGCACAATCCGCTCCGTCCATCCAGGACGTGGGATCCCAGGGCAGGAGCACGCCTACAGCGCAGCTGTCAAAGCGCAGTATGTACTGGCTGCAGGAAGGGTGGTGGGGATGGGGGGGACTCTCAGCTGAGCAAGTCTCGGGCACAACGCATGACACCTTTGAGAAAGGCTAGTAGCTCAATTTGAGAAGAAAGTTTACATTTCTTAGACGCCTACATCACCAGGTTTGTAAGCTACTTTGGAGACATTACAGATTTTTGTGTAATTTTTCTAAAACCTTTTGCACTTCAGATATGTTTTCAATCTAATAACCTGAGTCTGCTTGAGTGGAACATATGTCTTACAGAACATACAAGAAGAAAATGTCTTTTTTTAATATTTCATTGTAAAATGTCCATCTTACCAATAAGGGAATGTAACCTTTTGAAAAACTTGTGAATTAGCAGACCATTTGCTCCACTTGTCAGAATATCACTTAACATACTTAGTTCTGGAACTATGACAACACAAATGATGTTCTAGACCCACAGACTGCACACAACATGATACGGAAAGTAATCAGTAATAAAATAATAGTTTGTATAATAAAATTATATTAGACACAAGTAGAGGTAAAAGGGAAAGCATGTTAATGCTCGCTGCCTGGATTTTATCACCCTGGCTTTACTGCAAAACACATTTAGTCACATTCTTTGCTATGTAAGTTTCAGCTCATGAATTCCTAGTAATCCTGGGTTTAGGGGAAAACCTATGCCTTGGGGAAAAGACAAGGAAGTTCCACCTCCTAAATCCATGCTTCTTGGGGAATCTGCCAAAGATTAACTAAATTGTCTCCATGATGACTGGCTCTCACCTGTACAGGTATGGTATTAACAAAATCAACTGATGAAGTGTTCTTAGATTACACTGACAAAAAAGGTCTGTACTAGAAATCAATACAATCCTTTCAGCAATAAATAAAATGATAGTTAAGCACTGCACACACTCTCAGTCCTACAAAATCGTACCTCATCTGCTGTTTTTAATAAACACAATTCCACGACCACATAAAAGCAAAGTGGCCAGTTCTGTAACTTTAAGGCAGCAAAGGAAGTGAACAAAAGAGGAGGTCACAAAGAGTTAACGTGGTACTTACCACCTGCATGGCAGAACTTCTTGGAGGATGTGGTTCTATGAGCAGTTGGGAAGGGGTCTGTCCAAAACTTCGTATTTGAGCTTCAACAGCCTGGAAAAGGCACAGGCAGGTTTGCATGTTAAGAGGTGCTAATTACAGGCAATAGAACCATAACTGTCACCTGAAAATGTCATTCCACACTTCTGGCTTGTTTCATGTTGAAAATCAACCCCGTGTGTTCACTGTGGGGCTAAGTGCTTGGCACTGGTACTAAGAATGAGGTAATCATTTTAGTACTGTGGATGCTATTTCCATGAGAAACTCTGCAAAACCTCATCCTGCTCAATGATATTAAACAGAAACAAGCTATTATAATCAGAAACCCTCTTTATTGGCTCCATTTTTCCTTTCTAACACTGGCTTATCCTGTTTGTATCATAACTCAGAAACAAAAGTTAATTTTTAAAAAGTTTCTATAGGTATTGAGAGTGTTCTACTTTCTATTTAAACTCCATTGCTTAGTTTCACAGCAATAACTACAAATGAACCTTTTTCTTATTTTCATTTTTATTCAGAAAGAGCAAACAACTTTAGGATGCATTAAACTACCAACAGCAAATCTAATAGTAAATGCAGCTAAAGGAGAACGTGAAGATATAACACCACAATTTTTTTTTTTTTAAAGTTTCTCTGTATCTTCAGCAACATGCTTTAGCACTTCTTCACAGGGCATACTCAAAATACCATCTCATGCTTAGCAATTTCTTTAAAATAATTATTCTGAAACGTGTGAACTTATTCCTCTTGCCTAGGTGTGTTCAACTAGTTTTCCATGTTGCCACCTATTGGCCCTACTGGCTTAAAGATAAAATCAAGCAGCTAAAATTCAACAAGTTATTTCTTGTCAGCCAGGCCCCTGCACCATCCACAGAAACAGGCTAGTACTACAGAAAAATCTTAAATCACTCATCTTAGACTAAATCTCTTTCATTGTGAGCTAAACTAAGTAAAATCACTTTGCATTTTCTGTGGGCTAACAGATTGCATATGGGGCAACACTTTAGTTTCTCTGTGGGATGGGGCATTGAGCCCTACATTCTCAAAAGCGTCTAGTGATGCCAAGTACCTGAGGTGAGGCGTTAGCAAGTCCTACTTTCAAAAGAAGTCCTGAAAATCAGGCCCTTCAAAAAAGTGTTTTAAATGGGATGCTTGAATGCTAAAACATGAAACCACTAACCACTTTTTAGCTATTAGAACACCATGTTTTTCTCTCAGAGATTCTTCTTTTTCATGGTTCAACATACCTGGAAGCTCCTTACGCTTATATTTCCTGTTCTATTTTAGCCACCCATTAAATTTTTTGAGACAATGGAATATCACTTACGCTGATCTTATTCTTACAAGCAACTATTTTTCAGTGATAATAAAGACTATTACTAGGACACACAATGTTCTTCTGTTACAGAAATAACAAAACCAAAAGTAGAATGCACCTTCAAGTTCATAAAAAATAATCATCCTCTGATAGGAAACACGCCATCCAAAACACTTAACCTTATTACATTTGGCAAGGCTTTTGAAACATCTGAACTCACCAGAACAGGAGTTGCAATTACTCTATGGGCAGATTCTAACATTCTTCCCACCCTGGGAAGCACCTTAATCTTCAAAGAACTGGGGAATAAGTAAGTTTATCAAAAAGCTGGCTGAAATCTGACTACAAATGCAGTGATTCAATGAGTACTTTTTGAGGAACAGCAATATCAGATTCGTGAAACACTGAAGCTCAGCAAGACCATCAGAGCCCCTGTCCTAGTGACGAGACATGCTACATTAAAATTCAAATCTGGGTTTTTGTGACTCAAGATATCAAGGGAATCAGAAGGGCATAGAATTTGACATCTCTTAAGGCATGAAGCATTATCAAAGCAACAGCATACTGGTCAGCAGCTCTGCCCTTTCCATAAAAAGCTGTTAGTTTCAAAACATTCAGATTAAAAATATTTGCCTACGTTTACTTGCAGATTGAGTGGAATATTTTTACTAGCAAATGGGAATTCTGTATTGCATTGGGGGTAGAACCAGAAGAACACAGAAGGAACAGAATGCAGACAGTCCTGGATGTCAGTTATCCTGTGCTTGTTAAAATCTTTAGGGCAAATCTACAGAGTCTATAGGATCTGCTATTTATTTCCTATAAAATATACACCCAATATACTATCCAAAATTAGTATTCTTGAAGCACAACCCCCATGCATTTCTTTTAGATAGCGATGAAACTAGATGAGGAAATAATAAGCTTCAGATTTGTTAACTTCGTTGTATATTGACTTCGGATCAGTACAGAAACCTCCATTCCCAAATAGTTCAGCATTTAAAGGGAGTCAAAATTTTGTCTTGCCCTTGAAATCTGGTATGTCCTTTAATTCCCAATGCTACCTCTGCAAACTATACTCCCCTACACAGTGCTACTACTAAAGAAGGAAAAACTAAACATGAGAGCACTTCAAATACATTTGCCATAACAAGAGCCCAAACTGACATGGAACAATTGCTTTAATCAATGAAAGATCACTGGTCAGAAGGCTATTTTCCACAGACCAGATCTCAGAGGGGCTCACCACCTTCCAGCCACATAAAAACTGGATTCCACTGCTTACTCACATACGTGACGCTCAACATTATCACACTCCTAGACCACACAATAGCAGCAGCAGAGCAGCTATTTGTCTACCACCCACCCTCAGTGCAGAAGAGAATCCCTCTGGGATATTAAAACCAAGTATAAAATACCACAAATTCTCCATTTTCAGGCTTTAACAGACAGTTTCCACATCCATGTTTATGATCTAGCTTGAGTTTGGGATTTACAGTTCCAGAGAAACAAGTCTTTCAAACCCATTAGGTTACATCTGGTCCTTCCAAAAAAATACAAGAGCCTACATTTCCAGGATTACAATAGCCCCCTGAAACAATCTCTCCCTTTTAGCCAACAGAACTGGGAAAATCTACATTCAGATCATGTCCTACCACAGGTAACAAGGTTTCATCAAAACTGTACACAGAATAAAGGCACAGACACTGGTATCTCTATGTCCTCCTTACTGCACGTCTGCAGAAAGCCAAAAGAAATTTGAAAAACTGTTGAGTAAAGGCAACAACACTTGGACAATTATGTCTACACATAGTGGCTAGACTTCAGCAAAAGCCTTTTGCATTCCTGTTAATGACCAAGAAAAAAAGGTAAAGATTTCTTTATTTAGCTTCAACATTTCTTAATTATGACCAAGACAGTGTACTAGCAACCCCAAATGATTCCTTCCTTTTCCCAGACTGTATTCAAAGTCAATCCAGACGTCAACTCCATGTTCTGGTGATGTCTCAGTCAGAAGGATCGCATACGGAAGGATGCAAGATGACCTCCCTCTGTCAGCAGAAACATGTGATGGTGGAGCTAGAATCACTCCCCATTCTCTCGATTTACATAACAATAAAAAGAGAAATACAGGGCATTTTAGCCACCAGATGTCACTCAGACTTTTGTTCAACCTGTCAAAGAAAATCAGCTAGGAGCAGGGAATCCTTTCCTCAGAGAGATAATTAATATCTCCTTTGAAGAAAACAACCTACCACTTACCAGAAAATATACAATAAAATGACCATCCGTCAAAAGGTCTTTCTAAAAAATTATAGCCCAGCTTCTTAATTTTCTTGAATAATGTATTAATAGCATTAGTCAGTATTACTAAGAGACAGCCCGCTTCTTCTGGGCATATGTTCTCACATTGCTGAATCCCTCTGGAGCACACAACCATGTAGATTACTGTAGGCAGAAATATTTGGGAAATTTGCACAACTAGTTTTGCATCTATGAAAGGCATTACATAACTGGAAAGGAATAACCTTTGTTTGAAAGATATCCTTAGTTCCACAAATCTCTGGAATTTATTTTTTTTTAATCTCTGAAAACATGCTGCATACCACAAAGTAAAAGATAATATCATTCAACATTTTGTTTCACTGCCTCTCAAATATCTCAGTAAAATAGCCATCTTCCTGTTAATCCTCTACAAAACCAAAACTTTGGTAAGGCCAGAATTGTTCCAGATGCTACAACAAGAACTAATAAAATGAAACAAGGTAACTAGCCCTTTACAATAATGCAGGCAGTAAGCATCTCAAACCACATACTTATATGATAAACATGGTATTTCAAACGTTAGTTCATTTATAAGTATGAAAGCCATAAGAAAATTTCCCAAGTTGACATTTATCTGATTACCACAATAACCTGTTCCTAAAAAAGTCTCCTGGATCACCTCCTCTTTTCTTGGGGGGTGGGAAGGGGAGAAGAGGAATAGGGAAGCAAATCAAAAGAGGAAGAGTGAAAAACTTGAAAACTTGGCTTAGCTATAATGTAGCTTTTGGCCACTATTTAGTATGGATATTTTCAATCTCTGAACTTACCCTCTAATCTAACTGTGAGGAAAGTTAATTCAACAGTATGCAGTACCCACCAAATACGGCTGTAAATTTTTTGGGAAGGAGGGTGATGGGGAGGTTGAACATATGGATGCAGTTAAGGTAAAAACAGATGTTTGTTACTTTTCTTTGCAGCAACACTCAGAAACTAAGTCAAAATTGCTTTTTTTCATGTTTATGTCTGAAAGAACTATAAAATTAAATATGAGGGAGGGCGGGTGGAGGGGGAACTGCAGTGAGTGTCACAGAGAAAGAATGAAACGGTCTCCAGTTTTGAACTCAAATCCTGAAATGAAGGCCCATATAGTTAAAAGGCAAGACATACACCATTTAACTCTAGATTTAAAGACCCTTAGAGTCTCAGAGCTGCTTTCATCATGCCTACTCAGACACAAAACACCAAATTGCCCAAAGAGTCTAACGGCACAGCACACCCATGTTAAAATGCACGCCTCGGTCTGAATGCATGACAAGCTACAACCCTACCATTCGCTACAAAGAGGCCACTTTCAGTCTGTGTGTCTTTATGCATCTACACCGAATTATTTCCAGTTACTTCTCAAATCTGGAAGATTTAATCACCAGACATCTGAAAGCCCAGCTGAAATAGCATCATGCATTGTAATGCATATCCTTTCAGCGTGTTAGGGACAGAAAATGTTTTGGGTTCATCTTCCATCTTTCTACCCAGTATTTATATCCAGAAAATAACAGCCCTTGCAAAAATAATTACTTTGGCTCTCTGCCGCTCCCACCTCACTTTTCAATATTCAAAAAGGTTTACGCACATGTTCCTCAGTGATTTCTATTGGCTTGAGCAATATGCAATTATGATTACTTGCTTTCCCTTTCCTTCCACCCAGATGTTGCTTTACAGCACCAGAGAACACAGAATATTTGACAGGTTTCCCCTCCGACAGTGAAGTTGAATGGCTTAGCGGCCAACTGACTAGCTCCTTTCCCCCATGGGATGGTGATTAAAATCAAGCCCTGATAACAAGTGATGAGAAAACCTCTTCTGACAAGACAGTCACAGTCCTACAGCAAGATTCTTAGTTAAATTCCTCACGGACTACAGAGACACAGATAACACTAGCCAGAGAACAAGCATGATTCATAACAATTTGATAAAATTGCTGAAAACGGGCTAAAGATTACAGAAGAGAAGCTCTTTGTAGTACCGTCTCCCCTTGTTTCATAACAATCCCCGTTAGCTCGAGATTGTGAAAAATGGGCAAAATGGTTTTCTGAAACAGGCGATGTACATGCTTCCTGCCTGTACACCTGCCCTGGGGATACTGCACTACACTTGACCCAGGGAAAAAAATACAGCGCTCAAATGTTAGTACCATAAATTCACACACTCCCATCCACCATTTTAAAAATCAAATGAGCAGCCTAACTTCTTCATGCCAAGCCAGAAAAACCTTTCTCTTCTTTCGACTTTGCAAATCAACCCTTTCATATTGAATCGCTTCCATTTTTTTTGTTTTATCACTGCACTATTCACTTAATGTACTGGTTTAAAGAAAATTGCCTACGCTAGCTTTGAAATCTAACAAATGGCAGGGGAGGGAAGGGAGCAAAGAGAGAAGAAAAGCTAAAGAAAAGATACTACACGATCAAGAGTTACGTACAGTTCTCTAGGTATCATTAAACACGCCAGCGAAATGTCTGTGATACACCCTCTGTTAACCAAGCGGAGCATAAAAGGTGCCTGCTGGAGCCCACTAATGCAGTTACTCCTTCAAGTGAAGTTACGCGGGTTTAGGGCTTCGCAGCTGAAGCACAGGCAGAAACACTGCCAACAACCTGCAGAGGGGGACACCGTTAGAGTATGCTAGCAAGTTGGGATGAAGTAAGGAGCGCACAACTCTCGCCTGCTGCGGTGCATTAGGGATGTATGTAACAAAACTATGTATAAGCGTGCCTCATTACACAAGAAAACAACATAAAAATGTAGAAACGAAAGCCATCGAAGATACATGAAGCATAGGGTTTGGTTTTTTTTTTCTTCTTTCCTGGCAGATTCCTTGCAAGAAACACATCTTTTGCATAAAAATATTTTTTCCTTTTTTTCTTTCCTAATTTCAGTTCCTTCTGTCTGCTCAAAATACCATAGGTGTCTGTTCAGAAGTTGGTTACTAGTCTAACCACTTGTTATTTATTAAATCCAAACTACTATAGATCCCTGAGGGGGGTGGGGGAGGCTGTTACCCTACCCAGGATTTTTTTTTTCCTCAAAGCTATTGGAGATTCAATATATGAATAATACTTTCTTCTGTTCACACCACAGCAAAGTTTAGAAGGGAGCACAGTGGAGGATACCTTCCACACCTTTAAAAACAAAAGCACTAACCCAGCTCTTAAGCTACATGAAGAAATTTTCTGTGAGAAGAAAGAAAAACGAAGTCTTTTTGTCCAGACAAATCAGTACGACAATTACATGGCAGTCATTAAACTAAACCAGGAAGTAATCACAGTTTGTGAGAATACAAATAGATCCCCCTCAGGGCCACGCAAGTTGCTGCAATCTGAATATATACATTCCAGGCATATTAAACAGAGGCATAGCACGGCCTGGCTGCAATCTCCAGTTCACGCAGCTGTCCGTCTACTGCAGCGTAATCCCAGCTGCCAATCTGATAGAAACCAGTTAGTCAGAGCAGACACAACCAACAGAAACAAATGTCACTCAATAATGTTCAGAGGCACTGGGTTCATGGATAATTTCAAACAGTATCTCTGTCTGAAGCACTGATGTGCTCATTCAAAACACCTAAATCTTTGGCTACTGGAAAGAAGCAGATAAAAAAACTAGGACTAGAAAAACAGGTCTGGTAGTACTTCAAAGAGACTGACAAAATAAAAAGGGAAAAGAGTCTAAAAAGAAAGTTAAGATGAATTTAGAGACCCGCAAATAAAACTGGATTCAGTACAGGCAAAATCCTAAGCAGCTCTGGGGCTAGTTTTTTAAAATACAATAGTCTCCATTTCACTTGAGCACCAAAACCAAAATTGCTTCCTGTCTCTCTTCGCTATGGCAGCTGAAGATTTCAACAGAGTAACTCATGGCTTTCACGTAAAATCAATAATTATCACATAGAAAGTCGTGGCATTGCCATGTGCAATACCTTGAAACTTCACCAATTTCTGGCATTACTCATTCACCCCTCTAAATAGCTAAACATCATCTTTCAAACTTGCTACCTTCACACAGTCTACTTGCTACTTAGCTGACTCCAAATTTTGATCCAAAACTTTTTCCTCTGGAAAAAAGCAATCTGTTCCAATCTGTTAGCATTCCATGGAATTTCTTCATTTTTGATGCCGACTCTATTTATCAAATAACAAAGCTTCATTAAAATACAACATTTCTATCTGACGGAGGTTAATACACCGATGTAAAAATCCAACATTTAGTGGTCTTTAAACTGTCTCGCATGATCACCTTTCAGAATCTGTAACAGTTGTGAAAAAGAAACAATTAACTCATTTTGCTGAGAAATATATTTATTTAAACTAAGTCATAACTACTACCTGCAAGATCAAGCCAGCTGTTTTCGAAGTATGGGTACAATATTATCTCAGAGTCTTCTACTGCAAAGAATGAACTTTTTGTTATCATTTAATAAAATGTAACATTTAACTGAGACTTGATTTTTTGGACACTGCTTGAGGAAAAGCACCTCTGGCGTGACCGCAAGCTTTCTCACTCAAGAAGCAGCTATTGTTCAAATCTAACTACTAACTAATGTAATAGTTTAGGAAGTAAATACCACACCACATTGATGAGCTAGACACCCTAGGCTGCAATGAGCACATACAATGAAAACACTCCAAACAAAAATTTTTACTTTCCCAATTACTGTGAAAGTCAATGCAGATATGATTTGGACTGCATAAAGAGTCTGCAAATAAATAATCGAAGCATGCTGATGACACAAAAAATAATGACATTTTTGTAGCCTGCTCACTTCCATGTTTGATTCAAGGCTAAATGACTTGGTGTATGATAACTGTAGCTATTATACACTAGTATATCTCATCCTTTCCACATATGGGGGAAAATAAGTTAAACAATGGAAATAATTTCTATTAAAGTTATTTTTGAAGGATTATGAGCATCACTTTTTTCCATCCCTTGTTTACCTTTTGATTACCCTTTCTTTTTTAATGCTGGCAAACAAATATGTCAGCTATCTAAGACTGACCAGCCAGGCACGAAAGAAAATGTGAAGAGCCCGGGGGGTCTCAAGGCCTCTCTGGCTCTGATAGATCCACAAGACAGGTCAAGCAAGAAGAGGTGAGGGAACTGACTGCGCTGAAAATTTCTATCCTTTGAATTTCAATCAGGGGCTAAAAAAAAAAAAAAAAAAGCACTCGGAGCTGAAGAACTAGTTAGTTTGCATGAGTTACCTCTTTCCAAAAAGCTTTACTACTTCCAGCCAAAGCAGTTGTTTGATTCTTATTTTTTTAATCCTTATACATCAGGTATCTCAGTCCTACTTTCATTAACTCTAAGATATCACTCTTTTTCCTGCTGGATAGAGAAACAGAAGCACCAGATAAAAATTAGAATCTACTCCATAATGATGGACAAAAGAGAACATTCAGGTCAAATATTTTTCTGGATCAAAACCTAGCCGAATACTCTTATGCCTGTTCCTAAGTGCTGTAGTAAATACGTAAGTTAAGACAAAGGGTAATAAACCCCCATACGTCATGTCAAACTCTGGGCGGAATGGAACCAAAGAAGTGCCACACCTCCCAGATATCCCAGTAAACACTAGCTGATGCTCATTTTGCCTGTTTACTCCAACACCACAGACAGGTCACAGTGTGAGCGGAGTCGTGAGAATTAATAGGTGTCCTGGTTTTAGCTGAGAGGGTTGATTTTCTTCATAGTAGCTAGTGTGGGGATATGTTTTGGATTTGTGCTGGAGACAACGTTGATAATATAGAGATGTTTTTGTTCTATGGACCTATTAAGCAGTGTTTACACGGGGCCAAGGCCTTTTCTGCTTCTTGCACTGCCCTGCCCGCGGGATGGCTGGGGGTGCACAAGGAGTTGGGAGGAGACAGACAGGACAGGTGACCCAAACTGACCAAAGGGATATTCCATACCATATGGCATCATGCTCAGTTTATAAGGAGCTTGGGGGAAGGGAAGGGGGGGCAGCGGCGTTTGGAGAGATGACATTTGTCTTCCCAAGTAACCGTTATGCGTGACAGAGCCCTGCTGTCCTGGAGATGGCTGAACACCTGCCTGCCCATGGGAAGTGGTGAATGAATTCCTTGCTTTGCTTTGCTTGTGCGCGCGGCTTTTGCTTTACCTGTTAAACTGTCTTTATCTCAACCCACAAGTTTTCTCACTTTAACTTTTGCAATTCTCTCCCACATCCCGATGGGGGGGGGGGGAGCGAGTGAGCAGCTGCGTGGTGCTTAGCTGCCGGCTGGGGTAAAACCACGACAATAGGTAAATGATATGAACTGGTGGCAGCGATGGCGCTCCTGTTATTTTACTGCTCCTTTCACCAGAAGAAAACACTCATCTTTTCATGGGAGAGTCCCGATGCCCAGACAAGCCGATTTCATGCAGCGGTGGTACCTGCCCACCCACAACGGCATCGCAGGCTTTGTCTGGGCTACGCAATCCCGCTCTGCGCACCTCCACAGGAAAAGACCGGGGCACGGGTTTGGTTGCAGCTGACGAGTCCACCTCTCCTTAGTTGTGAAATCAGTATGCTTCCTCTAAATGCGTTATTCTTCATTCTGGTTCCATACAATGGTATTTTAATATAGATTTGCAATTAAAACTAGACCAATTCTTAACATTTATTTGGCTTTTCACACCGTTCCTGTGCTGTACAACGTCAAACATGCCATCTGTGCAACACACTGCTGGCCAGAGATGATTCAAAGATTGTTTCTACAGTACTTTGAATTTTGCCTGCATGAATTCGTTACTTACTGAATTCAGCACATCTAAATTTACTGCTCTGCGACAGTATTTTATAATCACTTTATCCTGCTTTTTAAAACTCATCGCAGCCACAACAAAGATCATTGCCCAACCTGCTAAAAACAGACTGATCGTTTTCCCAACTATTTTGTAAATGTTAACTATGCTATAAATACAAATGGTGTTTATACTTTGTGAAAGATTCACTGCTGTCAGGGTTCTCCAGCTGAGTTAGAGCTGAAATATGCTATTAACTCCCACCATGAACACAGCTAAAAGAGAGGCCAAAAATGCTTTCTCTGGGATAAGATATCAGATCTGCTACTGCTGTCATGAAACTGGGGTCATGTAAACTAAACATCCTTGTAACTTCTTTTGGAAAGCACAGAAGTCTCTCAAACTCTAAATATTTAAAAATAAAATTAGACTCATAAGAGATAGGTCTAAGATGCATAAAACTTACCCAAAGATATTAATCTCGGGCAGCATTTAAAAGCTATTATCCATAAAATAATTTATCCCATATGCCCTAAAACCAAAAATAAAAGATTTCCTCTCTTTATATAATCACAAGTGGCACATTCAAATAACATACCAAATGCTATGTCCAAGCTGATTCTTCACAATTTTTGAAACTCCTCAGTTCATATGGAAATAAAATATCAACAGTAGAAAGAAAGGTGCCGACAGAAAGGAGAAAGCTGTGCTTCCTAATGTTAAACAGACTACCATCGTGTAACAAAAAGGCACCTTCTCTTCAAAGGAAGAAGTATAAAACAACTGAATCATCTCAGGCTAAAACCAAATCACTTAATGAAAGTATGTGGGGTATTAATTGGATGGGACTTATTCTCATCTTTTTTAACTATTATTGCAAATTTTAAAATAATCAGTCCTTAATTACTGCCTACAAAGATCATATCAGATGATAGTTTTACAACTATTTGAAGAATATGGTTAGGTGCCTTTTGATAAGCATGGTACAAAATTTAGTATGCTTCTTGAGGTTCAGGGAATCCTGTAGTAAATCAATGATGTATACTCCAAGTAACATTTTGCCTTCCCTCTTTAACTTCAGCTCTTTTCTTTACACTTATCCAGTGTTTATGCTAGCTACATAGGGGTACCAGTGGAGAAATGGACCGCTAATTAGGAACTCTGAGTTAACTGAGTGCAGCCCAGATTCACAATCATCCTTTGTTACACTATCCCAGAGACAATAGGAATTTCTATTCTTCTGACCAATATACTAATGGAATACCCACAAATCAGTCCAAGATAGAAATTCTTTTCTATGGATTTTGCTTCATCTCTTAATCAGTTGCTTGTCTGAATGGCTTAGATCTAATTCTACTTCTTTTTCTTTTTTTTTTTTTCCATTCTCGGACAGCCATTGCAAAAAGAAAGCAGAATTTGTGATAAGAAGGTGCTGTGAATTCTCTCCAGAACGGTCGGATGACATTTATCTATGCTACTGTGACTCCTTGCCTCTTCCATACAGGCAACAAAAAAAGCCCTTCCACGGCAGATCTCGTGATCGGGAGTTCCACAGATCAAAACGTGGTGTTCAAGAACAAGTCAACAGAAGGTAGTCATATAGCATACCTCTGCTGGCAAATACCCTATTTTCCACCAGAAATAGATGTGATATTTACTGCTTGTCAACTGAACAGCAACTTCCCTCTGCAGTTGCAACCTCCTTCCGCACGACGCACAAGGACAAGGATCAGAGTCAATGACAATGCTGCTAAAACGGCTCAAGGCCGAAAGAGGAGGACGAAGGAATGGTCTCTGCAGGGACGAGAAGTGCGCAGATACGTCAGAAGATATACCGGATCTCTTGCCTTGCTTCTCCTGGTTGCAGTTCCCTTCCCCCACTGGCTGTGACTCAAACCCTTCTCTCTTGATCTACTCCCCTCCCCCTGAGATTTGCCTTTGAATTATGCAAGCTTTGCACTCCCCAGGGTTTATCTGCCAAAAGGTAGCATGTGGCCCATGGTTTGCATTTTAGTTTAAAATTTTCTATTATAGCAGTCAGATCCTTTCAAAATACTTTACTTCCTTTATTCCCATAGGCAGAAAGAATGGCAGGAAAAAATTGTTCACAGCAGTACGAGAGGATGTAAAAGTTCTACATTTTCAGTTTAAAAAAAAAGAAAGGTGGAATATGGTTTTAATCAAGTAGTTTTCCTTCCTAGACGAGTGCTTCCTTCTTGTAATATATATAACCTGACTGCCTATAAAAATAAAGGTGCCAGTTGGAGCCATTTAGGAGACCTAAGGAAATTCTGCATTAACCTAAACTCCTCCACCCCTCAGTTCCTTCCACTATTATTCTGTGTGTGGCCTCTCCTGATGAGTTAGGTCACCAATATACATACATATATCTGTGAAGATACTTCAGAAACACATGCATCACAGGCTCCTTGTTACTGATGTGGTCCAGGCTTAGCATAGACCATCTATGTGGAGAAATT
Organism: Grus americana; assembly: GCF_028858705.1. Taxonomy (NCBI): domain Eukaryota; kingdom Metazoa; phylum Chordata; class Aves; order Gruiformes; family Gruidae; genus Grus; species Grus americana. Next base: position 65,785,710 of record NC_072855.1, on the reverse strand, counting down.
GCCACGGCTTAAGAACATGCTATTATTTCCATATGATACCTAAAAGCCTCAGTAACTTGCAACCCTCAGAGTATACAGAAGCTTCTCCTTGTTTTAGGTTTGCAAATAAAAATATATTTTCTGCTACAACTGTCAACATTTAAAGACCCAAATGCTGAACCTTATTGAGAGGAGAAAGCCAAAAGTGCCCTTTTTGAAACCAAGAAATCCAGAGTAAAATTTCTGCTTTAATAGTTGCCTAATAAATACATACTAAATCTGAGGTGTCGTGTCTGCCTAAAAATGCTGTTAATTATCGAGATCAGAAACTCATTTGGCCTCTAACCAGGAATTTGGTGGAGAAAAGAAGTAATATTTTCTAGCAAGCTGACTGAAGGAGAAAAATAAATGCTGATTGAAGCTGCTCGGCAGTACAGAACGTTAGCGCAGGTCCTCAGGGAGATGGATTAGTAAGCAGGAAGAAGGTGAGGCTGTCAAAGGTGCATGATAAATTCATTTAGCACATAGATATAGAATGATTATGCACATAGATATACACACGAACAGATATTTTATTACTTTCATCTCTACTCATAAGTAAAAACAGAATAACTCACCATTGGTGATGATAGTCGTTAAATCTCTGCACTGTCAATATCATAGCGGAGCTGATCATATGTACCATTTCAAACTACATATACACATTTACATAAAAAAAATGTTTTATAAAATACACATAAATAGCAAGAGATACCTAAACAGGAATCTTTTTACTGTTTTACTGTCCTGCTTAAAAATGCTAAATAAAAATATTCCATTGGACCGATCTTCAAGTAACTCAGAATGAAAGCGCTACAAGATACCATTCACCCTGCTGCCTGCATTCATCAGCATGTATTTTTGACATCATCAGTAGTGTTTCGAAATTCTGCTGCTGCTAAGCTACTCCATTATTATGAACTCAACACTGCTATTCTCCCTCTCCTGTTTTCCTTTTTATACGCCACTCAGTTCAGGCAGCATAGAGCAACTCAAAAATAAGAAACATTGTAGTGAAGTACAATCAAACCATGACAAATTCAAAAGATTTGGTAACAAAATATATTAATATATTTATAGGAGTACAAAGTGAATGCCTCTCTAACTGAGATGATCCACACCTACAGACAGATTTGTAGCTTTCCTGGTCTTAAATTCCTTTTTTTCGGGCTATGAGACAAGTAGAACAGATCATCGTTAAAGTGATAATAAAATTGTTCTAGAAAAATTAAAGACTACAAAAAAATTGTGTGTGGCAGACTGCTATTTTCATTAGTATTACTTCAATTATTAGCTTCATAAACGATGGTTCAATGATGGTTCATTTAATACCAAAATTAAGAACAAATTACACACAATGCCCGGTCTATTTTTCAGCTCACACTTAAACCTAGCACTTCAAGAGTCTAATAAATACTCTTACAAGGTAAGAATATTTCCTTGTCATGGTGTACACTGGACAAACATTATCAATGAAATGAAAACATGACAGGGTGAACATCTAGTACCCTTGGGTCAGTAACTGTTTCAAACGCAAATGATGACATTTTTCCTTGAAAGCTAAGTGTTCCAGCATCTCTTAGCTCAATTAAATGTATTTATGTGCAACATCTATATTTTACCTCAAGGCGGACCAAGACGCAGTCTTCAGACTGATGGCAACCCACGTAATGACGACATCCAGCCCTCACTCTTGGTACTTAAGCCAGTCCTCGTGTACCCCTACCTGCCCCACATACCCCCCAAACCTTTCCACTCCACCCGCAAGCCAGCTACAACCCACAGCGCTGCTGATGTGACTTTCTCTACCGAGGCTGTCAAGGTGCCCCCAACAGGCAGGTGGCCAGTACGCACAGAGAAAATAGTATTGTTTAAAATAGTAATTGCTTACTTCTCAGACCTTCTTTCAATAAGCAATAAATAACAAATACTTCAATTAGGATTAGACTAGAATTCTACAGTGAACCTCAAACCTAGTATTTGTTAGCAGAAATGTCTTCATTCTTGTTTTCATTTATTCACACACATATTCCCTGTTGGTATACATCTAGCCATCCTTTCAAATAAAATTGTTTCTAGCATTCCTATTACTTTGTTCTCAGGGACTCAGAATATTTTATAACAAAGTACCAGTTACAATTATTCTATAATTAATATAATTGCAGCTATACTCAATACCAATGTATTGCCTGAACAGAGGATGTAAAACTGATCAAAAATCTGGCTTAATCACCCATCCCACCATTTATTTTTTTTTTTAAACAGCTGTCTAGATGGAGGAGGGAGGAGTCTTTAACCCCACAACATCCTAAGGGATACTTTAGTAAAAAGATTTTTCTGAATGCTGCTGAGTCTCAGTGAGACTACTGATCTTTCCAATGTTTAAATATTTACTTTTGCGTATGAAAAATACAGGACAAGTTGTTATTAATTTGATAGCAAGCCAAACAAAAATAATGGAAGCTACAAAATTATGGTGTTTGACGTGTGCTACATACGCAGGATTGCGTTAAAAGAGAATTGTTGAAATGGTAAAAGTAAATTCAAAAGTGCAAGCCAAATCAAGGTTGCTCACTGTCTTCTGCCATTAAGATCCAGTGTTAGCGAACAAAATGACTGTCCTCAGCAACTGAAGCGATCCTTGAACATTTATTTTTATATTGGCATCCAGTCTGTGCCGAATCCAGGTGCACAAAGTTTAAGAACAACTTGCATGCTTGTTCTCTTAATTTTGCATGCTGTGATGACTGGTTCAGGCACCTTGCATTTCACTGGCCTGTAGCCAAACCACAAGAGAACACAAAGATTTGAACATTCACCGGTAGCCTCCAACAACATGGAGTCTTTACGCTTTCAACACTGCAGTGGTTAACAAAGATTTTCCTCTCCTATATTTAAAGTACAAACTCACCTCTCTCAATACGGGATCCGTTATTGAACTTAAATTAACAGCTCCTTCGTAAGTCAAATAGTAGAATACATTCAGGGACCTAACAGCCTCTGGCCCTTGCTGTTTATAGCCAAAAATCAGATCAATCCACTGGTGCAGCTGGCAGGAAACAAACTCACTTTCCAATGCCTGTGAAAAAAACACAAACAAAATACATAAATTTGAGTTTGCCAGACGGTCGTCATTTAGTAGTAGGAGAAGCATTTTTTTTGAATAGCGTACAAAATTATCTTAACATGCGTTAGTACAGAATTTTAGACGTTCTATCCGAAAAAAAGGTGGGCCCTGTGATAGACGCCAAAGTCTCATGCCCTACTCTGGTTCCCGCTGACCAGAAAACCTTCTTTTTTATACTATAATAACAGGAATAAGAAAAAAAAGCAGTAAGCGGAAAGCATTTATGCCTTTATGGACAGCCGGGTTATGTTTTTATGAACTTGTGCTTTTCTGTGTGATGTGCATGGTGAATAATAACAGCGCTATAATCTGATTCTGACAGACAGAGAGAAGATTGATAGACTTGGGGAAACTGAACTAACTAGGGATGTTAGGGTACAAATTATTTAACATGCCGGAATATCAACTTGCTGTTACTTTTATGCATTTCTTGTATATATCTCTTATACAAATCCATACAGAGGCAGTACTGTGCTGAATGATGAAGTCACTTTTCTGAAGACGTTATCCAGTTACAACCCAATCCCCAAGACAAAACCATCTAAACAATAATGAATGTCTCCCTAATGGTATTAGATACAGCACAAATGTATTAAAAGATAAGTTAAAAATCATTGTCATCTAAAGAGTTAATTCATCTAGATTAAATCACTGGCAGGATTTGCTTTTTCTATTTCATACAGCGGATTCAATATATTTCTTATTTGAATGAGCAAATGAAACAACGTAACAAAGTCTGATATCCTCTTCATCTAACGAAATGAATGGCATTTTCCTTGTAAAGGAAATCCCTAATTTTGAGCAGAGGAAGTTAAAATTAATCTGAAACCCAAGGAAATCACTCTGCAATTTGCACACAAAAATGATGGGTTTGTTTCATTAACTGATGCCTGAAAACAACATTTAAATTGACATATAAAACCAGCAATTGTCTTAATTTGTGTGGTGCACTCCATACAAAAGCCCTAAATATGTTCAAATTAGAGCAAGCTGCTTGATTGTCACTGCAGTCTCATGTCATATTAATGCATGACAAACATTAAACCATACACTTAAATGGCAATTTATATCATTTAAATGTTTACTGCCACACCAGATCATCACTCATTTAAATGTGACTTTCTGACAGCTAATTTCAGTTAATTTTCCTCGATTCACTTAATTAGAACTTTCAATCAAGAAAAGACCTGTACATATCTTCGACATCATACCATTCTTTTTTTTATTATTATTTTTATTAGGATTCCCAGCTACTGAATTGCTGAAAGCATTCTTTAAAATGAATTACCACACAGTATAGTACCTCTTTGGATGATCATATGAAAATACCTTACAACATATATGCTTAGACACGCTATTTTCTTTCTTACTTTTTTTTAAAAAAAAAAAAAATTAAAAAAACCCCAACATTTAGACACAGACACACAATTAAAACTATAAAAAACCACAAGCAGGCCAATTAAAAATTAATGATTTCAAAATTGTTTAATAAGATAAAACCAGTCAGGAGTCTCATGAGTGTCCATAATACTACAACGTGCAGCCATAAAATTCTACAGGGCTCAGCAAATGACAATGATAGGAATTAATTTTCTTGCTATCCTGCTGAAAAAAATTTAACCCTAGAATATACTTACTGTTATCATTATAACTATGTAATGTCAGGAAAAATAGCATTAAGAATTTGTGATTATATACATATATAATATATACACACACACATATTTATCACGGGCAGAGGTCATTCCTATTTTCCTTTTCTTTAAGAGGTATGTAAGTCTGACTTTTTCTTTAAAAAGCAGATCTAAAACACAGTCTTTGCCTTTTCACGGAATGGTTGGGACGCATCCTGAATTTACTTCTCTTTTTCAAGTTTAAAATTATTTTACACTTGTAATTTATACAGATTCAAAAGCAGATAATTGTCTTTTAATTTTTTTCCACATCACGCCATTTTAAAATCTTCTTTCTTATTCGCCAAATCACAAATAAAAGGGCTAAACATAAGATGACTACAGTCAGCATCAACACCCAGGACCCTGAGGGACAGGCCAAACACGGCGCAGAAATACATGCGCTTGCCTGCCATTCCAGGTTCACAGCTAAGCTCGTGGTTGGAGGGAAGTGCTTATGCTATGAAACAATCGATGGAGGAACAATAGTTAACAGTCGGTACAATGATTAAAAAATACAGTCGACTGTCAAGGAAAACACCACAACATACCAACGCGTGTGATGCACTTCGTAGCCACACTGGTAGGTACTATTTAAGTATGGGTACTCCTTAAAAAAAAAAATAAATCTGTGAAGTGAAAAAGTTCCGATTTGCATAACTATCCAGTTTTAAAAAGGAGAGGTTTTTTAAAAATAAAAGAAGTCAGTGTTAGAATTTACCTCTTGCAAAACAAAACCACGTTAGCTTAGCGAATGCTAAGCCTTCAGGATTACTTAAGCATCTAGGAGAGCCAGTGCTCATTAAGGCTCAAGTTAAATACGGCACGCAGTGATGGCATACTAACATCCTTCCCATGCTGCTCTTAAAGCAAACCAATCAATTGTGAGCGTTCCCACAGCAGACCGAGTACATCATTTACTGTGTGCTCTGAAGAGAATGTGCAAAACAAGAAAATCCTCTAAAATGTCCAGCATAACACAGTAATATTCAATCCTATTGAGTTATTGCAAAATAAATCAGTGAGTAATGCCCAATTGTTAAAGGATCAAACAAGACCATGAAAAGACCGTCACGTGAAGCCACACACAAATTGTCAATTCTGTCCGCAGGGACTCATATTAACTTTGACAAACTGTCTTGGGGCTGATATCTGTTTCTTTAATGAGATCTATTAGGCAGAGACTAAAACACTTGAGATATGCTAAAAAGTACAGTATACAGATGTCAAACACAAACACCTATTAGTAACTTCCATTTCTCCATTCCCAGGGTAGAAATGCTTCAGACACATCAACAAATTGAAGCTTTGATCTTACGAGGAAATTTGAGTTTATTCATAAATATTTTTCAAATGCACACTAAACGTGTGCAATCAAGCCTACTTCTTCATGAACGACTCTGAAATTCATTATTTTATGTGCATCTTTTTCTGCCCTGTTTTCTGAAATGAACGAACAGAGAATAATTTCTTGCTAGCAACCGAAGGCTAATATCAGTCCAATACTGATACAAATGATTTGTTAAACCATGGCTGGAATGACAAAAACATAAAACTAGCAGGTTAGGAAAGATTTTTTTCTTTTTCCAGTATGAATACTCTAACCATTTATTATGATATATTTTCCCAAACAATATTATACCCTTGGAATCAAGATTTGTATCTTTAAAGTGACTACTATTGGCTTTTGCCCTCTTCTTTCTGGTTTAGATTATGTAACGACATATAGTATATGAAATTATATCTATTAAAAATGAATATATACTGTGCTTGAGACTGGGATGTTCCAATGCTGAAATTAGATGAAAAGATTAACTCTATTTCTTTTCCCCAGCATAGATATTTATTCATAATCAAGCTATTCAGAAATAGACCACAGACTTATTCCTATGCTGATTAAAGTAATCTTGAAGCACAGCGTAAAGCATGCATGTAACTCTTCTGTGAAAGACAGAAGAAGTCCAACCGATGCAAACTGTGTTTTATACAGTTAAAATGAAAGTAGGAACTTTGATGAGAAACGAAAACTGCGTCTCACACATGAATAATCCTTCCTATTCACTCAATTAAAAACATAAAAATACCCAGGAATATACTACATCAGCAAGTAAGAAATTAGAAATCTCGAGTATAAATAATTGCTTATTACCTTTAATGGACTAAATATTTTAATTCCTCTTTGAAGTAAGAAATTTCCTTTGAAACACTTAAAATAATTGAGTCTCTTTTTTTTACATTCCATTTGAAAAATATTCATGTATGAACAGAAAAGCATGAATTAGGATTTCACACGTTTTAGCACAAACACAATTTTGATGCGAAAAATACTCTTCTCGAATACGACAAAACACCTGCATAACTGCGGTACCAGGTAACTACTTTAAACTAAGTACGTGGTCGAACTTGGAAGTATGTGCATGCACGTATATTTAAAAAAACCCCACCACACCCCAAACCAACAAAACCAAACAACTGCAATTCTGTTTGCATGTGCAGGCTTTCAGACACAAGTTGGTAATGCTGCCTCATTGATATATGACCTTGGTAAGTTACAATGAAGAAGGCTGGTTTTTTCAGCCTAATTAGAACTGTTTCAAATTTTCCTGCTAAATATATGATAGAAAGTCCTTTCAACTTTTTTTTTTATTATTATTATTCTAGAGTTTCTTTCCATGTCAACCTTGTTCGAATCAAAATATGTTTTGAATTAAATGATTTTGATTCAATATGTGGATCGCATTTCACTTCTAAGATTTAAAGTCCAAAAAGGAAAAGTTTAGGCTGTTCAAACAAAGCAAAAGCAGCCACTTTGCAGAAAGCTATTCACATTTACCAAGACTGACAAATTGTTTGTGTGCACCATTAGGTCTAGTTTCTGCAATAGTTGCCAGATTTCCTGTCCTCCTAATAACATATTAACTCTTGGAGTGCTGGCTTTATCTTTTGAGGTTTCTCAGTAACCACTTGTATTTGAAAGTAAATTACCAACTACACTTTCACCAGCAACGATATTTGATGACATGGGTAGAGAGTTGAGAAAAAAAAAAGTATAAAAAACTATTAGAAAGATATTGAACTCCAGCCTGCCTTGAAGATCTCAGGAGGAGGAGGAAGAGGACAGCAGACGTACTAAGGAGAAAACTCCGAGTTCTGCATGAGGTAATACAAATTTCTAAAGGAATGAAACGGACATCAAAACTATTTACATGATTGGTGGTTTCTAAGTAGCTAATGCATATAGTTTTATTTGCGGTATTTTGCAATTTGTTTTAGACAAGAAATACTTCAGAAAGCAAGCAATTACATTACGGTTTAAGTTATAAGAACTAACTCATTTTTCCTTTTTTTTTTTTTTGGTGTGTGACCTTTATTCCAAAATCCTGCCCATAAGTGCACTGCCAATGTATTCTTCATTACTGTTATAACCATAGTTAGCATTTTACTATATTTCTCTACTTGGTTACCAATACCAGGATAAAATAGAAAAAGAACTCTGGAAAATATAATAAAAAGATCTAACTCAGATGCTTTACAAAAGACGACTGATCTTCTAGAACAAAGGGTATCAACAACCTGAGAAGAAGCTCACGCGCAGGAGATTTCTGGAAGATAAACTTCCCTTCTTCTGCTCCTTCTACTTCTCTGTATTTAACAATAAGGCACAAAGTAATGAGAAAAGATAAAATTTGTGCAATAGTGTAACTTAATGAAACAGAATTTTGTGGCAAGGTATATTCTGCACAAGCAGTATATAAGCAAAAATATTTTGCAATCTAATGACTCAAACTCCTACCCGAATTTATATCGTTATTACCAAAACAAGAGTGAATTAGTAGAATGTTTAGCTAAAAAGCTCAAGCACTTTTGCATCTTTTGGTGATTTCTATATTCAGTCGACACTGTTATTGTGTAGTTTAAATGGACAAGTCAGGCAGCTGTTACGTATTTTATAAAATGAAAGCTACATTTCCTTTGAAATTCGGCTTTAATCTCGACTGAAATGTCTATCATTAGGTGCAAGGAATAAAAGACTCTGGTGAATTGCCTTGGAGCATTCTTAGTTACTCGTTCCATAAAGGGCAGTGATCACCCTTAAAAAAGTATTTCTTAGGATATCCATGATAATCTGCAAATTTGAGAGCAGTATTTTAAGGCAAAATTGCTACAATTTACCATGAAAAGTAGGTAGATAAACAGGCCAAATGTTGCATTTTTTGTTGTTAAGTTTCAAAGTTTAGTCATCTACCTTAGGTGCCAACAGTGCAAACATTTACACAGACATTTATCTTTACTCATGTGAGCAATTCCACGGCCTTCACAGTAGAACTACTTAGAAAGGTGAAGTAAAGCATCCTGGTTTGCAGGATCTCCAGAGTTACCCATCAGAAGACGACACAAGCCGTTAGACCATTTGGAGAGCTAGACTTAAAAACACAAACTTCCAAAGATGACACCATAGTGTAGAGAAACTGAAAACAAGTGAAATAAAGCCAACACAGGTCCCAAAGCAGCGTAGTTACAACGTCTCACGCTGAGTAAGGGCTGATTTGCCCACAGTGCACGTAACTGGTATATCCTTTTCCTTGAGCACGCACGCTGGTACTCAACAGTTAATGAACTATAAATTAACGTGTTGGCTTACCTCACTTGTTCGCATATTCCACTGGTCGTGGTCGTGACAATACTAACTTCCCCACTGAAAAAGAGCGGGTGAAACCTGTCTCAGCCAACTGGCTCCATAAACCAAGAGATGCTTTTCAAAAGGCATACCAAGAACGGCCCCTTCCTAATTGTTTGATTTCTTCTCAGCCAGAGGTAGAAAAGATACAGAAGAATTGTGATAGGAACAAAAAATGATCATGAGGTCTTTATTAAATTCCCCTACATGAAAAATAATACGTAAAAGCCATAATTAATTACAGTTGTGGAATCAACACAAATGGCTATCGTTATTTATAACTATGATAATACTGATGTATGTGGCTTGCATTTGCCCCTCCCCAGAGACACACAGAAAATCTAACCCCGACCAGTTAGACCATAACCATTTAGTACTACAAACACGGCTAAAAGCAAGTATTTGTAACACCAGGAGGTGTTGCTGATTTCTCCACCATTTCCACCTCCCCCCACCCCACCCTGGCATTTTCTGTCCGCATTTAAAATGTCTGCTACGTTATTAGAGGATTCTCTCCTCCAGAAGAGTCAGCAACATCCCAAGACCAAGACACTGAATGAAAATCCCTTTTGAAAATCCTCACACGCAGCACCGAAAGGAGGCAGGAAGCTCCCTCCTCCCTGAAATGCAGCAACTCCTCTCCCAGTTCCTCCAGCACTTGTTTGCATGAAGACTGACAGCCTGGATCTGGAACCTATTATCCATGGAAGCACAGGCTGTTAACCACACGGCTGACAGTTGGCTCAGTCAAAGTAGTTTAAATGAAGTTTTGTATTTTAAAACCCCCCCCACACACACCTAAGCACCAAAATCCCACAAGATATGACTGTATTTCACAAGGCAGTGTTGTGCACTGACCAAGCTGGCAGTGAAGCCGTGCAACCGCGTGAGCATCCCGTGCTGCCAAGCTAACCTATCTTCCCTCTCAGAAGGTTAACGCAGGTAAAGTGCTTCTAATGCTTCAGCTAACTTACAGGCTTCTAGCCAAGGGACTTCTCCGTGGCATCTCCTCCAGCCTTGTCAGCATGATCACAGTTGCTTCTGAATGTCAAGTAGTAGCCAACAACAAACTGAAAGGTCAGAGTACCAACACACTTCCGAAAGGGCATTTGTCACGGTAAACGGTGTTTCACCTTTTTATGTTACACAATTCTTTCCCCTTAAGAGAGAGGTGCGAAATACACACTGCAAAACTTCAAACCATGGAAAATCGCTTGCCTTTGAGGTTGAACAAGCTTTTTCAACTGAAGCTGAAAACAGGCCAAACTCTGAAATTCAGGAAAGTGTTATGATTAGAGTACGCCTACCCCGGGGTGGGATTTTAGCTTATTTATACTAAATGAATACATAACTAGCATAATTGTAATGTAATATATGGTGAAACTTAGTGAAGGCAGTGAATGTCCTGAAGTTTTAAAAAACGTCTGAAACATGAACTGAACTTGCGTGATCAAAATGCAAAAAAGGTTTGTGTGAACACTGACAAAACTACATTTGAAACAGCATTCACGTTAAGTATCAGGCTAGGTACCACCATCCAATTTAATCCTCAAATTAAAGTTTAAGCCTATGCATACTGCCTGATTAATGACAGCACAATAGGCTTCAAACTGGGAGAAACTAGTGATTTTTTTTTTTAATGTATTTTACATCTAAACTGCTCGTACTTTTCTTCCTTCTGATTTACTCTGTAAGCCCTAAAAGTCAACTGTTGCTTTATTTTTGCACTCTGTTTCAACAGCTTGCAGCAGTTATACTGTGCTTTGATGTGTCAGTTGTATATGCAATTCACAAGAACTCTGATGATCAACAAGTATTAGTATGCATGTAAGAGGAGACAGAAATGGTTGCAAACACATGGTCTTCAAATCACTGCAAATAGCACAAGCAAACATCTTAGAAGAATTGGAGAGACTAATCTAATTTGTCTTTGAAGCCAGTTCTGGGAAAAAAACGTTCTAGAAAAATTTGTTTAAGATTAGGAAATGGTATGACAAAAGGTCAAGGAATTTAAAATCTAAAACACAGTTTAGATGCGAGTCAGGCAGACAAGTCATTTTGATCTTGTCATTTGACTTGTCTGCTAATTCACAGAATAGGAAGCATTCGAGAGCTTTTGGAGAACATAACACAAGATTTACAAAGGCAATTAGGGTACCACATCTGAATAAATCAAACAGTTACAAAAATAGAAAACAGCACTACATCATCGAGTGGCACAAATGTGTAACCCACTCTGGGGCCACCGCACATAGATAAGCACATAGATAAGCACGGGATTTGCTTCCTTGCGATGATTATGAACAGTGAAGCCCTGAGCTTTTATCAAGACGTTCTGAGTGGTTGCTTAGGATGACAATACAAGGTATGCTTGGCAAAATCAGACTCCTCAAAGCTGGCATTTAACTGGAATGACAAAAGATAATCATTATTTGACTTTAGAGAAAGGGAGAATTTGTGTATCAAAGCAATTATCAGCTTCCGCATTCAGCAGTTAAGAAAAAAAAGTCAGATTTGTGGAAGATACTATTCAGAAAATGAAACGCTCTTTGCAAACTTGCCCAAACACAGCAGGTTCTCATCTAACATCTTGTTCTGGCGTATCTGCTAAGCAAGCTACCAGGAGGTCTGGATCCAGACAAACTGGTGCTCAGGGTGGCTCGCCTTCTACCAAGAACATCCACAGTCTCCTGATGAAGGAGGACACTAGCCTAGTCCTGACTGCTTGTCACGCCCTGTCCCAGTGGATCCCCCGGGCTCTCTCCTGCTCCCTGGGAGTAGCTCGGTTAGCGCTGGGATTTGTAACAGAACCACGAGCTCTTAGGAGTCAGGTTCAATGCTGGAAAGAAATCAAACTGAAAATTGATTATATTTGTAAATTACTTCCTAAAACGTCCATCCTTAGAGAATGCAAAAATCTCTCTTTTTTTATTATAATTTCATCATGCAGTGCTTGTTGTTTCAACTAGTTTTGTTCATAATGCTTTCTTGTACGTAGTTTAATTTCTCCTAGATTTTATTCCCTTCTTTCACCTAAACTGCTTCAAATTTCCACTATGACAGCTGTACACGGAAAGACAAGTGATATATTGAGTATACCGAGCATGCTCAGGAAATCAGGGCGTAAACACCTCCAAGTGCAACAGACATTCTGTAGCCAGTTGAGAGCAAACTTTTCATAACCTTTATATTACTCTGCCATGAACCGTGTTAGTGGGAAGGGCGTAAGAGATGAATACTATTAACATTTCAGAGGTTGTATGCTGAAAAAGCATATGGTCAATTATTAACATTTTAATGAATTTGATTTTTTTTCCAGTTATAAGCTAAGTAAGATGCTAGAAAACCCTTGTATCAACAATACAATTTTTTTTCTTCGTAGAAAATGGCATAAAACCCCCCAGCATTTAGAAATAAAATAAAAATATACTGCAATAAACCAGTATTTAACTCCCATCTTCCAAATAACCATTTAATTGAGACGCTGAACTCCCAAAGACAGCTCTTGCTCTTTACAGAGCAAACAAGCAAGCAAACATCTATGACATTACTTCCCAGTATGGAAAAAGAACAACTTTAAAAAAAAAAAATACAACCCCCCAAAACCAACACAATGTTACGCAATGTTTTTAAGTAGCAACAAGCAAATTACAAGGTTTTAATCACATAACATTCAAATAAAACTACCTTGTCAGACCAAAGGTAACACTAATAGATGATTGGTTTTTTTTTTAAATAAAATCCCATATCTCCGGCGTGCAAACGTTCTTACCCGGAGTAAGATAAGTACGAGGACACTATCAAGTCCTTGCCTCAAAGTCAGCGCTGTTCAGAGCATGAGCAGGCTGATCTCACCCAGGAGAGCTGAAGGTCCCCACAGTTGCTCACCATCACAACCGCACACCAGAGCGGTTACTGCACGTGCTCTAGATACCTTGCCCAATCTCTAGAAACTAAGCCTCAAGTTCACCTACTGGCAGAGCGTAAGGGAAATTAATGCTGTTCTTAAAAAGTCTGGTAAGTCCGTATTTTCGATCCTACCCTTTATTTTGGAGGACAAGCTGCTGCTTTTTTTTTTTTTTTTAATGCCAGGTATATGCCAAATAGCAAAGCAACCTTTTTGTAGTGTTTGGAAAGGAAAAAAAATAATAAAAAAGGCGCATCAGGCTCGCAGTCGGCCTGGTCCCGAGCTGCAGGCCAAGGGCCGGGCCCACCCCTCCCCTCAGGAGCGGGCGGGGAGCCCCGGGAGCCGGCAGGGAGCCGGACCCGGACCCGGCCAGCGCCGCCGCAGGGGCCGGAGGTTCGCGCTGCAGAAAATCGCTGCCGCGGCCACCCCGTCCTTCCACGAAAAAGAGCCAGCCAAGCAACACAACAAACACGCCATTTCTGCACGCCGGGGAAACCGCTCGCGTGGCCCGAGGAGGACGCGATTCGTACGCGTTTGCGAACAGGAGCTTGCCCCGTTTTCAGCGCGCTGCTTCGCTGCGCAAGCAAAAGGCAAGCAGCAAGGCAGGGGTTAATTGACGCTGGAGGAGGGGAGGGGGCGGCCGTGGGGCACGGGGAGTTAATCAGGGAGCATATCCAGAGCCAGGCATGGAGAGGCCTCGCTAATGAGCCTCAAGTACCCTGCAGTGGCTTTCAAACCTAACTGGCTTCAAACGATGCCACCCCGTGACGGAGTACTGCTGGCCATACGAAGAGGGTGATTAGCATAAATGACTGGAGTAATTAACTCTGATTGGAAACCACCTGACTGGAAAGAGAAGCTAGGAGCTGTTTAGCCGCTGGTCTTCTGGTAGAAAAAGGAAGCTTTCCTTTACTCCAGTGTTTGTATGTGCTAAAAGAGCTCTTGCTTTCAAATAGGTATGTGGTGGCACTAATGAAAAGCAGCTTTCATTCAAGGGCCTCCCCATTCATTCTGAAAGGGGGGGAAAAGAAAAGCTTCAAAGTAGAACTAATTTACTTCATCCAAACCCCACTTTGGGGAGCCTGTAGTTTGTATTAACACCAGAACAAAATATTGGGGGGGGGGGGAGAGGAGATTTTTCTTTTCATAGGAAGTTTAAACATTTTAAAGACACCTGCGAGTTGTTGGCTTGTTGTTTTGTTTTGTTTTAAAATACAGCTCCTAAGGCGTTCAGAAAGAAATCCAGTCTTTGCATTTTCTCTTTTTCATGCCCACGTCGCCAAATTTTTCAAAGCGTGAACGCGGTTCGTTCCCTCTAGCGGCGAGAGCTTCGTCTTTTGCGCTACGGAACACAGCAACAATTTTACATTTTTTTGGAGATAGGATTGGCAGACTCCAGCAGCCCTTAGGCAGGAAGCATATTCGCTGCACACTGGCTTTCTCTGCCACGCTATCTTGCCGCTTTATTTTACCAAGCAGAATTACAAAGAGCGAGGGCATTACTACCTGCTGTTTTACAAGCAATCAGCAATTCATTGTACCAGTGTTGTCCTGTACCTGCTGAGTAAACGCTTTAAAAAAGTTCCACCAACTGCCCAGTAACAACTACAGTATGGTAGGCAAAAGCAATTCACCAAATGTTTATAGTAAGCCTCTGATTTATTTGACAGCTTTACACCTTCCAAGACATGATATAATTAAATGTTTTGACAATGAAACAAAAATTGTATAAATTAGAAACTCGTTAAAGATGTACAGTATCTAAAATTAAAACACAGTACGGGTATAAAATACGATTTCTGAAATGCTCCTATAAAACAGATAAAATGTATTTGACTTTTAAAGAGTGATTTTTTTTTTATCCTTAGACTTTCTGCTACTGTATTAAACTATTATACATCTAAAAAAAATCATAATTTAATCACCGTATGAATGCAGTTCAAGAAGATTAAAAAATGCAATTCTATGTTATTTTAAAAAGGCAATCAAATCATGACTTAAGCAAAAAATAGTGAACCTAAAACACTAGGAGACTTTTTGAAAGTTAAAATACTAAGCAGTAGCTTAATTTATTGTGTCAATTGTTGTTATTTTGATTGTTTCGAAATATAAATCAACAGCTGCCCCGATGGCTTAGGGGAGCGCTAACAGGCTATGCTGTTAATCCTGCCCCTCCAAGGCACTCCAGTCCAAGCCTCGGACAACCCTTTGTGCCTGCGTAGACCAGCGAGATGCAAGCTGGCACTTTCCTGTCATAGAGGAGAGGGCACACAATGCGCACGGAACGCTGAAAATGGGGTTTGGGAGGAGAAAAACTAGCTGCTGATCATGTCTGTGCTCACAGGGTGACCAAGGAGAATGGCGGGGATCACTATTCACGTTCCAAATGAAAACGAGCGTGTTAAAAATCAAATTTTAAAACTGAAACAAATGCCCCTAAACTATGGCAGCTCACTCAAAGGTCAGTTCCTATCTTTAAAATGCAGTTTCATTATCATTTTTGGTAGTATGTGTATAAAATGTGAGGTTATTGCTAGACTTAAAAGCTAATTGTTTAAACAACGTATAATTATATAACCATTATTTAAACATTAAAGCCTTTAAGCAACTATGCGAAAACATTTAGAGTCAACTTTGTAATGCAGCTGAAGAGCACTGTTGTTCTAAAGGAAACTGTAATCCAGCAAAAGGTAACAATGAGCAGTTGTTTATAAAAACCACTGAAATGTTTGGGAACTAGTGCACATTCTCATGCCATGTTTATGTTTCCATTTATCATCCTTCTCCTTGAGAAGATAGCTCAAAAGGAAGAAAGACTAGAGAACAAAATTTTGTTTAAATTACACATGCAGACGTCAGGTAATTTAACAAATCGAGACAAAAAAAGGATGCCTGTGTATAGCTAAAATCATTATTGCATTAAATCATTTTTTCCTCCCTCTCTCGCAGAGGGACCCATCCATGCAGTGTGGTTTATATTTATTTTGTATATTCAGCTTTGCCAAAAACTTCTAGCTCGCAAGTGAAGAAAAGGAACCAGAAATACAATCAAAATGTAAGAGTATACTACGTATAAATGTTACCGCAGTCTTATTAATCAAAGAGCAGACCCAGTCTTTGCTTAAAATGTGTATCTTAATGATTGACTCCCACTCTCTTCACACTTCTCTTCCATCATATTGTAACAAAATACAATACTATGCCCCTAGAAAATAAATTGGCAGTGATGGGACAATTTCAGGACTGGTATAGTGGGCAAAGGGAAAACAGTTACTCATCAAACCGTTCAGTAGAAGGATTATACAACTTGGTTACTTCTGACTGTCGTGGACTATATTTCTGAATAGAAATATCTTTTTTTTTTTTTTTGCCCTACAGTCATAAATTACTGAAGCCACATACGTTTCCATAATGATATATGTAATAACTGAATGTGGGGAGATTGTTTTTCCTTACACCTTTGTTGAAGAAGATTCAGGAAATTACCATTTTGTTTAATCAAATGTTTGGGTTTCAATTCCAGATTCGGTTACACATTTGCCCTCCAACTACCGTGGGGCTTGCAATAAATGACTAAGAAAACTGTGAGAATCAAAGTAAAACCAGCTAGCGCTCCTTGGAAAGAACTTTACCTTAGTCTTATTCTCTACTTCATTATTGTTACAAGAAATACCTGGGATGACTGCAAATAGTCATATTTGAAAAATGGGGGTTTTTTTTCTGTGACAAGCTGACAAGAGAATTCTTGCCATGCGAGGATTAGATAGGGTAAGGTTCCTTAATACAAAACGATCCAAAGTAAAATGAACTTCTCTAACTGGTCCTGTTGAGTTACTGCTGTAGTTAATTCGGGGAGTGGCACGGAGTACGAGTAGTGCTGGTTGAGTTCATCAACCTTAATGCAGAATATTCCAGATGTTTATTGATGTAACACTAGAAACCATTTGTTAATCCCTGAGTTTACAATGTCCTCAATTCTCCAAATACTTCCCCCTCCCCCCCCCCCATGATGTCAGTAAATTCAAGTGAACATTTTATAATTAAACAAAACATCAAAGTAATGGACATTTATGCAGCCACACCATGCCGCTGCATTTTTTAAAATGAAATGTATTAATAGAGAGTGTTCTACTACTTCTCTTAGCATGCATGCACACATACTAAAATCTGTTTGTAAACATTGTTCTACATTAATACAAATCTTGCTATTGTCACTCCACCTAGAAAATGCTGTAAATCACTTTAAAAAATAATTCATTGTAAAGTTTTAGATTAAGGGCCCCCTTTCCTTTCTCTCTGAAAGCAAACTTCTATTATAGCAATACTCCGAGTCTATTCCAGGGATCAGGTGACGTGGAAATACACACACAGAAAAATTCCATCTTACTCAGAAGACATCCTTCAGACGAAGTCAGGATTCGCCACTTGTCCTAACGCATACAGTCAGCTAGATAATAACACGCACCATCCACAAACTTTTTGATGTTCCGAATGAAAGCATACAGGATGCTGGACTGGAATCATCATAAGCTATATTCAGTATTCCCCTTCTTCAAAACTAAAAATCCAGTTAAATTTGGTTTACATACATGTACATACATCAGGAATCTTGAAATGCTGCTTAACTGTTCCTGAAAGTGTAATCAAGGAAAACTTTCAGTGACTTTACATAATGACCTTGCCACTGAGATGACAGGATTTGCTAGGTGTATAAGTTAACGTAATTCATGCCTTAAACTCTTGTAAATCAGTTACGTTAATCCCAATTTTTATTGGAACAACTACCTTCTCCAGTTTCCTCCCATGCAGGCAAACAGTGAAATGACCACTGCCTTTCCGTGGGAAAGAAGTGACTCGGAAAAAGATTCGCCTACTTCTACATTTCATTCTTTTGTAACTAACCTGGTCTGTATCCATCATTTAATTGTGGCAATGTTGCTGTTATTTTATCATGAAATATTTTTGGAAAATTTCAACCTTTAAATGAGAAACAAACATATCAAACGACCCCGCGCCCTAACTCACAAGGAAATGAAAACTGGAAACACTGAAGTATCGTAACCTGCAGTGTTAATAGAAATGACAGGCTGAGATTCTGCTACCTAAAACCTTTAGGTTAAAGCATTTAAATAAATCCTGTGTTCGCCAATTTTAAAAAAAAAAATCATAACTAAATAATCACTTTCAAAATTAACAGAATTAATCATAAAAATCTGAGAATTGATGCTGTAATGATCAGAATCACAAATGCATATATTTCAAAAAGTTCTATTGCGTGGGTTTTTTTGTAAATTCGCTTTACCTTGAGCAAGCTCCCCTCTGGTTATTTACGTACTAAATATATACATGATACAGTATACAATCTAAAACTTCAATATCTCCTTTACAATGTACATTCATAAAATCCCTAGCATGTAATCACAGGAACTTCTCATATAACATAGTAAACACCATAGAAGGCCTTACATATGTATGTCACTCGTGCACTGTACATACACTAAACAAGCCATTTAGTTTTCTTTTACAAAAGTACACTAGGACATATTATAAAGATTTAGCACAGCACTACAGAAAATAAGGGATATGTGCTATGATTTATTAGCCAATTAAATGCATAATTACTGATTTATCCTTCAAATTACATATGAAAAGCCCTATTGTTGTGACCTGAAATGAAATTTTTAGTGTATGATTATAGCAATACTAAAAACCTCCAAAGAAAATGTTCAGCTTATTACGTACACACACACACAGACAGACAGAGAGGAAGATGATAAAAACTTTTTACCTGCAAAAATGAAAGTGTATATGTGGGAACGATAATGATTAAATAATGATTATCAAGACATGATGACAGTTAAAATTGTATGGTTCTATATTTGACATAACTCTATCTGTTTCTGGCCCAAACATGAAAGTTAAGATGTTGATAAAATATTTTCCTGGACACTGGAAGACTAGAAATACTAAAATGTAAAAGGTTCTTAAAATCAATTTTTTTTTTTTTTTAAGTATTGCAATTATCTTATTGGTCCCGAGCAGAGGATATATGTAAGAAATTCAGTATCACACTCTATGCACAAAAAGAAAAATAAAGGTGCTTGTAGAAAAGAGATTCCTTAAAAGCCTGTGACTCGGTTATGGACAGAAACTTCCTCATCAGCTGCCTTGTGTTTCAGTGTTTGTTTTCCAGTCCTGTCGTTGCCACTGGAGGATAACATTACAATGTAATGCTTAGTATTTAGTTCTGCACAAAACTTGCGTGGGCAATATGAAAGCACACAGCAAAAAGCCTTCAAATGGGGCGAAGACGAGGAACTTTCAGAATTACCAGGAACAGACATTGATGGTGGCTGCCTGCCCAGGTAAATGCAGCCCAATACGGTATCCTCCCTCAGGCACAAATCCTGTCTGACCAGTCACCGCAATCTCAGGAGCGGGGAAGAGGGAGGAAGAGAAGACAGAGACCTTCATCCCTTCAGTAAGTTCACAGGAGGAAACCAGGAGGAGGAAGGAGAGGGGCCACGCTGCCAGCCCCCAAAAGCCACAATTCATTCTTTCCAGTTATGCAAGAGAGTTGAAAATCGTTATAAAAAATTTTGGACCTCAAAAAATGGTGTAATTTTTATTTGCCTAGGAAGATCTGAGGTTTCAGAGTTTACATTTTCAACCTTTTATCCACAGAATTAGAAAATTGCTTTAGAAACTAATAAATGATAAAAGCTAGACTCCTGCAAACTAACACATTCAAGAGCAACAGCTTAAGGAAAAACCCAAACTATGGCAAAATTTAAAGTGAGAAAGTCTGGTTTATTGGAGATTAAAAATGGAAAAACCTCAAAGACAAAGTTTACTGGGAACTACAAGTAAAAAGGGATTGTAGACTAACTTCACTATATAACCTAAAGATCCTTCTACATAAAACGGTGGGGGGTTCACATTATATTGAGTGAGACATGTACTAACGAACATTTTCAAAGGCTTTGCAGCTGCTGGACCACTCAAGGGAAACAAACTGTTTAATACACCTAGTAAAAAGCATGTAATTAATAAAAATATGAAAACAAGCAACTAAGTTTACATTAAGCCTTTACGTTAATCTCGGCACACACAGGGGTATTAAATACAAATATTTCCAATAGTTAGAATTCAAAAACTTGTTTCTGTTATAAAGGACTTCATTAATTCCATACGTATAGCAAGCCTCTCCTTTTTTAATACCTAAATCCCAAAGACTTCCCCTTTAGAAAATGCACAGGTTTGGACTTTGGCAAAACAAAATCAAAACCATGCAAGACGGTCATTTTTTTCCAACTGTGCGAAACAACTCCACATCCCTCTGATTAGCCACATCATTAATGACAAATACATGTGAGGAGCAAAATTACTGTAAGAAGCTAAAGTACAATTTACACACTAACAAAGAAATCCATACTATCCATCATACAAGTAAAAAGAATTAAGAAACAAAACAAACAAAAAACCCACCCCACAACAAAGGAAGATTCAAGTACTGGTACAAATCCAGTTGTAAAACTCCTGAGAATGATTTGTTGGTTCAAAGCTTGCGTGCCAAGTTCAGCTTCTGTGGGAACTATAAAGGCTTAAAATACTGAATTCGGATTTGATTTTTAAGTCTGTTCCCTAAGGAAATAAGCCTTAGTTGCCAAGTTCCTTGTCAGTTCACCTGTTTGCCCATTCCTCCCTGAGTAACATGGAAATCTCCAGCTTCTTTCAAGCAGATTTGAAAGATGGGTAAAAGTCTCAAAGATAATTCCATTTGTACAGCTTTTCCGACAATCCATGGTCAGACGCAGGCAAGAGGGGTAAACGGATGCCTCCCGCCACGGGAAAGCCAGGCAGCACGTATCCTTAATATCCATGTGGTTTTGTCTGGTGAGGCAGCACGCGCACACCGGCCAGTTCATTAGCAGCCCCCAAAAGCGATGGTGCTTCTCCAGGAGCAGTGTCATAAGGAATTTTTGGGAGAAGCTGAAGTTACTGCCAAGGGCTGAAGGGTAAGAAGCAAAGGACATGCATATGTAGGAAACCAGGTTTCAGCAATCCCGCTGCTCCTTGAACAACGGGTTACTTTCTCCAGGTGAGCGTTTTAAAGATGAACTGCCATAATGAAACAGATGTTATCTTAAAAAGAAGAAGTCGTAACAATAATTTCTGATTCTGTTTTGAGGAAAGTATGAGATGACGCAGGAGAACTTCAGAACACATACTCAGCAGGAGGGGCCCCTTTTAAAGTTGCTTATGAAGATATATGTATACCTGTTTCTTTAGTACTTATTTTTAAGTACTTTATCATACAAAACAATTTTAGTGTCTTTTTAAATGTACTTTCTACAGATGTCTGTTATTCTGACTTATAAAAAAGAACGTAAATTAAGTTCAACCCAAGAAATTACACGCAAGTGTTAATACTAGAGTTAGGAAAATACACTGACACATTTTATAGCTTATTGTGTATTACAGCTTTCACCTTCCTAACTAGCTACATTTACTGAAAATGTGCAATATTTTTCATTAAGTAAAAAGAACATGGCCACAGATGCTAAAATCATAGACTTTTAAAAAATACGATGTTTCAAGGATTTTGGTAGGTAAAACTAAGCTACAGAAAAATCATTACATGTTCCTTCAAACACTGAGCAGAAATCAACTTTCTCTCTCTGTATTGTCACAACCCGTATGTGTCACTTCAAATTCTAAATCCAGATTTTGGAGAGAACGTGCATGTTTTTAGGACTGCTACAGTACGCTAAGAAAGCTACTGTTCCTATGTATACTTAATATGAACCAGTCCCTGAAACACTAACTGAACATAAATTAAAAATTTTGTCATTAATTTTATTTCACCCTGGAATCTCCATTATTGAGAACAACGGGGTACAAAGCAGAAATCCACTATACATTCTTACACTGCTTTGTGAACTTTGGCATCCGTCAGTGTCATATAAAACACATTAAAAAAGCAGCACTACCAGTTTTAGCACAAATATTTAAAGCAGTTCAGTATAAACTTTATGTCCAAATAAAGTCTACTAATATCCAAGGAGCAGTGGTGCAGCTGCATTAGCTCATGTAATGTTTCACACATGGAAACCAAGATGCAAGATTACCTCATTTATGGTAACACTCATAAACTACACAGTACACAGTAAACATGTCTACCCAGCAAATTAAAATATCACTGCACTATGCAGCAGCTGAAGCTATCCAGAACCTGTTTATAATCCAATAGAAACAGAAATTTGTCTTCGGTTCTAGAAACAGGGGGGAGGGAGGGCGGGGGGGGGGGGGAGAATCAAAGTCTAAGTAAAATAAACTGCACTGCAAGTGTCACTTGCCCCAAGACTTCCTGCTTCCCACAAAAGACATGCACCCATTCTGGAGATCAAAGGTCATAGCTTTACAATAGAATACATTGTAAATAGGTTTAAAATAATTGAATACAACTGCAAACCAAGGACTCATTTATAGCTTGCTAGGAAAAAAAAAATATAGCTGTTTTAAGTCATTCCAGTATATGAACTGAAACCTGCATTATAAAACTGCATCTGCTTCAAAACTACCAGATCACCACCTGCATACCAGTTGGATTTGGTCATTCCACAGCCATCTAAATAATGAAATGCTTTTCAGTAAATTACATGCCACCACTGTTTTGATTATCCTCCGCAATGTCTGGAGGAGCACTAAAAATGGCCATACCTGCCGCCACGAGGCTGGGCGCTCCCAATCTCATTCCTAAAGAAGCAACAACTACTCACTCTTTCTGTAACAGCAACCATCGACACAAGCGCTGTAAATATTCACCTGCGAGACGATTTATTTCTCATGCTGTACTAATCAAACTGAGTTTACTTTGCACAGCTGTCTAGTGGCTCAGTGCCTGGGCCGGTGGCTGCCTAACCGGGGGGATGGCACAACACGCTCTTCCGTTCTGATGGCTTGCAAGATCCAGGTTTACGTGCCCCAAACGAATCGGCGTTTAGCCTGTGCCTGGAGGTGCTGCCAGCGTGTCACGTATGGGAGTACAAAACCCGACGTTAGGGATGTACTTACAATTCATTTGTATCTCCCTGCTTTTCTGCCCTTTTTTTTTTTTTTTTTTTTAAAAAATCAATCTCAACATTTGCTAAAGGAGTAAAGCTATTAAACATAGATGTAACCACATATTCCTCTCCAATTTGATAAACTCATTTTATTCAGCAACAGAAAAGGCCTCACTTCTGGGCTGAAACAACTCCAAAATTGTTTGGAAAATGAGCATGCACAACACATACCTTACAATTTATTATAGCTATTTTTGCAGACCACAGACTCATTCACAATTTACAATCAGCACTATTTTTCAACCAGCCAAAGCAACTATGTCGTACAGGTCCACGTTCAGTATCAACAAGTAAAATCTTTAGAGTTATGATGGTTAATAAAAGCTCCTATAGCTCTTTACAAAACCCTGCACAAGTTTTAATGGGATAATCCTGTGAAAACAAACTATCACCTGAAAGTTATGTTTACTAGGGCTTTTCTTGCATGCAATCTGTCTCATATTAGTAAAGCTCAAATACCCTCCTTCAGGGCATAATAAATTTGGAGGTTTGTTGTTAATATATTTGCTATCTCACCAGGATAAAGGCAGGAAATAATTCTATGATATTTACTTATCTCTGTTGTTAACCTTAGTTACCTCTATTAGACTAGCAATTATACCACTACAAAACCATAATCGCTAGTCACAGCAAGAAGACAGTTCATCACAAGACTGAATTGATGCTCATTTTGACAATGACACAGGAACAATTAACTACTGCCACTTCCTTAAATCAGTGGGTTTCAACCTGTGGTTTGCAGATGCCTTTCGTCTATGGACTACTTCTAAGGGACCACAAAGGGTAATTAAGGAAAGTCTTGGCTTACTGTCAGTCAGCTTAAATTTGCTATAAAGGAAAACGCACCTTCAACGGAAAATTTTATGGGGTCCTAGAAAAAAAAAAAATGCTGGAAAATCCCTGCCATAGATGTTTTCTTATGCAGCAGAAACAGACCTTGGAATTTTTACAATAGTTTTGACCTCTTAACTGCTGCAGGTGAAGAGTTTTCCCAACAAATCTGAAAGTCTGAAACGATCAGGAATTCCAGGGTAATGTGATTTCTAGTGGCACATTCACCTTTGTAGGTAGGGTCTGGCAGATTCATTATCTTTTTTCAATTCCTCTGCTCTGGCAGTGTTCGTGGCTGTTAATAGAAGCCTACAGAATACTTCTATTCAATAAAATAGATTTCTTCCAAGAAAACATGTAACCGACAGCCTAAGTGTCACAGTACCCTCTTTTGCCCTGTTGCACATTACTTATTCTGAGTGATAAATTCCAGACTTTTCCCGGAAAAATCAAAACCTTTATGTAGACTACTACAAAACAACCATCCACTCTCACCTAAAAGGAATTTCTGGTTTCTCTGGAAATTTCTGAAAACATGTAACCAATTCTTTCCCACCTATTTCCATCAAAACAAACCAACCTCATATACTCTGTAAGAAAAAAAAAATAATAATTCTACAAAGTCATATTTACATATGTTTTCTTGTATGTCTAACCCATTGCAGAAAAAGGGTAAGTATATTGAATACTTCACCGTAGTTTAAGAGCAAGACACATGACATGTCATATCTAAGAGAATATATGACTTTAAAATCCTCAGAAATACAGTATCTTTGTAAAATTTTTGGCAATGCACTTGGTTAGTTAGCACATTGGCCTTCAGAGTAATCCTCCCATTCTGTATCATTTCATGGAATGCCAAATAATCATACTGCACGTAGATAAACAAATCGGTATCTTCATGTAAACAAAAAATAAGTAATATTACAAATCCAGAGTCCGTTTATTTATGTCATGGAAAGATTGGTAAGAGCTGTATGAGAGCCCCTCGGTCTTTTCCACATTGGGACCCCAGAAAACAACAGAAAAGAGTTTCATGTCTCCTTTTCCACAAAGAGAGTGGCTACGTGATTTTTCAAGACATTTAGAGGGAAAAAACTTTTGTGTTAAACTCAACTTTTCCCAGAAAGCTGGATTTCATCCCTGCTATAGGATTGCCATCTAATTCTAATTATACCAACCTTTTTACAAGTACTCATTAGTCAATCTATATTTTTGGGGGTATCTGATTTGATACATAGGTTTCTTAAACTGTGATTAGTTCCATGATTACTGTCACCGTATTTCATGGTCAGGGTAAGATTTGTTGAGGTTTCAGCTGCAATAGTGACTTAAACAGTTTCGCCCTGTCACACTATTTCTAGCCACTTATTCTTAATACCCTAATTATAAAAACACAACTTATTTGTTGGGCTGAATGGCAAAGGAAATGAGAATTGACCCAAGTTAAAAACAACATTTTGTCTTTTCTTTCCGAATTTACAGAATGCCTAATACTCTGAAAAATGTCACCTTTTAATACTCTCAAAATAGACACCCAGAATTAGTAGGGATGCTAGATCATCATCTTTAGCCTCCTCTGCATTTATAAAATAGGAATAATACAATTTCCTCATCCCATGAAGGTCATGTAAAGGTAAACTTATTAATGTTCATGGATGATTCAGATACTACAGAGGGAATATTAAAGAAAAGGCCACGTAGGATGCTATTTTCAGAACAGAGTTCAAACGGTGTGCCATAAATAGGGTTTGAAGCTATATAAATGTAACAATGTGGAGAAAAAAATTACTGAGTATCTGTTCATCCTGTAGACTGAATACAGCCAGCAGAAAAATAACAGCATGTGATCATTTAGTTAGAGGCTATGTGTTAAGGCATACGCTAAAGGGAAGTGTATCCACAGGATACAGGTATAGTTTCAGTTTTGGTTTTCCAAGTACTTGAAGTCATGAACTTACTGCATAAACCCTACAAAGAGAGAAAAATGGACCACTTGAGTTGTATGACATAGTGTATGAACATGTCTCTGGGCAATCTGCAGTTGATTTCTAAACTCATTAAAAAAAATTAAAAAACCCAAAGCAGTAGGTGGTGTAGAATCACAGTTCTGAAAGAATTCAGAACCAAAATACACTTTCTTAACTTTTTCCTGTGGCTGGCTTTGTGGAAAGGCCCCTCAGCTACCAAAGCAAACAACTGAATGATGTGAATTCAGACATGTAATGACTGTAAGGTCAGCACATGACCGCTAAGCATTCGTGACCCCAAATTAAGAGGTATTACCCTCTATCTACTAATCCTTGGGTCACAAATGTACAGCCTACTCCAAGAACATTAAAAATTCCTGAAATTTGCTTACACCCCACTGCTTGAAAGATAGAAAGCTAACATGCTTGAAGTGATCAGATAAGTGAAAGGGGCAGTTCTTTCTGTTCTCAAACACCGTGTTAAAAATGCCATGTCTTTCAGTCACTTTTTATGTTAATGAAGTCCACTATGATTTTATATTAAAGTATTATAGAAATACAACCATCTTCTGAAAATAAGAATTTTAATTTCACAGATCCTAACATTTCAAATCCAAAATAGAATTTTAAAGGACAGTGAAAAAAGAAGCTACATTCATCTTACTAGTAAATGCATTCAGAAGGTATTACTAGTATAATCAGATTCTGTGGGATCCACAAATTAAGTTCTGTATGTTGGCAGGGTGGCTTTAGTTTTTAAACTATGTAAGACTGTATAGTTATCTTTTTAGTGTTTTCACATCATGTAGAACATGTAAGAGGCTCCAACAGTCATTGTGTTGGTAAGATTACATAAAGGTCTTTACTGAGAATAAAATCCCAGAATAAAATCCATGCCATCATGACACGTTTTATGTCCAAAATTTACTTGTTAAAATTAATAGCAGCATTTACATTTCTCATACTTATTCATTACAAAAAATGGCAATTTTTTTTTAAAAGAAGATACTTCAGGAATGAGTCCTTTGTGGAGACCAAAGGAGTTGTGTTAATCTTCTAGCTGACACCAGATATCACTACAAACTTCATACCTAATATATGAACCAAAGATTTCAGGAAGATAGCAAATAGATTTCATTTTAGGCTCCTGAATTAGGATCTCCATGTAATCACTGGAGACTTTAAAGCTGTCTTCATTTATCAATCCTTCCTGTATCCCTGTCATTTTTGTATTTACAGACAATAGCACAGAAAGCCCCAGAAGAACTGAACAGTTCTGGCCACTCTGTTGACTCCTCGGTGTAGTTTCTCATTAGCTTCTTGTGAAATTCTCTGCTTCTCTGCCTGTATCACAAATTTCTGCCACTACACTCCTCTTTCACTATTCATGTGCCACCACCATCTTTAGCCTCTTTGCAGTGATCTTTGGACTTGAAACTCCCAATATGTAGTATTTCATTGCAGTCCATAACTGGCCCCTGCAAACATAAATTCTGGACACTACTTAAGTTGTATTTTTTCCTCACTTACTCTCTGCTTCTCCAACATCCTAAACCTCATGATAAAAGGAGCAGGAATAAGGGGAATCTTTCAGTCAAAGATGTGCAATTAAGAAAGAAGCATCCATCTCCAGGAAACCCCGTGGCTCGCTTCAGGGAATACCAATGGAATACATTCCTTACCTTCCTCCTACATCGGGACTTACTCTTGTTAGGGAAGTGAGAAAACTGACATATAACAGAGATGGCCATCTGGCAGACCACGGCAAGACCCAGCTTGCCAGGCGGCTTTATCTGATGCTCTAGCATGCCTGCCCATCACCAGATCAACCAAAATGAGGATAATGTTTACATACGCTGCAGCAGAAAGGTGTATAAATCAAAGCAAAATCAGCAGGATTTATAGTATCGTATATACAACTGAGCTAACATGACTGTGTTGATCTAGCCAGCAATAAAATTAACCTCTGAGTACCTGGAATTTACTCATTTCTAGGGAACAGCCCAGCTCATGGCAGTCTTCTACATAACCAAAATATCAAAGTGGTCGCTAAAACAACAGAAATCAGCACACTACTTACACCTCGGATACAAGGGCCTATATACGGGTCATAATGAGGTTACGTGACATGTCCCATGGGAGGAATCTCAACGCAAAGTGAATTTTTCCATTAAGTGGTCACCTGTGGTTATAACAATAAAATATGAACTTCTCGCTATATTTGGGAGAGAAACATCTGAACTCGAAAGATTTAATCTGAATATTGCTCTCTTCTAAATGTATTCTAAACCACTAATGCATACAGGGCAAACTGCAACCGGGACAGAGTTCAATAAACACAAGTAAAGCCAGAGAAGATCATAATCTGCTAAAAATCTGAGAATGGCTCGGATCTGTCCACACTAGCAGTAAAACAAGGCTTAAAAAAGCTCTGGATGTGAGCTTTGTTTGCATGCAGCTTTGGAATGGATTTTAATCATGGCTTAATTCTGGTGTATACACAGCCCAAGGGTGTGCCTGCATGACGTGCGTGCATCAGTCTGAAGGGAGGATACTGACAGTGCAGACATCCAAGTCCACTGCAGTATGGCTAGGTTCATGTGCTTTTAGTATCTTAAAGAAAAGTTTAATAAATTAACTGATTGTAAGTAAAATAGCCCTATCAGAATATGCAGCAAAAATTAATTCTTAGCTTATTTATACTAGTTTGGGCAAAATGTAATAAAAAGGAATTATTAAATAAGTTATTCTGTGATTTGTTATGAAAGCAGAGAACACTCCAGCAACTCTCGAAGCGTGCTCTCACCATCTTCCATTCCTAATCCTCATTACAAAGTTCTTATTCTGCCTCAGAAAGCAGATGGCAAGAGATAATGTCAGTAGCGATTAGGAGGCTTCACTGCCCTCAAGGACTCTTCTGCTATACACTTGTAATATTTTTTTCAGAGATGTTTAGAAACTGGATACTTTACACTATTTTATTCTAGGTATACTGTTTGGAACACCCCTGAAACAATTACACAAGTTTTGTTTTGTTGTTTGGTTTTTTTTTCCTTTATACAATGGAGAATGCTTTATTTTATATTAATTAAAAATAAAGACATTATAAATAAAACCTCCAACATTACTTTCATTCTACACATTGTAAAACTAAACCCACTTGAATTTCCTAATATTTTTAATCAACTTCCTCTAAACTACTTCCATGCTGCTGAACCTTTCATGTTTTTATGAGCCCAGTTCAACTCTCACTAACAACTACCTTGGATCAGATCCAAAATTTCTTCTAAACTGCGGCTTAGAGAAATCCTACCCATTTGGACAGGGACAAACACAAAGAACCTCACAAGAGTATATATTATGTCACTTTAGCTATGCAGAATTTTGTCTGCTTATGACCTATTTGAACATCAATTATATTTTTGCTATTATTAATATCTTTAATCTTGCTTTACAAGCTGTTGCATTTTATTAACAATACTAGTCTACCTAAATAAAATCCAAAGAGGAAATAAAATTCAGAATGAGAAGAAAAAAAAAAGCTGAGGGATAGCTAGATTTTGTATAAATAATATGTTGGAGATTCATTTTGAAAGTTTAGTATTTAAGATGGAGAAACGAAAATTACTTCCAAAAAGAAATAAGCCAGGATAGCTTGGTTCTAGAGCCTTGAGATACCTAAACCTTACCTTTCTATAGAGATACCGTCCAATATCCTCCTACAAAGCAGCTACGTTAATGGAAGATAAACCTGGCCTCTGTTGCTCATTAAAGCTTCACTCTGCCAAAAGCTACTATGCCTCAGATCTGCTACAGACACTGGCAAACGAGGACTCCCTAACATACTGAAGTCAAACTGAAGCAAGCTACAGAGCTAAAACATCTTTTTAACTAGTTAAACTAACCTGGAAAGGGTCGGGTGAGCACAAGCACGAGAAATTCTAGCTCTGGTGGTTCTACTAACGGTCCTCTACTTCAGAGGGAACTTGCATGCGTCAAAAGCAGAACAAATATATTGGTTTAAATTGCAGAGCATACAGTATTTGTAGCTATTAGAGAATGAAATAAGGAAATTAAAACTGGTCTTTTATTGGATTTGGTTCTGTAATTGACTATATACCTCACAAATTTTACTAGTGCAGTTCAACAGGTCAGCAAGTGAGTACTTAAAGGGGTACCTTGCAGCTAGCATGTGCACCCTTTTAACTAATACAGATTGAGAGGAAAAATTACAACCCAAGAGATTTGGGGTTGCATGAATTGCTTCAGAAAGAGAAACTGGAAAAAGAATTCACAGTCCTTGATTTAAGGGTGGACCAACCATCTGACTGAAGGAACTAACTGCCCAGTACGTTTATTACTCAGGTGAGCATGACCTTGATTGCCAAAAGCCTGCATTTGTTTTTCTAAATACATTCTCCTACTTGACTGATGGGCTAGTTCGGCCTCTCCTTAAACCAAAAGGGCTACACCTGAACTTCCAATTAAAGGGTAACAACTGGCAGATGTGAGGGAATATCTAGCAGGAGGTTGATGCTGAGCAGATGGGCTAGGGCGCAGCAACGTTTTCCATCAGTTTCCACCCACTGCTTTTGCAAAAGCGCATAATCATCACGAGCCTGACGCTACACTTCCTCAAGCAGCAGTACGATACTC
The DNA here is from genome assembly GCF_028858705.1 of Grus americana. Classification (NCBI taxonomy): domain Eukaryota; kingdom Metazoa; phylum Chordata; class Aves; order Gruiformes; family Gruidae; genus Grus; species Grus americana. Next base: position 65,754,723 of record NC_072855.1, on the reverse strand, counting down.
CCTGCAGAGTGCTTAAACTAATATCAGAAACGCAGCTAACTAGAGTTTGTCTAGCTCTACAAGTCTACGCTGTTGACTGCAGTTTAATGAGATACCAACTTTGACAAAGAAAATAGTTTAAGTTTCCACTCTGAAATGTTTGTACTTGCACTGCATTGCAGCTAACTATGCCATTATCTGTGTCAATGCCCCCACCGGTGGAGCAATATTGTAAATCAGTCACTAAAATAATAATCTAGAAACAAGGCTTTTTCATATAATTTCAGTGATCTAGTTTAAAGTACAGCCTCACAAACATTTGTTCCTGAACAAAGACACAGATGAGGAAATGCGGTGAGGGATGGGAAGAGATGAGTGACTTACCTAAGCTATGTCCCTGCAAGCCCCCTACGTTTTGGAGCTATGTCTTCAGATTTTTCCTTTCTATAAAGCCAGAAGATCTGTTGTACAGGACTAAAGCATCATTATTTTGATAAGGTCAAGATAAAGAGACTGCTGTTTATTAGAGCAAGAAGAGGTGGGGTGCTGTTTCTCTCATTAAACTCTCATATGTTCCTCTAGAGCTTGTCTTAACCACTGAATGTAAGATACTCTATTTCGCATTACATGTTTTTTACTGCCTAACCAACAAGATACCTTTTTATTTGTATAAACGTCCACAGTCCCCTTTTAATTCCTGTTGTTACTCTTAATGTTCCCGAGTCTAATTACAGACTCTTTGAAAAAAAATACCTTGTAGCAAATTTCCATTTTTCATTTCACAAGCAACTTTTACGTCCTTAAGTTATGAAATACAGAATGTAATTTCCTGACATTTCTTCTCAGTACTAGTCATTACTTTGTATGCTTTTATTGTGCTCTTTCTTATTGTCCTCTCTTCTAGGAAGAAGAAACTCTTTCTTCATACAAGAGTTTTTCCTACCTCCGTATCATTGTCATAAGCTTTCTCTGTACCCCAGATGGTTTTACCAACATTACTGTTCCTTATCCCAGGCTTTCAAAAAGTGGAGTCTTGCCAGGGAAAAGCACTGAAAGCAAAGTCTCAGCTGACTTTTTTTGAATCCTTCCATGTAGGGCACAGATGGCCATGTTTTCTCAACCCCTCCCCTACTTCAGCTGAAGACCACAAATTCTCAGTTTATTTCTCCACGGCTCCACATATGCAAATGTTATAAAAATCTCACTTTCTTTTCCAATGCTTACGATGGAAACTTCTCTACATTCCGACTATATTACAAATACTTTATTTAGAACAAACTATCTATTAAATTCAAGTTTAGCAGCGTATTTTCACATATGATCTATAAATAACTTTAGACAACACTGAAACAAATGCAACACCACCATATCCTTCCAGGTGTCTCACCAGTACATGCTGTCGTATGGAATTGCTGACAGTCATTAGTTCACCTTACAGGAAGAACAAGTTGCAATATTTCTTTGCAAAGCAGCTTCTAATCACAGACTGTAGCTCTGGTAAATCTGGTAAGAAACCGCCATAATTTTCAAACTTTTTTTCTCCCTTGCCTACCCTGAGCTCGTGATGCAATTTTGCCATGTTAATTGAAATTCTAAATAAATTTTCAACAGCATCCTTCAGAACACCGTCTACGGGGAGTGCCCAGGCACAGCATTCGGAGAACAGACAAACAGAAGACAGACAGATTTAGTGAACACCTGTTAAATGGGGCAATGGCTCCAGCACAATTGTTTCCCACTTCATTTCACACAGTAATAACTTTAATGTCCTCCATGGACTCGCTTTCAAACACGAGTTCTACTACATCAAACAACAAAAGAGCTGAAAGCAAATTTAATTGTCTAGATTGCTTCCAATGATTTTTTTTTTATAAAAGCAAATTTACCTACCTTAGTTTTCCTTTCTTTTTTAAACTGTATATGCTCAAACTATGTTATCATTTTGCTTTCTGTAACCTTTCCCAACTGCGTATCATTCTCCTCCATGTTTTACTATTTATCTTGGCTATGATAAATTCTCTTACCTTATTCTCTTACCTATTAATGCATCTCTCGTTACTCTCTTGAATGTTCATAGTTTTAGTTTAGGCTTAGTTTCCTTTTGGCTCTTCTACATCCATCCTGACTTTTTTTTCTGCTTAACCTCTTTTTTTTCATTTTGCTCTCATTTAAAATATTTGCACTCTACTTTTTAGTTTTTCTCCTGCTCACCTTGTTTAGTCTCAGACTTCACTAAGATAGATGCATTACAGATAACTGTGTCGTGTCATAATGATTAGCAAGTATTTTAAACTATTTTAAAAATGTGATAGGTTGTGGGGGTTTTTAAATATGAGAGAATTATGCTAGAATTATTTAATACCTTGAATTTTTTGAATAACAAAGATTGGCAAATTTTGACACCAGCTTCTTTATTTATTTTTTTTTTCCATAATAGCAAAGTCAGATAGACTGCCCAGGAAATCACATTCCATGATTCCATTATGTTCTCTTTATTCAGGATGACTGGCATCTATCACACTTTTAGAAATTATTTAACTGTAAGCATGTGTGGACTTTTATTTTACACTGCTTACAGTCTTGAAGTCCAGACTTTAGTTGTAATTTCAATAAAGTAACTTATGTTCAGAGTTTAAAGAGATGGTAGGAATTGCAAACAAGACATAATGAGAGGATTATTATGGAAAGAATAGATTTTCCAAACTTTGCCTTCCCTTCCTATATACATATCTGGATTGGATATAAGTGAGATCAATGCTTTGGATTAACAAATGACGATACACTACCTAGGTAAAAAAAGTTTCTTTACATCATCACATTTTTGCTTTTTACTATATATTATCTTTGTCATACAGATGCACCTCTTCAATGTATTCCATCATATGTATTATCATAGAATCACAGAATTGTTTAGGTTGGAAAAGACCTTTAAGGTCATCAAGTTAACCTAACACTGCCAAGCCCACCACTAAACCATGTCCTTAAGTGCCACATCTGCATGGTTTTTACATACCTCCGGGGATCGTGACTGGCAGCCTGTTCCAATGCTTGACAACACTTTCGGTGAAGAAATGTTTCCTAACATCCAATCTAAACCTCCCGCGGCGCACCTTGAGGCCATTTCCTCTTGTCCTATTGCTTGTTACTTGGGAGAAGAGACCAACACCCAACTCACTACAACCTCCTTTCAGGTAGTTGCAGAGAGCAATAAGGTCTCCCCTCAGTCTCCTTTTCTCCAGGCTAAACCCCATCTTCCAATATGAGCATATTTTGATGTGTTATGAAACCCAAACTGAATGCTTTCAGCATTCTTAGAACAAGTTCTACTCAAAGGCATGGCTCAAGTTCACTTTTCATTACCTCCCTCATATTCCTGATTGTGTTTGACTGTCTTTGTATAGTAGTCTCCTTTACAAATTAAATCAATAAAAATTCTTGCTGAAAATTAGTAAAACCAACATTCCAACAGAATTGGATTTAAATAAACATGAATTTCTGACCATATTTCTTAGATGGCACTTCAATAAAAACAAGTTATTCTTATACACACAGAGTCAATTGTACACACAGAAAATTAGGTCTACTTTTGTTTATTCCCAGATTTTTCAGAATCTTTTCTAATAGGCCACATATCGCATTCCTTTAGAAATATTCAGTCTCTACTTTTCAAAAATGTCTTATATTGAATGATCCTTTTATTTTCCCTCTAGAATACCCACAGGTCAGGTTTTCACTTGCACCAATTTAATATAAGTACAGTTCTGTTGACATTACTAATTTTATTCTAGATTTATCTTCATATGAGATCTGAATAAGATGCTTAAAAATATGTAACGAAGGTCTGATTCCTCTCCCTTTCTCTGCTAATAATCAGATCCATACATGAGAAAACTAAATCAAAAGACTGCTTACAATTACCCAGTATTTCTTGATTCTAGCCCGCACACAAGTATTTCTGTGTGAAAGACAACAAAGGTTCTTACTTTTAGGAGGTAATTCTATCAGTGCAAAAAAATCCTGCCGCGACAAACACAGATGATGAAATTGTTACACGTGCAGCTGAGTTGGTAGGAAATGAATGTAGGTGGTACAGTAACACAGTTGTACCAATACACCCCGTAGCTCAGGTGCAAAACAAACGGGTTTAAGCCAGCGTCGGTATTCTACATGGACAAATTGAAACGGAAAACCAGACAATCACTAGAACTGCACGCTGCAGTCACGGAAGCACTTTTTGAGGAAAGAAGGAATCCTGCTGCTTAAATTTACACACCATCCTACATATCTTCTACTGTTTAAGAGACTTCCTGTGCTCCTCTGCCTGTTAAGTACCTACATGGTGCTTCCCAGGATTGCCTTGTTTTCACAGATGAGGAAAAAAAAATGTGTTAAACAATACCACACTTTTAAATACATGAAGTCCAATATGCCAGCAGGCTGGACCTTTCACACTCAACTTTGCTGAAGAATAATATTCCTGACAGCATTCTGGATTAGACTGTTAAGTTTCTGAGACTTCTGTGAACGGAAATGTTTATTTTGCCTGATACGAGGAACCTTACCTCCTGCACAAACCTTTTTCCATAGTCACAGCTTGAAAGCAACATAAAATGAACGCAGCATAGTGTTTTAAGATGCATCGCCAATAGTTATGTTTAAATATATACCTGTTTTCAATGCATTACACACACGTGTAGCATGGAAATACAAATATTTGCCAGGAAAAGCGAAGTTACAGATTATTTTCCAACCTACTTTTTATATTACGTATTTATGAAAGTTATTTTTTCTAAAAATTAAAATGCTCATAGAGTTAATAGATATCCTCCTTTCAGAGGATATTGTATAAATCTTATATTCTATATGGATTATAATTTCCAAAGAAAAGCCACAAGAAATCACCAAACATCAGAAATACAAATAGAAGCAATATATATTCAATTGTATATATATTTCAGGAACTGGTATCAAAACTCTTCTCCTTTTTCACCATGATCCATCACCTCTTTCTAGATGAACGGATATCTAACATGCCAACAGAACCATCTAGAAGAGCCCAAGTTGAGCGAAGAGTTTACAGAGCTATGATTTTCCTTCCCCTCTATTCGACACTCAAATTCTGCAAACATTTCAGGTCAGCTCGGATCGCCAGAAGCATCTTCATCACGCAGCGTACACAGACCAATCTGCATTCTAGCTTTTTCAGACTACATCCAATCCTGCTTAAACTAGAATTTCAAAGTAGGTGCTGCACAGATAACAACTCTGATGTTGCTAGTTAACCCAGTTTTCATTTTAGCCTTTTTTCCTGCTCTCTAATGTTTTTAACTTAATTAACGAGTAAGATATTACCAGCAATATATGACTAATAATCTAGCAATCTATCACTAGTAGTCTGCACTTGTGTGCATTCATACTGTTCATATCCACATGATTTTCTACAGCATTTGCTGTAACACCTTTGTAAATACACAGCTGTGGAACCAGGAGAAATATCATGGAGAGATTTTTCCAAGATAATACAAAAAATCCAGTACATACCAAGTTACGGGCACTGCCTTTGCTGCTGCTTCAATATCTTTATTTGACTAATAGCAATAGTTTTAATAGATTGAAAGTAGCATAATGCTCTTGAAACCAACATTTCTTTTTTTTCATCTGTTCACTTTCCATGGATAGGAGAGAGCGAAGACTCACAAAAACTGCAGTTCTGAGTATTGCTGGTGTGTTAGCTGGCAGGGAATGTTACTTTTTCAAGTATTTTCTGGTGTAAGGTGGAGTAGCCTGTGCTAAAGAGTAACGCACCATATCGACCAATAACGATCCTCTAATTCTTATTGTAGATCTTTCTTACCAATCAGTGGTTCTTAATACTGATTCATTTTGCTCCACTAAAATTTGTACTAGGGTGAATAGCTAGCCTACCCTCTTAATTTTACTTATCCTGCCAGGATAAATTCTGTGTATAGTACCTTTATGTATTTAAGTATTTCATTTGTTTCAGAAAGCGTCCTAGCTTCCAATCACTGCATTTTCAATTATTTGAAAATTGGATTTAAAAATTTTCAATCCAGCACAGTAATCTCATCGCCTTTCACATTTGTGTTGCATTTTCCCCAGCATTGAAACAAATGGATAAACCACTAATCGTGAAAGGACTAACTCTGCAATAAAGCACTAAAATACTTAAATTGAGATATATTGTGGAAAGCTGTCTTGACATACCTCAACAACTTTATTATCATTGAAGCAATCTAATTCTCAAAAAGCTGAGGCTCATCAAAGCTGTGTGAAATTTAGTTATTATCAGTTGATTAATAGTTTTAAATTAATTCTTACTTATTCAGACATCCAACCTTCAATGACAGGACAAAACACACCACTTTACCATTTAGAACAAACAGAACTGCCTTATTGGGATTTTTTTAGCTATTCCTAATTATCAATGGGAAATATGGGACTTTTCCTTGGGTTGCACCTGGTCTTTGCGAATGTCTACTTTGTCATGCATGATAAGAAGGGCATTCAAAATTTCTATCAGCTTTAACGGGATAATTATCACTAACTTCAACAAGTGGATTTAAATTTCTAAATCAGAAAATTATTCTAAAGGAGGGCAGTTAACATAACTAAGACTGTGAAGCCAATCAAAGACCCCGGAAAAATCTAAGTTTCAAAGGATATGGCTATTTCAGTGTCTGACAACTACTGCTATAGTTTTTAAGGTGTCTGTATCCAAACAACATCTGAACATTTATCTCTCTATACTCTTCCCTTCCCAGTTTACTTCCCATTTCTTTTTCCTACAGGTCTCTCAGAAGCATGGGAGATCCAAAAAATCGTTCAGTATTTTCTTTTTATTAGATACCAGATGCAGTTAGCATTCTCCCCTTTGCTCACATACTAATGCCCTAAAAATATCATAGCTTTGAAATAGTGAAGTAAGGATGCAATAGTATGTTGCATCTGGGATTTTTCTCTTTTGTTTGGGGGAGGAATTATAATTTTATCTTATTTAAAAGTTTGTGAGTTTTTTTACTTTTATTAAACTAATACTACAATTCTTATTACACACACACACACACATATATATAAAATGACGGAATTATACAATAATACACTGCAGCTGTATAAACTGAAAAATATTTTCAGATATCTTAGCAGTTATTCTATGGCACTAAATATCATACGGAGCTTTAGAGGTATATAATAGGGTTTCAGAATGGTAAAAACCCATTAACTCTTCCGTCAAACTGCAGTCTGTCTCAGACAAAAATATCCTAACCACCCCCCCATTGATTTGTGCTATTATAAAATATTGTGCTATCACAAACTAATACAAAGTACCAACTGTATGCAGAAGAAATACATGCATTTTACACTTCTTTGTATTGCTTAGAATGACATCCTGATGCTATCATTCAGCTCATCATGACATTCCATCAATCAAACCCCAGTTTTAATTATACACCATTCTGCTTTTTCTCTCAGAGCAAACACAGCGGACATGCAACGATCTATTTCAATTAAAATACATACTTTATAGAATTAAGAATAGGTTGGGAATCACTTTTAAATCAGCTATCAGCCTGTCAATTAACATTCTGAACCTCTGCTATTGACCCGGTACTGTACAAGCTGTTATTATGCGCTGTCCTACATATCATCTGTTCCCCGTGCCGGTCTGTTCCAGAAAGACAGACAGCTGCAAGGGTCTATCCCTGTTCAACCTGAGGACCATCTGACTTTAATTGTAGCACACAGCTTGATGCGGGTCTGGTTATGAGAAGCCAAAGTATCACACTGTAATAATCTGGAAAAGCAGAAGCCTGCCAACACAAGGCTGCAAACAGGGGCTTGGGCTGTCTGGCTGGCTGACGGGCTGCAGGAAATATGATTAATGAGCAAGGTATAATGATATCAGGAACCCGATTAGCACCACAAAAAGGTCACAGATCAAAGTAGTATGCATTTCATGAGCTCCAATCGTTGTATAAGATCTGTGGACTTAAAGAGGTAAACTGGAATGCAAAGGTACAAAATAGCTATGTGTGATAGCTTCCAAAATGAGCACTTAAAATACTGTAATCACTATTTTGTCTGAACCAGGAAGCTGTAAGGAAATATTAGCTGAATGAATCAGCCCAAGCCACATTGTAGCAAGCTCTTTTTTGATTGTATTTGTGAGGAAATGAGGTTTAAGCATTCTTCCTAAACACACCTATTCTACTTAAAAATAAAATGATGCTGATTTGGTGCTGATGCTATCCGATCCACCAAGTATTAACAGGAAAAGGCAATTTAATATTTGCATGCAATTTTCTCGGTTTTATTCCACTGCAAAGCCAGCAGATTCCCGAGGCCATCACCCATACCAGCACTCACAGGGCCACCACCACCATGATAAGGTTAACTAGGTCACACAGAATCAGTTAACGCAATTCATTGGCACAGAGGTTAAAATTTAATGCTACCAGACTGACCAAAACTGGATACCTGAATTATAGCAACAGTATCAGGGACCTGGTGTCACCACAAGGGATGGTGTCTGACACGCTTTAATACACGGTCACTTGGTAAATTGTTTCTTATTTTTGTAATTAACTTCAGCCTTAAAAAAAATAATAATCTGTTCTGTCCACTCATGTGATACTTGAAAATTGCATGTTCCTGTAAAAGTTCTTTGTTTTGAAAAACTCGAATTTATGGCAAGCTTTGTATGTCCTTTCAATACGCCATTTGATAAGTGGTACTGCGAGATCTACTTCCACAGCAGAAGTTATGAAGCCAAGCAGATTACTAGCAAAGTCTTTTTGATTAAAATAGTTTCAAAATTCACAATCACTAATGAATAATTACTTGGGGGGGAAAAAGTAGATGAGAAGGAAACATTAATTATATTTAGATAATAAATATGATATTTCAGTTTCATGAGAAATGCTGAGTGAAATTAAGGAAATGACAAAGTAATTTTAATCTTCATCATTCAAATATACAAAAGTTAACATACTGCTGTTTTCAGATTACTTTTTCTTGAAATGAAAGTTTAGGATATGTAACAAGCACTTCCCTCATTCTAGAGTGTTCTGAACTGCTTTTTATCAGGATTTAATAAAATAAAGATGCGCTTATTGTAGATTGTACATAAAAAGAAAAAAATACATTTGGAATATGGAATGAGATCATTACTCCCTAAGAGAAGACTTTAAAGGGATTTTCCATTTTGTGCCCAAGAGTTTAACAGTAATAATCGAAAAGCAGCTGCTTCCTGCTGATGAAGCACTTCATCCTGAGAATATAGCACAAGTGAGAGATATCAGAGAGAGCTGCAAGAAAGGCAGACAGTAGTAGCAAAGGCTTTGGGAAATGATGGAAAGATGAGGGAAGGGTAGATCAGAGTGTACAGAGAGGTGAGGGTGAGAAAAACCTAGCACCAAGGCTAGAAATGAGGAAAAGAAAATTAAGAGCTAAAATCCTAGAAGAGGATTAGGATGGAGAGTAACTTCACAGTGGGGAAAGACAGATCTGTAATTAACAGAATGAGAACTGTATTTTAGGCAAAAGCTAAAATACCACAGTTGTGAGAGATCAAGGCCACAGGCTGTCTTTGACAAGTCTGCTTAAGAACACAGCTTTTCATTTCTCAGGTTATCCTGCATCACCAACGCACGCCAAGCTCAGAAAGGTGTCAGGCTAACTCCCTAACCTACCACCTCTCAGCGCAACTTTAAGATCAAAAGTTGCGTTTGAATGTGGTTTGCCAAGTAGTCCTGCTAAATGTTAGTCTATTTCATACCTCGTTTAAATAGAATTTGCACATACTTCTACATGAAGCAAAACACTAAATTCACCTAACATAATTTGTGATTATTATGGTGCACCCCACAACTGCCTGCAGAAATCTAGGCCAAATAGCATTTCTGAAGACCACGGTATCACATCACCAGTAAAAGTGCAGTGTAAAGCATTCTGACAACTTACAAATCACAGATTTCTTCTGATGTGACTGTTCTGCAATTTTATGAATATCAGGTCTGATATTCTGCCAAGAACAGAACTTTTTCAATTCCCATTTTCTAACTTAGGAATATCAGGACGTTATCAAGTCTAAGTCTGGTATCTCAAAAGTTTTTTACAGTTTCCATGCCTTAATTCAGTATTTCCCAGTTAGCTGACTATCACATGAAAACTGCAACATCATTTTTCAAGATTTATTAAAAAAAAAGAGTCCTTAGTTTATTTATTTTAGAATGCCACTGATGCAGAATCCTTTCATTTTGAGAACAGCTTAATACAATGGCTTTGAGAATGTGCTGAAGCACCAACAATGATACTATAACAGCTATTCCGTAATTCTTTGCACTGCCTGGAGGGCACAGTGAAGACAGGCATTGCTAACAACAGAATGTTCCAAAACAGGGAAGAAAACAGTAATACAGGTTTGGGGAAGGAAGCAGGCAATGGAGAATTCAGTTTTATTCTCTTGTAAAAACCGCTCAGAAAAATATCAATTTAATGGAAGAAATGGAAGAGGTGGCAGAAGATTTAAAATGCAACTTTCTTTCCTGAGGCATTCACTAATCTTTGGAGTTAAAGGGATGCTAAAATTAAAAAACCCTAAAATTACATTTAAGTAATCAGTGACAAATATTTCCATGATTAAATAAGCTTTTTCAAGTCTTCTCTAAAGTGATGATTTTATTAGCTCTTTAGCACCGCAAGAGCTGACATACAAATAGGCTAAGATCTCCTCCGTATTTAGACCACACTCAAACTTTTTTTGAGCAATTCTGAAGAATGAGCAATGCTATATGCCTTTTTTCTTCCTAAACTTGTAAATCTAACATTTATTCAAATTATTTCAGCCATAGTCCTACATACATTATAAACAGCTATATATTGCAAGCAAAGATCCAAATGATTTCAGAAGAATCTTGCAAGACAAATGTTACTTGACAGACAATAGAAGATAGCCATCTTACCAGTCTGTTTATGCGAACAAATTCTTCTGGGGTTTTGGCCCATGGTGGAAGTTCAACATCAGACACAACTGTTCCATCATCCATCACTCCCAGATTGTAATTGTTGCTGTTGACAAATATCTCTGGGAGGTAATAGAATTCAGGAATCAGTTCCTATAGATAAATGAAAAACAATGCCATGTTATAAATTCTGACAGAGGATGCACTTTGTCATGTTAAAAAAAATAATCATTAGAATGGCACTAGGCAAAGAGAATATACAAAATCTTCCCACAGACATCCCCCTCCCCCCCGCCCCGAGGGGGGAAATCCCCTCTTTTATACTCTTTAAAATTTAAACCTTTAGACATGATAAATCCTTATCATGCTTTTAACAGGACAAAGAACTAAGACACAACAGGCTTTAAAACAAAAAAAAAGTCATAACATTGGTTTTGATTGCATATTATGCACAGAGAAACTTATAAAACTAAAGTAGTGAACATCACATGGTACAAATAATTTTTAGTAGAAAGCAACAGACAACCAAGGATGTTAAGAAGTTGGGGAAAACTGCTTCTTTCACATTTTAATACAATCCACATTTTAAAGTGTTAACGCACAAACGGCAGTCTATAGTTTGGGTGAAAGTAAAGTCATACGTATTAACAACAAAGGTGTAAACCCCAGTTATATTCTTAGTCTCTCTAACATCAGGGGTCTAAGAACTTTATGTTTAGGCTATTATCTAAGATTGTTCAATGCCCAGAAATAACTTTTTTTGTAAATTCTAAAATACCTGGAGTTATACCACATGTTCAGGAAAAAACCCAACAAACCCACAGTCAAAGCTGAATCAAGTCAATATTTTTCTTTCATGGAAAGGTCATTAACTGAATTATGTGCCCAGTCTATCATTACAGGGAAGAATCATGCATGATTTCATACACACACACACAAGAGAAAAAGGAAGGAATTTCTCATGGTTACAAGGCCTGTGTACGTGCTAAATTCCTTGTCAGGATCATCCCGGCTTTAAGCAAGCGTGCTCCGTAGGCCTGTGCTGAGCGGGACTGGAACGTGGCATTTAACACCTCCACGGCTGGCCAGTCCTGGCGCTTCTGCAGGCAGAGCCTGCTACACTAAACACGGGTGAGGAAAAAATGCAAGCACATACAGCAAAGGAATTCGAATTCCCAGGTCTTATGAGAAAAACAAAGTTATAGTAATGGCCAAACAAAGAATTTTTTCATCAGAAAATGGTACAGAAACTAGCGCAGAACTGAACCCAACATGCTAGGAAGCAAAACTGAGCTCAAAAACGTAAGGATTTTCTCCTGGATAACCGGAGTGTTTCCCTGTTTCGCAAACAGACATCAACTTTGTCAGTTGTCATTTATTTTGTAAAATATGCAGTAGGATATACGTAAACATATCTAAGTTAATGTGATTAGAACCTTATTTGCACACTTTTATAAATGTTTGCAAAGTCCTGGCATAGCACTTAATAGAAAAAGCCTACTAAGGCATAACATATATTTGTGCCCTTAATATATTTTAAAGGTGCTTTTTTTTTTGGGGGGGGGGGAACTTGATGTTAAGACTGAAATACAACCAATAAACCTGGCAATTTGATGGATTTAGAAAAATTGAGCCACTGAATTAGAGAATTTACTTCCTTTGTAACGAAAGGATCAATACACGTAATTGCTTCAGGAAGTGTATTTCATAGCAAATGACTGGTGTAAAAACGCTCTCCCATACAGCAAGTGCAAACTGCGCGCCACTTAAGAAGTAGGGGAAAAAAAATCAGACTGCCCCACTGGCTTTGTCGACAGCGGGTATAGTGTGTAGCGACGTCAGAAGCTCAGCAGATCAGATCTGAAACCCAGTCTTGACATGGGTCAATGGATCAGGGGTCTCCCAGATAGCCCCTCAGGGCCAGCGATGGCATGGGCAGCTTTCCAAATGGCTGAGTGCAATAGGGAGGTCATCAGATTGCGGACAAGGTCAATCCGAAGTAGCCAGGGCAAAGACAGGAAAGATCAAGCAGGAATTAAGCTATTATCACCTCCATCCTTGTGTGAAACACTGCTTGGCTTTGAATTGTACGTCTTTTTGTTTACAGTCACCTTAATTAACTAGGCAGGGTAAAAACATGCTTCTGTACCAAATGCTTGACAAGTACTTGATAAAAAGAGATTGGAAACTATTTAATTGGATAAGTGAAAGAACAAGAATGTAGCAAGGATAAACGTTTGTAAAAAAGAAAGTACCCTAACACTGAAGTTTCTGTAGTTTTTATCCTCACGGATAGAAACTAACAAAGAAAAAGCAGAGACACTGCACTATTAAATCGATCGCAGCGTGCACCACAAATATGAAACCATACCATGATTCTGAATACTTAAAACATAAGCTCATTACATATGTTACTGATGTTTTGTTTTGGGTTTGGGGGATTTTTTATATATATCTGTACAGCTATTCATTAGTTTCTTTCAAGATCAGAAACCATTTGGCTTTCTAGAACACACATTGTTTTCATTAGATTACACAGAAACAATATGCTGCCTGGAAACTTAAAAATTATCAGTAACTTCTGTTAGTTTGACTATTAGAAACTTTTCATAAAACGTTACTTCATTACTACAGAAAGGAGTTTTCAGAAAGTTTTTCACTGTCACCATAACGATATATTTTTACAAAAGGAGCTCCTATAGGATCTGATTTTCTCATCTTGAGCATGTGCTAGCATTTACGCACGGGAAAAGGGGGGGCAAACAGATACACTGGACCATTCTAATTGAGTAGTATTTAGCGCCGATTTTCAATGGCTTTATAGAGGTGAAAATGGCGACATCAGTTAAAGGCCAACAGTTTTTCCTAAAACCAGTGAACAAACCTGATGGTAAAATATTTAATTTTTATCAAGCTTACAAATATTCTTCATGTATTGGGTAACTGCAGTCCTTAACGGTCCTTCTCAACTCTGCTTATGGGGTCCTTCTTTTTGCTTAAAATATTACCATTACATGTTTAAATTGACTCTAAGATGGCAGATGCTGACTCATGTGTCTAACTTCATTAATAATGGAACTTCTTGGACACCTGAGAACGTTAAAAAGACAAATTAATGCACTTTTTGCTTGTTTTTTGAGGCAGGAGGAAGGAGTTACTTGTGGCTCCACACAAATAGCACATGAAGGTGCAGGACCAGCTGCGGGGGGCCAGACTGAAGGACCATTTAGTATCTCACCGGGAGCAGTGACAAGGACCGGAAGACTAACACAGGGCAAATACAGCCTTTCCACAAGTATTATGTCAGCTTCTTACAGTTAAATGCTTTTGAACTAATACTTCTGATTTTTAAAATCATTAATCGTGGGTTCCACAGTGTGGTTTCGTCTACAAAGGTTTTTCCTTTGGTTATTCTAAAACTGCTTCCTAACAGTTCCAGTGGATGGTTCTAGTACCCATAGTGTGAAAAACAGTAAGTATTAATTCCTTATTCACTCTTCTATATGCCCTTCTGGATACTATAGACCTATGTCATCACATTCTTCCTCAGTGGTACCTTTTTGCAAGCTAAAGGATTCTAGTCAATTTAGATTCGCTCCCTCTGGAGGTCTTCCCTTCCGACGAACCATTTTGATTGCCTTCATACTTCTAATTCTGCTGAATCCCTTCTGAAATTGTATGCACTCACCACATGTACAGAAACAGTAAAATTGTCCCACATTTCTTTTTTTTATATGATTTCACGGAAAAACAAAAACATCTGTATGATTCATTGAAGCTTTTGCTTTAGCACAATTGTGTTGAAAATTAGTTTCAGAAATTCCTCTATTGGAATTCACCGTTCTATAGGGTAGACACAGATATCCTTATGATAAGCAATATTTCACTCCTTCTGCCATGATTTCATTACAACTGAGGAAGGAGCTCACGGTGAATATCACCATGAATCTAACACACGGTATTTACAGTGGTATATATTGCTTTTAAAAAATTAAAGATAAAATTTACCATATTAAAATGCGTATAATTAAAATACAATTTTTCTCTAACAAAAATGCCCTCTACCACATAGAAACAATGATTCCTAAAGAAACTTCACTAAAAAGATTTTTCTTACAAACAGTATCAACAGAATGTCAGTTTAATGCTCATAATTCATTTTCATGTTTGCCACCAACATAAAAAATCTATACAAGACACTTTGTTTCTTTAATGTAATGAAATGTTATTTTATTCTTTTCTTTTGTTTAGGAAATAATAGACGGATGCCTTTTGAAACAGAGTTACATCATCTGCAAAGGTGTCTAGAAACAGTGACACAGATTCCCTAACCATATTAAAACATTTCTAAGATACCAAATTTTCAAACTAAATTATTTGACAATCACATTAAACAATATTAAGCCTATATATAACCTGTCAAACAGAATACTAAAAATGCATATTAGAAGTCTAGGGGTTTATTCATATTGCCACACTTTATTTCCTGTTAGGGGACTTAAATGGCATTCAAAAATATATACTAATATATTAAATGAATTGAAATTTCATTTTTTCATCACACATCAATGTAATCACTTTGATGACTGTGGGAAAGTATAATTTCTAAATACCCATGAGTTTCCCTCCATGTGCTATATGTGTGTTACTTCTCACAGATCTAAGAAATTGCCTCAAGACACTGCTTGAAATTCTCCCAACTTGTAAGAAAAATACTTCAGGAGGTTTCCATTAAAATTCTAAACTGAATTAATGAAGAAATTAATTTTATGAATGTCTAATGATCCTGTTAAAGTTCTAAGATGTTATATTTCAAATATTTCCTAGTTTAAGAAAACTATAAAAAAATCTTCAATAATTTAAAATTAAGCAAAGAAAATTATAAAAATTCCAGATGATTATTTAGTAGATTAATGAAATATATGATAATCACAATTAGTAGCTGATTCATTATTGATCAATAAGTAGATTTTATTAAGTCAATACTTTACTGCATAAAAAAAAGCATTTTTAAGGCACTAAAATCCTGTTACTCAATACATGGAATAGATATACACAAAATTATTTTACTTTTTACTGAAGATATATGTAAAAGTATGCAATGGTATTTATTGATCATATTTATACACTATGCAATATGTAGTTCAGGTTAATTTGACAGAGAAAGAGGAAAAAAGTTGTGTATATAATTATATTCCTTTCCTCCACTTTTTTTAAATTAACTGGGGGTGGAGAGGACTATATCGAATCATAAGAAGGTCTAGATGAAACCTTGAAAGGTCACCTTGTCCACCTTTCCCTTCACAGACAATTATAATCAGGTATTCTTGAAAGATGTTTCTCTGCCTTGTTCTTTTAAAATTTTCAGTGATGGGGATCCTACAAATTTCTGGTACTCATCTGTTCGCACCACTGGAAGGTCTTCCTAACACCCAGGCTGCTTTTGCTGCAGCTGGAGCCCATTTCTTGTCCTGTTCCGACTGACTACAAGCAGCGGTTGCTGTGCACCCTGCCTGCCAGCCAAAACCCCCGGCAAGGTGAAAGCAGTACAACTGCCACTGCCAAAGCGCTTTACGTTTCTGTCCTTGTCCCTTTTTTCTCCAAAGAAAACAAACTAAACCCTTCAACTTTCTATCACTGGTCTCATTTCCTAGACCTCTGGTCATTTTCCTTTGGACTTTGGCAAATTTGTCCACCATTTACTTGAAGGTTTTTTTTAAATTTCAACAGCTACACAAAAAGTTTGGAGCAGATATTAAAAGTATTTGTTTCATGTTCAGTACAACTATTACTGGGTATAAAAGAAGCAGACCACAGATATTAGATGGAACTTTCTGATCTACACACCCAGCTGTCTCTATTTTTAACTACTGCAATTCCCACAGATTACCATACACGGATCTGACTGAATTTAGAATATTTTTGGGGGGTTGTTTTTTCTTTTTTACTTAGATAAGTATTTCCCTGTTATGGATTTTGGCACAATTATGCAGAAAAACAAATCTTTCATGAAAACCAAAGATCTGCATCCTAAATATGTTAAAAGTTTTGCTACACCAGCCATACAGTTTATGGTTAAAAATCCCAATTACTATGTACCTGCTTCTGAATTTTGCTAGTCATCACTCTTGGACACCTTTGACCTTGCTACTAACATGACATGAAATTTCTCCTATACAAAGGTAATGCTGCCAGTTTGGCAGCAACTTTATTCCTTGTAACTTTTGAAACTCCCAACTATTAGATGGAGAAGCATAAAACAATGCAAAGCATATGTACAAAAGCTTATCAGGTTACAGGGTGTCTTAGGCATGCTTATGTTAGGCAGCCTGTTTCAATAAGCATGAGTTGCCATTTTGCAGAGCTTCAACTTTTTTTTTAAGATATATTTTAAAGAAAGTCATGAAATTTGTCATCCTCCAGTTTCTGAATGTTCCAGCAGCTTGGAGCTCTAGTTTCTTGCCTCTAGTACCAGGGTTTAAACATACTGCTTAATATGCCTTTCAATAAGTTGTATTCAGACCTGCAGCTCGCACGTGCTCATCGGCCTATTGACGGTGACCTCCATTTCCTCTAAAAACATTTTAAGTTTCTTGGTCAATTTTAGCAAATTTCACAGCAGGTTATAAAGATAACTAAGTTCCTAGAAGTTTAAAAAACAATAAACAGGCGAGTAGGGCCTCTACATGCGTGCGTCTTGAGGGGCCCAGTGAGTGCAGCACAAGTTCACATTTTAGCAGTCTCCACAGAAACTACAGAGAGGACACCATAACAAATGTCCCATCACCGAGCAATTCTTAATTTGAGGCTTGCAGCTTTTCTGACAAACGAGTCAATCAGTTGCAAGAAGCAAATCCAGAGGAGACAAAGCATCATCTGTTCTAATACTTGCAGATAAGGATTTATTTTTCCTTTATAGAACATTACCACTACTAATAACCTTTTCCAAACATACAAAACCTGATGTATTATTAGGTAGACAGAATTTTCCCAAAGTCCACCTTAATGTTAATTGCCCTAAAGTTCAGTGATGAACTTCTTGAAGACTTGAAGAGTCTCATGCTTGAAAGAAAAAATCCACACTGAACACATGTGACCCAATAATGACTTAGTAATCCACGTAACAGTCACAGAAACTAAGCAGTGTCTATGACTGCAGGCAAGACTACCAATATTTTAATTTCGTGATAGATCTGTAACGAAATATGAATAGAATATAACTTGTCTGCCATAACAAAGATTTTCTGCACAGAGTTTGCACTTGTTTGGATAAAATACATCAGGACCCACAGACAGGAGCAGGTTTAACACTCTAATAAAAAGAGGATCCAGTAATTCCTGTGGATACTCAAAAGTTTCCCTGGATGTGCTTCTTTCAGTAAAAGTATGTGAAAAAGAGATGCAATTACATGTCTCTTTTTTTCGTATCTTTTTTCCCAGACATATCATGATTGGATTTCCGTATCATTTTTTTATCAGAAGTCAATGGATTTTTTTTTTTTTTTTTAAATAAATGTTTCGCACAGCCCTTTAGGAAAGGCTGAAAACTTTAGCCTGGATGGCTTTTAGTTGTGTAAACTTTGAAAGTTCTTATTTCACTCAAAATATGTACTGAAAAGGAAGAAAAGTTAAGAAATAGTAAAGACTGAGGTACATGGGCACATTACGTAATGATCTGAGCATCTCTCCAATGAGATTAATGTATTAAATGATTTAATTTTGCTTTTACTTTACTGCAACTATTCCTTTGATTTTAAATATTTCAATAATTTTAATCAGATGCATTAGCTATATTTTAATGCCACTGTCTAATTAAGAAGTCATGGCACTGAAACTCAACGAATCTTGTTAAATATTGCATACTTGTAGCCAATGTTTTCTTTCTCCCTTTTAAGAACAATTTACACAACCTGAAGAACAGTACGTAACAGCACTATGATATCTTCAAATAGATTTTGAGAATGTCCTACAGCCAGGAGAATCCTTGGTTTAGTACAGGCTAACTCTAGTTCAAAGTTGGCACTCTCAGTTTGCATAGGCTGATCCTATCAAGAATGTTTTTGTTCAGGATCAACTTTAGTTATTAGCACAGAGATGACTTAGAGGCAAAGAATTAGAAAATGGATGAAAATTGAGAAGACAGAGAGCTACTTTCAGAACTCTTTGTTTATTACAGTCTACGGTTTGAGACAACATTTTAGACCCATAATTATCACTTAAGTTATAATTTAGTATCCTATTCATAATGAAATCATGATGTCTTTTTAGCATTCTCCTGCTTCCCACGCTGTCCCCTCCAAGGACAGTCCTGAAGAATCTTGGCCAAACCCATTCTCCCCCAATCTTACTAGTGTTTATATACACCAGATACCCACTTTAGAACACTAGTACACTTCTAGAAACCCAAGACAATTATAGCAGACATTGTTTAATACTGTTAGAATTCAAAGAGACTTTAAAGATGAAGCTTTATTTAAAGAAAAATTGTCCAAAATGATGTGATGCTAATGAGATTTAGAATACAGTTACCTTGCCAAAACAGTATTTCTGTACCTATAAAATAAGCTATTCTATACTATGAGCAACTTAGGATGAGATAAAGGATCGTAACTTGCCAAACACACCTGTATGAGACATGAATTCAGATATTCCATACCATCGCACTAGCCTTACAATAGCTGTCACTGATGTGTGTCACATCGTAAGACTGACTTTCCTAAATTAGTACCCATTTTATGATGGAACAATCTGGAACAGCGTAATTGGAGCTTACTAATGTTTTCTCTAACTTCATGGTCTTCTAGCATCTCCTTTGGAACAAAACTAATCAAATGAACCAAAAAAACCCCCAACCCATAAGCACACGAAAAAGGAACACACACAAAGCAGTAGAGGAAAAGGCATGAAGAACAATACATAACTCTATACTAGTAACTTCGTTAAAAATGGTTAAAAAAAATAAAAAATCAATCACATTAAGCCAATCTAATTTTCTTTTCAAAAGGTAACTGCAATAGTGGATGGTGAGAGAGAAAGAGGTAAGATGTTGCTTCACTTTTGAGAAAGACCTCTGAGAATGTCTCAGTCTCCCATGACATTCTTATAAGGAAAGTAGAGAAATGGAGATGAGATTAGGTTACAATAATGTGGGAGTACCCAAGCTGGAAATCCATATTCCAAGAGCAGTTATCGATAGTTCACTGTCAAACTGGGAGGACACGGTAATGGGGTCTGCCTGCTCCTAATACCAGTCAATAGTCTCATTAATGACCTGGCATAGACGGTGCAGTAATAAAATTCCAGATGACACTAAGAAGGCAACATAGCTGTTTGGAGGACAGCATGAGAATTTCAAACGATCTTGAAAAACCATATATATGGTATTAAGAAAAAAAAAAATCAGCAAAATACTACACTTGTAAAAGAGAAAATACATGCAAAGAACAACATGGGTAACAATTATGCTGTTGTAAAGAATGATAAATACTTTTATTGCAACAGGTTAGTTACCAAACCAGAAATAACAACTGCTTCGGAACACGTATGTGCAAATCTACACATTCATCAAAGAAAAACAGCAACACAAAAGAACAGACTTAACTTCTGTATTCCAGAACTTAGTCCAAGCCCCAAACAACATTATTGTTCCGTTAAACACTGCCAGGTTATTCATGTTTGCTTTTTGTACAATATTAACAAAACTAACCAGGATTGTTTGCACTAATAATGTAAATTAAGAAGTAACTAAATGAGTTAATGGTCATGCCTGTCTAGTACTTTAAAGGTACTAAGTGGTACTCTCACAGAATTGAAATACATTTAATACTCTTCAGTGCAGAAGATTTAACTTAAAAACACATGGTTAATCATTTAAAGGCAACAGTGCTGAGCTAATTAGTAAATAACAATGCCAGAGTGGTAGTGAGACACTACCAAACTTCCAAAGGATTTAATTTGCATTGCTTAAATAAATGGGTAGGGGTGAACTAGGAAATTAAATTTTATGCAACATATCACCTCTTGAAATCAAAATTTGAAAAGTTCAACCAAAGGTTATACTACAGTGCAGCATTAGTTTCCTGCTTTGATCATTGATCCAAGGCTTTCACAGGATATTGAAACAGATTGGTTGTGACCACACATATGCTTTAGCTTTCTCTGTTGAACTGATACCAGCCAACAAGAGTTGCTTCCAAAGCTAGCTCACGCTACTCCTCCCTGTAATATATGATGCCTCCATCTAAGATTAACAATAGTCTTAGGACAGCGAGCATCAATAACTACATTCACTCTCTTCACACAAGAAGCAAGGAGAAATAATTTCCTGTAATCACTTCAATGGTTCTAAAAATTCACATTTCTTTCAGCTGGAATAAGAATAAACCCTTCTTTTTCCTCAGTGCCCCCTGCTCCCCATGCATCAAGATGCAGTAGCATTCACTTTGGCCTGCCACTTTCATGGTCTTAAAAGTGGCTTCCAAAACCCTTTGTATTTCTATAAATCAATGCATTAAACGGCTAGGTTTTCATCAGTTGTAGAAGTATCAACAAGAATCCAGAGAGCTTATGGTCAAAAACCCCTAATATTTAATCAGCCACAGTAGCTGACTAAGTTTATGTTCTCAGCCCATCAGAAACACAAGGTAAAGCTTAAAACCCTTTCACTTGTTGAGAAATAAATGTTTTTACCCTGTGTTTGCCGTGGATTGAACGATATGGACAGCCAAATACTACAGCAAAGTCATTTCCATGCCATCTATACCTACACTTTCAAGAGATTTCTCCCTCAAGCCATTCAATCTATCTCGAGCCCACAACTAACTAGTGACTCCCCTGAAATAATTTTTGTTCCTCACATCTCACCAAGACATCTTTTATAGCTAAAATAATTTTCTTGTTCATAAGGCTGCTCCCAGAGTGAATATCCTGTTGAACACAAACAAGCTCTATGTTGTCTTTAAAAGGGCCAGGTGTTTTTTGCGTTTAAGTGGCAGTCTCCCCATCACACCTAGAACTGCATTCATCTTTGAAGGAGTCAGCTGCCTCAGGACAAGCATACAAGCAAAATTCAAAGTTGAAATAAAAAAAAGGATTAGTATTTCAAATGAAGTTTCAACTTAGACAATTACTTTAGTCAGAATATTCATCCACAGCAGAACAAAAAACATCCGTAAATATATAGTTATATATAGCGTTTTATATAAATATATAATTAAAACATACAGTAAGGCATTCTTCTTGGTTACATATTGCTCAACCTCAAACAGATCACAATGAAAATAATAATACCTTAACACAAGTGGATCTTTTCAACTTTAAAAATATTTAATATTCAGCCCAAAAAGCAATATATCAGCCCAACCTGAAACACTGGAAAGGGAAGCAGAAAGATTGAAGAATTTAGTTAAGGAATCTGCTAATAAATACTAGACAGAACAGTAAAATGTAGCATACCTATCCAATAAAATAGGGAAATTCCTAATTATTTTAACACATTCAAATGTTTCGTCCCTCAGTCAAACTGACTGGCCTGCTGCAAATAAAAAAATTCAGGATGTATCTCATAACTTTGTTAAAGATAGAAAACTGTTTCCTGTGGAGGTGAAAGGTTAGAACATAATGCAGAGATCTCTGTATGAAGACTTTCTAGAAGGCTAGTTTTTACTTAAATGCTCTTATTATTTGCTTGATATTATTGTTTTTCATCTCAGCTCTGCATAATTTCCATGTAAATGTAACAATGAAAATTGTTCTTAAAACAAAACAGCTTTTCCAATAAGCCAGCTGCATTCAGTTAGTGTTGGATTATAATAGCCACACAGAAGATACAGATTTAAAAATATGTAATAACCACATTGTAATACATGACAATGTCTCTTAAATGAGAATCCAAGAAAATACATTTCTTATTAAACTTTTTGTGAAAAAAGTAAACTGCGCTTCAAGAGCATAATTTTCTTAAAAATGACAAGATAAAACCTTAATTTTACATGCAGCTGAATAGTCTTCACAGACACGCATGAGCTGTGCTCATGCAATACATTCTTAGCTCTTACATGGAGCTAAGAGGAAAATCACATGTTGTTTTGGACAAAATCTTGGACTAAATTAAGACAAGTTGATACTGGAAAAGAATGAGTGAATTAGATGTCAAAGGCTTTTGAATAAGCTTTGAATAATCATGAATGTATTAGTGTTTGCAAATTGCAAAATTCAAGGAAATCCCACAAGCTCTTGCCAGTAAGCAGCATCTTCCAAGTTCTGGAAACAATCAAAAGAACATAAGGCTATCTATTTTTTAAAAAGTTTGTTTTGCTAACATCAAGTATTTCTAGTACAGTACCATACGAGATGGTTAAAATGTAACTTCTGGTTTTTTTAATTTATTGAAAAGGAGGTGGATACAAACTAGACAGCTTTTCTATACACTATTTCTTTATTAATGTACAATTTAGAAATGTTAAGAACTCCACTGATGACAGTAGTTGACACTGGCTTTCTTTCCTTTAATTTTACAGACATCATCCCTTTGACTCTAGTGATGCAGAAAGCAGCTTTCCAGTCCAGAATTACAAGGAAATAATTTCAGAACTCAACTTGAATCAGAAAATGGCATTTGCTTTACTGCAATATTGTATGCAAAGGCGATAGCAAATGATGTGATGACAGACCATGGGAAAGTACTGTCATAAAATGATTACAGAGAACGATACTCCAAGATTACAGGGAATAAGTCTAAAACTTATGGGTGTCGTGTTTCAGTGTTTCATAATATTTGTTGGCTGTAAAGTAGGTGGGAAAGGAACTCTAAAGGAAGAATAAACATTGGAAACTCTTCATTTCCCTTGGCGAGGATCAAAATCAGAGGGGTCTGTGTTCATCTAACTCCTCCTCTGTCTTCTTCCTCCTTCTTTCCCAAATACACGCATGCATGTGCACACGTACATACATCATGCAAGATGGGTGAAGAAAACATTCTAGCCAGCCATGGATTGTCTCCCATGGAAGTTACTGCTTCATATTATTGACATATGAAAACAGTAACACAAAACATACCATTTAAGTAAGACTGCTGTCATTAATTTCATCATGACAGTAGCATCTATTTTAATTTTCTTAATTAGTTAGTAAATAATTCTACTTACAAGCATGTATACAGTATGATGTTACCATTAACTACAGGAGCACATAATAATCTGCTTTATTCAGGCTCTTTGATGCATGTGTCAACTAAACACATTCAAGCACTAGTAAGCTAACACGTTGCAATTCTGCACGTAGAAAACTTCTAGAGGCATATGGGACACTTTAGCCATGCATTTCACAAATACTTGCAAGGTAGGGCAGAACACCGAGTATCAGGAAACTTGGGGATACAGGTACTGCCAACAAAGATGGTTCTGTGCATTTTCAAACTTTTTGTTTCCTAATTCTTTCAAGATGTTCTACGGAAATCCTATCTCATCTCCCTTCCTAGCTGCTCATCCAATCTCATGAACAAACTCCTCTATTCGATCTTAATACTCACTCAAATGCTTCACAGCAGTATAATGTAATTCATGGCAATTCACAGACTCAGAAAGCCGCAAGCAACTTCAAGAGACCATCCGTAACAGTAGGGATGCCTCTAAAGGCAGCACCAGCTTGCACATACATCATTTCCAAAAGATATCTAAGCATTTCTGAAAAACCCTCACTACACTAATTGCCAGGGAAGCATTCATCGTTTTATTTCTTCTGTTAGAAAGGTTACTTTCACATCTAATCGAAATCTCCCTGATATTTAAGCCCATTAATTCTGATTCTATCCAGCATGGGCAGCAGAGATTTTTCATTTCTTTCTTGCAGCAGTCCCTATGTAATAGAAAACTCCTCCTCAATCTTCTCTTCTTTAGAAGAAAAACAAGCATTACCCTTCATTGCATTTTATTTTCAAGACCTTGCATTGTTATCACTGTTCCAGCGTGGACTCTCTCCAACTATGCCACAACTATGAATGTAATACTCCAGCTAAGACCTTATCAAAGCCAGGCAAAGCTGAAGACTTATTTCATACATTTTGTAAGTTATACTATGTCCTGTTGATGTATCTTCTACAAAACGTTACTCACCTTTTGTTATACCACAACATTGTCAATTCGCATGCACTTTTGATGTACTACAATCCTCCATCTTTTTTTTATTTGCACAGCAGATTGTTCCTTGTGTTCTATTTGTACCTAACTGTATGAGAATCTGCATGAAAATTACAATTCTCACTTTTCCCTAATAAACTTAATCTAACACTTTCCTCAAATAATTTTTCCCTTCTGCAAGAAGTGCTTCCAATTCCACTACACTTCCAGTACCTTCCAATCCAATAACAATGGAAACTGAGGCCTAACCTGTTATCATCAAGAAGAATTCCATTCAATACATCTTTCCAATTTTAATAATGAACCACTGGTGACTATTCTCCAAATACAGCAGATTTTTTCAGACCAAGTTTTCCCAGCTCACTCATGAGAGAATGTCAAAAACTAAGATCATCATCTGCTGCTTCTCTCTTTATAAGGTCTGTTACCCTTTCTCATCAGAAACTGTGATCTGTTCTTTCCCAATTTGATATAGACACTATATCTTTTTCTAAGTGCTATTAATTCCACTAGTTACTGATTGCCATTGACTCTTTTGGTGGGGACTCACAGATGCAAGAAAGCCATTACTTTTTCAGCACTACCAGTTGACAATTTTCTCATTCCATTAATCTGGAGATCAACCCTTTCCTTAATTGTCTCCTCACTATGAACGTAGTTATAGAATTATTTTATTTTACTTATGTCTCTTGCTAGTTCCAGGACATTCTTGAGTTAGCCTCTGATTTTCCTCACAATCTACTTTTCCATCCTTCCTTCCATTAAAAAAACAATTCTGATTTTACTCCTTCTTCCTGGATTTGAGATCAACAAACTTTTCCACCACTGCCAGCATCCTTGTCTCCTTTGTCCTCCTCCCCAGCTCAAAATATTCCTCAGATCCCAGACTCTATTTGTTTACCTCATTCCTTCCTTCAATGGTCACCTACCTAAACCTCTGCCCTTGGAATTGCAATGTGCTCCTACCTTAGCTTCTTGGCCCGGTTAATTCTAGGTCTCTTTCTGTACAACAACTAATTAACAGATGAATTTATCTTCTATTCCCACCTACTTCTTGTTCACTCACCAGTTCCCAGGCCCAGTGGCCCTGTTAGGATAGGTTCAATGTCATGCTAAATTCTATGTTTCATCTTAGTATCCTCAAACACTGGCTTTCTGTAGCCCTTTGCTACCCAACCCACTATATAGTCTTTCTGGAGACTGATTCCAGATCTCCCTCTCAGCACTTTATCCCCTATCTACTTATTCTTCATCGTAAGACTAGGTTTTGCCCCTTCTGCACCTAAATTAGCTCCTCCTGTTTGTCACAGTCAAACAAGGAAATAGGCCACTGCAGAAATTGCCCAAAAATGAAGTTGGATGCCTAGAGCCAAAATCACATAAAGTAATAGGAATATTAACTGCAACATTCTTATCTGAGCAGAGCGGAAGCAAGAACAGAGTATTTATGAAACTTATTGGTTAAAAATCTATGCTAGTTATACCAATCTATACTTAAAACTTGTGCAGAGGAACAAAAAGATGGTGAAACACGTATCTGTAGCTCATAGGAAAATTTTGCCTTATTTCAGTCTCAGGGCTAAAAACGTTCGCTAAAGTTTTACAACAGAATTCACTGAAATATTCTAACAGAAGTAAAACCATGTGTCACCTCCCTTGCATCTTTTCCCAAATAGCTCCCAATCTTCTTCCTTCCCTTTTTCATAACCTGTGGTCCTATGATCACAGCTACAGTAAAGGAAGATGCAGTATAAAATATGTTAACACCTTTCAGGAAAGGTTTTTACCTTGATATCAGAAGTGTCACGCTGACTATTGCGCCACGCTCTTGAAATAGATGAAAAAGTTCTATCTGCATGATCAAACTTCCCACCTTGTAGATTTAGGAAAAGTGTTGTAAAGGGTTCCTAAAAATATATAAAAAGATTAATTAAAAACAGCAATTTATTTCTTTAGGAATTTCAGGGAAAAAAGGGGATTTATTATTCTTTGGGGGTTTGGTTATTAATGATGCTATTCTTCTGGCAGACACATGATTAATCGCAAAGGGTTAATTCTATTATCCAAGAATGAGAAATACAAACCAATGCTTGTTTCTTCAATAAATGCTTTTTATTCCTACTCCATGCATATATATTCAGGTAAAGAAAAGCGAATAAAAATGAAAGAAAACATTTACAGACTGGAGGAGAAGCTACAGTCCGTTGTGACACAAATTGCTCTTGAAACCACGAGAAAGCTCAACAGTTTTACCTTAGATATTTTTTTAAACTACCATGTAACAAAAATAACACATGCATTTTATGTTGTTCAAGGTAATCTATTAATATAAAGGATAGCATTCAATACCAATACCTTTAGGATTGTTATTGTTTAATATGTAATTTATGATTTAGAAAAGAAAAATGTTTGAAAGATTTAAAAGCCTCCTCTCAGTTAAAGAACACTTAAGCACATATTAGTGGATAATTGCTTGAAATTAGCTAAGCGCTATAAATTACGTCAAGGATTTATGTATGCTTGTACATTCTAACAAGCTTTAATTAATGATGTGCTGCTAATGCTTTCCCAAAGAAATTACTTTCTAGGAGATAAATCGTCTTTCAATTTTATAGAAAAATGCATTGTTTAACCAATAATATCAACATGTAGCATCTCAAAATTTACTTCCATACAAGTTGCACGGTTTTTTTAAAAAAATTAATTATTTACATCACAGAATTTCATGATCATCAGAAACAAACTCATTTACACTCATTAGGAGGTGAAAATTAAATGCATTCAGTAAGAACCACAAACGTTCAGTACATGGTCCAGTCCGGAAATATGCAAGGAAGGGAAGGTAACCATGTTTAAAGCAGTAGAAGAATGTACACTAGAAAGCAATTTTTAAGGAGAAAAAGCTTCACCAATTTGAAAAGGCTGTACCATTAAAATTAAAACCTTTCGCTCAAACTTTCAAATACATTTATCCTACGTTACTGATTACAATTACTACAAAATTTCAGTACTCTCCTATGCCACTGAGTTTTAGTTTATACATTCCTAGCCATTTGTTGCTTTCGTTATCATTTAAAGGAAAAGCACTTTTAAAAAAATATACTTACAATTCTTAACAACCATGTGAGTGCGAAACTTGCAGTTGAGTAATGCGTGCCATAGTGAAATTTGGGAACCTGATCATCTTCCCATGATTCATATCTCTCAGCAAAGAACGCTGCTCTCTTTGGGTTCAAAGCTCCAATAGGCTACAAGGTTTGTAAAAATAAATACATTAAGTAAATAAAGATAACATGACCTATTATCACATCATACTCCCCTTGCTCTTTTTGGTAATGAGAATTATTGACGTGCATGGAGAAGTTTGGTGTTTTGCAAAAACAGATGCTGGATTCTGGAAGGACCTGAACAGATCTGTGTACTTCAAAACAGGATTCCACGCACACGCACACGGCTGGTTGGAAAAGAGTCTCTTCTGCACTCATATAGGCTTCATTTCTACTTACTGCTGATTCAAGTCAATGACTAAAAACCACTTCACAGTGGAATGTCTTGGACAGAGAGTTGTTAACTTGTGTGCCTGTGGATATGTGTGCATGCTGAATACACTATTAAGCAAATGGTAAGCAACAATGAGAAACATCTTTGGATATTTTTCTTTGGGAGAGGGAGAAATCGTGACCAATAGGGTGGAAGAATATTAACAGCACACTTGGAATTTT
The DNA here is from genome assembly GCF_028858705.1 of Grus americana. Lineage (NCBI taxonomy): Eukaryota > Metazoa > Chordata > Aves > Gruiformes > Gruidae > Grus > Grus americana. Next base: position 65,725,905 of record NC_072855.1, on the reverse strand, counting down.
GATGTTACTATTCCTGTTTCTACGCTTTCTATTTACTATCCCAAGACAAGTTTTACTTAATGGATAAGACTTGAAACTTGACAACAGAAAAAATAGCAGGAATTTCTATATAAAAACACTGATATAAAAGAAACAAATAACATATGCATGACTAAAAAAGTCTTTCACCAACATTGCTATTCTTTGTTTAGTGCTTACCTAGGACATAAACACCCGGGGATTTATTTATATATAGCCGTGCATTTCTTCAGCAGCCTTTTACATAAAGGATTTGGAAAAATGAGTATACGTCCCATAAACCACTGAGAAATCCAAAAGTGAATTTAGCCATTCTATATGTAAAATGCTGTAAGAGGTCTAAAATATCTTTGTATATACATGCAAAATGTATATGCAATACAATTTTGTCTACATACTGAACACACTGTTTGTATGCTATTAATGTAAATGATGCCCATCTGTACAGACAATGGATGAATTTAAGTATAACTGAAGAATAAACATGCAAAAATATTTTCTTCTTTCTGTTCTGCAAGAATAAATATACTTAAGAATACACTACAAGGTAAGGAAAAACTTTAAAAGTCCTTGAACAAAAGTATTGTTAACCTAGTCATTAATTCAAGTATAGTTCAAGTGAAAAACTACGTCTGCTATTGAGATTATTATTATTCAAATAACTGCTTCTTTGCAGTGAAATCTGGCATACAAGCTTCAAAGTATTTTCTCTCTAGGATAGATTAGATCTACGAATGACCTAAGATCTAATCTTAGGTTTTTTACTTAGAGCAGCTTTCACATTGCAGTAGGATAAAGAAAACATCTTAGGTTAATTACTATTTTTGCAGTTCACTAATTTGAAATATAACCCTTTAAAAGAAGTGGTTCCTGTATAAAAGGATTTTTATCTGATTTAGCAAATTTATTCCAGGGAAGAATGAAACTGACCCCAAGAAGTCTCTTTGTTGCAAGAACCATTTTGGAATCTCCATCTGTACTGATTTTCCCTAAAGACTCAAGCTATGCTTGAGGGAAAAAAGAAGAAAGGAGGTCATTGGTAGACAAATTATATAAATTAAAAATAGAAATAGTGTTGTGCTGTATGGTTCTGTAACATTTTATGTATTGTCTTTATCTGCCCCTATTTTTACTACTCTCCAAATGAGTATAGCCCAAATCAATAGTTATAGAATTACATTCCTTGAATATAAAGCTAAACCCAATTAGAATTGATTTCATTCTCTTAAAAAAAAAAAAAAAAAGGTATCATGCAGAGATCCATATAGCCAGAATCCACAGTATTGATTTTGGCTGTTATTATTACAGTTGGTTTCTGAAGCCTGCAACAGGACAACTATCAAGACATGTCACATTTATTTGCAAGCAAATAAAAAAAGTCCCCAAATGAAAGAAAGCTTAGGGGAAAAAAAAGAACCATGGAGCTGTGCACTGACAATGATACACTATCAGCTTACTCAGAGAAGTTACAGTGGGAATACACACATTGAATTATACATTACACGAATGCACTGATTTATTGTGGTAATAACATCCACCTCATTAAAAGATTCTGCTTTGCTGCAGTTGGAGAGCTACATATTGTTTACTGCTATAAATTAATGGCAGCGCACAGAAGACTGTAGAACCCTTCTAACAATAGATCTGTAATGACAGTGCTGTATATCACAGCTTCCCCAGCAGCTTCATAATAAAATGGAGACAATGTATTGGGCTAATACATTCTACTAGGCAGGCCCATATTTTTCTGACAACTGCTTCTAAGGATGAGGTGATTCTAGTGTGCTACACTGCCCTGTGAACAGTTAACTAAGCTTGAGCTACAGAATACAGCACATACAAGGAATATTCAAATAACCTCTGACTTTTGATTTAGTAAACAAATTGATTGCAATTTTGTAATTATTTCATATTTCAAAATTAACAGGGAATCATGATTACAGACTGGATGCCCTCCTCTGTGGGTAAACGCCAAGGGAAAAAGAGTAACTCCAAACTAAGCTATGCTAGATGTAGCTGTAAGACCACAAATTTACACTGTTCAACATGGTTTCCCTATGACTACAGACCATTAAGGAAGAACAAGCTGAACAGCTTTCATTCCAGAAATTCCAGAATATATTTTCTTTGCAGTACCTCCTTTCAGAGAGGAAAAATAGATATTAGTTCACCAATTAAAAATACTTATTTAGGTGGCAAGGGGGAAAGAAAAGTAGAATAGAAAAATTCCAACAAGCAAAAACAATGGATAAGATTACAGAAGTCAAGACAAAAAAAAAGAAGTCACTTATGGCTGCTAAGTTTTCAAACTGTATTGAAAAATGAATAACACATATGGTTTTCAAGTCAGAGTTCATTCAAGAAAGGGTCCAAACTGGAGGAAGAATTGGGGTAAGACAGTTTTTGTTTTCTCTTTTCCAAAGGCATGATCACCTGGTTTTTGACCCAAAGTGGTTGTTATAACATGTGCTACAAATATGAAAGTAACAAGCTATTCTTAAAAAAATCCTCATTTGATATTAATTTATTAAGTGCTCTCAAATCTAGCAATATCTCAAAATAAATAAACCTCACATTTTGACCAAGAACTGAATATAGTACATCTGAGCCTTTGGACCAAGCTTGCTTGCTTGCTTGCTTTGAGACACAACAAAGAAAAATGGTTTGTTGAAAAATAACTGAGAAAACACACTGACTCTTACCATCTACTGCTGTTAAATATATCCAGACACTATGGTGTATGGTTATATTTGTTGGTTCTTAATCTTACTCTGTGCCAAACATTGGAACAGTGGCCCATCTTGTCTCCATTTGCCGAAGAAGCCCTGTTGCACTCAACAGACAAAAGCAGAACGCTCACTGCTCCTCTACATAGGGCAGAATCTCTTCTGGATTCTGTTGCTCGTGTTCAACAATACATACATTTTGGAAAATTGCTAATGACCTAGCATAAGCAGACCAGAGCCTTATAAATAAAGATTTATGATATGTTTATTTATAATTACATATTTAAGAAGAAAAAAGAAGGTGCTTTTTATTCCTATCTAATGTGTTTTCATTTTTTAAATAGTGTTATTCCAAATAAACAGATATGCCACCCTGTTCTCACCCATGCTGGCTTTTACGCAGGCTTCTGTTACTAAAACAAACATTGACACTTTTACTGTCTCCTATCCATTGTAATACTGGGAAGTTTTTAACTTATTAATATTCAAAATCCATGAAAGACTAGAGTAGAGGATATGGCAGTAAATTGCATTTAATTATTGCAAACAATAAGTAACCAAGATACCATAGTTTTGTCTTCACTGTCAACTGTTACCTCTTTTGGTGAAGACGGCAATCTCAGCAATTACTGCTGGAAACCAGGAGGTCTGGGCAAGCGCCAGTGAGTGATGAAAAGTAGGTAGTTCCAGAAACTAAGCGCATGCTGATTAGTGCAAATAGGAAGATTTAAAAGTTAATGAAAATATTATTATTTGAAATTTGTACTTCAAAACTTTTTCATCATGAAAAAAATTAAAAGGAAAGAAAGAAAGAAAAAGAAACAAAAAAGAAAAAAGACAAAAAGAAAAAATGGAAATAAGAAGAAAAAATGCTTTTCCTTGTGATTTCTTCCACTGTTTTCTTATCCACATCCAACCAGGTATTTGGATTCCTGTGTATACCATTGTCTGTACCATTGAATTATGTTTTGCAGCATCTTTGCCAAGTATGTTTGTTTTTCATACATTTTATTTTCAAGATGACTATCTGGTTTTCATTACTGACATTTTTCATACATTCATTAGGCTTAAAGGACCAGGGGGACCATTAGGTCATCTCGTCTAGCCTTGTGTTTGTATGACAAGCCATTAAATGCCTTTCCATTACATGATTTTGAGCCCAACTGTTTATACTTGATTATAGCATGAACTGTATTTGTCCACCCTGCTTTCCAGAAAGGCATCTGAGTCTTGAGTACATGGATAATCTGCTGTTTATCTTGGAAGCTTTTTCTTGTGATCCTCATTCTAAAAAATACATACTTCAGCTCGGCTATGAATTTACTGGTGTGTTATCAAAGAAATCTTATTATGCTTCTCTCTGACATATCAGAGTCTCTACTTGCCCAGTATTTTCTGTATATGAAGATACTTATAGACTATAATTAGACTTCTTAATGAACAAAAGAAATTGAACTCTTCAGGTCTTCCATTTTACGGCAATTCTTTCAGCCTTAAGTTTTCTCTGTACCCTGCCCACTTAATGGATTTTAATATACAGATATCTGAAATGTGTTCGGTGTTCCCGTGTTAGTCTTCTCACTGTCAGAAATACGCCTAGCGCTGTATGCTCTGCAGCAGGCTAACCACAACTGCATTTTTAGAGGACTGCTTGTTTACCTACTTTATGTATTACCAACCCATAATTAATTCCCAGAACTGGCTCATATTTGTAATATTGTCAGTGGGACTTCCTGGTCATCTGAGTAAAACTTCTTTTTCCCAGACAGAGATATAAAGACAAGATGCAAGGGTTTAATTATACCCAAACTTTATTAACTTAGATCAACCGGGAAATATCTGGAAATAAACTCAAATAACGTACATCACTACTCTTTCATCTGTCATTTTTGTGTTTGAGAACAGCCACCAGCTCCCCTCTGAATCTATTCTCACTCACTGCTAGAACTCTCTATTCTTCCTCTCAAACAACTGAGTACTGCTTTCTTAAATATTAGGTCCTGCAACTCCCCCGTCTTATTTAGAGGGCATCTTACCTTTAATCCACGTCTAACTCAAATTCACTAAAGAACCGTATCCCAAAGAAAACAACAAACACGATTATCTGCTGAACTGTTTGAACTGCCCTCATTCATCAACTAAACTGGTCCTTGAGCGGCTCCAGGAAAGATTTTAAAAATGGAAACAATCTACCAAGGAGAAAAACAATCCTTACCAATTCATTCCCAAAAGCACTGGTTTCACAGCAGATGGCCAAATCCTACATCAAAGACTAGGCTAGGAGGGGAGAACAATGAATTCGGATGTCAAAATTTGGCTGCAGCCAAAGGGACAGAACTTGACAGAACTTTTGTTTTCTTCCCCAGTGAGCATTTAAGTGATACACAATAATTTCTGCTCCAATTCTAAACTGATTCACTATTTTTTACTATTAATTGTAAGTCATATTTTTGTCACTTAGTACACTCAGTTTTTGAGAACTTCACAAGCAGCTACTTGAATTTCATGTGGTTTCTCACTGAAATAAGGAATTCTATTATCAAACACTTTTTTATATACACAATATTGAAACTGCAATAATTATGAATATTAGTGAGTGTACTCTACTGATTTTGATATCAAGATATGAAATCAGAAAAATTCATAGAGGTGTACTGCCTTCTTCTCCAATCACTGAAGTCAACACACATGTCTGGTGAATTTGTTGAACAGACATCCTCTGGATATTCGTTAATGTTCCATCTAGTTAGGCTTCTTCACCTTTAGAATGGGCAGGTTGTTATGCTCCTAGTTACAATTCTAATCCATTATTCTCAACATAGGTATCTCAAATAATTACGATACTTGAAAAATGGTAGGGAGAAGGGAAACAAATGGGACAATAATGTAAAGCAAGTTCTGAAGATACTTCCTGTTCTTTTTATGTCGACCTAATTTTTCAAGTACAGATAAGAGTTGCAAGCAAGCAAGCAAGACTTCATATGGTCCATAGAGAACAAACAAACAAAAGCCATAATTACCCTAGTTACAAAGCAAAGAAAATTAAACCTTCTCATATAATTAAGTTTCTAGATTCATTGCTTCAGGGAGCAATGCAGAACAAATATAAACAGGTTAAAAAAAAAAAAAAAAAAGACAACTAGATCACTAGTTCATCTGTGGTCACCAAACATGACTGTCTAAATAATTTCTGCAGTTCACAAAGTAGTTCAACTTCTGGTTGCCAAACCTGGGAGGTTATCTGAAGAGAAGGACGATGCTTTACATGCCCTCTTTCTTTTCTTTTTTTCATGAGGGTCCTGCTACTGGCTGTTCATAGAGGCAAGCTATCATGTTAGATGAGCTTCTGGACTGGCTTCTCTCTTACGACTTTATATTAAATGTCTCAGTATCTTCCCACATACACGGACTGATGCACATGATATGAAGCAGCCAAGAGCACTCCAGTACAACAAACCTGCAGTTTCTTTTACATGCAACTGATTTATTTGCTTAGATATATCTTTTTATTTACACTAGTGAAGAAACACAGATAAATGGCTACCAGCCACCTCATTTAACACTTGCATGCACAGCTTAGGGTGCAGACAACTATTTCCCAGCAGCTCCTTTAACTAAATGACAATGACTGTGATCAGCATTTTTATCAAATGTAGGATCCTTGGGAATTTCCTGATGCACTGCATATGGGATGAAATTCTGTAATCCTCTTAGCTCAATGTTTTCTAAAATAAATTTAATATAATCTACACACAGTAAAACCATTGAGCTTTTTTATGTAAACATCTTTTTAAATAGCTGTCAGTCCTTACAAGCTTTCTTTGAAAAGACTCTATTTACCAGAAAACACGTCATGAAATTTACCAGATCACATTATGTTACAAAAATTTTTTAAAAGCTCAATTTTCTATTCTAGGGAAACTGAGAATTCAATAAAGGGCTGGAATAAAAGCAGACAATAGTTGTTTCCATGCAAATTAAATTAAAAGTATTTGTACATGTGGTTTATTATTATTTTTAAGAGTTCTCACATTCCTTTGAAACAACAAAATCAGTGGGAAAAACTGATCTAAAGGTGGTCTAATAACTAGAATGTCTGAACATGTCAATATAAATAATATTTAATGGTGCAAAACATGGAAGATTCCCAAAGTCCACAGTTTAAAAATGGATCATAAACTAATCTTTTAATAATTTGCATATACTATTATGACAAAATCTGTCAAGTGAAAGAAATCCCTGCATCCTCATTCACTTATTTAAAAAAAAAATTAAAAAATCCTTCTATGGATTTTGAAAAACAGGATTTGATGAGAAGCTACATGCACTTGAATCATGGTAGGAAATATTGAAAACATTCTCTCTCTGCTCTCCCTTCATAGACCATGCTCCTCTGCCAACAGATCATACAAGCCACTGTCACAGAAAACAGCAGCCATCATATCAAACACCAGATCTATATAAGACAATCAGAACTGAAACAATAATAATTTTGGCTTGCACTAACAGCACAGGACCTCAAGCTGAAAGCTGACACAAACTTGCATCTTCGGCAGATTAAACACTCTAAGGGCACACAAAATAGACATTATGGTTTATCATGTGTAAGCACCAAGCCCTACAGAAAGAGCATCAGTAGGCTAGAAAGATGTACTTGGGAAAGTATAAAGAGATTTTTACTGTAATCTATACTGTTTCATAGAATTATTACAATCAGATGATACTGATCCTGAACATAGTCAGGTAAGAGCCCATCAATGTATATTTTTTCACACATGCGTTGCTTCACTCCTACCTAAGATGAATTCATCCATCATTTTATTACCCATTTCATAAGGTGTCCTGATTAGTCAGCCATCATCTTCAATACCATCAGCAGATTAGTACTGTCAGAAAGTTTTATCAGCTCCCTTTTAATCCTTTTTTTTCAGATTAACATACATGCTGAACAGTTTGAAATACAGAAAAGACCTTTGGAATGCCAGTGACCACCCCACTTTGGAAACTAACCTTGCGTTTCTGATACTGAAGCAGTTTCAAGTGATTGGCTGGATATTACATGTAAATTATTTTTTCCTAATCTTATTAGATTATTCAACTCAAGCTTTTAGGATCATACTATCTGCTCCTAGTGATCTTTTTCTATTGATTTCCTTCATTTGATCTACACTTTCATCTGCTAATATTTGAGTTTGAGACAAACAAAGTGAGTCCACAACATGAGAACCACCTTAAACTCCTTAAACAAAGATTATAATTATTATTATTTTACCATACTCTCATTTTCTCTGAGCACTATTTTTATACCTGGATTGTCCTTTGACACCAACAGGCTTCCTGCCCCTAGGAGTTTGATCAACTCAGTTTTAGACAGCTCCAGTTATGTCAGATAAATCCCATCCTCATTTCCAGTAGGAGTGCAATTTTCAACTTAGCCACCATCATGCTTGCTTGTAAATCTGAATTACACAGCTGTGTGCTATACCAGCTCATAATCTGCTGGAGTTCAAATGAATGAATATAAAAAGGAAGAGAGACTGTATCAAGAGAATAACATTCACTTCACGTTAGGAAGACAGAAAACACACATTTAAAATGTCTATGGCCCAAGACATGTGTGTGAAATTATTTTGATTGCTAGTACCTTTTATAACCAGACATGTGCCCCAGGGTTTCTTGTGATCATTTAAAAGGTCATGAACCTCCCTCAGTTTATTTCCAACTGTAAGACTGCATATGCTCAGGGTATCTAAAACTGAAACAAGGGCAGGATGGACAATAACATCAGATACAAACTAAGAATAGCATTTTGAATGTTCATTGTTAATTCTGGGTTCTTGTTTTTCTTGTCTTTGAGTATTTCTGCATTGCAAACAATACTCCTCCTTGAGGCAAAGGAAGATTTAAGATTATTAGACTCATTACCAAAATGATTCTTATTGATTGTGTAAACTTGACTTTTGCTCTAATACCTAAATAAATAATAATAAAAAAGATTGTTTGAAAAGAATTAAGTGATCCTAGAAACTGCTATATGCATCTGAACTGCAAAGAGTATGCTTCTTGTGACTTCAAAAAATAAGCCTCTAGCGGGAAGAGAACAGGTAAGAGAATGGTAGCGAGATGCACTCTGTCATTCACTTATATGTTCTTTAGAGAAGACGGTTTGACACGGAGAATAACCAACTAATGACAAGGAAAAAAAGACAAAGATATAAAAGGATGGTTATGACACTGTAACAGAGCAGTGGAAATTCCCAGAATATTTCAAAAATTCTATCTATACTAAGACTAGGATTTCAGAAAGTATGCTTTGATAAATCATGTCAGAGATGTATTTGGGTGAAGTTTCAGTCTCAGCAGGTGTCTGTAAGAGTTGTGGAGGAATAGGCAGCTAAAGATGCATGGAAATCACATATTTATTCTGAAAAAGGTACTGAGTTAGATGCTGCATGAAGCTCAAACCAACAGATCAGCACAAAAATCTCTATCTTTGAAAGTGAAACAAGTGGGTATCAAGCAGAGATTGATACTACAATCCGAAAGAGCTAGAATTGTTTCAGACACAGCAAACAGTTTAGTGTCTCTAAGGATCATGTCTAAGTCGGGCTTGACAATCCAATAACTACTTCATCTAAAGAAACTAGTCTTCCTCGTGCCTAAGTTCCTGCTTTTCAAGAGAAGGGCCTGAATTTGCCCAGGGAGGCCCCTGTCCGAGGTGCTGAACCGCCCGAGCCCAGGCTGGCAGACACGGGGACTTGCTCTGGGTGGGTACCTGACCATGGTGCTGCAAAAGCAAGCTTGGGACCTAGAAAACAGGCGACTGTAGCAGATCAGTCACAGACCCATGGGACCATTTTGCAGCTTTGTCTCCTAATTTTGGCAAATGTGCTAAAGGAAATGATACAACAGATTGACTCAGCTGTCAGAAAGGATAATTGACCAATTTTATCATTCACAAAAGTCCCCAGCGGAATCTGTCTGAGGGTTACTGGCATTTGAGAGTAACACAAAATCACTTTCCCCCATTTAGAAATGGGAAAAACTTATGTTATTAAAGCAAAATTTTTCATGGCAATATAACAGACTACTCAGCACTTTAGTTGGTATGATTTCTAATTCCAGAATAGATTTTCTGGTCCAAACAAAGAAAACCCATAATAGTCCTAAAATTATAGCACTGCTCTGAGATGTGAACAAGAGAACTTCATACTCTTGCACAGCTTTCTTCAAACAGGGACTTGACTTTTGAGCTCTCCAATCACAAGCAAGGATCCCAATCACATTTACAATCCCCCCCTCCCCCTCCCCCCCCAATCCATTTTTACCTCTCTCTCTTTATATTCAAAAAGGACAGATTGGGAAGAAAGGGTCTTTGTTCTCTCAGCTAGATTTTGCTCTTTTATGGTTTCCTAAATGGTACCAACACATACATCCCTAAAAATCAAGGTACTGCTCTGAGTATTGCTTCCTGTTTGAATGCTTCCCTTCTCCCAAAAGGTTCTTTTAACATGATTATGTCAAATGTCTAGGTCTGTCAACTCCTTTGCACAAACAAGTATGGAGATCAAATGTATATCTACAGCAAGGTGATAAACTAGTTTCTGTAATAATTTCTCTCAACTATTCCCTATTCTGCATACAATATTACAGAGGATGGAGTGTCCCACTCCTCGAAGCAGCAAATTGCATTTCACAAAGAAAGCATGATACCTTGTTTTCTGATAATGAAGAGAATCTGATAAATATACTTAAACTAAAAATATCAAAATCCATAACAGACTAACAAATGAATAATGAAAAATGTGTCTCCTTTTCAGATATCACTGCTTCAGGCTGACTGTAGATGGAGGCTGGCCTTGATATCTCTACCACTGTTTCTTGAGATGATCCAAAATTCTAGAAAATATACTGGACCTTTTCTTAACTGCCAGGGATTCTGATACAAAGTTTGAAATATTTTATTTCCTGTACTGTCCTGTTTTAAGCAGTGATTCACATGAACTGTCCTGAAAGGAAAAATATTTCTACCTTCCTTCTGAGCTTATCCCATCTGGCTTTGGAATGCTTTTGAATTAAGTGGTATCTTTTGTCACAGGTACATACGAGAAATTTACTGCCTGAAATACCAGTGACAAGGCAACCAGGGCAGATGCTGAGCCCAGCAGTGTCAAGCATCACAGGTTTCAGTGCCTAAATTCCAGATGTAATTGCCTATCAAAATAAAACATCACCACTGCACCCATTTTTGTTAGTTCTCACACTGTTGCTCACACCTTCTTTTAGTGTCCAATTTTGGAACATGCTTTATGCTTAGAAGGACACTGAGTCCTTCTGGTGAGTATCAGTTTTAACCAGTAGTAACCTGCATTGACTATGTTGGAGCATGAGCGGAATAAAACATAATTTTCATTTCTACATGAAAAGCACTGATTCACAGAATGCCTGTACAAGTTTTAATGCCTCTCTAGATAAAAAGATTTCTTTAAAAATTTGCAAAAGTATAACAGGTGCACATCAAAACATTTGTTACTTTCTATCTCTTTGCCAAGGGGTAACAAGAGGTAACTAAGCAGATTTCTTGCCCATCCTACTGTTTCCTCACAGAGGAAAATATACAGCACAAGTCGTATGTGCAGTGAATTTGTGCTCCTGAAATGGGCACCCTGCAACAGAATTCAGGCTGACATACTTAAGAACAGTCAAGAGTGAAGTTTACATTAGAACAACAAAACTAGTCTAATTTGTCATAGTAAAAAAATATATTACATCTCTTCTGTCAAAGTGTATTTGATATCAGTAGCTCCCACATACCAATTAAACACCTCAATTCACTGAAGGTGAGAGCTATTTGTTGCTTTTCTACACTTCACTGGAAAAGAAGTCATTACGTACATAACAGCCACTATAAAATCGATGATGATTTAGCAAATATTGCATGAAAATTATAAAAATGAGAATAAAAATATTATTATGTACACATGCAGCTATAGTGAAGACAAAAGAAGATTTAAGAATGGCATAATTTTCTTCCTCTAGTAGTGTCGGTTTATGATTTTACAGGAATTTTGTGCCTTATGAAAGAAAAATTATCAACAGCTACTTGCATACAGCAAGATCTTGTAGCAAACTTTTGAGACTATAAAATCATGCTTTGATAACTCAGTATTTTCCATGTATTTTTACTTCTATTTTTTTCTTATCCAAGTCCAGAAACAAAACACAATTTATTACTTCCACTGAATAAAGAAAAGGAAAAAAATGTGCTTTTGAATAACATAAGTGATGCAGAAAATGGGACACATTCTGGTGGGAAACTGTGTGTGTTGTATAAATAAAATATATACAGCTATAAATATAATATGTAATACTCATTCCAAACCATAGTCACCTCTTAAGAAATAAACACTTGAGTCAAAGCAGGGTAACAGACTGGCAGTGCACTCCTGGCATTTGTCAGGAGCATTCGTCAGGCTGACAGTAATATTAACCACAATCCATTTCAGTTGCTTTGGTTTATCATTGTGTGACTGATGTTCATAACAATGCCATAAGAAGCTGCTTAAATAAAGTGTTGGTTTAACCTATGCACTGCAGTTCTTTAAATCTGTACTAACTGTGGACTTCTAGCCAATATATTAACAAAACTTTTATTCATATTTGACACTTTATAATACCTAACCTTAACTTGCAATTCCTAAAAAAAAAAAATTTCAGTAAGAATTTTTTTATTTAATTTGTAAAGGAGACTACTATACAAAAAAGTCAAACACAATCAGGAATATGAGGGAGGTAATGAAAAGTGAACTTGAGCCATGCCTTTGAGTAGAACTTGTTCTAAGAATGCTGAAAGCATTCAGTTTGGGTTTCATAACACATCAAAATATGCTCATATTGGAAGATGGGGTTTAGCCTGGAGAAAAGGAGGCTGAGGGGAGACCTTACTGTTCTCTACAACTACCTGAAAGGAAGTTGTAGCGAGGTGGATGTCAGTCTATTCTCCCAAGTAACAAGTGACAGGACAAGAGGAAATGGCCTCAAATTGCACCAGGGGAGGTTTAGATTGGATGTTAGGAAACATTTCTTCACCGAAAGTGTTGTCAAGCATTGGAACAGGCTGCCCAGGGAAGTGGTTGAGTCACGATCCCTGGAGGTACTTAAAAGACGTGTAGATGTGGTTTAGTGGTGGACTTGGCAGTGCTACATTAACGGTTGGACTTTTCCACTAATTAACTCTATTGTTTCATGTGCCAATCATTTCCCATAATAGCTAGCTTTTAGAAAAAGATCCTGTATGATGATCAGTGCACCCAGTCTTTGTAGAGAAAATGAGGGATGCTTCTACTTTGTAACATGAAATATTCCTTTCTTGGAAAAGATTGAAAGAGAATAATCACATTATATAAAGCTTTAAACAGGCTGTATAATATTGCATCTGCATATGTTTGCTTGGGAAAGAACCTTAGGAAAACAAGACTACTCTGCCAGAAAGGAGTTGTTTGGAAAAGTTGTTAAAAGCTGACAATGTCTGTCTGACACAGGACAACTGCATTACTTGAGCATACCTGAAGGGATTACACAGAGGAAGTGAAAAAATAAAGTTTCTACTTATGGGAATAAGGTCAGTGATTTAAAAGTATTTAAAATATAATGGTGTTATAGGCTTTGCTACTAAAAAAGCACAATTTTCTTCAGAAAAACAGAAAATTATTTGGCTAATTTTTAATCTGTATCAGCCTCAGCACTCCTGACTTCATTAAAATTTGAAATTAAATGTAACGCATATAGTCCAACTAAGAGCACCTTCCATTAACAATTATTAAGTTGATACTATCAGAAGCAATAAGAATACATTAATAATTCATTTTTCCACAATCTGATCCCTATTATCAGTATACACATATAGAAATGAAACACTGTTAATGGTTGTGCACTTAACATTAGTGTATCAAACGCAGCAGAAAACATTAACAAGACTGAAAGCTACTGTGATAAATACTAGAGAGAAAAAAAAGGTAAATCTGATGGCAAATACCTTTGACAAATCCCTGAAGTTGCTAGGAAGTGTAAGGTCCAACTCCTCTGATTCATAGTTGGTGATAACCCAAGGGAAGACAGGGTACTGATTTAGATCATTGTAAGTTCGACCTGACAAACAATGAAAAAAAACCCTGTTGTGAGTTAAGAGTTATATTTAATTAAAATACCAACCTCTAGAGATACAATATTATTTTACGTGCTCTTCAAAAGAACTCTAATTTATTTCAGATTTTTATCATTTCAATATTCTACTTTTCCTTGAAAAGCATAATGAAAAAGTTCACAAATTGCTAGTATTTAATTTAAAACATTGCAGCCCATTTCACTTTAATTGTAAACTCTTTTGCATACAGTAAAAGTGACAGTTAAATACATTTAATGTTCTATGCATTTCCTTGTTTATGTCATCTTGTCTTCTGTTTCTTTAAGGTGAAACACTTCAAAAAATGAAGAGGCAATGACTTGTTGATACTAAAAATTAAAGCAATACTTTTACATGCTGTATTAAATTAAACATGTGAAAGCAGAATGAAGCAGCTCAGGATTTTAGATTGAGAAATTATGCAAGTAATAACCATTTCACCTAGAGAATTCACTTTGAGGGGAATTCTTTCTTGACTATCTATGGATACGACAACATTTACCAGAACATAAAATCTGTTCTGGTTTCAGGATCACACGTGCACCTTCATGCATCTGTAAGATGGAAATAATATCCTTCTTCCATAAAAACACAGTATTCAAGTACAATAATTGTATACTACACATACACACACACCACATACCTTGGATTATAATTTTAAAATGCATATTTTTTACATGGATCCTGTGTCTTTTTATGATACTGTTGCAGAAGCTCACTCACATCACCTCCAATCAGTATGTTCTCAGATTTTGTGAGCCTGGTCTTAAAAGTCTCAAAGGACAAGTTTTTACTTCTTACCCAGGAAGATTGTTTCACAACCCCATCTATTAGGTTGTCAGAAAACATTTTCTAAAATTCCACCTAAGTTTTTCTTTTTTCCAGTTTCCTTACACCATTCAGTATTCTTCCATCCTTTTTTGCAGAATTTTTAAATGGTATAGTTAGATTCTTTCTTTCCCTAACCAGTTGGTTATGTTGTATATTATCTCTTATTCAGGATCAAGGCTACATACATGACGTTGTGATATCTGTCCGTCTGTCTAGCTGTGTTTCAAATTGATAGCCATCGTGATAGTCTTTGAACTCCCCACCATGGGCAGATAAACTTTCCCTTTTCCCATAATGTTATCTTTTTGTTCCTTTTAACCTCAAATACCAAGTAGGTAGGAATTCACTTTATTATTTCAATAATATATTAAAGCTGAAAAGGATCATTCACTAGAGCCACAGAAAACAGTGTCATGACCTTGCCTCATTCCACTTCCCTACTTTTACAAAATCTGCCAGCATCCTGGCATCTCTGACTTAATGACTGATTACAGAAACTAGCAAAACTGACCATTTGTATAAAATGTAATTAGTGTGAGCAAAGGTGTTTGTTCTATCAATGGTGTTAGCAAGAGCTAAGTCTGAAAGGGAATTAATGGACCTTTCAACACTGTCAATACCACAGAAAAGAGCTGAAAATTGAGAAATTTTTAAGTTGCTCTGAGAACAAAATATGTTGGAAAATAAAAGAGAGGTCATGAGACCTAACAATTAGTCTCCATTTACTAAACTGAAGTCAAGTTGGTTAGAAGCTAATGGGGTAAGATGGGTTAAATGAAATATAGCTTAGCATTTACAGAATGAGGGGTTAGGACAACCATACAGGGGTACGAATTAGGATTTGGGAATGGATAAATGGCATCCTGGCACAGCCGCGCTGGTGATCCAGGCACTATGCTCTTTTCCAAGACCAACCATGCATCTCGTAACAGTAGTATTTATTGGCTCCAGGAATATCCTGCTCCCCAGCTGAGACTTCCCAGAGAGTTCCAGCCCTACAGAGAACTTGTTGTATCAGCAGTATTTAGGGAGGATAGTACTTAGAAATAGTAAAGCTTAGAATACTAAGGGATAAAGAAGTTACTATTTCTGAGACTCGCCTAAATAGTAGACAGTCTATGTAGATCCTGTCAACAGTCAGGATATTCTGACTTCAGAGATATATTTTAAGTGCAGTTCAGTACAGCATTATGAATTGCATGCCTCTCTATTCTTACATAAACATATGGAACATTGGAACAGGCTGCCCAGAGAGGTGGTGGAGTCACCATCCCTGGAGGTGTCTGAAAAACATGTAGACGTGGCACTTAGGGACATGGTTTAGTAGACATGGTGGTATTGGGTTGATGGTTGGACTTGATGATCTTAAGAGGTCTTTTCCAACCTTAAGATTCTATGATTCTGTAATTATGAATAAAGCACATTTAGGAGGATTTTATGAAGTTGTTCTTCAGGAGAAAATTGTACATAGAAAAAGTTATTTATGACAAGGGTAAAATCTAGTAGTGTCCCATGTCTCTTGAGATTGTGCCACCATTAACTCCTTTTCTGAGTCATTATAGTAATTTGTGTTACCTGCTATAGTGTTTAGAAACATCAGGTATTCAAAGTTGGAAATTTCTCGGTGTTGCCATCGCTGGGTCATATTGGAAGCTTTGAAAATCTGTCGTGGACTAGCCAAAGAAATACGTCTGAAAAAAAAAAAAAAACCCCAGAAAAAATAATGAGAAAACCTGGTGAGTCTTCCTTTGTACTTATCTGTATTTTAGTGGTTGTACATATTCTTTTTACGAGTTCTATGCTAGATTTCTCTGGAGGTCGAATTGCTATTTTGGATACTTGAAGTTCATTTTTAAAGTTTTATAATCTAATAAGAACAAAAGACTTAAAACATCTGACAGCTGGATATGTCAAGATTTGAAAGCTTTCAAACAGAAACTTTTACAGCTGTGCAAATTCAGCTGCTCCATGAAGGCTTGATGTATTACAGAAATATGTTATTAGTGATTTAGAGAGATGGCAGACCATTAAATAAGAAAATTACTCAACTTTTAGAATTTCACATAAGAATAAAGTCATCTTTTAGGAGAGGTTTTTAAATCCCTCAAGAACAAAGGAAAACAATGATAAGATGATAGAACTTCATTATGAAGTCCATCCTCTTGAGATTTAAATTCTGGGCAGTGTTGGGGAGTTAGTCATAAATAACTCAATTAAAGTTGTAGAATTTGATGCCAGATTTCCTAATGTTTGTGAAAGAAGACTATAGAGTCATTCCTTGGAGTGATAAATCAAGCAGAGAAGAGCTTATCATAAAATTCCCAAGACTGTTTTGTTCATAACAAAAACATCTGTAAATACCAGAAACACATCATTTAGGGGAAAAAAAATGTACATATAGTTTTAGTTAACAGATCTTTACAGGTATTGGTAAATAATTAAAGAAAACAGTTACGGTAACTGAATCTTTTTTTATTTTAATAAACTGCATTATATGGTAAACAATTTTATTGGTATAAATGGATGTGAAACTTTGAACAAATGTGTCTACACTTTCATGTATATTTAAAAATTTTCAGACATAATATGCTTTTGGAAATAGAAATTCTGAAGTTCTTACAGAGCGGCTCTAATTGCAATTCAAGAGAATTTTTTCTGGACTTGATTAAAAAAAGGTAAACTACAAAACACAACAGAAAACATCCCCAACTATTTTAATGCCATTTCTGTGCACAGAAATCTTTAAAAAATAAAAATTTAAAGTAACAACAATTGAGATAACTCCTTAAGGGTTGCTGATTCTTCTAAAAATGTAGAAATTAATCTACATAAAAATATTTTATAATTCATTAAAATACAAGAGGTACTAATCCAACTAAAAATGGGGTATACCTCAAAAACTTTTATTTCCATCAACCCAGTGAACATGAAACTGTGCTGCTGTGTTTCATCCAGAACACATCTGACAATCAAGGCCTACTTTTCTGCTAAAAAAGATGTAGCAAACTGAATCATATTCTTCAGTTTTAGGATCCAAACACACAGTCTGACACTGTAATACTAATTTCTCACTACGTAAAATTTGAACAATGTCCTCCAGAGCTAAAAGACAAGCACACCATACCAATCCTTCACATGCTGTTCAGCTTATATTGTTCTACACATCACTACAATATCCTTCTGATGAGTAACGATCATTTTCATCTATGTTTAAATACTACAGAGGATTCAAGGATGTTACAGTCAAGCTAATATAATTGAACACTACCATAAAAGCTAATCAGTCCTACAACCAGTCTTAAATCAGTCTTAAATTTTAGTGAGTTGGCAAGCATAAAGAAACCTATTTTCCTTAAGTAGCGTAAGTGATTGAGTCTCACTGCCAAAAAGAAGCTATCTTCCCTATAACAGGCAGAAATCACAAGAAAGTCTCAAATCTAGAAGTTTTTATTATACAAACACATTGCAAATAGCAAGCAGAAGCGACAGGCTGAGGACGTGCATGTTTGTAAAACAGTAGGTATAAATGCTTCTAGCCACGTAGGCTGGTATGATGAAAAAAAGAACTCTTAGAACTGACAGATAAAAGTAACTCAAATTGTAAAATACCTGGTCTGGGGTAGTCCAAAGATGGTACCAATACCGACCCGAGGCAGACAGTTAACCACTTTCTTTACTGTTGCTTGGTCAGGAAAGTTGAACATGACACCCACTGTGAACACAAGAGTTGAAATATGGCATGATTTTACACCTTTTATTTTAGGCCTTCTGGCACAATAAAATCTAACCCTAAGCTTAGGTGTTGAACAGGTAAAAGATTAGACATGTTTCCTTCAGGTTACTATAGATATATTTTCTTATAATTTCCAGAACTGCTTTTATTTATCACTAACAGGAATTTCAACAGAAGTTGTCACTGTTACAAATCTTACAAGGTCTACATTTGGTTTCCTTTCTGAATAGCAGCTAAAACTAAATGCACAGATTGACTGTCTAGAACTTATTTTAAAAGTTTATATATTAATTGGATCACATATTTACTATTTTACTTTCTAGATATTTTCAAGATAAATTCTTCAAAATATTATCTTCATATTTTGTTTGAAACATTCAATGACACTTACGAAATAGCTACCTAAAAATCTAAATAACAATCTAATTATAGTGTCACCAGAGGACATTTATGAGTTCACAGAGTACAACTACAGGCTCCAAAATAGGAAAGCGTTTATGCACGTGATTAATATTCTGTTGGACAATACACGCGTCAATGATCTGAGAGATACGTGTCTGAATACTTACTAGCCACGTTCAAGATTAGGGACCGTTTCAAGCCCTGACTAAAACTTTTTGACTAGCATACTAACTGCATAAAACATGTTATCCTATGAAACCTTTACTGGTTTTTAGCAATGTTTCATATTATTAACAAAACAACGTTTTACATTTTGAAAGTATTATGTTAAGACCTACTTTATTCGGTGTCTTTGTATACAGTTTTCAAAATCTGTTTTTTCAAAATTTCATTATCAGTATAAAAGCACTGAAAGTACCTGAAGAATCTTAGTTTAAACTGCAAAGACATCATACAGTCTGGTTTAAAATAAAATTTAGGGGGAGAAAATAGCCAAAGAAAGTTCTCCAAGTCTCAACGCACTGTATTTTGAGTGACCTGTCATAGCACATACGCGTGTCTGAAAAAGTAACTGAAGAAAGGGGAGGTGAAAAAAGGGTTCATAAACAAGGTAAATCCACATTCATTTCTTTAAGTTGCACTAGGGTCTAACTGAAAGAAATTATTACTAGAAATAAAGCATGAAGGTATACCAGTCACTGGTCTAATGCAGTAGTGAAGTTCTTTCATTATGTTGTTCTTGGTTTGTATAACTAACGACTAAGGGACAAAAAACCCCTGCCATGCACAACAGATCAGAGGTAGGTATGCCTTAATCAAGACTTTCCTGAGAATGCCAAATAAATATGTGGATATAAACGGAAGTGAGGCATTGACAATTCCCAGTTATCATGTTTGATCATAATCCCTCATTGGAAAAAAAAAAAAAAAAGAGAAACTAAATTACAAAAATATACTAACTTAAATACTGAGACACTTAATCCAAGCCCTTCTGCTATCTACACAAATCCATCCCAAAAAAGATGTGACTAAACAGCCAAACAGAATGCACATGTCTCCAAATCAATGCTTGCCGTTCCTCTAAACTCACAGTACCTCTATTTGCCATGAATATCTCCAATGCTGTATTTTGCAAAAGGTAACGTCGGGAAAAGATAGATCGAATCTCTGAAAAGAGCCATTTTCCATGGAGTCCTTCTGTATATGCCAGAATCTAGTAGAAAGAAACAGAGAATGTTTTAAATATGTTGTTAGTACAGGTAATATCTTGTAAGAGAAACTGTTTGACCCACAAACATGGATTCTACCAATTACAGGCAAAACCTGCAGCACGATTACAATATTGTCAACCTTTAAATCATGCTATGAGCCTATAACGGATTTTTTGAAAAAATTCAACTACTCATGTCAAGGATTTTAAAAATTTCCTTGCATTTTTTCCTTTAAAGACACCTGCCTATTTTCCATAACCAAGGGAGTTTCAGAAACATTATGAAATGATTGGTACTTCAGCGAAGCATAAAAACACGTTCTGAAATGTATCACTAGTGCCATTACATGTATCTGCACTCACTTCAGCGTTGTAATAGCAGGCTTGTAACAAATAAGCAAGAAAAAATGTCTTTAAAGAAAAAACGTTCCTTAGGTTTATCATTAAGGCAACATTCATTAATTCTGGAACTATAAAGGTTGGCTGTATAAGAGGTTAAGTATCATTTTGTCAGCTAAGGTTAAACACGAACCTGCAAATGAACTCAGCATAATCTCTCTATGGAGTAAGCGGTTGTCAAAGTAACTTGTTACAATTCCTGTCATCCCATCTGACAGACACAGATGCTTACTCTGCCTTCACAATTCAAACTAATCCCATTTTCAGTCCTCAGCCACTTTGTTTCTTTGTTGCTTCACTTTTTCCTTTTCATTTCAAAGCTTAATTACGTAAGTGTTAAGGGACAGCAAGATTGGACACTTCTCTGCCTCAGATTAACAAACTTTAGGCGAAGGAATATCTGAGATTTGTCAATTTTAGCGATCATGAAAGCACTTAACAGAAATCCATCACAGAACAGGAGATTCAGATATAATCCTAGTTAACATCACTCTTACTGCAATTTCACTTCAGCAATATATTGTGTATAAAAAAGAAAACGTGAAATTCAAGCCCTTAACATAACAAAGACTGTTAATGGAGCCCATCATTTGTTTATAGATTTTGAACAAAGGAGGATTTTGTAGCATATATTCACAAATAACCGGCATTTTTGTAGCACAGAAAGCAGAAGCACCATTATAAAAGCACTAGACAATAACGTATAAAATATTGTACCACCTTTGTGAATTAAAAGCAAGGAAGACTGGCAAACCAAAAGCAGATAGCACAAAAGATCAGAACATACAAAATAAACCATCTCCCACACCTTCTTTCTTTTTACTTAATCCATCATCTTCCCCTCAATATAAGTGCCACAGACAACTTCTCTCCCAACACCCCCAAACACACAGAAAGAGAACGAAAAAATGAATAATTATTCCGATACAAAACTCTAGAAATGCAATGAAAGGACCAGAGATTGTCAACGGTTGCTAATCATTTCTGGAACTGGGGAACTAAGAGACTTGGGCCACGCTGACACTTTCCGTACCACATCCATAACCCATCCCCACTAATTGGCAGATTTGTATAATTCTACGGTGCTACTGAGAACCACGGCGGTTGGCTTTTGTCACACACACATAAATATCCTTTAAAGAGCACAACATCAAAAGAGGTAACAAAGGAGACAAAGTTGCACCGCCTGTGTACAAAAATCTCTCAGTACTTTTGCCGATATTCATCCATTTTACGATGAGCTTATAATTTCAATGATTATTTTTTGAGACAGACGGGAATGTGATGACCTCCATTTTTCTGTAGCAACAATTAAAAGACAACAGCCTGCTTGTCACTATCAGTCTGTGCACTGCAAATTCAAACACTTATTACATGGATACTGTGAGCAAAAGCAGCAAGTTAAATAATTATTACTTTTACCCTGTGAAGCGAACATTTTTTCGTGGCAGCGGAAACCCTACACGTGGCGAAAAGCTCGCGGCATGCAACTTCTTCAAAACTGGAAGGAAAGGCACCGACTTTGAAAATAGCAGAGATAGCTGTGCACCTTGTACAGCCACGATAAAGTTACTGAATTCAGTATAACAGGATTTACAGCAGAAACTTGAACCGCCCTGCCGCAACGCGACCAGTCACCACTACGCCAATTCTTTAAACCACTCATTAACAGAAGTTATGGGGAGCGAGAAGCAGCTGAGGCCGAGCCGAGCAAGGCCATCATTGCGAGTTGGAATAGCGTCTGCCTGGTCTGCAGCTTCACTTCAAAGTCTCTGGAGTTCAATTAAAACTGGATTAGGTGGAAGCAGACCTTCTTTGGGACGCTGTGTTCTCTGAAACTCCAGGCACACTGACAGCACCCTAGACAGAGGTCTAGCCCGCCAATGAACCAGTTGCTATGGAAACTGCATCATTACCACTGCTCCGCGCTCATCACACCACCTATAGTAGATGAAAGGTCCAGAAGACAAACACGTTTCTTTCATGTGTATTACTACATATTCCTTCTGAAAATCCAATTCAACCTTTTATTCCCTGTCAAATATCTGATTTTATTAATAGAAACTCCCAGTTGCAGGAACTGACTCGTACTTCAAATTAAATTCAGCATTTTTATTCCGGCAAAGGGATTTTTATTTTTAATTTTTCTTAATCGGTCTTATCATTTCTGATATTATCAGAATTACAACTTTCAACAACGATTTTTGCATTTGCCTCTTTTCATCCATAAGCCACACAACACAGAATTCTACTTAAGAATTTAAGAACAACTATCTCCTTCATACTATTGTACAGTATGCTGAGTTTAAAAACAACTCATTTATTTCTGTCTTCTGTCACCACCAGTTTTGGAACAACTTGTGGAGCAAAGACTAACAAGGGTGTACAATCTAATTTAATCTGCACAAATAGTACCACCTCCCCCACATGAAAAAGTATCTATAGAATTTCAGTTGATTCAACACATCGGATTGAACTTTAATCTCATCCACATTTCATTTATTTCAAAAGATACTGCACCTTACAGGAGGCAAGACAATTTATACAGTTTACCATTTAATATAAAAATACTTAAAATAAACAAATGAGCTGATTGTAAAGTTCTACGGTTCCAAAAATCTCATTAGACAAACTGTTCTGTGATTATGCTTTGGCAACACCAGATGAACAGACGGCACGATCAGCTTCAATTTCCACTTTGAGGAGATTCTGAAACCAGAGTTGCATGAAAACTCAGGTAGCATATTGCTGATCGCAAATTAAGATTACACATAAAGTCCTCTCCTCATGACTCATAGCTGTATAGCAGCTAATTTCCCAACATTAAAATCCTCACTCGGAAGCTATTCTGTCATTTTAGTTTTGAAAACAACTGCCTCACTCCACCTTTTCTTCAAAACCCTCCTTGAATGTTCATTATAAACAATGTCTCTCGTAAAATATTACATGCCATAGTTAAAAGACACCATCAGTACAGTTGCCTCCTGAATTAGAAAAGCAATATTTTACTGAAGACTAAATAAACATTTTGCTTTACCTTTTAAGCAAACCAATCAGCTATCATATATTTTATTTTATTTTAAAGTACTATTGATCTTGAAAATGTGAATAGGCAAGAAGTAATTAAGTCTGTAAATGGGTTATAGAACTGAAACAGTAATTGAATAATTATTACTTTAATGTGCCAGCAAATTTAACTGCCACAAGTAAAATAAAAACTAAATCATTTATTTAAAAAGCTGATGCACATTTGTATATTTCCGAAAAAAGAGTTACGACGTACCAGACAAAACAAACAAACAAACCATCAGAAAAAAAACCCAAAGAATTTAATTTGCATTTAGATTTTATTGCAGTTGAGAGATAAAATCTATAAATACATTCTTCTAGCAGCATTCAGTGTCATTTGGGGTCATTTTTGTTCAGGAAGGCAAAAAATCACCACACTTTAGAGTTTACAAAACCTGACTCTAAGTTCAAGGGGAACCTGGATCTCCACCACAATCTCAGCCCTGTAACTGAGGATCCTCAGATCCTGCTGTCCAGGTACTATTTAATCCCTGGCTGCAGGATCCACAGTGAAAGGGTCTTACCCTGCTCTTTGTTCAAATACATCCAAGTACAACCAAACTAATAGGGAATTAGATCAGATTAGTAATAATTTTAAATATCCAAATGCTCTTAAATAAATCAGAGTGCTTATTAATTTTATTTTAGATTTCTCAGGAGAACAACGGATAAGATGTTCATTTTAAATCTCAGATATTCATACGATCAGGCACTGAAATCCACAGGCAAACAGTACTCGTCTCCCATCCAGTCCCCTCTGTGGAGCACGCACAGTCTGCTATACAATCCTGTTCAGCATTTTCATGGGTGACAAACTCAATTAAACATATTCATTACTTTAATGTTCCACTAGACAGTTTTACCCAGCATAAAAAAATTTAAATAAATAAATAAATACTCTGTGACCTTTGTATCGATCAGAGCAAAATGGCTTATGCCTGGGTGTGGGTGGTGAAGGGACTGGGGAGGGGGGTGGTAAAGGACTCCTATGTTTTCTCTTCCAATTACTGGAGGAGATGATAAAACCACAGCAAATGATGTATCAGCTCATTTTATCTTATCGCTTTGGGGCTAGGTGACAATGAAGTTCATATTTCACTGGTTCCCATTGAAGATTGTGAAAATTACTTGCCCTTATGACCTGAAATTTCACTGGAAGACAGAAATTTCTCTTCTGCAAAGTAATGCAATTTTTCAGATGTCAACCTTTAGCCCAGCTTTAAAAATTAATTTCATTTATATTAACCAATGATATTGATATTTTCACAGAATGCTCTTTGATACATGAACCACCGACTAGCAAATTGATGTGCTCTAGAAGGATAAAATTATTTTATCTGCAGCTGCTGGGGACAGACAGATTTACCACAAACTGAAATTCCTATTTCACAGTATGCTATTTATAGTAGCCTCATATACCTTAAGGCCTCTAGACCTGTAAATAGTTTAATCTTTAGTTTGGACTTAGTTTTGTTTCTAGATCTATTCCATTTTGAATAATTTCTATGTAAGCGATATACAAATGAAAACACCATTTGTTTGGAAACGAATAAAGTCTAACTGTCACAGACCACAGATCAGTACACGTGTGATGACATGAAAAATACTCCCCAGATGATTAAAATAGAGGAATGCACAACTATATTTTCTCTCTTTATCCTGACACTAAAGCTATATTTCAAAGGGAAAAAAGCATGCAATGCAGATTTTCTGAAAGTGCTCTTCTGCTAACTACAGATAACCTTCTCCCTGATTATCAAGATCTAACGTGGAAAAAAATTTATCAGGGGAACCTGTATCCAGAACTTTTCTGATTTGACCGAGAGGTTCTAAACACCTCACATGGACTAATAAATCTGCAAACACTGTTAGCAAAGTTAGTACCAACTTTCTTACTCTTTCCTACTGCATCAAGTATTTCAGAAATAGTTTTTTCCCCCGTTAGATTAACCCTGCTGACTCTTAGAGAGCAGGAGTTCATTACCACCGGCAGCCAACATTTAATCAACCCAAAGACCAAAAAGATCTGATTGCTAAAGAGAGCTATGTAAGTGAAATTATGCAGCCTAGAAAGGAGAGGTTCAAAAAGAAGAAAATGAATATAGGTTTGGGTGGCTGTCCAAGCCCTGCAAGGTTAAATATGTAAAGTTATGCCTTTCTTTGGAAAATAAGACAGCAGGCTTATGTATGATAAAGAAGAGCCAGAATTGCAAGAATTCACAGATTTTTGTAGGAGTTGACTGATGCCTTGATTTAGTGAGTCTGTTATATTCTGATTTAAGAGTTAGTAGGATCTGCTCATCAAGAGGTAGATACAAAAGGTTCATCGAGCTGTTTACATCATCTGGGACAGTTTGCCGTCAGGAATTAACCGTAACAATTTACAAATTACTCAGCTTGCACCTTCGGAAGCAGGGGTTATTTCAGCTTCTGTGTCCATCCACAGGTTCTATCACTAACTCAAGAACAAGCCAGGCAAACAGTGATCAACAAGTTGTTCATTGACATGTGTGAAACAAATTGATAGTCTCAGTGTGTTTCCAATAAACATGCATGCAAATTATAATTATCAATTCCTGAGATGCAAAATGCTACAAAGGAAGAATTAGCGGTAATATATTACCGAGACTACCAAGGGCAGCCTTTCTGAAGCAATCTGCCGTAACGTATCTCAGACACACCAAAAAAGCAGTGTGACTATCAACCCAGCCGGCAAACCATGCACTCTAGAAATGTCAATGCAACACCTACAAGCAGCAAAAAGGTATCTAAGCAAACAGAAATTCATGACAGAGGGGGGTTTAATGTGATATTTTAGACAGGCAGGTCTCTAGCCAATCATCCTCTTTTCATTTGCCTCAGTAATTTTTGTTTTATTCATAATACGCTTGCAACGCGATTTTGTAAAAGTGTTGCAAAAAAACCAACAAACCAACCCAAAACCAAACAAACCACCACACACAACACCACTTTCAGATCATATGAAGATCATCAAGAAAAAAGTACACGCGTTAGCCTGGAAGTTCATTACTCCAACTTTTATTTATTTATGGCACTGTTTATAATCCATACACATAAAGAAGGAGAATGGCAATAATTTTTACTCCGTCAGGGTTACCTGTTTATGCTATTTGCTATAGCATTGATGTTAATACCTAAACTGACTTCATACACCTAGTAAGTAAAAAGAAACAGACAACAAATCATAACTAAGATATCTTTTAATCATACAGAAATAACTCAGAATAGTCATAAGCATAAACTGTATAAAGGAACCTCTGAGATGTGCGTTGTGCCTTCCACACTGAAGGGTGAATCACTCTTTGTTTATGCCTCATGTAAGTTGGTCTGTATGGATCTAGATTTGCTTATAATCTTTGCTTAAATTATCTAAGATTGAAGATGCTCTTACAAAAGTGCATTGGTACACACACATGTACAGTCACATGTATATATATGTGTAAATATTAAAATATGAGTGAGAGACTGCATAAAAGCATAATGTATAGTTATGCACAGTGAGTAAGTAGAGTATTTTCTCATTTCTTCCTTCATTAGATCATAAGGTTTAAAATTCGGAGAGTGCTTTAATCCATCCTAATTAATAAGTACAATTCTGGCTAGTCTTGATGTCCACACAGATTGACAGATTCCATAACCCCTTTGTGAACTGCATTAAATTGTACAACTTCATGATTTCATGTGTCAATGAATTCCATCAGTTAAACATACACAGTGTAAATACTAAAAAAGCTAGTTTTGCTGATTTCATTTTGTATACATTGAAAAAAATGACATTACCTGCAAAAGCTCAAGAAGAGAGCTTAAGCATCACTGAGCAAAATTCAATGAAATGATTTCTCACTGTGTAGAAGCTGTCAAAGAAGCTGATCATATTAAGTCATGGAATTTGGATCAAAAATGCTGAAATACAGTATTATTACTATTAAGCCTCTGTAGTAATGAACGGTGCAGTGGTGCATTCTATGTTAGCTACTCCACATGAGACAGAATTTTGGAAAATTAGGTGGGGAAACTTCATTTCCTATCATTTTACCTACGCAACTGAGGGGCAGGTGCCTAGACCTCTCCAAAAAATTCCTCACAACTGTCTTATTTTGGTGCTAACAACATAACTTTGTATCAGCACCAACATTGCTACCTCATTACCTAGCTCATTTTCAAGATTATCAATACAGAAAACTAAAAGACAAAGAACAGGAACCTTTAGATGTTCCAAATTTTGCCTTTGTGAAAACTGATCATTTAATTTTTCTGTCACCTTGTAAGTTAACAAAAAATGAAATACAGATTCAGACTGTGATCATCTGAAAGTGATCATTGTGGAAATGTTTTATTATTGGAAATGAGGTTATAAAACAAAAACGCTTTTACAACTTAACCCTAAAGGTTTTTAGTATACTCCCTAGCAGTGAGTGTTACAATTAAGCAAAAAACCAGATGTATATTTTTGAGATGATAAATCTGACCATGACCCAAATTTTGCAAATGTACTTAAAACATAATCATATGGAAAGGTTCCTAACAGAAGTAAGACAAAATAGGACTCATTCAGCTGCAGTTTATGAGGAAGATATCCAGGTGTGTGTGTCTGAAATAAGTGAGCTAACAGTACTCTTGAAGAATACCAGTAAGGACTGTTTTCAACCATTCTCTTTCCGAACTCTCCAGTACAGGATACCTTTCAGGCGTCTCAAGATGAGGTTTCTTCCTGGAAAGATTTTATGCAACAACGGGAACTAATTCTTTTTGTTCCTTGTAAAAGACAACTGAAGCAAAATTAGAGAAAGCAAGTGGTAGGGATATGGCCTCACCATCTATGATGAATCACTCATGCTGGGATCTGTTTGAGTTTTCAGTCAGTCTGGTTTTTAGACAATCAAAACTTATTTTATTCTCTCCTATGCCACCAGACCTGAGTCTTTTTGGACAGGCCCCTCTTTTTATAATTCTGAGGAAAAAAAATATTTTTTGCTTGCGTATCAGAAGCATCTTCTAATATTTGACAAACTTATAACAATTAAAATTACAGCACTTAGCAGACGACTTTGTCCCTTTCCAATTTTGAACAGATTATGCTGTTGCGCTTTGCTCATTTCTACTAGCGGTTCAAATCTATGCCATGATGTTGTAACACTATTGCAATAACAAACCTCTCTAAACTATTTAAGGGATATCAAAACAAGCCCTAAAAGCTTTCTTTTCTTTAAAAGATGGAAGTACCTGAGAAAATCAGAAAAGGAATCAACCAGAGATTCTTTTTTTATGACAAGAAGGTTGGGGGTTTTTTAAGTTTAAAGTTCTGGTTGGTCCCTCTTCTTTTATAAAGTTCCTAATGCAGAAAAGCCTTGGAGATAATCTTTATCAGACTATATTTGTTGATCTCTAAAGAAGTACAGAGTCTGAAAACTAGGACAATTGCCAGACTAATGACTCACAGCAGTTCATATCCACAACAGTATAACTAGATATGGTGAAAGGTAATATACAGAAGCATGTACCTCAAAAGCAGAGCACAGAAAACAATGTAGAAGGTATCTTTGTTTTACTGTCTCTTAAAGGTATTTAGCCATTGAGGGAATTTTTCAGAAAAATAAGGTTCATGTTTGCTGCAACTGTCTCTTCAAATTCCTATTCTGAACAGCAAATCAGAACAGTCATGTTCGATTGCCCACTGCTGTGCCCTGCACCTGCCTATTTCAGCACTTTCAGGACATGACTTCTCCCAAGGGCTGCTGCTTCTCTACGTATCCAGCTAAGGTCTATCCAGCCAGAACACGTGCAAGTGGAAGCACCAACTACAACCAAGAAAGAAGGGAACTAATGCACCTGCAATACTGGCAGTTGTCCAGTGTCTGCCATTTTCATCTGATCATGCAGAAGATGGGTGAGGAGACAAAAGCAAATGGGCAATGAAAAAAAAATGTTTCAATGCCAAAAAGAAGGAATTTTTTGTTTTATTGATGACCTGTAAGCTGACCTTCATATCCCTTCATCAGAAAAAATAAAAATAAAAATAAAAAAACAAAAACAAAAAACACCCCCACACATCTGGCAGGAAGCTAGAGTACCAGTCATCATGAAAGACTGCATCTGATCAGCTCATTAATGGGAACCAAGCCCATACATAGAAGAACAGATGTGCCTCTTGAAGGCAGAGAGAAAAGTCAGACTCCAGAGCTGCCAATCCAGCAGTTTACATTAAAAGATTCTGTGCTATGTTTTATGAGAGATATGGCACAGAAGGTGCAGCTTGCAAAGGGATGGGAATGTAAAAATGGCTTAATGCCACCTTTGTGCTGCACAGACTCTGGACTGCTGCAGGAACCAAATCCCCTTTGAGTAAACCGGAGCAGCTGCAGGGGCTGCTGTGTAATTACATACATTCGCCTTACGTGGGATGCCTGGTGGCTGCCCCATAGCCCAGGACTGCATAGTACTGAATGCTACGGAAATTTTCCCTCCTGCCCTCAGAAGTTGGGGCAGAAGATAGCACAGTGCTGCTAATAAACCCTCCACTGCTCGAGTGCTTCTTCACTCACTGCTAGTTCGTTTACTGTAAAACAAAGCAGAATACAGGTACGACAACAACGTAGAGAAATTGTTCTTAGTTATCAAAAGACATGTCCCCTACATGCGTTTTTTTTTTAATCATGACCCACCTCATATTCTGTATCTGTATTCTTACATTTATCTTGTATTCCTGTAAAAGTAGATTAATTTCTCAGGTAAAGGAACTGACTATAATCAGTCAGTGACAAAGGTTTTGCGATGGCCTGTGACTGCAAAGGAGAATCTCTTCTTTTAAGATCACCCATAGAAATAATTTGACCAATTAAAACTTATCACATGTTTGTAAAGAACAAAAAGCAATGTGAAGAGGTTTTCTAGAATAACTGCTGGTTTTCCTCTCAGTAGATGGTAAAATAAAGTAATTTAAATTCAGCTTTAAAGCATTCCTACAAGTACAGACCCTCTTCCAAGGCTAAGCAAGCCATGGACATAGCTAATGTGAGGTCTACAACTACATCTAGGATTCTAGGGTAACAGAACGAGAACATAACCCTAATTTCAGTTTAAAAATGCAATAGAAAATTAAACTGCATTTCTAGTCCAAATGATTGATAAGAAAGGCTTGGAAATGTGATTCAAGTGTAACAGATACACAGACAGCAGTCTGGGGATAGCTGAACAATTGATCCAACAACATGATTTGCCTTGCCATTCCCCCTGGGGTATTAAATCTAAAACTTGCTACTCCTGAGGGCCCAATAAAAAATAGTCTATCAAAGAATTCTGCAGATGACAGGAGGAGAGAGGGCAGTAAGTCTATGCGAAAATACCAGCTCTTGCGAAGAACTGCAATCTGGGCTGTGTTACGCGTTTATCTTACAAATCCATGATGCTCTTTTGCACAACTGGAAGTTTTCCTAAGAGCCAGAAAAAGTCAAGTCTAATGTGGGAGTATTTACAAAGGACCGTGTTCCAGCCAATATGTAACAGTGTTTCATAAATGCTGAAGTTAAAAGAGAAAAAAGTATTTTAAACTGCCTTTTTTTTTTTGACAAACCTAACCTCATAGCAATATCCTATCCATCCTGCCCAAAGTGCTGCCAAGAACTAACAGTTCCTTGAGAAAATACAACAATTTATCCTACTCGTGCATATTTCATTTACAAAACTAACTTAAGGCAGCAGTTTCATAGGCAACTCTTATCAAGTAAATTAACTGCATTTGAAGGAATGATTTGGGATGCCTTCTTAAATCTTTTAAGTGGGGAAAAAACCCAAACTGGGTAGCAGCTCCCTTCCCCGTCAGCTCCACATTTTGAAAAAGGTATATGTTATTTAAAAAGAGCAGGAAATTGAAGGCATAAGAAAAATGGATTTTGCAGAGGCATTTTCAGTTCTGAAGTGATTTAGTTTGTAACTCAATGTTCTTTTGTAAAAAAAGATGTAGTTTAAGATAGAAGACGTACCTTTAGGTTAGAGAGGGTTTTCTCTTTGAGTAACTGCAGCTGGAGTACTTGCAAGTAATTTTAATAATTCGGGATCTGGCATCAGTGAAAATCAAAAATGCCTGTAATCAATTCTTTCCATAACATGTTACCAATATAGATATTCAAGTAGGTTAATAATTTTAAGATATGTATCAGAGGAAAGAAGTACTGCATTTGAGATCTGAAATATAAAAACATCACGCCCTACAAGGAGGAACATATTTACAGCTGGAAACTTTTGCAGATTTATCTCCGCAAGATAATCAATTTTCCACTGAAGGGGTTGGAAGTTGAAATCTTGTGGAGTTTAATGGCTGAGGACTTATTACAGGGCAAGGAAAGCATTTTCCTTGAGTACATGAAAAGTAGCTACTCAAATGTCTAGGACAAAAAACATGAGGCAGTAGCACAAAGACTACGAGTAACTCATCCAGACACACCTAAGGGTGTTCCACCAGTGAAGAACTGATACACTGATCAACAAAACATTGTTCCTGCTTGACAAAAGTTGTATTTGTTTGTCCTCATTTAATAATTATACAGGTTTTTTCTAAATGTGGATCTTAAATTGAAAAATAGAATTATCAACTTTAATTTCTTATATTAATTGTTGAAGCTTCGGATATACAGTAATATAAGGAACCTACCAAAAAATAACTAACATCGGCAAGTATCTGCTTCTCAGCATTCCACCCAAACAAAATGTCGGTGCTGATAAAATCCACTTTTTAAAACATGTATCCTTGCAAATCTTAAGTACTGTCATCTCATCTCCCTGTTGGAGTTTGATTGATTACGCCTTTTCCTTATGTTCATTAATCTCATCACCTTATCTTTTACACCACTTCATTTTAGCAGAAAGGCAATAATAAAACCCTCATCCATTATCCTTTTACGCATCTAGTCAAGCGGAAATGGTTAATAACATGCTACAAATTGAACTTCAATCACCTCATTTTCTCCTTTGTCGAATGCACATTAAAGTATATTCCAAAAGTGCAATTTGTTTTACAGGGAAATTTGTGTTATATTGCTACAGACAACTAAAATGAAGTGTTTCTCAGTTTGGTTATTAAATATATCCAACTGTCCTTTTATCTCTGATACTAAAACATTAACTCATTTTATTAGGGTGTAATAATACAAGAGCCTTATCTCCCAGAACACAGGGACATCTAGTCTGCCTAATAGTAAGTGTTATACAATGGGTCATTTATCTTTTTTTTTAAAAATATGCTTCTGATAGTTTATGAATTGGTACATTATTGCAGATGAAATGGCTCTCCATTTAAGAAAAGTTAATTTGTTTACATGCAGGCTTATCTTCAAATGCAAGCCCCATTAGAGAAGCAGTCTATAACTGTCAGAGCAAGTGAAGAGGGAAAATAGGTGGATGTAGAAAAATTTAGAGCCCAGTAATTTAACTCTGATCACCAATTTCCTGTTTGAATATTAACTGTGTCCCACACGCACTTTGCAAATATTCTATGATCCTAAAATGATTCCACAGAAACACTAAGTGAAATAAGAGTCCCAGAACTTGTTTTTGTGAACTCTCCTCATCATTCCAAATACAGGCATATCTTAGTAAACTAAAATAAATGATATTTCTAAAAACAAAACAAAAAAACCACAAAACCATCTAGTAAAAAAATAAAAGGTCCCAAGTGAGACAGTTTGGAGTTATTTCTTCCAAAAAATAAAAGGGTGGGTGAAAATCTAGCTCTATTTAATTCAGTGACAGTAATCCCTTTTACAGAAGGGGAGCAAGATTTTCTCCGCTGTTTTCATATCCCCTTGGAAAAATTTTCACTTGCACTTTGGTCATTACCTCAGTGAAACAAGACTAGTTTGACTAGCTCCTCAGTAAAACTGAATATGCGGATAAACAAATGCAAGCACAAATACCGTGCAACCATTACAGTAAAAAGGTATTTTCCCATGTTTTGCCTCATCTCAGTTCTATGGAAACTTAGTGTTAACCTCCTAAGAAGCCTGAGAACGTTAAAGTTCCTACCTTTATTCAAAGAAGATTTACGGAGACAGTCATTTTTATTACCATAAAAACTTGCACTAGTTAGTGTTACAGCATAAATATACACTAATGATTTAAAAAATGAATGACTCTATTTGACAGTGAAGCAAAGCACAGAGACACACTTCTAACTTAGAAAAAGAAGTAAAATCATTTGCACATTTTCCTCAACAGTCTACCTTTTTTCCAGCTCTCTTGTCCGTTAAAAGTTTGTCTTATTTCCCAAGCCATTCAAACACTATTTCCCCTCTCCTGCCCTATCACCTTCCATTCAGCCTGCAGTTTCACAAGCATTTGTGCAGGTGGCTGCCCAGTTCATGTTGCACCTCATCTCTCATCCATCCCCAGTCACTTTCTACTGCTACCCCAAACCCGTTGTTCTAACAG
The DNA here is from genome assembly GCF_028858705.1 of Grus americana. NCBI lineage: Eukaryota > Metazoa > Chordata > Aves > Gruiformes > Gruidae > Grus > Grus americana. Next base: position 65,691,892 of record NC_072855.1, on the reverse strand, counting down.
TAGTACGTTTGAGGTCACGCAGTAAGCTGGAGTTGGATAAGTGATTCAGATAGAAAGTAACCTAGGGTGGGGAGAAGGAAAAAAATGAAAGAGTGAAAGAGATGATGAGAATGGTTTTAGTCTGACTCACTTTCCCACTCAAAACACTTTCCCAGGAACACCTGGGGAAGGGAGGGGAACGAGGTGATACGATGGCACCTGAAGACTGCTTAAGCCAGTACTATCACTGAAAGGAATGCTTCTAAAACTTTGGTTTGGTAAAATCTTGACTCCAGTCAGACCAGCCTCTATGTATGATTAGTTTAGGTTTCAGTCATGCACCTGTCCAGTTTCTTCCATTTCTCTAAGTGTTAAAAAGAAGCCACTCATTAATATCCAAAGCTCTGTTGTGCATCTTCTCTAGAACCTGTCTTGAAGCACTCCTTTAACACCATGCCTCTAAAAGCTTCAACAGCTTTCTGACATAGATAGTCGCTGGTGTCACATTGAGAATTGCTTCTTTGGTCTTTGAAAAATGCCTTGCTTTCTTGTTTTCTTGTACTTCAGCCAATAGGTAGCTATCTGTTGCTTCTGGTTCGACATTTAGAGAGGAAGATCTCCGGCCTGCGTTTGTAAACTATGGTTCTCCGATACTGCCACTGTCCGTGACTAGGCTTGTATTGCACCCTAGTAATACGGAAAGCATTCTGCTTTTTCAAAGCACAGGACATCTTCACACTACTTTCTTTGTGTTTGTGACACAATCGGCCCTGGAATAAGCAAATTCCATTCTTACTGAAAGAAATAATTTGACCACTCAAGAATTCAGGCTGCTTCGTGTTCATAAAATCTGAAGATCTCAACTACTTCTTGAGCTATCTCAAGCTACATTTAATCTTGACTCAGAAATGCATAAATGAGTTAATATGCTTGCCATCCACTCATTGCAGAGTCACTGAATTAGACCAAAAATATTGATTATTTGCTAAAACCTGCATGCTTAAACTTTTTCTAGTTTCACATATGAAGACCAAAATTGTAGTTGGCATCCAAAGCTTGAATTTCAGCATGATTTGTACAGTCAGCACTTCCAGGTAACACCTTAATATACTAGAAGCATATCAACATAAAAAATTTTAAAAATACAAATTTCTAGATTATGTGCATACATAGAATTTTATCTAAATCATCAATGGATTTCTTTTTTTTCACTTTGATCATTTTTCTGAAAGCTATCTTTCAGAAAACTGCTTTAAGTATCCTCTCTTAATAATATCTCCTCTTCTGAATGTAGAAGTGAAGAGGTTTTCTACTTGTTTCCCTTTCATTATTTAATTTACATTAAAACAGATGTTCGAGAAAGCCTTTCAGGTTCTTTATGAGAAAGTCTAGTACCCGAATGAAATAAATAGGGAATTAGAGCAAGCTATAAACCTAAGAAGCTTCTAAATTGCTCTCTGTAGTTTACCAATAGAGGTGCAAGTTTAAACAATCTAAGTTCAACCCTTCAGCTGATGCTGCACTTTTGCAAAATGTAAATCACTGATGCTACAGTACTTGAATGCGGCAATTTATTGCAGAAATAAATGAACAACTGAATACTAAGCAAGCCAACATGAGTCTTGATTCTAGTCTCTAACCACCATTCCTGTACCACATAACATGTCATCATCCATAAGTAAATGAGTTAATCAATTTAATGAGGATTCAGACAAATCGGCTGCCTAATGAGCACTCAAACTGATGTGGCAAGGGTTATGCTCCAGTGCTGACAAAATCAGTTTGATGAAACTGTGACAAAAGCAGCAAAGCACTATTCCTTCAGCATATTTTCCTGCATCTTATTAACATGAAATTATAATCACTATTTGCAAACTGTATAGGGAAACCATTCATTGTGTAAGTCATGTAAACACATACTTTACCTACTCTTCTTTCCAGCAAACCTGTGTATATTGTTGGAATTCAGTTTAGTAATTATTCAGTTCTTTTCGAAAATGGCAATCAGAGTTGCTTAAAGTAATTTAGATTGAGTATGCCAAGAGAATTTCCAGAGACATTACGTTGTATGATTTTGCATTTTATGCACATGCCATTTGGCAATAAATATAAAATAAACCAACCAAAATAAATCAAAATATTCTGCAGCTTTGCAAACAGTTCAGGAAATTAACACTAGAATCTCTTTAAAACCAAATAGAAAAAATCCAACTCTGATTTTTAGATGAATGTTAATGCTCTTATGCTGATTTTCCAACTCCATAAGGCTAAGATGCAAAAATCATAGGCCAAGGAAAGAAATTAGCCTAACTAGTATCTTAACTACTTTATCAGAATCCTTTAACCAGGGCTCCTCTAAGAATTTTCTAGCAGTACTAACTAGTTATGTCTAGGTTCAAAATGCAGGGCCAGGGAGTGTCCAGAAGACTTGAAAATAATTAAAAATGGAAATCTGTCAAGTAAAAAAAAAAAGGCATAATTAAAAAAAGTAAAACTTATCTTTACTTTCCAAGTATTATCTGTCTAGAAATCTTAATGCAGGGAAGGAAAAGGCACCTCTGGCACAGGATTGTTTAAATGCAAGAGGTGCAAAGGTGTATCAGAAAAGTTCTTACATGTAATAGCCATAATTAAAACCAGTTTCTAAATAGCATTAGTGTATCTGCAGCCATACAGATCATATAAACATGCACTAGGGTTACAGGAATAAATATCTGGATGTTTTCATACAGCCAGCAACAATTTAATATTTATACACTAATGACTTTCCTTTCTCCAGGGAAAGTGTCATACCTGTAGTATCTGATTGCTATCCTATGAGCACTACAAGGAGGGAGGAAAAATCTTAGAAGTCGCAACTTTTGCCCAGGAACATGGGATGGAGCAGCTTTAAAATTTCAGCACAATGTTAGAATAAACAACTGACTTTTACGTAAGGACACATAATTTCATATATCAATGAAATTGTATTCTCTGGAGTAGGAGTCTTTGGCTGTGGGATCTGTGTTTGAAAAGCAATCCAGAGATAATACAAATGATTTTGCATCCAACATATATAGAAGGATGTCAAACTGCCAAGAGAGTAATTAGGAACATTCCCAAAACAAGAAATACATATGTGTGTTTTTAACAAAGCCCACATAAATATTCCATTAAAAGAACAGTACACATCAGTGGCAGTTGACAATACTAACTAGTACATCCTCACACTATTTTAACACCAGACTCTTTCTCCCCAAAGAACAACATTCTTGGTAACACGGTGACTTAAGTCTGAAAGGGTTGAACTTTCCACTTCCATGATTCTTATCACAACACATCCCGTATACGTTTCCAACCCATTTAGGGGATCTCGATTACAAACCTAATTCGCCTGTTGTCATTTACCTGAGGTCACAGTCTATGCGTATGGCTCCACGGCCACAGGATGCCACTAGGATGGTCCGGCCTGCTCCAAACTGTACGGTCCCGCTGCCTCCTTTCTCCTGCACTCACGTTCCTGTGGCCCCAGAAGTAGTTGGCTCGGGGAATTACGCTTGTAAAAATCCAGGGAAGAAAAGGTATTTTCCTGTCAGGTCAGTTCCCTAATCTGCCTCATCAGGTAAATGCTGCTGCTGGCACAGGGCTGGGGGGAAGGACTAAGCAGCCACAACCTGGGTCCAGCAATTCTTTCTGTGCCAGATCCCATCCACATTGAAGTGGTGGTGGAACCTTTCTCTCGGTTTCAGGGACCATTACACGCTTTTGTGCCTTCCAAAATATCTTGTCACTGCAACTGTACGCGTGTTTTTCCAGCATGGCTTCTGCCTGCTAGCTTTATGAACTCGCCACAGAAAAAAACCAACTCGGCTAGTTAGTTTTGCTTGAATATAACTTCATAATACTTTCCAAGAAACATCCAACTATAAAGGTTACATATCTTTGGGACATAAAAATACCCCCAAATTAGACAGACTGTAATGTCATAAAATTTGTGCTCCAACATAGCTGTGTTCTTTAGTGACAATTAGAAAACAAGTGGCAAATCCAGGTACCCCTGGATTGTCTATTTTTTCCAAAATATTTACATCTACCAAAGTAAGTAACTTCTCTAACGCTGTAAGCAGACAACATCCATGATTTCATCATTTTGCACCTCTAGGTGGAAAACTAAAAGTTCACATTAATTCCAGTACTGTAGCTGAGAACAAGGGCATGTAAATGGAGTATAAAATGTATACAAAGAAAGCAATAGGGAAATTAATATTAAGAATATTGAGTACCAAGTATCACTTATTTTTTGACAGAATCTAGAGGGAAAAAGAATAGATTAATTACCCTTGCTTTCATATTAAAAAAAAAAAAAGGAAAAAAAAGTTTGTCTTAATCTAATAGAACTTGCAAAATTGTCATATTGTAGTAGCTTGTCCAGTATTTTTGGATGTAAATGCAACCATTCCACACTATTACAAATACAATGAACACACTGTGGAAAAAAACAACCAACCAACCAACCCCCAACCTGTAGTCTTCAGTTGTTAGACTCACACTTAGCCCTGTAACACTTAAAACATGTAACTGCCCCACCGTACTTAAAATTTTGGCCATGAATATTCCATATCACCACACCTAGGAAAAAAATAAGAACTTATGCTAACATGGTGACTCCTGCTTGCATTTACACAAAAAGCACTAGTTTATCAAAAAAGTTTCCTGGCAGTTTTCTGTGTGCAACAAATGGATATGACTGTAATTTGCTGAAAAGTCATGAATATTTCCAAACTCTTAGTTATTAAAATATTTCAGTTGTACCCCGCAGTAGACAGATCCTGTGATGGCAGTTAATTTTTAATTACACTTCAACATGCTTAACTATAAGAGGAAAAGCAAAACAAAGTAGATGAGATAGATAGACATTTTACATGTGATGTTGGGAAAAAACTTTGTCTTGTAACAAAACCAAATGAGACTGCTGGCCTAATTCCACAATACTAAAAGGAAGAATTCAAAACCAAAAGCACCCTAGATGCTTAACTAAAAAAAAAAAAAAATAAAAAACAGTTACCTTCCGTCTCCTTATACTCTTAATGACATGGATTTACTTTTCCCAATCAAGGGCTCTCAGTGAAAGATCTGTAAAGGCTGCTGCTTTGTATACAATTAACAGTCAAACTGTAACACAAATTACATGTCATCCTTATCAGAGTTTACACATTGAACTCCTGTATCTGTTGCCAGCAGGCAGCCCTCTCTGTCTAGGGAATATCACCATGAATTTGTTCGGTGTCTCAGCACAAAATCTCACACCAAAAGATGGTTTACCATCCCCTCTGTGTCAAAAGCTCATGGAGCTCCATCACACCATTTATTCCGTACAGTCACTGAGCAGGTTTTGTGCCCGCTATACTACAGAAGGTCAGCCTGCCATTTCTCGGGGCTTATCTTGGAGCAAACTTCTACGGAGTGCACATGCTATATCATCCCCACGAAGACGTGAGCTGAGACCTATGTCTTTTTCTGAGCATCATTCCCCATTTCCAAGGATAACAATATGTTATTCTTAGCAAAATACTCAGTTTAGATATCCAAGACTATATTAATCACAGTTGTTAATTACATCTTCAAAAATTGCTCTCCAACACACTCAAGCACAAACCTCATTCCTTCCTGTGACTGCAGCAAAATTAAAACAAACATGGCAAGGTTGGTTATGAGGTAATGCAGCGAGGCTCAGGAGAGACAGATCACTACTATAAAAGTTCATTTCAGGATTGGGGGCGGGGGGGATGTCTAACATGTAAGAGATTTATTCATATCGTTAAGAGAAGATGTAGGTATAATTAAAGTAACTAGATGTTTTTAACAAAGTAATGGGAAAACACTTCCTAAATTACCCTATGCGCTGCTCAGAACTTTGTGTTTTTATTTTTACAGCTGATGACCTTGCATTTAAAGCAGCATCAGGAATGTAGCACTCGTTTCAGTATTCCTTGCATGCCTGGAATGCTATTTATTTTCTCCTCTTTTTTCATAGTTACAAGCTTTTTTATTTTACATTTGAGTGTATTATATTCCTCTTATCAAAATAGTCATAGAGATGAAATCACAGTTAGTATTAAAGCTTTAAAAAGTAATTGCTTAATTTTCTCCTATGTTCCAATTTTTAAACTATGAGCACAGCCAGCCTCTTTTTCAATATTAAGAATTTGAATGTAATACTGTACTCTGCAAATCTCCCTTAATCTTCAGTAGGTTTCAAATAAGATAACAGTGACTATGCTTGGGGTTTTGTTTGCCTTTTAAGAAGAGGATAAAGAAGAGTCCCTAGCATTTTACTACATATTTTATAAATGTCCTTGCATTTCGCACATATTCACATAAAATATATTCCTATGTTTGTCTCTGTAGAAACACACACACTAATGAACATATAAGTTATATATTATCTTACGATATACTAATTCACAAACATTTCAAATTTAAATTGAGGCACTCATCTGACCAATTTTCATGAATATTCAATCAATTGGAGCCTCTATGTTGCTTTTAGCTTCTTTATGTATAACAAACAGTATTCAAATGGTGAACAATTGCAATGTTTAGTATCATATTTAAAACCACTATTCAAACCTTTTCTTAATGCTATTATCAGTTTTTCTTTTGCAACAATTTTGTGTATAAAAATAAAAGCACTGGATTTTTATTGGTGCTGCCCTCTTTGTTTTGTTCTACTCTGCAAAGCCCTTTTGGGACACTAAGCCAGCATTTACCATAATACGGATTAAACTCTCTTTGTCCTATTGCACAGTGTTTGTTAGCAGGTTAGTCTTTTTACATTCTTCACAGCCTGCCTGCAGCTTACCCTTTAGGCCTCACAAAATACTTCTGTGGATTTACAAAAATGCCAGAGTGGTCTTGGGGTTAATTGGAAGAAAAGTGAAGCCTTTAACGCATTGACTCATTAAACATTTAGCCCACTACAATCCACTATGGTAGGCAAAGAAAAAGGCTCTGTAGAGACCTTGGCAATAATAAGGTAGCAAAGTAGCTGAAAATAATGACTACTCGTTGTTCTACAAAATGGAGAAGGCTTAATTTATCTGCCCCCCCTCCTCCAAAAAAGGGGGGGAGGGAAGGAGAAAGGTTTGATGGCACAAAGCGGCATTCCTTGTTCAACTACCTAACTCAGTATTCTGAAAAAAAAAGCATGGTTTTAACAGTTTGCTAACCACCAGCACTGATTGATATGGTTAGAGGATCCTTTTAAAGACACGCAAAGGCTACAGTTCAAAGTGTAATTTTGAGGTATTTGCACCTTCATAGCTCTACAGTAAAACGATTTGCTTTGGAACCAACCTGTAAGGCAAGGTGACAGGCAAGGCACTGAATAGGAAACATGACTTTTATGTAAACCAAGCACGCCAAGACTTTTTTTTTTACTTTGACTTAATGTATTTATTATGCACCAAACAATGCTTACGGATATTTAATACCGTATTTTCTGTTTCACATAACATTTTGGAGGTTTTGGTTTTAACATTGATCATTTTACTTCAACTCTTCTAAAGGGAGCTTGTTGTTTGTCACAGAGGTTTTTAAATGGCAGTTCTCCTAAAAACCTAATTGAAACGTGTTGTACAAACTTTGATAGTTAACTACTTTCATAATACAACAGATTAACTTTGTCGTCAACTCATTGCTTTCCTATGTTTCTCCTCAACTCCCCCCAAAAGAAAACACTACAAAAGTCTCCTACTCTGGGGACTTAAAGTAAAGGATTAGGTGGCATTTGTGCAAGATGCAGACAACAAAAGCAAGAGTGAAGAAAATTGAAGAGACAGGCAAACTCCAGCAACAAAATGGTTAAAGAATCTGAATCATTGTTCTATGCATTTTGAGAGTCCGCTATATTGTGAACAGCGCAAACATCAGACAAGTTAAGATTACTGACCATTATCTCCTTAATTTTCTCCGCTTTCCTTCACATTCCCTCTTGCTATCAACGCACTATTTTTCCAAAGCTGCACTTCTACTAAGAAGTAAACTTTCCCTAATCCGTCTATTATTGAGCCTTTAATTGGATTGGAAGCAGGGTGGTGTATAAAATAGCCCCTATTCACTCAAAAGGACTGTAGTTTTAGGGACTTAAAGGAGAAAGGTATTGTGAAAGAAAATCCACAGGGAATCGAGGATTAAAAGGTGGCTCTACTGAACTCATCAGCTCCACGACACATAATGAATTGTTTCCTTAAACAGGTAACTTTCTAAATAAATAGACTCTGCCTTAAGATATAACTCATCTATCAGAACAGAAAGTAAAGTGAAAATAAAAATTGCTTTAGGAGAAAATAAAGCAGCACATGATGCTGTTCCTCTGCCCAGTATCTTCCCTCTAACAAATATCACTGTTTCAAATATCTAACAAATACCCTTTTCACGCTCCCATAGGTGAATGGATGGACAGAACAGAGTAGAACAGTGGAATATAACTTAGAGGGTAAAAATACCCATCATGCTAATTCAGCCACTACGTGTACACACTGAAGCTTCTCCCAAGTTAGTTAATATTTCCAAACACCACGTAATATTTAAATTTTAAAAATTTTTTATCCCTCTTGAGACCACACAAATAAATAAAGTGCACGTAAATCAAGTTTTGCTGTGTAACCAGATGTCATTAGGAAGCGAGTAACTGCTGCCACTCAATAGTGGCTTTACTCAAAATTGGAGAAACTTCAGTGTCATTATGACGGTTGGCAATGGAGAACTCCTCAATACATAAACGCAGAAGAGACAGATGGCTAAAGAAACCCACCTGTTTCCGGAAAGGGCAGTGGATAGCAAGACTTCTTCAGTTCCTGCCAACATAGAGGTTATAGGAAAGGCATATCTTAATTCCTGCAGAATTTCTCTTTGCTTCATGATGGAAATAACTACCAAAAGCTTAACAGCAAAGTATTTATCTCTCCAAAACCAATGTCAGGTCCCCAGCTGCTTTTACAGGAAACTTAGAACAGGTGAAATATAGGTACCAACTCCTTCTAAGCGACAATAATGAATACCTATTTTAAATGTCCACAAAGCAAATAAACAGACTGCTGGGCAGTGGAGGCACAATGCAAACAGACATCTAACTTCTTCATGCACCCTCTAGCCCATGCTTTATTAACCGCAAATGAAGACAACGAGGATACTCAAGGAAAATGAGAGCTCAGGGCTCTCATTCATGTAGTGCCAACATTTCCTAAGAGTAGATGCAGGCCATGGATTGAAGTAGGTACAATACAGCTGCTCTCTGGTCTGTGACAGCAAATTATCTTGCCATTGAAACTCATACAATTAAACTCTGCATCACGCTTACTCATCAGGCGTCATGCCAAAGATCTGCAGAATAGGACACAACATTACACTGCCTGTGGGACAATCAAGTGTTTGCCTCTTACCTAGAATGAACTAGAATACCACGTAGGAGATCATTGCTTTCAGACTGTGTATTTATACCAAAGAAACCATCTGATATGCAAGTGAACTGAACAGTTATTTTAGTAGATCACATGCTCTTTAGTCATACTTTCATATCACAGATGTTCACAGAAAATATTAACTCCGTCTCTGCTGTATACATATGCATACTACACTAGCAATCCAGCTTGAAAGAACTCACGCTGGTGTCCACTGAATCCAGCTATGAAACTTATTCAAGAATCCTGGGGGTCCAAATGTGCTTCCCAGCACTTTACTGCATGCCAAAGATTCCTCTTGGTTACTCCAGGTCACTGGAAGGCATTTCTTCAATCTGAAGGTTTCCTTCTATGGATCCAGCTGACTTGCTATAGATGATTTCCTGACATATGTATACGTAGTAATGATTCTCCTTTTTTGTATACCCTATGCCTCAAGTCACAGTCAATCCAGAGACTGTATCCATGAGAGAGAATCTTTCGGATTTTATCTCTTTGCAAGTGGGACCTTCTGCTTTATTTCTTCACCTCTATTTTTTATATATGCACCTAATTGTATTTTCCATTCTGAACGTTGCAAAGAAATGCTTTTATTTCTATGTTATCCTAGCCTGGATTGAGTTAAGGATGATTTCAAGATAATAGGATACATCAAGGCATTGCTCTCCCAGGAGCATAATAAATCTGTAAACTAGGGTACTAGGGCACATTAGTGCATGCCTCAATTCTCCTCCGTGTTCTCCAGAGTATCTAAAGGGTGACAGAACATGTGTCCAAAAAGCTGCAGGGGTTGAAAGCTTGTGTCATAGGGGTCAGAAGAAGAAGAAGAATCTTTTAATAACTAGGGCTACTCAGAAGGGCTAACAGGAATGCAGCAAAACAGTAGAGTGTATATCCAAACATGAAAGACCGTCATTGTCATTTGTAACACAAGCCAATACAAAAAAACATTTTTGATATCCAGACCCTCATGTCTACAAAATGCCTGGGGGGAAAAAGACATTACCTTTCCAGGTGAAAAATCTGTACCTCTTCCTACAATCCAGAGGATGCGCGAAAGAGCAACCCTTGTGAAAAAAGCAGACCGAGAGTATCACTTCCACAGCTATTCAAGCAAACATATATCCAGGCTGCTGCAGTACCACACTCCCTGGTCAAACATCTGCTATACCAAACGTGTCGTGCACTAGCACAAACACCAGGTAACAATATCCGGAAAAGTATTTCAGGGAGCTCAGCCAGCTGAAAACTGGCTCTGTGAGGGCGGGGGGATTCTTTTTTAAATGGATCAGCCTGGCGAACTGGCTCAGCACGCACGCCGCAGAGCCGCTACGACGGCAGAGCGAGAGCAGGAAGGGCCGGACCACGGCAGCTCAGGCCAAACTTGCCCTAAGTTACCTGAGGGAGAATGTAGTTGTAAGCTGAATTTTACTACCCGTGCGCACAATATCACACAAACGAAACAGGGGACCCCAAACAGCTTGGTATTGTATAATGTCCCATTTATTTTTTTCTTGACAGTTATAGCAATTTTCCTTACTGACAGGACATGGCAAAAGAAATACTTTTTCTTTAAGAAGTTTCTGAAGGCTGTAGGAAGGACAGAAAAAACATGCTATGGACCACCAACTAAAAAAAAAAAAAAGCAGCTATAAAAGATCTCCCATTACTGAGGCTATTTAGATTATTTAAATATTCACAGTAATAATTAGAGAGATAATCTCTAACACTACACATTAAGAAACTGATCATGTAATCGTGTATCTACAAGAGTAAGTCTAGCGATAGGTATGTCAGGGTGTAGAATTTTCACACGTTCCACGATTGTTTTTTTAATTGTTCTGTGCACCCCTCCACCATGAGGAATGCTTTTGTTGCTATCTGTGGAATTGAAAACTGCATAGTAGAGTACATATGCTTCTTTTTAAATGGAATGAGAACCTGGTATTTAATTATAAGGACTATAAAAGCATAGAGAGCGTAACAAAACTTTTAACAGCTCTTAAGGCATCCAGAATATCTGTTTTGTATTGCTGACTAATATTTTAACCACCGCAAGGTGGAAGTGCAAGTTTAAGGGGCATGGAAGGTTATGCATGGTACATTAACTGTATTTTTCTGTGCAATCTACAATGCACCCATACAAATAAAAAATATTTCCTCGGTGAAATAACCACTACCCTTTTGATAGCATCAGGCAAGTAACTTCCAAGCAGGCAGCTTCACTACTGGAGTGAATCACAGCTGCAGTAACTTCCTGCCATTCCCTGGAGACCACAGAGAGGTTTCCTAGGTGCTATAAAGGAGAAAAACACAAGTCATTTACCAAAAGATGATCAAACTAGTTTTCTAAGTGGGAAATGACCTGTCCTGAGCTTCTGTGACTCATCCTAACTGACACATGCAGTTAGTGTAACAACCCATCCATTTTGCTTAGGGAATAGTGTTGGGTCCAGAAGAAAGGGGATATGCAGGGAAAGCTGCAGGTGGCCAAAGACTGCCAATACATGCCTCACCAAGAAAATCACTGCTCCTTCAGAAAAGTGGCCATGGTCTCCAGTAAGGTCTTCCAGGTACTACTCTAAAATGAAGAATGATCCACTTTAAAACAGAACTAAAAGCCCATCCCATGATCCAGAGTGTGGCACGTATGAACACATACAAGGTTCTTGTGTACAGACAATGACAAAAGACATGCTCTTGTTTTACCTGTGTATGCATAAATAAATATTTATGGATTTTATTAAAATCGAGGCTAGAACACGTATCATTTGGTCTCAGTAGAAATTTACAGGAGTAAATTCTTTGCAAATACTTGTCAGATCTGGATAAATGTTTGAGATCCACCCTTGTATTTTTTTCACTAGCCTACCTTCCTTCTGCAGTGAGGCATAAATTTTCTTTTAAATATACTGCACAGTAGTAAACACCGCTCGTGAATATAAGATTTATAGCACATTAATAAAATCATATAGGCTCACTGGCCTTAAATATATGAGGCACACAATTTAAGTTTTCATGACTACCTCAAAAGAGACCTAGAGTTGCCATGCAGCATGTTTAAATCTACAGAGTATTTATACCTACACATCATTCACCTCTTACCTATCTCTAATTATTTATTTTCTTCAGTACAGGACAAACTTCTGAAAGATTAATATGATACATTGGGGGTGATATTTACTTTATTAGTTTAGGGTTAGGAAAAAACGCAAAGCAACGCTTACCTACAAGCAACAAGAGAGTATAGGATCTTAAGTTTTGTTTTGCATCAAAGAGAAATAAAATACATTTAAGGTCAAATATAATACCTAAAACCAGTGAAAGAGAGGTAGGAGGCAGAATAACAAAAATATCTAGAATCCCATCTCCAACAAGCAACAGAATAGTATCTACTAATATTTTGGCAGATTCCCTTGAAAAACAAGCACCTATAACACAACGTACAAGTGCTAAAGTGTAGAGATAGTAAAAATTTTCTGAACTATAATTTTCATTGATACACACACATATATATGTGTTGATTCACTGTTGGAATTGCGTATCAATCAAATTGTTGTCAATTCAAGTAGAAATTGCTCATGAGAAATGTTACTTTTTATTAGTAAAACACTGCATGGAGGAAAGGTTTCAAAGTCATCTTTAAAAAGGAAGAAGTGTTTATGTTCTCAAACAAAACAAGCATTTTGATTACAAAAATGCCTTGGTTTTGACTGCTTAGTTAAATTTTGGATCATTGTTTTCTATTATTGTCACAGCCCCCGAAAGTGCTAGGGGATTGATACTTTAAGCCAAGAGGTCAAAATAAAACAAAATATTTAAATTTACTTTTTTTTTTTAATACCACTAGTTTGCATACATTTTTTGAAGTTTTGACTTGTCAACTTATTCCAGGAGTAGCAGAAAAAAAAAAAAAAATCTCAAAATTGACATATCAGGAAAATGGTTTCTTTCTGACTCTGCTAGGCTCACCTTTGTTTTATAATAATGTAATACAACTCAGTTAAATGAGTTATTGTGGATTTAGATCAGCACAGGTAAGATTAGAATCCAGACCAAGGGTTACGGGATGCAAATCTTTAATCCTTTAAAGGTTCTCCCTGCATTGCCAGAACTTTGCCAATAAGACAAATCTTCCCTAAACGGGCAACTGAAGAGACCTTGTTACAAGGAAAATCTTAGACAAAGCCAACACAATCACACTTTCACCAGTTTATGCCTCAAGCATGAGACTAATTAGGGATATATTTGGGATGGATAAGGAAAGCCAGTACATGCTGGCCTGACCAGCTCGGTTTTGTAACAGTCATTACAAGCTAGAAGTTAAAGCAGCCACACGGTTGCTCTCACTTGCACTGAATGCTAAGAAGGTTTCCTGCACTGAAGAGTAATTTTCTATTTCAATTTGTCTCCCAAATCAGATTTATTCCTACAGTCATAAGCACCAGTCAACATGCATACTCTAACATGGGAAAATCAGCAACAGTTACAGTTCCAGAATCCCTAACATACAGAAAGCATGTGAAACCATTAACCAGAACGGTTAAAACCTGACAGACATTTTTTATCCACCAAGAGACTGAGGCAGAGAACATTCCCAGCAGCTCAAAGAAAACACATTTCAGGTTTACATTCCAATATGGGAGAGCAGAGCAAGCTCACGCGTAACAGAAACCAAACCTAGCACAACAGGGGAAACTGAAGGTTTCCATTCTGCCTGCTCTGTAGCAGATGTGGGAAGGGGGGCCACTAAGCAGGTAACTCATCGTTTGCCTTGATTTAATTCAAATGAGAAAACGAAACGGGAGGAAAAATATTCTGAAGAATAGGAGGAAGCCATTTTCCATCAGTGAAAAAAATCTCATGCTTATGCGCTAGCAGAGAGCAGAAATCAGTCAAGACATTTCTTTAGAAAAAGGCTCTTTCAAAACAAGTTTCCATGAAAATCTCTTTTTCTCAGAGTGCAGGTCATTACACCATTTGCTCAGCATAAGATACCCAAACAACTGAAAACGTATTTCACTGGGAGATGAAGGAGTAAAAGACAAGAGTAAAATCTATTTAAACCAGCGCAGAAATAGAGTTTATAATCAGTTCTTAAATCGTTACATATTGTCAATATAATTTGTGGTAGGTAAGAAGACACCAAAAATAGCTAACGAGTTTCAAGATGTAAGCAATCTACACAATTCTGAATCTGTATAAGAGAATCAGTCCTCAATAAACCCATCTTTGAATTTTGCTGGTTTACAATGCAGATCACACAGTTAGAACAGAACACCATCTCTCCAATATCAAGTACTAACCAGAGTTTACTTCTCCTAAGAAAGCCTTATCTTTCCAAAGACTTTGGAAGTTACAGAGAGGAACAAAAGTAGATTAAGCCGCTCTTGTGTAAAAAGATGGCTACCAAACAGAACTAACAACGTACAAGGTATCTTATGTATGTACACAAATACGCTTAGCAACATGAAGATAAAATTAAATCCTTGAGATCCAACGCTCCTTAATTTTAAATTTACATGATGTATACATACACTGAGTATCTACAACTCCATGTGGTATTTTACTTAGAAGCATAATTTGTTGAACACCAATAATGTGGTCAGTTCTGTAGAGGGTAACAAAGTGGAAAAAACGGATGTCTCAAATAAGCAAAAAAGCTTTTCCAAGCTGGCAAAAAATTTGTAGGAATTTTACCACTGATTTCATAAGAAAAAGATAGAACTGCACGTTGAGGCCTCCTAAAAGAACCCAAAACCTAAAAGTTATTGCTTCATCTTAATACAGATAAATACTTCTTCAAAAAAATCTTATAACATGTAACATACATCTATATAATCTATAGATATATCTAAATCCATTACTTTTAAATAGTAACTCTTTGGGAGAATGCAAATGAGTTTTGTACATGTGTACATTATCTAGCAAAATCAGTCCTGACATCATTGGTACAATCCTGATACAATCATTAAATAAAAGTGATTGTTATGCAACCTTCCGTGCAGTAAAATTAGATAATGTACATAATACATTGCATCCTATTGATTCTGAAAGGACAGGTTGGTTGTGGTGTTTTTTTAATAGACTTAGTTAAATAATTTAATCACTCGACTCTGCATTAATAGGAATTCTTTATTTAAAAATCTACCTGAATACACATCTAACAGCACTTTGAAGTTTGTTCAGAATAAAAGATGACAAACACTGGAGATATGGTTGTGATTTCTTCCATTCCAGGAAAAGAAAAATTTGAACATAGTGAATAAAGTGTCAGTTTTTAAGTTTCAACACAGTATGGAAGAAAAAAAAAATGAAGAAGAAACTGTATTATTTAAATATTTCAGAAAAGTTGTAGACGTGTCAATCACTATCCACCTTTCTATTAAGCAATACAAAAGACCAGTAACGACTTCAGATTTCAGGTAGGCCAGTCTTCAATTGCCAGTTTCTTTGACAACGATGTATTAATTTCAGCGGTACTTTAAGAATCAATGTATCTTGAATCTTCCTGACTAACATACACCATTTTAAAACAGCACAGCAGTCTAAAATGTTTTTTGTCAAATGGTGCTTTAACTTTGTTCTGAATATTTTAAGGTTGGGGGTTTTTTCTTCTTACTTGTCTCATAGTTTGCAATTAAATTTTGAAACAATTTTTCTTTGTAGCCTTCTGGAAGGGTTCAGGCAAAACGCTAAATTGATTGTAATGTATCGCTAACATCTGTAACGTATTGATCATTTCACTCCCGAATCCTTCAGACATTTGCACATAAGTAAACTAGCTGATCCACAGCTCTTCCAGACGGGGCCTAAACAACTCAGCACAAACTTATATGTAGAAAAGTATTTTTTGTGCTGTGCTACTATCCTACAATTAACTCCAGAAGTCCCCATATAATCTGCATTTTAGCATTTAGAATTTTGGTATTTTTTTCTTTTTTGCAGTTACACACATTGTCTTCATAAAACGAAGCTGGTTTAAAATATAGCTGCTAGTCTATACATTGTCAAAACGTACTGGAACTCCATTTTATGTGGCCTGTATGAATTAACCTTCTTACTGTAAGAAATGGTCTTTCAGGTACTAACACTAGGAAGTAACTGTCGTCTTTTACTCACAAATTATAGACTGCTTTAAAATGCAGAGTGCTTTAAAATTAAATCGGAAGTATCAGGTCTCAAACCAATTCATTGAAAAATAAATTACCACAGTAAGCCTAAATAGGTATATGCTTATATTCACAAGCATTGGATCTTCCGCTTTCATTGTATTCAGCACATTAAAATATAACATGTGCTTTCAATGACTTAGATTAGGAGGATGATCAGAACAACTTTGAAGTATATTGCATCAGGAATGTGCCATCGACGCGGGGCGGGGGGTTTATTCAGGTATATTGGATCATGGCAAACTGTAATTCTCTATGCCCGTTTAAAACCACCACAAACCCTAGCTCTAACGACTTTATTTACTAACGCTGTTTATTCCTAAACCGTTTGAAAATAACTTGACAAAGCTGACGTTCCAAACAAAGACCCCACTTCCTGCTCTCATACGGAATCTGGAACGCCATCAATGTTTTGTTCAGCTTGCATAAGTCACAACTGATTGGCCACAGTCCCTGTGGGCATGCCATTTCATCCAGACTGGACGGTTCATTAGTCATAATTACTATAACTGTACAGCAGAGACTGCAGTTTTATCTCATCATACATCTTTGATAAAGCTGCTTCTATTTCTGCTTCATCAGCATGTGAAGTTACATTATTGGAGCTTTTATTTTCCAATCTGTGATTAACATTGGTTGTTCTGCTTATGAAACGTGTACCGAAATTCAAGATAACATACAAAGTAAGGCCGCGACGTGACCACCGTTTGAACTTTGTCTTAAAAATTATGCAGCGGTTATTGCTACACAGGAAGAATAGATTCTGAAATGACAGAGTCGCTAAGAAAATTTAACAAAGAAAATATCAACAGTGCAGTCTGTAAGAGAATAAGACTGCTGGTTTCTAACGCAAACTGTGACACATTAGAAAAATCTATCGGTTCCGTATGAAGGTTAGACATGGGAAATTTCTGACAACTGCTGGGGCAATCAGCATTTTTCATATAGCGTTTACACAACTGCAGAAAAGTAAAGCCTACAACATAAAGAATCACGGTGAAAAGTGACAGCTAAAGCACTGCACTACAGCTAGTAAACAGATGCTAAAACACTTAAATGTAATAACAAATGTGAATGCAATCTTTAACAAAAAGCATTTTAAACATATAAAAGTCACACATTAAGGCATTTCCTCGTTGTGGTGCTTGTTACTGATTTTTACATCTTATTGTGTGATAATAGGAAACACAAAGACTGGTGGTACCATCTGAACGTGCAACGTGTACCCATGATAGGCCACATAAACAGTCATAATCGACAGTTACATGCAGGCACTGAGGCTGCAAAAATCCCAGAGTAATTAGTGTTGTCTGAATGCAATGACATCTGTTTTCTCATGGTCCTCTAGACTTGTCAGGCCAATAAGACGTATATGAAAAAATATGACAAGCATTGCAAATGCCCTTCTGAAAGGTCTCACTTTGGGAAAAGCCGAAGAAATGACACATGCCACCTCCTTTTTGCCAATATACCTAAGAGCCAAAGCTTCAAGATTTGAAAAGGTCTTAGGAGTCATTTTACATTTGACTATGAAAGCTTTATTCAGAACACAGCACTGTGCTTAGGAAAGAATATATGGCAGCAGCTTTTGTTCTTTTAAAAAAAGCAAGCTTCATTAACAGCAGAGGAATAAAACGTGACTGTTTACTTCTGACGAGTGCGCTTACATATCAGTGCCATCTCTGTCTTCTTTTTTAATTAAAGCAGCAGATACTAGCTAGCACATAATATGCATGTGTATATCTGTATATATGGGTTTTGTTATTATTATTTTGCTTAAAGAGTGAAACAAGAACAGTTTTACAGCTGTGCTTTCTGGCATTGCAAAAACACTGTAGCCGTTTCATCTGAAGACGTGAGCTTTTGTTTTAGGATTCACAGCCTTTTTCCTTAATAGTGCCTATCTCTCCGTTCTTTCTCTGGACTGTAGCATTATGTTTGAGCATGCGTTTTCTCCGAGAAAGACATTAGTCATCATTAACAGAAGCACTGACACCAAGTCTAAGTGCCTCTCCACAATGACCAAGTGGCAATCATCTTTCTCTTACCCTGTCACTGCTGATTAGGGTTTTCTTTCATGAAAATTTAATTTGTCGCCTTTCTGCAGCTCCTTTTTACGTTTCTGCAATAATACAACATGCCAGTAACACTAAAAATGCAGTAAAAGATGCTGTACCTGTTTATAAGAAAAGATCAGATTCAGACTGCGTGGCTGTACTTTTTACCTAGTTTAAAATTTTAAAAAAGGCCTGTAAGATGTTGTAAATGAGTAGCTGCTGGCAGAAGAAAAACTCCCATTAAATGCCGAAGGCCTCAACCAACCTGGCACACCTTCAATCCAACTAATTGAAATTTTTTTCCTCTGGAAGACAGCTAGCCAGCCCCTCTTCCAAAGCATCATTCAATAGGCAATGTAACAATATCTAAATAGATTTTTATAACCAATTAGTTTTATAACGGCTTCAAATATACAGGTACTCGGGTTTTTAGCTTACACAAATATTTATTAAATCATTTCATAATCCAGTGATGAATTTCAACCTCAATTCTTGAGTCTGTGTCAACATTGGTCTTGCAGTTAAAAAGCCAGCCATGAAGAAAACAGCTTTAGCTGCTGCAGGCAGATGAAAAAGTTTCAGTCACGTATGATACTTTGCAGCTATTCAACATACACAGTCTCAGATTCCTGCTCTGTCTAACATTACAAACATTGTTAAACAAGATACCATAGCAGTGAGTTATTTTAAGGAAGTTTTTCAAAACATTTACTCTTCTGCTTTATTTCAATTTGTCTAAAGATTTTTTTTAATTATAAGCATATGCTATTTTGTTAACATCTGTGCACAGCATAAAACCTGACTGAATTCCAACTTCTGAAAAAATGCAGATAGCTTACATCCCTCAAATAAAGTAACAACATTAGAAAACTTCAGGAGATTCAGATTAAGATACTTGAGTTCATTTAAATGATTTTCCATACAAATATATTTTAAAAAAAAAACAAACAAAACAACAACCCACCACTTATTACAATTTTTACGTTCTCCCAATACCTTTCAGAATTTAATTATGTGTAAAGCTAAAATTCAGTGCTACCTCTATTAAATTCAGAAACCACAGCTAGTAAAATCCAAGTAATAAAAACTTTAGTCAGCTTCCTAAAGTATTGGTACTCCACTACTGACCCAAAACAGCACTGGTAGTCGGAACAGAAACTGTATTGCTAGCACTTTGGATTTATAAGAAAGCTTCAGTATCTTTAAATAGTCTCCATATATGAAATTTAAGAAGAGGAAACTCGGAATTAAAAGCGGATTTTGAATGGCAGACTGTGATTGTTGTACTGCTATGGCAGGATAACCTTGATTAAATGCAGAGCAATACTAAAGTAAAAACAAAACCCTGCCATGGTAACCTAAATTAACTACTGAACCAGACCATGTTTATACAGAAAGCTGGTGTTTTAAGCTATTCTACTTGATCTCAAGAAAAACTTTGACTTTCTGGAGAGCATAAAATAAAGTTAAGCTTCCCCGGCTGCACATCTACCGTTGTTTTGTTCTCTGGGTTCTCCTCGGCTCTTTGCCTGACAATGCAGGAACACAGATGTCGAGATCCTTGCTCCGCATCCACGTCAAGTTCAAGTATGGAAGTTTAGCTCTTTGACTCCCACCCCCACCTCCAAGTCACTTGTCAGTAAAAGGTTGGGCGATTTATTGACCACTGCTGGATGCGTACTGTCAGTGCTGAAGGAAATATGAGAGGGGGCTGTCGCTACTGTTCTGGAGCTCATTGATAATGACATACCTGCCTCTGTCACCCATTACCCATACTACAAACTACTTAGACCTAACTGAAAAATCAATAGCCTACTTGCACTGGTTCCTGTGGCTGCCTCCTTTGATTGTCAGCTCCTGTCTAGGGTCAGCACTTACATGAAAGGGGCTGTGACTGCCTGATGCTTTCAGGACAACCTAACGATATGAAACTAGCCAACAGAACAGTAAATTCTGTCCCCCTGCCCTCCTCATCAATTAGGCTTTGACTAGGCTTGCCTGTAGAAACCTGACCTTTTAAGTTTAGGTGAATATGGAACTAGCTGAACACGCCATTGCCTTCAGCACTGAGCCAGGAAATCCACTGACAGGTTAAACAAAACAGAAGGTTGTAACTGTCATAATTTGCATTGCACTTTCACGCCAACAAGGGTGTTATCAGTGGGGGCAAGCCCTGGAACACACAACGCAAGCACCCTAAGTCACTCTCCTCATAAATTTTCAAGTGAAGGGAGATAAAACATAAATTCACAAATGACCGCGCATTTCAAGCCCCAATTTCTTTCAAGTTCGCACTCTGGAAACCCACAAAGTACATAAAACAATTCCCCTTTATAGGTGTGCGGGCACTTAGATGCCAGTTAGAACGAACTTCCAAGATATATGATGAACGGGGAAAAGCTACCTGCCTATGCCTCTTAAGGACTCTCATATTAGGCTTATTCTCCTTTGCATATTTATATGCGTGAATACTAATCATTAATGGATTATACACACGCACACACCTGTATTTTGGAGCAGCAGGTAGGCATAAATAATTTAAAAATCCCCGGAGAGCCCTAGCTGGCACTTCTGAGTAGTACTCGCTCATACATCCTGTATCTTGGAAGTCCATTAGCAACATCTGAATATCCCTGTGACTACAACCAAATGATAAATGTTACGTTTTAATGCATCTCCCCTCCTTCAAAGAATATTGACAACCATGAAGCAAGGAACTAAAGCAAGTAAATTCAGATCTAAAGTGAAGGCTGAACTATATTCTGAAGTTGAATACAATAGCTTTTGTAACTATATATAGATTTTTTTAAAAAAACCCACAAAACTAATAGCTGAATGCCTTGCTCCTCCTTTCCTCCTAAATAAATTAATAAATAAAATATTAAAACCAAATGAAAATATTTTTAAATTCTCCAATTAGGGTTCCTTTAATATCAATTTTCAAGCAATGGTGGGTTTATGTCCTTTTATGCTCCTGCTTCCATAGGCCTACCATCCTCAATATAAGCACTACTGGGAAATACAGATAGCGTGTGTGGTCAGAACAATTTGAACACTTGAGCTTCTTCATACCACAAAAGGACTGGCTATCTCTACAAACCACTATTATTATTATTATTATTATTATTATTACTATTATCATCATCATCATCATTACTATGATTATTTTGAAACTCCGAGAATGTTCAGAATTTTCAATGCACTTTGTTCAGTGCATATGGTTAGCAATTTTTAACATATAGAAACTACTCCTGGAAATCCCAGGTAAGTTTGAGAACAGTAATTTACCTAACGCTTTCTACCCTACAGCTGAACCTTTCTAACTCCTGCACCCTCGATATCCTTTTCACACAAAAGCCTGCAGCGCCAGATATAAGGATGAGCTCTTACGTAAATAAGTGATAGGAAAACTGCTGCTGTTTGGTTTGCAAAGTTTAAGATTTAGTTCCAAACCTCTAGATACCCTTGTAAGCTTTTCTGCTGAACACCACCTCAATACATGCCAGTCACTGCATTTAGCTTATTTCAAATGCACTTTCAGAAATCGGTACTGAGAAAGGAAAACAGCTGAATTATGAAAAGACAAAGACTGTTTTCATTAAAGCTTTAGATATGCTCTACTGCAATAGTATTTGTTATATTGTAACACTCAGTTGTTCTAAATACACGTAAACCAGAACAAATGCAGAGAAGACTCCTTGAAAATAAAAGCATAGAACTGCATTAAAGCACTTTTAAATAAACAGAAGAGCAGTTAGAATTAATATTGTACTCCAAACAAACTACAGAGCAAACGCTAGTTAAAAATGGTAGTCCTAATTGAGTCTGGATGAACCCCTTTACAGACCTAATGCAATGATTAACTATGCATCTGGTAGCATGTCAAGTCCTTTTTGTGTGCCTATCTGATAGCGAAGTGAAAGGGCATGGACAGTGTCCAGTCCCAGCAAGCAAATCATTTGGAAGCAGTCATAGCCATAGATCAAAGATTTTTCACTCTATCCAAAGTCTATTTAAACCCACCAACCCAGCCCCTTGTTGCAGACAAAAACAGTTAGAAAATAAGAAAGACTCCTTGGGATCCAAAGATAATAAAGGAAGATAGAAGTAGAAAATGAAGAAAAGAAACAGACTGGCAGGACCTTGATTTCCATAGGCCAAGACAGCTGTTTTACATCCTAGTTTTATTTCAGATGGTTAAAGAAAAGGAACAATTTCCATCCCTTAGATCACCAAATATTATTTCAATTAAACTATGCAGATGGCTTCTATACGTTATTTGAGCCAATACAGTTTCCCCTTCCCAGCCACAGGAGATGGTACCTTGAACTATTTTGCACACAGGTTTTACCTAATTCATAAGAAAACTAAAAAGAGAGCAGCATATTAGCATGAAGAAGTTATTTTGAAATAAGATATGCACAGCAAGATATAAAATAGGAATAGCTATGATTTGATTCTCTCATTAGAAGTAGCAACAAAACCCCTGCAATGATTTTATAACTAGTAATACACTACTTTTATGTCAATATAGTACTTTCAAAGGATAAAAATTTAATACTATGAAGGACAATACGCAGAAAAGTAGAGGGCTCTAACTGCGCATATAAACTGCATTACATTTGAATGAGGGAACAATTAGAAGATTGTCCAAACAGGAAGCTTTTTTTAAAATTAAATAAAAATTGCATGTCTTTTCTACAGGATCCAAAGTCAAAACAAAATCATCTTAAAATACAGGTAGGAGAGAGGGAGCGAGCGACTCGACATATTCCATGCTGATCACCAGTGCTATTGAGAAGATTGAGCCCCCTCTGTTCCCTCCTCCCACAACACCCTTTCCCTTTATAAATTGCAGTCAGAGAAACTCACTGAAAGGTTGTAACCTGTACAGTGGCTGGTGAGGAGCCGAGGATTTCACATTGCTATATGTAGTACTTGAGAAAGTACTTTTTAAAATGTAAGCATATAAATGAGAAGCTTCTACTTCTGGACCTAGAAATCGACATTTTTAAAGGGTATAGTTTAGAGAATTCTAGGTTAACTCGTAAATATCTTGGCTAGCTGCCTGAAGTTTTCAATCTTTAAAATAATCGTCTAACCAATAAAACCATGCAGGCTATTGTTTGTTGGTATGATTATTTACACATACGCACAGATATGTGAACATCTAAGACAATAAACATAGCAATCATCACGCAGCTACTGATAAAAAGAAAAGTTACGGCCAAACGCTGGCAAATTGATTTTTTTTTTTTTTAATTTCCCGAATCTTGACTTTGCTTAGAATAGCTTTGGAATTCTCATATTTTTAAAAGAAGTAGTGATTTAGCCTCACCAGACAAGACATTATCTCTGTAGCCTACCTCACACTCTTCTCAAGCAAGTAAGTGTTATTGCATTCTACTAGAGGTCAAGTTGACAAAATCCTGGCGTGTTACATGCTCTCATACTTTTAAAAATTGATGTCGTTAATGTAATTAATCAATTATTGTAAATAAAGACCAGCCAACACACATGAATTTGGTTATTTCTATTGGATAAAATAGCATGCACCCACCCTAACTGCATCCAAAGAAAACAAAAGGCCCACAAGAAGTTTTAACAAGAAAAAAATGCTACAAAAGCACTAGAAATAGTATTTTCTAGTACATGTGTCTGATTTTCCCTGACTGCCAACTTACTGAAGGCAAACTTACAAAACAGCATGTAGCATCCAAAGCACTCTTATAGCTAACAGAAGTCATCATTAGCCATTATGAGAAAAGATGCTACCTTTAATACAAGAGATTCAAAGCATTAGAGAAAGCCTTCAGCTGCAGGTTGCTCGTGCTTAAATACCAGAATATGAACACGGTCATATTTTAAGACTGAACAGGAAAGCAAAAATAAGGTACTTCAAGGAGTAGTTGGAACCCTCCCCTTTCCCACTGCAGAAACGAAAGCTGAGGACGCTTAGAAGCACGTATAAATTATTTAATTACAATACTATTCAATCTTCACAGAAAAAAGTACAAGATTCATGCAACACTCTTAACTGATGAGCTGCATTAATGACATGTATAGAAACGAAACCATCTTTTCTCCCCCAGCGTGTGCTATCAACTAACTTCATAAACACAGTCCTTAGAATGGCAGATAGTAAAGCTGAGCCATGACTTTCAAGAAAAGGTACACATTGTATACTATTGAACGTAAACAGAATTTTATCTGTCAAACCCACAGCAGCATTTACTGTAACTATTAACCTGGTTTTGCCATGGAGTAACACAACATGCATTACTGAATCATTTCTTTTCAAATCCATACATTCCCTGCAGCAGTTCAAGCTCCATCAGCAGTGCAGGAATGTATGAAAATGACAGGCAAAGGGCACTAGCTCTTTTCCCATACTGTTCTTCTATAAATGGAAGCAGAGTCCTACGAAGCACTTAAAGCTGAGAATGTATGAAGACTGATCTCCAGGAAAAAAATATTACGATGTTAGCTTCCACGAGCAGATTAATTATTCTGTTTTCTGCAAAACTGTTTCCCTTAAATGAGAGGACAGAGAGGAAACCAACTAGTAGAAAATAACGAAACGCGAGCTGTGTCTCATCTACAAAGCTGCCATGAACAAAGCGTATACATACACATACATATTTCCTATGCTATTCATAAAAATACTTCTTAGCCCTTTTGGGAGCACCTGTTCCTGCATTCACTTTTCCCTCTCCTCTCACTGAGAGGGAGGAAAAAAAAAAGGCAGATCTGGCAGAAATCCTTGAATAGCCTCAAGTCAATTTGATTAAACTTTCATTGGCCTTAAAAATTACACCTTCTATCAGTGGCACGTTATAGAAACTTTAAAATACACCGTTCAGAATAAAAAAAAGCTCTGAAAAATGTGATATATGCCACTTTGATAAGCTGGTTTGGCAAGCAAATGCAAGTATGCTACATCACAACACAGTAAGAAACTTGCGTGCTTCTTGCTAAAACTCTGAGTTGTTTTCCAATTTTCTTCTGTTGTTGATTTCAAGGGTTAATACAAATACATATCGTTCTTAAAAAAAAAAAAAAAAAAGTCTTTGCATATTTAATAGCAGCCCTTCGCTGCTACTTTGCCATCCTCAGCGTGAAGCAAACACGGTTGCACGTCCCCTGCATACACGCCTGGATTTACACCAGACCGAGCTCCCCGCGGCACCGAGCGGGAGGGGGCAGGAGGAGCCAAGGCGGGAGCAAACCCTCTCTGCACACCGAGCCCCCTTTCCAGTATCTTTTTACAGAAGCCCTTGTTAACAAAACACCATTGCTCCAGGCAGCGGCATGCTGATGTTGGCACTGCTTAAACCAAACAAACACGATGTTTAACAGTCAAATAAAATGTCCCGCAGCCTCCCTAATGAATTTGTCAAGGACCATCAGATCACCCCCGCCCCTGCCTCATTAACTCAAGTATGATGAGACGGATTATAACGAGAGAATACAGATCAATCGGTCTGAAGACTTCAAGTGGCTTTTAGCCCTGAGAGTTTCCCTCTCTGCGGCACACACACGCACACGGTCTTTTTAATGGAATACAGTATCTCCTGCTGCTGGAGGGGCTGCCACTTCGTTTTATACACCATCAAGGAGCTGCTGATGGACTTCTACACTAACATACATAAAAGCAGAGGTGACAAGGGCTCTTCAATTATAGCCTCCTCGGATCCTGTTCCCCCTTCAATTATTCATCCTGGCGAGAGCAAATTCCGCCACAGATGAAGCTGGTCTTAATGCAGTGCGGCCACAAACTCCCAGACACAGGAGAGAAGGGTTTCACGTGCATTATTTGCTGGAAGTGTTTAACTTTATTGCTCAAATGATGTTTCTAATTAGCGCTGGGGCAATAAATTAAAGTCGGCTTTTGTTTAGCTGATTTATTATTTACTAGAGCTTCAACCTCAGACAGGAAAATTGGTAATGAATTGTTTTAAATCTGAACACTAGTAACGTTTCATCATTAGTCACCTTACCGGGGGAGGGTGGGAGGAGAATCATCCGCTCCTTCTGCTTTCACCCCGAAAACACGAAAGCGCGTCCCCCCACCCTTACCCGGGCCGCCTGACGGCTCCGGCATCTTCTCCGTGCCCCGGACGCGGGACATCCCCGAGCTGCTGGAAGCGAAACCCCGCGGAGGCTCGATTTGCAGAACCCCTCGCCGGATCGGGGAGAAGTGCCAGCCCGGCTGCGGGAAGGCAGACCGGCCGCAGTGCGCCCCGGTCCGCTTCGGCGGGGCGTGTGAAAGGGACCCCCTAACCCTGACGAACTCCTCCGCTTGCCGGGGGCAGTCCGGAGACGAGGCGCGAGACCCTCGCAGCTCCGCCCGGCCAGCCGAGCCCCGAAGAGACGCTCCGCGCAGGGGAAGCACATCGATGCCCGCCCGGTGCGGGTCGCACCGAAGGGGCCTCTGACCGCCTGGAGCGGAGCCGGCCGCGGCCCCAGGGAGGGGGCAGGTCCGCGGGCACTAACCGGCGCCCCGGGGCGGAGAGCCCCGCTCCAGCCCGCGCGTCCCCGGGACGCCTGGAGACCGTGAGAGCAGCGGCGCTAGCCCCTTCAGGAGCCATCGGCTCTCCCCTCGTCGCAGCCTATCCCCGTCCCCCACCCCTTTGAAGCTGCTCTCCTCAGCGCCTTCCATGGGTTCCTCTCCCTCCCGACGGGGCCGGGGCCGGGCCCGGGCCCGCCGGGGACACCTGACACCGCCGACCGCCTGAGCCCCGCCGAGCACCGGGCACCGCGGCCCGCCGAGCGTCGGGCAGGCGCGACAGCCCCAACCCACCCGCGGGCGCAGACTGCCCCGGCGGCACCAGGGGAAATAACGAGCCGATCCTCTCCTCGGGCAGAACGGAGCCCCATCGGCGCCGGGCACGTCCGTACTTCCTTCTCCCAGTGCGCAGTAGTACGGTCGGCACAAGACATGTTTCTAATTTAAATGCACACGGAAAACAGACGGCGATATTTTATTAAAATCAGCCAGCTGCAGCGAAAGGAGGAAAGAACAAGAAACCGAGCCCAACCGCTGCGAGCTGGTTCAACCGAGGCCCCGTAAGGAGGAGCGCATCGCGTGTGAATGGCCCCGGCCGCGCTCCCACGGCGGCCGGCCGAACTGCGAGAGCCGCCCCCGCGCAGCAGGGACCCGCGTGGGGACCGCGCCGGGCTCGGCCGCGCCGCCCGTTCCGTGCTCCGCAGCCCCGGCGGGGCTGAACGGCCCAGAGGAGGGCGAAGGCGCTGCGGGAACACGCACCCTTGGCCCAAGCACAGAAGCTACGGAGATCGTCTTCCCTAAGTTTCCGCAGGAGAAACACTGCTGCTTGTTTTGCAGCAGGTACTGCCCGGGGGGTTACAGCACTGCGAGCGAGCTGCTCTTTCCGAACTGGTGTAACAGAGCTACAGTTTTTTATGTCCAAATCATTCAATATTCTTATTAATACAAACTTGCATAAAATATAGTTTCCTTTCGAATAACTCAATCCTACGCTTTAGGAGGATGAACAGAACTTTATGGCACGAGACTTATCTAAATTAACGTGACTACGGCACTGACTGAAGGCAGTAAAACAAGGTGTGCAATTCTACTCCAGTGACGGTCGCACTTTCACTGCTGCAGCCCGGCATTAGCGAAAGAAGATTTATGCCTGCGGTGAAGCACCGGCACGCCTCTCTCCCCTTCCCCTCACACACCGGCACTGCCGCTGGGTCTCCTCGCAGCAAGCGGCGGGGGGCAGCGAGCTCCCCTCACCGTTCGCCCGGCCGCCACGGCAAAGTTGCAGCTTTTTCCCACCCCGCGCCGGGTCCAGGACGCTCACAGCCCCGCGCACACTCCCGGCTCCCCCTCGTCGGCCCGGCTTTAACGCCGGTAAACCCCAGCACGGAGCGGCCCGGGCGCCCCTGCCCCGCCGCCGCTAAGGAGGAGGCAGGAGTGAGGCGCGGGCGCGTATGCGCGCCCCCGCGCCAGCCGTGCCCGCCGCCCGCCGCGATTGGCCGCGCCGCTGACAGCTCGGCGGCGATTGTAGGAGGCGGGGCTCCGCCCCCCGCCCGGGCCCCGGCCCCATTCATAAACTACAGGGCCCGCCGGCACCGGCGGAGAGAGACGGGCACACGGCGGCGGAGGAGGAGAGGCGCAGAAAGTGAGAGCCTCGGCGCGCACTTCCAGGGGTGGGGAGGGGGAGGAGAAGCCATCCCGGGCACAGCAGCTACGCCCTCCTCCCGCTCAGGATAAAACACAGTCTGTGCAAAGAAAAAAAAAAGCAACTATATATATATCTATATATCTATCTCAAAACAATCTATATAGAGCTGCAGGACAGGAATGAGAGATCACAGACCAAGTGCACACGTCTGCGCGTAAAGATAGAGACAGCCACAGAGCCGGGTTCAGACAACGCCTCCAGCAGGAAAAGGGAAATCAACAACACCCCCTGACAGTCTGAGAGAGCGGCAGCCAAACTCATGCACATCTCTGGCGGTGCCACGGACTGAAAGAGAGAGAGAGAGAGGCAGACAGACAGACAGAGAGTTCACTCTTCCGCTCTGGGCATTGCTCGCATTCTTCTCCTCCTCTCGTATCGTGTGCGGTTTTAAACCTCGCCGCCGACCGGCTTTTCTGCGGGGACCTTCTGCGAGTCCTGGGGAAGTTTGTTTGGGTGTGGTGGTCTTTTTTTCATGAACTATTGAAACGGCATTTTTGCCGCTGCGCGGGGGGGTGGGCGCCTGAGCGCAGAGGCAGCGCAGACCTCCCTGCCCCCACCGCCACCCAAAACTTTGCGCTCCGGGAGCCCGCGGGGGCTGCCCGCCGCTCCGACACAGCCGCCGCCGCCCAGCCCGCACCGCCACGCTCGCCTGCGGCTCGCACTCCTCGTCCTCCTCGCCGGGGCAGCGCTGGGCTTCGCTCCTTTGTGCTTCGTCGTCCTCCCCGATTTTTTTAATTGCTCTCACTGGCGCGCCGCTGCCGCCTTCTTCCCGGAGGGGGTGGGGGTCTGCGATTTGGCTGGTGCCCTCCGCAAAGCTGCAGCCACCGCTAAAGCATTGGATCCCTCAACGTACTGCGAGAGCCCGGTGTACAGCCCGGACCTGTGCCCCAACATGATCGCCGCGCAGGCCAAGCTGGTCTACCAGCTCAACAAATACTACACGGAGCGCTGCCAGGCCCGCAAGGCGGCCATCGCCAAGACCATCCGGGAGGTGTGCAAGGTCGTGTCGGACGTGCTGAAGGAGGTGGAGGTGCAGGAGCCGCGCTTCATCAGCTCCCTGAGCGAGATCGATGCCCGCTACGAGGGGCTAGAGGTGATCTCGCCCACCGAGTTTGAGGTGGTGCTCTACCTCAACCAGATGGGCGTCTTCAACTTCGTGGACGACGGCTCCCTGCCGGGCTGCGCCGTGCTCAAGCTGAGCGACGGCCGCAAGCGCAGCATGTCCCTCTGGGTGGAGTTCATCACCGCCTCGGGCTACCTGTCCGCCCGCAAGATCCGCTCCCGCTTCCAGACGCTGGTGGCCCAGGCGGTGGACAAGTGCAGCTACCGGGACGTGGTGAAGATGATCGCGGACACCAGCGAGGTGAAGCTCCGCATCCGGGAGCGGTACGTGGTGCAGATCACGCCCGCCTTCAAGTGCACCGGGATCTGGCCCCGCAGCGCGGCGCAGTGGCCCATGCCCCACATCCCCTGGCCCGGCCCCAACCGGGTGGCGGAGGTGAAGGCGGAGGGCTTCAACCTGCTCTCCAAGGAGTGCTACTCGCTGACGGGCAAGCAGAGCTCGGCCGAGAGCGACGCCTGGGTGCTGCAGTTCGGCGAGGCCGAGAACCGGCTGCTGATGGGCGGCTGCAGGAACAAGTGCCTCTCGGTGCTGAAGACGCTGCGCGACCGGCACTTGGAGCTGCCCGGGCAGCCCCTCAACAACTACCACATGAAGACGCTGCTGCTGTACGAGTGCGAGAAGCACCCTCGGGAGACCGACTGGGACGAGGCGTGCCTGGGCGACCGGCTCAACGGCATCCTCCTGCAGCTCATCTCCTGCCTGCAGTGCCGGCGCTGCCCCCACTACTTCCTGCCCAACCTAGACCTCTTTCAGGGCAAACCCCACTCGGCCCTGGAAAGCGCTGCCAAACAGACCTGGAGGCTAGCCAGAGAAATCCTCACCAATCCCAAAAGCCTCGACAAGCTATAGGGTTAACACCCCCGCGCGCAAAACTCGCCCTCCGTAAACAACAACAGCGCCTAAAAAACTTTTTATTTAACGCAAGCGACGACGGAAAAGAGGCGGCGAAAGAAACGCGGCCCCCGCCACCCCCCACCCACCTGCAGCTCGGCGTTTAAAAACTTGCAGACGGTTTTCCCGGCATAAACTCTCACCGCCTTGCACGGAAGAAGGGAAGAACCTCTCCTCCTGTCCTCCAATGTGAATTTTTAAAAAGTCACAAAAAGAGAAGCAATCGGACTTTTGCAACCTCAAAACGAAACCCGAAAGGTACATTTTCCAATCCCTGTATAGTCCTTTTCTTATTCTCTCGTTTGCCTGAATGTTGTCACCAAGTGAAAAATTATTTAACTATATGTACAAATCTCCCTTTAAAAAAGTTTTACTGATGTTAAATGTATTTCGGTGCCAAGGTCAGATTATGTGCCCCACAACTGACTTGTTGCAAATAGTAATAAAAATATTACTTTAACTTTACGCTGACTTTTCTTGAATGGTTCTTAAATTCAGGCAAGTAGATTCTTTCTGAATCTCAGAAGTCAAATTTGAAAGAAACGGAAACACGAGATGTAAAGATAGTCTAAACGCGACACCTAGCCGATGCCTTAGCTTGGCATATTCGCCGACGTTTTCTAAAGTTCCCTGTAGTTTCTATAAAAATAGTCCATCTAAGAAAAAAAAAATCTTAAAGATTCTGTTGTTCAGTATGTGACAGCGTCTGCTATGTTTCTATGACTTTAAGCTTCCTCTCTAAATCTTGGGAATATATGGAGCGTCGCACAGCAGCTCGCTAGAATTTAGACAGAATTAGAGTACGCCGTTTCTAACCCTACAGTCGTCACCTTTATTTTTTTCCTTAGAGCTTTCTTTCCTTCCCCCGACCCGGTAAATCTCAAGCGCTCGTATTTTGTTTTCAAAATACATCGCTATTTGCTTTCGCTTCCCAGAGCGAAGGCGCTATATCCATTTGACTCTGACACGAAGTAAGTATAGATCTACCCTGAATAATTAATGCGCTTTAGAGCAACCGGTCGATATTTTTTTTAAACAAACATTTGTTTTCCCCGGATTTTTAAGTACAGCATAAAATCGCGCCGCAGCGTAGCCAGACGAGCAGATAAGCAACCCGTAAGGAAACCGCCCGATCCTACATTAACACCCGGTCGTTCTCTGCGCAGACACCGCCGATCTCCTCCTCCGCCCGAGCCCCCTCTCCCAAAGCTAAGCTCTACCCGATTCCTTGTATTGCATGCTATAGCGATTTCGCTTGAAGTTTGCTGAGGACGACTTAGAAATATCCGCAGGATTTTTATCCGGAACGCATTTCTAAGCTTTGAAAACGTTACCATTATCTGCTCAAGCCGCCCGAAAGATTTCAAAGCCGGCTCGGAGCATTTCGAGCAAGTTTTCCTGTCCTTTCGGGGGGTGTAAAAATTTAAGTTCTTGCCCCAAAGGACTACTTCCGTTTCTTTGTGGACGGATCCGGAAAGAAATAGCCATTCAAATTTGAGTTGCTTTTGTCTTTAAGTTTAAAAAAAACCCAAAACAAAACAAAACACCAACCACAAACCGAAATTACCAAATCCGACAGCAGCCTGGGAAATGAACTTCCAGCAAAGCCGCGGCGGCGCCGGGGCGACCCTGCCCAGCGGCAGGCGGGCACCGCCGGCCCCCAGCCCACGCCCGGGAGAGCAGGGCTGCTTCCTCCTGCCCTGAGCTGAGCCTCCTCAACCCCGGGCGGTACAGCCCGGGCGCGTTTCACAAGTTTCTTGGGGAGTCATCAGTGCGCCTTCCCCAGCGCCCATCCCGGCTCACCTGGCAAAATGGGTTTAGCCCGCGGGGCTACCCTTTCCTTCTGAAAACAGCCCGGGGTAAGAGTATAAACTCTGATCTTATCGCTGCTGATGCTATCTCTACGGCAGGTTTTTCTTCAGAAACTTGTCACAATGTTTTCTTTTCAGTAGTTTAGACAAATATACAAGGAACTTAAATTTATCAAACAGATGAAGCCTCATTAATTAAATAGGCCTTCTGAGCTACAGTGCATTAGGATTTTTCTTTTTTTTTTTTTTTTTATCCAAGGGGCATTTTCTCAGCAGCTGTAGTCACCACTATCAAGGTACAATAACTTAAGCGGAGGGTGGGGCAGGGAGGCGAAAGCAAGCTGCGTTGTAAGCTTATTTGGTTTTAAAAATAAACATATTCAGATTTTATTTTTAGCCCCCCCTTACTTACGAGAGACATTACAAAAGGTCTTTTTTGTTTTTTTAAATTTTAAGACCTCCAGCTAAAGTAGCATCACAAGTAGAATGTAAGAGGTGTAGCCTATATTTCATGTAACCAACTCCTCCTTTTATAGGAACCGAAATCTCTCAGATACAGAATTAAAGGTACAGTCAAATCAAACCAGAATGCCTACTCACAGTTAGGAAAACAACTACCGAATACTCAAAAACAGGAGAAAAGAAAGCAAGCTGAATATCTGTTGCATGTCAATGTCCCCATAAAACATGTAACAGGAATTATAAGAATTAGTAACTGTACTCAAACGTCCTATGTGCTAAACATGGAAAACAAAAATGCAGAATAATGCAGATCTGTAAGACTTTTCTCATGCTAATGCAATACAGAGCAGAACATTTTAGATGGAAAATGCAATACAGTAACATATCAAACTGTCTTTACATTTTATATCTGTATCCTTTTTACCATTAAATGTTTTAAAAGAAACACTATGGAAGGAGTAAGCATTTCAAAATTTTAAGACCTAATCTCATACTTGAAATAATTTGAAAAATATTTCAAAAATACTTCAGGACCAAAAGAAAAGTTAAATCTCATTTATGGTATCACATTAAAAAAATCACAATTCTAGTTAATTGCTTACATTAAATTCTAGTTCTAAGAATTTGAGAGCGTTGCTTTTCAAAATAAATTTATTCCTTGATAGGATTTGATAATCCCAGCTTTCAGACCCACTGATGCCATTTTTAATACAGACAAGAGCAATTTACTCAATAGGAACAAAGAACCCAACTGGCGCTTAATGCACAAGGTATTCTCTACAGACAAGCAGAAAACCACTACTTCTTCCAGTGATTTTCTTTCCCCTTCACAAATAAATTATTACCTTGTTTAATATTAAGCAGATATTTAAAAAACCAAGAGCCATCACTGTGCTTAAATTGGGATGCGAGAATATTTACCAACCATGTCATACTTTTGAAATGTTGCTGTAATACTGTAGAAAACATTCAAGTGCAACCTTATTAAGTTAATCACGCAATATACACCTCTGAAATAGGAATTTTACTGAAGGTTACTAATTTTAAACAAAAGACTAGTAATCAAGTAACTCAGAGCAAATAAAGTTTGTGGAAATTAGCAAGTCAGTTCAGAAACCTATTTTAAGAGAGCAATTATGTTTTCTGCTTAGGCACAATAAATAATAACAGGCCCTGTAAAATGTATTATAGAATAATACGATACAGAAGCACCAAAAAACTTACAAGTGCAGGAAGTTTAGCGCTATGTTACACTGGCATTAAATAAAAGTAGGAAAGTAAAACAAAGCATTTGGGCTAAAAGCCTCGTTGAACTTTCCAGTATTCACACAGGCCTGTGATTCAGGATGTCTTTATTTAAGATGCCTCCCTGGAGCTTTATTCGCAGCAAGCTAATTAACATTCAAGTAGGGTCGAATTGTGGGAGGGGGAGAAAAAGGAGAAGGAAAGGAGGTGTCACCTACATGAAGTTCAGTAACATATATGGTCAGTCACAAACTTATTAAAGCAGGAACACTGCGGACCAATAGAGGTAAAGGAAGTCGAATGAAGAATTAAAGGTCTTGGGTAATTTGTCATCATCTCTCAGAGCTCAGGGTCAATGATCTCTTACCTTTGGGTCGATTTTCTTAAAACTGGGATCTTCTTCATCCACCTCAAAGTAGAGCTCAGAAAGAGTGATGGAAAGAGTGCCTTTCACTACTACCGAGGGTGCCACAAGCTGAGCTGGTGTGCTTAGGGCAACTGGACCTGCCAAAGAGTGAAAACACCAACAATACTCAAAACAGAAAAGAGTGCAAGTGCAAGTTATTTGCTTTTCAAGCCTAGAACATTGAAATAAGTAAAGCGAAGAGCATAGCTCTTCCTTAAAAAGCAAAACTCTCTTTATCCCGGAAAAGAACATGTGTAATAGATTTGCAGTGTCTCTGTGCTGCCGAACGCTGAAACAGCTACAGTCACAAACTGATGCATACATTATACGTGGCAGAGCTGGCTTTAGCATGGCAGTATATAGTTTTTACTCAGATGCATTTTCTTTTTGAGAAACTTCGAGAGTTGCATATCTTCTGTTACATGCAATATAGAGAGCACACGCATGAACGCTTGAAATCTTACTGTCAGATGTGTTCTTTAGGTACTGGAGAGTTCTGATAGCTTTCCATAAAGATGAACATAGCAGTCGAGGCTCAGAGTTGTCTAACTGTAAAGCGTTCCCTCATGGATGCTAGAAATCTATTGTTAAGGTTACCCAATGTTATAGAGCCTCGAGTAAAATGTTTTAAAGATGCTTTTGATTCCACGTTAAATATTGTTCAAGGATTCCATACAGTGCTAGTGTAGCTCGGGGACTGTGGGAGTAAACAGCTGGAGGGTTGGTTTCCAACTGAATGAATTTTTATTGGAATAATCACATCTCCACAGGGCTTATCACAGGGACAAATCAGACTACTACTGAAAACAATAGGTTCAACATAGATCTGACAATGCAGAACCTATTACATAAACTAACACATACAGAAAGAGAACAGGTTAAGTTTGT
The DNA here is from genome assembly GCF_028858705.1 of Grus americana. Classification (NCBI taxonomy): domain Eukaryota; kingdom Metazoa; phylum Chordata; class Aves; order Gruiformes; family Gruidae; genus Grus; species Grus americana. Next base: position 65,656,204 of record NC_072855.1, on the reverse strand, counting down.
CATCCAGCTGATTAAGAGGTAAGGAAATGAAGTTAACTTGGCTGCAGTATTATCTGACTTTGCTAAAACAGTGGAAGATATGAAAGTGACATAGACAATTTTGTTTTAATAAAGCATCTATAAATGAGGTACACACGTTCAGGTAATCAACGTGAGAATAACTGAAAAAAAATTCAGATGAATTGTCATTTCCATCGATTGTTAGGAGGGTGATGGTCCTTAATCTCGCATCAATCTCAATGTGTGCCACTAGGACAAAAGAAGAGATGCTCTGCTGAGATCAGAGCAGCTTTGCCCTCTATTCCCAATGTACAAATACATTGTGTTTGCAGATGGGCATGAGATAGCTGCGGAACTGCCATGATTTCCCAAAGCTCACCCCCATAAATGGATGAAATAAGCAGCTATGTGTTCTTTTGCTGTCTCCCTTTGCCCTCTGTACATTAGCATGTAATCCAGAGGAGAAATAACATTTTTTCAATCACTCGCAGACATTCAATTACAGGGCAAGCAGACAGCTGCAGAAGCTGGGGCAGTCCAGGTCCTGTAGAAGACCCCTGACAATTTCCACTTCATTTCTAACCCAGACCACTTTATTAGTGAGGATTACTTCTTAATCCTATTGCCATTGTCAAGATTATATAATTAAACTCCCCTTTCACCTCTATTACAGTATGAATGTATTACTCGAACCAATGAATGAATAATAAAAGAGGAGGAAACATGGAGAAGTCTGTTGAGAAGGAAGCTGGTGGTAGAAAGGGTAAAAAAGATTCACATACAGAAAATGCCATTGCGTTATTCTACACTCCATTATTTTACTCCACTCTTCCTATGCAGGCTTTCCTTTTTCATTATGATGCATTTTTAACTTTGCTTTTTTTTAAAAAAAAAAAAAAGAGCGGAATGCAGTTCAGTGATACGCAAACTGCCAATAATTAATCACTTCCAGTAATGCCACTGAATCGTCATATGTATGATATGTATCAATGTAAGATTATACCACTGACTTCTCCGGGAATCAGAATTATCCAAGACATGACATTTTTCTCTGAAGTACATGTACGTGGGATAGCAGTTGAGAAAGCAAAAGAACACAGAGAAGTCTGCATTTTCCCTGTAAACCCACGTTTCACAAGTAACAATGGAGACGCATTATAACTCCCAGTCCCTGAACCGACGAGGTTACTGTGGTTTTTATTTTGAACTGTACAGAAAAGGATCCACTCCACTCAGATTGCAACATCAGCAAAGCTTGCACGTCACTGAGTAAAATTAATTAAGTTCAAAGATCTGAAGTACTGTTACTTCTTCAGAAAAAAGAAGTGGAGTCTAATAAGACTATGGTCTGTGAAGGGATTTGAATGGGGGAATGATGGGGTTTTAAAGGAGTTAAATCCAGTGAGTATACCGATCCTTCAAACCCAAGTAAATAACCAATACATACGATTTTATAAACTCAGGAAAAAAATAAACCCCTCCAAATCTTTAATTACAGACAACTTGCCTAATTGTCCTCTCGGTCTAATGATTTGAGGAGTGGAACCAGGTCAAAAACAAAGAAAGGAAGCCCTTTTCGAGGTAGAGCTACCTCCTCTAAGGAAGATTTCCTACAATATAGGCATCTACTGCAGAAGCAACAAGATTATAAAAGCCAGAGAAGGAAAATGCACAAGTCTCCTCAAGTAAACCCTCAGCATCTGAGGTGCACAGAAAATTACCTTAATGACCCAATTATGGGAAGGAGCAATTTATCGTTGTGTCTCCCAAAACATGATTCATTGCAGGGCAGGGGAGATCAGATCTTAAATAACAAAGCTGAGGAGAAAATAAGATAGCTGAAGTTACCCGTTAAGTTCTCCACTTCTCTTTCCTCCATGAATGACATGATATCGTCATCGCCTTCCAAGAGAATCTCACTTTCTGAGTTCTGATTTCCTAATACTTGACTCTTGATGGACTGCTTTCCTTTAACAAGTATATCTTCATCAGGAGCTGAAATGAGAGACACACACATTGCTGTCTGTCAGGTTTCAGAGGCAACAGTGACAAAGGAGTGTATTTTTTTTTTTTTTTCCCCTAATGACAGTTCAGGAAAAAAACTGTTTAGGACCAGCTGTGGGAAGTACCTGTCTTAATCCTCTAATGTTAGGACACATCTAGTTTTAATCCTATTAAGGCTGCTCAAAATTATCCAGAGCTCTCTGCAGCGTTTAACTTTATTTCTAGTGTTTATGACAGATGGGGGAAAGGACACAACAGACTCTCTTCCTCTGCAACTTTTCCTCGGAAGTTGAGTTCTCCTGCCGGGAGCAGGTCCCGAGTGCCTGGTGTGTTAAACCTGACTCTCAAACCCAGGGTTCAAGCACCGCTTTGCCCGGGCAGCAGCCAGCAGAGACAGTTCCCCTGCCAGGCACGGACCACCGCCGGGACGAAACCGAGCACGCCGCAGAGAGACGACGCGGAGGAGGCCCCAGCGGGCCAGCGGCGGCAGGACAGTGCCCGGCGGGCCGGGAGCCTCCCAGGGGCCGCGCTCGCCCCGCCGCTCCCCGGGACGGCGCCGGGGGCTGCGCAACAGGCCGACGGCGGCGAACGGCGGCCAACGGCGGCCGGCCCGAGGGCGGGGCTCGCCTGAACGGCGGTACAAAGGCGGTACCCTGCGCCCGACCACGGCTCGGCTCGGCTCCGCACCGCCCGGGGCGGCAGGCAGGGGCTTCCGCGCCCCGGGGCAGTGGGAGGCGGCGGCGGCAGCGCGGAGGGAAATGCCCTGGGGGCGGGCTGAGCTCCCCGGGAGCGGGGGAAGGCGAAGGGGAGGCCTCCCGCACCGCTGGAGCTGCGGCCCCGGGGCTCTGCCGCTCCCGTTAGCGACGCGGTCAGCCAGGAGCGATACGAGGATTTGGTGAGGCAGAAAAGCGCACACACACACGCACACCGCCCCACCAGCCCGGGCGATGAAGGGAAAGGAGAGGGGAAAAAAAAAAAAAATCAGCCACACGACCACGGTTGGAGGCAGAGAAAAGCGTGCACCTGCTTCCAAGAGGCACACCGAAATGGTACCTGGTCCTTACGAGGGACATTTCTATGCTCACAGCTGAAATTTCGGAATGGAAGAAAAGTAAACAAAAAGCCCGTTTTACCTACAGCGCGTGTTTGACGCTCGACACGGTAACCGGGCAGGGAATCGCGGCCCTGCCGCGCCAGAGCAGCGAGCCCCCACCCCCCGCCCCGCAGGGGAGGCCCCGCTGGTCAGCGGAGGGTTACCCGGGAATGAGCCTCACCTCGCCTCCGCGCTGCTGCGTCGCAATCTATTTCATTTAGTTACAAGCTCAAAGGAGCAGGGGAAGGAAAAAAAAAAAGGAAAAAAAAAAGAAAAAAAAAGAAAAAAAAGAAAAAAGAAAAAAGAAAAAAGAAAATAAAAAAAAAAGGCGATCCCTCACTCGACACATTAAGTTACCACTTGCTATGGTAAAAGCCAAAAATCAGAGAGAGTGTGTGTTGTTTGGGTTTGGTTTTTTCAAGTTGAAAATAAAAATACTATTTCTTAAAAAATAGATTGAGAATGCCCATGGCATAGCCGTGTTTGAAAAACATTCACCAAACACATCAAGACCAACTAACTTCAACACATTGCTCACTGCTTTCTCTAATTGCTGCCATACTTGATTTGAAGTTCCACTGGCTTACTTTAAAAATATGTTAATCTGCAAACATTTACAGAAGGCAGCAATTCCCCAGTGGCAATATATAAAGTTTAAATTGTTTAAGTAAATATATGCACATAAATTGCAAATAATAAACTTTTCAATTAAGTGAAAACTAAAAAAGAAACCCAAACACAAAAAACCCCACCAAACCCAAACCATCAAATACCTTGGTTTTGGTTTAGGCCTTGCGCTTACCAAAAACCCAAACAACAACAACAAAAAACAAACCCAAAACAAAACAAACAAAAACCACAAAGAAAGGGAATTTTAACTTGCCATACAAAATAAAATGCAACTGATGCATGATCCTTTCTCCCCAACCAATAACTGCCACTTGTAAGTAAGCCCTTAAAAATAAATTATTATAAAGCTTTAACTGCATTGTACAAACACAAATTTTACTTTCTTCTAAGATGTGCTCATGTAAATAATGATAACTCAGATTCTGGAGTTGTTCAATGTGAGTTGAAAACCTTCTTGTCATGAAAAATATGCAGCTGATATTTAGAAAGGTTTTCCTGTAATTAACTCCCCCTTGAGGATTTTAAGTTAGCAGCAGTAAAATTACCAACAGTATACTAATATACACCACATGCACTGTTACTCAGTGGCCTATACCAGCATTCTCTTGAAGATCAAAAAAATTAACATAGAACAAAACCATCCCAGGGATAAAGATTTTTTTTTTTTAATACAGACAAACTATATTTGTTGTCTCAAAAACGCTATCTGCACTGTACATACCTGCCATTTTTGCTTCCTTTACTACAATCTATTTGTATTATACTGAAGATGCTATTTCAAACTAGCCTTCTACCTGGTCTCATTTAAGATTGGAGAGCCAAGATCATACTTAGCTTGTCCAAAATACTACTGTGTCTTTCAGTCTTTCTTCTCATCTACCACTAAGAAAAAATAAAATCAGTACGACAACTTCCAAGCCAAAGATGACTGGATAACAGAAATACACACCTCCTGCCTCATCTTTGTCACTTACTCAGATTTTCTTTCTTTCCCCGACTAATGATATTATACAGATTAAAAACCATACATCTTATATAACTGCCTTTTTCAATAAAAGATTTTTAGGCCATAAGTTATTTTAGCCATTTTTGTAAATTGTTGTCATCTCTTTGCATATGATGTTAGTTACCCACATTTCCTGACATGCATAAAACATGTGTACGCACACAGGCACAGGAAGATGCAGAGCCTGCCTACACATCTGCGGATACTAGCTACTGGAAGGCAGTAAGACATCACACTCTGAACCAGAATCTGCTTTTTCTTTACTGACTTGAATAAAGCGCTACACCTGCAACCAACACACACACGCTCACACAAGTATCTGTATAGAACTTAATATATTCCACATGGGAGCGCCTATTTTCTGTAGATAAATGCACTTGTGTAGGTAGGTCACAGTCCAGTTCTCTTTCTATATTTACTGATTAGACACACATATGACAGAGCATGACATCACATGACATATTCAGTTCCCATGTATGCGCATATCACACTGGATTTCATACTTCAGGTCCCAAGCCCTGCCCTGTCATCCACGAACCCAAACCGCGCTCTGCCAGGCCTGCCTGTTCTTGGCGTGACTGGAGCTTCTGGCTCCAATCCTGCAGATCTAAGCATACGTTCACATACACCTTTTCAAGATCAAGGCATGGTCTAGGTATTGCACGGGACATAACAGCCTACTGGCAGAGTATTTATCTAGCACAGCAGTTTCATTATTATAATTCATTAGTGTAATTCCACACAATCCTTCCCAAACTGCTCTGAAAGACCCAGTTTCTTCAAGCAGGTTTTTGCAAACAGATCTCTGCATCTGCAGAGAGTCTTATTTTTTCCAGTTAAATCTCTGGAACACTTGGGTGTAAAAATAATAGTTTAGCTTATGTTGCTGAACAAGCTTAATAGAATGACAGGTTATTTTAAATTGTTTGTCTACAACTTAACCTTGCATGCAAAATACATTTGTTAAAAGCCATTTGAAAAATAAAGTATTGGAAAGCACAATGCAGAAGATACTATTACCTTTTTTTTTTTTTTAAAATGTGTGGTAAACGTATCAGGAAAAGATGCATTAACAACGCCTTACTACCTGTTTTTTTAAAAAGGGTTCCCAGAAGCCTGCCTCTAGTCTTCCTATTTGTTTAAAAAGATATCAATGGAAAAACCAAGCACTTTCACATCAGATTTTTAAAATATTATTTTAAGACTTTTTCATCCCTTGAGTTGAGGCAAAGAAAACTGACCAGTCGATTGCAATACTGTAGGTGATCAGCTGCTAGTCTCTAACAGTCGCAATGCTCTGGACTCCGCCTATTGCCTTGATAGAAATGATACAGACTGTTTTAATCCCCCTCCAAGTTTTCAAAAAAGGTCACTAAAAAACAACAAATCACTTGTTAAAAAGCTTGATAAGTTATTTTTTAGCAGATAAAGATTCTCTCACAAAATATTGTATTTGGGGGCCAATCTAAAAATACCAATGGGTTTAAAGTACTCATTTTTGCATGATATGAGTTTCCACTTTCACATCTATATATGCATTTTAGTTTCATTTCTAAAAAAACAGCAAAAAGGAGAACAGAAAAGAGTTAACTCTTTCTATCCCAAACTTCTTCTACCAAACCACCTTCACCTCTTTTTCCTTCCCCCGCAATACACTTCTAGACTGACTTTTATAAATAGCCATTTTGGAAGGATTTTTTTTTCCCCCCTTTGAAAAATTACCTAAAGCCTTTTTTTCCCAAGCAAGTTAATGTGAACTTGAGAATGGCAATTAAATTGTCAGAATTAAAAAATTTGTTTTTAACTAGAAGGTAGCCAGAAGTATAGTCATGGGGCTGGTATTGATTGTCTGAACAGAGAACATCAGTCTTCAGGTATTTATTCTGCCACCTCTGCACCAGAGGTTCTCCTTCAAATCAAATCAATCCCTGGAGAAGATTGGTTCTTGCTACTAAGACACATAACTAGGCTGCAACAGAGCTGATTGTTGTTGTTCTCTCTAGGTTTTACTGAACAATATCTAGGCTTCCGATTGTTTCTGAATAATTTTCACAGTTGCAAATCGTGATCTTTCCTAGACTGTGAGCTCTCTGGGGCAGAGAATACACCTGGTTTTATTTGAAAGACACCGAGCTGTTGATAATGTGTATCTACTAATGGAAAGTGTGCTAAAATCCATGCTTTCAAGCATGGTTACTGCAACAGTATTTTGCCATTATTTATGCATTATTTTCCCCTGTCTCCCTTTTGGTAAAATCCCGTATGTCCAATTTCAGGTTTTGGTTTGCTCTGTTTTGAGAAAAGCTTAAATAGGCAGTAGGGAACCTTTTATTCAGTATTTTAAAATGCTTTTGCTTCAGAGACATGTAAAATTAATTGCAATAGAATAATTAATGATAAATTATTGTTAAGAAATCGTAAAATACAAGGGCAAATATTCTGTGAATTCTAAGGATACCTACATTATGAAAACAGGGCCTGAAAGTCTGGTTCCAAATATCTGAAAAGAATTGGATTTTCTGACCCCAAATTGGTTATTATTAAAAGTTTATAAACACAGTTCAGAAAGAAATAGACCAAGTGACCAGTCCAGTTGACATTTCTGACAACTGTACCTTCTGAGACTTAAAAAAACAAAACCAAAAAACCAAAACCAACTCAAAACCAAACCACACCACAACCCCAGACCAAAACAATGAAAAACCAACAACCTTTGTATTCCTATACATTACATATAGTTTCCAGTTGAACTTGAATTTGTACTTTGGTCATCTGTTTCACACCTTGCCAGTAGAAGGTCGTGGAACAAGACAGTTGCATATGTACGCACGCTCAGTTAGGCAGATAGTAATTATCTATATTTTCAGAAATCACATTAAATAATGACTTAAGATAAACTAGAATATTCACTGGACAGATAAAGAGACAGAATGGCAGCAGATAACAAAGGCAGGATGCAATTAAATTCAGAATAAAACAATATCAAGAAATTAAATATAATGGAAGTTTGCTAAGGATGTCAAATTCTGAACAGAAAGGTGGACAGAAAACAATTAGCTCTGTTTAAATTACCAGGGTTAGCTACCAGCTATGCCTGTTAGCTACCTATGAAATAGGACTACTTTTATTCACTCGTCTTTTGTATTGACAAAAATTGCACTCCTGTCAATTACAAACTGAGCATGAGCCATAGCCTTTGAACTATAGCATGGATTAGTGAAAATATCACATTACTTACAATTGTATTAGTGTACATTTACCTACAGAAGAATTAGTTACATAGAAGCTCTAAATATTTTGCAGTAAAATAGAGATTTTTTTTTTTCAGTATTTTGATAAACAATATGAAGATTAAATACAGAAATATGACTAGAATACATAAAACTGTGACAGGATCTATTTAATTTAAAGTACACATAATATTAAAGGGGGGCGGGACACAGTTGTTGTTTATCCATGGAGCATTAAACGGAAAGAAACCTTGTGCCCTTAAAGTCCATGGCGTAAAAACAACACACAGTATAAAGAACAACAAGCCCCAAAGCAAAAAGTGGGTTAATTAATTCTACATCTTGTTCTTCTTTCTATAGTCAAAGATGTAGGGCTCTATGAATGTTGCTTTCAGATCACTTTATTGACTATTCTCTGTACGGTCATTTATTTTAGAGGACTGATGTCACATTTGGCATTATATCAGCTGACATATTGTAGACATTTTCTTCCAGAAATGGCTCTTTAAGGCTGAGTGCAAGAGGTTAAGATGCCTGACGGAAACTAACTTTACAACAGTGATGTTGTTCTATATTCATACAAGAGTCTTAATAATTTTAAATTAGCTTAAAGTTTATGCCTCCACATATAATATATATGTGTGTATGTATATGTAATTCACAGACTAAAAAAGAAAAAAAATACCCAAATTTGAATTATTTAAATTATTCTACTCCATGACATGTATCTTCAAAGTGAAAGGTACTCAGCTTTAATTATAAGCAAATTATTTTTAAAGATAAGAAAGATTTTTCGGCATTATAAATGTATCTTCAGTAGACCGCAAAGCCATAACATTCTAGACTAAACCCCAAAGTTCACTAGCTTTGGGTGGGTTTTTGTTTGTTTATCTTTTTGGTTTATTATAGAATTCTCAAACTGATTGTTGCATTAGTTTCGTAAATAGATTCCTCTAGGATAGACACAACAGCACATAGCTGAGTGATCCCTGATAATAAAATCGGGGGGGGGGGGCGGGAACCGATAAAAAATGCAATCTCCTCCTTTAAAATCACCAGGTAGAAATCATCATTACCATTTGCTGCTTTAACAATACTTTATGTTTCAGCATTTGTTACTGTTTCTTCCATATCAAATTCTTGCAGAAAAACTTGAGGACTTAAACACAAGCAAAGGTCTGAATACCTTTAGGAGTGTTATTTTTCTTTTAGCGTATCTGTAACGATAGGCAGATATATATGAAGGCTAACTGAAATAACTGCTGTGGATTTCTGAACAGGAAAGATCATCTTCTGGAGTTACTAAAGTATAAATAGGTAATTTAGTGGAAGACAGTCCGTCCCGGGGTTAATGGCAAAATTGCATCCACTTTTCTTCTGCTTAGGGAGGCCTACAGTTGTAATCATTGTATGCAAAGTACGTACAACGTGCCAGCTCAACTAAGATGTACTGATGAGGCTTAACAAATCCCATTATTGCTTATATGAAATAATGGCCAGTTTTATCTTTGTATTGAATGCGTCTGAAATGCAATGACAAAACCTTTGGCATTTGGGACAATTTTCTAGCATCTTATAGGAACGAGGGTCTAGTCTTTACTGCCAGATACTGTAACCTGCTGCTATTGGCAAGAAGCAGATTTTACACTGACCATGTTCTCCGGCTGCTTTTAGTGTCGCTTCAGGATGTGTCGATCCAAGGGGGTTACGCACAAATCGTCGCCGGCGCCGCAAGTCATCTTCCCAGTAGTCAAGGCGCCAGAACTCACGAGGACGACTACAATGAAACAGAGGAGCCACATATGTTAGCAATTATCAAACAGCATGGTAGCGCTGAATTTCTGCATAAAGCTCTCCTTGTTTGCGCTGCTTTTGCCTTTTTTTTTTTTTTTAACCTCCCCCCTTTCTGCAATCTTTTACTTAGGTATGTCCTTGAAAATAACAATATCACCTTCCAGTCTAAGGAACTCCTTTCCCTTTTTTCTTGGAAGGTGAAATGAGCACTAAATACATCATTTTGAAATGAATTGCTGACAGTGTGATCAGTTTCCCCACACTCTAGTGGCATGTGCTCCGATTTCAGCCTCATTTCAGCCTCAGCAGGGCACCTTTCTCAGTGACTGCATTTATAAACCAGAATAGGGAAAAGGCTATTATAAATATGGTATAGCATTACCTATATTAATCAAAGTCTGTCCCCCTTCATTTTTCTTCCTAATTTGTGCCTTTTTGCACAAGGTCAGTAAATCATACCATGAATTCTTGGTCCAGAAAGTGTTAACTTTAATGAATACCTCAGTTACATGGTTATGTATGTGATAATAAAATATTACTCTGTTTAGATGTGCAGGAATTTAATTAAAATAATCTCTTAAAATATTCATTACATTTAGCCCCTGAGGCTTAGAACAACACAAGAAAATGCATTTCTTTTCCATTTACTGTTTTTAAATAAACCATTCCAGGAGAGTGAAACAGCAATCTATTTTCGAGGAAATCAGATTGGATTTCTGGTTTATGTAGTTGTGTTTTTACATTTAATTAAAAACTACATGTTATGATGTGTAATAATTGCTATATTGAAGGCATACTTTTAAAAAAATACACCTAGAAAAGGTTATATCAAATTCATTATTTTATATTGTATGCTCCAAATATATGTAGATCTTTTTAATATAGTCATATATAAGTGCCAGTTCCTATCTTGTTAGATGATCATGAATGAATGCCGCTGTAAAACAGTATTTTAGCCCACAGAATGTACAAAAAAAAAATTTGCCAATTTTAGGTATAGCAAATAAACAGAAAATGCCTCAAGCATAGAATAGCCACGATAGCCTGAAAACCTGTATGCCCAAATTAAAAAACACTGGTTTTGTTTGTTAACATAGCTTGTCTTAAAATAGTAGATGAAAATGCATATATATTCCATTCTGGTCCAGGAGCTAAAAGAAAGTATACCTGTCAACACTGACAAATGAATAGCCACAACTAATTTACAGATCACAATGTTAAAAATACTTGGTATCTACATTCGTAGTTTTGAGGTCTAAAGGCAGAAATTAATTTTATTTAAGGTAAATCAAGGTTTCAAACAAACATGGTAACAAAAGCCAGAATAATTTGCATAACCCTGCTCTCAAACACAATTTGTAGACATTAAAAATTGTGACTGAAAATAATCTTATAAAAATGGAGAGCGTCTTTGCATCCACCTTCATTAAAATCCTACGCATTTTTCTAATACCAAAGAAAAGGCAGTGATAATCTTCATCTTCCTGATTTCTTACTTTCAGAAAAATACTGAAGTATTGGAATCAAATGCGCCAGTATCCTATTTGCACACTCTGTATGTGTTACAATCACGCTAAAATTTGAATGCTTTGATTATAAAATCCAATGATTCCGGAATAACTAACCAAACAAAAATTACACAACACAGGAAGATAGGGGTTTATTCGAAGGTTGATTAGTAACTTAAAATTCTCCATTAGTGGTTATAGAAAAAAGGCAGAACACAGCTGGCTATGTGCATGCCTTTGATAGTCGTAGAGCATGGATAGGCACTTCATCATTCTGCCTTCCTACATTTATCTGTTAAAATTATTATCAAATATCAGCCAGGATGCAGTCGTGAATCACAGACTGCTCCTCGTCTTCAGGGGAATGATACAATGAGGGTCTATTCATCAGTATGGCAATCGGCACAAGTAATTAGTTCCCTAGACTGAGATCTCCTACAAAGCTTATTTCAGTCAGCACCACAAACATATGACAATGAAAAGCTAATGGAAGCCGCTAAAATTTGTTAACCTCTTCTGCCATCAATCCTTCTGGTATTCTGTGCTACAGTATTATGCAAAGATGGTAAATTATTAATTTGTCATTCATCTATCTTTCTCCAGTTTTGATAGAATTAAGCGATGCCATTCTTCTGGATAACAATTACAATTATGCTACATTACAAAACTATGCTGAAATTATTAGAAAAATAGGTGGCAATGATCAGGTACAAAGTATTATCCTGAAACATAATATATCTTTAGTCCCCTACTTTTATTTTCAGTTCGGCATATGAAATTTGCATAGGATTCCATCTCCTTCACCAGTGCGCTGATTATTCACGAACAACAACATAGCAACTATTTCACCGTGTATTGGGGTATTTATAACTATTGGCAACCGCTGTATTATGAGGTATAAAAACCAAATCTATTCTCTATACGTAGAAAAATATCCAACAAAAACCCGCACAGCCAAAAATAAACACCTAAGTTGTCTAATTCCTACAAGTGAGCCATTTTTGAGAGCAGCTACTGGGACAAATGCCTATTAGTGCCGACATAAGCCAGCATACTATAGAGCTACTCTAGACCAGCTGGCTTACTAGAAAGAGCGATTAACCACGGCCGTCCCATCCCCCAAAGGCAAGGCTGTACCATGCAGACTTTGTACCTCTGCAGCCAGAGGGAGACAGACAAACACTGCCCTGATTCGGGCAGAATTGACTGCTGAAGGACCGAAGGATTATGAAGCAAAAGGCCAAGCAAGCAGATTTTGGGAAAAGTATGTTGCCATCGACTACGGGGGACATTTGACAACAGAAGTTTCCGGCCCTACAGTAAAGGCTGCCATATGGACTAAAGGTGCTATATGGACTGGATCAATGAACATAAGTACTCAATTAGTGTTAAGTGCAAGAGCAACATTTCTCAGGGGATTGGGGATTTATGAATTATAAATCATATGATTTGCATGGATTTGTCAGGGGCCCCTCTAACATGATACACAGTAATTAGTGGTTCCTTGGTAACAATATTGACTGAAGAGAAACAAAGCTTTGATATTAAATGTTTTATTCAAATAACATAACCATTATATTGCTTTATTTTTCAAACAGTTCTCCAAATTACCAGGCTAGGTACTCAGAATTGAGATAAAACCTTCCTCTCGATTCCCATGTAACTAACTAGATTGTTACAATTGTACAGAGAAGAAAAGAAATACAGAATGACCAATATAACCTGGATTCTCAGGACTCTGAGCATACCATGCAAAAGAAAAAGTCCCTTCACTGTGGTCAATGGCAAAAAGCTTAAATGCTCACAGATCTTCATTCCAAGAACAAGAAACCTGTTTTTTTCTACCAGTTTCAAAGATTAACGCAATTGGAAACAAAACATAGCAACTGGTGTACTAGTTTTATTGTGGTGTTAGAGGAAAGGAATTTTAGGTGCAGGAAGTACCTATTGGTCCTCATACCCTATAGGAGATTTAAGTTGAATCTAAGTAGTACAGCCAGAGAACAACAAGAGGATCATGTAACTGCTGAAGAATTACTTCTTGTAATGCCTTATCCATCGTGTATTTCAAGATATTCTGCTACCTCTATGACCACAGACAAGAAACAGTCAGCACACCAGCGTGGATAGAAAAGAGACTCTGTGAGGTGGAGAAGACAAAAGGAAATGTAAATCTACAAAAGCAATACTTTGAGAAGTCTTGATGCTGTACTTGAGCCACCAGTTAACTGAGAATGGGTTTTAGCACACCACAGAAGCACCCATTGGGATACTTAGATTAGTGAAGTACTAAATAAATAAACACAGCACAGAAAAAAGACAAAGAGAAGGGAAGAAAGGCGAAAGCAGCACAGCATTATAGAAACTGTCTGCAGAAACACAGGGTGACTAGAGCTCTAAATGACCTCTTCTATCTAGAAGGCTATCTAGCCTTAAAGGCAAGAAAAATCACTCACGCAAAAGACAATTGCAACAAACTTAAAAGGAGATGGAAACTAGACTGTGTATGCCCTTGAAAAAACGTGCTGTTATGAAGACTGAGACCAGCACAGTATGCTATTACAGTCTTCGCACAGTCTACTATTTAAAGAAAACCAGTTCTTGCTCTGCTGTAAGGCAATTATGTACATTAAACACAGATATGAAACGTTAGTCAATGTGAATTTTGTACCGCTAGAAATGACTGCACTGACACGTCTGGAAGTAGAGGCTGTTCCCAGGCCACAGAATGAGAACACAGGTGGTGATCATGACATAAGCATAATACCTCATTCACATGCCTTAAATCTACGTGAAGATACCAAGATATATTTCCAGATGACATACTGCTCATTGGAACTCTAACCGTAGAGTTAAGCAGGTAAGTCAGTCTCCAACCCTAATCAATCCTTGGTCTCTCCGCTAAAACCATCAGCAAGGCAATCAATCAGTGATGGCAATTTCTAAGGTGTAAATGCTTGAACACAGAGACCTAAATTAGTTTCATAGACAACCAAACACAGAGCGGCAACACCACTTATTCATCAGTAACAACAGTATAGATTTGAAAGGAAACCTGGAAGAAGGCGGCTCTGCACTTTCTCCATCACCGACTGCAAGCCTACCACAACTTCTGGTTTTAATTAATTTATTCAGTGCTTTGGTTGCAATGCTCATCAAATGCACAGTATCAGGTGCTACTTCTAAATTACACAAAAGAGCAATCATAGAATGCAAATAGTGATGACCAATTTTAAAGAAAAAATATGCTGGATTATTTTAATGCTGTTCAGGAACATTTCTTACTCTACATCTAGATAACTATTTTTGCTTCCATGTAAAATATTTCAAGAACTCAAGCCAGACATCTGCTGTAAGATACACAAACATTTTTCTCAAAAAAACCCCCCAAAACAATAAGCATTCACATTTGATTGTCAATCCAAACATAAAAGTGCTGAAGTCCCAGAAAGTACTGCAGAAAACTTGATGGAGTATTGCTAGCAGACTGCAGGGCATCATGTAAGAGACTGCTGTATCTTGCAAATTGAAATCCACTGCATTGTCATGCAGCTGAATGTCCAGAATATTAACTAAAATATCTCATATTTTTCATGTAATAATAAAATGCAAGGTATGTTCCATTAACTGACTTGATGAAATACAATTTCAGAAAGAAAAACATTTTCTGAAACCCTCCGATATTCTCGTAATGAGCTTTCACAAACCGTGATCTAAAAAAACACGTTACACCAGAGCACATTAATATGATTAGGTACGTGTCTATAAGTACTAATCTAAAAAATGTTTTGTGCACATCCAGCTGTATTATTGATTTATTAAAATGATCAAAAATAGATATCTAACACATTTGGAAAATAAAACATTGAGTTTAATGATGGTGAAGCAAACACCGAAGATCTAACTTGACAAGCAAGTTCTCAGTAGCAGTACCAAGTTCAGCATTTGATGCAGAGATCCCATGCACAAGTGCTTGTGCTGCCATGTGGGTCAACCTAAATCAGAGTACTGATGCAGTATGGAAAATGACTGTTTTTCAGTAAATCAGGTTCCTGATCTGATTCCCAATTTTGCCTGTATTACCAAAGCACACAGGAAAAGGTTTGATTAGTATTAAGTCAAAGTTGCCACTAAAACATTACTTGACCAGCTACGCTCTATCTCAATGCGTGTATTTCACAGCACTTCACTGATAATGTATCTACTTCAGAACATTAAAGATTAATTAACTCTTGATAAGTGCATGCAGATCCTTGGAAACGCTACCTATATTACCTGTATTTTCTTCAATGGCAAAACCAGCTAAAGATCATCTGCTCTCCCTCCCTCTCTCAGTTGCAGTCACGGAAGCATTTGTGCAGCCAAACCAAACTGATTCACAGTAACAATCCGGGCTTATTAGGGCTTTTGTTCTGTTTTATATTAGCAGTCTCACTAGCAACTATGTCAGCAAAAATGAGGCAATGAAATGTGCAGGTGAGGGGAAGGAAGGAAAAGATGAGGAAGAACATTTTTGCTATCAAAAGACATAATATGTAATCATACTCTATTAGTGGAGTCTGTGCTTTCTCATGTTATCTTCATTTTCCCACACATAGACATTCATATTCCATAGTTTCAGAATACAGACTTCCACAAATGAAAATAATTGGGAACCCATAAGCTAAAAACATCATGCACAGGCAGGCTCTTAATCTCTACCACGGTCACTGCTGTAGTAACAAGAACTGGTCATAACAAAGGCCCAAGGCCACCGAGTACAACTTCTTTGGCATAACATCAATTATGCAGAACATTAATGTAACCCGGTAAATTAGCCTAGGCTATTTGCTTCTTCTAATCCTTCTCCAAGAAAGCATTTTACTTCGTCTATACAGGATTTTTTCCTAAAAGGACTTTTGCCTTTATCTGTGCTTCAATTTTATCAAAAGGTGTGGGGGGTTTTCTTGTGTTTCCAGAAGAGAAAGCAGTGCCATTCTTCTTCACATCTTTCAGAAGAAATGCATATGAAAAGCAGGGCATGAACTTCAGGCACAATGTCTACGTGGACTTAGCATAGAACTGTCACTCTGCAGACCTTTGCACTGTTGTAGGGGACCCTTGTACAGTTTAAACCTAATGTACTTCCAGCGTAGAGGGAAAAAAAATGGGAACGTCAGTAAGGGAAGCATGTCTTAACAGATGTTTCATGCTGCTTCCCCATATAAACAAGACAGTACAAACTGTAATTCCTAGATTTGCATTTTAAAAACTGGTAGAAGCACTGTTTGTATGCTTTTATACAGTAAATAGTTAGGATATTGTCTCTTTGTCTCAACCACCCATTAGAGACTGCAGCTACAACTCCCCTCCCGATCTCTGTGTTTCAAATAATACCAAAAATCCATTCCCGTATAACTAGCATGCAAAACAAAACTAGAGGAACAATGCCGATTTCAGATATCACAGAGGCTCTTTTCTGCATTGACAAGCTTTGAATTCCTCATTTAAAAAGCAATCCAGAAAAAATGTTGACTATAAATGTTTCCATCTCCCTCTACGCATTATAAAGCGCCATGTCAGGGTAAAGACAAGCTCACCTTTAAGGTGTTGCTGTCCTAGATGATGGTGCTATTAACCTCAAGTTTAAAAACAGCTCTGTTTATGTATGAGTTTATGTATGCTCTTCTTTGATCTTTATTAACCCTTTGGTGGCTAACAGCAGCCCCAGCTCTTTTGGAGGCAGCGTTCTTTGAAGTGCTGGCATTCCAGTGCACACTGATACTTCAAAGAGGGCTCACTTAAATACATGGTACAGTACTAATCATGTATTCTGCAACCACTATCTTATCTTAGACTGATCTTATTTTGATCAGTCTAAAATAAAACTGCACTTTAAAAGACATAGTTCAATTCTTGTTGCATTTCTGTCAAGATTAATTATAAATTAACTGAAATGGAAACTACTCCACTTCTCTATCCAAAGTCAACGTAAAAACTTTCTTCTGGCTTTGAGCAAAATTAGTTCAGACAGGATTCAGACATGGAAGAAGGAATGTATAGCAAATCTGCAACCGGATGCTTTGGCTTAGTTGCTAATAAATCTTTCCAGATCTCGCACATCCTACACCTGATTGCAGTCAACAACTTTTAATTTGTTTTTCAAAATAGCTACAGTTCACACAGATCCCATAAATTGCTATTCATACTGAAAATAACATTAACCACCATAATATACAAAAAATAGGTACACTGCATCTCACTGGAGGTTTTTTGCTGTTTGTCTGATAATGCGGAAATTTAGTCTGCAGTACTTCCAGTCATCCCTTCCTTGCCAAAAGTAACAATGGAATATAAGAATATAGGTTGCAGGATATATGATAAAGGAGTCAGATCAATCTCTATCTCCTTAGCCATTCCTACTAGTTTTGATGCTTTCACCTTAAGCACGTGCACAGAAAGGACCTACATCTCTTCTCACTAATTACAGCATCAACAGATTTTCTGTGAGGAATAAAGTACATTGAAATATTATGACTCAGATTAATTCTTTCCAGCACCTTGGAATTTGAGATTATAATCTTTCAGCATGTCTGGATATATAGATCAACTTCTGAGCAAAACAAGAAAATCTCCTCAGATCTGTTGTTTCATTTGTATGTTGTTCTGACCACAAATGTATAAATGCAGGAATTACAGTAAAGCTTTTTCCAAAAATCTTAGATCTGACCTGCACCAAACATTTCAGCTTCAATACCATCTCTTCTAGAAGAAACAGGATGAAATCACATTCCCACATATCTGCACTTTAAGAGCTGTGGCTAACCTGTATCCTTTTTTTATAGCTCTCTTAACAGCTGGATACTTTTCTTGTTTCCATAAAAATGTAATAGGCACCCCTCTGATTCAGTAAATACTTTTATCCTCTACGCTCTTCTAAAGGAAGTTAACATTTTTTTTCTTCTCTATATATATTTTCAGAGTTCTCTGCCAGAAAGGTCTAAATTGATTGTTCTTTTTTTTTTTTCCCAAAAAAGATGTTAAAATTAGTATCTAGTAACTAAATTAACTCAGCAATTTAATAAACACCAAAGAGAGGAATCGAAAAGATGACCAACACACTTCCAATCCAGAATGAACTTCTGCAAGGTGGTGCAAGGTCTGTTAAAGATCACTTGCCTTCAAACCAGCCTTGCCAAGTTTTCCGTTCAAGAAAGACCAACTTGTTAGTTCCTTTGATAGGAAAGAGTCTGTCCTCCAAATTATGAGAGATGAAACAACTCTGGCCTGCTTACACTTTTTTTAATATATATTTTTTTAAAACCTAGAATAACAAAGAGAAGAAAGTCCTCTCTGAGGTCTCTAAATGCCTACATAGAAAAAATGTATACATTTTATCTTTTTATTGTGGACAGAATTTGAGTGCATCTGGGGAGATAAGAAAATTCCCCCTTCAACTTCTTGCTTAATCACAAATTAATTTGAACATACTTGTCCCTCTGCTTTAAATTACATTGTGGGTAATCACATGCTCAGTTCCACAGGACGTTTGGCTACTGTTAAACAGTATTTTGGAAAAGGTATTATCAATTTGGATTGCAGGTTAGGATGCTGAAGTCTTAGATACATCCAACTTCAACATTACTTGCATTTCTCCTAGTCTCCAATATAACTAAAATAGAAACTTTATTAAAAAACAAACAAACAAACAAACGCCAAAACCAAATAAAACACCACCCTTCAAGCATGATTTAAAGGCTAACACTTCTGTCAGAGATTTAATTCAGGATTTAAAAATCTGAGGAGGGCAAAAATCTGGGAAATGACTTCATTGTGTGATGATTGCAAGAACATATGTAAGAAAGAGTTCAAGTAACTGCAAACATTGTATTGCTGAGACAGGAAACAATAAGTACAAGGCAGCAAGACCACTAAGCAGCACATGGAGCAAGACTCCTAACTGTTACCATACTAGCATAGCATAGCCAGGAAACAACAGGACTCTAAAACCTTTACAAAGGTTTCACTTATTAAATATATTTCTCCTTTGAAAGCCTTGCGAAAGGTCTCTAAAAATAAAAACACAGCACTGAATTATGATGAAGCACCCTTTCCTGGACCGCACCGAGAATGATGTATTTACTCAAGCTTTAAATGAATAAAAAAATAGCATGAAAAGATACCTTATCTTCTATTACACGTGGTCAAAGAACCAGGAGACAAAAGGTTGGCAATTAATAGGCTCTGCACAGAGGCAAGTTCAGAACTGGTACCTGGCACAGCCTGCAAGTGAAGATGCTGCCTGGGAACTGCTCTTTGCAAGGTGGCAGCTATCAGCTCGCATCACATCCCTGCAGGCGGCATAAAGAATACTGCTGCACACCTACCTGCTGCACAGTCTGCAAGAACCCGGAGTGAAACAGCAGGTACACTGTACTGCTGAGGATGGAGAAGCAGAATTAAGGTATAGATATTTAGGTCTAGACAGGTGGGGAAAATGTTCCCAAAATGGGGAGCTGATGTGAGAGAACAAGCGAACAAAGAGTTGGAGTCTCCATTTGGAGAGGTGAAAGGGTGTATTTGGGGCCAACGTCAAGAGGTCGGGAGGCACTTTATAGTTATGTTTTCTGTGCACTCATCATTGTCATCCTATATTCAGATAAATACAGTACTATTTCATGCCTGATTACTCAGTGCTAATTTGAGCTTGCCTAAGTACCTGCAGGTTTAATCATTCATCCTATCAAAGCTAGCTGAACTGAACTGCTTCCTGAGATCCACTGATGTCCCAAGGGTCAGAAAGGCTCTGCAGATATTTACTAGCTCCCTCTGAAAAATCACACCTATCCTCTGGCTGCACTAACAAAAGAGAAGTGCAGAAGCCATCCTTATTAATGTTACAAAAGCAACCAAAGGACTACTTGCAGTAAAGCATAAGCAATGTTAGAGTGCTAAACTACCCAAGGCTCCTTTAATACAAATTTAATTCAAGGGTTTAGTCTGGGAGAAAAGCTTGTACGGTGACACATCAGGAACAGCTAATAGAGAAGATGTAAACTTCTTTTCTATAGCTATTTTAAGAGAGAAATCTAGCAACAGATAACTTGGTAATGAACATTTGGATTGAGCAAGAGACATTGCAGTATTCTTTCCTCCACATATCCTTACTTTACACTCAAGACACAGCGTTAGCATTTAAATCCAATGTTATAGATCAGGATTAATAAGAAAGACTGCAAAAGGAAAGCTTAAGCAGCAACAAACCAGGAAATGTTTCCTGTTTCATTTCAGTGATTTAAAAATGAGCATAACCCCCACCCCCCCCAACTTCTTTCCCCCCTGTGTTAGCATCCATAGGGACACATGTTAAAAGACCATGACGCTTTTTCTTCAGGGAGGCTATTACCTCTCTTGACAAGATTTCCAACTTTTCCCTCTTCAGCCAGCTACTCTTTTATTTGCTTTTAAGACATCTCAGCAACAACGATTCTGAGTTTCAAGTCAAATGTGAAGGAGGAAAAAAAACCCCAAACAGTAGGAAAAACAACATACCTCTTTAGGTTCTTTCCTAACATTGAAACAACTTTCTAAATATTAAGCAGTTCTTCTCAACACAGCAGTCCCATCACGGAGGAGAATAAAATGGACACAGCACTGTCACTCACAACTGGAAACGATAAGCCATATGCAGCAAAGAATCCGTGTCCCACAGCCACTCAGCACCACGAAGAAACGCCCCCATCCGAGAGGGGAACTGAGCGATCTGGGGTAACTCATGCTGGACGGCACCACCAACTGCCCGAGGGACTCCCCGTCCCCGGCAGGGGAGGGACGTGAATGCACCCGCTGGCTAGAAAGAGCACGGGAACGTCTGTACCTTGTCTCAACAAAAGTCTAACCCCAAAATTCTGCATCCAAAAAATGTCAGTGGTGGCTTAAGTGGCGGCTTAAGGAAGAGTAAGATCATGTACAACTTCCCCCCTAACACTCTGCCAGTTTCCAAGTATTTTCAGCTCGGGGGATTTCCTGAGTCTAATGTGGTTTGTCTATTTATACTCCTTCTTCCTCCTAATGCGTTTCTCTCCCGAGTACTCATCCACATTGGAGAAACAGACTTCAAACAAACCCAAGCGTCAGTGGCATCAACCCCCAAGTTCAGAGCTTGGGAAGAATTACTCCGGTGAAATATAACAGGCTAGAACTGGGGAATTTCTGGGAATTTCTGTTCTAATGTGTCACTTAGGCACCAAGGTACAAAGTTTTAAGTGGCACAGGCAAACCTTAGTTTCTGGACTACAGAATTCCATCTGTGTGTGTATAAATCAAGTATCTGTATAGTGTGTGATACTGTTAACGTTCATGAAAAACAATAGTAGGGACAATAAAGACAAAAATCCTTTAGGTATTACAGAAATTCCTAACAAAACTATAACTTGCATATTTAAAAACTGGTATGCAAATGTGAGAGCAGAACATTTCTCTGTAACAACCATACAATTCTCCACATTTTTTGCTGGCAATATTAATTCTTGTTTTATGTAAATTCTTCAGAAAAAAATATTTAAGACCATATCACTGTTAAATTATTGTGCAGATACTTATAAGCATAATTTAGGTATACTGCATCACAATGCACATTTTCTTCCTTGAACATAATCTTCTTCCCGCATATATGAACTGTATGTGTAATTATCTGTAAAGTCACACCTTTCTCCATTATTCAGCTTTAGAAATAATCATGTATTATCCCTGCTAAACTAAGCCAACTTCTTTTTTTTTCAGTAGCCTGTGATGAAAAAAATTAAAGAACTCAAACATTTTCACACAGTATATAATACAGCTTCTGTAAGAAACCTTGTTTACAATGTTTGTTAAATCCATCACAGAAAACACTCTTTAAAAAATCATGGTAAAAGAATTGAGAAGCATATTTTTTTGCAATTAGCTTCTCTGCTGACAGAAGAGTCAATTCAGATTGACACTCAAAATTGAGAAAAGACTGTTTCATTTCATCATGAAAATTGAATGTTTTCACTTTCCTTTTCAAAATAAAAAGCCCATATATTTTGTAAGAGATTTCAAGGATAAGATAAAGTGAAAAGTTTTCCATTGCTGTAAAAACATTAATGTTTTTCAGAAGACAAACCATTCTTTCTCATTTTGGGAGGAAGATGAATTCAGTTATTAATGAAATGAACAGAGCACTAGAAAAGAATAAAAAAAATATTAATTTACATGCAAACCGCTTTGGTTGTTTTTTGAAGTGACTTATGAATTTTAATTTGGACTGTTTCAAATACTGAATATATACACAGCTACTTGTACTACATTTTTCAACTAAAAATTAAAAATACAGTAACGAAAACAATGGCAAAAGGACTCAAATAAAACCTGATCTTTTGCTACAACTTCTCAAGGTCACAGGATTCATTTTCAGTATCATGCACCATTAAAATTTACTTTGTTGTACTAGTCACTAAGAGGGACAGAGAATATGGTTTTCACAAAAGGGATGGCTTTCATCTAGACTTTCACCCCCTTTATAGGGAATAACTTTGCTAAACTTTGGAAATGAAATACATGTGTGAAGCTATATGGGCAAGCAGCAAATCACAGCAATAGCTATGGATTACTTACCAAACCATATGATAGAAGTAAGCAATCTTTGATACTAATCGCTGCAAGATGGTATTTTCCCCAAAAATTTCCCATGAGGGAAGGGGGTGGTGAAAGAAGAGACAGACTGACAATCATCACAGAGATTACAGCACACTATCTGGGATTTGGGGATGAGAAATTAACACATTAACAAATGTAACAGGTTATTTGGCTGAATTTATTCTGTGAGGTGGATTCAATGGCTTTTGAATGAAATAGGTTTGTAGGTAATTCTACTTGCCCAAAAGTCTTCTAAGGCATTATTTTAATTTCTGTTTACTATATTTTAATCACTTATAATAAAATTTCACAAGTCAAAGTTTAAGAGAGAACATTAATTTTTCCACAGAGAAGCTGTTGCCCAAAGTATTTCTTTTTGGAAGTTCAGTCTGTACGCCATCAGTAGGTGTTCGCTAATCGTAAAACACCTTTGAAGATGCTGCCCATCCTTCCCTAGGTCGTGCCTCACAGATTACCCCCATCACACTTCTCATATGCCCAGCCTGTAATCTCATGTGCATCAAACCCACTGAGAACAGTGTTAGGTCCTGTCCGTGACAAACATGCATTATTCCCACAGACCAACAGAGAACAATTTCTCTAGGCCAGAATTTTATCTATGAAAAAAAATAAAAATCTAAACTTTCTCTGAAATGGCTGCTCCAGAAAGATCAAGAGACATTGGGACAAAGAAAGTTGCAGTTGTCTTTCACCAGTGCTCTCTACGCCCACAACAACATAAGCAACACAAAGGAGAAAATTATTTCATCCGGATACAGAAGAGACAAAGAGCCTATGAGGCAACAAAGAAAGCCTCTAGATGTGGAAGCCATGGAAGATAAAAATGTGAGAGGGGAGGGATTACGCGTACATGATCCGCTGGTGATCAAGCGGAGAAAAGGGGACAGATTTGGGAATCAGTAGGACAAGAGGCAGAGAAGAGGAGAGATGGCACAAAACCAGGTCTAGCTATGACAAAAACCTGGGAAAAGCAATAAAAGGTCAAAAAAGAAATCTGATGAAGAATTAATGGAGACAGAAAATGCACGCAGGCCAGAGCAGAAAGAAGGCGGGGGGGGGGGGAAGGATTCTGCAAGAGAGAATGCTTCTTCTACAATGTCCTTATTAGGACATTACAGGTGATCCTGATTCTGTTGCTCTCTGAAAACTGGGCCTCATAGTCTTAATACTGTCCTACAATATTAGGCTGGTGCTCATTTGTTATTTTTCTGAAGAGAGGGGGTGAAGTAGTGTGTATATGTGTATATTTAACACATAGTGTTCCCACTTAAAACAGAAAAGATCTCCATCGCACAAGTCATGTCTCACCTACCCTACCATTTAAGGAAAAAAAAAATTAAAATAAATACACCACCCCCCCACCAGATAAAATCACATCTCAGCATCTTCAGCAGCAGTAGCAACAGCTTCATGAAAGTTACCAAATGAATCCATCCAAAATCGTAAACTTTTTAACGATGTCACTACAAGGTTCTTTAAGCAAGGACAGATAACACTGTGCTTACGCTGCCTTTTAATATTTGAATCAGGAGCCTGCTGCCATACTCAGACACACAATGCAGTAAGGCAAAGCTAGAAAGTGTTTCTAGGAACACAATGCAGAAATAGGAAAAAGAAAAAAACAAACAAACCCAAAAATACCAACAAAGCCAACAAAAACACCCCAGCCCCCAAAAACTTTAAAATTACTTAATGAAGGCCACAAAGCACGTTAGTACAGGTATTAGACAGAACTGCTGGTTCCCAGTTTTGATATGGGCATTCTTTCAGCTGTCCTTGAAATCACTCAGTCTCTCAAATATATATTTTTAAGGGTGCACCAAGGACTAGTAAACATCAAAGTTGAATGCTACAGTTTTCTTATTCTTTAAAAGTTTAGGAACAAAAAATATTTGCCTTACTAGGGTAGAGACTACTCACAGATACTATTTGCTGTGTTCATAACTTAGAAAATATTGTTTCAGTAATCAAACTTTAACATTGCTGTTTAGAACCAGAGACCATAAGAGATGTATAATAAAATCCACAGATACGAACAGCATGATAAATCCAGTGATTAACACTTTGGGGTTTTGGTGATTTGGGTTTTTGGTTGGTTGGGGGTTTTTATATATAAAATTATATATTCCTTTATTTAAGCAAAAAAGTATTCTTGTATTGCTAGCATTACTGTACTGTGAAATAGCATTTTTCCCCTTAAATACACTATTACCCACAAGCATATGCTTTGTGTTTCTACGTATCATTAATAAGGAAGTTGCCTTAAAGCCCATTCAAGTTACGGGTCAATATTCCTAGATCTGACATACAAAAGGACTTCTAAAATCAAGCTTGTCAATTTTTTTTGTTTATTTTATATCTATTTTTTGCTCTTGTTCACCCTCCTTTGAAGTTAAGTCTTCAAAGCTTCAATATCAATTGGAATGCAGCATTAAGGATTTTACGACACTATGCTACTTAAACTTTTATTGTTTTGTTGCGAAATCATAATCAGAAGGATTAAGCTCTTGTATTTGCCTTTTTGTTTCTCTTTTTTTTTTAATTCACTCTTTTTTTTATTCCAATCCCAGCATGCCATAAATCTGTAGCATGCCCCTTTTAGTCTTCCCACAGAGACAAAATAATGCAGTTTACACTTAAACATGCTCAAGAAAAAAAATTAACATTCTTTATCATTTTCTAGCAGAGACAGTTAATACTCTCAGGCTACATTAATAGAATCTTTCTGCCATTGTAGAAAGTTTGATAGCACTCTTATTTCAATGTCTGAATTTTTCTCCTTTTTTTGACAAAGACAAATGATTGCCATCAATCAAGATCCAATCGGGTATACACAGAGTCAAGCAAATGCATCACTCTTTACTGGTTTTCCTGCTATTTGTGCAGGCTTTGCTCCATATTATTTTATAGAATGATCAAAAAAGCAGCCATAAGATAGATCATTCACACCCACTGTAAAATTAACTTTCATGAATAATGAGAGTTTTAAACCTCAGATAATGTATATGTTATACAGAAGATATTGCTGGAGTTCATTTCTGGCTGGAGATTATGTAAATGATACTATATGACCTTTATCATTACAAACAGGACATGCAAAACACATATTATTTCATACATCATTCTAAAGCAAGTCAGTACCTAAAGGAGAATCAGTCATTTATAATGTTCATGGTGAAGTGCTAAGGTTGCAAGAAAATGATATGAAGTACTTGTGATATTTTTGACTACTCCTCCCCCTTAACCTGTTACTTATGTGCTTTAAACATGCTAGAAGTAACAAAAATAAAGTTTACCTTCCTGTTTCTTTACAGGAAAATCAGTATTTTGTTTCTTGATAGAAAGATCATTTATCTCAAGATTAAACTATGCTGACGATAACTATTTATGTCAATCAAAGCAAATGATGTTGAATTAATAGTAATACATAGAGCTATATTTATATAATGAATGAATAAGTAGTTCATTTTTTAATGTAAAACAATATTTTAAATCACTTTCTTTATGTTATTTCCTTATTACTGAACAATAAGCTAAGCAAAGTTAAATTGCTTAAAGATTTCCCAAAGATAAAAGGTACCATTCACCGTGAAGGCTAGACAGTAGATACACATATGGAATCAATGACAAACTCTAGGAAAGATCTAGCCATCCAAGCAATGCTCAGACTGCATTGTTCCAGACTTCTCTTTTCTGTACCAATGAGGAACAAAAAGAGTACAAAATGTGGTTTAAATTTTGAGACTTACACAGCTCTTAAGTATTTAAGGGCCCTTATCAAAATATCTAAAGAAATATATTTATACAAAATTATATATAATCATTAGTTTTCATATATATATACACACACACACTGAAATGTCATATAGCCAAAGAAATGCCTACTCCAAAACATCAAGTCTTTGGCATAAGCAAGCAATAAAGTGAAAAATTCTGTTAAATTGACTACATATTATTCTTATGTCAGGAAATATACACAGTTTACCTGTTCTTAGTTCCCAATATCTTTCTTACTTTCAAACCTTCTGTCTACCAGTTGTTTAATCCAATCCTAATAGAGTCCTATTTTTCTGAGTGATAGGTTCAGTAGCTTCTGCGGAATCTCATCACAGCTGTAGATACTGAACATACACTGCGCTGTACATAATGACAAGAGTGGATTTAGCTACATCCCCAATTTATTTTGCAATCTGGTACTGCTTCTCCAGTACAAGTACACTTGTAACACTTGTCCTTAAATTTCCGCAGTTTCTCACTGCAATAGACTATTCCCCTTGCTACTGGGGTGGATGATCCCTTTTTATTGAAGGCATCTGAAGGCACGTAAGGGAGAAGATGGCCGGAAAAGATGTCTCTGCAGTCTTCAGAGAAGAGCAACAGAGAGAGCACAGAACGCAAATGACACTGTGCATCTCATCTGACTTCTCACAGATAGTCACTGATACTGCATTTCTCATCTTCTTAGTACCAAGTATGAAACCTTGGACTCCAAACTGAAGAACTGCTGAGTAACCAGAGCAACACTGGAAGTCAATAGCAGCTTTACTCTTTAAAAACATTGTACTATGGCCAAATAATTTGTAAACCTGGCAGAGGACACTCAAGACTTTCATCTCTTCTGTGCCCCAGTTTGCCACCTATAAAATGGGAATGATTGTGAGTCACTGTAAAAAATTGCTCTGAAGGTGAAGTCAGGTGCTATAGCAAAAGCACTCTAGAAAAGCCCATGGGCTTCTATATTCAGTATAGAATATAAATCTACTTCACAGCGTTAGGAACAAAATAAAACTTTACCTAAAGTGAAGAAGAAAATTCTACCTCAGCAAGAGCTGGGCTACTGACTGAAATCCAAGCGCAAACAGCATTTGAATAGCTGCTTAGCGGTTGTCATTCATAGAATCATACAATCACAGAATCATTCAGGTTGGAAAAGACCTTTAAGATCATCGAGTCCAGCCGTTAACCTAACGGTGCCAAGTCCACCACTAAACCGTGTCCCTAAGCGCCACATCTTCATGCCTTTTAATTACCTCCTTCTGTGCACTAAATGTTACAATTGTCCCCTGAGAGCAACAGTATGAAATTCTCCAATTAAAACTGCTTCATAATACATGGAGGGCCAAAATATGGTTGAATAAATAATGTAAGTTCTGACCCTTGGTAAACATTTGAGCTCTTGTCTTTGTAACTTTAATAACTCTGTTAACATAGGGAATTGGGGTGGGGAGTAAATGCATGTCTACCTGTCCTCCCCACATTACAGAGACAGAAAAGAAACAAGTACAGAAAAGGTAGAAAATAACAGAAAATAGCTATCACCCGGAAAATCATAGGCAGCCTAGATTTTCTAGAAATCATTGCCAAAAAATCAGCTTTATGAAAGAAGATATGCTTCTGGTTGGATGGATTTTATCACAGAACACTTCTGGCCTGTTAAAGGGAGCAGTTGCCTGCAGCCATCCTGATCTTTGCGTGCTGCATTTTTTAAAACAAATTTGTACAGCAATTTTCTTCAGAAGGGTCAAGCCAGGGCAGACATCTCTGTGTGATACTCTGAACTTCAGAACTGCAGGTGAACTGCTGTGGCCCTTCTGCCACACACTTTAACAAGCCAGCACCCTTATCGAATCCACCTGAAAATCACCAAGAAATTCTGTCCTAACAGACTTCCCAATAGTATCACCGACATAAATACACAGCCAGGATGCAGTTCAGCAAACATAACACACCCACAAAAAAAAGTCAAATTACTCTGTAGCCTTATCTCGCAGAAGCTTACAGTTGCATCTTCAGGCTAATATACACAGTTTATACCTGCATAACTCGAACAGTTTTAGTATTAAAACATTATAACCTCAAATGTAGATAGATTTCCATTCTCCCCTTTCCTCAGTGGCAGTTCTGCAAGTACTTATAGGTATCCTTCACCTCAGCTTTCTCTGAAGCCATTGCTTTTGTCACCTGCAGCTCTCGTTTCCAGAACCCTCTGTTATGTTCACCCCCATTTCACGTTCCCCATTCTCCTCCTGGTCAAGAGTCCTTCTGGCCATCTTCATGTCCCTTTCCACCAAGAAGGGAATGCCTTTACACACTTCCTCTTCCTGCTTTCCTTGACATTTCTTTCCAAAATCTAAAATTGTACTGTGGAGTGCAGAAATATGGTAATTTATGTTGTCATTGACTAGTTTTCTGGTTGTCTTTTACTAGGTCATTTGAAGCCGACATGTGTTAATCAGACACCAGGAGTTCCACGTACCACTCCTTTTTCCCTCTCCAGTTTCCTGATTACCTCTGAAATATTAGTGTTCTAATGAGACATGGCTATCATGCTTCCCCATAAAGCGACTTCAGCCATTCCGCCAGAGCTGCAGTTGAACCAGTAGCAACGTGATTTACCTTGACCGACAGCACCCAAAGAACAAACCCAAGGGAAGAACTCTTCATTTAAAACTGAAAACTCTCTTCAAAGCAATCCACAGGGATTAGCTAATTACAGACCAAATAGTGAGGACAGCATTATGTATCGTAAATATATTTTAACTCAACCACTGTGAAGAAAACAGCCTTCTTTTTTGTCTTCCTTCTCTCAACCACGTTCTGGATGCATGAGAGTAAGCGCATCTCCAAAATTATGTCTGCATAAAGCACTGACATAAATTGGGTATTCTCCATTTCTCAAGTGCAATTCCCAGCAACTGTCCTGTTTGTATTAGTTAGAACAAATGCAATTAAGCCCTCAAAGATGGAGATATTAATCATTTTCTAATACATGCACCTGAAAAAAAGCAAACCAAAACAAAAGATGGAGCCCAAAAGAAGCAGAAGGAAAATAATCAGGTTTACTTCTGAGCTATGCTTTTTTTTTTCCTATGATTTTTTGTTCCTTAAAAATTTCTTCATATTCTACTTTCCACTAGCACCCTACATCTTTAGTGGTCTCTCTTACAGAGAATTTTCTAATATATTAAATGCCTCATAATTATCCATATATTTAATACTATTGTGCCATTAGGTAATTTACTTGTGCAGAATTTGCCTTGCCTATATTATAAACTGAAAGTCAGTACAATAAGAGATGAAGATAACTATTTTTGTATTTTGCCTTTAAATTGTATCAAAATATCCCGATTCCTCAGTTTGAGCAGATAGACGCATCACATATTCCAATGCAAGACAAAAACATATTACGTTAGATTTAAAAGCATAGTTATCTGAAACAAAATTGGCCACACAGTATGAAATATATTAATGATGTCATGTAATGACAGTGCGGTTCAACCAATTTACTTCTACTTTTTTTTTCTTTTCTTTTTGAAGCCTTGCCTTCTACTGTTTAAAGAAGAAAAACTTGTACTGTCATCAGTGCTGCTCAAACAGAAAAACTGCAAAGCCTAGATCCTTACACAAAAATAACACACTCTGAACACAAAAATAATTTACATAGTAAATTATAACATACTTGCAGGATCAACTGAGGGCAAAAGTTACCTTGGTCGGGGAGAAAGGCATGAGAGTTCAATGTCTGGCTTGTTCTTTGACCTAAACAACTTTTAGATTGATGTCTCACAGCACATTCTACCATACAGCAAAAATAAAAGTTTATATTTCTCAATACTTGCTTGCTTCCTTGTTTATATATTTCAGATTTTTGACCAAACAGAAGATATATAATGACTTAATCCCGAAAACACTTTTCAAATGGTACTATGTGTACATCATGTAATTGAATCAATAAATTTTCATGGCCCAGTGTTTACCTTTTGCTGCGGAATGAACTGTAGTACAAGAACTGGTTACAGCCATTATACTGCTAATGTGGCAAATACTATGGAGTCAGTTTGAGTAAACTCTACAAGGTTACAAGGTCAAAATAAAAGACTGCATAATTTATCAGATCAGGCAAATCATTTTGAAAGTACAGAGTTAAGTGCGGCATTAGCCTGAGATTACTGCCTTTCATGAATAAAAGTTAGAATCAATGTTTATTCAGTCATACTATAGATGGCATGTCCTGTATAAACTTCATTCATTTAAAGAAATCCTTCCTGACACCGTCACTATTTAAAACAGTGGAACATAACTAACGCATGCTGTTCTTTTAGGATTACTATCCCAAACCATCTCACATTGTTGATCTTTCAAAATACTAAATCCTAGATTATAAAAAAATACCTCGAGTAACACTGTGCCTTGCAGTAATGAGAACAGTTTTCACTGCCACAAAGTCTGATAACAAATTGGTCACAAAAATAACACAGTTACAATCTGGTCTACGCAATATAAGCTTACTAAAACATGCTGCGATATCTTTTCGTGGCATATAAGTGAAAAAAAATAAGGAAACCAGCAAGAAGGCCATCTAAAAACTATGATATTTCTGATTTTTTTTTGCAAAATTCTACTGCTAGTCTCAGTTTCTGACCACTTGTACTTTTGACCTCAGCATTATAACATTAATGGCTTCCTACTGTTGTTCACTACTTAAAAATTCAGCACAGTCCTAGCAAGATGAGCTATATAAGTAATGGAGAATAAAAAAGTAAAATAAAATCAATTAAACTGGTGAGAATAGATCCTCTGAATACACAAAACCTAAATTGTTTTAAACTGATTTTTTTAAATGACTTGGTTAGCTGAAGGTATTCAAGTAGAAGATCAGTTGGAACTGGTATTTCATGCTGGAATTTATTAGAAAGCAAATCTACGGACAGTGTTTAAACTTTTGCTGTTAAAAGGCAGAAACAGAAGGAAAACTGTGTTTGGGCATGAGAATAAGAAAACATTTAAATAAATAAGCAGCAGTACTAGGGAGACTGAAATGACAACAGAGAAGTATTAAGCCTCATCTAGAGTAAGGAGAACACTAGTCAGCCTCTATTTCACTGTCAAAGCAGTTTGTATTCACTAAGGAAGAGGCAACTCAAGGGCATCTATAGTGTCTAAAGGCATCTCCTTAATGGAACAGCAGAAGCCCACACATCCCTCAGTTTCCTACTCTCTCCTCTCTTGAATGCAGTAGTCAACTCCTGAAGAAATACTCTTTTGGGAACACCACTGTAAGTCTACCTTACATGAAAAAAGGAGCCGCTCTGGTGATGCATAGGAAAGGTACACCTCATGTTTTGGCTGGTACTCAAGCTTTATACTGATTCTCTATTCATGGTTTGGCCAGTCCTTCACACGTGTAGGTAATAAGAGAGTTACATGCAAAATTTAACAGAAAATTATGTTTACGTTCCTCAGCAGTAATTTATCTTATTAATGTAAACATGTATCTGCAATTCAGATATACTATATCGATGAATCGCAACATTTTTAACACATCGAGACTGTTACTAGAAGTATGCATTTCATTTCATGTACAAATAATAATAAAGTTCCCAAATGGAAAGACCTGGCATTGGCAACCAAACAAAGCAGATAAAAATACCTAACTACTCCACTATTCAAACCTGGATTCAAACTGAGCATGCACAGATCATAGCTAAACTTGTTTTAGCAATCTATAGAGAGGGAGGGATGAAAGGCTAGCCCTGAAATCTAAATCAATGCATGTCTCCCTGAAACACAGCATACAGTATACAACACAATACAGTAGGTCCCAACCACTTTGATACCATTGACCATCACTTCTCTTGGATGCTGTATTTGCTGAATTTCTCTGTGTGCCTATCACGGTAACCCGAATTCGGAAGCCAACAGTTTTATTTTTCCACATTATCTACACCTACTCCACTAACAAGAAAGTACCTAGAGTAAAATAATTCAGTTACAGTTCATAGCCATATGCCTACTTTCAATAACGAAAAGACTATTTTTCAAATGGGCTAATCTCTACAGACTGGAGCACTGGACTGTGTTTACAGTTACCTTTGAAGATACTCAGTGTGAAAAGTCAGCTGAAAATGACACCAGTGAGCAAACTCCTGCATCCCAAAGATAATGTAGTCTCAAAAATATCATGCTTGCATTTTTTTCCAAAGTTCTCCTCTAATTATGCATGTGCAATACATATTTTTCAAGTGAAAATAGCAGCTACCAGAAAAAAGAAATTATGGCTATTTCCATAGAAGAATTTTACAAGATGTGATAAACAACTGCTACTTTTATAAGACTTTACCAGGAAAATCAGGGAAGAAAGAAATCTTGTTTACTATACAACAATAGAGAAATGAATCATTTCAGACACATAGAAAGTGGACATATTAAATGAGTATATTTGGTGAATTTAACATATAGAACCATATTATCTATCAGATAGTCTCATTACCGTTTTCTACCTCTGAGAGAATAATGACCAATTGCACAAGAAAGTTGAACAAATAAAAACCGAGAACACAAAAATAGAAGAAAAGAAGAAAAAGAAGAAACGAAGTAAAGAATGACACAATATCACAAAGTTGAAGAATGACCAGTCCCAGACAGTTTCCCTGTACCTCTTCAAGTACTTTACTACAAACTGTGGGAGGAAAAAGATATTCAGGGAATATGATGAAAATGTGGTGTTGGCAAACGATTCATAGTTACAGCAGACAGATGTACCAGAAGACTAAGAAATAACCAAGTTCAAAAGAAACCCAATGGGATTAAGGATATGGGTCAAAGAGGGAAAGAGGGATTAAAGAAGAAACATGCCAGAAAGAAAACGTTTACAGTGAGCAGCAACAGAAGCAAGGAAAGAGAACATGCCCCTGAGCAACACTGCTTAGCTGCCTGAAAAGAAAACCAGCTTCATTCGTCTGGGATTTCCTCTCATCAGATAAAAGTGACAGTAGCAGTGCAATCTGATTTTTGTATATAAAGGCACTCAAAAGATAACTATGCAAAGGAGAAACATCTGCTCAGCATGCAGCAGACCACCTCTACTCTGGCCGGGGAAAGGTATGATGGGCAAAGGACAAGAACGTCAGCAACAGCTGCGATCACTGCAGACTGGAGAGACTCAATTATCTCTCTTCTAATCACTGTCTCACCCGTGTTAATAGGTATAGCGTGACAGGCAGAGGCCTATAGGTAAAAGGTTATATACGGGCAAAAATTTTTGAAGCTATTACTTAATAGTTTGGAAAAACATTTCAGTAGTCATGCTGCAACCTACATATATATGGAATACACAGATCTAGGGAAGAGAAATTAAGTGCAAATCCTGCTCTTCCACCAGACTGTTCGCAAGCAATAAAAAAACCCTCACGGTGAGGGGGGGGAGAGAATATTTGAGATTTGCCAGAAATACAAGCTTTCAGGTCAATTTGTGATGAGTTCAAAAGAATACTGACAAGTTTCAAACAATTTTAATAAAAAGTTTGAATTAACAATGGATATAAGGTGCACCTTTTGCTTATTACTGCAAATGTTTTTTAAAATTTGATTTATTTACTTTTAAGTCATCTTCATATGTTCCTCTCAAGTCTGGTACAAAACAAAGAAATAACTTTATTAAGCAATTCATCTCTAAGCATGTCTACTTTTCAGGCTTTCATAAACTAGCGAGGACAATCACCGAAAGGAAGGGGGGGAAAAAAAGTTAGATAATGCTTTCAAAATGTACATATAACACAGCTGCATGAACTGTGTACCCAAGTAGGCCTCAGTTATTGTCTGATCTGTTTTAACTTCATTTGCAAGCTGTTAGGGACACAAAATAGGTCATCTTCGTATTTTGCTCATTGTCCCCCCAAGGGATTGTAACTGGAGCACTAAATAAATGACTGGGAAGAATTCTCTTTTATACCCAGTCATTACTTAAAATTGCAGAAACCAGATTTATTTTTTTTTTAGATTTCAAAAATACCATAAATTTCTGGAATGGATTCAGACTTTTAAAAAATGAACATTTCCTGCAAAATAAAATTATGTTGAAAGACCTCTGTTCAAAACACTGAATTCAATCAAGTGATATTGGTATTTCCTTGACGTGTTATCTGAAAAAAATTAAAATCCTATTTCAAAATCAAAGGAAACATTCCATTCTGAAAGTACGGAAACTGTATGTTTGTCTAAATCATTAACACACTTCATTGTTCTCCTTTGCACAAAAAAAAAAAAAAAAGAAAAATCGCATTTGCATTATTTTATTAAAAAGTCCCTAATCAAAGAAGCAACACTTCTGATAGAAAGAGGTTCAGCTTGAAAATTCCCAGTAGCTCTAACAGCAAGTGCTGTGGCTTTTATGTTTCACTTGAACCAGACAGCAAAATTCTCCTCCTGTCCACGTACTTACAGGCTTGATACAGGACCCCAAATGCAGCTGTCTCAGGCGCGTGCCATGTTTTGCTCAGCGTGTTTTTAAAACAGCATCCTTTAGATTGCCTGTGTATTCCTGGTACCGGGTTATAAAGAAAAAGCTTCCAAGTAATGCCTGGAAGTCTTTCTTGACATAGGAAGCTATGTCAGTTATGTCAAAGAATAAGAGATAGTCTTCTAAAATATTCCCCAGTGTATGGATAGCAGCCCCAAATACTGCTTCAGAGTCTGTTGTTTTAATTCTGTATTCACTATTGTTTCAAAGTCATGGGGCACTAATGCTCTAACATTGTGATGAAAATAGCATAATATTGCAGCTTCTCAATTTGCAAGCAATGTGCTGAGTAAAAACCATATTTTTAAAGGTAGCACTGATTCTGCGGTTCTGAATGAAGACACTGCATCTGTGTCTAGTGAAACTGATCTTTAGAAATGTCTTTGCTACATTCACCGACACGTGTTAAAGATCTTTCAAAAGTGTGACGATATCAAATAATTGTTCTTTGTCTTTTGGAATAAACTCCTGATTGCTAAAATAATGCTTTGAAGCAACCAATAATATAACTGTAATTCATTTAAGTGGATTCCAACTTCCCCATAAAATACGCTAAACACCTTGCAGTGCTACCATATTGACTTACTTTAAGTAATATCAAATTTCCTAGTGTTTTCTCCTAAGTAAGGAATGGCATGAAATAGATCACAATAAATCTTACGCTGGAAATGTTTTAAGACAGAGAATCACCTTTTCCACTTAGTTGAATGGACAGATGGAGGGGAGTGGAAGAAAATCTGGAAACGAAGTCAACTCAATGCTGACAAGATAGTCTCAACATTTCTCCTTCAAAGATGATGGTTTGTTTTTCTTTTTTTTAACCTTCATACAAGTCTCACCAGATAGATACTTGATCTGGTATTACAAATGAGGCAAAACAAGGTATGCACACATGCAGGACCGTTCCTTCAAACTACAGGTGTCCTAACCATACATTACAGCCAAAGTAACACAGACATTCTACTGTATTTGACGAAGAAAAGGTAGAAAAAGTTGATCACATCTGTAAAATGGAAGGCAAAGCTATCTGATTTCACTTTATAATTTTTTTCTAAAATACTTCTGTCGGCTATTCATAATTTTATTTTTTTTTTAAAGAACAGAACGATGCAAACAATTAATTCACATAACAGAGAAATTAAATATAATTCCTCTGGAAGCCAAATACCTCTGTCACCATCCATTTCATTTTTCTCCCAGTTTGGCTTGTGCAACACGCACAATGATGTAGTACAACACACTAACGGCCATCACATATTGAGTTACTTAGTCCTTCATTTAAAATTCTTGATGTTGGGCACAAAGTACCCTTTCCTCTGGTAAGAGTATTAGAGATTTGTAATATTTTTGCTGTAGCCCTTCCCTTTTTTCAGTGGATCTTCTCACTTATTTATAATTAGGTTTCTAGGCAGTCCACAGTAAAAAGTCCAAAGCTTAATAGTAGCTACTACAATCGGACTTCCTTCTAGCATTGGATTCACTCTCTCACACAGTTCTCTGAATGCTTTACTTATCTGAGTTATCTTTTATGATCACTTCCCAAATATACTACAATATATTGTAAAATGAATACACTTTTAGCATAAATAATTTACTGTATTTTCTCCTTGTATGATCAATTTTCTATAGTCTCTTTAAACATTTTATATAAAACCTCAAGAGGTGCCTTCTGCCCCACCTACTGATAATGAATTCAGGTGCTATTTTAACTGCCAGCCTTGTAATGACCTATTACTTTTTTCCTTCAGAAACATTAAAACTATTACATATCTCCCCATTTGCCTTACACCAAACAAACAGCTTCCTTATTTATTTCAATTTTACATCTTTACTCTGTGTTTCACAAATATGCACAACTTTTACCAATACATCTTTATCCAAAACACCTCAATAACTCAAGTGGTGACAATATTGCAGACTCTTCCTGCTATTTAAACCATTTCAGATGCAGAAGACAAAGAAGTATTTCTTTTGCGCACCACAAACACGGAAGAGGGTGTGGACAGCCTAGCTCTCCAGCACTCTGTTCACAAATATGTCAAATTTTCCTGGACACATACTAATTTGCTATATATATTTCCCAACATTTGACGCAATTGAAATAGAAAGATCTTCATTAGCACAGAGGAATGCAACTTTGCTATCAATGTCACCATTATTGTGACACCTGAGTTTGTTCTTCCCTATTAGAAGTCACAGGGAAAATACTGTACCTCTGATATCAGTAAATCTGACTAATCAAAGGTATAATGCTTTCAAAATCATTAGAATTGAAAGAAAAACTTCAGAAAAAAATGGGCATCCACTCTTACTGTGACTAAATAGGATTACTGAACCCTCTTGAGAAGAAGTTACATATTAAGTGAGGGTCTAAATACTAAGAAAATTTGTGGGAAGAGAAATGCAAATGGTTTCCTAATTATCTACAGCCTATTAACATGCAATCCTGATTACTAGCAATTAAAATCTCCTTAAATTTTATGGCAAAAGTTCATTGAAACGTTGAAAATTATATGCTAATTATTGCACTGTAATGCACATGCATAGTGTGTATTCTGACTACAGACACAATAAATAACAGAATATTGTGCACAGTGTAACTTGAAACTCAACTTAAAAATGCAACATGCTGATTTCATATTGCAAAAAACCTCATAACACTCATTAAACTATATTAAAGAGTCCTATAAGAAATAGCAGTTGTCAGTGTTATCCTATTGCAAGGTTATCAGAATACACTAAACAGTATAACGAAGTCTAAATAAAGAAATTAGTATTTAGATCATAAATAATTTTGCCTATCTCTAAGGTATAAAAAAAAAAATTCTGTTTAGCCAAACAGTTAAACATCTTTTGGGGAACATTTTGGAATAAATAGCCTTTCTTCTTAAAGAAAATAAATTTGCAGTTTCTCCACAGGAATCAAAGATGGTTTGACATTTATGAACCTAAATTTTAAATCAGTACCAATGTAACTCTTTTACTCCATGTCTTGAGGAAATACTGAGCAAGTGATTAAACCAGAAAAGTGGAAATCAGAATACCATCCTAGAATAAGATCACTGATTACTGAAGCCTTCTTCAACATCACTTAACTGCCTCATTTCATTCCTCTGTTAAATTACATAGATTTTGATACGATGAAATATCACAAAGATTGTATGTTTGTTACAACGCTTGTCCTCAATATCCTGGTTCAGAGGCAATGTATTGTGTGTAAATATTATATGCATTCAAGAACAGAGAAAGAAGAGATACAAAACCAGTGTGAGAGTACAGAAAGATGTAAAGAAGAGGGAAGTTAAAAGGAAATAAATACAGTAACTGTGGAGTAGACAGAAGAGATTCAAACCAAAGAAGGCTGCGATCACATGTAAACTGTCATATGTACCATTTATGTCTTTTACCCAGAGTACGTGTCCTAGGAAAAAAACACTGGTAGCATCTCTCAACATTATCATCCCTTATTCAGCATCAGTTACTCTCCACCACTTAAAAGAAACAGCACAAATATTTTTTTCTTAAAAAAAAAAAAAAGATATTATTACCTTAATCATGATTAATTAGGAAGAACTGTCTCTTGGAGTTTGCGTGAATGGGACCTATCTTCTCCCATTTCTGCTCTGTATGTCACACCACCTCTGTTTTTGTAGTACTGGCTACTGTATTACTACAAGTGATGATATTTTGGAACCAATCTTGTGGATGAAAAAAAGCTCTTCCATAACCATTTAGTTAAAAAGTTAAAAACCTTAGAGAGAGATATTGAGCAGGAGATTCAGAAGAGAACAAACACTAATCTAGCAACATCTCTTTGTTCTTTTATGACAATCTATTTTCCTTTTAACACTTCACACCATTTTTATATGCTAAACAGACTAAGCATTAGGGGTGCTGAATAAAGCAAGCAGTGACACCTGTCATTATTAGCATATTTTCATACACATAGCCTACCCAACGTACTCTTAAAATTACTGCTGTTATTCCTTTAGAGGAGGTTCTTGGATAACCTGCAGCACAGAGCGTACCTTCTGGGGGATACACAGCAGAATAGAAGGCATTAGACATAGGGAGGCCAGGAGCAAAAGAAGGGTCTGAAATAAATTGCTACTTATCTGCACATATTTACATGCACACTGCTACTGAATTCCAATTTGGGGAACAGGAGGTGGGATCTTTAGTTTTAGGTTTGGTTTCTTCTACAGATGGCTCAAAATTCTGTAGTAAATTACCTGAAATCCCAGAATAGAGCTCTGTAGATGGGCACATGGCAAAGGGCTGCATCAGTAACTTAATAGAAGCAGGAAGATTCATTTCCAAAACACATTATTTAATTTTAAAATAAAGACTCCAAAGTACAGGACAAGCTCAGGTATTTGAAATCCATTAGCAACTACCCTTAAAAAAACCCCAGCTAATATGTTTGAGTTTGAGATGCAAGTCATACATTTGAGATTAGAATGAGGTTGTAGGTCACAAAGCTGTCTCAGCACAGGGTTCAAATATAAACATACATAAACTGGCTTACATGTCAGACTGGAAAGATTTAGTACCTTGACATGTTCTGAAAAATATATAGGGACACTGAAAGCAATAAATATAAACCAAAAAGTGGCAATCATATAAAGTCCTGAGAGTTTAATATTGATGGAAGAATCTCAAATTTACACATTTTTCCCCCTCAGTATAAAACCCAGATTTCATTTTGCTGAAACGTGTTAAGTTATAACAGAAAAAAAAATGTTACAGAATACATAAGTCTCTAGATTCCTTTACTATTTGCAAACAATTATGTTGGTTACATCATGGTACTTAGGAAAATATTGTAACAACAGGAAGAACTAGGGTAATGTAGATTCAGAGCCAGTGAAAATGAATGCATGTGGCATTCAGCCTAGCCTTTGACTTTCACGTAGCTTTAAGGCTGGGCCCAAAGGAGACATCATTCATACTAGGACAACGAAGTAACATAGTCAAGATCAGAGTCCTTTTACTTTATGCTCATCCTAACAAGAATACACGTCCTTCCCAAATACCAATAGACACTAACGATGCTAGCCTGCGGAGCTTCCTCCCAAAAACAGTCCTAAGGAAATCTAATGGAAATGGTTACAGAGGTTGTCTCCTCCCGGACGTGTAAATATACAATCATGGGCTTCAAATTTCATCTACAATTTCATGTAAGTTGAAACAATGTACTTTTCTTTATATGCCGACTGTGTTCAAAAAGACATATCTAATACTTTCACTCATTGCCATCAGCAAAAAAGTAGCGGTGCTTCTAGGAGCTTTTGCACTTCATAAATTAAAAGCTGATGCGGGGGAGGATAGGGGAGACAGTACTCTCATGCAAGTGAAAGCATCTAGTGTTAACAGATGAAATGGGAAAAAAAAGGCTAAAACATTCACAAATAAAAAATAGTGTTTACCAGACACATGAAAAACAATGAATTGGCTTTGTGTGTTTTGTTCTCTAGGACACTAGGAAAAGAGATAGATAAAAAGTATACTAGGTGTTCATAAAAGGTAGAACAGCTTTTTAAAGTTAGTCTTATAGTTATTTTTCAAGCCCTTAGTTT
The DNA here is from genome assembly GCF_028858705.1 of Grus americana. NCBI lineage: Eukaryota > Metazoa > Chordata > Aves > Gruiformes > Gruidae > Grus > Grus americana. Next base: position 65,615,404 of record NC_072855.1, on the reverse strand, counting down.
TAGACTCTAATGTTTTATGTGCCGTTATTTTGCTTTTACTGCAAAAGGAAGAGCTGGCTTCCAAAGATAAAGGAGATTTTTGGTAAATGGTGAAGGTACAGAAATAAATGACCCACTTGGCTAGTGTGTAATTACACTGGCTGAGATTGTAACAATCTATCACATGAAGGAGGATGACACCACGCTAAGGGGTTAGTCAAAGGAGATAGCCTTTGACTAACTACTGGACACAGGCGATCGATACTCCACAGATATTGTTCTCTCAAAAAAACAATTGAGTTCTAAAAAAAAAAAAAAGTTTGAAAATAGATTCCTCCTTTCCTCCCAGATACCGATCAGAGACTCATCTTGACCTTATTCTGGGAAAGCAATGCTTTCTTAAACAGGTATATGGAACAAATAAATCCTTCAGTGTCCTGAAAAGCATTTTTACATACAGGAGTTTGGCTCCGAGCTCATTTTCAGCTTTTTTTGTGTTTGGATGAGCTACTCTAATCAACAAATTAGAAAGCACATATTCACCGGGAATGAGACTGCCATTACATGTTTTGCATCTCTCATTAACAGCATAAAGAAATCCAGTAAGAACAGGAAGGCAGAGAGCTTAGACTGTGAGGATGTAAGTAATCACGGAGTTTGCAGTGAGCTAACAGCCCTTACTTACCTCCCGTTGTGATGAATACATTGCATGGAACAGTTACACAAAATATTCTTTTGCAGTATTCAAGTTAAAAAAGATATCTGTCTATCTATTGCTTTTAGCTGGGAGAACAGTGACTTTCAAAATACGTATTAGTACCGCAGAGACTGCACTCTCATCAAATTTGCATATGACGCCGAACTGAAGGGGGACCAGTCGATAGGCTCAAGGGCAGACATGCTGTTCAAAGAGACCTAGACAGGATGGAGGAATGGGCTGATGGGGACCTTATGGTGTTCAAGGACAAATGCAAAGCCCTACACCTGGGAACTGATAACCCCCTGCAAGAATCCAGGCTGGGAATGACTGGCTGGGGAGCAGGTCTGCTGTATGGGCCCTGGGGAATCCCGAGGACGGCACCAGCATCCTGGGCTGCACTGAGTGGAGCGCAGCCGGAGATTGGGAGAAGTTATCCCCGTTTAGTCAGCACTCATTAGACTGCATCTAGATAGTCTGCGCCCCTCAAACAGGAAAAATATAAACAAACTGAAACGATCCCAGCAAGGGAATCACAAGGTGGTTGGGGACCGGAGCACTTGAAGCTGAGGAAACTGGGCTTGCTCACCCTGGAGAAAAGAAGGTTTCAGGAGGAACTAACAGCATCTGCCAATGCCAACAAGAAGATGGAGTTAGACTCTTTAGAGTGACATGTGGCGGTAAGATGAGAAACAATAGACGTGAATTGAGACAGAGAAGTTCCAGCAATATTGGATTTATTTATTTATTTAATTTTTGTTAGCTACTACCACAGTCAGGCAGTGCAATGGGCCACCCAGAAAGGCTGTGCAGTCTCCATCCAACTAGTTTTCAAGCCTCAACTGGATAAAGCCCTTAGTAACCTGATCTGATCTCATAGCTGATCCTGTTTCAGCTAGGTGACCTCCTCCGGTCCTTTCCAATTCCATTAGGAATTTTAATACAAATAGAAAAGATTTTTTTTAAGAGAGGGGGAAAAAAAAAATCCATTTTGAACCAAATTGAGCCAGATCAAATTGGACTATAAACCCTCTAGCAACAAAGGAGCCACAGTTTCGGGGATTTTTTAATTATAAGAATGTTTGACTGACTTTGGTTTTCTTCAACCACAACAAATTTTATCAGGATATAACTAGTATTCAGCAACCCTCTATCTCAAAAATACTTGAGATTATATACATGTGAAGGAAAAGAAAGTATTTCATATCATATAACTGCAAATTGCATTTTGAAGAAGCAGTAGGCTAAGTCACATACCAAATTACTCAATAATGACTTTTGTATTTAGTCTTGGTGACAACTTCATTACTAAATACAGCACATGGGTCCATGCAACAATTGTTTTAATTCAACAGCAACCTAGAACATAAAATAACAACATAAAACCTGTTATTTCGCCTACAAACCTGTTAACATCATTAAGTTAATACCGTTCATTACCTACATTCACGTTTTACCCATCTTACCGCTTTCTGAAAAAGAAACAATTGTACAATTTATGTCTTTAATATTAAAAATAAATCCAAAGAGTAATATGGATAAGCCAGCATGCCACTGTCCATTCATAAGAATCTAATAATAAAATACCAAAAATCAGACTTATGTTAGAGACATGTTATAAGAGATTTATGTTACAAGAGACAATGTATCTGCCTAACTATGTATTAATGAAAATGACAATGGGAAAATATAAAAAATTCATTTTAATTTGACAATACAATAGTAAAGAATGCATTGGTTTCAATTATATGCTGTATCTTTTTTCAGGAGACTATAATTTGGGATTTAGAGGAATATCAACTGGAGTCCACATTTCCAGGTTACAAATGGGAAGTATGAGGGAAAAACAGAAAAGCTACAGAAAAGCTAAGGAAATGCGATCTGTGTAGCTGACATTTGCTAGCAAGGTATGCTGCAGGAATTAGAAAAATACTGAACACTTAAAAAACCCCCAAAAGTACCTGCTACTTTGAAAAAAACTACCCGAAACAAAACAAAAACACTCGAGGGTGGAGGCAAAGTCTCTTCTCTGTCCACGTTGATTGCTCCTTTAGCACCTAAAGCTACTGGGGATGATGACAAAAAAAACCACTAGGGAACACATGACGCAGAAGCAGATGTAAATGAAACAGCACTGAACGTATCTATCACATAGGAAATGTGCTGTTGTTTCATTAGGAGGAGGAGTTAAAATAGGATATCAGTCACAAATGTCTATGTACTTCCAAAAAAAGATGTTGACTGCTTTGTTTTGCCTAGGATTTCATAGTAAACTAGCTAGCTACTGTTAATTTTCTGCTCTACAGTAATACCCATGGCAGAGGAGTTGGAACTAGATGATACTTAAGGTCCCTTCCAACCCAAACCATTCGATGATGATGATCTTTTTAGTAGTGCAGACACAGCCGTAGAAAAGCACACCACCAGTAAGAGAAACCAATGTTTTTCCCTAACTTGCAAGATACAAGTCGGTTCCCTTCCTTTCCCCATTTCTGTCCATGCTGCTCCACAGGAAACAACAAACTAATGTACTAGACTCTTCTTGCTTCATATATGTCTAGGTAGGTAGGAAAAAAACCCCAAACTGGCTTCAAGATACAAAAAGTGCTGCCTGTATATGATGCAGAGTCTCCACCTCTCCGATTGCTGCCTGTCAATAATCCCAAACAGAAGTCCCTAAAGAGTTATCCAGGCTTAGTAAGGCTGGAGAAGGAAGGGACGTGCTCTCCACTTGAATCAAAAATATACTTGTTTGTGAACACGTAGGTTTATTTTTTAGACATAATAGGTGGATTAAAGTCTTGAATTTTAACAGATGAAAACATATAAATTTAAAATAAATGTACTCAAGTAAACGAACAGTAGAAAGACAACCTCAAATGAAGCCACTTTCACATAGTAGGAACTGTATGTTAGCATGAAACCATATATATGTCTATAAAATAGTAAACAAAGAGGCAGATAGCACCAAACACATTGCTAAGAACATGCAAAGAGAATATGCTTATCCGAAAAGAATATACTGAAAATCACCTCCTCCGGTTAAGATAAGTGTATCGATTGAAGTGAATTCTATTCTCTTCTATACAGCCAGAAAACCAAGACTGCTATGCAGCTAACAATATTAAAAACTAACTCAGCCATCTGTCTGTTCTCATTAAATTTCTCCAACGTTCCACTAAAAAGATGCTGCCTAAATTTACACTTAAGAAATCAAAATTTTATTAAGTGGTCTTTACTAGCTATATAATAAACCCCCAAAATCTTAGGACAGCAACGAATTCTAGTCCTGAACTTGAACCAGAACATCTGACCTGCGCTGACAGAACTTAAACACCTCCCCTTGCCCCCAACTGCCACAACTCCTTGGAGAAAAGGGAAGCTAAAATACTACCAAATAAAAATTCTATGTTTTGAACTTACTTTGTTCTTGTATCTTTTGTCTTGATATTTTAACAATTAAGATTCTGTCAAGCATATTAGAACTAGAGTATTTCTTTCCATACAATAAATTAGTTGATACAGATGCACTACGCTCCAAAACCATAATCCTGATTTGAATGATAAAACATTTTAGTATGCATATGGCAAAAATCAAAATGAGTTTACAATTCAGGCATAACCTGACACTAACAGATCAACTGCAGTAGGTGTACGTTTAAGGTTTTCATCTTTGCTTGCTTTTTCAGTTACACTCTTGCTTTTTGTCATTCACTGTGCTGACCAACCTTTTATTCTTTTATGCTGATTCTGGATTAAGGATTTTAGGATATTATAAACTGTCTTAATCACTACTAAGAAAAAAATCAGCTGCTGATAACCCTCTATGTTTATTTTTAAACATCAGCTGGACCTTCTGGAAGGATCAGACATCAGAAAATATTTTTAAAAGTTTTTCCTCTTCTTAGTAAAGATTAATTTCACTAAATATAAACAGTAGAATTCTGTACTACTTAATGTGAATTTTCTTGCTTTTCTTGTTTCCTAGTAATTAATTGCAATAATAAAACCTGAAAGTTACGTTTGCAGCACCCTGCTAGCCACTGGTTAGTAATTCTCTGTTCAGAAGCAGGAAATATAAGAATCTGCATTACTGTAATACGCATTTAATCCAGCAATTAAAAAAAAAAAACAAACAACTTTGCACTTTTAAATATATATCAAATAATCAGAGAACATTAAGAACTCTCATGCCCGGAAAAAATGTGTTGGTTGAGTTTGTTCTTTTTTTAATTTGTGTTTTGGGACGTATAAGGTTGAAGCAGGAAATAACCAGGCCTATGGAGAGGAAAGCAAAAATAAAAAGTGTGTAAAAAAATTAAAACATTAGATTCTTTTTACTTCTCCACTGAAGTAACTACACAGACTTTTCTAACATTTCATATGGAAATTACCTGGGTCAGATTACAACCCTAAAAAGATTTTTAATTTGTTATGCAATTGCTGAAAAAAATGTATATACATGCGTATGTGTACGTGTATTTTAACAGAACTCCGAAAACTTCAACTTTAGCAACGTTTGAAAGGTCAAACAGCCAAATAGTACCACAGCATATGGAAAACTTTACCAACTCTACTATACATTCAGCTATTCATATACATGTCACATTACTGTTATTCTTGTTAATCTCAACAGCAACATTTAGCCTTTGAAAAGTAAATGTTATCATAAAATGACTTTGTAATGATTCCTCACTTCTGTTTTGCACAACACTTCCATTTTCTTTCAGATTCATCACTCTAGACCCTCTTTGCAGTACTGGACTTGCCTACACCAGGCAGTACTTCAGCATGAAGATTACTTCTACATGAAACCAACCATTAGCAAAATGGAATTTTTCAAAATTTACGTTCAGATATATTTTAATTATTATAATCTGCCATTCTTTTCTAGGTCCACTTATTTTGCAGTTTATTTCTAAATAATTCTTCAACTAGTTAAAGCAGAAGTAAAAATAACATAGGATATCATTTCTAAGTAATCATTCTAAACCACTAAACAGCAACATAAACTCCAGAAAAACTAAAACTAAACACCTGCTTTTACTTATATTGGTCCAGAGTTTTTGACTGTTTACTATATTGTCTGAAAACCTTATCCTCACTAGGCTGTCAAGACACTACCTCCTTGAGTCTTGCCACTGTCTTCCCCTTCACCTTCTTCTGAAGTTTATCATACTGAAAAGATGCATTGGTAAAGTGGTATGTAACATAAGCCCTACCAGGAATACAGATGTATCAACAAACTGTGATTTTGGTTACTGATCAGTCCAGTCTGCATGTCTTGCATGCTTCTGATGATCTACATTAGTCAAGAATACGAGAAGATACAATTTTTGACCAACACTGGCAACAGCCTGGGCTGTTGATGATTACACTGGTAAGACTGACCTTTTGCAGGGGTGTTCTAATTTGTTTAGGGAGCTGCCTTACTTTAAAGCAACAAAATTCCTAATTTCTGGTATAAACTACAGATAGGTTCACACAACAAAATTATCCTAGCAAAACTATCAAGCAGATGAAGGCATGGGGTTTCTGAAAGGACAAAAAATACAACCTGGCTTTCCCATGTTACAATACATAAAGCCTCCATCAAACTTTGCTTATTATTCCCAATAAAAACCTACTGAATGAGAAATTGTCTGTTAGCAATATATAGAAAAGATACATTACTAGCTTTACATGCAAAAATAAAGAATATTGTCCTTTAAGTAATTTAAGTATTACCACAATGACTTTCCGCAGCACAATTTCCATCTCTGCCATCCACACTTTAATAGTATAACATGTACACTGTTTTCAAACATTTTGTGTACTTATATTGTACCTCTATCACTGTCTACACATAGAAAGCAAAGCATCTGGCAATTTACCTATACCAGTTTGAGCAAATCACTAAATTCATCTTTGCGCTAGCAAAGCGAGGCTTTTTGACAGTGTAACAGCAATACGAAGAATACTAAGGCTGGGGGAGGGAGGGCTTTTTTGTTTTAAAGTCATTTCCACAATGGTAGCTAGCAGATGCAAGAATATAATTGGGTGGGGGGGGAAGTCCCTAGGCATGATCCATTTCATTTGAGAATTATTTTTTATTATATTTGTGGGGTGGGATGGGATCCACCTCCCCTTTTCATTTTGAGGATTAGTCAGTACGGCTAGATTGGCAAACCTTTTCTTGTTGAGGCAAGGCTTTATGTTCTCTCTTACTGGAAACCCTTACTCTCCTCGCACTCCGCCGTGGCTTGAAAGGCCTCAGTTTTGACTGTATCTCTCTCATTTATGCCCCTCACCTAGGCAATCACTTTAGCATGTCTATACTAACCTGCAATTCTCCTCTCTTACCACCCAGTTAATTTTTTTTTTCCCCCCAGGTACCACATCTTCAAAGTCCTGTTGGTAAACATTTCTGAAACCAAATTCTTTAGCTCCCATTCTTTGCCATTTACAACCCTTCCACCACTGTTAAAACTAGTTCTTTCCCATGATATAGCCCTGAATTAAGTGCATTTTGTTCTCAACTACCATCCACATCAAAATGGACATCTGATTCCAATCTCAACAAGTGCAGTCATCATTTTTTTCTGTTCTCTCTCTCAAGATCTTATTGCAGAATTTTTGCACTATTAGAATTGGACAGTATTTCTGTGCTTGCATAATGAACACAAGTAAGTTTTTTACTTTCTCTAAGCACAGAAAAAAATTGAGTCACAAAGATGAAAACAACATTCTGCATACATCAACTGAAGAAGTTCCATTTGCCTGTTTTCACGTGGGATTCATTTTAATCCTTGTGGTACGTTGTTGTGTCCTTTCCGCATTAAAAACTCTTCAATGTCTATGTCCACATATGCAAGTTTAAGCACTGATATGGGCTGTGGAAGATGAAAATTAAATTCTTTCCTAATTCTTTGATCTCTTAAAAAAGAATTACCTACTACCTCTCCCCCAAGAGAAAAAAAACTCCAAAAGCCCTTACTTTCTTTCCAGTAAAAGGGGATTTAAAGACCTGGCCTCTTCACATTACAGGCAGGCAACCCACCCATCAGTTTATTAATGGGTAAGCATCATCAAACTGCTTCTTCCTCCCTTGCCCCCATGAAGAGCAAGAAGCTCTTCATTAAAAGGTCTCAGCAAAATAAAGACATTTTTGGAAACAACAAGTATTATCAAACCAATATTTAATTGGAAATCCTAATCAGCTTCAATTTGATCCCCAAGCTGAAAGAAAAAAAGGTTCTTTACAGTC